>NC_052625.1:144228918-145428918 GCF_016161935.1 Mauremys reevesii | reverse complement strand
CACACCAGTGTGCAATTGGAGGAATAACATGCAGAATCAGGCCCCAGTTTACATCTCTATGAAGTGTTCTTTGACACATTGCTCAGTACTGGGTGATTATTTCATCTTTATCTTCCTCTGGGGATACAGCCATAATCCAGTTCCTCTTGACTGCATGATTCTCAGCCCTTTGATTTACAGCCTGGTTAGAATCTGATTCACCAGATGAATTACCCTTGCATTAAGAGAGCCACAGAGTGAGCCCTGCTGCTTTTTAGAAGTCTAATCACTGTTTGTTTTAGCATAGTGTCCTTACTCCTCCCCTGTTCTACAGCCTTTTTCTCTGTAATACTTAATCCTGATCTTTTAAATATTTAAACCTTATACAGTTTACAAGGATGCAATGCATTTACTGTACAGCTTACTGCTAGCACCATTACCAGTCCTGCAGACTGCTTCTCTCCATAGTCATTACTCATGATCTGTGTAGTATCAGGTGAGTTCGGCTTCTCATTTTCTCTCTTCTTGCCTTGGAGAACCATGGCAGTAATCATGTTATCAATGAAGATGGTCTTGGGAACTTAGAGCTGTGGCTTGCTTTCAGTACTCTAGCAGTTAATTATCTGTTTCTTATATATGACATTAAATGACAAATAGGAATCTCACTTAAATTGTTCTGTCTCTGATGGCCTGAATTTGTAAGCTAACTCTAGTCAGTCTCTGTATCACTCGAATGTTTTCCTGGAAGAAATTGTCCTTTGATTAGAACTGTCAGTTTGAGATGTACAGAGCTGCTTTGATTCTGTATCATTTAGTGCACTCTAGTGGTTTCTGCTTGTAGGTTTTTATTCTGCTTTTTATTCTTTCCATACAGAGAGAATTAGTCTATACTTTCCCTTTGACTCTTGATAATGATGAATAAACTGCAAATACAGGGCAGTAGCTGAGGGAGGGAGGGGACACAGGTGCTGGGAATCAGCTGAACAGTACCTCATGATTGGCCCACACTCTCAGCTGGATGATATAAAGGAGGGCCCAGCCCCATGAAAGGGTATGGGAAATTAGCACACAGGATGTTGTCCTGCAGTTGGGAAAGGCCCTTTCCAGTAGCTACTGGTGGTCAGAGGACCCCTGTCTGAATCCTTCACCTGATGGAAGTTTGCGTTACTTTTGCACTTTGTTTGTGAAGATAATAAAGAGAGCCCTGAAGAAAGACTAACTGGGTATAGCTGTTTATTTGTCCCCAGCTGGTGATTAGGACCACCAGTCTACACCTTTCCCTTTCACAAAGCTTTTCCACCATAATCCGAACAATATTACCATCACCCCTACACTAAAAAAGAAACCCAGATGAGTTTTCTATCACGGAAACAGCATGAAGAGATGGAGGAGGCTCCATGAACTGTACGAGGGACTTTGGCTATAGTCAATCTATTTGTGTGGATGGAGCTCAGGTTCTGTAGTGATGGGTGGCAATGCAACCCCCTACATAGATAGACACACTGTCTATGGCCAGTCATCTTGACCACTAAGTTTAATTTCCATTGAGAGAATAGAAGCCATTGGCCTAAATGCTCCTCTGTTTCTACCAGGGGTGGCAGAGCCTTCCCCAAAGGCCTCTGAGGCCCTGCCCCCATCCCTCTTCCCCCCAAGGCCCTGCTCCTGGCCATACTGGAGAGGCCTCCCGTCCAGGGCAGGTGGAGGGACCCAAGCTCCCCCACAGCTGCCCATGTAGCTTTTACCCCAACTGGGCTGGGGGGTGGGGTGGGGCCTCGGGGCCACAGCCCGGCCATGGTAAGAGCCACACAGGCAGCTGTGCGGAGCCATGCCGCAGACCCTCCACCTGCACTGGGCAGGGGACCCTGGGGGCAAGGACATGGGGTAGGTGGCTGCTTTCAAGCCCACTGCACCATAGGCAAGTGGAGGGTCTGTACAGTTCCCACAACTGCCTGGGCTCTACCAGCTCCTGGCCTGGTTGGGGGGGGGGGCGGAGGAAGAGGAGGTGAAGGGAGCAGGGTCCGCCATGGTAATAAAAAGTGTCCATTTTAAGAAGTAGGAGGGCCATGGACCCCCAGCCCCATTCCAGTGCCACCGGTTTCCATAAAAGAAGTGGAGTACAAATGCACAAACCCATCCCCAAAAATGAAGACTGGGTGTGGTGGGGACTGGCTCCACAACACATACTCCTTCCCCCAACCACCTGTTTCTGACCCTGCAGAAGTTCTCCTGTGGGTGATTCAAGGCATTCTGGTCCTGTAATTGTACAGAGGACTGGGATGACTTGGAATCATAGCCAGAGAGACCAGCAGACTTCATGGCATCATGCCCTGTGAAACTTCTGGAACACACTTCAAATGAACAATAACACCCTTAATTTGCACGAATTCCTTTTCTATGGTGTGAAAATCCCATTGAAGGGGTTTCGAGGGAAGTGGCTGGGATGTGTGAATGGGGAGGCAGTGTTGATGGCAGCACAGAGATTGGAACAATGCTGTCTGGGGATTTCTGTGCAGTGGCCCTTGGCTCTGCTGGCTGATGGAACAACTAGTTGTTCCACTGACCTCAGCAGAAGCAGTTGGGTGCTCAGTACTTTTGAAAATCAAGACACTGATTTAGGTGCCTGTTTATGGATTTAGGAGCCTAACTTTAGGTTCCAATTTTGAAAATCAGGTGTTCACTATTCATGCTGTTTGCTTCTTGTATTTGATCAGTAAAGACTGAAGAGTTCTGTTCAGTTCCATGTCTGTTTCTAGTCAGTTTTATCCACTATGAAAGCCTATGAGGGTTACATTGCAAACACTTCAGAAAAAACATCTAACCCCCCCCCCACAAAAAAAAACTATTTTAACTAAAATTTTACAATAAAAGTCATGAACATATTTCTGTTAAGAGTAGTTTTTGGTATAAACTTTGTGGCCCACTTGCTATGTTTTTATAATAGTAGCTAAGCAGGTAATAGTAGTCGTTATCTATTGGCCAGCCATGAGGAGACATGAGCAGATAAACAGCCATTGTGTTACATTAACAAAATCTACATTTTGGGAATAATGTACCTGACAGTGTCCTTTTAAGTTAATATCCTTTAAACTGCATCACTGTGTAAGGTTAACCCATTTTCACTATATTAGAGCATTCATGTATAATTTTTCACTCCCATTAAGTAATCTCACATTCTCCAGGATGTTATATAATACTAATGGGAAATACTAAACATGAACCCATTTTGTATAATTAATAGCTCTGTCCCCAATACAGATGAGGAAAAATTCTAAAAGGTTTTATTTAAATGCTGATTTGACTTGGATAAATATACTTCAAGAGTGGGTGAGACTTTAGTTACCTTCTTAACTTAAAAGTAGATTAGTCAACAGAAAGACCAAGAACTAACTCTGACCAATTCAAAGAACTGTGAGGAATTATAAAGCATTTTCTGTAACTCAGAATTCTCCTCAGCCTGCTGTCAGGGAACACTCATTGTTCCTCAGTGTATGATTGCGTCTCTCAGCTGAACTATTTCTTTGTTAGAGTATCAAATGCATAAAATCAAAACAGCTATGGAGGACATCAAAGCCCTCTCAGATCACTCCCCTTTATACATGACAATTACAGGCTCCTTAGGACAAGCAATGACTAGTTGGAGACAACATAAATGCAAGTTACTTGTGTGTACAAAGCATAATAAAGCTTTCTGGACAGCAGGGAAATTCATTTTTATAAGCAAATCTATTAGTGTGTGTTCTTCATTAGAGCCCCTCCATTTATGAGACATTGTGGAAAAAATCAATTGAAACTTACTGCAGCTTTCTGAAAATGTATATTTTCCTAGTTTCTCATAATAAAGGTGGTTTGCTTTCAAATTATCATAGCTTGAGGAAGGCTCTAAATGTTCCAGTTATGATTCAGGGAATTACAGAATCCACATACAAATATGAAAGATGCCAGGTGATCACAATTTCCAGTTGAGTTCTCATGGGCATGTCCCTTGATCTTTTTAACAATGCATGTGAATACCATGTTCAGCGTGTATCTCAACATGAAAAGACAGGAATCCCCAGGAATGCCTTAAAGGCCAGTGAGGTTTGAGAGTAAAGAAATATATGACAATTGCTCTAAGGCCTGGTCCACACTAGGACTTTAATTCGAATTTAGCAGCGTTAATTCGAATTAACCGTGCACCCGTCCACACCACGAAGCTATTTAATTTGACATAGAGGGCTCTTTAGTTCGACTTCTGTACTCCTCCCCGATGAGGGGAATAGCGCTAAATTCGACATGGCCATGTCGAATTAGGCTAGGTGTGGACGGAAATTGACCTTAGTAGCTCCGGGAGCTATCCCACAGTGCACCACTCTGTTGACGCTCTGGACAGCAGTCCGAGCTTGGATGCTCTGACCAGCCACACAGGAAATGCCCCAGGAGGGAGAACCTCTCTCAGTACCAGCGCTCACACAGCGAACGGGAGGACAGGTGGCGTCAAGAGGACCAGCGGGCGACTCAAACACTGCTTGGACTAATGAGGGAGCAAACGGACACACTCCGGCGCCTTGTGGATGTTCTGCAGGACCGCAGGCAGGAGGACAGAGCCCCCCTTCAGTGTATCTGCAACCGCCCTCCCCCACCACAAAGTCCCATACCCCCCTCACCCAAAATAACCAGAAGGAGGGGTGCCAGGGGCCGTGAAAACTGTCACTGCACCCCAGCAGAGTGCTCAAGTACCCAAAAGCTCTCATACCCTAAGTTTTGAGAAGTCCTTCCCTTCCTGACTCACCCAAGCCCAAATCCCAGTTTCATCCCCTAACTGTCTAGTTAATTATTAAAAATACTTTGCTGTTAATTACTGTTTCCATCATGTTTTTTTACAGAAGACTGTGTTTGAAGGGGGGGGGGAAGGGGGTTGGTAATTGCATAGGACGGTCACCTTTACCAGGGTACAGACACGGGGGCAGGATCAGCAGCAGGTCACACACACAGTGCAGTCAGTAGGCACCCTGGTCGGTCTGGGAGGTGGTTTCCAGGTTCTGTGTGGGTGTGGGGGGACGTGACTTTGTGGGTGGGGGGGGAGGGCGGTTACAGATCTTATGCAGCGGTCCTTGTCCTGGACCGCAGAGTCACGCAGCAGAGGAATCTGTATCCGTCCTCCTCCACCACAAGGTCACATAGCCCCCGCACACAGAATCCCAAAAAGGAGGGATGGCAGGCTCCGTTGAAACAACCAGTCTGGCACTGCAGACCGCTCTAGGAGCAGGAGCCTGTCATTCCTCGAGTTTAGAGGCGGTCTTTACATCACTGCACACCCTACGCAGCACAGTCTGCGTCCCAGTTTCAACCTTTTAACGCAAAGTCATTAATAAAAAAACAAAGAATCCTGTGGCACCTTATAGACTAACAGACGTTTTGCAGCATGAGCTTTCGTGGGTGAATACCCACTTCTTCGGATGCAAGTGGTGGAAATTTCCAGGGGCAGGTTTATATATGCAAGCAAGAAGCAAGCTAGAGATAACGAGGTTAGTTCAATCAGGGAGGATGAGGCCCTGTTCTAGCAGTTGAGTGAAAACCAAGAGAGGAGAAACTGGTTCTGTAGTTGGCAAGCCATTCACAGTCTTTGTTTAATCCTGAGCTGATGGTGTCAAATTTGCAGATGAACTGGAGCTCAGCAGTTTCTCTTTGAAGTCTGGTCCTGAAGTTTTTTTGCTGCAGGATGGCCACCTTAAGATCTGCTATTGTGTGGCCAGGGAGGTTGAAGTGTTCTCCTACAGGTTTTTGTATATTGCCATTCCTAATATCTGATTTGTGTCCATTTATCCTTTTCCTTAGAGACTGTCCAGTTTGGCCGATGTACATAGCAGAGGGGCATTGCTGGCATATGATGGCATATATTACATTGGTGGACGTGCAGGTGAATGAACCGGTGATGGTGTGGCTGATCTGGTTAGGTCCTGTGATGGTGTCACTGGTGTAGATATGTGGGCAGAGTTGGCAAACTACAGTAAAACTACAGTACCCGCACGAGGAAATAAGGAGACAGATCAACAGAGCCAGACGTGTACCCAGAAGCCTCCTACTGCAAGACAAACCCAAGAAAGAAACCAACAGGACTCCACTGGCCATCACATACAGTCCCCAGCTAAAACCCCTCCAGCGCATCATCAGGGATCTACAACCCATCCTGGAGAATGATCCCACACTTTCACAGGCCTTGGGTGGCAGGCCAGTCCTCGCCCACAGACAACCTGCCAACCTGAAGCATATTCTCACCAGTAACTGCACACCGCACCATAGTAACTCTAGCTCAGGAACCAATCCATGCAACAAACCTCGATGCCAACTCTGCCCACATATCTACACCAGCGACACCATTACAGGACCTAACCAGATCAGCCACACCATCACCGGTTCATTCACCTGCACGTCCACCAATGTAATATATGCCATCATATGCCAGCAATGCCCCTCTGCTATGTACATCGGCCAAACTGGACAGTCTCTAAGGAAAAGGATAAATGGACACAAATCAGATATTAGGAATGGCAATATACAAAAACCTGTAGGAGAACACTTCAACCTCCCTGGCCACACAATAGCAGATCTTAAGGTGGCCATCCTGCAGCAAAAAAACTTCAGGACCAGACTTCAAAGAGAAACTGCTGAGCTCCAGTTCATCTGCAAATTTGACACCATCAGCTCAGGATTAAACAAAGACTGTGAATGGCTTGCCAACTACAGAACCAGTTTCTCCTCTCTTGGTTTTCACTCAACTGCTAGAACAGGGCCTCATCCTCCCTGATTGAACTAACCTCGTTATCTCTAGCTTGCTTCTTGCTTGCATATATAAACCTGCCCCTGGAAATTTCCACCACTTGCATCCGAAGAAATGGGTATTCACCCACGAAAGCTCATGCTGCAAAACGTCTGTTAGTCTATAAGGTGCCACAGAATTCTTTGTTGCTTTTACAGATCCAGACTAACACGGCTACCCCTCTGATACTTAATAAAGAAACGTTATTTTAAGACTTAATTTCTTTGTTAATACATGTTTGTTAAGTAACAATGGAACATGTATTTTATTTTTACACGTGTGTTGGAAGTGGGGGAAACGGGGTGAACGGGGTATGTAACTGCAGAGGATAGTCAACAGTAACTGGGTAAAGAAACAGGGGCAGGTTCAGCTTCTCTGTAAAGAAACTGAATAGTCACAGGTCATGCTGCTCGCTGCTCGCTGGTACTTGAAGAGTTCCTTGTCGCTGTCCAAGGCACCTGTATAGGGCTTCATGAGCCAGGGCATTAGCGGGTAGGCTGGGTCCCCGAGGATCACTATAGGCATCTGCACATCCCCAACAGTTATTTTGTGGTCCGGGAAGAAACTACCTTCCTGCAGGTGTCTAAACAGACCACAGTTCCTGAAAACACGCGCGTCATGAATCTTGCCTGGCCACCCGACGTTGATGTTGGTAAAACGTCCCCTATGGTCCACCAGTGCTTGCAGCACCATTGAAAAGTAGCCCGATTTCTCAGCAGTTGACTGTGGAAGAGGTGGACGATAAGGTGCGAGGAGGTGAAAACGGCCATAACTGCTGCGGGCTCCATGCTCGCAGTGCTGTGGCGTCCGCGCTGTCACTGAGCAGAAAAGTGCACGAACAGATTGCCCGCAGGCGCTTTCGGGGAGGGAGGGCGTGATTGACGGTTCAATGATGACAGTTACCCAAAACCACCCTCGACACATTTTTCCCCCAGCAGGCATTGGGGGCTCTACCCAGCATTCCAATGGGCAGTGGGGACTGCGGGAACTGTGGGATAGTCCACACTAACGGGGCCAGCATCGACTTTGGAAGCGGTAAACTGTGGGATAGCTTCCCACAGTGCACCGCTTCCAAAGTCGACGCTGGCCCCGTTAGTGTGGACTCACAAAGTTGAATTAGTGTCCTTAGTGTGGATACACAAATTCGACTTCATAAGGTCGATTCCACAAATTCGAATTAAGTTGAATCAAACTACTCTTGTAGTGTAGACATACCCTAAGGATAATACTTTTTTGATGAGGCTTCTCTAAATGGATTAGCATATAGTAGTTGTGTCTAAACTGCAGCAGATTTTATTTGAACAAAAGTACTATATTCATGGTAACAACAAGGAATCTGTTAAAGACTAACAGATTTATTTGGGCGTAAGCTTTCATGGGTAAAAAACCCCACTTCTTCAGATCATTTCGTGGAGGGATTTTTTACCCATGAATGCTTATGCCCAAATAAATCTGTTAGTCTTTAAGGGGCCACCGGACTCCTCATTGTTTTTGTGGCTACAGACTAACACAGCCACCCCTCTGATATATTCATGGTAATAACTCATTAATTACTTTTCACTAGTGTGACAGTCCACATTCATCTCTTGTGAGCACCTCCTGTCAGGTAGCACTGGCATCTTTCTAATCACACAAAACCGAACACTCCTGCCCCATCTCTTCTCCAAGGCCCTCACCCCTCCATCCATTGCTCACTCTTCCCCACCTTCACTTTCACTGGGCTGGGGCAGGGGGTTGGGGTGCAGAAGGGGGTATAGGCTCCTGACTGGGGGTGCAGGCTCTGGGGTGGGACCAGGGATGAGGGGTTTGTGGTGCAGGAGGGGGCTGTGGCCTGGGGCTGAGGGGTTCAGAGTGCATGAGGGGGTGTGGGCTCTGGGGTGGGGCCACAGATGAGGCATTTGGGGTGCAGGAGGGGGCTTCAGCTGGGGGAAAGGGTTGGGGAGGAGGAGGGTGAGGGCTCTGGAATAGGGCCAAGAACAAGGGGTTTGGGGTGTGGGAGGGGACTCCAGGCTGGGGCAGGGGGTTGGGATGCAGGAGAGGGTATGAGGTCCTGGCAGCACTTACCACAGCTCCGAGGAAGTGGCCGCCAGATCCCTGCAGCCTCTAGGTGCATGGGTGACCAGGCAACTCTGTGCTGCATGTGCTGCCTTCATGCCTGTAAGTGCTGCCCCCGCACCCCCTGCAGCTCCCATTGTTCACAGTTCTCAGCCAATAGAAGCTGCGGAGCCAGCACTGGGGGCAGTGCATGGACCCTCCCAGTCCCTGGCCGCCCCAGCACCTAGGGGCCACAGGGACTGGCAGCTGCTTCTGGGAGCTGTGTGGGGCCAGGGCAGATAGGGACCCTGCCTTAGCCCCGAGCCTCCGCTGCGCTGCCAACTGGACTTTTAATGGCCCAGTCGGCAGTGCCAACCGGAGCCACTAGGGTCCCTTTTCATCCGGCCTTTCTGCTCAAAAACTAGATGCCTGGCAATCCTACTGTCAGGTGAGTGCCAACTTGCACACTGCCTCTCTTTTGGGAGTGCCCCATCAGCTATTGCCCTCACCAGGTGGGTCTTCAGTGGCTCATCCCTCCAGCCAAATCACACAGTCAACATGTGAATGAACAAACCCATTTCAGGGTAAGACATCCAATAGGGCCTGTCCCTGTGCCCTCAGTAATGTCTTTACCCTGGTTGCTAGGCTCAGTCCTCAGTCTTCCTGGGCTAGCTTTAAGTCCATGTCTGCTCTGGTATGGAGCAGTGCCCTGGTATAGAGCAGTGCCCCTAGGTCTTTCTCCCTCAAGTCTTGCCCTTCACTTGGGCCTCTAAACAAGTCTTATCACCTTCTTGGAGCTTAGGCCATCCTGCCAGTGGCGGACTCAGGCCCACTCACTACTGTGAGTCACAACCCAGGGAACCTATAAATAGCAGCTACATGCTGCTTCCTATAATAGGTCCTGCTGCTATTCCCTTGGACACTTCCCACATAGCCCCTTCCTCTTGACCCTTACCTCGGGGTTCTCTGTTTATCCTCCAAGGATTGCATTAGCACTTTTGGTCACAGCGTCAAACTGGGAGCTCATGTCTCCATTTGGTCCTCAGCTGTTCTAAGCCAATTTCACTGTTGAAGGCATCTCATGGAAATTCGAGGAGGTGGAAGAAAGGTCTAGTGGTTAAGGCACTAAAGTGAAACTCAGTGGCACAGCAGGCCACTCATATGTATCACATTGCAGGGTTGAGATCAGAATGAAATATAAAAAAATAGTGACCTTAGATATGATTTACAAAGATCCCAATATTTCATTTGGCTCTGTATGGAGCCCCACTGAAGTCAACCAACCACAGATCCAATTGCAAGATTGGGACTTCTGTTTCTTCTTCCATCATAAATTCAGTTAATAGGTTTCCACTACTCAAGGATACTTTATTTCTCTTACTTTATATAACCAAATACAATAGATATAATGATCTATTTAAACTTCAGGCAAACCAGAACTTTATTGTTTCAGTCTTCATTGTGACAGTGTTAAACAATGAAAAGCCTGGGGCGAAATGCTTGTCAGGCAGCGCAAGTTCTTGTTTTGGTGCTGGAGCCTGGGAAATCTCTCTCTATGCTTTTAGAACAATTACAGCTCAAAGCCCTACATTTCGTAGTATTTTCAGCAGAATTGCATTACCCAGGACATTGCCTCATTCTATATTTCTCAAGTGTTTTATGAAAACAGGATATTTGTTTCTTAAGACTTAATTTCCTTCTGCTGTTTCTTCCCTACCTTATACCACAGATCATAATCCTGTTTGTCATCACAATCTGTTGTGGAAATGGGCTGATGGTGCTCCTACTGAAGATCAATGGCAAAACTCCTTTTGACTTAACTGGTACAGAATTAAGCCCTATTACATCACAAAAAAGACCATGATATTGAATGAGGATAAGTTTTAGAAAGAGAAATCCAGTTTTCAGGTAAATAGCCTTATAGAGGAGAGAGAGAAGGGAATTAGAAAAATTACAATCTATCCTTTAAAGGAATAAATCTCAAAATTACATTTTTCAAAGTTTTCCACAAAGTTCTCAGAGTCCCTTATTTACTAAAGTATGGTTTTCTCACCAGGGCCTAAATTTTCAGGTGTCGCAGAAGGCACCCCAAAATTGAGGCACCCAAAATCAATGGCTACTCGTGAATATTTTGGTCCAGGGCTTTAAGTTTGCTTAAAGAGATCTTGGAGATCACACAGCTTTCCAAAGAACTGGCTGCTCTAAAATCTTGTTCTTCCGAAGTAGGAAAATCTTGCCCAGGATGAAAGGGACAAGAATCTTTCAGAGAAAGGGTTCTGGCCATGTTCACAGAGGCTTAGACCATAGCAATGTGAAGTGGCATTTTGGGGGCTGCATAGTAAATGCTGAGAGTTTGACCAGCTCCACCATTATACAAATTCTTATCTTGGTGGGGCACAGCTGTAGTTCTGTGATGCCACTCTGCAGCTGGGAAGAGAAGGGGGACGAGTTCCTAAACTCATGGAGCCCCACCCAGCCATACCAACTCCATGTAATTCAGCAGTGGTCTAAGAGACAAGATTTGGCTGTATATGGATGTGAATTGTCACAATTTCTCTTTATCAATTTTAAAAAAATCAAAAGAGCAATATCAAACATGGTAATAAAATACCGTACATGAAAATCATAAAACACTCCTAATGATAGAAAAAAATGTTTAATGAGCAGAAAGTAAACTGCACTGCATTGACTGTGATACAACAATCTGCAGGTTTTTTTGTAATGCTTTCCCCATGCAAAGAGCAAAATGTACTTTCAAACTAAAATATTTTTATTTTTGATTAAGGAAAACTACACCCAAACTCAGAACAGATATAAAATCTCCATGAGAGAGAGAAAGCAGAGCATAACTCTCACTCTGAAAGATTGTTCATCTTGACTCCTCTCCCAGACATGCCCCCAAGTAAATAGAAACAGAGCCTCCTTGCTTATAAAGAATCATAGCTGCATACACCACACTTTCCTCACCTACTTTTGAATGCTGTTTCAGAGGATGGTACAATAAGAGTAGCTCATAAAACTGGAGAGATTTCAAAATGTACTGCCCTGGGGCATACTAGAAACTAACTCTCCAGTTTTACAGTGGGGAGAGAAAAGATGAAAGATTTGTATGATAGGCAGAGCGAATGAGAAAAGTGATTCATGCAGTACATAGTGTATTTCTCCTCTAGGGGAATCTTTGAGGAAAAGGTAGGTTATTCTGACAACACTGGAGAAATACCAGACTGTGCAGTCATGTGGAATTTAAAAAATAAAACTCTAGAAAATTCTGCAGTCAGGAATTAACAGATAGAAGATGTGTGAGCAGGGAAAATAAGGTAATATAAACAGCAGAGAGCTATTTTGATAGTGATATTATTGTGAGTGAAGATAAGCTAATGTGAAGTAAGTAAAAAAAATTAAAATGTACTTCATCTAAGGGAATTTCTGAAGGGAAGTAAAATAGACTTACTAGATATTTGATTTATACTGAATAATTCCCTAAGCTATTAATGAGGGCATTTAGACTTATCTACCTTTCCTACTGGAAAGACAAAAATGCAGGTAAATGTGAGGTACATATTACAAATGGGATATTAATCTGATTAATTGGAATTGCAAACAGAGTGCAATCCAATTCAGTTTACATTGATTTGTATTGATTTAGATCAAGACCAGGCAACTCATGGAAACAATGAAAATGGCAATGGTGATGTAGAAGGTGATTTTGCCAGCACATCTTGCAAAGATTGTAACAGGCACTTAGTAATGAGTGAACGATTGTACAAGATATGTAAAGAGGACCAAAGAAAAAAGTGATAGACTACTGAGTGAATAACCTGAGAAAGAATATATATATACTGTTTGTGGAGTGATAAGTTCCCTGGGATCCTTCAGGAAAATCCTTTAAAGATATTAAATATTAATACTAATTAAGAAAGACTAGTTTCAATCAATGAGTATGTTCTGACTGGCTCATATTCTGATTTCATTTGATTTGTTGCATTCAGAATTGAATTATGTTTTATTGTGAAAGTTTATGTCGTTAATATTTTTGCAACTTTTTCTGATCCAGAGCAAAATGTACCCCTGGTATAACTGTCTTCAACAGAGTTACACTGGGAATACATTTTGCCCCAAAATTGTTTGTCTTTCTGTATACATTCTCATGTTCTTTTAAAGACATTATCCTTCAAAATAACTGGGGGAAAAGGAGGAACTGCTAATATGTATGGGTGTATCTGTAAATAAAGATAATAAGCTTACTATAGCATCTAATGAAGATTTTTAGGAGATAGAAAATATTAGATCTGGGACTTGGAAGTATGAGACATGAAAACATTGCCAGCAGGGACTGGAATAATTGATGTAACATGAATGAAGAAACTCTCATAGGAAAACATTAATATCAAAAGGGTTGTGCTACTCAGTAAAGTATAGAATGTGTTGCTGTTTACAAACCAATAGGGCTTAATGAAGATAGACTGAGCTGAAATGGTGGCATTTCTTGTAAAATGAATTTAAAGAAATCCTAAAAAAATATAGCAGGAAAGTTTCAAAGGCACAAATGACAGGTGCCTAACTTCCATTTACGTTCAATGGGAATTAGGTGCCTGTCATTTGTGCCTTTGAGACACTCTCTCCCCTACAGCCTGATTCTCCATGTATTTATACCAATTTTATACTGGTGAAAGGCCATTAGCTCTGATGGCCTTATTTCTGATCTTCATCAGTGTTAAAAGGAGAATCTGGCCCATAAATGTATACAAAATCATCTTCTGCCAATTGGCAAAGTGCCTTTTCTTATTTTGATGCAAAATGCCAACAGCATGTTGGACTACAAAGTACAAATTTAAAAAAATTTCATAAAGAAGACAAGATTTTTTAGGTTGTGGCATCTCCTGCCCTTATAATATAGAGTACTTTTACATTCATACAAAATAGTCTTGGTCATAAATACTAGTTTTCAAAAACAAGGGGGAAGATAAAGAATTAATTAAATAATTGCTGTAAGTGAAGAAAATATCTGAGAATATTGTTACTCCTTTTTGACCTGAGCGGCTAGTCAAAGTTCAGAGTCCTAGGGATGTTCCAGTTGGAAATTGATGGAGTATTTCATGGAATCTTGTTTATTTACAAGGAATATACAAGATTGTGCTCCTCCAAATGTAGGGCAAAGCACCAAGAACAAAAGAAAGTGTTTTAGTTTATAGCTCCATGTCTCTTTAGCCAACACCAGCCCTCAAAATTCTCTAACTTTTCTAGGGTCATACCATGCTCAGAGGCTGCTACTTGGCTTTCTTGCTTTTTGTCTTTGTGTCTCTGTTCTCTGATATTAGTTTATGTGTGTTTTGCCTACATGCGTGTGCGCACACACACACACACAACAATACTCAGCAAATGCCCTCCGCCCTACTCAGTCCAAACTCCTGGACAAGTTCACCACCACTGTTTGTCTTAGGTGTGGGGCTAATATACTCATCCTGGACAGTATGTTAATTGAAGGATGTGTTCCCACCTGGTCTTAGAGGGGTTTGTGATCTCAGCAGTATCAATACCTTTCAGCAACTCCAAATGAATTTGATCTGTATACTCTGAATATATGTGTCAGGCCAGTTCTACACTACAGACCTATATCGCAATAACTATGTTGCTCAAAGGTGTGAAAAATTCACACCCCTGAGCGCCGTAGTTATATCAACCTAACCCCGGGTATACACAGCGCTATGTCGATGGGAAGGCACCATACATGTACACAAGCCCTCAGACAGTTTACTTACTCACTCATAGTCCTATTATCAAGCTATCTTTAACTTCAGCTCCTGTCTTATAAGATGTGGCCTCAAAGGGTCACATGCTTAGGGAGACACTCCTAGTCTCATTTTCCCAGTGACACAGCTACAAACTGATGTACAAAATAAAGTTAGGATGATTTTGTGGTTAAGTCCTTACACTAGAAAGCTGGAGATCTGGGTCCCATTCTTAGCTCTGGCACAAACTTTTGGCAGGTTACTTAGGTCTTCAACTACCGCTGAGCAAGTGGGGGGGTTGAAACTTGGATTTGGGACTGGGTGATCCTAAGGGAAGAACTTCTGCGGTGCAGTGACAGTTCTCACGGCCCCTACCGCCCCTCCTTCTTGTCACTTTGGGTGAGGGGGGGAGACTTTCTTGGGTTGAGAGGGCGCAGAGCACTGCACTGCTCTCTCTCTCCTCTCTGTGTGCAGGTGCAGAACATCAACAAGGCGCCGGAGCGTGTTGCTCCCCGTGAGACCCTCAAGCAGAGCAGTCCCTGCTGGTCTGCTGCTGCCACCTATCCTCCCCACCTATCCTCCCGTTCCATGTGTGACTGCTGCTGCTGACTCTCCTCCTCTGTCTCTGCCTCTGCGCCTCTCCGGGCCATCTGGTTTGTCAAAGTAGGTGATTTCCTGAACAAATACATGTTTGCCAACAGTAAACAGTCTAGTCATTTTCAGTTAAGAAGAAGAAAACAGGAACACCCTGTATGCTTTTTTCTGAGCCTGCCTGCAACACGTGCTGTTAGCGGTCATTCTATTCTAAGTAAAAAACTGTTATGCAAAGTAAAACTCTGTTAAGCGAGGTTTCTTATGCAGTAAAAAAAAACTCTGCACAATAGTAACAGTACACTAATTCCACTAATTGCATGCCACACAGTATACACAGAGAGAGCCACTAATTAGAGCGCACACAGAGAGAGGGCGGATGTTAATAGAAAGGCAGGACAATAAAGCACCTCTCCCAAGAAACCTCTTGCTGAGGCTTTTTCCAGCTGCTCTCTGAGAGCTTTTTTGAAATAGAGAGTGACTATTGTTTTTGCTGTTTGTGTGTGTCTGCTGTGTTTTTTTTTTTTTTCATAAAAAAAAATATATATATTTTTATTTTTTTTATTTATTATCCTTTTTCTAAAAATAAATGGGATCTCTGTGAGGGTGATGAGATCCTGGCTGTCAGGGGAGGGCGAGGAGTGGGTTCATGTCGCCTTCGCCGCTCGTCCTCTATCTTCACCTAGAATGGCATGCAGTGCCTCGTAGAGCGGCATGTCTCTGGGGCTGGGCTAGAGTCGCGTTGCGCCCGCTTTTTTTTTTTTGATACCCTTCTTCTTCACTTTCACCTTTCACGCGCACACTGGCATCCATCGGCTATTGTCTTTCTTTTAGAGACCCACAGTGATCAGATCCTGGACTTCCGGTCACTCCATGCTGGGGACTCTTCTATTCTGGGATTGCCGGACTCTCCTCTGCTGGCTCTCTGCATCGTGCACGCCCAGACAGGAAAATGAATTCAAATTTTCGCGGGTCATTTCCTGTGTGGGCCAGAGAGAAATCCCAAGCTCGACTGCTGTCCAGAGTCAACAGAGTGGTGTTAAAGTCCTAGTGTAGACCAGGCCTTAGGCTTAGGGCAGGGGTCAGCAACCTTTCAGAAGTAGTGTACCGAGTCTTCATTTATTCGCTCTAATTTAAGGTTTCACGTGCCAGTAATACATTTTAACGTTTTTAGAAGGTCTCTTTCTATAAGTCTATAATATATAACTAAACTATTGTTGTCTGTAAAGTAAATAAGGTTTTTAAAATGTTTAAGGAGCTTCATTTAAAATTAAAGTAAAATGCAGAGCCCTCCGGACTGGTGGCCAGGACCCGGGCAGTGTGAGTGCCACTGAAAATCAGCTCATGTGCCGACTTCGGCACCCGTGCCATAGGTTGCCTACCCCTGGCTTAGGGTTTGTCCACAGAGCAAAAAACAACAGCATGAGTCTAAGAGTATGTCTACAAAGCATTTAAACACCTTTGGCTGGCCTGGGTCAGCTGACTTAGGCTCACGGGGCTCGGGCCAGGGGCCTGTAAAATGAACATAAGAATGGCTATCCTGGATCAGACCAGTGGTCCATCTAGCCTAGAATCCTGTCTTCCAACAGCAACCAATGCCAGGTGCTTCAGGGCACCAGAACAGGACAAATATCAACTGGCAGTCAGAGGCTTTGGGACACCCAGAACATGGAGTTGCATCCCTGACCATCTTGGCTAATAGCAGTTAATGGACCTATCCTCCATGAACTTATGTACAGTAACTCCTCACTTAACGTTGTAGTTATGTTCCTGAAAAATGCGACTTTAAGTGAAACAATGTTAAGCGAATCCAATTTCCCCATAAGAATGAATGTAAATGGGGGTGTTAGGTTCCAGGGACATTTTTTTTGCCGTACAGTACTATAGTTGGGAGGTGCCCCCACCTTACCTCACACAGGCACAGTCCACTGGCACTGGAGACAATGAGACAGACAAGGAGGCCAAAGGTGCTGTCGGCTGGGAGAAGCATGTTGTGCAGCAGCAGCGGCAGCTTCCCCTACTCTGCAAGCACCAGGGGTGGGGGGGTTCAACCCTTGGCCCACCCACACCAACCCTTCCCCCAAGCTCCCATCCTTAACCTGTCTCTTCTTCCCCCGCTTTACTCCTCACACCACATACTTGCCCCTTCCCCCGCCCTCCCTTCTCTCCTGCCCGTGACAATCAGCTGGCTTGCAGCGTTCAGGAGGCAGGAGGGAGGGGGGAGGAGCAAGGACATGGGGCGCAGGCTCCCCCTCCCTCCCCTGCCTCCTGAACACCACAAGCCAGCTGATTGCCACGAGCAGGAGGCAGGGGAAGGAGGGGGGAGGTGAGCTGCATCCTTGCTCCTCCCCCTCTCCCCTCCTTCCTGCCCATGGCAATGAGCTGGCTTGCAACGTTCAGGTGGCAGGAAGTAGGGGGAGGAGCAAGGACTCAGCGCGCAGGCTCCCCACTCCCTTCTCTGTCTCCTGCCCGTGGCAATCAGCTGACTCCACCTTCATTGTGAAGAGCCCTGTGGTTACTTAGGTGGGTGTGGAGGTGGCGAAAAGTGGACCTCCCTGTGACAACAAAATCATTGACGAAGAGGTGGAGGCAGAGGACAACGTGGAGCCCATGGCAGGGATGCCCGGTGGTGCATCCAGTCAGGAGCTGTTCTCCACTCCAGAGGTATCTAGTCAGTCTCGGCAATCTCAATCCAGCAAGGCAGAAGCAGGCGAGGGGACCCCAGTAAATATTTTTGCTTTGTGAAGTGAGTAGGTTGGTTGAGGTCATAGCAATGTACAAGGCTGGCTGTACTTCTATGTGCTGGACATTTCCCTGTGCAGCTGGGCAGTGCAGTGGAACATGGTGTTGATGTGTAACACTGACAGACCCTGGTCATTGGCGGGTGGGATCGAACCTGGGACCTCTGGAGCTAAATGCATGAGCTAAAAGCCCTAGGGCCCTTAAATAAGAGTGGAGAGCACTCATTAATTTATCTCTGAGGGGCCTTGGCGCCACTAGATGGGACAGAATACCACACCCAGAAGGTGTGTGGGTTACATACTTCCCCTAGCTGAGGAAGCACATCCTTCCCCTAGCTAAGGAAGCTTCAGAGACATCCCAGTTGAAATCCCAGACGAGACCACACTTATAATACCTACAGACCCTGGTCGTCAGCAGGTGGGATCAAACCTGGGGCCTCTGGAGCTTAGTGCATGAGCCTCTACTGATATAGCTGTTAGTTAAGGCTGTAGAGTAGGTTCATTAATCTTTCTCTCACTCTGTAAGTGGTCTTGGTGCCACTAGATGGGACAGAACACCACACCGAAGAGGTGTGTGGGTTACAGATGCACACCAAGATTTCATGGGAATCCTCCAGAGAGATCTCTAAGAAACTTTCCTGGAGGTACTCAGCAATCCTCTGCCAGAGGAACAAAGAGCTGCTAGAGCCTCAACTGCTAGAAGAGGGCCTCATCCTCCCTGATTGAACTAACCTCATTATCTCTAGACTGATTCTTGCCTGCATATTTATACCTGCCTCTGGAAATTTCAATTACATGCGTCTGACGAAGTGGGTATTCACCCACGAAAGTTTATGCTCCAATACATCTGTTAATCTATAAGGTGCCACAGGACTCTTTGTTACTTTTTGCATATTCTATGTTCATCCTGCTCCTACTCAGCCTATTGTTGAACCACTCCTTACTGCTATCTAGGTTTCCGGTGTAAGGCTTCATCAGCCATGGCATTAAGGGCTTTGCTAGGTCTCCCAGGATCACTGTGGGCATTTCAACATCCCCTACTGTAATCTTCTGGTCTGGAAAGAAAACCCCTGCTTGCAGATTTCTGTATAGGCCTGTGTTCCTAAAGATACGAGTGTCATGCACCTTTCCCGACCACCCCAAGTTGATGTCAGTAAAACACTTGTAGTGATCCACAAGGGCCTGCAACACCATGAGAACCCTTCTTATTGATGTACTCCATCACAAAGGGATCCAGTGACAACACTGGAATATGTGTGTCATCTATCGCCCCTCTGCAGTTAAGAAAATGCAGCTCTACCGACAGGCCAGCTCTCATTCTTCAGGGACAAGCTCAGCACATAGTTCCAGGAAAGTGGCTTCCTCATCTGAAAGTTTTTCAGCTACTGCTAGTCATCCCAGACCTGCATAACTATTCAGTCCCCTCATTCAGTGCATTTCATGAGCCTAAAAGCGATGGTCCACCATGTGCAGATGCTCCATGAACGTCAAAAGCAATCTCATGTTGACCCTATCAGTGTCGGACAGCATGTTAGGCAACTGTGACTCCCGTTGACTTCAGAACTTCAAGATTAACTGCACTGCCATTCGCGATGTGTAACTGACAGCTAGCAGAGCATGGGAGAGCAGCGCAGGATCCATGACAGGGCGAGCAGAAATCAAGGGACATTGAAAAATGCTGTGAACCAAAGATGGAAGCACATGGAATGCTGGAATGGAAAGCAATGCATCGTGGGACAGTAAGCCCGGACCTATGATGTACTGCAATCCACTCCGCCTTCCCACAAGATCTAGCAGCAGAAGGTGGAGAGATGAATTGTGGAATAGCTTCCCGCAGTGCATTGCTCTCACTGTCGATGCTACTGACCCAAGTGTGGACACACTATGACAACAGAGCAAGACAGTTTGAACATGTAACAATGATTTTCTTTTAGGGCTTTTAGATCATCGGTAAAACTTTCAGCGAAAAAACTCTGACAATGTAGACATAGCCTGAGATTTTGAGACTAATCTACTCATGGAGATTTATCTGCATCTGACACAATTCTACTGAATGGTACACTCATCATTGGAAAAATAGCGATGCTGAAGATGAATGCTGAAATACACAGGCAGAGCTGGGTGATACAATTTATTTTCTCGCTAGCTATAGCTAGTATAATTGTATTGGTTTCATAGACCCTGGAAATCACAAACAGTTATAGGAAAACTATGGGCTATATCATGCTGTTTCATAGAAAAATCATCAGAAAGGGCCAATTTAAAATAGAAATTCAAAGTTTCTGAAGCATCTTGTGGTTAAAGAGTCAAATTTGTGTTATGATAATGAGGATGTAGTGCTGCAAATGTACAGCTTCGCCAAGATCCATAGGCAAATGTCATCTTAGTGCCAGAGCATCTGTCCAGAGTTCACCACTCTTCACTACTCACCTACCAGCACTGTTCCCTCGGGAGTCAAGTTGGGAGTTATGGTCTTCTTACCACATCTGGGCCCCAAATCCTCTCGAAATGGGTTTGAAAAATGAGAGCATTAAAGCTGGCAGTCAGTGTTGTTTCACTGCAGGTTTGTTGGGGAGATGATGCCATATAGGGCTCTCCTTATGTTATGATCCTTCCCTCACACACTGGTTATCAGTGCTCCTTTATACAAATGTGTTATATTTATACAAATATTTTATATAAATACATAGCATATTCATTTAAAGGGACACTGATACCTGGTTAAGGCTAAAAATTTGCCATTCAGAATCAATGGAAAATATTTTATATGTTTGATTTATAGTTCATAGGTATTTTTAATTCAAGCTGGGGATGCTTAACTTGTAGAAACAATAAGCGTTCCATTAATAAAATACAGTTCAACAGAGTAAAATGATTTTCCCAAGTAAGAAGTGTGATTAACACTTCCTTGTTAGAAACTCTCTCAGGACCATTTGCAAAAAAGTCTAAGCTCTATTGTTTGTATTAGCACTCTGAAACTTGTCTCTGAGCTGAAACCAGTCCTTTATGTTTGCTCAGACATACCAGGGAAGTGTTAATGTTTACTGAATTCAGATGCTGCTGCTTAAGAACCTTAATTAAATGTATCATTCCTGAGCAGCAGAATAGTGTGTAAAATGGAAAGATGTGAACTGTGCATTGACAAAAAACCCACTGTGCACTGTGGGTTAAAAAAGTTTATTTTCAATTAAATAATCAATGTCAGAGATTTGGGGGTGTTTTTTTTCTTCATGCACCTAACAAATACTTCATGTTCTCAGGTTTTGGGTTTTTTTTTATATTGTTAAATGAGACAGTGGTTGGCACAGAGCTGTTCACCTTTAGTTTAGCACTTTAAATCCTGCCTAAGGGCTGGTCTACGCTGAAAAGTTCTATCAATTTAGCTCTGTCCCTCAGGAGTATGAAACAGTGATGTAAACAGCACTAGGTCAATTAAGAATTCTTCTGTTGACCTAGCTACCACCTCTCCAGGAGGTGGATTTACTAGGATGGGAGAACCTCTCCTGTTGCTCTAGTGATTGTCTACACTGAAGTGCAACTGCAGTGCTGCAGCTGTGCTGCTGTTGCATTGTTGGTAGTGACCAGGAATTACTATATGATGGCTGTTAGCTAGAGATGGGCAGAACGCTGCTTCAAAATAACCCACAAAAACAGAACCCCAATATTCTCTGTAAGTTTAAAATAAATTTACTTTAGTTGTGTTCAGACTCGTTCTCCATTTTCTTTGAGAATATTCTAGCAAATGTGTTTATTGGCACGAATGTTCATGAAAACAATGAATGTTAAGCAAATATTGGAGAATATTCATGGAAAGTAAATTTTTAATTAATATGTGTGAGTATTTGCACTGGAAACCTGATTGGATGCATGTTGCTTTTACAAACACAGATATATATACTATGTGTCCAAACAAAGCTAACTAACATCTCAGATTTCACTTACGATTAACTGCAATGAGCTGACCAAGAATTATCATACCAAATATTGGTGCATAATTTCAAATTACAAAGACTTTCATAATCTGTTCATGAACAATTTTCAGAGAAAAAAAGAGGTGACATTCTCAAATACATTATTTGTTGGGAATTATTTTCTCAGCTCTACTTTCACTGGCTTGTGAATTGTAAATTGATTTCAGCTAATTCCTAGTGTCTTCATCATTAAGCTATCATCCCAACTGGTGCCATGGTTTGCAGCCTCAGTAGCAAGGCCAAGGACTGAATGGGCAGTGAAAACTGAACTAGAATCTCACTTCTAGGTCCCTCTAGGTAGGGTTGTGAGGAAACTTTCACTGCCAGTGCTTTTGTGACCTCAGCTGTTGATAGAATAAAAGACAGCGGGCCAGAGTCTTATTTTCCACTTTGCCTACAGCAGTGAAATTCTACACTGTTGTAATACTGGCGAAGGCAGAGAAACTGGCTATTGTGCCTGCTATGCCACCCCTCCCCAGCATAAAGGGTGTGTTGGCAGAAAAATAGAGTGTGACAGGCTGGGCTGGGGCCATAATGAGGCAGCA
Organism: Mauremys reevesii; assembly: GCF_016161935.1. Taxonomy (NCBI): domain Eukaryota; kingdom Metazoa; phylum Chordata; order Testudines; family Geoemydidae; genus Mauremys; species Mauremys reevesii. The sequence goes on along the minus strand of NC_052625.1, from coordinate 145,406,532 downwards.
GCACTCTGTTACACCAATTCTCCACTGGCATAATCTAGAGCAGTCCCTGGAATCCTCTAAATAACTCTGGGGCTGAAACGCGGCACCATAACCAGCTCTTTAATATCTCCTCTCCCATTCCCCTGCTCTTGGATGCAGAGGAGAATTCAGCCCCATTAATCCAATACTTTTCATGAGTAGTACATTCAATAAAATATGTTTAAACTATTCAGTTAATATGAACTGTCAGTGATTAGAAATAATGACTACGAAGAGGGAAATTGAAAACTCTGTGTAAAATTCCCCATATGTGTTAGGCATCCTGAAGCCTTTGGGTGTTTTACAAATAGATGTTGATTATAATTATAGTACTAAAGCATCTTCAGCTGCCAAAGAGTCCGCCATGCACCTGCTCTTCAACGTTGGAGAGATGGTGATGAAGGAGAGTAGAGGGTGAGGAAAGGAAGAGACTATTCAGAGAAAATGGAAATAGCAATCTTTTCCTTTAGAAAAGGACAGCTGTCCAGATCCTACAATCTTTCTGCATTCCCACTGAGTTCAATGTGAGGAATCAAATGTAACCCCTCCATTGTTACCTCTTTTTCATGTCCATAGACAATCATCTCAAAAGGCACCTAAGCTGTAAAATTATTTTTGAAACATAACTAAAAGGATATTTAGTGGTAGCCTTGGAGCTTGATATTTTATATTTGTGCATAAAGCAGGTGTGGCATTAGCAGTGCCAATGTGAGCTTCATCACAACACTGATCTATAGGGACAGGTGAGGTGGCAGTTTAGGCTTCAGATCCCATTAAAATCAAAGGAAAGTCTCTCTGACTTCAATGGGAGTTGAGTTAGGCTCTACATCTCCATCCACCTTCCATCCTTGGACTCCCTCGTATGTTGCCAAGATGGTGCCAGTTATGACGACTTTTCTGACAAAGATACCTGTCCACTAGCAAATGGACTGAAGAACCAACCCACTTCAGATGAGCCACTCCACAGCTATTAAATGATACTACTTTTCAGTCATTACAAATCTGGGCCAAATTCAAAGTGTTAAAGTGAGAGAGGCCCCAGTTCAGCCAGGTGCTTAACCACATATCTAACTTGAAGCAGATGAGCACTCCTACTGAAACCAATGGAATTACTGACATGCTTAAAATTAGACACTTGCTTAATTACCTTGCTGAATCAAGATCTAAATTTCCATGTTCCATGCCCAAATCCTCTGAATCCTAACACTCTAAATGTTGCATGCATAAAAAATAAATGAATTAAGGCAACCTTAAATATACATATGTAAATTGGTTTTAATTTTATTCAAAGCGCTTGTTTTAGACAAACAGGCATTTTAAACAATACTTTATCTTCTAGCATCAATCTCATGCTGATGATATGTACATTAAGAGTGATCTCTTACATTGCTGATCTAATGATCACTCCAGATAATCACTTTTGTGATGACAAATATCTTGTGCTTAAAAATTATTGCTTCATAATTGCTCCAAAATGAAAATGTGAAAAGCTCATATCTGAGGTTTTGCATTTGTTGTATGCAAGATTGAAAATAGTCAGCATTTACTCCTGTAAAGGGGATCACATTCCTAATATTGCTGACCAATTTTTGTGGTTGTAAGAAAAAGAATTAACAGGAGAGAGAGAGAGAGAGAGAGAGAGTGTTCACACTGAAATAGCTTTCAACAAAAAAAGAGGCAAAAGTCAGTACTTATAGTATGACGTGAGCTATTGCATTGGATTGCAATTTTCCAGTCATGGTGGATTCTCTGTCACTGGTAATTTTTAAATCAAGATTTAATATTTTCTAAAATGTATGCTCTAGAAATTATTTTGGGGAAGTTCTATGGTCTGTGTTACAGAGGAGCTCAGATTAGATTATTACTTCTGGCCTTGGAATCTATGAATCTATGGGTAAAGAATTGACTCAAGAAGACAGAGAGTTCTTGTGAATGGAAAAACTTCAGGATTATTTTTATGATGTTTAATATTTATTTTGTGTTAGTGCCTAAAGGCCACAGAGATGATTAGGGGACTCACAAATTATATGTAATGGGAGTGCTACTGTTTTATTGTCACAACAATATCTTGGAAGGAGGAACCCATGAAGAATTGATTAAATGTACTGATGATGAAAATCTAAAGTTGGAAAAGTAAATGTGAAAGAATAGGTTAAAAATCAGAATGATTTAAGTATATATAGGAGCATGAGCTGAGAAGTAGTTGTAGCATTCTGTGTAAGATAATGAGACTGTGGACACAATTTGGAAAGGAAAGAACTTTCAGTGAAACACTGATAAGAGGAAAGCCAATGTGATTGTAAAGGATACAGCTTTAAAATCTCTATGGTAAGTCTCATCAAGTCTAAAAAATTGACAATTATTAAGATTATTTATACCTATCAGAGGAAATTTTCCTGGAACTACATTATATATCATCTACTTGGCATCTACCTTGCCACTCATCTCTGTGATAATCTGAATGTGTAAATTAATATTGAATCCAAACATTAGATACCATACTGAGCATAGTTCTAGTCACCTTACATAAAGATTATAGAAATGACAGTGATCCAGTCAAGAGCAACAATAATAAATGGATTTGAGGATGTAATACTCAAAAAAGAACAGAGAACCTAGGTTGGTATAGTTTGGAAACAATACACAGACATTAGAGAGGTATACACACTTCTGAGAGAAATAAAAAGGGCAGGATTTTACAATGTACCTCTACAAATATGAAAAGTAGATTGCAATATGAATACACAAACACACAGATGTACACAAACAAAACTTCATTAAAAGAACATTATTAAGATTACAAAGTAAAGCACTCAAAAGTTAGGAAATGCCAGAGTTAAGGTGGACTGTGCAACCTTAATTTTGACTCCTTGTGTATATGAATTATGATACAGTCTTTAATTACATGATTACATATTACTTTTTCCATATGAGCCCTGCCTCATTCAGTCACAAGATTGATGGTATTCACTTAATGAGCAGCTTGTTGTTCCCCACCAAGCTATTCAATATTTTGTTTTCTCCTCATTGTTCAGTGTGGGTCCCAGGTCTTGTTTACTGCATGCTATTCAAACCCTGCTACGAAGACAGAATTATTAATTTCCTCATGGGCTTTTCCATGGTGCTCAACACTATAGTATCTGATTGCTTTATTGATTTATTTTCACAACACCCCAGTGAGCTGAAAAAATATCCACTCATTTTGAGTGCACAATTTGAGGGCATTATACATTTTATATATTCAAAACACAGCTCCCATTGACTTCAGTTGCAGCTGTGAGTGTGCAGGACTTCTACAAATCAAACCTCAAGGTCTCAAGTTGAGCATGCAGAAGATGAGGTGTTATGGTATGTATAAACTCTATTCTAGGACTGAAGGGTTTAAAGAGCAACTCTGGGCCCAGATGGTGTCACCACACCTGCAGAGCATGCTCCAGATGGAGATAGAGCTTAAAAGGAAGCTAAACAGCTCAGAAAGGGGGCTGACAAGGCAAAAGAAGAGCCTACCTGCTGGGCCCAGACAGACTGACGTAGCAGTTAGTACTTGTTTTCCATTACCCTTTTGCTAGAGACTGCAAAACTTGGACAATAGAGTGGTGGGTAAACACCAACTATCACATGAGGAACACACAATTAGTGACCACCTGTGAAAAATTTGGTTTAAGCAACTTGTCTAGCATGACATAGGAACTCTGTGGCACAGGCAAGGATAGCATCCAATTTTCCAGGGCTGCACTCAACTGCCTTAACCATGAGTCTGTCCTTTCGCTTACTGCAGTTTTCTGCTTTATTCACTATACACCTTCCAATTTCTGCAACAAATGAGACAGGGAGTCCTGCAGAGAACATCCTCCTTTGCTACACAACCCAAATTCATCCCCAAACCATCCTGTGCACAAGCAACCTTAATTCTGATATTTCCTAACTTTTGAGTGCTTGACTTTGCAACCTTACTACTATTCTTTAAACATAGTTGTTTTGTGAGTAACTTCCTAGGTTTGGTGGGGAAGATTGACACAAACACACACGAAATTCCATTTCATGACATAATATTGACACCCGGATGGTTCATCAGCAGGGTTTGACCTTTAGATCCACTTCATAGATTTCTGTCACTTGAACTAACAGAATAAGTGATAGCAATAGTAGTTATCATCCTTTATATGCATGAGCACCGGAGGGGGATAAAACGTACACTCTGCCAGTGGGTTACACAGATATTTGCTGACTGCTGAGGAATAGTGAGACTCAGGGATCTTTGATTCCATTCCAGGCTCTGGAGGGGAGTGTGTTCTAGTGAGCACAGACTCTTCCACCTGTTCCCTCAAAGTTTGAACCTTTCTGCTGCATCTTCTCCAACGTATCCCTGTCCCACTCTTGTCTCTTCCCATCCCCACCCCTGGTTCCTCAATCCTAATCCCATTCTATTCACCTAGCCAGACTCACTCTCCAATCTTCAGGTTTCTCATCCCAATCCACAGCAAATCCTTGTCTGACCCCTCCAAACTCCAAGTCCCAGTCTCCCCCTTGTTGCCCAATTCTTTAGTGGTTATTGATTATTAGTGATTTCCAAATAATTCTGATTTAAAGAGCTGGGGAACTGTAGAGTTGTAGTCCCACAATCAGGCACAACAGAATCAAGGTTATCCCATTCAATATCTGGTTGCGAACCCTGGTGGGCACAGTGTAAACACCTCACAGTGAGAGCAAAGCAAAGCTTTAACAACTTTTATTAGCGCAAAGCAGGGGTCAGCGACCTTTCAGAAGTGGTGTGCCGAGTCTTCATTTTATTCACTCTAATTTAAGGTTTTGTGTGCCAGTAATACATTTTAACGTTTTTAGAAGGTCTCTTTCTATAAGTCTATAATATATAACTAAACTATTGTTGTATGTAAAGTAACTAAGGTTTTTTAAATGTTTAAGAAGCTTCATTTAAAATTAAATTAAAATACTGAGCCCCCCGGACTGGTGGCCAGGACCTGGGCAGTGTGAATGCCGCTGAAAATCAACTCACCTTTGGCAGGCGTGCCATAGGTTGCCTACCCCGGCACAAAGTAAAGAGATAAACTCTCCAAACCACATAAAAAATAGCACAAATACAGATTGAATGCAGTATCTTATACCCTTCTTACATATATACTCACATATACTTTGGGATCTGATGGTGAGAGACAAAAATCCCACTCTGTCTCTGACATTCCAAACAGGACCAAATGATCCAGATCAGGATTGACTGACTGATTGACTGATGACCCTTCTTACATGGTGGTTTGATCTAGTATAGGGCTTCGGGCCTGTCGTGAATATTCATTCAAATGGTCAACCTCCCTTGTCCATATCTAACTTCCTCACCCTAAAAATGTTTGGGTACCTTTATCCTATAGGTTAGTATATTAATGATTTTAGCTTATTACCATATATGTCAATTCGTTGCCAAGAAAAGTTCATGGTTAAGCATTTGCCAACATTTTATCCTAAAATATCCAAGCCTACTATTAATTCAATGATCTTGTGGGTACCTGGTATCATTTCATACAAACTTCTCCTTAAACACACCTTTCTCAGTTCCCTAAAACTTAGGGTAATTGTCAGGCCATCTATCTGTGACAAAGTTCATAGGCCTCTAAGCCTTATGCTAGGTTCTTAAACTCATGCCTCACAGGACACAGGCCTGTAGGTTCCTTATGTTACTGCTGAGTAAAAGAAAATGCTAAAGCTAGCTCTATGGGCTACACCCTCACTCCCAACCATTTCTCTAGTGTCCTCTATCTCCCAGCTCTGTGTCTCCAGTCTCCTCACTCATCCAGTTCCAGTTTCCACCCCACCTCCTGCTCCTCATCTGATCTGAGCAGGGCCACCCATGGGGGGTGGGCAAGTGGGGCAATTTGCCCCAGGCCCCGCAGGGGCCCCCATGAGAGTTTTTGGGGCCCCTGGAGCGGGGTCCTTCACTCGCTCCGGGGGCCCCGGAGCTTCTTCCGCTCCAGGTCTTCGGCGGTGGGGGGGGGTCCTTCCGCTCCGGGACCCGCCTTCGAAGTGCCCCGAAGACCCGCGGTGGGGGGTCCTTCCACCCCGTGACCCGCCGCCGAAGTGCTGGGTCTTTGGCGGCAATTCGGCGGCAGGGGGCCTAAATCCTCTGGGTGGCCCTGGACCTCAGTCTCCCCCCACTGCCTACAGACTCCTACTCTCCTCTCTGGCTCCTAGCATCAATTTCCATGCCCAGCCAGTCCCCTTCTTTATCCATGGATCCTAGTCTCAGTCTCTGCCATAGCTCCGAATCTCCTTGTCCAGCCAGTCCCATTGTCCCAACTCCCAGTCCCAATTTCCCTCTCCTCATCCCTGCCAGATTCCAGACCCAGTTTCCACCTACGTCCCAATCCAGGCTCCTTTTCCCAATCTATTCCTCTGACCCTTTCCCTGTCCCCTTCACATTTGAATCAGGGCAGGCAACTTCCTCCTCCACACTGCCTGGACCCAGTGGCAAGTGGTGATGGGGAGATGAGAACACATGAGACAGGCCTCTTGCTCTCAGTTAAGGTGTCCGGACCTGGACTCAGCAAAGCATGCAGCAGCCCAGAGCTGCAATTGCAGGGAAAGTCTTGCTCAGCGCTGAGTTGGAGCATGCCCAGTATAGATCAAATGTTAGGAGAAGTCTCTATTGAATATGTGCGAACTGTGATTTTTCAAAGGCTTATAACTTAGCTAAATTTAGGTGGATTTTTAAGGGAATAGCAAAACAAATGCCACCCTTTGCCAAATTTTAATTCTAAAGGATGGGGTCACTAGAATGCATTGAAGAAAAGATTACCAGAATTTTTTAACATGGGCTAAACAATATATTTTCCCCTAGCCTCATTCTTGGAAATGCCTGAAATTTTCCAAAAACATTCAATGTGAGGCAGACACCTAGCATGGAAAATTTCAGACCAAAGGGTCAAAGTTTGGCAAAATTATAAGCTACCGAAAGCAGAACCTCATAATGGGAAGTATTGGGCAACCTTAATAATAGGCAGTGCAACCATCTGTGTCTATAATTATCTCAGGCACACTGGCCATACACAGTTGTCTTAACTAGGGCAGGCAGGCTACTACTAAACTGTTCTACTAGTTCTAGATTCCTTGTCTCTATTATGCTTTAACTCAGGGTTTCTGGGATTTGAGTATGCAAATAAGCATTGAAATTCTGCTATGATGGAGTTTAGAACTTGAGGATATCATTGGTCTGAATCAACTCCTTCTCTGTGCGGAAACAGGCAGGAAAGAGCAAAGGCACCAGGGAACTCTGCCAGAATTCCACTTATGGCTCCTGCAGAGAAGCTACTATAGCAAAAGCCATAGTCCCATTGTTAGGGGGGCACTAGTCTCATACTTGGGAGCGTGGGGTTCAATTCCCTTTTCTTCACAGGCTTCTTGTGTGAACTTGGGCAAGTCACTTATTCTCTTTGTGCCTGAGTTCCCCATCTGTAAATTGAAGATAATAGCACTTTACTACCTCACAGGGTGTTGTGAGGATAAATACAATAAAGACTGTGGGGTGCTCAGGTACATTGGTGATTGGGGGCCATGTAAATACCTTAGATAGAAAAGTTCTCTCAGCCTTTAAAATGGTACCACTTGCTCTTCTACTAGCTCGGCCTCTTTCCAGCCACACCAGGCACTTGTTGGCCACAGCTGAAGAAAGATCTGTGTCTTGATCTGTGTACTGGTTGTTGGTAATTCCCTCCTGCCGGAGGTTAAATACCACATCACAGGTTCAGTGTCATCATATGTGTTCCATGTGATGCTCAGTGCTATAGCAAGGTCACCAGAGCAATAGGGGAAAGGAGAGGACAACACTGTCTCTGTCACTGACTTTCTAGACAGAGAGGTTATAAATGAGAAGAACACTTAAGTGAATGGACCACTGGTAGGCTAAAGTATGACTGGATGCAAATACCAGTGACTGTTATAAATCAGAGTTGGAGTGGGATGATCCTTCTATTATCTAATTCCTTATTCTTTTCTGACTGTATTTGATGTGTTAGACCTAAATGTATCTCTACTTCATTTAATGTGGCTACTTTCTCACTTTTTTATGGATTATGGGGCAAAGTCTGCCATGCCACACTGAAGGCATTGAGGGCCCTGACTGCAGCAAATACAGTATGATTACACTGTGTGGTGGGCCAGGCACTTCTGCTGAGGTCCAACACCAGTGATTCATCAATATTTCACCACCCTCATTATCTTAAAAGGTCAGAAACAAGCAAGGCATTCTTAGCTGCTATTCAGCACCAATGCTTCTGTTTGTCTTTCTGTATGTTATTTAAAGTGCCTATAATCCCATAGCAAATAATATGCCCATTTAAAAAAAAAAGGGGTTTGTTGCATTAAACATTCTTGATTCTGCAATGTGCTGCTTACTGGTCTGGATGCATTGTCTTTGCCATTTGCCAGAGTGTGCCTGGGGGCACACAATCTGGTGTGTGGAGTCATATCCTGTCACATGTGCACTGAGGGGTCTGCAGTGCATGCACACATTCTCTGCAGTCCTTGGCCAGATACCCAGAGTAGCAACATGACCACCATTTAATTTTCAGGTGATCAACAGGTTTAAAACACTGTAGAGCAGGTATTCACAAGACTCAAAGGAGAATTTTGTATCTCAAACTACTGGGTATATCCATAAGGGCATGCTGGGAAAGGAATCCTCCCCGCAGCGCCACAGAGCAGAGCCAAATCACTCTGTAGATATTACTTCATATTTATTGCTGGAGCAGACTCTAGAGCCTTAGCACCTCTATTGTGCAGAATGGAGCTAGTGAATCCATGCAGTATTCTATCTACCAGTCTACCCATCCTGTGTAATTGCACTCAAGGATCCCCATGGAACTTGGCTCTATGGCATGAAGAGGGTACAAGGATATGTGGCTTCCTGAAAATTTGCCCCTCTCCGCCACGCAGCAGGACTGCACCAGTTTTGTTTTTTCTGTGACCCTTCATACCAGCCAAGTAGATGGGAGAACAGATTTTTGCCCCTTAAGCAAAAAAAGACAGACTTTAAATAATTTTACAGTCTAACTCAAAATCCAGGTGGGGTCTTTTACATTGTCTAAGGACAATACAACATAGGATTGAGGGGATGCAGGATCAGGCCCTTTGCTATCAAAATACCGTGGTGACAATTTTAAACCAATACAGACATCCTCTGTGGAAAGAAAACAGCGTATTAGGGCCATAATAGTAATACAATTATATCTTGTACGAAATGTACATTTTGTTCATACACCTCTACCCCGATATAACGCTGTCCTTGGGAGCCAAAAAATCTTACTGCGTTATAGGTGAAACCGCGTTATATCGAACTTGCTTTGATTCGCCGGAGTGCGCAGCTCCCCCTCCCCCCCCCGAGCGTTGCTTTACTGCATTATATCCGAATTCATGTTATATCGGGTCGCATTATATCTGGGTAGAGGTGTATTTTGCTAAATCTTTTTGAAACTTTGCACTAAGAAGTTGAATTTTAAACCTATTTATACCTTGTTCTAACTTAAGATAATAATACTTTGTTATTCCTGCCAGCTTACAGCTCATAACCTAATTCTGTTCTTATGCACTGCCCCGTTATCAGAAACTATAAATTGTGTTGTGTTTATTGGATTTTTTTTTAATTAATGGCCCACCCTTACTCATACACGAGTAGTCCCAATGGCCTGATCCAAAGCCCAAATCAAAAGGCTTTGGTTCAGACCCGAAATGTGAATCAATGTATGGGTTACCTCCCATACATTCGCAGTTGATTTTAATACTGTAGAATCTAGTCCATTGTATTCAGAATTATGTCTTCACATTTTGTGCCACTCTGTTACTAGTACTTATAGATGCTGATTGCCATAGTAAATGAACACCTTATAATCTTTGTTCCATTTCTCCTCAGAACACCCCTGCAAGGTAGGGAAGTGCTGCTGTCCAAATTTTACCCATAAGGAACTGAGACACAGAGAGACTGAGTGGCTTGCCCAAGCTCACAAAGGAAGTCTGTGGTGGAAGAAGGAACCAAACTAATATTTCCCAATCCCCGGCTACTGCCCTAATCACTAGACCATCCTTCCTCTCAAGCACTTTAGAAATAAGCTTTAAACTTGTTAATTTTTTTTAAAAATAAGCATTTTTACCAATGGAAAATCAAAGTAAGGGGACATTCTTGTGCTAGCCAGTAATGGAGAAGCACTAGGCTTTCTCAGATGGTCTATGTTAAAGAAAATATGTGACGAGGTTTTCTCTAACACTCTGAGGGATAGATTGTGCAACCCTTACTCACACACTTATGAGTACTGTACTCACACAAATAGTCCCATTAACTTCAATAGGACTACTCATGAGATTAAGTGCTTGCAAACATGAGTCAGGGTTGCAGAATCCAGCCATGAGAATAAGACTTTTTATTAGATCTCTTTTTGTATTATCTCAGGACAAATTGCAAGAGATACTGAGCTCTTGCAACTTCCACTGATGTCAATGGGAGTTGACACCACTCACCATTCTACAGAAGGCATACAATTGGGTAGTGCATTGAAGTTATTTTATTATGGGTATTGGTTATGTTGATGCTGCATAACTAAAGGGTATGTCTTCACAGCAATAAGGACGTGTTCTTAAGTCGCATTAGCTAATGCAGGTTAAAATAACAGTGAAAACACAGCAGCTCAGGGTTTTACTTAGGTTAGCAGCTTGCATTCAGTTCTAGAGGGTTTATCTGGAGGATTGCAAAGCATGATGAGATAAAATAAACTCTGTCTTATCCTCTGGACTTGAAAAATATCACTAGATATTTCAAAGAAATATGTTAAAGTGTGTTTCTATCGTTTGTATCAAACAATATGTAAACTATAATGGATTCCTGATGTATCAATATATTCCAACTAACAGTAGCAGGTGTATGGAAACAAGAGGTCTTGACTAATAGAGTTTATGCTACATTAAGTTAAAGGGCATAAACAGATATTTTGAATCAGGAACAAGTGTTGACTTATTGAGAGCACTGTCAAAATCATAAATTAGTAGGAGAAAATATAACAGCAAGAGGGCAAGTAAGCTCCTTACAAGAGGGAAAGCACCAATTTACAGCCATAAGTAACTTGAGTGGATTGATTTGTTGATTGAGTCTTACTCTTTTTTCAAAACCAAAATTACCATTTAGTTTCATTAATGTATATAGGGCCAAAACATGATTTCATTGTACTTAGTGATAAAACTCCCACCTCATAGGAAATGCTGAGCATCACCTAGACCTTAGCCCAGTTTTGGATACTTTAATAATATTCTGGAAACTTTTCATCCATACAAAATGTTTGTCAGGGTGGCAGAGTTGGTAACACACTGTGTGCTGTTCTTTGTAAATTCGTATCTTGTTTTCAAAGTATATAGGAAAACTGCATTTATTTCTATATCTGCAAATAAAAAAATAAAATCTGATGCTATGTACTTTAAAGACAGTACCAGATTTTCAGTCAGGCATGTGTAATTGCATACATACATTTATATGCACCTCATTTGTACATGCAAATCCCAGATGCGCAAATGAATCAAGAACTTATATGCACTCATGAGTCATGACTAACCACCTAACTGGCTGTATGGGTAAATAAATGCCTTATCTGTGTACACACATTGGATAGCTGCATGCATAAATTTGTCAGACACCTAACTTTCAAAATATGTCTGTAAAATTTTATCAAAACTGGCAAGATGAAGAAGGAACTGGGCTATAAACTACCAATTACTAAGAAAGTGTTTTCCCCTGTTATCAGGATTTCCCCTGCTGACACAGTCTCAGCCAATAGAAAAGTGACAAGCTAATTACAATGGACCTGATCCTTCATTTCTAAATTTTTATAGATCTCTGACCATAGTGATGGAACTAGTGGTGCTGCCGCACCCCCTGACTTGAAGTAGTAATAACAACCCAAACACATGGTTTCTACCTTCAGCACTCCCACTATAAAAATTGTTCCAGTACCACTGACTCTGACTATATAAATAAGATCTGTAGGATCAGGCCCATACATTTCACATGTAAATTGGTACAGAATACTTTACATAATGCTTTATGTTTTATTAATAACCAAGAGGTATCCATTGCTGTTCACAGAGAGGCTTCTATGAAGCCAGCTGAATGTTTTCAGTCCAGCTATTCCCATGTCCAAGTGTGATTAGCACTGTGTTGTCAGATCTTGCTCTGAGCCATTTGGGAACACGTTCCTTGTTTGTAATAGCACACTCATATGCCCAGGCCTCTGTGTTTGCTCTTCTATGTGTCCTATTAAAAGTATATTACATTACTGGGTGTTGAACTGCTAAAAGGTATACAAGTACTCCAAATCAATTTCAGTGAGTGAATTACCCTTTGCTCCTGATAAATATCTGCTTGATATGCAGAGCTAAATTGTGTTCCCAGTTGTATTGGTGTGAATCCAGAGTAACTCTATTGAGTGACTTATACTGCCCTTGACATTTTTTTTAATTAAATTTTAACAGTATTTTTTACAAAAATTGCACTGTGGTTGAATAAGACTGAATCCTGTAGGTTCACATGTGCAGCTGCTTTGAATGGGATAGCTGCTAATAATAAATAAATCCTTAATGCTGACATATTCTGTATTAGAGACTTTTGGAAGATGTGACATTTAATATAATCCCTGAGTATGTTTTGTTGTTATTTATGAAAAAAGTAGAAAAGCCTCATTTGTTAGTTTCTGTTCCTTTCTGTTTTTAAAGCAGAATGTATTAGATCATGACAATTAGAATTACTCTATAAGACTTACCCTGGAGTTACATAAGTGTAATTGAGAGCAACATCTGGTCCAATATTCATATTGTGTATTTTTAAAGAGCTGAGCTACGAATATCTGACACAGAACTAGTATCTGAGGCATACAAAGAGAAAAACTGTGTTAAATTCATTAAGCAAGAATTAATGAGTGACAGTCTCAATTACAAAGATTCTCTTCACATTGCAGTCAGAACTGTACTAGTTCCCACCAAATTTACAAAAGGTTATTTATGTATCATTTTATTAATCATACTTGACCGCTATTTCTTAAATGATTGTAGCATGGTTTTAATGTGGGTTAGTGTCTAGCATAGACAAGACATTGTCCTATGTATGCATTGCTAGCTAACATTCCTTTGCTTCCTTCTGTGCTACATAAATGAGGGAAGCAAAGGGGCCTATGACAGGAAATGAAGTTATTCTTCCATACTTTGTTTAACAATGCCCAGTCATACTCCAATTTAGGTAGAACCTTCTTGCCACTAGATCAGTCATAGTAAAGTATTGCAAACATAACGTTCTCTTAATAAATGGGACTTCATTGCAAAACTACAAGGCTATGAATAGTCATGTAGCATGTAAGCACACAGTGGCAACAACAGCTGCTAGTCATTATTTTCTCCTCATCTCTTCAACACCTCTGTGTTTCAGTTTGCTTTATAAGTGATAAGTCACTCTTTTCTCAAGAGTTTTTCTCATACAGGATAGCTATTAAAAGGACCTCTAAACTCTGGGGTAACTAAGGGTCACTAGCAAAGGAGCGGAACTTTGGTTTTTTTTATTTGAACTGTGCATCCTCTCTTCAACCTCTCTGTAGTTAAGGTGGCTCACCTTGGTAAATTACAAAATAAATAATGCTGTGGCAGTTCATCTCTGCTGTTTTGACTCTTTTCTATTTTTCTTCTACAGACAACCTGGTGCCCATCTTTTTATTCTGTTCCAAAGCTTGTGTTGATGATTTTCTCAGAACTTAAGTGTGAGCTACAAAAACTGGTTCTCACTTCAGTCATGCAAAAATGTATTCTACCGTCAGACATACTTCAGGCATCTGATTTTATGCACTAACTATAGGTTGTTCCATGCTGACAATTTGTAACAGAGAAATAAGAGAGAGAACTTGGCTTATGATCACACACTCAGATAACTGCATGGACTGCTTTATGCTCTCATCTTAACCAGTCCTTTGCTTGAGGATACAGGATAGGTATCTATTACAATGTAGTAGGAGCACTTTGTCTAGTTTAGTTTTAAGAACATAAGAACAGCCATAGTGGGTCAGACCGAAGGTCCACCTAGTCCAGTATCCTGTCTTCCGACAGTAGCCCATGTCAGGTGCTTCAGAGGGAATGAACAGAACAGGTTATCATCAAGTGATCCATCCCCTTTCTCCCATTCCCAGCATCTGGCAAACAGAGGCTAGGGACACCATCCCTGCCCATTCTGGCTAATAACCACTGATGGACCTATCTTCCGTGAATGTATCTAGTTCTTTTTTGAACCCTCTTATAGTCTTGGCCTTCACAACATCCTCTGGCAAAGAGTTCCACAGGTTGACAGTGCATTCTGTGAAGAAATACTTCCTTTTGTTTAGTTGTTTTAAACTTGCTACCTATTAATTTCATTTGGTGACCCCAAGTTCTCATGTTATGAGAAGAAGTAAATAACACTTCTTTATTTACTTTCTCCACACCAGTCATGATTTTATAGACCTCTATCATATCCCACCTCAGTCATCTCTTTTCCAAACTGAAAAGTCCCAGTCTCACTAATCGCTCCTCGTATGGAAGCTGTTCCTTACCCCTAATCATTTTTGTTGCCTTTTTCTGTACCTTTTCCAATTTGAATACATTTTTTGAGATGTGGTGACCACATCTGCATGCAGTATTCAAGATGTGGGTGTACCCTGGATTTACATAGAGGCAATATGATATTTTCTGTCTTGCTGTCCATTACTTTCCAACATTCTGTTAGCTTTTTTGACTGATGCTGCACATTGAGTGGATATTTTCAGAGAAACATCCGCAATGATTCCAAAATCTCTTTTGAGTGCTAACAGCTAATTTAGACCCCATCATTTTATATGTGTAGTTGGGATTATGTTTTCCATGTGCATTACTTTGCATTTATCAACACTGAATTTCATCTGCCATTTTGTTGCTCCGTCACCCAGTTTTGTGAAATCCCTTTGTAGCTCTTCGCAGTCTGCTTTGGATTTAGCTGTCTTGAGTAGTTTTGTATCATCTGCAAATTTTACCACCTCACTGTTTACCCCTTTTTCCAGATCATTTATGAATATGTTGAACAGGACTGGTCCCAGAACAGACCCTTGTGGGACACCACTATTTACCTCTTTCCATTCTGAAAACTGACCATTTATTCCTACCCTTTGTTTCCTATCTTGTAACCAGTTACTGATCTGTGAGAGAACCTTCCCTGTTATCCCAGGGCAGCTTACTTTGCTTAAGAGCCTTTAGTGATGGACCTTGTCAAAGGCTTTCTGAAAATATAAGTACACCATATCCACTGGATCCCCGTTATCCACGTGCATGTTGACTCCCTCAAAGAATTCTAGTAGATTGGTGAGGCATGATTTCCTTTTACAAAAACCATGTTGACTTTTCCACAACAAATCATGTTCAGCTATGTGTCTGATAATTCTGTTCTTTACTAGAGTTTCAACCAGCTTGCCTGACACTCAGGTTAGTCTTACTGGCCTGTAATTGCCAGGATTGCCGCCAGAGTCTTTTTAAAAATTTGATTATGTCACATTAGCTATCCTCCAGTCATCTGGTAGAGAAGCTGATTTAAATGATAAGTTACATATCACAGTTAGTAGTTCTGCAATTTCACATTTGAGTTCCTTTAGAACTCTTGGGTGAATGCCATGTATTTTAACCACTTCAACTTCATCCACTATAGGAGGGAAAAAAATTCAAATAACTACATATGTTGCAGCGTAGCAGAGTTACTATGGGAATCTTACACTTTAAATGTTTGACTTCTTATCCTTAGTGAAATTGGGAAATTATGTAGCCAGTGTTATTCAGAAGGTCAGACAATCACAGTGGTCCCTTCTGGCCTTGGAACCTATGTATGATCCATTGTGTCATTTTTTATGCTGAGAGCATCCTTTGCTTCAAAATTTGCTACACTCATACCCCTCTTAAAAGCCAATGAACAGCACCAGGCTATAGATGGTGTACACCTAGTGATCCAATACATGAAGGTGATCTGAGCAGAGCACATCACAAATGCACAAAACGCATAGATTAGATAATTATTTCTCTTTCATTGTAAGAGCTTTGCTTTCTTCTCTCACTGGTTAAATAGCAGAAAGATATTAAGTCTGTATCCACATTTCTGACTTGGAGCTCTGGAAAAAAAAGTTACAGACCTAACAAACATTGACTAATTTGACTACACTTACCACAGAGCTAACAATATGGACATTTTATACATGCTGCTGTGAATTAAATAGTGTGAACTACATTGTGCCCACGATACAGTGGAAAACGCACAAGGAAATTTCTGTCCACATCTGCCCCTGGGCAGAACATTGCTTGTAACTAGCACCAGAAAGCCAATAGTCTCCCGCAAAGGGTGCAGACATGCCTCTTGGTTGTGTCATTGAGTATATTCCATTATTTGGGGGGGCTGGGTGCTCCAGTCAGTGGGCCTGACCCAGTATTGAAAGGGATGCATGCTATACCCTTTCAAAGGGTGGCAAAGCTGCTGTTGCAGCATGTACTCCCAGACCTACGAGGAACTGTGAGTTCCTGCTGTTTGAATCCCCCAAAAGTGTTATTATTTAGTGGCTCTTCTGTTATGCTCGTTGGTTGCAGCATCTGAACACGTAACACACAGACACAGTATTGAATGCAGCCTCACAACACCCTGTGAAGCAGGGAAATTATGTGGATTGTAGTTTGAAAGTCCGGCCACTTAGTACCATGTGCTGTTACATTTTTCAAAGATATTTGTAGCTGTGCATTGGAATAAAGCATCATTGCCATATGAAAGAGAATGAATCAATGGTCTGGATGCATGCAGTGCTTTGGGGATGGTGGTTGGGCGGGATATATCCTATAATTTAAGAAACTCCCATAAATTAAAAGATGTATTGATATCCGATAGGGGAATATATAAAGTGCAAAATATTTTTCCCTTGGTTAAGAAGGTAAATATTCACTAATAATAGGTGACGTGCAGTAGGATTGTACCACAATGCAAAGCCATTCTCACTGGACATTTCACTTTCTCCACCATCACTATGTGAAGCTCCTTTGTCTGCCTCTCAGCACTGTGTACTGCCCTTGAAATGGTCAAAATGCAATTTTAAAAAGTATATTTTTTACAAAGCTACACTGTGGCTAGATAAGATTGCATGCTGGAAGTTTGCATGTGAGAGCTGCTTTGAAAGGGATAGCTGTTAATAAAAATTAATTAATACATAAAGTAAATCAAATCATGACGGTTGAAATATTTTATATATCAGAGACTTGTAGAAGAGATAGCATTTGACATAATTTCTAAGTATGTTTTCTTATTAAGGGAATAAATAAATACAATTTTAAAGGCCTCCTTTTTCATTTTATGTTCCTTTATTTCTGCTGAGGCAGCATGGACTAGATCCTGAGCAGTAAGTAAAGCTCCTAGTCAAGCAGAAAAGTATTTTTGCCCCAGAAGTGGTGGGTATTTTATTCCCCTCAGTGGTAACAGCTAGGATAGTGTGCTTCAGTGCCTGTCGACACCAACCCTTATTGCAAAAAGTACACGAAACTGGGAGAATCACTTAGTCTTTCCCACACTCGCCATTTCACAGCCCAGAAGCGTGGTTTTTTTTTTCATGACAGCAGCCGTGTCTGTTCAAGTGTGATTAACACTGACTTGCCAAATCTCTCCCTGGGCCATTTGGGACTTGCACGCGTCCACGCTCCTTGTTTACCCTGATGCGCCTTCACGCGTAGCCTTTTTGTTTATCTGACTAACAAATGAAAGGGAGGGGGTGGACTCCTAAATAGTCATTAGCCGAGGACTATAAAAGCCCCTCAGCCTCGGGCTAGCGGGAGAACTGATCTACTTCAGGATCATCATCGGCGAAGCAGCACCACTCCCTCGTCCGGATCCCGTGCTGTAGCGGCGAAGCATGGAGAGCGCATACATATGCTGCTGCCCTTCACTTCAGGGGTTTAGCTCCAGGAGATGCTCCAAAGGACAACACGGGTATCCCCACTTCCTCCAGCCCAGCGAACCCACGGCGCTTTCCTTCCAGCAGATCAATTGCACTTGTGATCAGAGCCTGGTTTCCCCATGCCTCTTCCACCCATCGCGCTGTGGAAACCGAGTAGCCAGTCTAGGGTTAGGTGAGTGTTCATCTCTATTTAACAGGCTGTTTCCTTGATTCTGCAGGGCTGAGGAATTCTGGAGGCCTTGGATCCCTACCCAAAGAGATGCAGAGAGACAGCTGAGAAGAAATCAAAGTGTGGTAAGTGTCTCAAATCTGCCAATAATACTGTCCTGGCAGAGAGATGGAGAGGACCAAGCAGGTTTTCTTCCATCTGACACGTTCAGGGTACCCTGCAGGTCTGTGACTTAAAAAAAAAAATTAAAAAACCCCAAAGCAACAAACTATCAATCTCCCAAACAAGGTCTGTTTGGAAAATAATCTGTGCAGCTGTAGTGAAGGGCATTTCGAAGGTTAAATGGCAATGTGTAGTTTAATAAACCAAGAATATTGAATACTGTAGCAAATTAACCTGTACAGTTTGCCAGGTTATATTTAACACCTGTGGAGTAAATTGTGTCTTTTTTTAATTCCTAGCTGTATAGTCCATATGGGATGACAGAAGCCTCAGGAAAACTTACCCAATATACACATCCAGTTAGGTAAGTTCCGATTCAAGGAATAACAGGCTCTCTAGTAACCCTCCTGATAATTAGTTTTACAGCTGTCATAATTATGAAGCAGATTTTATGGCCTTTAGTCTCCACCCATATCACCAAATGTATTTGTGGTTATATGTACACTGGATGTATGTACGTACATCAGATAGCAAAATCTTGAGCAAAGGTATACAGGTGCAGGTGCTTAAGTGCTTTGCTGGATTGTGGCCTACCAAAATAAATGTTAAAAACTATCATAGTAATAATATCTTGCATTTATAAAGCTGCTTTTATTCCAGAGGGTCCAAAGGCATTTTACACTTTTCAAACAGAACTCTCCTCACCCATCCCCAAGGTGGAACTTGACAGCTGTTTGATAGCACACACCACTAACAGCTCAGGTCAGGAAGTAAAGAAGATTACTATAGCTGAAGCTGTAGGGGATCGATCTGTTGCATGTAATGAGAGCTAGTCATTATGGTATCCAGGTGATTTAGGAAGGTGGCATGAAATTGCACAAATTAATATTTTAGGTAGGACACAAAGTGCTCACAAACTTAGGCCCTGATTCTGTACACACTTGAGTAATTATATTGACCTCAGTGGGACTACTTGCATGCAAGCATGTGTCAGTCTCTCTGCAGGATTGTGGCTTTACACACTAAAAGTGAACAGGAAATGTGATACTATTTGAGTGATAAAAATACGATGTTCAGAAGCAAGATGTAGCCTAGTATAATTTATTTACAACTGACTTAGAAAGTATTTTTGAATAAATAAATAAACCTCCTCTTATATCTTTAATTTTTTGCTGTTTATGGATGATATGTAACCAGTGTTATGAATCATTGCACAGGGAAATATATTAAATGGTGCTGGTGACAAAGTGGTTAGTGTCCATTTATCTTTCGAAACTTGTCTCATTTTGTTTGCCTTTTAAATTCACCTCCCATTTTTGCTTACAATTTGTTATGATTAGTTGATAGTGTAAATCATATTAGTTGGATGTCCCTGCCAATAAGGTAGAAAAAAGTCTAATTGTTATCATAGGTGTTTATAATCTGTGGGCACAATATGGGAGATCAGTTTGAAAAACTAGACGTACCAGATATGAGTTGCATGTAGTCCACAAGTGGGAAGAAAATATAGGTTTTAGTTTCATCCTGAGAAATTACTCTTGCTCTGAATGCTTTCTTTCAACTCTGTTTTATTGTAAATGTTTATAAACTTTGTTATATTTTCAAAAATTAAACAGTCCACATACTGTACATGCATAATAATGCACCGTAAATAATATACCATATACAAAGCAAACCAATATAGCTCTCAACTGATATTTAAATTATATGATTCCCTTTTTCTTCATCTTTGCAAACACATGTGATATACTCTGATGTAAATCGGGATCTCTGTAGTTGGTGAAGTCACACAAGTGTAAACCTGGTATGAGAGGAAAATCAGACCTAGTAATTTTTTTCTTTTAGATTAAAACTATTGAGTTATATGGTAAAATCCATGGGCCTGATTCTCTTCTTACAACAGATTTACACCTTTTGTAACACCAGTAATTTCAGTAAAGTTGATGCTGATTCTCACTGGTGTAAGAGGAGAATATAGCCCTTAGTAACAAAGCAATCCACATAATTCCTTTGGATCACATTGCAGAACTTCAGTTAATTAGGTAGCATGGAGGCTGAGTTACGGAAGTGGATCTCAGGATTCAGGTTAGTTTTTGATGCTACATTTTGTACGGTAGTATATTTGAGGCTTCTATTGGATCTGTATTTTTGACAAATTTTAAATTTCAAAATACCTATCAGATCTTCAGATAAAAGAGAAACCTTTTCTAGTGCTGACTCAGAAAGTGATACTTGTGTAGGTTGTGGGGAAGAGTTGGTGTCTGTTAGAAACACAGAAGACTTTCCTGTCCCCGGAGGCTGACAGACAAGAAACACAAAGGATAATCTCTAACAATAATAGATACACAACATTGTATATTTGTTTCAGACTATTTTGGCCCAAGTCAAGGTGCTTTGATTACTTATATCGAGAAGCTGAAGCACTTCTGAAAAACTTCCCGGTTCAAGCCACAATTTCCTTTTATGAAGACTCAGATAGTGAAGATGATAATGCTGAACTGGAGCAAGATTCGGGAATAGAATCTGATTGCTAACTATATGGAGTGCTAATACCACCTCTAAAACTTTTTAATTTAAACTTGATGTAAAAATGTATCATAGTATTTTTAAAGATAATTTATTTGAATGTAAGTTATTGGTAATAAAACTGAAATATTTTGTACATGCTATAGTACATTTGTCTGCCTTTTCTAGTCTAAGGATTGTTTTTGCTTTTAGGGGAGAAAAGGTACAAATTTGAATTTCTTAAAACAGCTGAATAATTTATTATTCTCATGAAGCCTGACACATTTAATATATTAGAGTTCTAGCTCCTATACTTTGTAGCCCATAACTAACACATTCCCAAATTGCAATTTTAAAACAAGTTGCCTGATTATTCTTTCCTTTACACCAGTTTTATGATGATGTGACTCTATTGACTTCACTAGTGTAAAAATGGTGCAACTGTGTGGAAAAACAGGCCCAGTAGAGTGGCTCCATAATGAAAAGTTTTCTTTATAGCTTAAGTGAAGCATATCAAGTAATTAATCTGGAACAAATATTCTTAGTCCTGGTCTACGGGGGAGGGGAGAGGATTGATCTACATTATGCAACTTCAGCTATGTGAGTAACGTAGCTGAAGTTGACGTACTTAGAGTGGCTTAGGGTGGTGTCTTCACCGCGGTGAGTCGACTGCTGCCGCTCCCCTGCGGCACTCGAGTACAGGAGTTGACGGGAGAGTGCTTGGAGGAGTTGATTTATTGCGTCTAGCCTAGATGCAATAGATAAATCAATCCCCACTGGATCGATTGCTGCCCACCGATCTGGCGGTAGTATAAACATAACTTCAGATCATACACTCACTGATGAAATGAAGTGCATACATGTGCATGGAAACAGACAGTTTAAAAGA
Organism: Mauremys reevesii; assembly: GCF_016161935.1. Lineage (NCBI taxonomy): Eukaryota > Metazoa > Chordata > Testudines > Geoemydidae > Mauremys > Mauremys reevesii. The sequence continues at coordinate 145,384,790 of NC_052625.1, read as the reverse complement.
AAGACAACATTTTTTCAATTTGTGCTGTCAGTCACACCCATGAAACTGGGGACAGAATTTAGGCTTGAGCACTGAATCATGCTCTCAGATACATGGGCTTATATTGCTGGATATAGTATAAAAGTAGTTACTGATCATGCATGTAAACCAGACAACAGCAGGAAGTAAGGAGTAAGATTGTGCTCTTATTGACTAATAGGGTTCCACTGCTACAGCTAGAAGTAGAATTTGGCCTGACATACAGTAATACATGCCTGCAAATGTGAAGACAGCAGTAAATTAATGTAATTTATAGTCAAATAACCACTTGGGGTCCAAGTCTGCCACCTGCACTCATGAGTAGTACTGTGCTCAGTCAGTATTCCCCCTGAAATTACTCAGAGTAAGGTACAACACAGTGCAATGATAGCAGAATCAGACACTTGATTAAAAAATTTTTTGTGTGTTTTTTTGTTTTGTTTTTACACAACTGGTCCATTCTCTCCGTTTCAAAACCTTCAATGTGTGACCTGGCTGTGACTGCCTGAATTTGAAAGAGAACCTGAAATAATAAATATGAGATCTGAACTACCCGATTGATTTCAGTGTATGCTAATTCAGATGTCAATGATGATACCTCATCCCTCAACATTAACAACTGTATTGTTCATCTAAGCATGTACAAAAGGAGTATTCTATAAGACAAGATTGCATAGCTCTGTGCGGGAGTTGGGTGTGATTAGTTTAATTTTCTTTCTTTCAAGAGTTTGGGAAACGGTCAAGCCTATTAGCAGACACACTGTTCTTTCTATACTTTATACAGTACAAGGTCACTTGAAAAGTTACAGTGCTTAATTGTGGCCCTTAAAATTTGATTCGAGGCAGAATGTCTTTGCATCATGCTCAGGTTTTCTCTCTCCTCCAGATCAATGCAAATTGCTCTTTTCTTCTACCTCTTCAAAGGTATACAAGCATACCTTTCTTATGACATCTCACTCGTGATAATATTTTAATAATATTTTACAGTTATAGGGCACTTCCAATCTGAGGATTTCAAGCACTTTACAAACAGTACTGCATTACACCTCAAAATACTCTTTGGAGACCATTCCGGGGCTGGAGAGGGGGGGGGGGTATTCCAGTGAGATGTGTAAGGGAGCTCTTGGCCACTTTTAGCCGATTCCGGGGGCTGTTTTACAAGAGCCGGGGGCGGGGCCACCTGGCTCAGTGGTGTCCCGACAAAGAGGTATCCGGGGACCGGCGCACCCAGTGCCAGGGTGAAAGGCGCATCAAGGCACAATCCAATGGGCGGAGGGGGGGGTGTCGGTGTGCGGGCCGCAGCGGGGCGGCACGTGGAAGGAAGTTGTGCCCCACGACACAGCGCGGCGGGGGAGGAGAAGGTCTCGCGGGGGGAGTAGTAACGGCAGCACCGGCCCCTCTCTGCGGCCGGCTCGCGGGTTTGTTTTGCGCGGCCCCGGCCGAGGGTTGCGCGCGCGGCTCTGGAAGGAGGCGGGGTCGCTCCCCAGGCTGCTGGGCGGGCTCTGCCCCCCGCGCCTGCGCAGTTCACTCGCGGCCAGGCCGAGCCGGGGAGCAGCGCGGAGGTGCGTGCGTGCGTGCGGCGGGCGGCCGCGGAGCGGAGCGGGGCAGGATGCTGAACGTCCCGGCGCCGGCCTTCCCCGCGTCCGGCTCCCAGCAGCGGGCGGCCGCGGGGGGGCGCAGCAAGGTACGGGGCTGGGGGGCTGGCCCCGTCTCTCCCGGAGGGGGCGGGGCGCTGCCCGGTGTCGCTGGGCTCTGCCCGGGGTCGGTGGAGCCCCGCGGGGGCCCCACAGCAGCCAAGCGGCGCCGAGACGCTGTGTGCACCCGAGCCGGGCCCGGCGTAGTGGGCAGGCGGCTGCTGTCACCCCGGGGGCTCGGAGGCAGCCCTGGGCGGGCTGCTCCCCTGCCTCGTGTTCGGAACCAGCTGCGTCCCCACCCCGAGGCCCTGGGGATCGGGCACCTCTCGCCTGTTCACACGCTTCACTTGCGTTGCGCATGGTGGGGACAGCGTGCGGAGTGCGGATCGGTTCCTTTCAGTGCTAAGAGACAGAGCTGGAGTGCAGCGTTAAGGGCCAGGGCCTGGCAAGAGCAGCTCCAGAATTTCCAAAAGGAAAGTGGCACGTATGGGTGTGCAGCAAGGAAAACCTCAGCTTAGTGAAACGTGGTATAGTTGGTCTATGGGACTCCTTGCCAGAAGATATCAATTCCATCAGTATAGCAGGATTTGGCATCTTATATATAATGAAGACAGTCCACAATTACACTGTTGTATTTTTAATAATTTTATGCGGTTAAAGGCTCTATCTCCTTGTGCTTCATGGCCAAAGCTAAGGAGGACACTTGCCCTATGGGCGGACTATTTTATAATTGCCCATTTGAAGGTTCTTGCACTTTCCTTCGAAGCATCTGGTACTAGCAACCGTCAGCAGTAGAATGCAGGACTAAATAGATCGCCAGTCTGATGGCAATTCCAGTGTTAACCGTTACCCATATGTATTATTTCGTGTTAATTTTCTTTATTAAATCTAAACTTACATGTAGTACTTATCAATAATTTCATATAATTTATATAATTTTATCTTCTGGAATTTCATGACTTAATTTTTTTACTTTACTGTTGTGTTAATGCTTTTTTTCTTGTTTAATTTTATGTAGTTGGCAAGTATTGGTGGAACCATTGTACTGGGTGCTGTTCAAACATTCAAGAACATGCATTCACTGGCCTTAGGAGCTTATGCTTGCTTGTTGCATTTTTGTTTCAAGTTTGTTACACTCTAATAATAGCAAAGTGGTAGGAAGGACATGAGTGGCAAAGATAAGATCAGATTGCTACATAAGTTAGGTATCTGCACAGCCTTTATGGTTCCAGATAATCTGATTTCTCTTTAGATAAAGAGGACAGTTACTGGTTCCTTGTTAAAAGAACAGGAGTACTTGTGGCACCTTAGAGACTAACAAATTTATTTCAGCATGAGCTTTCGTGAGCTACAGCTCACTTCTTCGGATGCATAGAATGGAACACACAGGCAGGAGATATTTATACATACAGAGAATATGAAAAGGTGGAAGTATGCATAGCAACAGGAAAAGTCTAATCAATTGAGATGAGCTATCATCAGCAGGAGAAAAAAACCTTTTGAAGTGATAATTAAGATGACCCATAGAAGGTGTGAGGAAAACTTAACATAGGTTCCTTGTTAGACTTTCTAGGTTATCTCAGTATTTATAAAGCATAGCTCTTCTGCTGATGTTAACTTCACATTTTGCAGCTCAAACCCTACATGAGGATGTTTATATCCAATAAAGCTCTTCAGTTTAGGTTCCTAAATAAGGTGGGCCTGGCTTTCAAAAGCCCTGAGGACACTTGGCTCCTGTTGCCTTCAATAGGAGCAGGATGTGTTCAGTGTTTTTAAAATAAGGCTCTATTTATTTAGGAGCCTAACTTATAGGCATCTGCTGTGTGAAAATTTTGACCATGTCAAATTTAAATTCTGATTCCCTATGCAATATTCTCCAGTCCTCCCTTTTTCTTCATCTTCTCTTCTGTACACTCGTGCTTTTTCACCTCTTTTGCCATATGCAAGGCTTGAAAATTTGATCATTGGTTTAAACCTGCTAGGCACAGATTAGTATTAAAGGTGTTAAAGATCAATGCCCAGGAGAGAGGCCATCCTCACTTCCAACTTTTGGGAAAGGGAAGGTCCTGCTAGGATGGTATCCCTGGTTCTTTTTGGTCAGTCAATGACCGGTAAACTTAGAGATGTGTTTTCTTTGGGTGCTTGAATAGAGGAGGAATAGGTGTATCTATCTCTTCTTGAGCCTCCTAGCTGCTATGCAGTTTGGTGGAGATTCCTCTATCTGATGTGAAGGGTGTGTTTGTAATACTCTCTCTCCCTAAATTGTCTTCTTGACTCCCTTCTTTCTGTGAATAGCTCTATTTCCTTTGCTATTCATAGACTTCCCAGCCAGCAGCAGAATGAAACTGGTGTGACTCTTCACTACTGCAGTGAAGATTTGGTGTCTGCAGTCCAGTTTGTTGGCAAATATCCTCCCAGTGGGTGCTAATGTGGGCAGTTGAAGGGTAAGGATTGAAAGGGCAAGGAAAGAACGGAGAATGCCACTTGCCTCAAGTGAGTAGGTAGCTGTCGTAAGTAGTTTCGCTTTGGTCCAAGGGGTTCCCAATAGCAGTAGAGAAAACAAACAAGTGTGTCATCACTCTATCCGTACCCTCTTTTAAAAACAAAACAAGTAGTCTTTTGAATGTGCACTTTTCCAATAAAAGGCATTACCTCACCCACTTTGTCTCACACTTTTCCTTTAGCATTTTACAATGTTAGCTATATTTTACTTTTTAGGTCCCTTTAAAACCAGGCAGAAGTCTTATGGATTGGATTCGACTAACTAAAAGTGGAAAAGACTTAACTGGATTGAAAGGACGATTAATTGAAGTGACTGAAGAAGAGCTTGCTAAACACAGTAAAAAAGATGATTGCTGGATATGTATAAGAGGTGGGTTATTTACCCAAAAAATACATATAGAAGTGTGTGTGTCATTTCTTCTCATTCATAAGTTGGTAGTTTGGGCATGTTTTACAACTTAGGCCAAATCCACTTTTGGCATAAGTGGCTATAGCTCTGTTTAAGTTAAATTGTTTAAACCAGGAGTGAAATCTGATTTTTAGTGCACAGATTACAGGGATACCCATTTACCTTATTCCCCCTTCTGCCCACTAACCCTAAATCCATTATAGATTTTTTCCTCAACAGGAGACATTAAAAAGGTGCCTCCAAAACTAGAACTGCAGCCGTGGTAAATTCTCATGTTGTCAAGTGTGACTTGCAAATTGTGAACCCTGGAAGTTGCTTTCTTACAGAGCTAATGCATGTTGTGTAGCTGAGCTTCTTGGAGGAGGTGTGCAACTTGAACGGTAGTATTAGAATGCTTTGTGCTTATGAAACTATAAAGCCTCCCTGGCTCTTGATGGGGTGTGGTCAGATATTTCCTTGCAATAACGTGACGGGTTGGATCACAGAAACCCCCTTTGGGACTGCCACCTGGTGTGCCGAGACTACCTCTGAGCCTGTTTTCCCTGGCACCTTGAGACTTCAGAACCTTGCCTAGTTTGAGCCAGACACGCTAGCCTGCTACAGACACAGACCCAGGTCTGAACCACATCTCCCCAAAACTGCAGGCTTAACTGAAAACAGCTTAAGAAGTGTTCCTGTCTCCAGCACTCAGGTACCCAGCTCCCAGTGGGGTCCAAACCCCAAATAAATCCATTTTACCCTGTATAAAGCTTATACAGGATAAATTCATAAATTGTTCACCTTCTATAACACTGATAAAGAGATATGCACAGTTGTTCCCCTCCCTCCACTCCCCCCCGGTATTAATACATACTCTGGGTTAATTAATAAGTAAAAGTGATTTTATTAAATACAAAAAGTAGGATTTAAGTTGTTCCAAGTAATAACAGACAGAACAAAGTGAATTACCAAGCAAAATAAAATAAAACACGGAAGTCTAATACTAATACAGTAAGAAAATGATTACAGATGTTCCAATAAGCTCACCATCACAGATGTTCCAATAAGCTTCTGTTACAGACTAGCCTCCTCCGAGTCTGGGTCTAGCAATCACTCACACCCCTGCAGTTATTGTCCTTTGTTCCAGTTTCTTTCAGGTATCTTTGGGGGTGGAGAGGCTATCTCTTGATCCAGCTGAAGACCAAATGGAGGGGTCTTCCAGGGGCATAAATAGACTTGCCCTTGTGGGTGGAGACTCCCTCCTCTCTCCTATGCATAACCCAGCTGCAAGCTGGAGTTTTGGAGTCACATGGGCAAGTCACATGTCCATGCATGACTCAGAACTTTACAGGTGGCAGCCATTGTTCACAAGCTACCTTCAACATCACAAGTAGACTTCTTATGTGGATTGGAGCCTTCCAGGGTTCCATTGTTCGTTAAGTGTTTCTTGATTGGGCACTTAACTTGCAAATTCTTTTCTTAAGAAGCTGACCAAATGCCTTACTAAGGCTACTTAAAATCAAACAAGTATACAGACAATATTCATAACTTCGAATACAAAAATGATACATGCATACAAATAGGATGAATATATTCAATAGATCATAACCTTTACAGAGATATGTTACATGGCATATGTAGCATAAAATATATTCCAGTTATGTCATATATACATTCATAAGCATATTTCCATAAAGCATTATGGGGTGCAACATCACAAAAGTTTTAGTGAGATTTAGCGTGTACTTGCTTTCAACTCAGCCATCCTGGGGAGGTGAGACCATGTCCCTTCCTAGGTCAGTCTATGCTAGCTGGTCTCTTGAATGTTGGAGTATTTGTCACTATACTTTGGAATACCCCACTTGGTGGGTGTTTTGTATGGAAATCTTTTTCTCCACCCTTGCTTCCCTCTAAAGCATTCACACAGAGCTGAGCATATTTTAGTCCTGTCATATATTTGTATATTAAAATGACAGAATGCAGTTTCTTACTTGGGATCAAACGAAAACCAATATGAAACAGCAAGATCAATATTAAAAAAATTGGTAAAAGTATTAAAGTCAAAATGGTGACATGCAGACAATCTTTACCTTGTCAGAGTTCAAAAAACACTAACAGATGAAGGAGCATTAGTAATAGCTTTTAATATTATTGTCTTTAAATTATTTTTGACTTACATGATATTCTAAGGGAGAAGTAAGCAGGTGTGTAAGCACATATTCGTATCCTTATGTCTATAATATAATAATGCAAATTACAGTTGTTTACATTTAGCTGTAGCAGATGTCTGTGGTAACTAATTTTTTAAAATGACTTCTACTGAATCTTAGATCAAACATTCCAGTAAAAGCACCTCATCTTTCTTTGGCCTTGTAGTAATTAAATACATGTATTGTGAAAACCAGAGCTCTTGGTATAAGCAGTGTTCTTCTGGATATTTGATTGCTGGTATGCAGCTCAGTTGAGAATAGCATACTGAGCACGTATTGTTTGTTTGTATTTCTTTTCCTAACTATTTTTCTCCAAAACTGGCAAAGCGTATGTTTGCAGACAGTTCAGTAATTCTTTATAGACCTCAATCTTCATAAACTCATTTAACATAAGTGTGATGTGGGGCAGCAGTGCCTTCATAGAAATACCTGTAGTCCCTTACTTTCTGGCTAGGAGAGGTGGAATTGTCCTGGGGTAAAGCACTACTTCCCTGAGAAGAAGAGAAAAAGTGCTTTGTCACAATATCGACTTTTTTGACTCTTTAAGGAGTAGCTTTGATATACTCTGAATGGAGTTTATGCCATTCAAAAGTTGGTTTGGAACAAAACAGAACAGTTTACTGCCACATGCTTGATCTTTGACATACTTGCAAAAGTATAGTGGTAGTATAGTCAAAAGAAAGCTGGAGTACCATGGTATCTTCTGCATCTCAAGCTTCTTCCAGAAAGAACCTTTTCCTGTAGTCAATCCAAAACACGACTGCAAAATCTTTCTTTCCTGCTGTTCTGACATTCATTCATCATTCATGCCCGTCACCCCAACCGGGGTATGGGCCGCCAACCACAGATCTCCATAGTCTTCTATCCTGGGCCATTCGCTCTAGCTGGTTCCAGGTATAGCCCATTTTTTTGCTATCAACCTGAAGGTCGCGTCGCCAGGTATTTCTTGGGCGGCCTCTTTTCCGCTTGCCTTGGGGGTTCCACTGCAGTGCCTGTCTGGTGATGTTGGTTGGCTGCTTGCGTAGTGTATGTCCTATCCAGCCCCACCTTCTCCTTCTAATTTCTTCCTCTGCTGGGAGTTGATGGGTCCTCTCCAAGAGGTGGATGTTACTGATGGTGTCTGGCCAGCGGATCTGGAGAATCCTTCTGAGGCAGCTATTAATGAAGGTCTGGATCTTCCTGGTGGTTGTTTTGGTCAACAGCTCTCCTGTCAACAGTCGTCTCTGTCCAGCTTGCGTCCATCTTGTCTCGCTAATGCCTAGTAGGGTCAGGTTGTTGCTCCTCATCTCTGCTGCAACCTGCGCCGTCTTTCCTGACTCGTACATGGTCCTCACATTCCATGTGCCGATGGTAATCCTCCTGGTTGTAAGAAGGGTGATCGGCTTAGTGGCTTCCTCGCGGCTTTCACCACCCAGCGTCATGCATCTTCGAGTTGAAGACCCTTCTTTTTCTAGGCTAAAAGTCTCTGTTAACTCTATTGTTGGCGTTTCTGTAGCAAGCTGATTTTTACAGGGTGGAGTTGCTAGCCCCACGCCCAACCCTCCTCCTTTACCCTGACTTGGGACAGGCAGATGGCCCCAAAGGACCTCTCTGGTGGAGTTGCTGTTCTGACAATCCTTCCCCATTCTGGCTTCCCTTCTCCCGAGCTGCAGGGGTTCGGGGCTTCAGCCCCCCAGCTCTGCTCTGCTCCCAGTTTTAGCCTTGTGGGGGGGACGCACACCAGGGCTCCCCATGGCTCTGCTCCTGGTTTCAGCGGGGGGATGCTGGGTCTCAGGGCTTTAGCTATGGGGGAACGCTGGGATTGAAACCAGTGCCCCCCCTACCTAAAGCCCCCTTCCCCCCCCACCCCCCCTCCCCCGTAGGGCTGAGGCCAGGAACGGGACCTCAGGGCTGAAGCCCCAGCACCCTGCGGGGCTGAAGCCAGGAATGGAGCCGCAGGGCTGATGCCCTGAGCCCCAGTGCTCCCCACGGTGCTCCCGAGGATTAGAAGCCCCAAGGCCCCCTGCTGCTGAAGCTTTGAGCCCCCGAGGCAGCACAGTGTTTGCTGGGTTGGTGTTTTGGTTTTGTTTTGTCTCCACTGCTGCCTGATTGATTACTTTCAGGTCCACATGGTTAAGGCAGTGATTTAGTCATGGCTATTTTTAGTAAAAGTCATGGACAGATCACGGGCAATAAACAAAAATTCACGGCCCGTGACCTGTCCATGACTTTTACTATACAGTATACCCCTGACTAAATCTTAGCTGGGTGTGGGGGCACGGCTGTTGAGGGTCAGGGGGCCGCTGCTCGGGGGAGGATGCAGGGGGGCTGCTGCTTTGGGGGGGCAGGAGCCACCGAGCAGCAGCTGCTCCGGCTGCTCCCGGGGCCGCTCACCTACCGCTGCTCCCACAGCCCCCAGGATTGCTGCTCAGGTGGTTCCTGGGGCCAGCTGCACTGGCTGCTGCTCTGGCAGTCCCTGGGGCCTGCCAGAGCATCGTGAGCAGTAGTCGGTGCGGCTGGCTGCGGGGTCGCTCCAGCAACGGCCGGTGTGGCTGTCCCCGGGGCCACCTGAGCAGCTTGGGCAGCCCTGGGGTCAGCCACAGCAGCAGGGGCAGAAGTCTCGGAGGTTGCAGAAAGTCACAGAATCTGCGACCTCCGTGACAGACACAGAGCCCTACACATGGTGGTGTCCGGTTGACTGATAAGTCCATAAATCTGGTGTTCGGATCTTTGAGGTTCTACTGTATTTGCTTGGCACACTTCACCTGTGTAGCATATTGTACTCAAGGACCATAAAATATTTAAAGTTATGAAGGTCCCTGAAGTTGTAACCACATCTCTAAGTACGTACATGATTTGTAAGAACTTAGTACTAGTACTGTATATCTCATACACTGTTTTGGGTTTTTCATGTATGATCATATGGACCTAATCAAAGCCCACTGAAGTGAATGGGGGTCTTTCTTTTGTCTTCTGTAGGCCTTGGATCAGGCTCACGTGCATAAGAAGAGACCATTCCAAGCATAAGTGATGGCAGGAAATAGAATGAAGAACAGAGCGATAGAAGGACATAGAGAAATGGAGGTCTGGAAAGAGCATAGGAAGTGAGAGAGGAAAAGAATGACGATGTAGGCTGTGGCAAAAATACAAAGAGCTTTGAGAGGGTGGATAAAGCACATAGACTTGATACCAAAGAGGAAAAATGCTAAATAGATTTGGGGAAGGAGTGTGTGTGTGTGTGGGGGGGGGGGGAACAGGGAGAGGTATCAGTGGAGGAGGGAAGTTGAGAATCGGTGTTATGACAATAGTGGAATTGTCAATTCAGATGGATTGGGAGGAAAGGCGGACTTTAGTGTTTGATACTGATTGAGATGGAAGTTGGACATGCATGTGCAGAATCTGGTAAGACAAATATGAAATTGAATGGGGGGGGCAAACTTGGGGCTGAGTGGTGGCTTTGGGAGTCTGTCAAGCTGCATGTAGCAGCAGCATCTAGCTCAGGGGCCGGCAGCCTTTCAGAAGTGGGGTGCCGAGTCTTCATTTATTCACTCTAAGGTTTTGTGTGCCAGTAATACATTTTAACCTTTTTAGAGGGTCTCTTTCTAGAAGTCTATAATATATAACTAAACTGTTTTTGTATGTAAAGTAAATAAGGTTTCAAAATGTTTAGAAGCTTCATTTAAAATTAAATTAAAATGCAGAGCCCCCTGGACCGGTGGCCAGGACCCGGGCAGTGTGAGTGCCGCTGAAAATCAGCTTGCATGCCGCCTTCGGCACACGTGCCATAGGTTGCCTACACGAATCTAGTTCATAATAATAAAATATCCTAATAATCTGGGTTTTCACTGACTAAATGTCCTCCTCATATGCAGTGTTCAGTACTGCACAGAAAATGGTGTAGTTAGCAAATCCAGCAGAAAAATAATCTTTTATAAACTTGCAAATATCAAGGTGTACGTTCTGCATTTTCATTGTTCACTCGTTTCACTTTTATCAGTTTTCTTGTGCTTATTGAATTTATAATTTTATAAAACTATCCATAGGCAGCATTCTGTTTTTCTATATCTGTTTTATGCAAGAAGCATCCACTGTATGCAGACCTCTTGACATATTGTCACTGAAATTGATAGTAAAAGCAAAACAAAGTATAAAATACTAAACACTGTGAATAGTAATATGATTGGTACTTGAGGGAGGGAGCTTTTCCCCCCCTTAACATACACTGATTTGCACACAGAAGAAATGTAATTTAAGTTAGGAACCAGTAATACGGGCATGTGTACTTAATACTTTATAATATTTTGCTTTTATATTATAGCCTTCCATCCAAGGATTGCAAGCCATTTTACACATACTCAATTGATTAAACCTTAGCATCTTTGTAAAATGAGTATACTCATTCTGTGGGCTTGTCTACACTGGCAGCTTTTTGCACTCAAACTGCAGATGTGCACACACTGCCAAGCCACTTTGTGCGCAGAAACTCCTCAGTTGCAGCGCTGCAAAAAACCACTTGGATGAGAGTCGTAAGGCTATTTGCGCAGAGGCTCCAGCGCTCTATTGCCAGTGTAGACACTTGATTGCTTTCTGTGCTGTAATTGGCCTCCGGAACTGTCCCATAATGCCTCAAGTGGCCGCTCTGCTCATTGTTTTGAACTCAGCTGCCCTGGAGAGATGTACCCCTCCCCTTTCAAAGCACCAATTCTGGCAGCTGTATGCTGTGCTGATCTGCTCCGGGACACAAAACAAACCATTAATGTGGTATGCTCCTGCTGTTGAACACAGAGGCAGGTGTGTGTGTGTGTGTGTGTGTGAGAGAGAGAGAGAGAGAGAGATTGCTGTGCAGAGAGCCCAGGGAGGGAGGCAGGTGCTGATGTTGGGGTTTCTCCCACCCCCTGCCTCAGGACTGGTTGCTTCTTGCCGCTGTCTGAACTTACAAGACAGCCTGCTGACACACTCTTTGTCCCCCAAAACACACTGTCTCTCTCCCCCTCTCCACACACACACACACTCTCTCTCGCTGTCTCTCACACTCTCCTCTCTGCCAGCTGCTTTTCAACTGAAGTGGAATGTAGTAGGATGCCCATGGAACAATGGGATTGGGAAACCTGTGTCGTGATGTTGTGCCTTACCCATAAGGCATTGCAAACCCTTCCCAAAGCACTCTGCGGCCAGTTGCACAGTGTGATAGCTACCACAGTGCAGTGCTGTCTTTGCTGTTGCAAGAGCTGTTAATGTGGATGCGCTCCAGCGTCACGGAGCACAGTGTGAACACGCAACAGAGTCTTAATTCCAGTGTTTTAATAAAAGGGGTATAACTTGTGGCGTAGAATCTTGCCACTGTAGACGTACCCTGTAGATATGAGAAACTGGCACAGAAGTTAGTGACTTACTTATGATCACACAGTGAGTCAGTGGTAGATTTTGACAAGAATAGGTAGAGCCCTGTGTGGATAGCGATTTATATCCACACTATTCGTGGAACCTCAGGGCTTTTCTGGGAATCACAGCAGCGAAAGGAGCAGAACGTGGGGCCGCCGCTCCTCCGGCGCTGCTGTACCACCCCTAGCCCTGCCCCCAGCCCTGCCCTCATCCCTTCCATGCATCTGCCTGTCTCTCCTGTCTGGGGGCATGCGCACCGCTTGCACACACTAGCATGATCTAGGACAGCAGCCGACGAGCATGGTGCCTGCACCAGTGGGTAGGGGCTAGAGGCGGTACAGCCATGCTGGAGGCGCTGCCGGCATGGGGCGATGGCTCCTGGGAGTGACGGCCCCACGTTCTGCCCCTTTCACCGCTTCAGTTCCCAGGAGAGTCCTGCAGTTCCACATATTCCAATTTATATCTGCGGATATAAATTTGTAGCCGTGCAGTGCTCTTTAACATATCTGCTATTTGGGTTGTGAGCCATTAAGATTATATTCTCCACTCTTTGAATTAATAATATGTGCAAATCACAATTTTTATTCAATATATGCTAGAATAGGTTAAGTTTAAGAATGTATGGCATGACCTATCTTTGGCTATTCTTTGTTAGTTCATCTTTCCATTCTAAGGTTTATATTATAGGCGTAAAGGTTACACGGGTGTTTCTATGCTAAAGGGTCATTTTCAGATGGGGTTAAACTTTCTCAAACTGTATCTTTCAGGTGTAAATCTTGGATATAAACGGTCTAAAAATGGTTCAGTTTTTGAGGACAAGGAGTAGAACAATGTCTCTTGGGAGGATCTGTATTTGAACAGCTTTGATGTCTTAGCAGGGAGTGACTGGAAATTTTAAATTTGTTATGGACCCTAGGGCCTGATTTTCAGAGGTGATCTGGAGTAATGGATGGGCAGGACCTCTAGAAATCAGGCCCTGGGTTGAAAGTTTGCTTATTGGTGGTCTGCTGAAGCGCTACATAGATTTGAAAGTTACAAGGCTTTAAACAGTATATGCAAACTAGTGTTTATTGAATAAGATTTCATTGGCTCTGAGCATGTGTGTGAATGTAAAAGGTGTACTGGAAATGTTTTGGAGGATCCCTTGCCTCACTGAGTGCATGTCATACAGGACTGAGCATTTTATTGTTAAGCAAGTAGCTGCACGTACATGAATTACTTTTGTTTTTGTAATTTTTCCTGGTAAAAAACCCTAGTAAACGCCATATATAAAACCTCCATTAAAAAACATTAAGATTGTGAATTGAAGCACTCACAAGTCTGGGTGCGGCAAAGTTATGTCTGTATGCATTATAATAGCTTTAATTACATGATCACATGTAGCTTATTTTCTTCAACATCCCTGCTTTATTGTTTGCACAGGTTGAGTGGTGAATGGGGTAGTATTTTGTAGTTAAATAAGGGTGTAGTTAAATAAGGTTGCAAGGTAGTTAAATAAGGTTGTGAGGTTATAACATGGGCAGGATGTCATGTTGCTGAGGGTATGAAGAAAGTCAGTTTGTTTTGTTTTTTTTAAAGCTTAGAAAAATTAAATTCTATGTAAAGGCATCGTCCAGGCATTCTTCTAAGCTAGGCATATTTTTGGCACAGAACAAATTTAGTCACTTTTAAACAGTCATCTGTTATATGTTGATTTTAAAATTTAGGTCTTAATCCTGCCAAGACTTGAGCAGTTGACTAACTTTAAACGTGAGAGTAGACCCATTGATTTCAATGGGACAACTCATGCTTAAGTCTTTGCAGGACTGGGATTTTAGGCTGCCTGATATTACTCTGTTTAATTAAACAAAATAGCTGTTGTATGACATGTAGCGATTTGGAATTTTCCAATCTGCTTCATTTTAACATTTTTTTCTTTGTTCATTATTGTATTACTGAGGATTGAAGTATAGTGGAGTAGTATTTTCATAATATTCTTTATGCCAAGATCTCTGCTGTTTTCCATGTCTGAAGAACATTGAAATATTTTAAAATTAAAATTTGTTTTCTCCAAATAAGTTAAAGTACACATTTTTAATTAGAGAATTCTTTGCTATGATTTATACCTTCATTTTTTGATGCAGGGCTTGTGTATAATGTCACTCCATATATGGAGTATCACCCTGGTGGTGACAATGAGCTAATGCGAGCAGCAGGAGCAGATGGCACAGATCTCTTTGATCAGGTAAGAATACTGGAAGTAAACGACACTCACTTTGTTAAAAGTTGTTCTGAAAATTGCACATTTTCTGAGTTTCTTAGGGCATTCGGCGCATGGAGAGTGGAAAAAGGACTTGGGTTCCAATACAGTAAAGCCTGACCATTCTTCCATTTTCACTTTGGTGTTTTAGACTATAGAGTTGGAGTATTTCTCATAGCTAAAGCTCTGAAGAACTATTGAAAATCAAAAATCCTTAGTTTCTCAAATCCTTTTATAGCAGGAAACTTGCTATTTATCTTGTTTGTAGATCTGACTAATTATCCTCTACTGTGTTCCCACTTTTCCCACTGCATTTAACTTCTTGTTCTTGATTTCAAAGCCCTACATATCTCCTCTAGACTTCTATCATGTTACGCCCCATTTCCTCTTCTCCACCCACAGTGTTGGTCTTGATGCACGGTTTGTCCAGTTGTCCCACAATGGTTTCATGCCTTTTTTTGGTACTACTCCTTATCATGTAAACTGTCCCAATTCTGGTCTGATAAATCACTGCCTTTTCTTCATTCATATGACTCCTTAAAATTAACTGCTTCTTTGCTTACAAGAATGTAATTCACCCATGACAGTGTATATGTACCTAAACTGTATGATCTTATTGTTATATATCTTCTTCTTCACCATCCCCTTTCCTGTTCTTTGTTACTCTTACACATCACCTCTAAACTAGTTTTAGCTCTCTGGGGTGGAGGCAGTATTTCCTATTTGTCCTTCAAAATACCTAGCATGTGACTTGGGTCATGTAAACATAATAAAAATTTACAGTAAATAACTATTCAAAGAATCCAGGAGTAACTTTAAAGACTGCTGAATCCAAATACTTGCAAAACATGAAATATAGTGTACAAATTACAGTATCTCCCATTTTCCAAGGGTCTAGGAAAGAGAGATGACCAGTCGACTTCCAGTACAAAAGACAATGAAGCAAAATGAACATGTAAAAAAATCAAACTCTGATTAATAAAAGGTCCTTAGATATGTACTAATACCTTTGTGGCCCTGATGCTCCTGCCTGTGTTGATTAATGTAGCACAGGCCATCTGAGTATGGAAATTGTATGGCGGCACATGAATGCTTGCAAAATTGGGGTTAGGGAGCAGGAGGGAGTGAGGGCTCCAACTGGGGGTGCAGGCTCTGGGGTAGGGCCAGGAATGAGGAGTTCAGGATGTAGGAGGGGGCTCTGGGCTGGGGGTTGGACTGCGTGGGTGAGGGAGAGAGCTCTGGCTGGGGGTGTGAGCTCTGGGGTGGGGTGGGATGTGGGGTTTGGGATGCAGGAGGGGGCTCCAGTCTGGGACTGAGGGGTTTGAAGGATGGGAGAGAGTTCCAAGCTGGGGCAGGAGGTTGGGGTGTGGGAGGAGGTCAGGGGAGCAGGCTCAGGGAGATGCTTACCTCAAGAAGCTCCGGGAAGCAGCGGCATATCCCCACTCTGGCTCCTGTGTGGAGGTGCGGCCAGGTTCCCAGCCAGTGGGAGCTGTGGGGGCGGTGCTTGGGGCAGGGGCAGTATGCGGAGCCCCCTGGCTGCCCTACATGTAGGAACCGGAGCTGGGACATGCTGCTGCTTCTGGGAGTTGCGCAGAGCCATAGCACGTGTGGAGCGGGACAAGCCCCAGACCCTGATTCCTGGCAGGAGCTCAAGTGCTGGATTAAAACATCTGATGGGCCAGATGTGGCCCATGGGCCGTAGTTTGGCCACCCCGATGTAGCATCTCAAAATTTAACAAGTGTGTTTGAGACACCAAAATAAAAACTGAGCTTCATTTTCTCACTGTATAGTCTCTCACATGCAGTCAGAATTATAAATATTCTCAAATATATATAAAAACTACTCTCTTCCTCCATGCAGGTTCATCGTTGGGTCAATTATGAATCCATGTTGAAGGAATGCCTTGTTGGAAGAATGGCACTCAAACCTCTTGCTGCTACTACAGGTACATTTTATAAAATGGAATATTTTAAAATCAAATACATTAGAAATTAGATTATTTGAAAGTCTTGGGACACCTGAAACCCTCGGTTTGTTTGAGTGTTGGCCCTCTGAAGTGAGGGAGAAAATTTAGATACCCATATCAGACTTTCCCAAAGCAAACTGTCTATTGATGGAGCTATATTGTAAACATAGACTTCTATACATAGTATCCCTCTGTTTAGCTCCAGTTTCAGTCACTGGGAAGCAGGCAGTTCAGACAGGTCATCTTCTCTTTTTATCACAAGATGCTACTTTTAATTTCCCCACATCCTGTGCCAGCTCTGCTGAGGTACTCCCTTTGCATAACCTAGAGCAGTTTGTAAAGCCTCAACTCCTTTTCATGTGGTATTTCCATTAGGTTATGTTTAAAGCCCAAGATGTCAATTATGGGCTCACGCTTCCTAAAATGTACTTTGTATTTTATTAATCAGTTTGAATAAGCTAACTACGTAGGTGGTGGTGAGTTTCCCTACCTGTGCTTTTTGGAGTTAATTCAAGCTTTTAGGCTTCTTTGGTCTTTATATGGAAAAACATATTGGTTCTGCCTAAAAAATGCTTGCTTACAGAAATCCAAAACTGATCATTGCTGCTTTGAATCACTGGATGAGATAAATAAATTGCCTTAAAAAGTGCTGGTGTGGATTCCCAGAGGCTTCAAAGTCTGTTTTATTCCTTTTGCCTTCTAGTAATGATCAAGTGGCTAGCTCCTTCCCCCTGCCAAAAAAAATAAAAAATAAAAAAATTGCTGAACAGCAGGCACTGTTTTTGAGTAGTAAATATAAGAAAAGTAGTATGGAAACAATGACAGAATTAATATGTAAAACTGATTTTTTTGTGACTTTGGTTTTTAAATGGCATTTAATTTACACTTTAAGCAATGAATTTCTCATGTCTATCTCCTAGTATGGAATGCTAACAGGCATTGTAATCAGGATGTGATTAGTCCTTTCTAGACCTGATTTAAGTTACATCTCTAAGGCCATATTGTTTAATTGACTGTGTGCTTTATATCTACACTTACAGAGGAGAAAACAGGAGACTGTGTTTCAGTGTTGTATGCAGCTAATTCCACTGTATAATTTTGTACTTAAATTCTGGAATATGTGAATGAACCAAACAAAACCAACTTCTAAGCTGATGGAGTTGAGCTCTGACAGATGAGTTGCTGCCACTTACATTAATAATCTTTTCAGAAGTACCACTTACTTTAATAACCTTTTCAGAAGTACATTGGCATAATTAAAAATAAACCAACCTCAGTGGTATCTATTGGATCAATTACAATCTAAACTTCCCTGCAGTGGGAGGGATGCAGCTGGAACTGACAAGAATTTCAGCCAGTTAGTGAGTAATATACAAATGTTGTTCATCAACCGGCAGGCTAGTTTGCTGTGTTAAACAGCTGTGGCCACTCATCTGTTTGCTCCAGTGCAATTTCTTTCCTGTGTTTGGCTTTTCTCCTTGCTTACTCCACCATGGCATGTGAAAGCTTGTCCTTCTTAGCAATATCTGCAACATAGGACTTCACTTTGCAGTGGGTCAGCAGTATGAAAATGTGTAACTTGTCTATTTATTTATTTGAAAGAATAAAATGTTAAATATTTTACTTTAAAATGGATCAAGGTGTATTTGCTGAATCTTTATCACTACAAATAAGTAGCATTAACAGATCTGCTTTCCACAATCCACTGCTGTTTATAATCATATAATATTAGGGTCTCTGATAAATACCCTCAGTCAAGGCTGTTTGACATTTGAAATATGACAATATTCTCTTTTTTAAAAGTGAATATAAAATAAAAGGTTTTCAGAAGGAGCAATTTCCTTCAGGGGAAAAACAATCATTTAATGCAGACTTCCATAGCAAAGGGTTATTTTGCTGTTCTTGTCAATTAATAAGTTAGCAAGAATAACTTAGACCTTAAAGTGTCTGAAAGTTAATATACAGTTGAGAAAATTGTCTTGCCAAAAACCTTTTCTTTGTGAAGTTGGTGATATTTTTCTAGTCTGTTTAGAATTCAGTTGTGATCACAGTTTGATGAGTAATGAAAGTACTGCTAGCCCTTGGCAGCAAAGGGCAAATATTAAAATCTCTCCTGGTTTTATCCCAGGTTTCTAGACAATGATAAAATAGACATCTAGTGCTGGCACTAAACATTAAAAAGGTTGTAGAGCAGTTTTTAAACTAGGAGATGGGGGGAAGCCGACTGCTGCAGAGGAGCGTGTGGATCGGACACAGACTTCTCTTAGGGGAGAGTCTGATGATATAGAATCTCCAGGTTATAGTCAGGAGCAGAGGACTGAAAAGTATAATGTAAGGGCTGGATCAGATGATAAACAGTCACATAAAAAAGAATCTGGCACATCAGAAAAAGGCAGGCTAATAAACAGGGACAAGTTTTTAAAGTGCTTGTACACAAATGCCAGAAGTCTAAATAATAAGATGGGTGAACTAGAGTACCTTGTGATAAAGGAGGATATAGATATAATAGGCATCACAGAAACCTGGTGGACTGAGAGCAATCAATGGGACACAATCATTCCGGGGTACAAAATATATCGGAAGGACAGAACAGGTCGTGCAGGGGGAGGAGTGGCACTATATGTGAAAGAAAGTGTAGATTCAAATGAAGTAAAAATCTTAAGTGAAGCCACATGTTCCATAGAGTCTCTATGGATAGAAATTTCATGCTCTAGTAAAAATATAACATTAGGGATCTATTATCGACCACCTGACCAGGACAGTAATAGTGATGATGAAATGCTGAGGGAAATTAGAGAGGCTATCAAAATTAAGAACCCAATAATAGTGGGGGATTTCAATTATCCCCATATTGACTGGGAACATTTCACTTCAGGACGAAATGCAGAGATAAAATTTCTCGATACTTTAAATGACTGCTTCATGGAGCAGCTGGTACGGGAACCCAGAAGGGGAGAGGCAATTCACAGTTTAGTCCTGAGTGGAGCACAGGAGCTGGTCCAAGAGGTAACTATAGCAGGACCGCTTGGAAATAGTGACCATAATACAATAGCATTCAACATCCCTGTGGTGGGAAGAACACCTCAACTGCCCAACACTGTGGCATTTAATTTCAAAAGGGGGAACTATGCAAAAATGAGGGGGTTAGTTAGACAAAAGTTAAAAGGTACAGTGACTAAAGTGAAATCCCTGCAAGTTGCATGGGCCCTTTTTAAAGACACCATAATAGAGGCCCAACTTCAATGTATACCCCAAATTAAGAAAAACAGTAAAAGAACTAAAAAAGAGCCACCATGGCTTAACAGCCATGTAAAAGAAGCAGTGAGAGATAAAAAGACTTCCTTTAAAAAGTGGAAGTCAGATCCTAGTGAGGCAAATAGAAAGGAGCACAAACAGTGCCAACTTAAGTGCAAGAGTGTAATAAGAAAAGCCAAAGAGGAGCTTGAAGAACAGCTAGCCAAAAACTCCAAAGGTAACAACAAAATGTTTTTTAAGTACATCAGAAGCAGGAAGCCTGCTAAACAACCAGTGGAGCCCCTTGATAATCAAAATACAAAAGGAGCGCTTAAAGACGATAAAGTCATTGCGGAGAAACTAAATGGATTCTTTGCTTCAGTCTTCACGGCTGAGGATGTTAGGGAGATTCCCAAACCTGAGCTGACTTTTGTAGGTGACAAATCTGAGGAACTGTCACAGATTGAAGTGTCACTAGAGGAGGTTTTGGAATTAATTGATAAACTCAACATTAACAAGTCACCAGGACCAGATGGCATTCACCCAAGAGTTCTGAAAGAACTCAAATGTGAAGTTGCGGAACTATTAACTAAGGTTTGTAACCTGTCCTTTAAATCGGCTTCGGTACCCAATGACTGGAAGTTAGCTAATGTAACGCCAATATTTAAAAAGGGCTCTAGGGGTGATCCCAGCAATTACAGACCGGTAAGTCTAACGTCGGTACCGGGCAAATTAGTTGAAACAATAGTAAAGAATAAAATTGTCAGACACATAGAAAAACATAAACTCTTGAGCAATAGTCAACATGGTTTCTGTAAAGGGAAATCGTGTCTTACTAATCTATTAGAGTTCTTTGAAGGGGTCAACAAACATGTGGACAAGGGGGTCATAGTGTACTTAGATTTCCAGAAAGCCTTTGACAAGGTTCCTCACCAAAGGCTCTTACGTAAATTAAGCTGTCATGGGATAAAAGGGAAGGTCCTTTCATGGATTGAGAACTGGTTAAAGGACAGGGAACAAAGGGTAGGAATTAATGGTAAATTCTCAGAATGGAGAGGGGTAACTAGTGGTGTTCCCCAAGGGTCAGTCCTTGGACCAATCCTATTCAATTTATTCATAAATGATCTGGAGAAAGGGGTAAACAGTGAGGTGGCAAAGTTTGCAGATGATACTAAACTGCTCAAGATAGTTAAGACCAAAGCAGATTGTGAAGAACTTCAAGAAGATCTCACAAAACTAAGTGATTGGGCAACAAAATGGCAAATGAAATTTAATGTGGATAAATGTAAAGTAATGCACATTGGAAAAAATAACCCCAACTATACATACAACATGATGGGGGCTAATTTACCTACAACAAGTCAGGAAAAAGATCTTGGCGTCATCGTGGATAGTTCTCTGAAGATGTCCACACAGTGTGCAGAGGCGGTCAAAAAAGCAAACAGGATGTTAGGAATCATTAAAAAGGGGATAGAGAATAAGACTGAGAATATATTATTGCCCTTATATAAATCCATGGTACGCCCACATCTCGAATACTGTGTACAGATGTGGTCTCCTCACCTCAAAAAAGATATTCTAGCACTAGAAAAGGTTCAGAAAAGGGCAACTAAAATGATTAGGGGTTTAGAGAGGGTCCCATACGATGAAAGATTAAAGAGGCTAGGACTCTTCAGCTTGGAAAAGAGAAGACTAAGGGCTTGGCTACACTTACAAGTTGCAGCGCTGGGAGTTACAGCGCTGGTCATGCAGCTGTGTAGGGCCAGCGCTGGAGTGTGGCCACACTGACAGCTACCAGCGCTGCAGTGTGGCCACACTTGCAGCACTTTCCAGCGCTGTATTGAGAGGTGCATTGTGGGCAGCTATCCCACAGAGCACCTCGTCCCATTTTGGCACTGAGTATTGTGGGAAGGGGAAGGAAGTGTGCGGGTCATTCCGCTTCCTGTGTGCCAACGCCCCGTGGTGCATCGCTTCACATCCCAGCATTCACTCTTTCCGGCAACGTTTGGCGCCATTGTGAGTGTCTTTCTGTTTTACTCTCTGTGTGAATCGCGATTTCTGTGGCAAATGGAGCCCGAGCTGCTGAGGACTGTGCTGATGAGTGTCGCCAGCACAACACGTTTGGCAGTCGAGCTATTCCTTCAGCTCCAAAGTGACAGTGAGGAGTCTGACGATGATATCGATATCGATTCTCCTGCCGCGTGTGACACTAAAGTGCTTGTGGCATTCACGGAAATGCTCAGCACCGTTGAACGCCGCTTTTGGGCTCGGGAAACAAGCACTGACTGGTGGGATCACATCGTCATGGAAGTCTGGGATGACGAGCAGTGGCTGCAGAACTTTCGTATGAGAAAAGCCACTTTCATGGGACTGTGTGCTGAGCTCGCCCCCACTCTGCGGCGCAAGGACACAAGATTGAGAGCTGCCCTGACGGTGGCTATTGCAATCTGGAAGCTGGCAACTCCAGACAGCTACCGGTCGGTCGGGAACCAGTTTGGAGTGGGAAAGTCCACCGTTGGAATCGTTTTGATGCAAGTTTGCAAGGCAATTAATCGCATCCTGCTAAGAAAGACCGTGACTCTGGGGAGCGTGCAGGACATTGTGGATGGCTTTGCACAAATGGGTTTCCCTAACTGTGGAGGGGCGATAGATGGGACGCATATTCCTATTCTGGCCCCCCCCCACCTGGCATCGGAGGATGTTATTCGTAAGGGGTATTTCTCTATGGTTCTCCAGGCGCTTGTGGATCACCGCGGGCATTTCATTGATATTTACACAGGCTGGCCTGGAAAGGTGCATGATGCACGCATCTTTCGGAACAGTGGCCTGTTCAGGAAGATCACAGTAGGGGACGTCGAAATGCCCATTGTGATCCTTGGAGACCCCGCTTACCCGTTACTGCCTTGGCTCATGAAACCCTATACAGGGAAGCTTGACAGGAGCAAGGACCGGTTCAACTACAGGCTGAGCCGGTGCCGAATGACTGTGGAGTGTGCTTTTGGGCGTTTAAAAGCCCGCTGGCGTTCCTTGTATGGGAAGCTAGACTTGGGGGAAAGCAGCATCCCCGCGGTTATATCTGCATGCTGTACCCTCCATAATATTTGTGAAGGGAAGGGTGAAACATTCAGTCAGGCATGGACCACCGAGGTTCAAGTCCTGGAGGCTGAATATGCACAGCCAGAGAGCAGGGCTAATAGAGAGGCCCAGCACAGAGCTAAAAGGATTAGGGATGCCTTGAGGGAAGAATTTGAGGCTGAAAGCCAACAGTAATGTTTGCTGCCTTGCATGGGAGTGAATTGCACTGTTTACACTGTTATTCTATTATCCCTAAAATGATTTGCAGTGCCTCTTTCTTTACTGGGCTAAAGTATCTTTCACTATCTGCTATAATAAAGACTGTTTTCAAAGCCAAGAATTGTTTTATTGAAAAGAAAAAAACTTCCTTGACAGACAGACACACAACATTTCATGAACACAAGAGGGCAGGGGTGTGGGTTGGTGAACTGTACAGTCACAAGTTTGCATATGTCCTGTCTGGAGTGCTGTTTAATGAATCCTGCACTTCAGGGTGCATATACTGCATGGTGATGGGGGTTGAGTGCAGAGGGTAAGGGTGGTAGGTATCAGGGCTGGTTGGTGAACGTACAGGTGTTGGAGGCAGCTGGTGGTGGTAAGAACCTGAATGCTGGGGAAAGGTGGTTTGAGCTGACATTGGGGCACAAGGCAAAAAGCTTTGGGACGGGGGCGGTGGGGGAGTAGCACGGTAGTGCTCTGCTTGCATGGCAACGAGTGACTCGATAGAGTCCGCTTGGCGCGACAGGATGCTTAGAAGCTGCTCTGTGCTTTTCCTTTTGGCCACTGCATTTCTCTGCCGGTTCCTGCTTTCCCTCTGGCGGTTCTTGCTTTCATTTTCTCTCCACTCCTTCAATTCTTTACTCTCTCTAGCAGAGTGATGAAGAACAGTTTTCAGCATGTCCTCTTTGCTCTTTTGGGGATTTTTTCCTCAAATTGTGCAGCCTCTGTGCTGTGGAACATCTGCTCAGTCCAGTAGTCAAGGTCACTGTAGAAACCCAGAAATGACAACATTTAACAGGGGCAGCATTGTATTCACTATCTCCAGACATTAATAGTTACACTGAGGGAGTTCTCACTTTAGCATTCTTTTACCACACACATAACACAACAGAAGCCACGAAATGGTGAGTGAGGGGTGCTTATAGAGGGAGAAGTGGGGCTTGAGTGATAGAGGGGAGCTGGTTGCTTCGGGTAATCTGGAGTGATAGAGGGGTTGAGTGAAGATGCAGCTGCAGGGGTGATCTTCACTATCTCCCTATCTCTTCACTAAAGAGTCTCCCAACATTTTTCACAGGAGTTAATCCTGGAAGATGTCTCCTGCTGCAGTCACTAGGGAACAGCGGAGGCTCTTTACAGCAATGTGGATTCCGCCCTGGCCCCTATGCGGCTTGCCTGTGTTCAGAAATGGTCCCCCCACCCCTCGCGGCACAGTGGCGCGGACGCGTCAGCGTGACTGGGACAAGGAACACAGTGGCTCTCCCTATAAACCTGCGAAGGCACATTGCCCACGCTCTGGCTGAAACTTTTGAGGAGATTACCGAGGCCGATTACCGCGACGTGATAGACCACATCAATGGGCTATTCCACATCTAGGCTGGCATGCATGCAGCCATAACCCCCCTTCCTCTCCAGAAACATTTCCACCCAGAAAATAAAAGCCGCTTACCGGTAACCCGCCTCTGCTTGTCATTCTGCAACTGCTGGCTGCTGCGATTGGGTACTTTCCTCCTGGCTTGAGAAGAGCTCCTGGCTGCATGCCTCCTGGAAATCTGGGGTGTCTTCCCCCATCCCAGTAGCTTCACTCGCGTTTTCCTCCCCCCCCTCCCGCCGCCTCTGCCTCTGCCTCCTCCTCCTCCTGTCCCCCAGCCTGCTCAGAAGTGTCCATCGTTGTCCTGGGATTGGCAGTGGGGTCACCCCCAAGTATCGCGTCCATCTCCCTGTAAAAACGGCAGGTCGTGGGGGCAGCTCCGGATCGGCGATTCCCCTCGCAGGCTTTGTAATAGGCACTCCGCAGCTCTTTAACTTTCACCCTGCATTGTAGTGCGTCCCGATCATGGCCCCTATCCAGCATGGACCTTGATACCTGCTCAAAGATATCGTAATTCCTATGGCTGGAGCGCAGCTGGGACTGCACAGCTTCCTCCCCCCAAACACTAATGAGATCCTGCAATTCGCCAGTGCTCCATGCTGGGGCTCGTTTGCCGCGTGGAGGCATGGTCACCTGTAAAGATTAACTGATTGCACTCCACACCTGGCTGCAGCAAACAGGAAGGAGATTTTTAAAATTCCCGGAGCATTTAAAGGGCGGGTCACCTGAGGCAAGAGCAGTAGAGTGCAAACTGATGAGCAGAGTGGCTGAACAGGAATTCTGGGATAACTCCTTATTCCCTGGAGGACAATTAAAGCGCTGGTGAGTGTCCACACCTGCTGAACAGCGCTGGATCACCAGCGCTGCACTCCTTATACCCCAACCGGGATGGGTTTTCAGCCAGCGCTGCAACCAGGGAGTTGCAGCGCTGGTTGTGCCCTGCAAGTGTGGACGGGGTGTAATTGCAGCGCTGGAAAGCCTCCACCAGCGCTGCAACTTGTAAGTGTAGCCAAGCCCTAAGCGGGGACATGATAGAGGTATATAAAATCATGAGTGATGTTGAGAAAGTGGATAAGGAAAAGTTATTTACTTATTCCCATAATACAAGAACTAGGGGTCACCAAATGAAATTAATAGGCAGCAGGTTTAAAACAAATAAAAGGAAGTTCTTCTTCACGCAGTGCACAGTCAACTTGTGGAACTCCTTACCTGAGGAGGTTGTGAAGGCTAGGACTATAACAATGTTTAAAAGGGGACTGGATAAATTCATGGTGGCTAAGTCCATAAATGGCTATTAGCCAGGATGGATAAGAATGGTGTCCCTAGCCTCTGTTCATCAGAGGATGGAGATGGATGTAAGGAGAGAGATCACTTGATCATTGCCTGTTAGGTTCACTTCCTCTGGGGCACCTGGCATTGGCCACTGTCGGTAAACAGATACTGGGCTAGATGGACCTTTGGTCTGACCCGGTACGGCCTTTCTTATGTTCTTATTGTGTGTATTACGCAGTTCTGAAGGGGTGTTGGAGTATTCACAGATGGGATAAAAATTAAACACTTATGAACAAATAGAGGCTAATGGATTGCAGTTATTCACTGAAATTACTTGCTGAATCGTCATGACTAATTCTTGCTGTGTAGCTTGTTTGTGAGCAATTCATGACTTATTTGAAATCTGATCTGCCTGGTCACATGGTCTGATTTTGTTCCCTGACAGCACATCTCTTAGAATCAGCTTTCTACTAGAAATGCTCTTGGAGAGCAAAATTAAATTTGCTGTCCACGAATAGTGTAAACTTTAAAATTTGCTGTTTCCACAGATAAACCTGTCATTAAACATGTTTGCTAAAATATTGCTGGAAAGCAAGAACACAGGGTGGAGAGTTAACTTGTTTTAAAATGTGAACTAATAGCAGAACATGTTTGCAGTATTTATCCAGATCTTGAAATGGCTACATTAGCACTAATTTATTAAATTAAACTGTATATTGTAGAATTGGTAAATCCCTTCACTACTTCTCTCTCCGTCTTAAATAAAAAAAAAAAAAAGGGAAGGAAGTAGTACCTATTTGTAGCATGTACCCTGATTCTACATAGCAATTCGTGTGGTATATGAAGTGGTTATAGAAGAAAATATAGTGTGGCCTCCAAGAAAGTTTGCTTTAGTCTAAGATCTTCAGATGACATTGTGTGCTGTTTTGATCATTTTCCTCTGATGGTGAGAAATGGGTCACAGTGGGTGGAGGGTGAATGCTCAGACAATGGCTGAACTAATTTGAAAAATATAATACAACAAATATATCAAGTATAAAAGACTTCAGAAAATCTTGACTTCATTTGAAGTGTTTTAGAGCAATAATGGAGAATGATCCTAGAAGACAAATTGACAGACTTAAAAACAGAAACATGAGTTACAAACAGGAGTATACTTGTTTTAAAATTGAGCAGTCTGTCTGACATATTTTCTCAAAGAAGCTAACACAATTGGCTTAAACAGATAATTTATTACCTGAGATGGTTAGCTACAGTCATGATCAGTAGTTTGTATTACATTTTTCTGAAAAAACAACTAATGATGCTACATAGAGAGGCTCTTTGGGGATAGTTTTAATACATTAAATATTGAATATATTAAAAATGGGACTAGCAAATACATATGCTAGTCATCAGCCTTACCTCTTTTTATGTTGTATCTCCTTCCCCACTCCCTTTTCAGTTATTTTTCTTTAGATTGTGAACTCTTCAAGACAGAGACTATCTTACTATATAATTTTACAGAGCCTAACATTCCTTAACTATTAGCCTAACATTCCGTAACAGCACGCTTATCCTTGGTGGGAGGGATAGCTCAGTGGTTTGAGCATTGGCCTGCTAAACCTAGGGTTGAAGGAGACATGTCTGGGGATTGGCCCTGCTTTGAGCAGGGGGTTGGACTAGATGACCTCCTGAGGTCCCTTCCAACCCTGATATTCTATGTTTCTATGAATCAGTACTGGAATTCTCAGACCAAATTTGTTTTCCAAATCTAAACATCACACTTTCCCAAGATGACTACATATACTGTTTTTATGAAAGATGGACTGTCTGTGTCATGATGTAGCAAGTATTTGACCAGAACCTACCCAGACCATTTTGTTTTGTATCCTTCACTTGTAAAGCCATTACCTTTTTAATGTGTCTCTGTAGATGTCATGTAGTGAAAATGTAAATGAATAGGGAAAACAGTTGTCTAAGGTTAGCTCAAGTAATGTTTTTAGTGAGAAGAACATTTTTCTACTTGTGCTCAACAGTGAAATGCTTGTCTTGTAGGTTGTGATGTTGAAATCATTTATTTCACCCTTAAAAAGATTTAGAATAAGGACTGTAAATTTGAATGTTTAATCCAATACGTATCTTTATTATAAGCAGCACTATCAGCCTATACTTAACTTGCCCGACACTTCCCATTATAAGATAGTGTTTTCAGTTATAGATAACTTTGTCAAACTTTAACAGTTTAGGCTAAAACTTTCAACGCTAGGTGTTTGCGTCACGCTTACATTTTTGAAAGTTTCAGCAAAAATTGTGTAGTTTCGAGAATTAGAGAAAAAATACATTGTCTTGTACATGATAAAAATTCTTACAACTATGTTGTTGAGAAGCTCTAGTGCCGCCATGCTTTGGATCAAGGACTTGAAATTGGGCAGGGGAGTCACTCTTATGACAGGGATGTGCCTTTTGCTTTTTCCATGGGAAAACTGCATATTTGCTCAAGTTAAAACCTCAAAAAAATTTGATTCCACACATGCTTAGAAGATCCTTGTTTGTTTGGCAGCGAAATTCTCTGCAGATTTCATCTGTGCTAAATATGCTCCATCCCAGGACTTTCCCTGTAATTGCCTGTGTAACCATAATTCAGCCGCCTTGTGTATATGCATTATAATAACGTTTTTAAATACATGGTCACACATTTTTTTTCCACGGGATCTCTGCCTCATTAGTACACTGGCAACCATAATTCTGACATTTTCTAACTTTTGAGGGATTGACTGCAAAACCTTAATTTTCTTCTAAACATAGTGTTTTGCATGCAATATATAAAATAGCTAAAGGACTGAACATCATTTCATTTTGGCTGTTTTATTTCTTGATCTTTGAGAAATGTTATTCTGGTTAATCTGTTTGAAGATTGTGTCGTAACTTGATTCTTGACTCTAATTTACTTTTCCATGACCAAAGCTTTTTTCAGTCAAACATATTTGAGTACTGTGTCTTAACTGTAGTAGCTGTCTAGTATTTTGGTCATTGTTGGCTTTCTTGCGTCTTTGCAGAGACTTGCTGCGCTTTACCTGAAGAGAAGAAACTCTTAAATGGTAAGTTTTCAGATGGTAAGAATTTGAAACTTAAACTAAGGAATATCCAGAGAAGTTAATAAGAGAAGCAAACATCTAGTTCGGGGGTTTTCAATTTGGCGGTCATGACCCTTCAGGGGGTCACAAGATAGTTACATGGGAGTTGTGAGCTATCAGCTCTGTGGGGCTGACAGCCCCTAACCCTCATTCAATTAACACCCCCATTTTTAATTTATAAGCAGGGTCACACTCAGAGCTTGCTGTGTGAAAGGGCTCACCAGTACAGAAAGTTTGAAAACCACAGCTAGCTGGTGAACTCTGCATTATACATTTCAATCTATGGTGGTGTTGCGGTAGAGACTGTTGGACAACTCTGAGAATTACAGTTCACAAAATCTTAGGTAGGATTTGTGAATTTAGCACTGAAAGATGTTTCACCCTAGAGAAGTCTACTTTTGGGTTCTAAAATTCTGAGTACAGCTATAAAAATACAGTCTTTCTTAAATTGAGATGATATCAAAAATGAATTCATCTGCTCTTGCTTGCTTTGCTGCTTTAATGATGCTCTGTCCTCCTGTTTCCATTTGTCATCTCTTATTTCCAAAATAGTTCAGAGCGATGAGTTTGGTAGGGCAATGACTCTGTAGGCAAATGGAACAGGCAGTATGCATTCTGCAGTAATTAGTTTATTCACACCCTTCAGAGCCTGTTTTATTGACACAGAATGTTGGCTGGAACATAAGGTTTATCAACAACTCTTGTTAGAAAGTACTGTGGGACTTTTAAATTGGAAGTGGAAAAAGGGAGTAACCCCAGTTTTAGTGATCATGTGAAAAATGTCCCGCTTAACAGTTCATCAGCCTTCCTGTCCCATTTTGTTCATTGGAGTATCAGGTTTGGGTACAGCTATAGTGATCCAAATTCTCTTCTGCCTGTGCACTGCCTTCTGCCAACTGTGAATTGTTGCTTGTTAAAGTCATACCAGACATCTCAAATGACTTCACTAAGGCATTAAGGGGTTCAACTTCACTAATACACTACATATATTGCAGTACCCTGATATATGTGGAAAAATAGCTTACACCATGAATACGCCCATTGAAGACAATTACATTACGTACTTGTGGAGTAAAGTAGTAGTCATTGTTAGCAACTGTGGTGCAGTGGGGTTTGATAGAAGTGGATGGATAATGTCAAGGAAAATTCCATTTTTACAAATAAATCTCATCTGTAAGATATTTAACTCTTCTGGATAAAAACTGTGTTCCATAAACATAATTAGAAAGGTCAAGATTAACATGGTAAAGATTTTTATTTTTTAGAGCTTCAAAGTTCTGTTCTTGCTGTAGCTTCATTTGTAATCCAGACAAATTCATTTTTGTTACATATGCATGGAGTTACAGAACCCACAAATCACGCCAGAATTGTTATCTTGTTTGCTGGAGTATGTACAATCCTCACAACGATATAATTTCTAAACTAAATAGGAAATGCTTCTAACTTTAATAACTAGTCTGATTTTTTCCCCCACCCCCACAATTTATAGGTTGTTAGAAACAGAGTTTTTAATAATATGGTATCAGTGTTTCCATGAGGGCCTCAGTTGGGGAGCAAGCTTCAGATTTGGTGGGTGGTGGTGGTTCTTTTGGAGGAATATTCTTTTTTAGCCCCAGTGTGCTGTGGCAGCTGCTGTATCACCTGTGATATATACACAGTTCAGGAGCAATGCATAATGGTTTGCATTTATTTTGCACATGGTGTTCCCTCCTCGGATAGTCATAGGTTTGTATGGCCAGAAGAGACCGTTATGATCTAGTAGTTTGATCTCCTGCATGACATACACAACTTAATTTCACCCAGCAACTTCTGCATCAAGCCCAAAATATCTGGTTGAACTAGAGAACCTGTTAGAGGATATTTGGTTTAAATGGGAAAATGAATACATTCCCTAGTTACTTATCCCTGTCTGGTATGCATAACCATCTCTGGTTCACTTGGTTTGTTGTTTAATGCATCTGAAACTGATTTTGAAATTAAAAAATGGGCAGTTCTATCTGGAAGTGAAGCATGATAGATCAGAGCACGCTCTGTTCAAGGTAATCTTTGTTCTTATCATGAAAGTGCGTAAGAAAGTACTGGCTATGCATCAAGCTAATTTTGGGAAAACATCACATTGGTTGCTCAGGGGAGTGGTCTTGGTTGGCATAAAATCCTTGCTCTTGTTTTGATAATAACCAGCCATCCACAGCAATAACCATTCCTTCCCAACTCTATTTTTACCCTTCCGCCTAGTCTGTTCCACCAGAAATCATGCCCTCCATTTGCTGTCATGGACCACATAACATTTCAGGCTGTTCATTTTTTGCCGTGCCCACAATGATGCAGTTCAGCTTCTTTTTAGCATCAGTGTTTAGGAAGGAGAATTGAAATCACTTTAACCTATGGTCTCATTTCAGACCGTTGCCTGAATATTATTCTCTCTGTCAGAGATCAGTATTGTTGCTCTCCAAGCAAACTGAATAGTGATTGTTCTCACTATTAGTTTCTCAGACTTGGTCAAGGTCACTGTGATTAAAAAGTAGAAAAAACACTAAAATGAAAGCTGTTTATAAAAGCAGCTAGCTGAATACTACAAAGATCTCTAGCAAGATGCTTAGTGTAAAGCAAGATTTAAAGTGCCTGGAAGTCTCTGCTTGGCTTACTGGATTAGTGTATGACATTAAGTTACATACCTGAAAGTCACTTATTTTATTTTTGGAACTCTGTAAACAAACATGTCTAAGTCTTGTTTGGGTAAGTTATCTGGGGCTAGCATTCTAATGCTTTGAAAATTAAATGAAGTAAAATATAAGAGACAGTTAAGAACATGCTTATACGTATAGCTACAATTACATACCACTGGTTTCCCAGAGCATATTGCACAAACACATGCCAATTCCAGTGTAACTTGGGAAGCTCATACACTAAAGTTTTTTATGGTGTACCAGTAGCATGGAACTCAAGTATGTGAATTGGAAGTTAGTTTTTGAGGGGCTTGGAACTCATTTCTCAGGGTGAGCAATTGCTAAAAAGCTTGTGACTGCCTGATTACCAATGGAAATGCAAACACCAGGTATCAAGGGGCTATAGCTATTGCATGCATTTAATTTTAAAACTTTCTGGATTTCATTCCTACTAGGAATAGATGTTAACACTCTTGGTGGGTGACTATCAATGCAAATGTGTTAATAAATTCTGTTGGATTTTTTTGTAGGCATGCTTCCTAAAAATAAAGTATTGGATACTTCTTCCAAAGATTTAACTCCAAGGTATTGATCTATATTTTTATAGTACACTTTTTGTACACATTTTGTTAAATAGTGTATACTGTTAGCAAATGCAGAGTGCATGGTAATCCATAAAGCTAAAAGTGCTTTATGTAGGTGGGTATGTGTCATTTTCACATCTTAAAGATAGGGAAACTCATGCTCAGTTAACTTAAATGTTTTGCTCGAGGTCCCACAATGAGTCTGTAGAAATGTGGGAGAATAAAATGTATATTTAGTGACTTCGCACTAGCCTCTGCCCTATGCTGCCTCCTACATAAATAGAAAGTTAGTTCTTGATTTAGGATTCCTCCCTATTTGTGTTTTTCTGTAATGCAATAACTATTGCTTACTTCAAATGTCGAAAAATTCAACAGTATCCAGTATTTATTTTGTTAAAGTATGGAATTTTCTGATATTAATTTTTTTTAAAGGACGATGGGTAAGTGCAGTACAGGTCTGTCGCATCTTAGGCGCATTTAACATGTGTGATTTCAGCTTTACGCGGTCGGCAAAAACAAGGGAAAAAAAACAAAAGAGAAAAAACAATTAAAATACTGTTTCTGTAGTGCAGGCGATTCCGCCCGCCATTACACTCAATGTAATTTTGACTATACGCGATTTTCGCTTTACGCGCTGACTGCGGAATGTAACCCCAGCGTAAGATGGGACAGACCTGTATACACTTTGAACTGTACCCACCAGTGTATGATGCTGTGGAGGTTCCCTGTGTAGCGGTACTGATGGAGTTCAAGATTGGCTCCAATAGGCTAGTGTAGAATGGGAGCAGAATACAATGGAGTATACATGAAGTGGCCAATGGGACTCTGATTACATTGATCTAATTGCTAAAAGCCCAAGGAACAGTGACTTCAGGGGACTGTTTGCATGTCATGTGCACTGTCTGTCAGTTGGGGTTGATTCCATTCTCACAACCACTTCATTTTTCCGCTTTTCCTAGTCTACCTCAGGGTTTGGGCAATAAGTTGTGAATCCTATCATTTGGTATGGGGACTGAGGTAAATAGGGAAGAGAGGACAACTCAGACAGACTACAAAAAGAACCAATCTACTTGCAAACATTCTCATTTGCAGTAAATTTCAGGGTTTTGCTTTTTTGTCTTAGTCTAAAAGATGAGTACGATAATGTAAGATTAAACTCAAATTCTTGTTGGAACTTAAATACTGTATATCTAATACTTAGACATATTGTATATCTAATACTGAGAGAGCCATCCTAGAAAGGGGACAGGATCCATAGAAATGAAAATAGGGGTGAGAGTAGTAACATTTATCCCACATGGCCAAAAGAGTCCTCTTAAATGATTTCTATTCATCCAAAGAATGCACGGCTCACTTTATTCAAATGTCTATAATCAATAACCAGTTTCTTTAAACCAGTCATGTGCAATTGTATGCACATTCATACAGTTAGTACTAAGTTTATGCGCATTCTTGCTTAATTATACTTTCTAATGATATGACTAACTACTGTATGTCAACTAGTGATGGATAACTAGAGTTCCTGTTTTTTAATGTTGAATATCCTTTCTTAAAATAATCAGTTTATATCAGTATATATTTGGTATATTATTTCATAGAAAGGTCTGTTTGAAAATTCTTGGCATTTAAATGTATTTTTTGTTTGCTCACAAGAATAATTCCTTTTTTTTCTTAATATTTTACAGTTATGATTGGTTCCAAACCGATTATTTGGTCACTGTTGTCATATATACTAAACAAAAGGTAAATGCATTTTATCAAAAGAAAAGAACCATGAAATCTTACTGTGAATGTCACCAGATACGTTCTATGAGTTCTTCAGCATTGTTCTTATGTTCAAAAAGTATTTGAAATTAAATTGAAATAATTTCCTTTTCTATATAAGGGCATGAATTCAGAAATGGTGATCGTTGACCATCAAGATGGTAGACTGAGAGTAGACAGCATTCTGAGGGATTATTCATATCTCTTGCATATTGGTAAGTGCTTTAGTTTTGCTTTGGAAAACATTAACATTGAATTCTATCATTAGTTTAATTTTACTCCTTCTCTCCCCTTCCCCAGTCTAGTAGTTAGTGCATTTGTGTATTTTTATATCTTATGCTTCTACATTTCCCATCATCGTCATCATGTTCCTATTACGCCTCTGGCGTTTAGGGCAGTGACAAAGCTCCTCCTTTCCTGTCTGTTTCTGGCAAGTCTTTCAATGGTTCCCCAGCTGTGCTCCAGGTTTTTCAGCTCGGCTTCCACCGGGGGTGGATTTGATTTTAAATCAAATTGATTTAAATCACTAGTCAGGAAGACTCGATTTAATCATGGATTTCTACCATAAAAGTACATTTTTGTTGGTTGTTATAACCTTAATACATATTCTTCACAACTCAGAGATAGATGTAGGTTTCATTTTTAGAAGGTACACACTATACATTTTTAAACAGTGATTTATTTTGAAAACTTTTCAGATTAGTTTTACAGCTATATGAGAAAATGAATGATCAATTATTTCATTTACCAAAGGTAATTGAAGCAGATATTTATGAAGTCATTGGGAGGTGAACTATCTCCAATTCAACAGGTTAATCATTAATATTTTGAGGATTTTCTTGCCATTCTGAATTAGGAGGAGAACATCACCAGAAAGACATTTAAATTTTTATTTAACTAAAACAACAACATTATGTATTCTGGATTTTTTTTCCCTTCAACAGCAAGCATATAACATTTTAACAAAACAAACATATGAATTTTTGAATTTAGTTAAACATTCAAGTTTTTTTTAAATCAGGTTTGTTTTTGTTAAAGTTGTTTTTAACTAAAATAGTTAAATATTAAAAAAAACAAAAATTAAATCAGCTATGTCAGCCAGGTCAACATGAGAAACTTAAAATATTGGCTTCTGCAGCTAACTCAGTCGTCTTCACCTTCATTTTCCTGTTTGTTCATAATTTGGAAAAGAGAAACAAGTTTTCCTGCTTTTTCAAGTCCCAAACAATTTCTCAATTTAGAACGAATTAGTCCAAAGGAAGAACATATTCTTTCTACACCAGCAGAAGAAGCTACTGCTGTTAAAAGTGAGATTATCACTTCAACAGTCTCTGAATCCAAGTGCTTAAGTGACTTCCACCAGTTCAGTGTTGTGATTTTCTTTAAAACATCATCAGCAAACATATATTTCTTGAATGGTTCGCCCTTAGCTCTGAAGTTTATTATAGGTGGCACTATGGAGGGATGATTGCTGGATGTCCATGTCATAGCCAACTCCTCTTCTTCAGCAGTTAAGATTTGACCCTGGTACCGAGTATTGAGAATATTTGCAAGAAAATGAGCTGGAGATAGTGCTTGTCCCATTTTTGTTTGTTTAATGCTTGTAATTTAACTCTGTCATTGCATATTTCTCTTTTTAAGATCTCACTCAGTTCCTTCCAAATTTCAACAGCGTCAGCAATAAAACAGCTATTTCCCTACATTTTGTTCAAGGCTACAGAAATAGGCTTCAGGATACTCAGCATGTGCAACATTTCTCTTAAGCTCAATGTTGAGAACTTTGGCTGTGACACTGCCATCTATTTTTTCACAATTTTGTTCACAAACTGTCATTAGATTAGGCCAGTTCTTGATGTAGTGCTCAAAACAGTCCACTACTGAGTTGCATCGCACGTCTGGTGGGAGATTTTAGCTTGGTTCCTCCCACTTTTTTTAGAGCAGCTGCTGTAAAGTGGTTGTTAAAGAAGTATTTTGCAATTTCAACATCATTAGCCTTTATTTCTGTAACACTGAAGTCTTTGGCTAGGAGGTGCATCAAATGAGCAATGCCGCTCTATGTTGTTAGCTTGGGACTCTCTTCACACTCTCCTAAATTTCTTCTCATCTTGGATACATTTGCAGCATTGTCTGTGACCAAGCTACATACTAGACATTTGATTTTTTTTCACAGTTTGTTATAGCTTTTACTGCTACTTCTTGTAAGTATTCTACTGTGTGTGCATTTCCTGATGTATCAATTGTTTCTGTAAGGAAGGCATTCCCTTCTTCTGTTGTCACACAAGCATATACAAAAGGATCATTGTGGACATTGTTCCACTCATCAAGACTCAGGTTAACAATTTCACCCTCTAGACCAGGGGTCGGCAATCTTTCAGAAGCGGTGTGCCGAGTCTTCATTTATTCACTCTGATTTAGTTTCATGTGCTAGTAATATCTTTTAATGTTTTTAGAAAGTCTTTCTATAAGTCTATACTATCTAACTAAACTATTGTTGCATGTAAAGTAAATAAGGTTTTTAAAATGTTTAAGAAACTTCATTTAAAATTAAAATAAAATGCAGAGCCCCCCAGACTGGTGGCCAGGACCCAGGCGGTGTGAGTGCCTCTGAAAATCAGCTTGCATGCCGCTTATGTGCCATAGGGTGCCTACCCCTGCTCTAGACCTTTTGCACACTGCTCAATTTCTCTTTCTTACACTTTATCCAGTAATTTTCCTGCGACATCTGCTCTGTTGGATGGTCTGTATCCTGGTCTTAATGACTGAACCATGTTCATGAACTGTGGGTTCTCAGTCATACCGAAAGGAGCGTTTGTTGCATAAACAAACCAGGCAATTTTTTCATCGATTACCTCTTTTTGTAATCTGCTGGTTCTTATCACAAACTTATCTATGATTGTTTCTGGATAATGGAGATTTTTTTTTTCTTTTTGCTACAGGAGATAAACTGTGGTATGTGTCACACATGATGTGACTGAAACACTATCATTGTCAGATAACTCTGAAACTATAGAAAATGATGGTGATCTTGAAGGTGGATAATCTTCAGAATCCTGTATATTGAGGATGGATTCTCCTAAACAAAATAAGTCAATGCAGTTATATTATTATTCATTGAACTTTTTGAAACTTTCCACTTTTAGAGAGAGATAAGGGATTGACTTTGTGTACACAAATTTGCAGAGGGACAGTAGAGTTGTGGTCTGTTATTTCTCACCCCTGTATATTATTTATTTATTTTAAAACATTTTTGCTGTTAACAAGCATGTTATTTCTGGAGACACAAATCCACAGTTTGAGAACTGCAACACTAAGTATCTCTGATGGTATCTTCAGAATCTAGACTGAGCACTGAGTCAGTCCCATTGGGTAGATCGAAAGATTAACCTACATAATCTATACAGATCCCCATAAACTTGGGTCCCTAATCCATGAACTATTGGAATTCATTTACAAAACTTTTCTTAAACATTACATGAATATATTGCCTTGTACTATAGAATTAGAATTTATAATCCCTAGTCCATGATGAGATATCTTTGAGCTATAATGTATCTTAATTAAAATTTTAAAAATCAGATTTTTGAGAGAAAAACCTATCTAAAGATAATTAAAATTATCTTTAGATAGGTTTTTCTCTCAAAAATCTGATTTTTAAAATCATTGTATGTATCCACCCTGGCTTCCACAGTTCTTCGCCATGTTGTTTTCAGACGGCCTCATTTTTGCTTGCCTTCAGGTATCCATCTTATTCATACTCTGGTGATGGAATCAGTTTCCAGCCAAAGCACATGACCGATCTATCTCCAGCGCCTCCTGGAAATGATAGTGCTCAGATCCTCTTGGCTGCACTGTGTCAGTAGATCTTGGTTTCAGATTGTTCTGAGCCAAAAGATATGGAGGATTTTTCTGAGGCAGATTGTATGGAATGAAGATAGTTGGGAACATGTACTTTCTCATTCCCCAGCATTCTGCACTATAAAGTAGTGTTGAAAGTACGCAGCTCTGATAAATCTTAAGTTTGGTTTTGGTGTTGTATTTCGATGATTTCCAGCCTGTATTTAAGCTCCTGAAGTTGTTCCTGGCTTTATTGATTTTGTTCCGGATGTCCTGACTACATTTCCCATACGAGATGTTAATTTATATCATGATACTCTGGAGTTAAGTAAATGGTGACATATTTGTCACCTTACAAATATTAATTTACAGTGAATGCTTACCTTTTTGCCATCTCATCTTTGATTTTAAAGTTAATTGAACTATTCACATACATAATGTCAGATAATTAAGACATGAAAGGGATTTAGTATCTAGAAGCTAATTTGGTTAAACTTCCAACAGGATATTGGTAAACACAGACAAATACACTTAGCATCTACACTGGATTTCTATTACTATAAATGAATGGGTTACTGATTGCTAGTCTAGTACATCTCTTTGAAATTCACATACAAATGAATTGTCTGGATGCAATTGTAATGCCTCTTAAGTTGTTATGGGTCATACACAGGTTGGCTGGTCTGTCAGTGTCACAGATGCTGATAACTATAGAAGGAAAAGGCAATTTGATTTCCAATTATATCTAAATAAGAGGATGTGCATTTTCTTCATTTTAGAGCTGAGTTATGCAGTTCAAGAGGACATTACCGGTAAGGTGTTTCCTCCTCTTCCCCCAGTTCTCTACCCCATTAATGTCAAAACATGAAAACTTAAGTCTGTCTACTTTGTTCTGCCCTTCTCCATCTGGCTAGCACATATTCAACAGATAAATGATACCTTTGCCTATGAATAATGTTTTGACACAGCACGCTATTTTGAACAGTCAAACAAAACTTAAATTTTTTCAGTATTGTTGTATTTGAAGCCACAGGAATGAATGTATCATTTTCAAGGGATTCGGTATGGCACTAATGTCATGCTAACATTAAGAATATAGTTCTAAGGAACAATAGTTCAAAAGAAAATATAATTATGTCAGGGAAAATCTTGGTGTGCTGGAAGCGAGCCTCCATCTTCATTCTGCATGCATATATAATTTATAATAAAGGACTCTCGGTAAAATTAGACCAATATTCAGTAAAGTAGTTGGAGAGTGAACCACAGTGTTTGTGCATTTTTTAAAAGTGTTCTATTTAAGAGTCATGTAGGGCCAGCTGCCTTCCTGAACTGTCAGCTTTCTTGAATCATCAGAATGGATGCTAAAGTTTTAAAGTGAATACATCTAGATGCCTTGGAAATATTTAAGATAGAATGTCAGCATTATTCTGGTCCCCAGAGGCATCTTTAAAATGTGTTCCTTAGTGATTAGAAATATGTTTTGTTGTATATTTGCATACAGGACGTTTCATTAGATTGGATTAATCAATTTTTTAAATTAATCTGCTTGTCACTTATGCATTACAGAAAAAGTTGTACTATGTATCAGTAATTGGTAACTCTGAAATCATGAGCATTAACTTTTTGACAAGATGAGCAAAATGTACTTACTGAATATACAGTAGATGCTTTATTAGTCATGCATATTAAGCTATTGTTTTTAATAATATACTGAAGCATGTCAAGGAAATTTGACATTTTAATGTAGCAGAACAATTTTGTATATTTAGAGGTTATTAGATACTAGTCCTTGCTGAACTTAATTATAATGAAACTAAATAAAATAACTTCCTTCAAAATTTCACCAGATTTTTTTTTTTAAAGTACACATTGCTGAAAAAGTGGGAAAGGTGGAGATTGTCCTGAAGAAGAAAGATAATATTCCTTGGAGTAAACTGGGACAGCCACTCAACAGTCATAATTCATTTATCAAGTGCACAGACAGAGGTAAATAGTTTCATTTGTTATACAGGACAGTGCGTTTCTCATCTCAACCACATTTGAGGCAAGGACCTTCCAAACCTATTTTACCAACTGGTCCAAAATACGATTCCCAAGGAATGGGGGACAGATCTGTGTTGTCTCCCTTTGCCTTTTATAGTCAAGCCTTCAGCCTAATGTGAAGAGATTTTCTGGCTGAGAGTATTACTCCTGAGGAAATTCTGCGCCAAAAAATAAAAATTATGCGCACGATAAAGCCCCCACCTCCCCCAGTACAGGGACTTGGCAGTGAGGC
Source organism: Mauremys reevesii (assembly GCF_016161935.1). Taxonomy (NCBI): domain Eukaryota; kingdom Metazoa; phylum Chordata; order Testudines; family Geoemydidae; genus Mauremys; species Mauremys reevesii. The sequence goes on along the minus strand of NC_052625.1, from coordinate 145,345,063 downwards.
TGCACCCGACTGTGACACAGCTCTGGAAACACACTGGGGCCCTGCCCCTCTGCTCCAGGTACACCAGGTGTGGGTGGGCTGGCTCAGCTCTGCAGGATCCAAATGTGGAGGGGCTTAGTGTGGGGGGGATCCAGGTGTGTGGGGAGAGGTTGCTGTGTGGGGCAGCCTGGGTGCGGGTGGCTCAGTGGGAGATCTGGATGCACAAGGGCTCGTTGGGAGGTTCCGCGTGCAGGGGCAATGGGACTCTGCAGGGGATCCAGATGAAGGTGGTTGGGTCTCAGCGGGGGTGTGTGTGTGACTGCGGGGGGGCTTATCGGGGGAGTCTAGGCGTAGGGGGGTAGGGCTTGTCAGGATGATGGTCTGATGGCTTTGCTTAACAGGGGAGCCCCGGCTACTGCCGAGGGGATGCTGCATACTGGGCTCCCGCTTCCCACCACGATTCCCCTATCCCCTTTTCTTCCCCATTTCATCCCGCTGCCACATGTCCCATCCCTCACTCCCACATTCTCCTTCCCCTGACCTATTCCACCCCCCACTTCCTACCCCACTGCCTCTCCCCCCCCTTACCCATCCCCACCGCAGGCACTCACTATTGCACAGAAAACAGGAAAGCTCCCAGCACACAGAAGGGGATCACGACTGGCACTCTAGGACCCAGGAAGTGGTGTTCAGCTGCAGAGTCAGCAGAGCTGAGGCGCAGCCTCCTTCAGCTGGGCAGCTTTGCACTTGCAGAAATGAGGGGGTGAGGGCAGTGGCATGTAGCCCCGTGCCTCTGTTTCGGGGGGGGGCAATCCCTCCCCCAAAATTGCACCTATCGTTGTTCCCCTCCGCCCCACCTCCGCGCAGCTTTCCTTTGCTTCCCTGCCATTTTCTTCAGGGAAGCGCATGTATTTTCTGTAGGCGCGCAGTCACGTAGGATTCCCCCAGGAGTAGAGTATGTAGAAGCTTTGTTAGACAGAGCTCAACTGAAAGGCTTCCTGTCCCAGGGCAGAATCCAAGACCTTCCTTATCTGCAGAAAGGACATGGGAGAGCCAGCACGTGGCAGCTTGGACCATTCTGCCAGTGTTGGATCTCATCATAATACCTCTGCTTCATAGCCACTTGAGAATACCTAGGTGGACACTGACATCCCAGTAAAATAAGCAGTGCAGGGAACATTGCATCTGGGTGATGGACGACCTCTGGGCCTCTTGGTTGTAGTGGTAGTCTAATGGTAACTGTCAGCTAAGGAATGGATTTCTAAATGCCTTCAACTCAAACTGTGGTTACTACAGATACATCCCTTTTGGGATAGTGAGATCATGCCGATAAACGCTGTGCCCAGGGAACTTGGTGTTTTGAGGATGGGACTCAAATTGTCCTTTTTTCTTGAAATCCGTCTTGCCAATGCTTCAGCTGTTTTGTGGTGTGCTGATTGGCCCATATTGACCCCTCTGCATGCCCCTATTCAAAAGTTACTTGTTTTGAGATCATGTTTCATTTGGCAGAAAAATGCTGAGTTATCATGAATTAAACAAAGGTAGATTAGTCTCTTTGAAGCCTCTTTGCCTCGTTCATGTGGTGCTTTAAACTTTGATCCTTCCTATCCCAAAATTAAGAGCTCTGGTGTCCTGGAATATTAATGTGGTCTGACTAAGCCAGTGGAAAGCTACATTTGAGGCACTCAGTACCTCTGAGCTTATGTTTCTTATGCGAAAGCTCATTTTCCTGGTGGTAGTGAGTTCAGCTTCAGAATCTGTTCACTGTTCCTCCCTGAGATCAGATTTCATAAATATAAGAGATGGTGCTTGTAGCAAGAAAACTTGTCTCAATTTTTTAAGTGGAGATGGCTCCGATTAACCAAGTTATCCACTACCTGGAATATAACCTGAGTTGTTAACCTTTATTTTTAATATTTCTGAACCATACATTATTAAAATAAAATGGGATGTTAAGAAATGAAGAAATATCCTCACAGGCCGTGGTCATTTTACAGATGGCCCTGTGAATGAAACCAGGGGAAGGGATAACTATAGGCTGGTTGCAGAGGTTCCAATCTGAATCGGAACAATTGCAACAATTTTGGAAGACATATTCCACAAATGTACCAAGACACAAGTGTTTTTGACTCCCGCATGATATATGTAAAGTAACACGAGGCACAAGTTGTGATAAATGAAGGCAGGGGGGGGAAGTAGCTCCCTTTTATGGACACCCGGCTAGCCAGTAGCTATAAAACCCTCTTAGTAGCTGTTCTCTAATTGCTCTACCGGTAAAGGGTTAAAAAGTCTCACTGCTATGCACAGGTAAAAGGAAGTGAGTGGGAACCTGGCCGAAAGAGCCATTGGGAAGGCTAGAACTTTTTAAAATTGAAACCCCTTTTGTCTGTCTCTTGTTCTGTTGTTGAGGTCGACAGGACAGAGCTATGCGGTAAGAGCTTGGGCCTAGTATGAAAAAAATCATCAGCGTCATACCTAGAAACTACTCATTTAAAAACCCCAGATATATAAATAGATCAGGAAGTGTCTAGGAAGATGTGATTAGGTTTATTCCTTTTATTTCGTTATGGCTTGTGGATTCCTCTGTGCTAACCCCCCAAATGTTTTTGTTTGCTTGTAACCTTTAAGCTGGACCTCAAGAAAGCTATTCTTGATGCTTAATCCTTGTAGTTTTTTTTAAAACCTAGCAATAGCTTAAGTTCCTAGATGTATTTTGTTCTTTTTTTAGTAATAAAATTTACCTTTTTTAATAACTGAATTGGATTTTTGTGTCTTAAGAGGCTTGGGCACATGTTGTTTAATTAGCTGGTGGCAACAGCTGATTTCTTCCCCCCCCCTCTTTTCATCTCTTCCCTGAAGATGGGGTGAAAGGGCTTGAGGGTACCCCACAGGAAGGAATTCCCAAGTGCGCCTTCCTGGGTTCTCAAAGGGGTTCTGCACTTGGGTGGTGGCAGCATCTACCCATCCAAGGCCAGAGAGAAGCTGTAACCTTGGGAGTTTAATACGGGCCTGGAGTGGCCAGTATTAATTTTTTGAATCCTTGCGGGCCCCCACCTTCCCCACTCAAAGTTCCAGAGTGGGGAATTAGCCCTGACACAAGTGTTCCAGGTAGTTTAGTTAATCAGAGCTGTCTCCACTTTAAAATTTATTTTTATTTTTTTCTGTGAGGAGTTTTCTTGTTATTCTGTGGCTTTAAATTGCATTGATTTGGAAGAAGCATGCTGTCTATGGGTTTCCCATTTCTGGGGTTGGAAGAAAGGTAAGAGAATATTAAAAACAATTTTAGGAGTCTCAGAATAAAAGCTTCTAAACACCTCTGTTATAGTTTGCAGAAAAACCTTCAAGATCCAGCCCCCGACTCTCATAACCCTAAAATTTGAGCCCCTAAAAGAAAAACTTTTCAGTTTTTCTTCCCTTGATTTAGTCCTAAATAGCCCTTTCAATCTACATATCTGGTGGTGGTAAGTAATGTCCCTTACTCTGAAATGCCCTGCTTTTGCTACTGCCTCTGAATGAGCAAACTATGACATTGTTACAATAACAATGTGGGAAACTTGTACTTCCTTACAGTGTAAGGAATTCTGTTCACTCTTATGAAGGGTAATCTCCCTGTCTGAGTGTAAAATTATCTGTGGGTAGGCAAAACCATTTTTCTCAGAGAAATAAATTTCCTAGAGAATTATTGTTTGTACACATCTGAATAATCTAGACCAATGGTTCCAAACTTGTTCTGCCACTTGTGCAGGGAAAACCCCTGGCGGGCCGGGCCAGTTTGTATACCTGCCGTGTCCTCAGGTTTTGCGGCTTCTAGCAGCTCCCATTGTCCCGGAGCAGTGAACCGCGGCCACTGGGAATCGCGATCAGCAGAACCTGCGGACGCGGCAGGTAAACAAACTGGCCCGGCCCGCCAGGGGTTTACCCTGCACAAGCGGCAGAACAAGTTTGGGAACCACTGATCTGGACTTTCAAATTAATTAGTGATCAAGTATATAGACAGTAATGAGCAAACTTTGTGTAAGAGGTTCAGTAGTTCTTTGATAAGAAGATCTGATAAATGAAGTTAAAGTTTATTCAAGGCAGATTATTCCTAATTGGACGGCCTACAGAAATCCTTGATCAGAAGTGTAGTAAAAGAGAATCTTTGAATATGAGAGACTATTTGATGTAGCCAGTTATTTTAATAATGCATCTTTTGATTTAATGGGGCTATAAAAAAAAAAACCCTTATGTACTAATAGAAATCTTTAGGTAAAGAGAGAGCTTCTTTGATCAGAAACATGGAGCCAAGAGGCTTAACCCCTAATTCTGCAAAAACGTACCCATATGCTTAGTTATGCACAAAGTTATGCACTACGAGGTGGGTTGTCTGGTCTGCAAGGCCACTTTGCGGCATACAACCATTTTCCTCTTCCCACGTATAAGTGGTGGGGGAAATGTCTGTGAGGGGAGTGGGCATGGCCCTTGTGCATCTTTAACTTGCAGTGGAGCCAAGAGGGAAAGGTTTAGGGATCCTCAGCTGGCTCCCTTTAGCATCCTTCTCCCCCAAATCTCTGCTCCCTTTGATTGTACTCTCTTCTCTTTTTGAAAAATTACTTACTTCAGATTTAAAACAATGTAAGTTTCTTTTCAGATATAACTGTAGGGATAAAAAAAAGTCTATGGACGGATGGGGAAACAGTCATGCTGTCTTGAAATATTATATTTCATATTGGATTTTATTCAAGATTGGCCATATGTATTTTGACAGCATTACTGGTGTGTTCCAGTGCAAGGGACCATATTGCTTCAAATGTTTCCATACTATCATATAACTTGAATGAGATCCTGTTTTTGGATGCGAGGTTACTCAGGTAGGTAGTGGTCTATAAACATTGGTAGTGGAGTTTCCATTTATGCTGTCTCATTTTTTCCAACTATTTATTGTCTTGCTGTTTGTTTCCTGTTGATTACATCATGTAGTGAAGAGACATTTTCTTTATTAAAAATTGCTTTGGGTTTAATGGGAGAATTGTTCTAGTGCCATATAAGTTCTGACTTACATTTCCACATAAATATGTAAGAATTTTCTTGCTTTTGGTTTGTTTCTGTAACATTTACTTGTTTGAATTTTTAAGCAAGCTTCTGTTATGCTTTCAGGGTCTTCCTATATAATATTTATTTTGTTGATTTAACTGTAGTTGGAATTGGGATTTGAGACTCTTGTTTGCACTTGTCTGATTTTTTTTTCTAGTGGCTATTTACTTGTATGTATATTCATTTTAAATGCCTGTCTATAAAAAGGGGAACAAGGATAACCCAGGGTATTATAGACCAGTCAGCTTAACTTCAGCATGTGGAAAGATAATGGAGCAAGCAATCAGTTTGTTTAGCACCTGTTTGGTAATAAGTAACAGTCCACATGGCTTTGTCAAGAAAAAATGTCAAACCAGCATAATATCCATCTTTAAGTAACAAGCCTTGTGGATAGGGGGAAGTAGAAAATGTGATATATTTCTTTACTTTAGTGTAAGGCTTTTTATACTGGCTCACATGACCTCGTAAACAAACTAGCCTAGATGAACTTATTATAAGGTAGATGAACAATTGGTTGGAAAACCGTATTCAGAAAGTAGTTATCAATGGTGGCTCTTTGAGTGATGTCCATATGGGTACTCCATTGTAGGTGCGGCAGCACACCCTGTGCCTGGGATTGGAGATCTTCATCAGTAGTGCCTGTCGGAACACACATGCGCACCTCCCTCTTATTGCTGTGAGCAGGACGTATATACAGCACTGTGCAGTCTGACCACCTCCCAGTTGCTTCTCTACCGCCTTTGGTCTGGGACAGAATCCACAGCAGAGCCTGCTTCTCCCTTTGCCTCCTTTGATAGTGCCTTACCTGTTAGTTTTAGAGTAGTTTCATACTTTTTTCTTCTTTCCTCTATTTACAAAAAAAAGTGTTTTTGTTTGTTTGTTTTTCGCCATTCCCGACCAGGAAGCCTTTCCCCTCACCCTTATGCCCAGAACTCCTGAGGTTGAGGTGCATCTCTTGCTGGGTCACCTTCCCGGTAGCAGACAGTCAGCTGCAGTGTATTCGCTGTCTGGGAGAGGGACACGTCTCACAAAAGTTTTCCCACTGCCACGACTTGACAGCCAGGGCCAGAAAAGACCAAAACATTTGGTTATGACTTCTCCTCATGGAGAAATCAGCGGACCTGGCCTAGACTCTCCCCCTGTGTGGCTTTCACACTCTGTGGATGTCCTTCCCAGATCCTCATTCCCCATGTCCCTCTCTTAGAGAAAGTCATCTCTTTTCACTCTGATGAGAAGAAACAGGCTCCCTCCTTACTCCCTGAGGCATAGCCTGCCACAACACCACCCCCTGCGAGGTCAGTTGCCTCAACATCCATGGACAGGGGACATAGCTCCAGGATGTCCGAATATCTCTGGTACTGCTATGAAACAATGGTCTAAAGACCCTAATTGGGCAGATTTACAGCCCTCTGCACCGTTTCTTGGCTCTGGAGACTGAGACAAACCAACTTCGGGAGCTACGGCACTGACAAAACTGCTGGCACCAACATCTTTTTCGGCACCCATGAAGCCATCGGCATTGAACAAGTCCTCCGCATCAAGCAAGTCCTTTGCACTGAGCAAGACTTCAGCTCCACCTGTTGGCTGCTCAGGCGAATGTATTTCTCCCTCGGCACCAAGTCATGCACTGGTGCTGATGATGCACTTTCCTCCTTCCCAGGAATTCAGATATCCTAAAGACCTACTTGTATCTGAGCCTGAGTCATCATTGCTCAGACACAACTTCTCCCCTCTTCCACCCTCCTCTTCAGACACATGACATTCTTTCCTTTCTCCTTCGAGGACAGCACCTCCCTTTCCCAGTGATGAGGAGGAGAAGGGGAGTGCTTCATCATGCCTTTTTACTCAAGACAGGCACAAGCAACTTCCTCTCCATATCCTCACTATTCACCATTCATACCTGGACCAGAACCCTGGCATGGACAACCATGGATGCAACCCCACATTCCACTCCCTCCACTTTGGCCATACTGGGACCCCTGGGCCATGTACAGGGCACAGTTCAGGAAGCTTTTCGTGTAGCGAAGCTGGAAACCTACATCTTTGCCTTCTCCATCAGTTTTTTGACCACCAGAGACTGAGCCTCCCCCAGTAACAGATGAAGATGAAGAACAGGAAGAGGAAGCTCCAACAACACTATTTCTCCTCCTTTTCCCCCGATAACCTTATCATGACTCCACCTTCTACTTCTGCTGATGACTTCAAACTTCATCCGGATTCCTTTGGAGAAAGTGAAAGATCAGCAACATAAATTACTCGATATCCTGCGCACATCTTCCTCATCCAAAATAGTCCTACCTTTTAACAAGGCCCCTGCTAAAGTGCTCTGGCAGACCCAGCGTCTATCCCTCCCACCTGAAAATGGGCAGGCAAAAAATATTATGTTCCCGCAAAAGATATGGAATTTTTTTTCTCTCATCCCACTACAAATTCCTTAGTAGTTAATATGGTGCAACAGAAAGGACGCCAATATCGATCCACCCATCAGGACACTGAAAACAATTAGATTTATTTGGATACAAGGCTTATTCATCCGCCATGCTCCAGTTTTGCATCTCTAATTATGAGGCTGTACTACTCTAAACTAGAGGAACTCTGCCAAGACCTTCCTGATGCCATGAAAGAACAATACCATGCACTCATATCTGAGGGACACCTTTTGGCCCGTACAGCCTTAGAAGTCTCTCTAGAGTCTCTGTGGATACTTCTTCCCATTCCATCGCGACTGCCATAGTCTTCACCTCTCTGGCCTTCCTAAGGAGGTACAAACTAGTGTAGCGGGACCTACACTTTGAGGACCCCAAAATATTCACGGAGCATATGAATGCTTCACTACACTCCCTTAAAGACTCCTGAGCTATTCTCCACTCTCTCAGTATTTACACATCAGTGCCAAAGAGACACCTGCAGAAATACCATCTTCCCCCACGATCCACAACTGTTGCAGTACACTCCCAGTGGCACTATGACATTCAATGCTGGTGACAAAAGCCCCCTACCAAATGCAGACAGGCAACTCCTCAATGGGCTACTTCTCGCGGACTTCTAGCCAAACAACAATTTTGAAGCTGTGATCAAGATACCTTTCCCTGTTTCAGTCACACCAACCATCTTGACGACCCACCAGTTTGGCAACTGATTAACTCCATTCTTTCCATCATGGAGGCTAAATACCTCGGACTGGTGGGTTCTAGAGATCATCAGGGAAGGATACTTCACCCCTTTCCAATCTGTCCTGCCCTGCCACTCTCCCTCCCTGTCCCTTTTCAGGGACCCATCTCACTACCCCATTCTATGAGAAGAAATAGATTATCTTCTGCAACTGGGAGTCATAGAACTGGTCCCTTCCCAACACAAAGGGTTTCTACTCCCATTATTTTCTGATCCAGAAGAAATTTGGCAAGTGGCAAACAATCCTGGACCTTCAAAACCTAAACAAGTTAATCAAACTGCAACGCTTCAAGATGGTTACTCTCTCTACCATTATCCCAGCACGGGAGCAGGGAGACTGGTTCTCAGCCATCGATGTGTCCAAGATGTGTATTTCCATATCACAATACATCTGCCCACAGATGTTTTCTTCAGTTCACCATGAGCACTGACCACTATCAGTACAAAGTACTGCCTTTCAGACTGTCAGCGGCCCCTCGTGTATTTTCCAAGGTCCTTGCAGTAGTTGCTGCCTACCTACACAAACAGGGTGTTGTCATCTTTCCACACTTAGACAACCATCTCCTCAAGTCTCCATTTGCAACAGATGCTCTTCGTTCCATCCGTGTGACGATGGACCTTTTCACGAATCTTGGCCTTTGTGTGAACTTGGAGAAATGTACTTTAATGGTGGTACAATACCTGGAGTTCGTTGGGGTACACTTGGATGTCATAGAAGCCAGAGCTTTCCTTCCAGCTCACAGATGTTCGACCATAATTGATCTCGTATACATGGTCCGAGCCTGCCCCCAGATCTCCGCCAGGATATATCTCCAGCTACTCGGCCATATGGCAGCAGCCAAGTTTGTGGTAAAGTACATACGGTTATGCATGTGATATCTTCAGGCATGGCTATGTACAATATACCTACCTCACGGACACAGCCTGCAAAATTCTTATCCTTGCCAAGGAGGGCTAAGGACTCACTACCTGGTGGACACAGCCCAAGAGCGTCTGTGTCGGGGTTCCTTTCCTTCAGCCGGTGCTGATCATGATTCTAATAACTGATGCCCCCTTAATCAATTGGGCAAGTGCACCTTCACACTCATACAGTGCAGGGCAGATAGTTCTTAACCGAATACACACTACACATCAACCTCCTAGAGCTATGAGCGGTTGGAATGCCTGCTGACATTTCTTCCCACTTATTACACATTGCACCATCAGAGTTGTGATGGACAATGTTGCCTGCCTGTTTTACATCAACAGGCAAGGCAGAGTAAGGTCCCAGTCTTCATGCTTGGAGGCATTGAAATTATGGAACTGGTGTATCCAACACAACACCACCACCTTGGTCACATACCTCCCTGGAAACCAGAACACCGCTGTGGACTCATTGAGCAGGAGATTATCCCACAAGCATGAGTGGGAACTGGATACATGAATCTGTCAGCTCATCTTCAACTGCTGGGGATTCCCCACTATAGATCTTTTTGTCACACTGCAAAATTCTCAATTTTGCTCAAGGGCAGGACTGAGACAGATCTCTGGGAGACACATGCCTCATCTCATGGGATGCGCTACTGCTCTATGCCTTCCCTCCCTTCCCCCTTCTGTTTTGAGTACTCCACAAGATACAAGGGGACCAAGCCCATGTCATTCTTATAACTCCAACATGGCCACGACTGATCTGGTATACTTACCTCCTTCGCATGATGGCATGCCAACCGATCTCTCTCCATCCAACTCCATGAGTCCTTTCACAGGATGCAGGTCACACCCTCCACCCCATTCCACAACTTCTCCACTTGAAACATGGCTCCTCCATGGTTCCGGGATTCAGAAGTAACCTGTTTGGAATTAGATAGACAGATGCTCTTGAATAGCAGTTGTAACATGACTAGACGCACTGTACCTCCACCAATGGGTTAGATTCCAGTGCTGGTGCGTCTCCCATCAGGTCGACGCAATAAGCTCTCCACTGCCACTTATCCTGGACTATATTTTACACCTTAAACAATCAGGGTTATCTACCAGCTTCATTCGTGTGCATTTGGCAGCCATCACAACTTTCCACTGCCACATAGATGCCCACTCCATCTTCAAACACCCACTCATTAAACATTTCCTGAAGGACCTCCAAAATCTTTACACTAACCATACAGGATCCAACTCTGACCTGGGACTCTGGCCTCATCCTACGCTCTCTTACTAGACCTCCGTTCAAATCAATGGCAACATGCTCCTACATTCACTTATAGATGAAAATGGCATTTCTTGTTGCTATCACGTCTGCTCGACAGGTCGGTGAAATTGGTGCCCTTATGGCATATACTCTGTACACACTTTTTTCAGAAAGACAAAGTTATGCTACATCCACATCCCAAATTTTTACCCACGGTACCATCCTCTTTCCATAGGAGTCAACCTATCCACCTTTCTTGATCCTTTCCGAAGCCTCATGGCAACCAACAGGAGGTAGCACTGCGCACCTTGGACGTCAGACGCATGTTAGCTTTCTAACTGGACAGAACTAAACCTTTCCGAAAATTGCCACATTTATTTCCTTCAACGTCCGAAAGATACAAGGGTGCAGCCATCTCTAAAGCAACGCCTTTCCAAGTGGATCTCGCAGTGTATACGTCTGTCCTGCCAACTACACAATTGACATCCTCCTACTGGAATTAGAGCATATTCCACCTGGTCACTCTCCACCTCCATTGCTTTTCTCAGTAATGTCCCTGTTCCTGACATTTGCAAAGCAGCCACATAGGCATCAGCAAACACCTTTACCTGTCACTGCACCATTACTCATAATGGTGCAGCAGATACTGTTCTAGGACATACTGTCCTATCATCTGCAGTAAATGCTGCTCCAAAGCCCCAGCCTTCCAGTGAGGGGCTCTGCTTTCTAGTCACCTACAGTGGAGCACCCATTGGGATGTCACTCGAAGAAGAAAAGGTTACTTGCCCTGTGTAGTAATTGAGGTTCTTCAAGATGTGTCCCTCTGGGTGCTCCACTACCCACTGTCCTCCCTTCTGCTTTGGAACTGAAACATAAGATCTGCAACAGAGAAAGATACGTCCTGTTCATAGCCCTAGAGGGGGGGGAGGTGCACATGTGCGGTCCGACGGGCACTGCTGATGAAGATCTCTGATCCCAGGTGCATATCTTTGTTTGCCAAACATTGACTCCAGCCTTAGCTATCATTTTGCAAAAACATGTTTATTTAAATGGAAGAATGAATAGGTTTCCATGGGGCTCACCCATCACTGACTAGATAGTTTGAGAATGAAGCAATGGAAAAATAGTTCTTAATTTAAGGAATTGACCTGTTTGCTGTACATTTTAGCTAACTTTCTGATTGAAATAGTATGGTATTTATTTTGGTGCAGTCGTTATGGTTTTCTGTATGGAAATTCAGACACATATGGAAATCTAAACAAGTCTGTGACTAGATTTCAACCTTGCTGCAGAATTATTTTTTCTTGTGTTGGTAAGACAGAGTCAAGTTAAATAGTTATAGTAGTCTAGGAATTATGACAGGTAAACTTCTAAAGGGACCCAATTTACAAAAAAAATTATTTCAATGTTTCCAAGAAAAACCACAGGTATACCTCAGGACTGATTGATACAGAGAAATGCTTCAAGAGAAATCCTTTGAGATTTTAAGACATTTATTCTACCAGGCTTATTCCTTTTTTTTTTTAAACCAAGTGCTAGAGATTTTCTTGAGAAATAGTTATAAGTGGAGACAGTGCCCTCTCTTTTGTTAGTTTTTGTTCTATGTTGCAATGTAGGTAATATTTGAAGTAAAATGTTGTATGGAAGGTATGTATCCTGGGGTGGCTCCAGGCCCCAGCACGCCAAGCGCGTGCTTGGGGCGGCATGCCGTGGAGGGCGCTCTGCCGGTCGCCGGGAGGGCGGCAGGCGGCTCCGGTGGACCTCCCGCAGGCGTGCCTGTGGAGGGTCCGCTGGTCCCATGGCTCCGGTGAAGCATCCGCAGGCACGCCTGCGGGAGGCCCACCGGAGCCGCGGGACCAGCGGACCCTCCGCAGTCACGTCTGCGGGAGGTCCACCGGAGCCGCAGGATCGGCGACCGGCAGAGTGCCCCCTACGGCGTGCCGCCGTGCTTGGGGCGGCGAAATGGCTAGAGCTGCCCCTGTATGTATCAGCAATTAGATGATACTTTAAAGAGAATTAAGATTTTAATCTTCACTGTAGTTAGGCATATCTCTCCATTAAAGCGTAAACAAAAAACTGAGGTCCATGTTACTGACGTTCTGTTAGAACATATATTTGTAGAATAAAGGCAGCATGTACCCACTGAAATACACTTAGTACAGTGGTAAAACATAGCAACTATTCTGTTCTTCCAGTCATTGAGACGCGATTTTCTTATAGGTGGTTTTCTGGAAAGTGCGTGGTATGGAAATCCATCCATCAGGAGATAGGTTGAGATCATCACAACATATTCATACTGCTGTGCCAGGCGGAAATCAAACCCAGGCCCCAGAGGTGACAGGCAAGCACTTCAACACTATGCTACCGTCACCTGCTTTATAGAAGAGACTCTTTAAAGAAACACTGTTAGGCAAAAATCATACTTAATAAAATATGTTTATTTATTACTTAAATTAATCCATATTAAACCATTTAAGTAACTTTTAATCTTTAATGCTTTTTGTTTACTATTTGTTCTTCATTCAGTTTAGCCAGTGAAATTAGATTTTCTAGCTTCATTTCCTGGTTCCCATACACTAGCACAGTGATGCAACTTTTGTGGAAAATCCTGCAAAAAGCATTTAATTCAGTTTTTTTAAAAGTATGAAACATTATGGCTGATCACCATTTCAAAACTGAATGTAAATTCATCTAGGTTCCCTTTTAAAAAGATTCATTGCTGAGAATGGGCTGAGAAAATATTGCGTGTGTGTTCCTGGGTAGCTGGGGCATTGTTTTTTTATTATTTTGTTTTAATTCCTGTTGACCCCAACAATTAAAGTGACAACACCTGTGTATGCAGTGTAGTTGTAGTGATATCAGTCCCAGGATATTAGAGAGACAAGATGGGTGAGGTAATATTTCTTATTATTGATGAGAGAGAAGTTGGTCCAGTAAAAGATATTACCTTATCCACCTTGTCTCTCTAACACTACGTGTGTGTATATATCGAACTCTGAATTAGTTGGGTTGCAATCACAATTATGTCATCACCTCAGAAAGTATGCAGTAGTTAAAACTCAATAGAAGAATCAAATAGTATTTTATGAAATGTAGATTTTGTGTGGGGGTAGCTTAGACAGGGTGACATGATATAAAAATCCTTGTTTTCTGATGCAGAGTAGAATTTTTGTTTTTATACAGTAGGGGAAAAAAATAAAGCTTCACAGAGCACACTAGCATGGCAAGTTAGGAAATCACTGTAAAGTGACTATGGTAAATAAAGGTCATAGCCAGATGCAACCTGGAAAAGCTGACACACTGGCTAGGATTTTCTGAATAATTTTTACTGAGAGAAAATTTTAGCCACAACATGGAGATTTTTTACTCTTTTCCCTCCCTTCCTTCCCCATCTTCCCACTCTCTCAAAAGTGCACATAATCTTTATCTTCCACCTGACCAGCCACATCAAGAACTTATCTTGGTTTAATATCTTAGTCAAAGACTGAGAAGAAACCTGTTAGCCAGTTATCACCCCCAATTCTTTATTACTTTCATTATTTGTTTTTTTAAACAAAATCTTTCAGGACCTGAACAAACACTTTATACTGAGTCATACTAAACATGCTCTTGGCTTTCTCTCTTCTCCCTACCTTTTGTCTTCTCAACTCTCCCGAAATGCAGTTAAGTATGTATAAGGCTTGGTCTTGTGGAAATTCACTTGTATCTTCACTCCACCTTTGCTCCTTTTTGCACCTCCCTTCAGAAAAGAAATCCTTTCTAGGTATTCCACGTTTCCTGGAGTTGCAGTCTGCTACAAAGTCTCCCTCCCACATACAAACAAATTGAACTGATGTGACAAAGAATGTGAGGAGAAGAGGAGTTTTTAAATTGGTTTTACACCAATGCTAGAAGTCTGGGTAACAAACGAGAGCAACTGGAAATTCTCATTGATGAGAAGAAATTTGATATAATTAGCATTACTGAAACCTGTTGAGACTATTAGAATGTTAAAATAACTGGTTATAACCTGTTTGGAAGAATACAGTAGATAAAAGAAGTGGGAAGGGATGGATGATGGAACTGGATATTAAACATACCACCTGTTTTGTGGTGTTAACCACTCAGAATCACAGGATCTTGAATGAATATGGATCATTGTGCTACCTAATAAAGCACAGAAGAGGGTACTGTTAAAAATTTGTTCATTATTTCTAGTAAGGGTATTTAACCATTAGAACAACTTACCAGTGATCATGGTGGATTCTCCATCCCTGGTAATCTTTAAATCAAAAGTGGATGTTTTTCTGAGAGAGAGATGCTGTAGTTCAACCAAGAATTAATTCAGGAAAGTTCCATGGCCTGTGTTGTGCAGGTCAGATTAAATGATCGCAAGGGTTCCTTCTGGTTTTGTAATCTGATATTCAAATGGGAAATAGAAAGCAACCAATATAAATTGGAAGTTATGAAGTATAGAAAACTGATAAAGGAAGCTAAAGACATCACAGAAAAATCCTTGTCTGACAGGGCTAAGGACAATAAGGAAATAAGAATATAAGGAACAAAAGAAATCCCAGTGATGGTATAAACCCATTAGTTAGATAGAGCTGATAAAACTGTTAATGCAGAAATGTTCAATACATATTTCTGTTCTGTATTTGGAAAGAAGAGTGATTTTTTTTAATCTTCTAAGGATGATTAAATACTTTTAAGTCCATTAGTAACCAAGGAAGATATTAAACACCATCTACTAGAGATGAACATTTTTAAATTAGCAGGTCTGGATTATTTTCACCCCAGACTCCCAAAAGAGTTGACTGAGGAGATCTCATGCTAAATGTTAACTTTTGTTAAATCTCGGCATCTTGGGGAAATTCCAGAAGACTGGAAGAATGCTAATGTTGTATCAGTATTCAAAAGGACAAGCAGAATGACCTGGGTAATTATAGGCAAGTTAGTCTGACATTAGTCCTGGGCAAGGTAATGGAAACATTGATACAGAAGTGAATCAATAAAGGATTGAGGAATGGTAATAGAATTAATGCCAGTCAACGCGGTTTTATGGTAAATAGGTCTTGTCAAACAATCTGATTTCATTCTTTAAGATTACAAGCTTAGTTGATAAAACTAACTGCATAGATGTAATATACTTAGATTTTAAGGCATTTCATTTTATACCACAATGTTTGACTAAAAATGAGCACTAAATGGTTTAAAATGGACTAGGAACAGGCTAACAGATCTCAAAGTAGTTGTCCATAGGAACTCATCAAACAAGGGTGTTTCTAGTGGGATTCCACAGGGGATTGGTTCTAGGCCTGTTCTAGATTTTTATCACTCATCTGGAAGTAAATATAAAATCACTGCTTATAAATTTGCAGATGATGCTAACTTTGGCTGAGTAGTAAATAATTGGGAGGGCAGGGCAGTCATACAGGGTGATCTGAATGGTTTGATAAGCTGGGCCAGTTCAAACAAAATGCATTTTAATACAGCCCAATGCAAGATCATACATCTAGGAGCAAGGAATGCAGGCCACACCTACAGAATGGGGTACAGTATCCTGGAAAGCAGTTACTCTGCAAGGATTTAAGAGTCATAGTGGAGGACTGGAAACTCAACATAAGCTCCAGTGCAGTGCTTTGGCAAAGAGGACTCATGCAGTCCTTGGATGTATAAACAGGAGTAGTGAGTAGGAGCAAGGAGGTGATTTTAACTCTGTAACAACATTGGTGAGACTGATACCGAAATACTGCTTACAGTTCTGGTGCCCACATTTTAAGAAGGATTTTTGAAAAATTGCAGGTGGTGCAGAAAAGGACCATAAAAAAGATTCCGGGACTAAAGAAAATGCCTTATAGCGAGAGACTTTTAGAGCTCAACCTTTAGTTTAACAAAAAGAAGATTGAGAGGTGAACTGATTAGTTTCCAAGTACCTTCATGGGGAGAAAATACCGGGTAGTAAGAGGGCTCTTTAATATAGTGGAAAAGGGCATCACAAGAACCAATGGCTGGAAGCTGAAGCCAGACATGTTCAGATTAGAAATTAGGCACCCATTTTTAACAGTGAGAATGAATAACCAGTGGAACAAACTGGCAAGGGAAGTGGTGGATTCTCCATCATTTAGAGGTTTTCAAATCAAGACTTGGGCACCTTTCTGGAATTTTTTAGCCAAGCACAAATTACAGGGGTAGATAGCTGGGTGAAGTATAATGATCTGTGTAGTGCAAGAGGTCAGACTAATGATTGAGGCCTTTTGGCTGTTACAATTTATTAACAGACTTGATGAGAGAGGAAGGTCCAATAACATTGTAGTCTAGTAGTGCATAGGGTGCTGGATTGGGACTCATGTGACCTGGGTTCTATTCCTGGCTCTATCACTGACCAGCTGTGTAGTCTTCTGTGCCTCTTTCCTTTTTCCATCCATTTTCTGTCTTGTTTTAGCTTGTAAGAACTTAGAATAGAAAGTGTCTCAATGGTTTAGAGCTCAGTTGAGGTTTTTAGGTGCTACTGTAAAATGAATAATAATCTTGGGATTAAATGCTGGATTTGGACCAAGATCTGTGATCAATTCCTGGCTTTGCCATGGGCTTTGCATGACCTTATGCGTGAGCCACTGAGGATATGTCTATGCTCCAATTAGATACCTGTGGCTGGCTCGTGCCAGCTGACTTGGGCTCACCAGGCTCAGGCTAAGGGGCTGTTTAATTGTGGTGTAGACATTTGGATTCGGTCTTCACCCTGAGCTCTGGGACCCTCCCACTTCATAGGATCCTAGAGCCCAGTCTCCAGTTTGAGCCCAAACATTTACTCTGCAGTTAAACTGCCCCGTAGCCCGAGCCTCGTGAGATTGACTCAGCTGGCACAGGCCAGCTGTGGGTGTCTAATTGCAGTGTAGACATACCCTAAATCTGTTCCCGAGTTCCCAGTTTGAACACTGAAGTAATACTGCTTTACCTCACAGGTCTGTTGTGAGAATAATGTCATAAATGTTTGTGAGGAACTAAGATTCTGTGGCAAAAAAGGGTATTCAGCTATTTGAATACGGGCGGGGGGGGGGTTCTTCAGGTTTTGAAATTGAAGCAGCGGTGTGAGCTTTCAAATAAGATTTAGCAAGCAGGTCATTCCTCCTTCAGATAATTAGGAATTCTATGGCACAGTACTGTACTTAAGAGATTAACTCACCGTGGACAAACTCTTGACTGGAAAATTACTTTCTACTTAACTAAAACTTGGCTGAAAACCATGGGATAAATGTAAGTTTGTTTGTTCCAGATATTAATCTTTGAGGTAATATTAACTAATCAGATAACACGTGTAAATGAGTGCAACAAAAGTGTTTTGAAGAAAATTCCATGAAAATTAACTGAGGAAGTAAACAACTTTTGGCCTCTATAATGTCACACTCAAAGAAACTATTGCATTTTGGGGATTTATGATCTTAATGCACAGCTTTCCAGATGCTTCTTATGAAGGTATGCAGAATCTATAAAATTCTTGGCATATATTGATGTCTTTCAGTGAACTTAGTGATGTATTATGTCTCCAGGAAAATATGGAGGCACTGACCGCATCTCCTTAGTTAATGTTATGTTCAGACATGGGCCTAAAATGGGGCATAAATTCCTGTTTTTCTTTATATACATAAAGTTAGTGTGGAAACTTCACTTGCGAGTTTTTGTACAACTTGAATTTTTGTGTATGTTTTAGTTTCTCTTCATACGCTTTTAATAGGAAGTATTCAAAACTGATCTCTTATTGCAATTTGTGGAAGTTTCACTTTTTTTGTTGATGTATTGCTAAAAATTGTGTAACTGCACAAAAATTGATAGCTGAATCTTGAGTAGATCCTGATAAAGGACAGTTTTTGAAAATTTTCAGCATTATAAGTCGCTTTTTGCAATTTTTTCCTCATGATTGAGAATTTATACACAAGGGGTAGCCAATGTATAAAATCTTTTTTCTGTTGTGTACATAAAATCTTGTCCATCAGATAAAATTCTTCTCCATCAGCCGCTACACCTTTCTTGAAAATTTTTATCCTACAAAAGAGTTTTTATATGCAGTACTGACTGAAAAGGTTTTATGTACTGGAAGACAGCTGCTGCTATCTTGCTGAACCTTGAAATGATCATATCAGAATATCAAACTCCTTTATTGCCTTTTCCGATAAAATGATGTAGGAATCCTGCTCATACACCCAAAGCATCTGGGGTTTTCTTTTCACTCATCCAAAGCAAGCTGTTATAGGATATATTAGACAGAAACCATGAAAAAACATTTATGATAAAAATGTGTGGTATCTCAAACATATTACGTTTTAAGCAGTTTTCTATAGTGATAATCTCCATATTAATTGCTATATGTTAAAGTAACTCAGTACAATAATATATGCTGCAAAACACCATAGAAAATGGTGACATGTTTCAATAACAGTAATATGTAACTAGCAAATGAGACTCTAATTTAGCCTAATTACAAACTTTGAAAATTGCAGAGCAAACTGGACAGAAAGATTCCTGCACATACGTTTGCAGGTATAATTATGTGGTCAGATGTTCTTGGCTTTTTTACACACATTTGATGTTCCTTGAATATAAAGCAATTTGGGGACATATGTACACATACAGCTCAGCTGGAACAACTTGCTTTAAACGCTTTTACTTTAATCCAATAAAAATGTCCTTTTGCTATAAAACCCTTTTTCTGTTTAAAAGCTCTTGCTTTTACTACTTTTCAATGAAATTTCCTGAGACCCAGAAAAGAGGAGGCTTTTATCATTACTGGTCTGGATGACCTGCTCTGTAAGGAGGAAAAGTGCTTATAATGTAATGGTAAAGTGCTTAGATTTAGTGGCACCAAGAGCTATATGAGGAGTTTTTGAGTGCTTACAGGTTGCATATAATTTTTGCATGTATTTACTTACTTTTAAATGAAAACTGAACATAAGTTTTGTATCTGTATTTTCTTTGACAAACTAGTAGCAACTTCTTGTTTGAGCTGAGCAGCAATAAAGCGCTGCAGTTGACCAGCTTTATCCTGATTCTGCAGTTACTGGGAGAAGGAAATTGAGGGGATGCTCTTCAAGCCCTAAGTAGGTTGCACTTGCGTGGCACACAGTCTCAGGGCCAGCAGCCTTCAGCACGTACATGAGCTTTTTTTGTCGTCCGTCCCCCCCCGGTAAAGATTAATCTGCTAACAGCAGAATACTCAGTGCAAGGATGACCAAAGCAGCAATAAGGCTCACAACAGGGAAACTGGAATACAAATAAGTCTCTCTTAAAAGTTAAGGTCAACATTAATCCATTAATGCTATTGGATGGCTGCTAGAAATGCAAGATTCTTTCCAAATACTTATGTAAACAGATCTATATGTGTTCTAAATATACGGGAAGGTGGTTTACCAAATAAAAGCAACCTCCTCTGCTAGTATGATGAATCTTTGCTGCCCATTGGCTTCTCTCCTCTTTCTGCACTTTCCCAATTTTATGCCAGCTGATAACCCAAACTCCTTGATCTGTTTTTAAGAGTATAACATAGGAATATATATTCAATTCCCAGACCAAAATATTTTTTATAAAATCTCTAAAACAAAATGTAATAAAAATCCACCCTGCCATTTTTAGTGTTGTATATGGGTGAAAGGTACATATTTTAAAAACCTTTTATGCTGACACCACTAACAGGTGCAGAAGACTAGAAAGCCAGAATTAGATTTATCACAGTGTAGAAACCCCCATAAAAATATAGTTTTCTGAATCCTTTTGCATGTCAAGCCTAACTTTGCTGCTTTACCAGGCATATTAAAAAAAAAAAAAAAACCAAAACAAAAAACTCTCAATCCTTCTCTTTCAGGGCTGTACTACAGAAAGTGCAAACTGATTTCTAAAACAGAAGTCACCCACGACACCAAACTTTTCTGCTTAATGCTGCCCCAGAGTACTCATCTCCAGGTTCCTGTTGGGCATCACATTTACCTCAAACAAATTATTGCAGGTAAGAATAGCTGAATCTGTCCACTAACATTACTTAATAAAAGTGCTTTTTCTTGATCATCAGCAGTGTGACAGATTGACAATTTCTTGCAATATCCCAAATGAACTTTATTGAATTAAGGTAAATCTTATTGGGGTTCACTGTATTAAAAATGCAGTTGTGTATGTGTTACTGTGGAATTATATGTATGTAACTTTTCTAGGAGATTGACCAGTGCAGTCTCTGGAAGGTATTAAAAACTTCAAAGGGGTTTTTAGATCAATATCTAGGAAGTGGATTTCCTAGGAGGGTAATTGGGGATACAGGGAATGCAAATGACCCCCTTCGAATCCACCCTTTTGAAACTACTACCTGAGGAGGAAAACTAATTACCTGCCTCTGGAAACTCCAGATCAAAGATCCCAGAACTGTATAAAGCAGCTGTTCTCAAATTTTTGTATTGGTGACCTTTTTCACACAGCAAGTCTCTGAGTGTGACCTCCCCGCCCTTATAATTTTTATTTTTTAATCTATAACACTATTATAAATGCTGGAGGTGAAGCAGGGTATGGGGGTGGAGGCTCACAGCTCACGACCCTCCCCCCATAACCTCATGACTCCCTGAGGGGTCCCGACCCCCAGTTTGATAACCCCTGGTATAAAGGGTGGACAAAACTTGTTATGAGTGTGCTTATTCTGAGCTGATGCTGTGATGCACCCCAAAAAGAAACCCCTTGGGTGGGGTTTGGAAGGACTGCTCTAGCCAGAGTCCATGTCAAGGTTAGAGTGATCTTTGGTAAGCTTATTAGCATTTGTGTAAGTTCTTTTATTATTTTTAATATGCTTTCTTTGTAGTGCTTTTACCTTAAGAATAAAATAGATTTGCGTAGAAAGAACTGTGAGGTAACTTATAATTGTTGACAGAGAAAGCAAGCTGCTGTCTCTGCTGGGAATAACACAGTGAAGCAGAAACAACAAGGAGTCTGGTGGCACCTTAAGGACTAACAGATTTATTTGGGCATAAGCTTTGCAGGTAAAAAACCTCACTTCTTCAGATGCAACAATGAAGCAGGGAACTGTGCAGCCTTGAAATGCCCCCTCAGAAGGGTCTCCACCCTAGAAAAGAAATGGCTGGGGAGCTGGAAGCCTGAGGCAGGGGTCCCCTTGCTGGATGACTGAGGGAAAACACACGTGTAGGTGTCATGAACAGTGACCAACAGAACTCAAATCCAGTTTTATTAATAAAATAAACCAGCCTGTTAAATACCTGCAAAAAGTCAAGGGAGTCAGTTACTCTGTTCTTTTGTATGAACTCTTTCCGTAACTGTATCATTTAGTTCTGTTTGTCTGTTCCCATTGTAAGAAATCCAGCATTCCAGTTAAGTAATCTACAAGCATCTCCATTCTAGAGAGTGGGTTTGGCATTGAGTGTTTATGTAACTTTTCTGAACTAAGAAGTATACCGTTATTTTAGGTAATGGGTGAAAATAAACGACTCCTTTAATTGGAAGAGTAGCAGTAGGGAGCACAAACAGCAGTCGCTGGTGGCCTTATAATCTCTGTCCAGCTGAGGCATACATTCATTACTAATGAAAGGTACATATTTGGTGGGTAGA
The DNA here is from genome assembly GCF_016161935.1 of Mauremys reevesii. Taxonomy (NCBI): domain Eukaryota; kingdom Metazoa; phylum Chordata; order Testudines; family Geoemydidae; genus Mauremys; species Mauremys reevesii. The sequence goes on along the minus strand of NC_052625.1, from coordinate 145,323,105 downwards.
CAGCCTCTATCTTCAAGTGCCTCCTTTGCCACTAGCAGCAGCTGGGGGTTATTTCATTCTACCTGTGGGGCAGCTACTTTAAAAAATCAGACCTGAAGGAGAGCTACCAAAGCAACTAATGGTAACTGTAACAGCAGCTGAAAGAATAGACTGCTCAGGGCCTGTATCATCTTTCCCTTTCCCCTCTCAGTGTCTGCTTGCAGTAGCAGAATCTGGAGGTCACAGCCCTACTAAAAAGGGGGAAAGGAAGATAAAAAAGCAAAAAGCTCCAAGTGGTCCATTGGTACTTTGTGGCCGATTAGGCAACCAAAGTAAAGGGGCCAGCCTGTTCTTGGAACACCTGATGTCCTGTGCTCCTCATGTGAAAACTGCACCTGTAAACACTGAAGCGAAACATGGGTAAAAATAGCCAGAATACATACAACAACTAGTTACAATAAAAAGTAGTTTTTCATTCCAGCCCTAGATGCATATTCTCAGATTGGCACAAGGATGTGGAAGATGAAGACCGTAACCCTTTCTGATCATCTTTCAGGACAAACCTCTTTGATTGAGTGGGTTGTCTGGCAAATGTAAATAAAATAAAAATTTAAAAAATAGATGCAGAGTCCTGCATTGTTTACAAAGTTTGCAAAGCTAACATCACTTATGTGGCTGTACTGAGCCTTCATGATGTCAAAGATGGACAATCAGATACATCCTGCAGATCTAATATATGGGTGATCTGGATTCTGTAACAGGCAAAGGGAAACAGCACAATTGCTTTCATCTGCTATCCATTACAAAGCCTCTTACAAGAATTAAAAAGGATTAAAATCTTGCAGTCAAGTGTTCTTAAGTTAGGAAGTGCCAGAATGAATGTTGTGTTCATGCAGTCTTAATTTGGCCACCTTGTGTGTATGCGTTATTACACAGGCCTGGTCTGTGCTAGAAAATTAGGTCGACATAATGTGTCTCTCAGGAGTGTGAAAAATCCACACTCTTGAGAGATGCAGTTAAGTCAGTCTAAGTCCCCGTCTAGACAGTGCTAGAATCCCTCCCATCGGTGTAGTGGTGTCTACGCTGAATCACTGCACTGTTTTAAGTGTAGACAAGCACACAGTCTTTAATTACATGTTCACATGCTACTTTTTTTTTTTTTTAACCGGGACTCATGGTTCATTGAGTGCACAGGGTGAAGTTACTCTAGGGATGAATCAAGGTTGCGAAGTGAAGGCTATTGTCTGTAGCACCCCTGTTGCATTTGTTACAGAAGTTGGAAGGCTTGTACTGAATGAGGCAGGGGACTGCAGGAAGAGAAAGGGAAGTTAAATGCCACCCTGGAGACTTGGATTTTATCCCTGCCTCTGCCACAGAGTTATCATGTGATGCTCGGCAAGTAAAGTACACCAAACTTTTCATAGGTAATCTGTGCGCAAGTGGAGGCTGCATCACATAATGTATAAGCTTCAGGGGGCCAAATTAAGGCTGCAAAGGCAATGTTCACTACGGCATTTCCTAACTTTAGTGCTTGACTCTGCAACTTTGTGTTCCTTATTAAATCCTTAACATTGTATTTCCTACTCTTTATGTATTTGTTAATAGAGAGGAACTTTAAGTAATGTTAAATTAAATCTCTTTTTGAATTTCTTTACATTGAGAGAATCTTTGATGTGTGTGCTATTTAAATAATAAAGCATTTACTTATTTTAGGGCTTCTATTTTGGAGAGTTCATTAATAGCAATTTCTGAGTCTCATGGGGATGTCCAAAAATCTGGACTTTTGGGGACTTTCATTACAGCTTGTACTGGAAAGAGTAATCTCTCTATAATATTCCTTAGTTTTCTTGTTGTACTTGTTGTGGTACTTTGGGGGTTCACCCAGACCAGTAAGAGGTTGTCACCACCTGGTCTGTAACCTTGGGTGCTTCTGTGCTGTGCAGTTTTGGCTCAGAGCAGTCTGGTTACCGTACAGTGACCTCACCGCCAGCCTGGTTAATCCTTGCAGCATGACACCAACAATCCTGGCTCTACCTAATGCTATTTCCTTTGCAGTGCTCAGCCCCTCTCACTGTAGCACTCACAAAACTGTCAAGTTCCCTGTGCCTCTGAAAAGAGACTACACAGCACCACCCTGCTAGTTTGGCAGTGGATTATACTCTGTGGATGAAACACTGTGTGGAAACTATTGTGTGATTAAAACAATGTTTGTGACATTCCCCTCTGGTGTTGTCTGGGCCAGTGATTTGCTAGGCCACTCCAATCTTTGACTCTGGGAGCCTGCCTTACCCTGCTCTGCTGTGAGAATCCCCACTCCTGGGCTCTTCACGCCACAGGTTCTGGCATGTAAGCTGCTCCCAGCTACTTGCAAGTGGATGACACTAGCCAATATCTCCAGTCTCAGAAACAACCCTAGGAACATCTGTCTTGCAGTGTCCAGTTATGCCCACTGGATGCTGCAAGCTTATATAAGTTCTTCAATTTAACAAATAAATTGATATGTACCAGGCTTGTTATCCCAAAGGGAGCCTCTGACACACTTCAGACCAAACACACTGCTTCAGGAAAAATAAATGTATTAGCTATAAAGGTAGATTTTAAGTGATTATAAGTCAAAGCATAACATGTCAGATTTGCTCAAATGAAATAGTAGCAGAACACATTCTAAGCTGATCTTAACACTTTACATGTCCTTACAAACTTAGATGCTTCTCACCACAGGCTGGCTGCTCGTCAGCCAGGCTCTCCCCTTCAGATGCTTGGTGGTGGTGGTGGCGTCTGTAGATGTAGGCGGAAGAGAGAAAGCATGGCAAAATCTCTCTTCCGTTTATCATGTCCTTTTTTTCCTCTTGGCTTTGCTCCCACCCCCCTTCAGAGAGAGGTGAGCATTACCTCATCACAGTCCCAAACTGCCCAAAGAAAGGGAGTGACTCCCTTGAGGGTCTAACAGATTCTTTTGCTGCTGCCTAAGCCAGTGTCCATTGTTCCTGTGAGGCTGGGATGGGTTTGTCCCATCCATGCCCTGACGAGGTGTGAACTGCCTCTCTATTCTTGGAGAGTTTTTGCATGGACTTGCTTTAAGCCATGAGGATACATTTTCAGCTTCATAACTATATACAGGAAATTATAACCTTACTGTAACAATTATTATAACATTACTATAACTGTGCTCAGTGTATTATGAGCCTTCAGAAGACACCCAATGTGACAAACTTTGCATTGGATACCACACAATCATTTTATAAAGATGAACATGGGGGTGCTGGGTGTTCTTCCGAGGTACAGAGCGTCACAATGTATTTTAACAAAGACAGCTGTTTGTGATATCAAGTAGAAAGAATTGGGATAGAAATGGTTACAAATAAACAAAAGTAAAAATGTGCTTCTAAAACTCAACAAACTAGAGTCTTTTGTTCAAAGTAGTTTCCTCACCGTTGTTGTTGCAGCATGGCTGCGCAGTCCTTAGCCAGATTCCAACATAGAACTCAGAGTGCTAGGTTTCTTTGTCTTTTCATATGAAGGATGCCAAAATGTTTTTTCTCTCTGCTTATATCTGTAAAGTTTTATCTGTGGCTATGTCCACACTATGCAGCTTTTAGCAACGAAGCAAAGTTAGTGTTGTCAGCAGGAGAGTGGTCCTGCCGACAAAGCTCTATTCACACTGGTGCTTGTCCTCGGCAACACTTTTGTCTTTCGGGGGTGTGTGTGTGTGAGACACCTCTGAATGACAAAAGTTTTGTCTTTCACTTGCCAGTGTAGACAAAGCCCCAGTTTTTAAAGTCAGGAATCCTCCTGGAGGCTCAGCTTCCTGTGTCCACCATGGAGCTGATGCCATGTTAATTTTTGCACTCTCCTCCCCCTGTCGAGATAGTTAAGTGGCTGTCAATCATTTGATTGCTTTGTTTACCTTTTATGTAAATGTGTTTTCATTGTTTTTGTCTGTTTACACTGGAGACACATTCAAGCAGATGGGATCACATTTCTTTGTCTAGGGTGAAGTGATGTAAGCCCTGTCTGCCAAATACGTTATAACTTTTCATATATCACCCCTACGTACACCATGCAGTGATACTAATGACCAGCATGTTACCAGTTCACATATGATACCTTACATGACATCTTTTAGATGCAGATTATGACAACAATGAGTTGGTCAGGCCAGCTGACTCTTACTGCTACATGGTGGGGTACTCCTTGCCCTCTGGCATGTGGGTGCTCTCAGGGTCACAGCACTACAATAAAGTGCTCCTGGGAACCTTTAGTGTGAACCAACAGGGGCTACATGGGCCAATTAATGTGCAAGACATATGTGCACTTTAGAAATCACACCCCTCCTGCTTTGTGTAGACAAACCCTTATTACATGTAACCATTCCTGGTGTTTTTTCAGTGTTTATTGAATTAAAAAATTGCTTTTTTGTATTGTGGGTACAGTATTCTTTTGGTGTTTGTTAGTTAAAACCTAAAATCAGAAGGCCAACATGGTGGTTGTCATAAATGTGTTATTGCCATTGTCATTTTTGAAGCTCTGTATTTCACCACTCAGAGCCATATTGACCAATATATCTCAAGTAATTAAATTGTTTGCAAACAAAGCATGTTTTTAATGCAGCTTTGCTGTTACTGCAGCTTCTAAATGACAGACTTTATAACTGGGTAAGTTTGAATAGGGACTCATGTCTATAATTTCCCATTCTTTAAAAAGGTAAATGTTCAAAACCATAACTTCCAATTTGTAAGAAGCATAACTAATAGATGAAAAGGAGCTGTAGTTTTGTTGCTTATTTTCATGTAACCCTTCTTGAGAAAAGTAAGAATTACCATTTGAAAAGAAGCAGTGTAACTTACAGTTCAGACTCAAAGGAGTACAGTAGGAGCTTATCTGAACCCACTCTGTTTTGATTACTGTTCCTTGTGGGTCCCTTCTCTGCAATAGTGTTAGTCTTCTGAGGCAAATGAGTCATCAAAGGTAGCCATGACAACCAAGGCAGATAGTGATTCTTCCCAAATATGCAAATGAACTGGAATGTGTGAGGGGCTGATTAGTTCTGATGTCACAATGTTACTGAATAGCAGGCAGCAGAGGTGCACTCTTTGGGGGGAAATCAACATACAAACATAAAATGTACATTGGAGATCAAAAATGTTAATTAGTGGCTGAAATTTGGTTCAAATTCCCCATTGCATATTTACTAAAAAGGGTTCTGAAAAAGGTGAGACACTGATGTAAAGATTCTGTAAAAGAGACTATTTTGATGCTTCCTTAACTATGCAAGACCATAATGAAAGGCAAGGTGATGATAGGAATATTTTAGGTACACTAATGGGTAGAGAATTGCTGAAACCTTTACTTCATTCCCTCCTTGTAATACTGAGTTTCTTAAAAAAATGAAATGCATCATGCAGAAAAAGTGCTTCTATTTTAAACAACAACAGAAAAACACATTTTTTATCTTCTCTTCACAGCATTTAGTTTAGCTTTGTCATTCACTGATTAGTTTTATGGTTCGGGACCTGTGTCATGTTGTTGTTTGGAGTGATGAAGAAAGCCTGCCTGTCTCCCCTGTAATAAGTGTTGCATTTAGAGATGAAGGGGAAGTTGATAATTCCCAAATTTATTACTTTCAAGTAGGAAAAAACCCTCAAATTGCTGTATGTTGATGTCTCCTAGTTCTTGCAACCTCTTAGGTTTTACATAAACAGTAAGGAAGTGATGACCATTAAAACAGCGTCACAGGGAAATGGATCATTTGTTGCTAGATAAAAAGTGAAGTTATGATACTTACTGAAGTTAAATGCCAAGAAGCATTCAGATTTTCACATTCATTCTGAATTACACTGTCTTTTATTTCTTTCTGACTTTATTTCCTCTATGCGAAGTGATTGATTTACTAGACTTGTCGCTGAAGACTGTTATTCAACTAGTAACTTAGGATCGGCATTCTGACTTGCTGAGAGAATAGAGTGCGGAGCCCCGTGGCCCCCCCGTCTAGATGCTGGCTGCTTCTGGGGGGCAGTGCAGTGTTGGAACAGGTAGGCACTAGCCTGCCTTAGCGGGGCAGCACTGGCAACAGGACTTTTAACAGCCCAGTCAGCAGTGCTAACCAGTGCCTTACAGGCCACGACCCAGTACTAGGTCGTGACCTGAACCTTGAAAACACTGATCTACACAACAGTTTTGATGGGCTGGTTGAGAGTTTGATTCCTTTTATCCTCTGATTTTTATAGTTGCACCCTTTTGCCCAATTCCCTCCGTTTGGGGACCACCTTGTCCATTTCCACCAGACTTGGGAACGAATCACTATGGACCAGTGAGTGGATCTTGGAGATCATAACATTGGACTGCACCATCTAATTTTTGACCCTTTCCTCACCTCTCTTCAGGCCTGCCTCTCTCAAACATCTACTAAGACAGGAGGTGGATTCTCTTCTCTAGCTAAGAGTGATAGAGCCAGTTCTTTCTCCTTATTATGGCATGGGGTTCTATACAATATATTTCCTACTACCAAAATAGCACTGAGGTTGGAGGCTGATCTTAGATCTGAGATAGCTGAACAAGTTCACGAAGCCTCAAAAGTTCAAGATGGTGACTCTAGCAGCTTGTGACAGGGTCAGGCCAGATCATAGAATCATAGACTATCAGGGTTGGAAGGGACCTCAGGAGAACATGTAGTCCAGTGGTCCCCAACCTTTCTGTGGCCAGTACCACATTCATGTTTTCAGAAGAGTGTGGCGAGCACCAACAATTTTTCAAGGCTTATTTTGTATTTGTACATTAAATAATATGAAAAACATCATATTTAATATTACATAATATATGAATCCATAAGATAAAAAGGGTAATTTTACATGTAAACGGTATTAATTCAATTATTTGGCAATTACTCTTTCACCTTACCATGTGAATTTGCTCTTTCTTCTTCGAGTGCTTGCTCATATCCATTCCATGTAGGTGTGTGCGCACCACGTGCACGTTCGTTGGAGACTTTTACCCTAGCAACTCAGTGGGTCGGCTGGGCGCCCCCTGGAGTGGCGCCGCTATGGCCGCGGATATATACCCCAGCCGACCCACCCACTCCTCAGTTCCTTCTTACCGCCCGTGTCGGTCGTTGGAACTGTGGAGTGCAGCGTAGCTGACCTCCACCTCCCTAGCATTCTCTCAATTTTCTATTCTCATTGTGTATATAGTTCTCTAAGTTGTTAATTTAAATAGAGTAGTTAGTTTTAGTTGATTAGTTATAGTTTAGTTAGTTAGTCGGGTTCTGGGCTTAGACCCTTCCCGCCCCGGGGCCGGAGCTCATGCCCGGCTCCCCGGGATTCAAGCCGTGCTCGGCTTGCCATCGCCCGATGCCGACGGGGATCCACATTCCTCCTGCTTGAAGTGCCTGGGGGAGTCGCACTTAACAGCTAAGTGCCCAATTTGTAAGTCGTTCAAGCCTCGTACAAAGAAAGAGAGGGACATTAGACTTAAACAACTCCTCATGGAGGCGGCTCTAACCCCTCCGTCTTCAGCACCGAGCGCTCCCCCTTTGGAACCGAAAAGCGGCTCTTCGGCACCGGGCCGCACCGGTGCAGCATCTACTCCTCGGCACCGGATGCCTGCTTCAAAGTCAGGCCACAGCCGCTCGCTCTCGCCGCAAGCGAGAAAGCCTAAGACCCCTGCCGACCCGGCACCGCCCGTGGTGCGGCAAGAGGGCACGGCTCCAACGCACCGGCCGGTGCCTGCAGCCACGGTAGTGCCTGCTGAGCTGTTGCCGTCGACTCCGGTTCGCCAAGGGCCGTCGAGTCCAGCACCTATCTCCCCGGCACCCGCCGCGGTTGAGTTGATTGTCCCATCCACGCCAGAAGTCTGTGAAGTAGCGAGGGACTTGATTGCGATCTCGGATGCGGCACCGCCGCCACCCCCGGCACCACCGGTGCGGGTAGTCCGATCGCTTGGGAAGCCGGCCCTGATCCGTCCACCATCAGTTGGCGCCCCGGACCGGCACTGCTCCTGATCACGGTCCCGTCGCTGTTCAAGATCTCGGCACCGTTCATGGTCGTCCCGCCGCTCGCAGTCCCGGCACCGCTCCTTGGCACGACGCCGGTTGGACTCGCGGCACCGTTCCCGGTCTCGGCACCGTTACCGGCACCGCTCCACTCAGAGTCGCTCTCGACACCGAAGCTCTCGGTCACGGTCGACCTCCCGGCACCGTCCAGGTCGCAGGTCCCGGACCAGATCGCAGCACCAGAGTACCTCATGGCACCATTCCCCAGTGCGCAAAAGCACCAGGTCGGTGGGAACATCTGCCCAAGGCCTATCTGCTCCACCATGGCCTTCTCGACACCCCTCGGCTTCGTCCCGGGCAGGTAGCCTCTACTCCCAAGATCGGGAAGCAGATGTGCCGGAGGCTTTATTCCAGGACTCCCACTCTGAATCGCAAGCAGTTCAGCAGTGGCCTTTTTGGACACCTTGGGCTTACCACCAGGCCCAAGGGGCTCCCATAGTTCCATCTCGGACAGTCCCTGCCGAACGTCGGGCCCCAGAGGCAACAGTGAGTCGCCCTCCGCCAACTTGTATGGATGCTCAGCCATCTCCTACCACCACCTCGCCTGAACACCTGGAGCAGGAGCCCCAACAGGAGGAGCTCATCCAGGAGGTCCTCCGCCCCGGTGGTTCCTCTTCTTCCTCACAGATGAGGCGGTGGCCGTCGCGTCGTCCACGAGCCCGCCCCCACTGGACCTTGTTGCACATCGAGATCTCCTCAGACGAGTGGTGCTCAACATTAACATCGAGATGGAGGAGGTCGCAGAGGTCGACGACCCGGTCTGCAGCATTTTGTCGGCAGACGCGCCTACCAGGGTGGCTCTACCCTTTATCAAGACCATCCAGGCAAAAAAGGACAAGTTGTGGCAAACGCCAGCTTCTATTCTGCCAACGGCGAAAGGAGTCGAGCGGAAATACATGGTGCCATCCCAAGGGTATGAATACCTTTATATGCATCCGCCTCCTTCTTCTCTGGTCGTTCAGTCAGTTAACGACAGGGAGCGTCATGGCCAGCCGGCCCCCCGCACTAAAATCTAAAGAGGCCAGGCGTATGGACCTTCTGGGCCGTAAGGTATACTCGGCGGGCGCCCTCCAGCTGCGCGTAGCCAATCAGCATGCCCTGCTGAGTCGTTACGACTTCAACACCTGGACTGAAATGGACAAGTTTCAGGAATTGCTTCCCTCGGATTCCCGCCAGGAGTATAAAGCCTTCCTAGCAGAAGGGAAAAAGGTGGCAAGGACCTCCTTGCAGGCTTCCCTTGATGCGGCGGATTCCGCGGCCAGGTCTATAGCGACTGGAATCACCATGCGGCGCATTGCCTGGCTCCAGGCCTCCACTCTTCCGCCCGAGCTTCAGTACACCTTGCAGGACTTGCCCTTCGAGGGCAGTGCCTTGTTCTCGGACAAAACCGATTCTAGACTCCAGAACTTAAAAGATGGCAGAGTCAGATGCGCAACCTGGGTATGCACACTCCCGTAACCCAGCGACACACCTACCGCCCTCAGCATTTCCGTCCGTACTTTGTACCCCGACGGGGTCAGGATTTCAATAGACGCCGAGGGCGAGGAGGCCGTAGACGGTATTCGGGCCCTCAGTCCGGTCAGAATCGCGGCTCCTCTAAGCCGCAGTCTGACCCGAAGTCGTCCTTTTGAAGGCGCGCCGGGGGGCAGCATACCTTTTCCTGTCTCGGATCCTTCCCCCCGTTCTCCAACCGCCTCTCTTATTTTTTCCCGGCGTGGTCCCTCTTGACCTCAGATGTCTGGGTTCTGCGCACTGTGAAGCACGGATACCACGTCCAGTTTGCTTCACCCCCGCCTTTCCGCCCTCCCTCCCAGTCCCTCTTCAGGGATCCCTCTCACGAGCACCTCCTTTTACAAGAGGTCCAAACGCTCCTCAATATCGGAGAGATAGAGGAGGTTCCACGGAACGACTGGGGCAAAGGCTTTTACTCCCGCTACTTTCTGATTCCAAAGTCAAAAGGGGGTTCTCGACCTAAGAGGCCTCAACAAATTTCTTGTAAAGTTAAAGTTCCGCATGGTCTCCCTAGGGACCATTATCCCTTCCTTGGATCCCGGGGACTGGAATGCTGCCCTCGACATGAGACGCTTACTTTCATATAGCCATCTTTCCTCCACACAGACGATACCTCCGCTTCGTAGCGGGCCATCGCCATTTCCAGTTTGCAGTCCTACCCTTTGGCCTCTCCACAGCACCTCGAGTCTTCACGAAGTGCATGGCGGTGGTGGCCACCCACCTCCGTCGCCAAGGGCTCCACGTGTTCCCCTACCTGGATGATTGGCTCCTCAAGGGGGCCTCTCGAGAACAGACCGTGGAACATGTGCGAGTGGCATCGGCCCTGTTCACAAACCTCGGCCTGTTGCTCAATACGGACAAATCCACCCTGGTTCCCACACAGAGGCTGGACTTCATAGGAGCGACCTTGGACTCCACTCGGGCCAAAGCCTGTCTCCCTCAGCCAAGGTTCCTGGCGTTGACCATTGTCCGCAGCCTTCAGGCTTTCCCTACGACCTCGGTCCGCACCTGCCTCACTCTGATAGGACACATGGCGGCGTGTACGTTCGTCACCAAGTACACCAGGCTTCAGCTCCGCCCGTTTCAAACATGGTTACATTCAGTGTACCGCCCGGCCAGAGACTCGCTGGATACCCTGGTCACCGTTCCATTGAGTGCACTTCGGTCCCTCGACTGGTGGCTGAATCCCTCCACGGTCTGTGCAGGGCTGCCCTTTCACCCGCCCCAACCAACGCTGTCCTTGACGACGGACGCGTCTTCTCTCGGCTGGGGAGCCCACCTAGGTCATCTGCGCACCCAGGGCCTCTGGTCACCAGAGGAGCTCTCCCTCCACATAAACGTGCGGGAGCTCAGAGCAGTTCGCCTAGCCTGCCAGGCGTTCCGCAGACCTCTGTCCGGCCGTTGTGTCTCCGTCCTTACGGACAATACAACGGCCATGTACTACATAAACAAACAGGGGCGGGACTCGCTCCTCCCCGCTTTGTGCAGAGACCATCCACTTGTGGGAATTTTGCCTGACTCATGTGATCGACCTGGTGGCCTCCTTTCTCCCGGAAGTTCGGAAGACTCTCGCGGATCGGTTGAGCAGATCCTTCCTGTGCCATGAGTGGTCCATAAGACCGGACATTATCCACGCGATCTTCCGCAAGTGGGGCTTTCCCCAGGTGGACCTCTTCGCGACACGTGCGAACAGGAAGTGCCAAACGTTCTGCTCGTTCCGGGGGCACTCTCCAGGGTCGGTCTCAGACGCGTTCCTCATCCAGTGGACGCACCACCTGCTTTACGCGTTCCCCCCTTCCCTCTAGTCCACAAAGTTTTGTTGAAGATCCGGCAAGACGGGGCTCACCTGATCCTGATTGCCCCAGCATGGCCCAGGCAACTGTGGTACTCCACATTGCTCAGCCTCTCGGTATCCCCACCGATCACCCTCCCCCTCTGCCCGGACCTCATAACACAGGAGCACGGGACTCTTCGCCACCCGGACCTCCCCACTCTCCACCTCACGGCGTGGCTCCTGCGTGGCTAGACGCCTCTGAGCTACGCTGCTCCGCCCCTGTGCAACACGCCCAGCAGCAGGAAACCTTCCACTCGGTCCATGTACTTGGCCAAGTGGAAGCGCTTCTCGTTATGGTGTGAGTCACGTGCTTTGGTACCCATGGAGGTTCCCGTTCCGGCCATTTTGGACTACCTGTGGTTCCTTAAGCAACAAGGCCTTGCTATTTCTTCCCTGAAAGTGCACTTAGCGGCCATATCTGCCTTCCACCCTGGTGAACGTGGACACTCAGTGTTCTCTCACCCGGTGGTCATTAGATTCCGCAGGGAGCTGGAACGCCTCTACCCTCCGGTCCGTCGCCCCGCCCCTACCTGGGAAATCAATCAGGTACTGACCAGGCTCATGGGGCCACCCTTTGAGCCACTGGCAACCTGTTCTCTTCTCTACCTTTCGTGGACGACGGTTTTTCTGGTTGCTATTACTTTGGCCCGCAGGATCTCCGAGCTACGGGCCCTGACTGTAGACCCTTCTTACATGGTCTTTCATAAAGACAAAGTGCAGCTAAGGCCGCATCCTGCTTTTCTGCCTAAAGTGGTTTCGGCCTTTCATGCTAATCAGAACATCTTCCTCCCGGTCTTCTGCCCAAAGCCTCGCGCATCTCCCCGAGAGCAGCGCTTACATTCCTTAGATGTCCGCAGGGCACTTGCCTTCTACATCGATCGCACCAGGCCCTTTCGTAAGTCCCCTCAGCTCTTTGTGGCAGTAGCAGATCGTATGAAAGGCCTCCCTATCTCCACTCAGAGGATTTCATCGTGGCTCACGACCTGCATCCGCACGTGCTATGACTTGGCCCATGTTCCGGCGGGCCACCTCACTGCCCATTCCACGAGAGCTCAGGCTTCCTCGGCCGCCTTCCTGGCGCACGTACCGATCCAGGAGATCTGCAGAGCAGCAACCTGGTCCTCGGTGCACACGTTCACCTCGCACTGTGCTTTGGTGCAGCAGTCAAGAGACGATGCCGCCTTCGGTTCGGCAGTTTTGCACTCGGCCACGTCTCACTCCGACCCCACCGCCTAGGTAAGGCTTGGGAATCACCTACATGGAATGGATATGAGCAAGCACTCGAAGAAGAAAAGACGGTTACTCACCGTTGTAACTGTTGTTCTTCGAGATGTGTTGCTCATATCCATTCCACACCCACCCTCCTTCCCCACTGTCGGAGTAGCCGGCAAGAAGGAACTGAGGAGTGGGTGGGTCGGCTGGGGTATATATCCGCGGCCATAGCGGCGCCACTCCAGGGGGCGCCCAGCCGACCCACTGAGTTGCTAGGGTAAAAGTCTCCGAACGTGCACGCGGCGCGCACACACCTACATGGAATGGATATGAGCATCACATCTCGAATAACAACAGTTACAACGGTGAGTAACCGTCTTGTTTTATCTACCTGTAAGAAAAATTAAGGAGTTTTTACAAAATAAATATCATAAACAGTTTTCATCTTATTTATTTACAAAAAGTAAAACATTGTTGAACTGCTGGTCCAAATATATATATTATTCTTACTTTAACATAGAATGAAGCCTGCAGCCCCGGAGTTCTCTGTCGCTGGCAGGCGCGGGCCCGCAGCGTCTCTCTGTCTATGAAGACGGCCTTGTTCTTTGCTGTCATGCTGGCCTGTAGGGTCAAGGAAATTTGAGCTCAGATGGCAGATTCCTCTTTCACCATGTTCTTTGGGGAGAAGGTTTCTTTATGTGCACATCCCAGGTTCTCACCCAAGGTTGCGTCGGATTTTCATCTTAACCAGTCTATCATCTACTGATATTCTTTCCAAAAGCCTCACAATTCTCAGCAAGAATCCCACTTTCATGTCCTTCATTTTAGAAGAGCCTTAGCCTTCTACTTGGATACAACTAAGTAGTTAAGGAGATTACCTAGGTTCTTCATATCTTTTGTGGATAGGTCTAAGGGAAGCCCGTATTTCTATTCAAAGATTTTTGAGATGGGTATCAGGTTGTATCTATACCTGTTATGAGTCTATAGGTGCTCAGCCTGCCCCCGGGAGTGAGAATGCACTCAAGTGACATCTACTGCATTTTTGAAGAATATCCTGGTTTCTGAAATATGTAGAGCTGCTACCTGGGCCTCAATCCATATGTTTTCATGCTGTCCGATCCAAAGCGGCACTTGGCTCTGCAGAACCTATCTTCAGTTGTGGATCCCGTTTTGAAGCTCTTTTCTCCTGGGGATACTGCTCAGAAATCACCTGAAATGGATCACTCATAGGGATCACCTTTGTCTGGTTTATTCTCATCCGTCTCTCCACAAGTGCAAGTCGATGCCACACCATTCTCTTTTGTTGCATTCTTTCCATTTATGGCCAAATAATTTTGTCATGGGATTGGCCCGGTGCATTTTTGGTCTGCCCAGTGGTCGCTTGTGATCTCTGGGGATCCAGTCACTGATGCGGGTTGTCCACCTATTGTCTTGCCTGCGGACTACATGACCTGCCCATCTTTGCTTTGCGTTGTACATTGCCTGCACTACATCGATCACTTCTGTATGCCTTCTGATCTCCTCATTCGGTATATGATCATGGAGCGATATCTTACACATTCGCCTTTCCATTGTTCTCTGGGTGATTGTTCTCTGGTGAATTTTTCTTCCTCTGCTTTCGCCATTGACCAGCTTCCTCTCTGTATATCATTGCTGGCAGAACAGTGGAGTTAAACAGTTCTTTCCTTTTCTTCATGGGCAGTTCATCATCCGTTAGAGACGCCTTTGTTTTGTTGAAACTTGCCTACCCCACCTTTCACCTCCTACTGCAGTCGCCTTTGAATGAGTTGTCTCTACTCAGCTGCTGACCCAGATAAAAGTATTTGTTGACCTCGATTTCTTTCCCATTTACAGTGATGATTCCTTCTGCACAATGCTTATTCTACATCCACTACATCTTCAGCATGTTCACTTCGAACCTGATATCATATGAAAGTGTTTGCAGTTGCTGCAATTTGTTCTCCAGTTCTACTGTGTCCTTTGCCAGTAGTACACAATCATCAGCAAAGAGAAGATGTGTTAACTGTTCTCCATCAATTCTGATTCCTTCTTCCCAGTTCAAATTTCTTGAACAGCGACTCCAGTGCTGCTGCGAACAGCTTTGGTGAGATTGTCACCTTGTCTGACTCCTCTGCTATAGTAATAATGCAGGAGACATTGAATAATGTTATCTCCGTCGAGCAACTGTGGTTAATTTCTTCCAGCAGGTTGATGTACCTCAGGTCAATTCTGATTTCATTAAGCACGTTGAGTACTGCGTTAATCTCCATATAGTCAAATGCCTTTTTGTAGTCAACAAATGCAATACACAATGGTACTTTGGCAGCTCATCGAAAAATGCAAGGAATACAAACTGAGTGGATGTGATCAATTGTCGAATACCTTGAGTGGAAACCAGCTTGTTCTCTGCTTTCATGCATTTCAAGATCCTTCTTAATCTGAGTATGACATGGGTGAAGACTTTATACACTTGTGAGAGGAGTGTGATTGGACAGTAGTTGCTCAGTTCTTCTGGATTGCCTTTTTTCATCAGTAGTTTTGTTTTCAATTTCTTCCATGCATCTGGAACACGCTTGCTATTGATGTAGATGGTGAACCATTGCACCAATGCTTTGAAGAGAGTATCTTCCCCTGCTTTGATACACTCTGGCCAAACATCGTCCACTCCTGGACTCTTCCCTCTCTTTTTATGTTACGAACTGAGTATTCAATTTCTTCCCACATAACATCGGGAGCAACTTCTGTAACCTGCTGCCTTGACATGTACGCTGGTGTACAGTGTACGAATAGGGATGCTACTGAAAATAGAGGAAACATTGCCTGTGCAGTAACTGTAGTTCTTCAAGATGTAGGTCCCTGTGGGTGCTCCACTGCTGCCCTCCTTTCCCTCTGCTTTGGTTGTTCCTTAAAGGATTTTCTTACTTAATAGAGAAGAACTGAGGGAGGTTTGCCCGCGCACCCATGTATAACCTCGGTGTCTGCCATGAGGAGGCATAGGGCATGTGTGAGGGCTGAACAGGCAATGCTAGCTAGAAATCTCCAATCAAGGGCACGAGAGGCAAATGTGCATCTGAGGTGGAGCATCCATAGGGACACATCTCGAAGGACGTATGTGTGTGGTGCTATGTATTAAGATAAAGGGTTTTTTCGGCATAAAGTAATTGTTTGAGATAGAGTGGAAAGGCTCTGGGTGGGGATGCAGCTACATCAACACATTTTACGCTGGGTAGTAGGCTTAGTCCTTGAGCTAGCTGGAGTTAGTAAATTAGCTGAGACTTGTCTTATAATAAGTTTGTATAAATCTGAAATAGCACTCGGCTACATTTTACTTTTTTTTGTTTCTGTTTAATGCTAAAACCTGTCTTATTAAAAAAAAACTTAAAAATTTGGAACAGCGGCTGAGCAATTATAGGAGTAGACAGGCTGCTTAATGAATATGATCACATTAAAATCACTTGCTATGAGTCTTCTTTTGTGCTAGAAGTTTCATTTTGTGATTTTCTTCTGTTTGCATAGGTACTGAGATAGTGAAGCCATATACACCTGTATCTTGTTCTTTGAAATCTGATTTCAAAGAACCATCTCACCATGATAGTACACACCTAATTTTAATGATCAAAATTTATCCCAGTGGACTTTTCACACCAGAACTTGACCACCTACAAATTGGTAAGTGTTTTCTTGCACTAAATCATGTTATATGTATGTTTCCCACCACAGGCTGTTCAAGTTGGTACTCACATATGTGTGTTTTCTCCTTTGTGCCCTTGTTACATTTAATATTTAAAACCTTATTCCTTTAGCCATATCCGATGTAGTTTTGTTAGGAACTGTGTGCTGTAAAATATTCACATTGGGGTCTTCACTTCCAGAGTTTTCCCCTAAATAATTATAGCTAGCTTATTGTAAAGTTTCTTTCTATGTACATTATTTACAGTTTCTCTGCTACTGGGAAAAAAACTTAGGTTTATTTTTGTGTGATTGATGTTAGCACAAACCTCAGTGCTTATTGCTCAAGCGCAAGACACACTTTTGACTTTGTCATCACTAATCTAAACCATGGCTCTGTGTGTATTTATACCAAAAAAAACCAAATACCCCACCAAAACATTACATTGCACATCCAGTTTTTCTTTGGTGACAGAATGAGAGATGATGAACCACATGGGACAGATATTAGTCATGTCAGTGCTGTTCTTGAAAATGCTCAGATTCTACAGTGATGAGGGCAGCATAAGAGCTTGTATAGAACAGATCACCAATATTCTGACTTCCACTTCAGTAACGTTTACTGTTCTGTTTTTGTTATATAGGAGACTATATTTCCGTGAGCAATTCTGAAGGTAGCTTCAAGAAGTCGCAAGTTCAAACTTTAGAAGATCTCTTTTTATTGGCAGCAGGCACAGGCTTCACACCAATGGTTAAACTACTGAACTATGTTCTGACTAATGTTTGTAGTCTGAGGTTAGTATACTCCTTATGGCTTAGGCACCAAACCAGATTAATTTTTAATGAGGAAGTAGAGGGTAAATGACTGAAATCAGTTCTATAGGAATAACAGAAAATAGATTAGGAAGTGTTGTACCTTGGTGTACTGTAAAGCCTGGTCTGTTTCAGGGAAATTTTTCCCTCATCTGTGGACTTTGGGAGCTCAAGCGTAGATGGTGACTGGATACTGCTGGTGTTTCTCATTGGTAGCAGATGGTATATAACTGTCTCTTGCCCAGTGGAATCTGAAAGATCAGTGTCTTAGTTATCTGGAAGAACGTTTGGATAGTACTGCTAGTTAGGTGTGTTGGGGATACCTTATCCTTAATTCTGAGAAAACAAGGCCTTGTTGGAGGGTAAAGGTGGTTATGGAGGTTCTATGATTCTTTTGCATTCCCTGCTTATTCACTACTGCTCAGCAAGTCCACTGACAGTGAAGAATCCTGGCATTACTTTTGACCTTATCCTTTCCATAGGAGATCATGTTTCATACATAGTATGAAAACTATTTTGCATGCATAGGCTCTTCTCTTATTTATCCTATGAACTTGCTAAAGGAGTCCAGAGTCGCTTATTGTGGTGTTCTCAACAGGGCTTCTATCACTTTGTCCAGAGTGCAGCAACTTGTTCTCGCATTGGTTTGAGTGACTGATTATTTTCTACGTGTCTTCTGGGTTTTATAAGGAATGCCTATAAAATGTTGGATTGACTGTAAGTTGGTACCATTGGTATTTAAATTGGTGGTGGGCCATGTGTATTTCAAACAATCTACTTAAACTTGATGGTACTGACCACAATTGGCTCCTTATTACCTGTCCTTCATATTTCTTGAAACCCCACTTTCTTTTCTAAAAGTTGCAAGAGTGGTGCTTTTAAATTTTTTTTTTTTTATTGTGTGGACTGTCACGCTGGATGTTTAATATAAAACCAAATTACATTCATAATGCATTTTTCCACTGTATTGTGTTCTAAAAATGTCCATGTTAAATTGCCCCATCTTTGGTCCCCAGATTTTCTCATGTTCAGACATTTTTCTTTTAATCTAACAGAGAAAAATACCTTTAGATCTGACAGTTTAGCTATACAACATACTGTAATATATTTGACAATGATACAATGAATTGCCAAAAAAGGCTTTGTAGAATTGCAGCTGTTAGATTTGAAGGAACTTGCAGATTTAATTATTTGATGCTGATTTCTCACAAGAGTAAGTAAAAAAGACTGACTGCTTTTTTTAGGAAGAGAGAAGGTGGTAGAAAATCAGGACTTGCAGTAAAACAAAAAAAGCTTTATCTTTCCAAGTGAATATTATCACAGTCCTAAAGGTTATATTCTAGAAATGCACTTTGGACCTAATTAAGAGTCTGCTAACTTCAATCTTATTTTGTCCTTTGACACCAGAGTATTTTGCAGTTTGACTACCAGTAAGACCAGAGCCCTTTGAATCACGCCCGTGGCTCCGGCAGCCGGGCTGGGGCCGGGATTTAAAGGGTTCAGAGCTCCCACGGCTGCGGGGAGCCCAGAGCCCTTTAAATTTCCCCCCGCAGCTCCGGCAGCCGCGCTGGGGCCAATTTCCCCCCCCCCCCCCCGTAGCTCCGGCAGCCACACTGGGGCCAGGATTTAAAGGGCTCAGAGCTCCCATGGCTGCAGGGAACCCAGAGCCCTTTAAATCCCAGCCCCAGCCCAGCTGTTGGAGCTGGTGGGGGGCCCTTTAATTTGCCCCGGAGCCCCCAGCCACCTCTGCAGCTGGGAGCCCTGGGTTGATTTAAAGGCCTTGGGGCTCCCAGCCACAGCTGGTGCCCCAGGGCCTTTAAATCTTGAGAGGCCCCTCCTCTTCCGGTTGAGGCCACACACCCCTCAGGACTCTGGCAGTACCGGTAAGTCCTGTAAGTTATTTTCACCCGTGCCAGAAGCCCTCATTGTCCAGGAAGGTTTTCAGTAATTACTGGCCAAAGTAGCAGATGCTGAAGTGGGATGCAGCATCAACACATTTGACAGTGCTTAATTATTGTAACAAACTTAATTTTCTTCATTTCCAAGGAAATTGAGATCTGGGGTTTTATATTGAACCTAGTTTGTTTTGTGCCAACCACTCACCTAGCATAAAAATTATTTCTAAAATCTCTTTTTTTTGTCCCCAGCTGGCTATTTCCCAAAACCCTATATACTATTGAAATCCTCTTTTGAATTGTGTGACATCTAGAATTCTTGGAACTCTTCTCTTCTCCATCTAACTCCAGTGATGAAGTAGACGTGACACAAGAACTGTTTCCTTTTTTCCCGGAAGCAGAAAATGAGCTTGCTGTTATAGCAGATCATTCTCTGCTTAAGTTATGTTTGGCTTCAGTCAGTATTGGAAAGAGAGGTTTCCCAGAAATGTGAAGTATGCCCTAGCTGCAACAGAGAATATGAAATATTGCACAATGCAGCATTTTTAAGGCTGTATATATGCAAAGGAGACAATAAAGATCCTCTTTCTTAAGGGCTTGTCTACATGGGGAAATTAACTGGCATAGCAGAATAACTCCCTCTTTGGACACTTTTTTATTCTGGAATAACTCTAGCACTTTAAATTCACACCCTACCTTATTCTCAAGTAATTTCCCTACATAGATAAGCCCTAAGAGTACCTGTGATAAGTGAAAGTGCTGGGAGGGGGGAGCTTCCTTTTATGGTCACTCAGGCAGCCATTTAGCTATAAAATCCCTCTTGGTAGCTGTTCTCTACTTGCTTTACCTGTAAAGGGTTAAAAAGTCTGGCTGCATGCATAGGTAAAAGGAAGTGAGTGGGCAACTGGCCAAAAGAACCAACGGGAAGGCTAGAACTTTTTTAAAATTGAAACAAGACTCCCCTTTTGTCTGTCTGCTCTCCGGAGAGAGGAGACGCAGAGCAGGAACAGGGCTGAACTATGCTGTAGGAAGCTTTAAGCCAGGTATGAAAAATCATCAAATCATACCTCAGAATTGCTTATCTGAAACCTCAGATATGTACCGGTAAGTAAATCAGGGAATGTCTAGGAAGACGCGATTAGGGTTATTTCTTTTATTTCTTATTGTGCTAACCCCCAAATGTTTTTGTTTTGCTTGTAATCTTTAAGCTGAACCTCAAGAGAGCTATTTTGATGCTTAATTTTTGTAATTTTTTTTAAGATCTAGCAAAAAGCCTAAGTTCCAGATGTATTTTCTTTCTTTTTGTTTTTAATAAAATTTACCATTTTTAAGAACAGGATTGGTTTTGTTTGTTTGTTTTTTTGTGTCCCAAGAGGTTTGTGCATATGTTTAATTAGCTGATATTTATTAAAATATACTATTGAGACACTAAAGAACAACTTTTAGGTAGGTATATAGTCCTGTTACTAAAGCCTGTGGAATTCCTAAAAAATTCAACATTCTTGTTCTTAAGAGAATATAGGTCTTAAATAACTGCATAATTAAATGTGTTCTGTTGTGTGTGTTCTGCTTTGTTTTTTTAAGGACAGTGAAGTTGATGTTCTTCAACAAAACAGAAGATGACATACTTTGGAGAAACCAGCTGGAGCAGTTAGCCCTGAAAGATAAAAGGTATTAAATAGTTTGATAGAATTTAATTTATAAATTATTTATTTATATTATTGTAGCACCTAGGTGCTCTAATCAGAGTCCAGGACTCCATGATGCTAGGTGCTGTACAAAAACAAAACAAAGATGGTCCCTCAAAAGCTTACAATCGATGGATATTAAGAGACAGGGGAGTACAAGGAAACAATGAGACAGTACTGGCCAGTATGATAGTGGTCTCTGTTCACTAGCAGTTTAACTATTGTGAGGTGAAAGGGAGAATTTCATGGAAGACTTCAGAAGATGATATGCTAGTTTTTGCAGATGTTTATGGGGAGCTCCTCCTAAGCATGAGGGACAGCATGGGAGAAAGCACAAAGGTGCTTGTATGAAAATGTAACAAGTGGGTGATGGAGACTGGCATGATGGACCAAGTGGAGGTGGAAGCTGACATCTTGATAGAGTGTGAGAGATCGTAGGGTGGGGATATGCCTGGAAAGTGAAGACAAGTAGTATGTGTGTTTTATGCAATTGAGAAAAGGGAGCCAGTGGAAGAATGCAAAAAGAAGGTGTTGACATGGTCAAAGTAACAGGCTAGGGAAATGATCTTTGCAGAAGTATTTTGAATTATAAAGCAATAATACATTCCTCCATATTTACCACTTATCTGGCCACATGTCCACTTGCATGTAGGTGGTCCAGTATGCAAGGTTGCACCTTCACTTCCTCCAAATACGGCTCAGGACAGCTTAGTGCCCAACTCTTCATCCCTTGAGCGGATTGGTCTGTCTTCCTCAACTGGTCTTGGACTCCTTGTAGTGGTGGACTTGTCTAGAGAAGGTTTACCAGGGCATTCACTTTGCCTGGCCCTTTGCCAACCGCTCAGTTGTCAGTGGTGCCTCCCTGATAGTTTGGGTCACTGGAAGCTCAAGGTCTGAGGTCAGAGTAGGAGTCCTTACTGCATATCAGGCCATCTACAATGCATATCATGCTCTTCCGGACTGTATCAGGGGCTCAATGGTTCAAATACTGTGAAAATATCATCACAGTATATTATGTGAAGATGCAAGGGGGAGCACACTTCAGCATGGTCTGCCAGGAGGCAATCAGGTTGTGGCAGTTCTGCATCAAGGAGAGTATCACTCTGATAGCTGACCACTTGCCCTGGGGTCCAGAATCATCTCATGGACCATCTCAGCAGGAATTTTTCCCAAGTCACAAGTGGTCTCTGAAGACAAGTGTCCTTCAGGTCATTTTCGCAGTTTGAGGTATTCAGACAATTGATCTGTTTGCTACAAGAGACAACAGGAAATGTCATCTGTTCTGCTCTTGAGGGGGTCTCGATCCGGGCTTCCTGTCTGACACATCCCATCTAAGCTGGCCGTCAGCTCTCCTGTATGCCTTTACCACAATCCCAATCATTCTATAGGACATCCACAAGCTGAAGACAGATTGGGCCAAACTCGTTCTCTTTGCTCCAATGTGGCCGAGGCAGTGCTGGTTCTCCAGCCTTCTCGCAGTTCAGCCTCCCATACCATTTCCTCTCCACCCTGACCTACTCACTCAGAATCATAGCCGCACCTTGGGTCCCATGCTCAGATCCCTACATCTCATGATGTGACTGATTCATGGCTGAATGAGACAAAAGAATGGTGTTCGGTGACTGTTCCAACACGTCCTACTCAACAATAGAAAGCCCATTACCAGAATTGCTTATTCAATTAAACAGAAGCGGTTTTTAGTGTGGTCATTCTCCCTTGGAGTTCAACTGACACTGGCTTCTATTCAGGACATTTTGGAGTACTTGCTGCACCTTCAGTCGTCGGGATTTACACTTATCTCATTAAGGGATGGCTATCAGTGTTTCATCCTCCCATTCAGGGAAGATCAGCCTTCTCCAATACCATGGCAGCAAGATTCTTAAAAGGGCTTCTTCTTCGTCTCCATCATCCGGTCCAAAAAGCCGGTTCCTCTGTGGGACCTTGACATTGTCCTGGTGGCTTCAATAGGATCTCCATTTGAGCCCCTAGCATCTTGTCCCTTTCCACTTTTGTGTCAGAAGATTGCATTCTTGGTAGCAATAACATCCAGAACGAGAGTCTGAGTTGCAGGCGCTAATGGCAGAGCCAGCTTACACACAATTCTGTAAGGACAAAGTGACTTTATGATTACACCCCAAATTTTTGTCTAAAGTGGTTTCTCAGTTTCATTTTGAATCAGGCTTTATATTGACCTGAGTTCTTAAGTAAGTTACATTCATCTCTGGAGGAGCAGCGTCTCCATACATTAGATGTCAGGCAATGTCTAGCCTTTGGTCTAGACAGAACTAAATTGTTTCATTCTTCACCTCACCTGTTGTGTGCCATATGCAGATTGTCACAGCAGTCTCTAAATGGATAAAATCCTGTCTCAAGACTGCATATGCAATAGCTTCAGCTATGGCGCCTGCAGGTGGAGGCAGGGTGCAGAGTTGCCTAGGAGCAGCTGGGACAGGTCGCCGCTTGCGGGAAGCTGCCCGAGGTGAATGGCCCCCGGATCCAGCACCCTAAGCCCCGCACCAACTGGACTGTAAACAGGCATTTCAGTGAAGATCAGAAATGCCAGTTTATAGAGCTTTCTGCTTGGTGAAGTGCCGGATAAAACAGCTTTTACTGTATCATTATTGCGGTGTGAAAAATGTTTCTCTGGAGTCTGGAACTTGGCTATACTTTAATGAAGAAATTTTCACCTTGACAAAAAATAATTGACTACCCCTGATTTATTTTTTGAAATATGTGTAAAATAAGATAAATGTCAGGGATGTGTTTCTTTAAACTTTTAAAGTGGGAGATGGGATTTAATGTAGCAGAAAAATGAGTTGAGCATTAACAACTTCAGGGGGTTACTTTGTTCTGATGCTCTCTTGATTAATTAGGACTAGAACATTCCAAGGTCTAGAGAATGTTATGTGCATAACAATCTGCTGTAGATTCTCGTGGAGAGAGGATAGTAGTAAGCTTGACTCAAACAAAGTTTTTCTTAATTTGAAAATGCCAAATATGGTGTCACTTTTTACAGTGACATTTTCCTCCATGTGTATTCAGAATAGTATTTACTTAGTGCCGAAAATGTGTTTTACTGCTTTCTACTTTCATTAGCGCTGAAAAAGAACACCTCTATGGAACAGCAGATTGCAGATTCTATTCCATTATGTGCACCTTCAACAGAATTGTTCAGTTAGTTACACTCCCGTGCAAATCCTTTGAAGGCAGTGGCTTTCCACAGGAGTTAAAGGCATAACATGGCTTGAAGAACTTTATAAATGATATGGTGTATGAGATGTAAAGAACCCAGCATGTCTGTCAGAGACCAGGCTGAATTTTCAGGGCTGGTAATAAGAAAAATCATTACTTATAAAACATGTTTGTTATGGAAACAGTTGTGACAGTCAACCTCACAATGCTATTTTCACAGTATCTTTTCAGGGAGGAGAATTGCAGTTTAAGCAAATCAGGGTTGTTCCATGACATTTACTGCAAGTGTATATTCTAAGATGCACAATGCAAGGACTATTTTTGCAAACTTTTCCTGACCGGGTAGGTCGATCAGGGTATAGAATGGGCATGGGGGAAATACTTTTTTTTTTTTTTTTTTTTTTTTTTTTTTTTTGGGCGATTGGGTGATTTTTCTTCTGGAGTTCAGTTTAAGTGGCTTACAGCATTAGGTGTTATCTGTACATACAAATTATTGTGGATCATGAAATACTAAATATATATTATGACAGCAATTAATATATTGATAAATTAGTAAAAGCCAATTTAAGTTAAAACAAACTTAAAATGTTCAAAATAAATATTTAGGCAACTTGGCACTGAGTAGCTTTCATTTTAAAAATTTAAATGTTCATAGTAATTGGTTATAATAGCTATTGGGAATTAAATAGAAAATACACTCCTTTTAAAACGAAGTAGCAGTTTGATGAATAACTGATTTACAAACTTTCATACTATGATTGTATCATTGTGGAGATATTTTAGTTTCTACCAGGTTAAGGTTGAAAAAACCTTATAATGGAAGGTTGAATAAAAGCTCACTTCATGGACATTTTACTAACTTGTGCATTTTAACTGCAGAATGGATTGGTTTACAAATGGCAAATTAGTTTCACAAGGATGGTATCTACCTATAAACTGATTGCTATGAAGGTTGCAACTTGCACAGTAATCCTGTCAATTATGAAATGTTAGAAAGTTGAAACAAACCCAATGAAATTCTCAGGCAAAAGTTTAACCTGGAGTTAAGGCACTTCATTTTGGTGGGGAGGGAAAACCCTTGAGAATGGGAGTTTTCGAGGGGAGAAAACCCACAAATGATGTCTTGGAAATCCAAAGTTAAGATTTTACTTATTATTTCTACTTGTAACTGTGAGATTTGGGGGGGTCACCTGTTATATCCTTGGGGGCAGTCGGTTTAGGAAGAAATCACTTGAGGCCAGAGAGCAGACAGCTAACAAAGCTACCATTTATTTACAGACACGCTCACCTGACCAGCTGACCAGGTCAGCTGACCTGAAGCTGGCTGGGCTATCCCCATATAATCTAACTCAGTTGCCATAGGAACAAAAACTATGACAACCAAATACACAACATCACCCAGACAGGTGAGGGGTTCTGTCACTGCCTGCCTTGTAACCTGGGAGTGTCTTGTGGCTCACATCCCTGACACCAGTAACCTGCCCGCAAGCACAGGCCTCACCCTGGCTTCTGTCAGACTAGTTACTCCCTGTAGGATGACACCATCAGCCTTTCTAGTCCTGAGCCTCCTCAAATCCATCCTTCCTGAGTTCTTAACTACCAGATACTTGGACTTTCCCCCTCTGGTTATCACCATCAAAGGTGTGAAACTAGCCCCCCATAGCCAGTTATCAGTTCACTTGGGCCCCCATGCTCCACAGAACTTACATAACAAACCCTGCTTGGGGTAAAAATAAACAAAAGGTTTATTTAATAGAAAAAGATTCAAAGATGAAAAGATAAGGGAGAGCAAACATACAAGTAATACAGTAAATAAACAGATGAATCTTCAGGCTTTACACTTCTGTATTAGATAAAATCCCTTTTCTAATACAGGTTGCCTATTGCCTTTGAATAGTTTCCCAGCTTACACCCTAGCCATGGGGAGGATCCAGTATTCAGAGACAGTCTGCCACCTTTGAGACTGTCCCTCAAGTTCTGGAAGAAAACTCCAGTTTTAAGCCTCCTATTTAAAAGGCCCCTTTCCCTTTCTTCTGGCATGGAGACTCATGGTTTGGGGCAAACATCTGGCTTAGTAGGTGCTACTACCTGTCTGATAACTCACTGTCTTACTGTGAAGTGGAGCCGGAGTTTTAGCCCAGATTTCTTTCCCATCCTGTGTTGTCAGGTAGTGACTGTCTTGGCAGTCAGCCTTTAGGGGTGGAAGAGGTAAGTGTGTCATGGAAGTCATTAGGTCTAAGATGCATCAGAGTGGATTTATTATAAATCAGTGATTTATATCACCAATTTTAACCATGATTTAAATGAGCAAGTAAGAAACCAGGAGGATACATTATATCTATATACATTTTTTTTTGTTTTGTTTTCATCAAAAAGTTTAGTAGTAATTGGACATCTAACTTAATGAATGCCAGTGAAAATGAGGTAGGATCAGAGGCTAAAATAGGGAAAGAACAAGTTAAAAATTACTTAGACAAGTTAGATGCTTTCAGGTCTCCAGGTCATGATGAAATACAGCCTGGAATTCTCAAGGAGCTGACTGAGGAGATATCTGCGCCATTAGCGGTTATCTTTGAAAAGTCACGTAAGATAGGTGAGATTCCAGAGGACTGGAAAAGGGCAGATATAGTGCCCATCTATGAAAAGGGAAATAAGAACAACCCGGGGAATTACAGACCAGTCAGCTTAACTTCTGTACCTGGAAAGATAATGGAGAAAATAATTAAGCAATCAGTTTGCAGACACCTAGAAGATAATAAGATAAGTCACATTCAGCATGGATTTGTCAAGAACAAATCATGTCAAACCAACCTAATAGTTTTCTTTGACAGGGTAACAAGCCTTGTCGATAGCAGGGAAGCGGTTGATGTGGTATATCTTGACTTTAGTAAAGCTTTTGATACTGTATCACATAACCTTCTCATAAACAAACTAGGGAAATACAGCCTAGATGGAGCTACTATAAGGTGGGTGTATAACTGGTTGGTAAACTGTCCCCAAAAAGTAGGTATTATTGATTCACAGTCAAGCTGAAAGGGCATATCGAGTGGGGTCCTGCAGGGCTCAGTTCTGGGTCCAATTCTGTTCAATGTCTTCATCAATGATTTAGATAATGGCATAGCGAGTGCACTTATAAAGTTTGCAGACGATACCAAGCTCGGAGGGGTTGCAAGTGCTTTGGAGGATAGGATTAAAATTCAAAATGATCTGGACAAACTGGAGAGATGGTCTGAAGTAAATAGGATGAAATTCAATAAGGACAAATGCAAAGTGTTCCTTCCAAAGTGGAGTAATCAGTTGCACCCATACAAAATGGGAAATGACCTATAAGGGAAGATTGAAAAAAATAAGGGCAGTTTAGGTTGGACATTAGGAAAAGCTTCCTAACTGTCAGGGTAGTTAAACACTGGAATAAATTGCCAAGGGGGGGTTGTGGAATCTCTGTGCTCTTAAGATTTTTAAGAGCAGGTTAGACAAACACCTGTCAGGGATGGTCTAGCTAATACTTGGTCCTGCTATGTGTGCAGGGGACTGGACTAGAAGACCTTTCGAGGTCCCTTCCATAGTTTAACTGACATTTATTCATATTCTTAATGTTTATGTTAGAAAATGGTGAATGATGCACTGCTTACTAGGTGATTCATTTTTTACTTGAGGTTTGTGTCAAGCGCTATTTGGATAGAAATTCAAAGTCAATTAAAAATGCACAAGAACAGCATTGTAAAATTATATTTATTAATTAAAATATGCTGGATACACAAGGAAAAAGTTTATCAAAAATGTTTCAAAACATGTTTTGCATGCAAAACTAACCAATTTTATTAAAGAAAAGAAGTATGGAACCAATTGTTTCTGGCCACTGTGTGGTTCAAGATTTAGAACTAGTAAAGATCAGCTATAAATAAGCATTATGTGTAAGAGGACGTGGAAAACATCTTTTTCAGCTCCCAGTTGATTTCTCAACTTTGAATGAACTA
This sequence comes from Mauremys reevesii, assembly GCF_016161935.1. NCBI lineage: Eukaryota > Metazoa > Chordata > Testudines > Geoemydidae > Mauremys > Mauremys reevesii. The sequence continues at coordinate 145,295,287 of NC_052625.1, read as the reverse complement.
GTCATTCAACTGAACTAGTTGAATAAAGTGAAATGAAGAAAATATTCTTTCTATACCCGCAGGAGATTACTGCTGTCAAAAGATGGTTTAGCACTTCAACAAACTCTGGTTCCAGGTAATAAGCCAGTAAATTCCACCAGTTCAGTGGTTTGACTTTCTTTAAAATTTGGCAGCAAACATATCTATGATTTTATCTACCCTGAGCTACATTGATAGTGCTAGAGATGTCTGTATGGAAGCAATATATTTACATTTCCTCCTCTTTTGCAGGTTTGAGGTTCAATTTATTCTCTCAGAGCCAAAAAAAGAAGGGACTGGCAAACAGGGAAAAATTTCTTCATCTCTCCTTTCTGAGTTTGTGAAAAGAAGCAAAAAAGACTCCAAAGTACTTATTTGTGTCTGCGGTCCAGCACCTTTCACAGAGCAAGGAATACAGTGAGTGTAAAAATAATTATTCCTGTGCCTGAGGTGAAATATATAATTTTACCCCCTTTTAGAATTTCTAAAACAGTGCTTTGAATTTTCCTTATAGGCGAGTAAAACCATTTTTATAAATGTTTGTGTTTATTAAGCAATAGATAATTACAAAAGGATAGAATACAATCATAGGGAAAATCTTGTTTTTTAAACTAATGTTGCATACTATGTGCCATTCTTTTTATGTAATATAGGTTACTAAAATTTTATGACCATATTATCTTAAAACTTATAGAAACATCCATTCATGCAAATATTAACTACAGCCCAAGTTTCACCAAGTTGTTTAAGCTTTTACTCTTAACAAAATATCACTTTCCAGTTATTTTTTGTAACTACATCACACGTTTTGATAGATCTAAGTGTTGTTTAATAATTCTGAAACTCATCACTTTTTCCAAATGGGATTATGTCTCTGATGTACTGGGATTACTGAAAAGAGCTGTCTAAGTGATGCCAATTTCTGATAGCGTCAGCTAAGTCAGAATTGAATTTGAAGAAGTTGTTCTGTTAAAATCCTGTAGAAACATTAAAGTTTTTGGTGCATTTATATTCATTTTATAGCTGTACTAAAAATCTATGGAATATAAAAAAAGAAAAGATGCAAAGAAAACAAGCACATCCATCCTCAAAACAGTGGGCCAAATATCAACACTGGATATATCTGTTGAAGTCAGAGCAGTTTCATAGATCTAAAAATATTTAATCTGACCAATATATTTTATCTCTAATTTTTTTTTTTAAGATTTCAGTGGGAACTAAATCTGAGATACTTCAAAATATTACACATTCTCAAATAAATTTGTTAGTCTCTAAGGTGCCACAAGCACTCCTGTTCTTTGTATGGACATGGAGTTTGTTCTTAATGTATTTGCATAGCCAGACTGATTTCAGTAGGTCATCTTCTGGAAAAAGAGAGACACTGTTGCTGAAATGCAAACTGTTTAGCTTTACTGTTCTGCAATTCATATTTCCTTACATGCGAAGTAACAAATTTGATTACTGACTTTCAGGTTTCTGCAGGATCTTGGATATTCCAAAGAAGAGGTCCATAGTTTTACTGCATAAAACAATATGAGGATATGACTGTTTAATTCATCAATCTTCTTTATTTACATTCATAAATAAGTTTAAATTCTTTAAAAAAAATATTTTGTATGCATTAAAATTTGACTCTTGGTATCAAAATATTTCTTGAATAGTATATGCATTTGGGGTAAAGGAATTTTATACTGTTTTCTTGCTTTTGTATTTTTGCTAATACTTACAGTTTAGCTAGGATATTAATTTATTGCAGAGGCAAGTAAATGTGAACAGTGCATATTAGATATTTAGTTTTGTTAGCCTAGAACTCTTTCCTCATAGCTCTGATTTATTACCATCCTAAGTGCTGATTATATAGATTTTTACTTGAAACACTTTTCTTTACTGTAAAATGTCTTAGCAATACTGTCTGAATTTATATATTGCACTGTTAACTCAGGTAAATGATCACCTACACTATGTTCTTATTGGTATCATGAAACTGTGTTTTACTTTTAAGTGATCAAAACATGTTCTTGTCCTTGTACATAATATTGATAAATAAGGTGCTCATATGTATGGCAAACTGTGAGTAAAGATGCACTAAGTAATAAAAAGGTAAATATTGGATACTTGTTAGAATGCACACGGTGAGTGGCGTATCACTGTCATATATGATAAAGTGGAAGACAGATGGGAAGGATGATCCGGTGGGCAGGGCACTAGCCTAGGACTTGGAGACCTGGGTCCAAGTTCATGCTGCACCACAGACTTCCTGTGTGACCTTAGGCAAGGCATTTAGCCACAGTTCCTCATTTCTAAAATGAGTATAATAGCACTTCCTTGCTTCACCACTGGTGTGAGGATAAATACATTTGATTGTAAGATGCTCAGATACTACAGTGATGGGGGAATATATAAGTACCTTAGATTATGACATAGATTGCAATACGTTAGATTGTTTGGGTCTGTGCCTCTGTTCTCCAGTTATTCAAGGTTAAGTATTGGGTCATATGACCATAATTTACTACAGAGTGATATTTTGAAGAGACAGCAGAGATAATCAGCAAAACTATTTACTTTTGCCTGGTTTTAGGATTATATGAAGCCCCAGCTATTGCAAGTAATGTTGCCCATACACAAGCTTCTCTTGTGGCTTTTAATATTCTTGACATGCTACTTTACAAATCTGAATGGGTATATCTGTCCTGCTTCAAAATCCTTGTTAACACCAGGCTTGCAATGGAAGCATCCTTGATTCAGCACACATAAAAGGAGCGTTAGGGTGACAGTAACCACTTTTGTCAAAAGCTGAAACTGATACGTGCCAGTAACTGGCTATCCCAAATTGAACCCTCTGAGACAAATGAAAAGAAACAGTCAGTTTGCTAGTGCTCTTTCTTTACATAAAAAGGCTATAAGTGGAAATGACAATATTATTACACTGCGTTTCCTAGCAGAAGACAGGTTTTTGGACCATCGTGACAGCCTGTCACTGAAAACTTTTACAGTTCTGCCCGACTCTACTAGCAGAATGCTTCAGACATTTTCTAATTATAGTAATTAATGGTCCCTCAGCTGGCTTAACAGTTCCCCCATCTAGCTTGATAGCTGGCCTTTGAACTAGAGTATACCTTTTAGAAAGATTTCCAGTTTTGATTTAGGCCTGGGCTACATGGAAAAGTTTCATCGGCATAGCTACATTGGTCAGGGGGTGTGAAAAAGCCACACTCCCACCTGATGTAGGTATGCCGACAAAAACCCCAGTGTAGACACAGCTATGTTGACAGAAGAAGGCTTAAGTCAATGTAGCTAACTTTTTGGGAGTTCCTACACTGAGAAAAATGTCTTCTGTATGGTAACTTGCGTCTGCACTATGGGGCTCTGCTTACACTGTTATGCCGATGTAATCTCCAAAGTATAGACACACAGTTAGATTCAAAGCAGATGGATTCTTCTTCCGTGTGTGTGTGTTTGTTTTTTTTACATCCTCGTGTGTATTGCTTTTCTTGCTACATTAACTTAAAACTTAAAAAACCCAACAGCCAACTTTACATTATTACGGCCTGGGAATATGTAAATATTTAATATGTAATCTTTTATTTGAGCCATGACACTGCTTTGCTTTGAAATTGTGAGCATATTACGAAATGTCAGTTTAATGGCAAATCTCTTAAAAGGGCTGCAGTTGAAAACACAATTAATAATTCTCTCCAAGTTGTGAATATTTTACTACCCCAGTATTCAGGATGGCAGTTAGTAACACATGGTTTGGGAAGGAGAGAAATTCATTTAATACACCTCTACCCCAATATAACGCTGTCCTCGGGAGCCAAAAAATCTTAGGCGAAACCGCGTTATATTGAACTTGCTTTGATCTGCCGAAGCGTGAGCCCCCCCCTCCCACCTCCAGAGCACTGCTTTACCATGTTATATCCAAATTTGTGTTATATTGGGTTGCATTATATTGGGGTAGAGGTGTATATGAACAAATAATTGACTTGTTTATGTACTGAAACCAATATAAGAAACTGTGCTTCAGTTCTCTGAATGTTCTGGTTCCTTCAGGGAATACTTAAAGTGGCCCTGAGAGTTGTAACCTTTTGTGCTTCTTTCTGGTGTATAAAAACCTTGTAGGTCTTCAGAAGATGGGTTTCTTTGGAGTGGGCTATAAAGAGTGCCAAGGTTCTGTTGTTTAGCTGAACTCCTGGAAGAGGAGTAGTTTCTCAGTTTGACTAGAGAGACAAACTACTCTACCTGCAAGAAGGAAATTGGGGTAGCAGTTGGACCTGACAAAAAGAGAAGGTACTTGTCTACAGGGGTATTTGATGCCACAGTAAGTGTATGAAGTAGTGTTTGTGGGGTGGGGGCCTAAATTCAAATCCTAATTTAGGTTGCAAGCCTATGTCTGTAACTCCCCTTTCCCTGCACTCTGTTTTTATTTTCTTAGCAAAACTACAGTATAGTTTGGTATAGGACATAGGTGTTTCAGGTCACTACTGAGGTATGTTGTTTGTGGTTTGTTGGAATTCACATGGTATCTGGATAAAGCCACTGACTTTAATCAATTACCTTCAAACACCAAATTAGCAACTATGGTAGCTGACTTTTTGGAAATAGGACATTTACAATTCCCTGGGCCATTTCCCCACAGCAGCCCCCACTCAATATCTCCTTCACCGTTACCTCAGGGCCTCCTTCCTTACACCTGATATGGATTCGTACTGCTTCATTCCTCCAACAGCACAGCTCCCTCCTATAGCTCCTGACACCCACGCCTCACTGACTAACTGGGAGGCTTTTAACTAGTTCCAGCCAGCCCTTGATTGGCTTCAGGTGTCCCAATCAATCTAGCTATCTCCACTGCCTTCTAGAAGGCTCTTAATTCGCCCCAAGTGTCTTGATTAACCTGGAGCTACTGCCATTTGGTTACCATGGTACCAGGGATTTGTTTAGCCTGGGGCTAACATACCTGTTCCTCACTACTTTAATGTAGCCATCTGGCCTTGCCCCATCACAACTCTCATATTCCTTTAATCTCTGCCCTTTTCTCAGTTAATTTTCCTCATTTTTTGTGTCTCCATTCATTTTCCTTTGTTTTCACATTTAAAAAAAAAAACCTTCCTCCTTTTTTCTCCCTGCCTCAGGCGGGCAGTCACTGAAGAGGCATTAGACTGGGACTATTCCCATTCTTTATTCAGCTAGCCTCTCGGACATGCCTGGCTCTCCAGGTTTCAAGCGCTGTCTGACCTACAGACTCTCAATACCAGTGACAGACGGCCACTTGCAGTGCATCCGTTGCCTGGGGGAGACGGATGTTACCCCAAAGTGTCCCTACTGCAAGAAACTCACAACACAGAGAAGAAGGGCCAGGGACCTCCAATTAAAACTTAATGATGGAGAGATTCCTCCAACCCGCCTGTGACCCCAAATCCAGGGCACCTCCTCGCCAGTCCTCACTCTGCTTTGGAGTTTCGGCTTGATCCTCTGGGGTAGAGAAGGAAATGGGTGGTGGTTGGCTGCGCACATGGAGTAGCCGCTTGAAGCAGCCAACCAGGGCACTGCTACCACAAGTCTCCAACTAGAAGTGCAGGGCGCCAAGACACCTAAAGTGGAGCACCCACAGGGGCAACCATCTCGAAGAACCTCAGTTACTACACAAGGTGCAATCTGACGAAGTGGGTATTCACCCATGAAAGCTTATGCTCCAATATGTCTCTTAGTCTGGTGTGCCACAGGACTCTGTTGCTTTTTACACAAGGTGAGTAACCTTCTCTTGTCAATCTCCTAACTCACAGTCAGGAATCAGTCTGTCATTGAAAAGTCTTTTCACTTGACTCTGCCAGAAAGACAAGATTAACATCCTCTTTATACTGTCATTTGTCCTTACATAAATAAACCATAGTTATTTCTGACTATTTTTCCCTACACATGTACTCTCTTCTCAAAATTGAGTGAGCCATCTTCTGCCACTGCACAGTGTTTGGATCTTAGTGCTCTTAGGGAACCATCCTTGTCAGCTTCCCAAGTGGAAGTTTGGTGTCTAGACCCCAAAATACTTAAGACTTCATTAGAATCCATCATATCAGGCTGACTGTCTCCTTCCCATAACTTCAGATTCAGGGCTTCCTCTCCCCATTTTTTAGGCCTGTAGCATATCAATTCAATGACAAAAGCCCAGATCTTTGTCTGCCTAAATACCTTTGAGGATCTGGACCAAAATTCTTACAATTTTGGAGGAGGAAGCAGGACCATAATGAAACAGTTAATGTAATGTTGATACTGTTGTGACACTGAAACAAGAAGCAGATAAAAGAATGTGAGTATGTATACTACCTGACTCTAAGGTGACCACCTGGACAGTCCTGAAATGCAGAGTTCCAGTCCTGGTCCTCATCCGAATGAGTCTGGGACAACATTTATCCTGGGTTCCCTGCAGCACTGTTCTGCACCTGCCTGAGCCTCTTCCCAATGTGGGGCAGTGGGCTGAAGTGGGCCATAGCTCCTTGCCATAAGGTTCTGCCCACTGCTTCTCTCCCCGCATGAAGCCTCGCCCTCCGGCCAGGCCAGAAGCTGGAGCCAGGCAGTAGTAAGAGCTGCCCCCGGAAGCCCAGGACATTGTGGGGAGCCCCAGACCCTCCACCTGCCCTGGGCGGTGCGCCGTGGGGGGCAGGGACCAGGCAAGAGGCTGCTTTCGGGCACCTCATCCCCCTGCGCAAGGCAGGTGGAGTATCTGGGGTTTCCCACAGCCTCCTGAGCTCTCTGAGCAGCTTTTACCATGGCTTGGCTCCAGCTTCCAGCCTGGCTAGGGGGAGAAACCTTGAGGAAAAAGGAGGGGCAGGAGCGGGGCTCGGGCGGGGCTCCTGCATATGTCCCATTTTTGCCTTTTGAAAAGGTCACCCTACCTGATACACAGGTGACATGGCTTTTCCTGGGCTGCAATTCTGATCTCCAAGGATGTTTACCAAGAGCTACAACAATGTACAGCAAGAATTTAACATACCATTATTTGTCAGAGAGAGTTGCTTTTTATTTATCTTAATGTACAAGAAGGCACAGAGCGCTCTCATTCTGTACAATAATAAACTAATATTCCATGACATCATCAAACCTCAGCAGAACTAGTTAAGATATATTTTCATTTTTACAGAGAGCAGCTTTTTGATGTTCTCCACAGTGCTGAATAAATGTAATAAAATTCAGAATTCAATATGTAGAGTGGCAGAAATATTATAAATTAAGCCTGACTCACCAACTGCTGCTAGTGTCCATTGCCTGTAGGAATTAATATGAGGTTTCTAATCAAGTACATTTTTACAAATTTTTGCAAGACAAATGAGGCTCCCATTCCAGCTCTCTCTCCTTACATCGCACCTCAGTCTTACCCAGACTGTTACCTAGACAATTAACTGTTGTCTATCTAGTTCTCTGTAATCAGAAAGTTTATTACCACTTGATCACTTCATCCATTTTAAAGAGACTTCTCTATAACCCCTTTGATTTACCAGCATTGCTTCTTTGTTTGAGGTCAGAGGGCACAATATCTGCAAAATGGCTGCTGCCGGTTTATGAACCATTCCAGAGAACTCCACTTACTCTTCAAATTGTTCAGTAAGTCTCTCTAGAATTAACATTCTATTCTTGAATAGATAGAATCAGCAAGTTTCATCCTCTTTCTCAGCAGTGTGTGCTGGTGAGAATCTGTAGTTCAGTGTTACGCAGATTCCATTACTTAATGACTGCAGCCCATCCACATAGGTACAGAGATCACACACCTGTACCATTTCCTTAGTGATTTTCATTTGTATTCATTTAATAAGCTATTTGCATATAATTTAGGGCTATATTGAGTCAGTCTTTTTGCAGAAGCATACAGCTGCTTTTGTAGCTATCTCTTATGGCTCTTCCATTAGCATAATAAGTGCACATGACAAGGAATTTGCACTGTTCAGTTATTGAACAAAATGTATTGTAAATGAGTGTATTTGTGTCTAATTGAGTCATGGTGTGTTTTCCCCATAATTTCCTTTACATGTGATAAAATAATGTGTGGCATAATTATAAATTGGATAAGAACATGAGATTTTGATTAATTTTCTTCAGGATTTCCAGGGGAAGTACTTGATTAAGGTAAAGAGGATAATTGCATTGGCTGCGATGAAGTATGAAAGAGATATTTGAACTATTTATTTCTTTTAATGGAGCTATACAGCCACTTGCCTATCTGTGTTGGTGTATGCAAATAGATTGAAGGGATTAATAGAAGGTGGAGATGTATGCTTTAGAGAACTTCTAGAAATTATAATTGCTAATTGATACATGCACTGCTCTATATAAAATAACCAGACATTTGTGTAAATAATGTTACATGTATAAGAAACTACAAACAGTTGGTAAAAGGAAAAGTTTATACAAAACCAAAATTCTAGTGTGTCTGGATGAAAGGGTTTTGCTTACCTAAAAATATTTGAAGGGATTTGTCAGAGAGATTAGAGGTGGGTGCTGACAACTATAAAGTCTCACAAATATTAGGATGAACTAAATGGTTTTTTCCATCTCTGTCATCCTGAAAATGCAGGGATTTTCCTGTATAATATACTGTATGCTTTATATTATATGTAAGCATCCTCTCTCCCTCTTTTTGTTTATGACAGTCCAGTGCATTAGAAGTATGTGTAAAAGAGTGAAATCAGACCGCTGGATATTGTGACTGACTATGTGGAAATGTTCTCTAACGGTGAGCTCTGTTGATGAAGTGTTTACCCTGGATAAGTAGTGAAAGAGCTATTGCTTGAATCTTTTAAAAATCTAAACTGGTCATTGCAATGCAGATAATGGGACAAGCTGAAGTAATACATCTTTTCTAGTCTCAGGTTCTGTGATAAAGAATTCTAACTTATGATTCATCACAAATCCAGTGAGTTTAAATTAAAAGTCAAAGGAGTCAAATAACACTTGGGCAGCAAACGGCCATTTTGCTTCCTAATTATGGTCTAATGATTCAATTTTGCTGTTTTGGGTTTTTTGCACTGGGCATGACCTGCAATTAGATGAGCAGCAACGCATAAGCAGCAATACCTTTTGGGGTATATAAATGTTTCATCTGGCACTTACTTGTTAAACATGAAGCAAACACCTTTTTGAACAGGGTGATGGATGGTTATTACCTATATTTGTTGCATGATTGCTTTTTCCATTCTTAACAAATGTTTTGAGAGGAAATAAGATTTGATACTGTACACCAATAAAATAACATAATAAACAAAAGGAACAAACATTAAAAAGTTTAAATATCCAAAGGCTCAGAGCTTTGGCAGTATTATTACAGAATGCCGGGAGAATTTTAGAGTAAAAAATTTCATTGCCACTATCATAATGACACTATAAATTCATGGTACATCCACCCCTTAAATACTATGTTCAATTCTGGTCACCCCCATCTCAAAAAAGATATATTAGAATTGGAAAAGGCACAAAGGAGAGCAACAAAAATGATTAGAGGTATAGAATATCTTCCATCCGAGGAGAGATTAAAAGAACTAGGACTGTTTAACTTAGAAAAGAGACAACTGAGGGCAGGGGGATATGATAGAAATCTAAAAATCATGAATGGTGTCAAGAGATTGAATAAGGAAGTGTTATTTACCCCTTTATATAACAAGAACCAGGGAGTCACCAAATGAAATTAATAGGCACCACGTTTAAAACTAATACAAGAAAATACTTCACACAGTGCACAGTCAACCCTGTGGAACTCATTGCCCGGGGATGTTGGGAAGGCCAAAATTATAACTGGGTTCAAAAAATAATTAGATAAGTTCATGGAGGATAGGTTCATCAATGGCTATTAGTCAAGATGATCAGGGACACAACCCAATGCCAATGTCTGGGTGTCCCTAAACCTCTGATTGCCAGAAGCTGGAACCGGACAATAGGGGATGAGGGGATGGATCACTAGATAATTGCCTTGTTCTGTTCATTCCCTCTGAAGCAACTCCAACTGGCCACTGCCAGAAGACAGGATACTGAGCTAGATGGATCGTTGGTCTGACCCTTTATGATCGTTCTTATGTCCACTAGTTTAGTGTAGCTAACCTTCTATTGTGGATAGTCTGATTATATTTGTCTTACTTTATCCCATATTATCCAGAAATTGCACCCATAAATATCTTTGGTATGTCTACACTGCAGCTGGGATTGTGCTTCCCAGTGCATGTAGACACACATGCTAGCTGTGCTTGAGCTAGCGTGCTAAAAATAGCGTGGCCACAGCAACACAGGTGTTTCCTTGGGCTAGCCACCTGAGTATGTGCTCGGGATCAGGTGTGATTGAACTCAAGTACTTGAGTTTTTGCTGGCTGTCTCAAATATTTTTTTCTGAATTTGCAAAATTCTGTATAACTGCTTCTTAACAGTATAAGGATTGTAAATGGTTTTCAGCAAGAGAGAGTAATAGTAATGGTAATGCATGGTTACTGATCTCAAGGGTCATAACCCTGGGACCTAATCAAGGAAGGGGCTGTGCACACTTGTGAATTTCAAAGCACTGTCAACTGCTGTTGAAGTCACTTGAAAGTGATGGTGCTCATTCCACAGGAATGCCCAGCACTTTGCACCCCAGAGTGAAAAGGAGGGTTCTTACTGTGTTAGGTGCAGCCAGCCTATGGATTTTATCACCACATTTTGCCACCTTTCCTCAAATGCTGCTAACCCAGATGAATTTCTGGGCAGGTAGGTATATAGTCACTGCTATTTTGAATGATGCCAATATGTACATATGAAATTCTGTGTGCACCTCCAAATCTTCCACTATACCTTTTGCTTTGGTTTGTGAGGCAACAATAATTTCTCCATTTTACATATGGACAAATGGAGTGATTGACTTGTCCAAGATCACCCAATACATCTATGGAGAGCCAAGAGTAGAAAACAAATTGTCTGACCCCCTCCCCTTCACCACCACCTGTCATTTAACTTCTTGACCATATTGCCTCAATGTCTAGTGTCCATGTCTAGCTGATAATTGAAAACCCTTTTAGAGCACAAACTAATATGAGCACAAACTAGCCACCCTAGTACATGCCATCAATATACCAGTGTCCTAGCTGAAGTCCAAATCTGCTCAATCCTTTAACCAAAGCTACTATTCCCAGTCCTTTCCTCCAGGGGACCACATGTATTTTTAATATAATTTCTCCTCCTCCTATCTCCTCTCCCCTCTGCCCTTTCCTTCTTACTAGCACAATTTTGGATTTAACAAGCTCAAGCTTCAACACAAGCTTAGGTGTTTGGTTCCCATGGAGACAGTTTATTGTCATCCCACACAAACTGGAAGCTGGGTTGCTGTGGCAACATAGATAAGAACTTCATTTAGGGTCATTAGAACTGTCAAATCAATGCTGAACAATGGCTCATTTTGTCCTGTGTCTTGCCTCCATCAGGGGGCCGATGGTGGCTGCTTCAGAAAAAGGTGTAGAGGTGTCCATAGTGCAAATAACTGCAGAATGTTAAAATTGCAGAAAAATTTAGTTTATGTATTAAAGCAAAAGTGATGATAGAGATAAAATGAAGTTTTACAGGTTTTCCTCCATATTTAGTCTTCTTTTGTTCCCTATGAGAAGTCTACATATGTTTATGGTGAGTGCTGACAGTCTGCCAAGTGTTATATCAGAGACAGAAGGCACAGCCTAACTAAAGAAACTCTTTAAAGTGTACTGGAAGACCAGAGATCAGTTCACTCACAGTGAATTAAAATAAAGTTTTATTTCCTTGTGGTGGGGGGACACACCCACACTGCTCTGGGATGAGAAGGGGTTAAGATACTCCACTGATTACAACTAATAGGAAACAGCCTCACCCTGCATAAATTGCCTGGCTGCCAAACTTGAAAGGGAGGCTCTCCAATAACTACAGAAGAACTGGAAATAAAAGGAAGGGTATGGTTAGAACAGGAGAATTACAGAAACAATTTCCATATGGGAGTAGAAGAAACCTTGGGCTGATCCCCCTGAGTTCCAATACGCAGTATCTCTTACTGCAAGACTATCCTTGCTGTCAGTACGCTCCCCATAGGGCAACATCTTATAACTACTGTGAAAGTGCAGCTTGTTAAGAGCAGGCCAACTCACTTAAAGTGGTGTTCAGCACACAAAGCCTGTTACCCTCGTATTCACTGGTCTTCACTGAGTGAAGTTTAAGGTGTTTGTTTCGACCTGTAAGGCCTAAATGGCTTGGGTCTGGCTACTTCAGGAGGAGAGTTGAGTCTGTGGGAGTGCATGAGGGGGGAGTGTGATTTTAGGGGAGAGTGGAAGGTCTTGTTTTCAGGTATTGGCACAATTAAGGGCGGGTGTAAAGGAAGCATTTGTTTTGGGTGGGTCCAATAAATAAGGGTTTGTTTTAACAGACTGCATATATAGGCACCTTTTCTGAATTCTTGGCCCTTTAAAGAAATCTGAATAAGTAATACTGTAAATAATAGGCCAATAAAGTATGTGTTTCAGCATCAAATTAGTTAGGCAAAAGAAAGCAAAGGTCAAACAGTGCCTGTTTGAAAACAGAATAAAGCACAGAATGACCAGTTTTCTGAAGAAACTTTCATCTCCAGTGAACGACGAAGATATCACCTGAATAAGGACAAATAATTATCTTGTCTTTGTGACGATAAATTGATCTTTAATAGAGGCTTAAGTTGTTCTTATGAAAACACTAAAAACTAGACTCCTACTAATGCTGATGTCAACCACAGGGATGCAGAAGAATCCAGTATAGTACCTCTTCATCTGGCCAGACGTACTGAGTTACAAGCCAAAAAAAGGAAATTGAGGTCATATGGGATGACCTGGCCATAAAAATATTCATGGCTTAAGAGATTAAATGAAAGATAAACTGTTGCAATTGTTAGTGTACTTGCATGGTTCTAAGGGATTTTTAGCTCCCTTTCTGGGCATGTTAACGTAAAGGGTTAGATCCTCAACTTTGTGTAAATTCTCATAGCTCTGTTGAATTCAGTGAAGGTAGTTATGCCAATTTGCACCAGCTGATGACCTGGGGTAATACATTTTATCCTTTATCTTAGCTTTGGAGACCAGCTCAGGCCACTTGTATTATAAAAAGCTGCAGGAAGCACGTTATGGGGTTTCTGTTGACTATTGTGTAACTTATGTAGAGGAGAGGTAAGTCAATCTGTTTATCAATTCTATGCTAAAAAGTTCCTCTCTCTGACTTAAACTATTTACAGACCATGAATTCCTATCCTTGCAAGCAACTACAGCTGGATGTTCTATAGGAACCTTTCCAAATACTAAAAGTGGAAATTATAATAGGATTCACTTTCCTTCTCTTCTTAGGAATCCGGTACCAGTCTTTACTGTAAATCAGTTATACTCACAATTAATAATTTCAAATTCCATTTTATGAATAAAGCTTCAAAGATAAACCATTACAGCACAGGAGTTACAGTGCACCCTTACTGGACTCACATCACTCACTAGAGATTTGTTATTTTTTCCTTTAAAATGGAGAATATAACACAGAACCTAAGCCTGCAAAATATATATTTATTTATAATATCTTACAAAATAAATATAGGGATTAATTTGGGACTCCTGACAATCGGAGATGTGCTTTCACATAGGCCGATCCTGGGTATTATATTGACATTTCAGTAAAACATTCAGTTGTACTACATAACCAGTTGTTTTAGCATCCACATTGCTGAGCAAATTCAAAACTTCAAATAAGAAAGGGAAAAACACTTAATTACTGCAGCTGTTAAGCACTCACACACACTCTGGTTCAATGACATTAGTACATCTCCTGAAGATATTAGGCCTCCAGTTTGCATTTGTTCCTTTATGGTATTTTCCCAGTCTCAATCCCACTGACCCTGTAAAATTATAGGAAACTGTATTGAGATCCAACCCACACATCAGTCAGGGTTACTCTTGACAGCTTTATCATCTCCCTGCAGCGCTGGATTAGATCTGAGCCCTGCTCTCTATAGAATTCTCTACTGACTGGCCAGAAGCTGACAGCCTCTAACGTGGAGGGTGTGTGTGTGTGGGTGTGTGTGTGTATATGTGTGTGTGTGTGTATATATATATATATATATATATATACACATATATATATATATGCAGGAATGTCTGTCCTTAATGAAGCCTTCCACACCAACTTAAAATCAACTATTGAGTAGGGTAACAACTTCCTGCACACCCTCTGGTGTGCAAAGAAGTAGTTATTTCAGCAGTCACTCAAGGCTGCCATCTTGTCTGAGAGCAAGTAGAAACAGCAGCTGTAATTACAGCAATAAGGCCAGGTCTACACTATAAACTTACATCCGTTTAACTATGTCACTCAGGGGTCTGAAACATCCACACCCCTGAGCAATGCAGTTATACCGACCTACCCCCAGAGTAGACAGTGCTATGCTGATGGAATAGCTTCTCCTGTTGATGTAGCTACCGCCTCTTGCGGAGGTGGATTAACTACACTGATGGGGGAAGCTCTCCCATCGGTTTAGTAGCATCTTCACTAAAGCACTACAGAGGCTCTGCTGCGCCAGTATAGCTGTAGCTTTTTAAGTATAGACCTGTCCTAAGTGTTTTTGGATGATATCATGGGGTACAACAATCACTCCTGGACTGGCTCCTCCTCCTGGTCTCTCTGGAGATTAGCTCAGGGACAACACCCCCCATCTGCGATTTGAACCCCCAACTCTGTCTCCGCTTCTGCTGACAGTCTCTCCAGGAACTGCCGTGTCCTCTTCATGACTCAGCCCTCTGGCTGTGTCACCTTCTGTATTTCCCCTTTCCTGGGGTCAGTATCTCATAGACCATTCATCCAGCCACTTCCCTCAAATGCCCTCCCATCCACGGGTTGCACCCTGTCACTTTGCTACTCAGTTGTAACAGCCAGCTAGGAGCTTCCTCTCGCTCCCCCAGTCCCTGCCAGCAACTGCTCTGTCCATGGTGCTAGCACCTCTTTGACCTGAGAGGAACCCAGTCCTTATCCCTGGAGCCGCAGACTGCAAACGACTGACTGGCCCTGCAGCTCCTTTTACATGAGCCCTGCTGAGCCCAACAAATTGGTTGCTCACCACAACCTCTCTCTGATTGGTTGTGGCCAGTGCAGCTGCTCTAGGCCACTCAGAGAACTCATCATTACTGCTCCCTCCTGGGGTTAACTCCTTCCATGCTGGGGTGGGGTAGACACCCCATCACAGCTGAACACCATAAAATAAGAAGGAAGGGGGCTTACAATTGCATGGAAGCCACTTATGCTATTTTGGTAGGTTTGCCCTGTTGAGAGATCATTTATCCAAAAATAGTTTAAAGGCATTCATTAATACAGGTGAAGATTATGCTGAAAATGGGCCCTATTTGATCATATCAGTTATTTGTCCCATATTTTTCAAATGAAAGCTTCATATATTTTCTCCTTTATATCTTTTCTGTTATATACAGGTACGTATATTGGATATTTGTTTCTTATGGCAGTTCCTACACATTTACAGAAAAGCAAATTTTTGTGTTGTTGTTGTTGACTAAATAATAGAGATTCCATTTTCACTTGCTACCAAATATGAATCTGAGTAATAAATAACATTTTATTGAAAATGAATGTTTTATACTTATTCCAGTATCAACTGTAACATAAAATCTACGAATTGTAGAACATATATCTATAAAATACCTTGTCTTTGAGGTATTGGAGATTTTTATATTCATAAATGTATCCTATTTCTACTGAAATTGTAATATGTAGGAAATTGCCCAGAGGACAAATGAAAATCTAGTTTTGTCCTAACATTCATTAGCTATTTGCAGATCATGTGTTGACTCATTTATGCTAATAAAGCATATTGATTGGTTTTCTTTAGAAAAGTATCCATGTATGATGTGCACATTCAGCTATTGCAAGCTGTCTAATGCTAATATTGTCCTCAAGTATTTTAAATTATTTGGTTGGTAGAAACCCTAGTGTTGCTACTTTTCCAGTTATATAATACGCAGCGGTGTAAAAGATATTGTCATAGAAAGCAGATATAAGAAAATATGATGGGCGGGCCATGGGCCTCTGCCCCTCCAGTTCTGGTGTCAATGTTCCAGATGAAACAGGTAACCTGCAAAATCAGAAGATGTGGGAATCTCCCTGCAGAAGAATGAACAGAATACAATTTTTAAGTTTGTCCCCTGTACTACCATGCGTGTAGACATATTTCTAAGATGTGTATTAAATCTTGGAGGGATAGCCAGCCTCCTAAAAATAATTGTATTTTTTCCTCTCATATTGACCTGCCATCTACACTGTATTTTCAAATTAATTTTATGCACTCAGGAGAGAGTGTAAGGCTCAGAATTTATGTCCTTTAAAACTGCATACTGTGCAACACAGATTGGAAAACGCTAGTAAAAATGCATAATTTATTGGCTGCAGTGGAAGTTTCCCTTGGTGGAGCCATTCTACCTTGATTCTGAGTATGACAAAAATGCTTTCGGAAAAGTGGGTGGAGGCTGAGCTCTTTGGAGCAGAATGTGATAGAGATCAGAACCCTGTAAAGAGAGGGCTTTTCTTTGAGTATGTGTCAGAGTGGATCCCCCTGTACATGCACGTGTTCCTCATCTGCATGAGATCAGAGTCTTTTGAATAACTGTTTCTGTTGGAGTTGCACATGCACCCTGTTCCTCCTTGTGCTTCTGTGTGAGGGCATAAAAGCTGGAGCAACCATGACGTTCCCTTTTTGCCATCTATAGCAGCCTGATGGAACCTGGCCTGTCTCTGACCTGCTACTCTCCTTTGAGATTTCAGAATTGGTTTCCAACTACTTAAATCTTCTATAGTCACACTCCCGCTTCCTGAAATGTGGACATTCCAAAAAGACAGAAAAAGAAAAACTACCTCTGACCTTCCTGTCTATACAATGAGGCAAGACACTTTATGCCAGTCACCACACCTCATGGTGGACACAAGACTGTCAGGGTTCAAACCCTGCTTGCCTTGTGATGAATTCATTTCCCTTCAGGGTTGGTTGGAATTGATGCCTCTTCTGCATGGGTGAGATACGCATCCCAGATAGGTGCTCTGTGTGAAAGTCCATTTCTGCCATATATAGAGATACTAATTTCAAGCAACACCTGCTTAAGCAGCCCAGGCAGGTTGCTTCAGACCCAGAGGGGATGGTAATGATGAAAAGCTGTATAAGTTCACATTGGCTAGCGCTCCCTCTAGCACGCATTGTACCCTGGGATCAGGAAGAGAAGAGATGAAGTGGATGTGGATGGAGGCAGCACACGTCACTTGGATGCTGACCATCTCAGCATCAGCAAAATCATTGGCACTGAAAATATCAGGAATGGCAGCCTCGGTGTGCCACTTGTCTCTTACCTCTTTTCCCATCCCTCAAGTGACACTTTTGTTAAGAACCAAACAGAAATGTCCTCATTGCTTTGTCCAAGAGCCATATAAGAGGTACCACTAGACTATAGGGAGAAAAGCTTCTACTGTCAATATTTCCTTATCCTGAGAAGAAAGGGGGTCTTCATCCTATCCTAGACCTGAGGAAACTGAACAGATTCAGGATGGTAATGCTTGCCTCATTATCCCATCTTTTCAGGCTTAAAACTGGTTTGAAACTCAATTTAAAAGATGGGTGCATCCACATAGACATCCACTCAGCCTACAAGAAACACTGAAGCTTCATAGTGGGGCCCAGCCATTAACCATGTATTTTTCCCTAGTCTCATTCTCAGAAACAGCTGCACTATTTTGACAGACATATTCAGCCTGAGGCAGACACCTGGCATGAAAATTTTCAACTCAAATAGTTAATCTGGTAAAGTTATAAACAACTGAAAATAGGGTTTTATAATAGGAAGAGTTGGGCAACCTTAATGGGTGGTGCTACCAGACATCTATAATACATAAAAAGGCCTTTAAATAAGTAGTGGAATAGAATGTACCTTTCTAATATCTTTTTTTTAAAGTAAAGTTCCCTTCATGTTTTATTTAGCAGAGTTATACAATAATCCACCTTCCTAAACACTAACTGTGCTGTGCTTTTTCTCATACTAGAAATTGCTAACTGCTTGACTCCTCCTGGTAATTATCTTAGTTACTAATTTATTTTTACTGGGCCTATGTGGATACTGGAACCTTTTCTCCAAACTAAAGCTGATTCAAAAATGAGAAAAAAATGGGAGGTGTGTTTGCTGTTTTTCACCAACAAAATTCAAAATTTGAGTGAAGCACTTAGTTTGAAAGTTTTGCTTACTACTGCTACCCCAGACACCTCCAAGCTTTAGTGGTTTGCCTAAAATAGAAACTGGATCCAAACTACCCTGTGTTTTTAGTATAGCTAAATTAAAATCTGACTGAGGTTATGCAAAACTGAGATAATGTTACTTATTTGACCAGTCTCTTATTCAGCTGTAACTACACTTGTCCAAACACAATTCTGATACCTGAATACATAACATTCAAAAACCAGTGGGAGAACACTTCAACCTCTCTAACCACTCAGTGACAGACTTGAAGGTGGCAATTTTGCAACAAAAAAACTTCAAAAACAGACTCCAAAGAGAAACTGCTGAACTCGAATTCATATGCAAATTAGATACAATTAACTCTGGCCTAAACAGAGACTGGGAATGGTTGGGTCATTACACTAATTGAATCTATTTCCCTATGTTAAGTTCTCCTCACACCTTCTATGGGCCATCTTAATTATCACTTCAAAAAGTTTTTCTCCTCCTGCTGATGATAGCTCATCTCAATTGATTAGACTTTTCCTGTTGTTATGCATACTTCCACCTTTTCATGTTCTCTGTATGTATAAATATCTCCTGTCTGTGTATTCCATTCTATGCATCCGAAGAAGTGAGCTGTAGCTCACGAAAGCTCATGCTAAAATAAATTTGTTAGTCTTTAAGGTGCCACAAGTACTCCTGTTCTTTTTTTGAATGTTATGTGTCATTATTACTTTTATTTTATTACAGCAGCACCCAGAGGCCCCAGTTAGCATCAGGGTCCCCATGTGCTGAGTGCTGTATAAACACACGCTAAGAGACAACACAGTCAACCTGTGGAACTTTGTCAGAGAATGTTCTGAAGGCCAAGACTATAACAGGGTTCAAAAAAGAACTAGATAAGTTCATGGGGGATAGGTGCATCAATGGCTATTAGCCAGGATGGGCAGGAACGGTGTCCCAAGCCTCTGTTTGCCAGAAGCTGGGAATGGGCGACAGGGAATGGATCACTTGATGCTTACCTGTTCTGTTCATTCCCTCTGAAGCACCTGGCATTGGCTGCTGTCAGAAAGAGGATACTGGGCTAGATGGCCCTTTGGTCTGACCCAGTATGGCCACTCTTATGTCCCCACTCTGAAGAGATAGGGCTTTTTGAAAATGTTACCTTGTAAAGGACTTTGTCTCAATTTGACTCTGTTCCTTATTATGTCCACTCTCTTGGGTCCTGCTGGCAAAGAACTTGCAAGATATCTAGGGCTAAGTGATATCCTTGTACAGTTCAATTGTGCGTGTCTTTGATTCTTGACATCTGTTTTTCAAATATACTTTTCCAAATAATTATAGCTAGTAAAGTCAGTTTCTCACTGGTGATGGGGAGAACAGACTTATTTTCTGAGGGTGCAATTAAAGATTAATAAATGCACTGGGTGTATATTCCAATATTTCTTTATGTATATAGGATCAACCATAAAAGGAGACATCAGTGAAATAAATGGCAATTTGTTGGTCAATGTACTAAATATGTTCTCACAGGTTCTGCACTCCAGAGAACTGTAAAAATAGAATAAATAGTATAAAATTGTGTATTGTGCATGCATATATCAAAGACACTTTTCCACTATGGATTATAGAGGCCTGATTCACAGCCCATTGTAGTCAGTGGGTTTTTCCATTGGTTGAGTTATTTGAATGCAAAAGCAGCTTCTAAAAAATTTCTTAATTGAGCATAGGAAAGCAGCAGAGTTTTTTCATTGGATAAAACAGATTTTTTGCTGAACAGATTTTAACCCAATTATCCTTGGCCTGAAACCTCTCATGCTTGTTCTTGTCACATTTGTCAAAAATGTATGGGCTTGATTATATCATCTTATAACAAATTTTAGCTCACATACAACAATAATTTGATTCTGTAATGAAAAGAGCTATAATTATTACAAATGGAAGATGTCAGTTACACAGTTCAGACTGCTCATTTTCATGGAAGAAAGGGGCCAGCTGAATGAATATATGTATATATATTTTTCTCATATTTTAGAAAAAATAAACTTTTTACTAGGGCTGTTGATTAACTGTAGTTAACTCACGCGATTAACTCAAAAAAATTAATTGCATAAGAACATAAGAATGGCCATACTGGGTCAGACCAAAGGTCCATCCAGCCCAGTATCCTGTCTACCGCCAGCGGCCAATGCCAGGTGCCCCAGAGGGAGTGAACCTAACAGGCAATAATCAAGTGATCGCTCTCCTGCCATCCATCACCTTCTGACAAAGAGAGGCTGGGACACCATTCCTTACCCATCCTGGCTAATAGCCATTAATGGACTTAACCTCCATGAATTTATCTAGTTCTCTTTTAAACCTTGTTATAGTCCTAGCCTTCACAACCTCCTCAGGCAAGGAGTTCCACAGGTTGTGTGCAATGTGAAGAACTTCCTTTTATTTGTTTTAAACCTGCTGCTCATTAATTTCATTTGGTGGCCCCTAGTTCTTATGGCAACAAGTAAATAACTTTTCCTTATTCACTTTCTCCATACAACTCATGATTTTATATACCTCCATCATATCCCCCCTTACTCTCCTCTTTTCCAAGCTGAAAAGTCCTAGCCTCTTTAATCTCTCCTCATATGGGACCCATTCTAAACCCCTAATCATTTTAATTGCCTTTCTCTCAACCTTTTCTAATGCCAGTATATCTTTTTTGAGATGAGGAAACCACATCTGTACGCAATAGTCAAGATGTGAGCGTACCAGGGATTTATATAAGGGCAATGAGATATTCTCCGTCTTATTCTCTATCCCTTTTTTAATGATTCCTAACATCCTGTTTGCTTTTCTGAGTGTCGCTTCACATGGCATGGATGTCTTCAGAGAACTATCCACACTGACTTCAATATCTCTTTCCTGATTAGTTGTAGCTAAATTAGCCCCTATCATATTGTAAGTGTAGTTGGGGTTATTTTTTCCAATGTGCATTACTTTACATTTATCTACATTAAATTTCATTTGCCATTTTGTTGCTCAATCACTTAGTTTTGTGAGATCTTTTTGAAGTTCTTCACAGTCTGCTTTGGTCTTAACTACCTTGAGCATCTTAGTATCATCTGCAAACTTTGCCACCTCACTGTTTACCCCTTTCTCCAGATCATTTATGAATACGTTGAATAGGATTGGTCCTAGGACTGACCCTTGGGGAACATCACTAGTTACCCCTCTCCATTCTGAAAATTTACCATTTATTCCTACCCTTTGTTCCCTGTCTTTTAATCAGTTCTCAATCCATGAAAGGATCTTCTCTCTTATCCCATGACAACTTAATTTATGTAAGACCTTTTGGTGAGGGACCTTGTGAAAGGCTTTCTGGAAATCTAAGTACACTATGTCCACTGGATCCCCCCTTGTCCACAAGTTTGTTGACCCCTTCAAAGAACTCTAATAAATTAGTAAGACATGATTTCCCTTTACAGAAACCATGTTGACTTTTGCCCAACAATTTATGTCTTCTATGTGTCTGATGCTGCTATTCTTTACTATTGTTTCAACTAATTTGTCCAGTACTGCCGTTAGGCTTACCGATCTGTAATGGCAGTTTTAATCACACTGTTAAACAATAGAATACCAATTGAAATTTATTAAATATTTTAGATGTTTTTCTACATTTTCAAATATATTGATTTCAATTACAACACCAAATACAAAGTGTAAAGTACTCATTTTATATTATTTTTATTACACATATTTGTGCTGTAAAAATAAGAAATTTTTCAATTCACCTCATACAAAGACTGTAGTTCAATCTCTTTATTGTGAAAGTACAACTTACAAATGTAGATTTTTTTTGTTACATAACTGCACTCAAAAACAAAACAATGTAAAACTTTAGAGCATACAAGTCCACTTAGTCCTTCTTCTTCTTCAGCCAATCACTCAGAGAGCCAAATTTGTTTACATTTATGAGAGGTAATGCTGCCGGCTTCTTATTACAATGTCACCTGAAAGTGAGAACAGAGGCACTTTTCATAGCTGGCTTTGCAAGGTATTTACGTGCCAGATATGCTAAACATTCATATACCCTTTCATGCTTCGGACACCATTCCAGAGGACATGCTTCTATGCTGATGACACTCGTTAAAGAATGCATTAATTAAATTTGTGACTGAACTTCTTGGGGGAGAATTGTATGTCTCCTGCTGTGTTTTATCCCATTCTGCCATATATTTCATGGTATAGCAGTCTCGGATGATGACCCAGCATGTTGTTCATTTTAAGAACACTCACTGCAGATTTAACAAAACCCAAAGAAGGTACCAAGGTGAGATTTCTAAAAATAGCTACAGCACTCAATTCAAGATTTAAGAATCTGAAGTGCCTTACAAAATCTGATCAGGATGTGGGGTAGAGCATGCTTTCAGAAGTCTTAAAAGAGCAACACTCCAATGTGGAAACTACAGAACCCAAATCGCCAAAAAAGAAAAATCAACCTTCTGCTGGTGGCATCTGGCTCAGATGATGAAAATGAACATGCGTTAGTCTGCACTGCTTTTGGTAGTTATCGAGCAGAACCCATCATCAGCATGGCCACATGTCCTCTGGAACTATGGTTGAAGCATGAAGGGACATAGGAATCTTTAGCGCATCTGGCACGTAAATATCTTGCAACACCGGCTACAGCAGTGCCATGCAACTTACAAATGTTCTCACTTTCAGGTGACAATAAGAAGCTGGCAGTATTATCTCCTACAAATGTAAACAAACTTGTTTCTCTTAGCGATTGGCTGAACAAGAAGTAGGACTGAGTGGTCTTGTAGGAGTTAAGGTTTTACGTTGTTATATTTTTTAATGCAGTTATATTTTGTACATAATCCTACATTCGTGAGTTGAACTTTCATAATAAAGAGATTTCACTACAGTACTTGTATTACATCAATTGAAAAAATAATTTTACAGTGCAAATATTTATAATAAAAATAAATATAAAGTGAAAACTGTACACTTTGTATTCTGTGTTGTAATTGAAATAAATATATTTCAAAATGTGGAAAACATCCAAAAATATTTATATAAATAGTTTTCTCTTATTGTTTAACAGCATGATTAATCACAAATAATTCTTTTAATCGTTTGAAAGCCCTAATTTTTACACGTTTATTTAATTTACATTTGCAATGTGTAATGACTCTCAGCCCAAAGTGCCCTGCCCACTATGGACCTGATCCTGATCCACATGGATGGATCCCTCTGTGTGGCTTTGCTGACTTCAGCTGGGCTATGTGCAGGTTCAAGGACCTGACTCCAAGGTTCAGCTTTCAGGAATGGGCTCTATATATGCAGGGGTGGCTCTAGGTATTTTGCCACCCCAAGCACGGCAGGCAGACTGCCTTCGGCGGCTTGTCTGTGGGAGGTCCCCGGTCCCGCGGATTCGGCGGCACACCTGCGGGAGGTCCGCCGAAGCTGCGGGACCAGCGGACCCTCCACAGGCATGCTGCCGAAGGCAACCTGCCTGCCACCCTCACGGCGACTGGCAGAGCGCCCCCTGTGGCTTGCCGCCCCAGGCACGCACTTGGCGTGCTGGTGCCTGGAGCCGCCCCTGTATATATGTACCTCACCACTGAAATGCAACCATTGTTGGAGGGGTATGCAGCAGAAAGATAATAGGGCACCATACAGTGCAGCACTCTCAGCTGGGAAAGACAGAGAGGGCACAGTAGGGCAACAAGGCTATGTCAAATCTATCTATCTAAAGGAAGAGATGCAGGATCTTTACTGACCATGCACAGGGCTGGTGCGAAACTTCCACCTTGCGCCCTCCCGCAAGCCCTGTGGCAGCTCCCTGCCCTGAGGTGCCCCCCGCACGCGGCAGCTCCCCACTTACCCTGTGGTGCCCCCTCCCCCACGCGGGAGAAGTGGAGCAGTGATCGTGCGCTTGGGGAGGAACTGCTGTAAAAAAAAATTGGGGGCACTACTTTTTGGCACCCCCAAATCTTGGCGCCTTTGGCAACCGCCTAGTTTGCCTTACTGGTAACGGCCCTGACTATGCAGAGCAGAAAGGATCCCTATTTTTTCTGTCTTCCTTTCCTTTCCTTTCCTTTCCATGTCATTTGAAGACAATAATAAGCAACAATGGTCTCATATAATGCAAGCTAAATTTACTTGGGTAGGAACAATTTGACGTATATGTAGTCAAAGCAGTTGATTTGCCATTTCCTTTCTGGGACATTTTCTAGCTCTTTCACAGCTAATTCCTGATATATTGTTGAATTACTACCCTGTCAAGAAACACTCCGTTCTGTTAAATGGACCTGACAATAGAATGTGAATATCTTGTATGTGCTCCCTCTGACTGTAATTATTCTTCTGGTGGCTAAATTCTTAAACTCACTTAATCAGCTTCTGAACCCATTCTTGAAGCTGAAACCCAAGTGTGTGGATTTATTGTTATGCAATCACACCTTCTGGAACATATCTGTTCCAATTATTCCATTCTCTCTGTATGCTCCTCTGTTACTAAGATCCTTAACATACTAGATCAGACCTGCCGAGAGCAAAATTTACATTGCCCCTCACTTCTATTCCCCAGTTACAGCTATATCACTAACACAATATAAATATTTTCATTTTCAGCAGTGGTTTTTATTTTGTACAGAAAAATGGTGTTTTCTGTGGCACCCAGCAATAACAACACTGCTGACACATGCAATTTTGTAGTGACCTTAGTATCGATCAGTATACATCAGCATGATACTTAGGTACTTATGTGCCTATTGCCATAATACCTGATTTGTTCTACTGCACTTTGCATCATATCTTTTTTATTCTTATTTGTGGCTAGAGCTGTATATTTAGTTTTAGGGAAAGGTTAAATTAGATAATTACTCCTATGTTTTGTGGGGAGGGGGCAGATTTTCAGAAGTGCTTAATATCCAGAAGCTTCCAGAGTACTTTTGAAAATCTGTCTGCTCAGTTTTGGCCTGAACTGGAGATGAGTTGTTTTGAAAATTTTGACTTTAGAAACCCCTTCAGCGCCTCACATAGAGCAAAGAATCATATGACTGGAAGGGACCTTGAGAGGTCATCTAATCCAGTCCCTGCACTCGTGGCAGGACTAAGTATCTAGAGCATTCCTGAAAGGTGTTTTTCTAACCTGCTCTTAAAAATCTCCAATAATGGAGATTCCACAACCTCCCTAGGCAATTTATTCCAGTGCTTAACCACCCTGACAGTTAGGAAATTTTTCCTAATGTCCAACCTAAACCGCCCTTGCTGCAATTTAAGCTTCTTGTCCTGGCCTGAGAGGTTAAAAAAACAATTTTTCTCCCTCATTGTAACAGCCTTTTACATACTTGAAAACTGTTATATCCCCACTCCATCTTCTCCTCTCCGAACTAAAGAAATCCATTTTTTTTAAACAAACACAATCTTCCCTCATAGGTCATGTTTTCTAGACTTTTAGAAATTTTTGTTGCTTTTCCCTGGACTTTCGCCAATTTGTCCAAATCTTTCTTGAAAAGTAGCACCCAGAACTGGACACTACTCCAGTAGAGGCCTAATCAGCATGGAGTAGAGCGGAAGAATTACTTCTCTTGTCTTGCTTACAACACTTCTGCTAATACATTGCAGAATGATGTTTGCTTTTTTTGCAACAGCATTACACTGTTGACTCATATTTAACTTCTGAGCCACTATAACCAAGCATGATGCTTAGTTTTGAGTAGACATCCAAGTGTCCACATTTCCTAAAAACCAGTGGGGAGAGGCAGTTGACAATTACTGCTGTAGCTTCTTATCAGCATGCTCCCAGCTATCATCCCTACAGTCTTCTCCAGAGAGAAAGGAGTGAGTACAGCACAGCTGAGTATGGACACTGAGGAAGCTGGACAGAGGAAATATAAACTTGGAAAGCACCAAGTCTGCAACTGTTTCATCAATTAGTTTAGACTAAATGCTGGAAGCTTTGTTTTTCATCTCATAATGGCTGTATACTGTAATTATTTCTAGCAGGTAATAGGTGTAAGTCTGCCTGTTTTTACAGATAGGTAATATCCAGAAACAGCTGTCTCAAGTGATGTTAATCATATTCAGCATACAGTCTGGTTGATAGCAACACTTTGATTAATGCTGAATTGGTCCTAAAGTAATATGGTGTATCTGAATCAAGGGGCTATTTGAAAAGGCAGACAACTGTAAAATTAAATATTTTGTAGAGTCATTAGACTCAGCACTCTCTTGTGGTGCACACAAATCCTTTTACTTTCGTAACACAGCTTCAATAATAAACAATGGGAAATTGTGGTCACTCTCCTCTCAAACTGTAATAGAAGAAATCTGCTTTTCATTACCATAAGCTTTACAGCATGTTCTTTTGGTTAAAAATGCTATTTGTAAATGTTATGACATTCTAACAGCAGCAATGAAAAGGCAATGATTAGCTTTCTGTGAAGGAAAGAGATTGAATTTAAATGCAGCATGAGAGGTAGAGTGCATTGCCATGCGCCCTGCCATCACATGATATATCAAATGTAGGGTCCCTCATTCAGCCTCTTGCTTCCAAGGAAGATAAGAGCAGAATACTTCATTAATAGGCTCCTAGGAGTAATGATTCCTGTGTCACTTACCCCTTAAATCATTAGCCATAGTGTAGTTACTCAGATGTTCAGCTGCCAGCAAGGACAGAACTTGAGATCTAATCCAAAACGACAGGCCCTTAATCACTTGAATTGATGGAAGCTCATGCTGCAAAACGTCTGTTAGTCTATAAGGTGCCACAGGATTCTTTGCTGCTTCTACAGAACCAGACTAACACGGCTACCCCTCTGATAGTATACACCTGTATAGGCTGTGAACAAAACATCTTTGGTAGAGGTTAAGGACATAAGGATGGCCATACTGGGTCAGACCAATGGTCCATCTAGCCCAATATCCAGACTGCCAACGGTGGCTAGTGCCAGATGCTTCAGAGGAAATGAATAGAACAGGGCAATTTTGAAGGATCCAGATCATCTTCCAGTCCCAGTTGGAAGTTTTGGGACACCTTCAGCATGGTGTTGCATCCTTGACCATGTTGGCTAATAAGCATTCATGAACCTATCGTCCATGAACTAACTTAATTCTTTTTTGAACCCACTTATTCTTCTGGCCTTCGCAACAGCCCATGGCAGTGAGTTTCACAGGCTAACTGTGCACTCTGTGAAGAAATACTTCCTTTTGTTGTTTTAAACTTGGTGCCTATTAATTTTTTCAAGTGACCCCTAGTGCTTGTGCTATGTGAAGGAGTAAATAACACTTCCCTAGTCACTTTCTCCACATCATTCATGATTTTATAGACCTCTATCATATCCTTCTTTAGTTGTTTCTTTTCTAAGTCCCAGTTTTTTAATCTCTCCTCATATGGAAGCTGTTTCATTTTAACACCTGCTCATTTTTGTGGCCCTTCTCTACCATTTTATTGTCTTATGTGTAAGCTTCTAAGTTGTCAGATGACTCATTCAGATCCTAACTTGAAATATCTTCCTCAGAATGAGCTAGAACATCCCTGTTTTTGTTGGAACATTTCTGCTAATTCTGGCAAACACAGCTTTACCTTTATTTTACATGCTAGGTCTTCCCTCACCATGCATCAGCAGTACCAGGTAAAGACTATAATTAAAACACTGCATGCCATAAATGTTTTCTGAATAGGAATGAGCTGTTTGGCAGTGAAATAATTTTGTTTAAAGCGGTGGTGATTTTTGTAACAATGCCAATATAGTCTCATAAAAAAATAAGAGAAATGAAGCTGTAAGCCAGGTGTCCTCCTTCCAGCTGGGTGGCAGTGTCCCATGCAATGCAAAGGATCTTTGTGCTCAGTAAATATATCTGATGAATGCAAAATAGTAAGTCTGTGAAGAGTGACTAGAAATATCCATAAGATTGCAATATATCAGTAAATACACTTTAATATACAGTGGGAAACCAACAACGTTACCCTGTGGTTTAGGTGCACAGTTACACACACACACAAAAAGCAGAAAAATAGTGTAAAGGTCTGAGCCAAAGTCCATTGAAGTCAATGGAAAGATTCCTATTCTTTTCAGGGGGCTGCGAACTAGGCCTCCAGGATAAGATTTTCTAAAGTGCTCATCATTAGCCTAACTCCGCCTCTATTGAAATCAATATTAAAATCTCATTGAGTTCAATGGGAGTAGAGTTAGGCCAACTAAAGTATGTCTACATTTTGAGCTGGGGGTGTAATTTATAGCTCTAGTCTCTAGGAGACATATTCACACTAGCTCTGATTGAGCTAGCACACTAAAAATAACATAGCCATGGTGGTGGGAGGGGTTAGGCACTTGTCACATTCTGAGGTGCAATCCAGACCTGTGAGGAGGTTGTGTCACCAGCTGCCTTGCAGCCTCACAATGCCTTGCTGCTGTAGCTCCCAACTTAGGCCCCTGACAACAGCATACAGGTCACAACTTGAGTTTCTGTATATAGCTGCAGCCTGCCAGCAACACAGACCACAGCAGCCTTGGTTACTACCTGCAAGGTGACCCCAACACATTCCCAGTCTTGAATTTTTCCCCAGAATATGTGTTCTGCCTCTCCTGGACAGTTCAAGTATCATAAGTCCATTGCCCCAGTAAGGGGTCAATATACAACAGTTTGCTACTTTAATTGAAGTTACCTAATATTTCACTTTAAACACAACACTGGATTAGTTTAGTAAAAGAATAAAAAAAGTTTATTTAAGTACAAAGAAAAAGTTTATGTGAGGACAAGTGCAAGGCATTAAAGTCAGAAATGATTACAAGAGAAAAAGATAAAACACTTTCTAGTGCTAAAATTAAACAAACTTGACTTGGTTCAAGGTAAAATCCTTAGCACATGCTACCAGCCACAGGGTGGACCAAACTTCAGCTCAGGATCTCTCCCAAAGTCAAATGACTGGTTCCTTTGTCATCTTAGGTGAAATAGAGCTAGATAGGGAGATACACATTGGGGTGGTTTTGCCCCCCACTTTGAAATGCATTTTCCTAAGGGTTACTCCTAGTTAAAGTTCATTCCCACTGGGAGATTGGAGTAATTGAATCTCATGGTAAAAGAGGTACCATGTTGTTGTTTGCTAAAATGTAGATTGATCTGTTCCTGCCTCCCTTCTTTGCCAAAGAATATGCTACTTGACAGGTCATTGCCCATCAACTTTGATGACACCTGACTATAGGCATCAACTTGTCTTTTGTCTTTGAGAAACAGATTTATCCATTCCCCAGACTTATCTGATAACCACATTTCAGTCATAATATCAGCTTATGATCATAAATATCCATGCAATATTCCTACATACATTTCACTATGCTATTATTGAACAGTGAGTTGTTAGCTTTCAAATGATACCCCACAATGCATATTTTATACAAAGATTATTACAATAGTGCAAATACAGGGGTGCATTTGGTCACGCTACTCCAAGTATGTGTCTGTCCAAGATGGTAGGCTTCTATTCAGAGTACACATTTTGCTTTGTGTAGATGGAAACAACTGTCTCTCTAATTTGAGCATTGAAGAGGAAAGCAAGCAAGAAGGCCTAGAGAGCCAATGAGCATCTAGAGGATATGTAATTTACAAGAAAAAATTACCAGAGATTCAGGGGCCATAGAGAATGGTAAATGACCTTCATGGTCATGTGAGGAACAGGGATCAGTGTACAATTCTTACACACAAAGCATCTTGGTCAATTGAAAAGCATGATTGGGTTCTGTTAGTTTTTATTTTACTTAATGAATATATTGACATTGTTACCCTTCTGAGGATGCCAGCCAGGACAAGAACATTAAAGGAAGCCAAGGTTGATGGAGAACAGTGGGAAGGATTCATACAGTTATGAAAACCATTATACTAACTAACATAGCCTCTGACACCAGTCAAACAAGATGAAGGAAAAGAACAACAGCAGCCTAACAGTGCCCGGGACAATGTGTGCTAGGAGTTAAATGGCAAGGGAGAAGGATGAGCAAGTGAGTCAGCGAATCAATGAATAAAAAAAGAAAGTGGTGGGCGATGTCCTTACTAGGTTAAACAAAATTAATGGCAAAGGGCATGACGTATATTGAGAGAAGATGGACAAAAGTGCTAGGAGACTGTGGAAAGAGGCTGAAAACTAAAAGCACAGAAAAAATATGGAATGAATTACATTAAATTTAAAGTGGAAATTGTGGGAAACATTTTATTATTGGATCAAGGAAAGCAGACAAAAATATTGCTTGTCTTTTCATTCAGCAGCAGTGAAAGAAAGCTAATGATGATGATTAAGGCCAGTGGCTTTATTATTTGTGGGTGCTCAGCCCCCCCTGAAAATCTGACTACAATTGTTCAGAACAATAATTTCCATCACAAATGCTCATAAAGGTTAGAACAACATGTACCGTGTTAGGTCTTTCATCTCCCAAGCCCTAAGTGAAAATGTAGCTCAAGCTACAATGAGTTCAGTTTGGTGGTTTCCACCTAATTCTTCTTTGAGTGATGGTCCCTATATGTATTCCAAAGGTGAGTGCACATGTGTGTCATGTTCCTAAGCTGGAAGAGCCATGCATGCATCCCCTTTTGCTAGCAACCGAGGATATAATTCGCTGTGCAGGTCCATGCCTCTCCAGTTCCCTCTTACCGCTACATGGCCTGAGTTGGAACTCCTGTTCCTTCATGCTCTGAGATTTTACTATCAGAGTGACTTTGTCCATTTGTGTATAGTTATTTATAGTTGTAGCTAGTAGTTGTAGCATTAGTAGTAAGTTAGTTAATCATCCCCACTGGAAACTATCCTCCCACTTTCCCCAGGACCATGCCCCACATTCTGGGGTGTAAGAACTGTATCCTGCCCACACTCTTTTCTGTGAGTGACAAGCACCAGGGGTGTGTCTATTGTCTTGGCAAGGCTCATATTGCAGCATGTTGCTTGATCTGCAAGTTGTTCCCACCTCAGACCCAGGAAGCTCGAAAGCTCCACCTCTGTCAGTTCCTTATGGAGGAAGCAATGCAGCCACATGCACATTTGGATGTGGAACTGTCAGAACCGCTGATACAGTGATCAACATCAGTGGTGAGCATCCTTCCAACTACTTCCCAGGACTAGCCAGCCCCACGGATGCTACCTCAGGTGTTTCCATTGGCACCCCTTGGATTCCCGGATGCTTGGAGCCTCTCCTCTCAGCAGCAAAACTGGTGCTTCCCTACCCAACCACTCCACTCCTCTCCGGACCGCTGCTCACCTGCAAGGTCCCCACTCTGGCAGGTGAGCCTCTTAGGGTTGCCAACCCTCCCAGTTTCACCAGGAATCTCCCTGAATCTGGCCCTATCTCCCGGAGGCTACTGAAGCCAAATTGGGAGATTTTAGGCGCTAAAAGTCCAGTGGCACAGCAGGGCTAAAGCAGGCTCCCTGCCTGCCCTGGCCCTGCACCCCTCCTGGAAGTGGCTGGCACATCCCTGCGGCCCCTGGGGAGGTACAGGGGGTCTCCACGCTCTGTCCCCACCCCAAACACTGACTACGTAGCTCCCATTGACTGGGAACTGCGGCCAATGGGAGCTGCAGGGGTGGCGCTTGTGGGCATGGGCAGCGCATGGAGCCCCATGCTCCCCCCACCCAGGGGCCACAGCGTGCCGGCTGCTTCCGGGAGCAATGCGGGGCCAGAGCAAGCAGGGAGCCTGCCTTACTCATAGATTCAAGGACTGGAAGGGACCTCAAGAGGTCATCATGTCCAGTCCCCTGCCCTCATGGCAGGACCAAATACTGCCTAGACCATCCCTGATAGACATTTATCTAACCTACTCTTAAATATCTCCAGAGATGGAGATTCCACAACCTCCCCAGGCAACTTATTCCAGTGTTTAACCACCCTGACAGTTAGGAACTTTTTCCTAATGTCTAACCTAAACCTCCCTTGCTGCAGTTTAAGCCCATTGCTTCTTGTTCTATCCTTAGAGGCTAAGGTGAACAAGTTTTCTCCCTCCTCCTTATGACACCCTTTTAGATACCTGAAAGCTGCTATCATGTCCCCTCTCAGTCTTCTCTTTTCCAAACTAAACAAACCCAATTCTTTCAGCCTTCCTTCATAGGTCATGTTCTCAAGACCTTTAATCATTCTTGTTGCTCTTCTCTGGACCCTCTCCAATTTCTCCACATCTTTCTTGAAATGCGGTGCCCAGAACTGGACACAATACTCCAGTTGAGGCCTAACCAGCGCAGAGTAGAGCAGAAGAATGACCTCTCATGTCTTGCTCACAACACACCTGTTAATGCATCCCAGAATCACGTTTGCTTTTTTTTTTGCAACAGCATCGCACTGTTGACTCATATTTAGCTTGTGGTCCACTATAACCCCTAGATCCCTTTCCGCTGTACTCCTTCCTAGACAGTCTCTTCCCATTCTGTATGTGTGAAACAGATTGTTCCTTCCTAAGTGGAGCACTTTGTATTTGTCTTTGTTAAACTTCATCCTGTTTACCTCAGACCATTTCTCCAATTTGTCCAAATCATTTTGAATTATGACCCTATCCGCCAAAGCAGTTGCAATCCCTCCCAGTTTGGTATCATCTGCAGACTTAATAAGCGTACTTTCTATGCCAATATCTAAGTCATTGATGAAGATATTGAACAGAGACGGTCCCAAAACAGACCCCTGTGGAACCCCACTTGTTATACCTTTTCAGCATGATTGGGAACCATTAATAACTACTCTTCGAGTACAGTTATCCAGCCAGTTATGCACCCACCTTATAGTAGCCTTGTGGAGGTGCGGACTCACCCCTGCGGTGCCTCCTGCTGGTCTCAGGGGATTAGCTCTTTTTCTAGCTCCAGAGTGCCCTCTGCAGGCCAGTGATCCACTTGTCTTTTGGCCCCCGTATCCCTCCCAGGATCCAGTGCCCTTTTAGCTGGGGTGCTTCCCCTGGCAGTAACCCCTTTCTCTCAGGGTCTCCCCTCACCTGGAAACCTCCACCCACTATCCCCACCTTGCCTCAGTATCAGGCTACTGCCAGTCATCATCTAGCCCTTATGCCCTGGGGCAGACTGCAGTATCAGTCTACTATCACTGGCAAGGTTGGGTTTGGACCTGCTGCCTTTGCTTACCCCTGGGCTGCCCTCTGCAACCCCCAGTACCTGTTGGCCTGGTGCTAGGCTGCAGCCTGGGGCTTTCCAGGCTGGAGCTCCCCAGCTCCTATGCCTTTCCCCAGCCCTGCTCCACTCAGGTACCCTGTGTCTAGCTCCCTGCAGCCAGGCCCTTCTCCCTCTATAGGCAGAGGAAGACTTACTCTTCTGGCTTCCCTCGCCTTCTTATAAGGCCCTGTTGCTCAGTTTGGGGCATGGCCCCAGCTTCAGCCACTTCCCCCAATCAGCCAGGGTTTTACCTTGCCCAACCCCAGCCCTCTGCAGGGTTTTTCCAACCCTTTCCAGGCTGGAGCAGGTCATCACCCCACTACAAGCCCCATCTAAGTTGTATTTGCCTAGTTCATTGATAAGAATATCATGCAAAACCGTATCAAATGCCTTAGTAAAGTCTAGGTATACCACATCCACCGCTTCTCCCTTATCCAAAAAACTCGTTACCCTATCAAAGAAAGCTATCAGATTTGTTTGACATGATTTGTTCTTTACAAATCCATGCTGGCTATTCCCTATCACCTTATCACCTTTCAAGTGTTTGCAGATGATTTCCTTAATTACTTGCTCCATTATCTTCCCTGGCACAGAAGTTAAACTAACTGATCTGTAGTTTCCTGGGTTGTTTTTATTTCCCTTTTTATTTTCCCTTTAGCCCTGCTGCACCACCGCCTGGGAGCTGCCGGAGGTAAGCACCTCCAATCCACACCCCAACTCCCTGCCCCAGCCCTGAGCCCCCTCCTGCACCCAAACTCCCTTCCAGAGCCTGCACCCCAACCCTCTGCCCCAGCCTGGTGAAAGTGAGTGAGGGTGTGGGAGAGTGAGCGACAGAGTGAGGGGGGGCAGGGCCTCAGGGAAGGGGTGGGGAAGGTGCAGGGCCTCAGGGAAACGGCAAGGCAGGGGCAGGGCAAGAGTGTTTGGGCTTGTGTGATTAGACAGTTGGCAACACTAGAGCCTCTCCTGCTATTGCCGGACAGGTCCCTGCAGGCACCGCACCGAGGCCTGCCCGTTCCACCAATTCCCCCAGTACTGGAACTATCCTCTGAGTCAGAGGAGTTCCCTGAGCCGGAACCCTGCTCCTCCTCAATGTTTCGGCAAGGGTCTGACTCACATCCCTGACTGACATATGACCCAGTGGCACAGGTCTGGTACCAGTACTCGTGGGGCCCCCCACACCCCCAGCAACTCTCCCCTTGTCCATACTGGGTGACCAGAGACCCTATTGACAGCTCTTATCAGCGCTCCCAGGCACCCTTTTATACTACCCAGTCTCCTTCTCCAGCATCATCTATCTCGCAGGAAGAGGTCGAAGTTGAGTCAGTACCACTGGCTCCACTGCTCCCTACAGCCACTTCCTCCTCACCGGACGAGGCAATCATTCTCCTCTCCCTCTCTCTGCCAGATGATCACCACCAGTACCAAGACCCGCTCCAGCAGGTGGCAGAGGGCCTGGGGATCCCACTGGAGAAGATTCAATACTGGCAAGACCAGCTCCCAGACATTCTTCAGCCTCAGGGACCATCTAGGTTGACGCTCCCCATTAATGAGGCTATTCTCCATCCAGCACAGGTGCTGTGGCACACCCCAGCCTCCTCTGCCCTCATGCCTAAGAGGACAGAGCAGAGGTACTTTGTCCCTACCAAAGGGGCAGCTTTTCTTTTCTCCCTGCTCCCCCCAGATCCTTTGTTGTCCACGTGGCAGCTGAACAGGTACGCCAGCAGCTGCAGAAATCGTCTGGACCTGTTGGGGAGGAAGGTGTCCTCCTCTCCAGCAATACATAGCCAATTATCAGGCTCTGCTAGCCAAATATGATTTCAACAACTATGCATGGCTAGCGGAATTCCAGGACAAACTGCCACCAGAGCAGCAGCAGCAGTTTCAGGCGCTGGTGGATGAGGGACACTTGGTCACCAAGGTGGGCCTGCAAACGGCTGTGGATGTGGCCGACATGGCCTCTCGCTCCCTTGCTATGGGAATCATCATGTGCCAGGACTCGTGGCTCCAGTCCTCCGGCTTTCCCAAGGAGATCCAAACTACAATTGTGGGCCTAGCCTTTGAAGGGAACAAGCTGTCTTCCAGCAAAACTAACAAGTTCCTTCATTCTTTGAAGGACTCCCGGGGCACATTATGATCCCTGGGTATCTATACCCTGGGCCCACACTGCAGACAACAGCAGCAGCAATTCTGTCCCTGCTCATATGCGCCCTACTTGGTCCATTACCAATGCAAGAAGGAATCCCCACACCGGTGACATCGTTCCCAGCAATCACACTTCCCCACTTCTCTGCCCCCTTTCACCAGCAACCGAAGTCCCAGTTTTTACACGACTATCAAGACCCATGAACCTCTCCGAATGCCACCCATGGAGCCCCATGTTATCATTGGGGGCTGTCTTGCCATATTTCCCACAATTAGGGCAAGATCACCATGGACGGTTGGATACTGGAACTCATCCACCATGGATACTCCATAGAATTTCTTTCCTTTCCCCTGCCTCAGTCCCCCCCATCCACTGGATAGCCCCAGAGGACCCTTCCCATCAATGCATTCTCCAACAAGAAGCAGATGTCCTTCTCGCGAAGGGCGCCATAGAGCAGGTACTGTCTCCCTACCTAGGAATAGGCTTCTACTCCCCACACTTCCTCATCCCAAAGAAGGGTAGAGAGCGCCACCCCAGTCTTGACATTTGGCTACTAAACACCCTTATCAGAACATCCAAATTCCATAGGGTGACACTGGCATCTATTATTCCATCTCTCCCCAACAGGGCCTCGTTCGCAGCTCTTGAGATGAAGGACACCTACTTCCACATCGACATTCACCCGGCCCACCGGAAATTTCTCCACTTCCAGGTGGGACACCACTACTACCAATTCCGAGTCCTGCCTTTTGGCATAGTGACAGCTCCGTGAGTTTTCATTAAGGTAAACAGTGTTTTCAAGAAGGACTGAATTGATATTTAACATGTACAGAAATGCAGATGCTTAGATGAAAGGGAGGGATAGCTCAGTGGTTTGAGCTTTGGCCTGCTAAACTTAGGGTTGTGAGTTCAATCCTTGAGGGGGGCATTTAAGGATCTGGGGCAAAAATCTGTCTGGGGATTGGTCCTGCTTTGAGCAGCGGGTTGGACTAGATGACCTCCTGAGGTCCATTCCAACTCTGTGATATTATAGATCTTGTTCTTGTCTTGCTTACATAGATTTTACTAGTGTAACTCCACTGACTTCAGTGTAAGTGAGATCGAAGACCTACTGAAGTCCTAGCATGGATGAAAGTGGTTGATCATTCTGCATTCTGAGAAGTTTTAGTTTGTATAGAGTTTTAGTTGTAATGTGTATAGAGAGTCTTGATGTATTAATTAAAATGTGACTTCTTAGATCATAAAACCACTGAATTCTGAATAGGACTGATGTTGAGACTCAATATGAAGCAAGACAGAATGTGCAACCAAATATGAATACCCCTGAGCACTATATTTGTGAATTTATAACTATCTGGGTAAATAGTAAGCTTGTTATTCTAGTTCCCCTATAGATTTGCCACCTAGAGAGAGATTTTTTTACCTAATTATAAATACTCTAGATAGCTTCTTCTGAATGTTTTTACTAACTTTTCAATCATCTTAAAATAATAAAACATACACAGCCTAAAATTTTTTTTCACTCCTATAGCATCCTGGCCAGTGAGACTATAGGCACAAATGATAAATAATCTGTTTTTTAAATGTCATCTTCCGCACAATGAAACAATTTTGTCATGAGTTTTTAGATGTACATAAAAATAAAAACTCAGATCTGCAGATTCCCCAGAATTAGTTTGCCTCATTTTTTACCTTTAGGAAAATAAAGAGTTTGGCAGTAACCGTGTACTGAAATTACAGTAATGATACTGGAAATGTCCCAGAAATTTGGACTGTGTAGTTTAGTGAGGAAATGAATAATAGGGGATATGTACAAAATAATGAATGGAAAGAAGGCAAATTGGATATTCCTCTATTTGCTTTCTTATAGTACAAAGTCAAGAAGCCAGGCAATGAAATTGAAAGGCAACAAATTTAAAATTGATAAAAGGAAACTCTTTTACTCTTGCATAATTAATCTTTGGAATTCATTCCATACAATCCCACTGAGTATAAGAATTTAGCAGGATACAAAAAAATTAGACATTTAGATTGATAATGAGAACATCCAGAGTTTTGCATTATAAGGGAGATATATATATAGAGAGAGATATAGATATAAGACTATAACTGCTAATGCTTCAGAGCATAAGCCACCATTAACTGATGTGATTAGGAGAAAAAATTCTATGAGTATCTTAATCCATAATTGTCCGCTTTCCTCTGAAACATTTGGTATTGGCCACTATCAAAGATGGGATACTGAATTTGTGGTCCACTGGTCCAGTTTTTAATTCCTAACTATTATGGTGTTCTAATGAAGTTCAGCACAGACCATTACAAAGGTGCAATGCACTCTGAAAGGAACAATTTAAATTATTCTGATACATATTGATGTACTCTTAATTAGTTGTGAGCACTCAGAAAAATGATTTAATTATCATTATGGATAGCTCAATGACGCTGTCTGCTGAACGCAGAGCAGTAGTCCAAACTCCGCTGCTCCAAAACCTATTAAGATGTTAGGCTTTATTCAAAAGTACAGAATATTCTTTATTAGAGAATAATATACAACATATTATAATGACATTATATAAACTGATGGTGCAGTACACCTTCCCTTTGAATGCTTCTGTCAGCTTCTATCACCTCATTTCAAGATAAAGAGCTGAAATAAAACAGCATCCAGAAAAAGTCAACAAAAAGTATCAAAGGCATGAGTATCAATTTGCCCCAGGCCCCAGGCCGCGCAGGGCCCCCCATAAGAATATAGTATTCTATAGTATTGCAACTTTTTTTTAATGGAAGGGGCCCCCGAAATTGCTTTGCCCTGGGGCCCCCTGTATCCTCTGGGCAGCCCTGCATGAGAGGGTTCCAGGGAGATTTAAGAGACCAACGGACAGAATCTCATTTACACTAAGCTCATTTATACCACTCTGGCAGTATAAAGGGGTCTTAAGGTGGGTATAAATTACATAACAATTAATTTACTAACCACATTTAAGTTATAGTTATGTTTACTTTATACTGCCAGATCAGCATAAAAGAGGCCTTAATGTAAATGAGAACTAGGCCTGATTCTCTGCTGTATTGCACCAGATTTACATTGCTGTAACAGTAGTGTTGCACTGGCATAAAACTAGAATAACAGAGTGGAGAATCAAGAGTGTCTGGTTTTGTAAAGTTTTAGTGTTAGAGAGATGACAGAGGTATATATAATATTAGCTGCCACTGAAGTCCATGGCAGATTTGCCATTGATAACCAGCAGCCAATATTTTAACTTCATTATTAAGCAGGATGCCCTTTCCAGACAGTCATAATAACAGAAGGCTTCATAACAGGACTCTTACCTTTGAACACATGGCTAAATGTGTAAAGCTAGAAGAAAGCACAGTTGGAAAATTGTTACAAAATTCTACCGCATGCCCATCTGTGTCTGTGGTTTGACTCTTAAAACAACCTGAAATGACTTGTAAGACAGTTTACAGTTTTTGTGGCATACTGATCATTTTTCCCAAATGGGTGTCTCATACAATTTAGAAGTTCTGCATCTGTGCATATCCCCTGGCATGAACCGAAAGAGACTCATTAATCAATTTAAGCTATTTCAGGATATCATTTTGACAGCTGAAAGGAAAGTAGCTTATTAAGGGGTCTTTTTGCCCATTATTTTTCTTGGCTAAATTGTGGGTAAAATTCTTTCATTTTTTAGCTGAAAAAGAAAAAATTGATTGAGCTTTCTCTTGTGATGTTTAATGTTATCTTTGTAAACATAGGTTTTACAGATGGCATCCTCATACTGCCTTCCTTATTCAAAGACAGCACACGTACCACAAAATACCACCACTCACATCATTATCACTGTTAGAACATATTTTGTCCCTTCCTGTTGTTAGAAGCTTGTGTATTATGTCTAGTTCCAGATGTAGCCTTATGTGCAGTCAGGGGCGGCTCTAGGTATTTTGGTGCCCCAAGCACGGCAGGCAGGCTGCCCTCGGCGGCTTGCCTGTGGGAGGTCCCCGGTCCCACGGATTCGGCGGCACACCTGTGGGAGGTCTGCCGAAGCCACGGGACCAGCGGACCCTCCACAGGCATGCTGCCGAAGGCAGCCTGCCTGCCGCCATCATGGTGACTGGCAAAGCGCCCCCCGTGGCTTGCCGCCCCAGGCACACGCTTGGCGTGCTGCTGCCTGGAGCCGCCACTGTGTGCAGTTATATATTGAACGCAGACAGGTTGAATGTTGGCCTGTTCCATCTACACTGGCGTTTCTCAACCCCTGGGTCATGACCCAAAATGGGGTCACAAGAATGTATGAAAGAGTTGTGAACAAACTTTAAAAATAGATAATATTTTGCATACAATTTTCTTTAAGTAGATGCCACTTGTGCTGCACTGTACGTTAACAAGTTATTTGAACATGCAGGTGCCACCAATTAGCCAATCAAATGCAATGCACAAAGAGTTATGGGAAAGACCACTCTGGGAACAGGGGTCTCGTGTCCCTGTCCCCCCAATTGACTACCTCGGGAAGGGATGCAGTGGGAACTATTGGCCAGCCCACCTATTGCTGCCGTGCATGGTAGCTTCTGCTGGTGTCCAGCTGCCTCACAAGCAACGGAGGACATGTAGCAGCTCGGGGGGGAGGCAGGTGAGAAAGCGGGAAATGGAGAACTACAGGTGAGGAAAGCAAGCACAACCCAGCAGGAGGGAGCTGCCTGGATCTCCCGCCCAGCCCCAGTGCCGTCCCTGGGTGCCACTGGGCAACTTTCAGCACCCTGGGTACATCATCCGGGCTTAGGCTGCAGCAGTTCCGAGAGGGAGGATGCCCCCGAGCAGCCCCTTCCTGACCCAAGGCAGCTGGTAAGCACCAGGAGGTTAGGGAGGAGGTTTATTCCTACCTCACAAAGCAGGGGTGGATACCG
This sequence comes from Mauremys reevesii, assembly GCF_016161935.1. Taxonomy (NCBI): domain Eukaryota; kingdom Metazoa; phylum Chordata; order Testudines; family Geoemydidae; genus Mauremys; species Mauremys reevesii. The sequence goes on along the minus strand of NC_052625.1, from coordinate 145,254,879 downwards.
CACCCTGGGGGGGCTGGAGTCCCGGAGGAACTGAAGAAAGGAGAGAGGCCCTGCAGGGTGCCTTGGCAGCCAGTGTACCTGGTGCTCCGCAATTGGGGGGCCCCACGATGTCCTGCATGTGCCTGTGCAAACTTTGTCCAGCCCGCTGGGTGCTCGATGTGGAGCCAGGATTGGCCGTGCACTACACTGCAGTGCTACATCAGTGCAGCTGCAGCATGTCTAGTGAAGACATGCTATGCGGATGGGAGAGAGCTTTCCTGTTGGCATAATTACTCCACCTCGGCGAGAAGCAGAAGCTGCCTATATAGCGCCGGTGTGGACAGTGTGAAACTTGTAGCATGGGTGGGGTGGGGGGCTTTTTCACACCCCTGAGCAACATAAGAACATAACATAAGAACATAAGAAAGGCCGTACCGGGTCAGACCAAAGGTCCGTCTAGCCCAGTATCTGTCTACCGACAGTGGCCAATGCCAGGTGCCCCTGAGGGAGTGAATCTAACAGGCAATGATCAAGTGATCTCTCTCCTGCCATCCATCTCCATCCTCTGACGAACAGAGGCTAGGGACACCATTCTTACCCATCCTGGCTAATAGCCATTTATGGACTTAGCCACCATGAATTTATCCAGTCCCCTTTTAAACATTGTTATAGTCCTAGCCTTCACAACCTCCTCAGGTAAGGAGTTCCACAAGTTGACTGTGCGCTGCGTGAAGAAGAACTTCCTTTTATTTGTTTTAAACCTGCTGCCTATTAATTTCATTTGGTGACCCCTAGTTCTTGTATTATGGGAATAAGTAAATAACTTTTCCTTATCCACTTTCTCAACATCACTCATGATTTTATATACCTCTATCATGTCCCCCCTTAGTCTTCTCTTTTCCAAACTGAAGAGTCCTAGCCTCTTTAATCTTTCCTCATATGGGACCCTCTCTAAACCCCTAATCATTTTAGTTGCTCTTTTCTGAACCTTTTCTAGTGCTAGAATATCTTTTTTGAGGTGAGGAGACCACATCTGTACACAGTATTCGAGATGTGGGCGTACCATGGATTTATATAAGGGCAATAATATATTCTCAGTCTTATTCTCTATCCCCTTTTTAATGATTCCTAACATCCTGTTTGCTTTTTGACCGCCTCTGCACACTGCGTGGACATCTTCAGAGAACTATCCACGATAACTCCAAGATCTTTTTCCTGACTCGTTGTAGCTAAATTAGCCCCCATCATGTTGTATGTATAGTTGGGGTTATTTTTTCCAATGTGCATTACTTTACATTTATCCACATTAAATTTCATTTGCCATTTTGTTGCCCAATCACTTAGTTTCGTGAGATCTTTTGAAGTTCTTCACAATCTGCTTTGGTCTTAACTATCTTGAGTAGTTTAGTATCATCTGCAAACTTTGCCACCTCACTGTTTACCCCTTTCTCCAGATCATTTATGAATAAATTGAATAGGATTGGTCCCAGGACTGACCCTTGGGGAACACCACTAGTTACCCCTCTCCATTCTGAGAATTTACCATTAATTCCTACCCTTTGTTCCCTGTCCTTTAACCAGTTCTCAATCCATGAAAGGACCTTTCCTTTTATCCCATGACAGCTTAATTTACATAAGAGCCTTTGGTGAGGACCTTGTCAAAGGCTTTCTGGAAATCTAAGTACACTATGTCCACGGATCCCCTTGTCCACATGTTTGTTGACCCCTTCAAAGAACTCTAATAGATTAGTAAGACACGATTTCCCTTTACAGAAACCATGTTGACTATTGCTCAAGAGTTTATGTTTTTCTATGTGTCTGACAATTTTATTCTTTACTATTGTTTCAACTAATTTGCCCGGTACCGACGTTAGACTTACCGGTCTGTAATTGCAGGATCACCCCTAGAGCCCTTTTTAAATATTGGCGTTACATTAGCTAACTTCCAGTCATCGGGTACCGAAGCCGATTTAAAGGACAGGTTACAAACCTTAGTTAATAGTTCCGCAACTTCACATTTGAGTTCTTTCAGAACTCTTGGGTGAATGCCATCTGGTCCCAGTGACTTGTTAATGTTGAGTTTATCAATTAATTCCAAAACCTCCTCTAGTGACACTTCAATCTGTGACAGTTCCTCAGATTTGTCACCTACAAAAGCCAGCTCAGGTTTGGGAATCTCCTAACATCCTCAGCTGTGAAGACTGAAGCAAAGAATCCATTTAGTTTCTCCGCAATGACTTTATCGTCTTGAAGCGCTCCTTTTGAATTTTGATCATCAAGGGGCCCCACTGGTTGTTTAGCAGGCTTCCTGCTTCTGATGTACTTAATAAACATTTTGTTATTACCTTTGGAGTTTTTGGCTAGTCGTTCTTCAAACTCCTCTTTGGCTTTTCTTATTACACTCTTGCACTTAAGTTGGCAGTGTTTGTGCTCCTTTCTATTTGCCTCACTAGGATTTGACTTCCACTTTTTAAAGGAAGTCTTTTTATCTCTCACTGCTTCTTTTACATGGTTGTTAAGCCACGGTGGCTCTTTTTTAGTTCTTTTACTGTTTTTCTTAATTTGGGGTATACATTGAAGTTGGGCCTCTATTATGGTGTCTTTAAAAAGGGCCCACGCAACTTGCAGGGATTTCACTTTAGTCACTGTACCTTTTAATTTTTGTCTAACTAACCCCCTCATTTTTGTATAGTTCCCCCTTTTGAAATTAAAGGCCACAGTGTTGGGCAGTTGAGATGTTCTTCTCACCACAGGGATGTTGAATGCTATTGTATTATGGTCACTATTTCCAAGCGGTCCTGCTATAGTTACCTCTTGGACCAGCTCCTGCGCTCCACTCAGGATTAAATCTAGAGTTGCCTCTCCCCTTGTGGGTTCCCGTACCAGCTGCTCCATGAAGCAGTCATTTAAAGTATCGAGAAATTTTATCTCTGCATTTCGTCCTGAAGTGAAATGTTCCCAGTCAATATGGGGATAATTGAAATCCCCCACTATTATTGGGTTCTTAATTTTGATAGCCTCTCTAATTTCCCTTAGCATTTCATCATCACTATTACTGTCCTGGTCAGGTGGTCGATAATAGATCCCTACTGTTATATTTTTACTAGAGCATGAAATTTCTATCCATAGAGACTCTATGGAACCTGTGGATTCGCTTAAGATTTTTACTTCATTTGAATCTACACTTTCTTTCACATATAGTGCCACTCCTCCCCCTGCACGGCCTGTTCTGTCCTTCCGATATATTTTGTACCCCGGAATGATTGTGTCCCATTGATTGCTCTCAGTCCACCAGGTTTCTGTGATGCCTATTATATCTATATCCTCCTTTATCACAAGGCACTCTAGTTCACCCATCTTATTATTTAGACTTCTGGTATTTGTGTACAAGCACTTTAAAAACTTGTCCCTGTTTATTAGCCTGCCTTTTTCTGATGTGCCAGATTCTTTTTTATGTGACTGTTTATCATCTGATCCGGCCCTTACATTATACTTCTCATTCCTCTGCTCCTGACTATAACCTTGAGATTCTCTATCATCAGACTCTCTCCTAAGAGAAGTCTGTGTCCGATCCACACGCTCCTCTGCAGCAGTCGGCTTTCATATAACATAAGTTATATGAACTTAGGCTGTAGTGTTGACCTTTCCTTAAGCATTCATTGGGTTAGCCAGCAGATGAGCGATGGTTTTGAGAATGCCAGTGACAGCAAAACGGTGAACTTAGAGGCAGTTCGGTGCCTAAATACCTTTATAATCTGTCCCTTTATGTTTACTACACTGGAATCCTGTCTTTTCTCTAGCATGAAGGACACTATTTGTTCTATACCCTAAAGGGTTTGTTATGCAAAGACAAATGAGCCAGATCCTCAGCTGTTGTAGATCAATGCAATCATTGGCTTCAGTGGTGCAAAACTGATTTTAACTAGCTGAAGATCTGACTAAGGCTTTGTCTACACTGGCAATTGAAGGACAAAACTTTTGTCTTTCAGAGGTGTTAAACCTCCCTTCCCCCCACCACCCCCCGGAAGACAAAAGTTTTGCCACAAGAAGTGCCTGTGTGAATGGTGCATTGTCGGTTTGTTGGGGGTGGAAGTATTTTGTCGGCAAAAGTGCCGACAAACAGCGGCTCCACTGCCTGACTTTTAGCAACATGGCTGTGTTGACATGGCCATGTCACTAAAAGCTGTGTAGTGCAGAGAAAGCCTGAGTAGGTGAAGTGCAAGATCATCCTCACTGTCCCTTATCACTTTAGTAGCACTCCTCTAATTCTTTTGTTAGATCTGTCCTAAAGCTATATAGAATAGTTACTCCCTTAGTCGTAGTTTTTACGGCAACTATACTAAATAAATCCCAAACACCTGTTATCAAGGCAAGAATAAGACACTTCACTGAGTGAGAATGACTAATTCCATGACCTAGAGCAGAATCTAAGTTTGTATTTTAAAATAGATTTCTAGCTGTTATTTCTCCAAACACTGAACTGAACATAACTGAAACTGCAGCTGCTGAGCAGTCAGTGAGCAGCCACACTGTTGGGTTCGTAGGAGGAGTTTCATTCACTCTCCCTCAGTCCAGCAGCAGAGTGAATGGAAGAGTAACTTCAATATCTTGCCCACTTCCACATCTGCATTCTCTTGGTTTCTCGAAGTTCCCCTATCCTGGGTTGATAAGAGAAAGAGAGAGAGAGAGAGAGAGAGAGAGTGTGTGCACAGGATGGAAGGGTGTGTAGAAAAAGAGATCTGAGTGTGCATTTACAAACAGATACTAGATGTACTCAGGAGCTTGAGCAACAACAGCTGCAAGAGGACTAAATAGTATTGTGATGGGTTCCCCGGGGGTACCACTGAGCCCTCTGTCTGACTGATCTGGACTCCTTCTCACACTGTGATGCTGTGACAAGCTGCAAACCTCTCCAGGTGCAGCACTTACACACACATCTATAGGCAGAGACATACCCAGCTGAGTAACATGAACACTTCTAGACACTCATGAACTAACAATAGAGAGGCTCCAGCCAATTCACCCAGTTCAGGACCCCAGAGCTGTACCATCCTCCCCTTGCCAGAAGCTTGACCAGTGTAAGTTTATTACTCAGTGTGCCACTTCTACAAAGAAAAGTGGATGTGCATCAGCTTTTGATCCCCCAGGTAAAATATAAAACAGATTTATTAACTACAGAAAAGATAGATTTTAAATGATTATAAGTAGTAAGCATACAGCTCAAAGTTGGTTACCTAAGAAATAAAAAGTAAAATTGCAATCTGAGTTCTACAACCTAGACAGGATTTCAATCCGGCAGTGTTTCACCCTGATGGTATACAAGCTTGGATTCTCCTTTGCAACCTGGGACCACCTCCCCAGTTCAGTCTTTGTTCTCACAGGTTTCTAGGTGTTGAGTTGTGGGGGGAGTAAGGACAAATGATGATGTCACTTCCCCTCCTTTATAGGTTCCTCAAGCTTGCCGGAAAGATATTTTGCTATGATGTGAGTCAAACAGTCTCCATTGTTTACATGCTCTCTCTCAGGCTACATCTACACTAGAAACTTCAAAGCACTGCTGTGGGAGCACTCCCATGGTAGTGCTTTGAAGTGTGAGTGTGGTCACATGTGAGCACTGGGAGAGAGCTCTCCCTGTGCTCCTGGTAATCCACCTCCACGAGGGGAATAGCCTGTCAACACTAGTGCTTTAAAGCGCTCAAACTTGCTCCGCTCAGAGGAGTGATTTTTCATGCCCCTGAGCCAGCAAGTTAGAGCGCTATAAAATGGAAGTGTAGAAAAGGCTTGAGAGATCTCCACTGTATACAATTCCTGGGGTAGTCTTTGTGGGTGTAGATTTCCCTTAATGCACCATCATCAGTGTCTGGCTGTCCCATTGTTGTACCTGAAAGGCTGATTGTGGGTGTTTCAACTTCAAACACCATATTTCAGTAACATACACATAGCAAAACTTTATAACTTCAGATACTGTGACAGAACATACAACAGGATATTAATATTCAACAGATCAAGCCTTTTAGAATGATACCTCACAAGGCATACTTTGTACAAAACATATCATAAATCATATCATCATGGTAAATGTGGGGATACCAGGGTGTTGCTTTCAGGTACAGGGTGTCGCAAGTATACCCCTTTCAATCAACACACAGGAAAGGAATAAGGATACCACATTTCTATTGCCATCTCAACCAAGTTGCTAGCACTCACTATTGGTGAAAGCACAGAACTGAAAATTATTCTTGCTAATTTCCAGTACCAAATAAGGATCTGTATTTGTTTTCATTGTTTTAAGATATTTTTACCCATTTTTGTTTTTGTTTGGATTTTAATATCGATTGCATTTGGATAAAGGCTAACTTTAAATTAATCCTCCAAAATGCACAGAACAGAAAACATATAGGAATGTGGTATCAACTAATGAGTTAAGCGCCCACAGAGAGACGCTGAATGATAAAGATTTTGTTTTAAGCTAAAAATGTGTCTAAAAAAAAACCAAAACAGAGTCAGCAGCAGAAGACAGGTGGGAGCTGATGGTACTGAGAGAGGCCCCAAGGCTGGTCTAATAAGGTGTGTGTTTGAGGTATACCTATGAGGGTTTTAAATTTTGATACTACATTTAGAAAAAAAATTACTCCTACCAAGAGTAACAATGGCAATGGATGGGAGGGAAATATAGGCTGCAAAGTAATTCCTAATATTGATCTGATTAAATCAATGAATTGGCTCACCTATGTGATCTGGGGTCAGGGATAAGGAGAATAATGGATCTGGAACAGGTGGACAGACGATATCCATCAACCAGAGCTTGTCCCATTGTGCTAGCAGGTCTAACGTTTCGCAGGGTGGGTGGAGGAAGTAGCCACTAGCTTCAGTTTTGCACGGACCAGTAGCGGGGGGCTGTGGCCAGCTGGCAAAACTGCACGGAATTATTGTAACCTAGTCCGCAATTGGGTGAATTTCGTGCCTCGGGAAAGCACCCAACTGAAATCCTCCGCCTAGCCCCGAAGCAGGAGCCACATAGGAAGCAGCAAGACCAGTCTCCAGTGGTGTAGTAGTGTCCAAGCATCTTCCCAGCCCACTCGCTAACCTGCCAGTGCGCCTCCCCTTGCCCTGGGGAGCCGACAGGTTATTGCAGCGCCCCTGGCTGGCTGCTCAAAGCGGGGTCTCTCTGCCGAGCCAGTTAGCAAGGGCGCCGCTTAGAGAGGGGCCCAAGCGGCAGCCTTTTGGGACGAGCAGTGTCGTGCTGGGGTTTGCGGTCCTGCCCGTCCCGGTGCCGCTGGGCGCGGGGGGCAGTACCAGCTTTGGGGATGGTCACATGTCACCGGAGTGTGCCTGATGGGGCCTGGCGCTGCCCTTCGCGCTCAGTAAAACCAGCGCAGCGCAGCGCAGCGCCCGCTGCTTCCTGCTCCCAGCAGCCTGACACTGCAGCGGCTGCGGGAAGCCCCGAGGAGGAGAGAAGCGCCCACTCCCGGCTCCCCGGTAGCTCCGATTAGCTTTGCCGCCCCACGTGATCGCCCCGGCGGCGTGCGGGGCAGGCAGGCTGTGGCGGGGCTGGGCGAGGGGCGCTCCTCGCCGCGCGGACTCCTTCTCCCGAGGAGAACTTGCCAGCCCGGGACCCAGCCCGGCGGCGCAGTGAGCAGGGGCGGTTCGCGTGCCCCCGGAGGGGGAGCGAGAGCGGGCCGGGGGCGCGCGCCGGGGCTCTGGCCGTGCGCTCGGGTTGGGTGCGGCTGGTGCCAACTCCAGCAGCAGCCCCCGCGCGTGGCCCGCTCCCTCCCGGGGCTGCTGCCGCGCGCCAGGCAGCGGAGGGGGGGCTGCAAAGGCGGGCTCGGCTGCGAGCGGGACGGGGTAGGCAGCAGAGCCCAGCCGCGCGCCGCGGCCAGGTAACGTTTTAAGTCTGATCGCTCTGTCGCCTTCCAGCCTGCGCAGCCGGCTTGGGAGCCTGTAGTGCTGATCCGTTATTACCCGCTGCACTGGGGTGGGGGGGAGGCGGAGAGAGAATCTCTCTCGTAACAGCCCACGAAGGCTAAAACTTAACCGTGCTGAGCGGCTCAGGTGCACTAAATGGGGGATACTCTTGTCTGTTAAATGGCCATTGCAGCCCTCCTGTGTGCCTCGTGGGAGGTATTGCATAGCACGTAACATGAGAGAAATGCAGACCTAGATTTCAGCTCTTGCCCCCTTTGCTTTTGGGTGAGGTGTGGGGGTTTGCCCTTGGTTCTCGTCAGTCGGGTTTTTATTAGCGTCCGAAGGAAATTGTTGAGAGGGAAGAGGGTGGCTTTTTTTTTTTTTTTACTAAAAATTCCATATCAGTGAACCAAGATTAGTTTTTGGTTGTGTGTATTACTTTCATTTGCGTTTAGATTACCTCAGAATAGTTGCACTACAGTTTTATGCGTCTGTTTTTTAAAAAATTTCCTGTAAACTCAGCAAAATCAGTGTATTCAGAACAAAAGAAACATCTGTAGCTATGTTACTAACATTAGATTTAGAGCAAGCACAAATTTGATAAATCTCAAGACATAAGTAAATTTTGAACACATGCAATTTTCCCATTCAGTTTTAAATGTAAATACATATTGCATTTGAACTAGGAGAAAACATCTTTTGAAACTGGTAAATTATTTAAAAAATAATCAAAAATGGAAAGAGAAAAGCATTTGAACTAAGGATGAGAAATCAGTGGAAGTTCTACTTGAAGAACAGCAGGATGTGGTCTTATTTCAGAATTTAAACTCTTAAAATAAACAGTTGTGTGTCATAAATATACTACAAGTATCAGAGTTTGTGTAACTGGGTATTAGAGGATAGTTCATTACTGTATTCTGTTTAGAAAATATACTGTGATTTAGGGTAAAACTTTCAAAAGCATCTAGGTTCCATTTTCAAAAGTGCCTTAGGTACTAGAAGCCTAAATGTCATTGAAGGTCAGTAGGTTCCCAAGTGCCTACATCACCTTTGGAAATGGCACAGAGGCACTCCTGGAAACTTTACCCTTTGTGTACATGTGGGTATTTGTTAAGTAACCTATTTCTTTGTTGCTAAATCCAGGTGTTCAAAAAAATCAATCAAATTCTCCTCAAATCATGAAATTGGTTTTTTTTTTGTTTGTTAGGTTTTGAGCAGGGGTGGGAGTGGAAGCTTGTGTACACTGCACAGCAATGCAGACTGATTTCTAGAATGCACCAATGTGTTGGTGTACTAGGATGTGATATGTAGAATGTATGTTTTAGGTGTTGGGACATGTGAAAAGATGTCTGCTTGTCTGCCAAGGAAAGAACAGCCAGGTAAAAAGGTTGGTCAGCAACCTGATCAGGTAAACAATCAGTTAAACAGCTGAGTTTAGCAAACTAATCTTAGTGTTAGGAAAGTATAATGAATAGCTTTGTAACCGTGTATTTAAGGTGAACACCTGAATGTGTTTGCATTTAACCCTATGTTTGCTGTGCTCTTTTTTTGGTGGACTGACCACTCACTGAAGCAGCAAATAAATGATGTACTTTTTCAGCTCAAGAGTCTGTCTGTGAACCTGTGCATTCTGGGTAGTGGGGAAAAGAACTGGTCAACAGTTGGTAACTGGCCTACTTTGACCCTGCTGTAGAGAACTAAAAGTGAGAGACCACACCCCTGCAGTGTGCATTGTTGTGTGGTGTAGACAAGAATCAATGATGATTTCTAAACCAATAATAAACAGCACAATATTTTGGTCTTCCTTCTGACTTTTGAGCACTTGAGCCCAACTCTAATTTGTGTGTGTTAAAATTCAACCTATAATGGATGCAAACATGCAAGGGTCCTCCATTCCTGCTCAGAAGAAGGTCCCATTTATTGTCTCCAAATACTGGAGAGGAGGAGCTATCCTTTTCCCCTCCTCCCAGTTCTCTTCCATTTCCTATTTTCTCCCTGCCCACTCATGTTCTCCTTCCATGTTCTTCCAGTCCAACTCATGCCTCCCATATTTTTGCTCCCTTTACCTCAAGAACCTCCTTCTCTTACATTCTGTTTCTCCATTTCCCTGCTCCCAACATCCCTTGATCTTCCTTATGGCCATTACCCATTCCCCTGTCTGTATTAGTCTCCTTCTCTGCCCTGGTCCACATGCTGCAACATGACCCTCTTAGGGCTTGTCTATGTGGGGAAATTGACCAGTATAGATATAGTGGATTAATTACACTAGTCTGCTATAACTATGCTGGTCAATTTCCCTGTGTAGACCAGGCCTTAGCCTCCTTTCTGCACTTTTTTCATTCCCTTTTCCCTTCAGTTTCCCGTCCAGTTCTCTAACTGTAGAGCCTAGGGTGGCAGCCATCTTTACTAGAGGCAGCGTCACATGAAAAGCTACTGGGAAAATGGCAGCCATCTTGATTGAAGGCAATCTGGCTTCATTCATGCTTAAAGTAATGGGCTTTTGAGGCCATTTTGTGTAAGGGCAGATATTCACGAAGAAGCTGAAGATATCAGGAGATCACTAATGTCCCAAAAAAGACCACCAAAAATTGTGAGGCTTGTGATAACATCAAGAAGGTTGACCACTCTGCCCTTTATCAAGTATTGTTCCAGGTTTTGCAATGGAAGATGTTTTGTAGATAAAGTATGGCAGATGATATACAATTTGGCCTGCTATTTAAATGCAGTTGATTTCTGTCCTGCAAGGATGGTGGTATTAGCAAATCTTTTTTTTGTTTGTTTTCTTCCCAGCCTAGGATAGAGACCAAGGAAATGAGAGGTAAGCATAGTATGTTTGAACCCGATCCTACAGTCTAACTCATATGAGTAAGGGCTGTAGGATGAAGCCCTTTATTAGCTACCTTTGTATAGTAGAGTGTTGTACAGAGAAATAGTAGAGATTAAGAATAAGAAATTGACTCTCCCTGGCACTCGTTTTCATACATCACTGTCAGGTTTCACCAAGAGCTCAGCCTCAACTGAATTTTTCATTAGAGACTGTATAATAAATTATCTTATCTTCTCTAACAGAGCTGGAAGGAAAAATTTCCCCTGAAGATGCGGGGGTGGGGGGGTAGGAAGAGAGAGAGAGAACTTGTTAAATTGCTTGGCAGCTTTACTGTGGAAACATTCCAAATTGAATTGCTTTAAAAAAAATTCAGTTCTATTGCAATGGCAGCCTGAAATCCTCACATATTGGATCTTTTTTTTTTAAAAAAAAATTCTCCATCATATGGTATGTAATAATGCTAGAACGTCTAAATGTTTGTAGTTATTACAGTTCATAACACTTTCCAAGAAAAGCTAAATGTAGCTTTATTGTTGTGTTTAATTTGATATTGAATTTTGAGTGTGTTATACCTAGCTAACTTCCTATATTGTAATATTCAGGCATTCAGATACTATGGGGCCAGATTGTGACTTCACAGTTTATTTGCAGAGGGGATCCTAGAATGTGGTTGCCCATGTGTGATCTATGACTGATGCAGATACAAGTGAATGGTCCAAGTGTGGCTGTTTTTCAGCCCCATCAGCTTATTCTCTCCTGGCTTCAAGGGCACCAGGAACCATACTTATTTATGGACACTGTTATAATGAGGACTCAGCAGGAAGCACTAGAGGAGACTAGACCAGTGCTAATCTGTATGTTCAGATCTAGATTTTAAACCAGATGGACAGTGTGTATAACATTATTTAGAGATTAGACTCTTCACTTGAAATTGGAATAAATATTTACATAGTGCAAGAAACAAAGGATTTAATTTAGTGAGAGCAAGTGGCTGTCAAATACCTCAGCTAAGTTACCCTTCATTCTTGCAGGGTCTGATTCATGTTGCTTATGTGAAAAAAAACCCCAACAACTTGGCTGTCTATACTTCGATGGGTTTTATTAAAAGAACAAGCAGATATGAAAATTTAATATCACTAAGATGAAAACTACTAGAAATCTCACTAAACTAATTAGGAATTAAAACAATAAAACTATCAAATCAAGGTCAAACTGAAGTCCAGTCCATGAGTAGCAATGATATATGGTTTAAGTCATCATTTGGTCAAATTGATATAATGGGTAATCAAATGAGATTGATGCAACAAAGAATCACTTTCTATTGATCCTGCAACAGGAGACTGAAGGAGGTCTTGATTAGTCTAACCACCTCTCTTTCCCCCATCCCCCAACTAAAAGATATTGCCCATGGCAGTGAAATTAACTTAGCTGGTGAAGGACATCACTGTCTGTTCTGGTTTTAGACTCCAACCAAGAGAGAGAACCTGAAGTGATAGAATCATGTAGCTAGTCTGAAGGAAGTAGATACCAAAGTGGTTTCTTAAATTACAACTTCAGTGCTCTTGCATGGTTTCTTCTTAAATCTCACCGTTGTTATGGTGACTAATAGTGTCCTCTTCTTACTCCCCCACCTACAAAGCATGAGAGTTTACCAACTGATTTCAGAACATAGGTGGTTACTAAAGGATGCTTAAAGCTTCAGATAACTCTTCCTTACTGAGGAAGCACTCGGAAGGGTTCAAAAAGAAGAATTAGGATTTAGGGTTAGGGAAGCATTCCTGGCGCCATTCCCAAGGTACACTCAGTCCACACACTGACACCCTAATACACCAACAGAAACATTTCCCCATGAACTAAAGGTAGAAAACAGGAAAAATGAGACTGTAACAGGGTGGTTTGCCCCTTTAAGTCCCAGGGTTGGGGGCTAGGAAACAACCAGCTCTGTTCCAAGGAAGAGCCCAGCAGGCAGGTGCTGGGAATCATCAGACCCAGCTGGGCAATGTCAGGTGACTGGGTCTGATAACTACCATTAGATGATACAGAAGTGGGCCCCAGCTCCATTAAGTAGAGCCTAGGACCATTCTAATGCCATGAGAATACTTGCTTGTGACTAAAAGCCCAAGTTGCAGACTATGCAGTGGAGGACAGCATGGGCCAGGAGACCCTGGAGAAGTCCCTGTGCTGAGGGAAGACTCTAACCACTAGATTACTAGTGGCCAGGGGACCCACAACCTATACTGGGGAGCGGGGCAGTTACATTATGATGTTGTTTACACGTTCTTTTGGTGTTTCAACAATAAACGGAGCCCTGAGGCAAGGGAGCTAAAGACTGACTTGGGCGTGGCTATTTATTCCCCCAGGCTGGTGAGTGAGCTTAGCATCTTACAGAGATACTTAAGATAAAGGTTTGAGTTTCTTCTGCTTTGTGCTTTTGTGACCTTTGACTTCATGGAGTGGGGTTCTGAGTGTTACTGGAACTAGGTGATTGAGAAGCTTGGTCATAGACCTTATCACCAGTGGGAGTCTCCTGACAGGATCAGACTGGTCAGGCTGGTATTGCCGATGACCAGTCCTTTACCTCCTCTTCTCCTAGGCGACCTCCCAAAGGGAAATAGGAGTGTTCCTTTCAGATGTTAGTGGACTGGGGCAGCACATATGCTTCCACTTTTTTGGAAGACAGGATACTGGAGTAGATGGACCATTGGTCTGATCCATTATGGCCATTCTTATGTTCTTACGACCCTTCACCTTCATAGCTTTGTAGACATTTAGGTGATCCATAGGCACTGAATGCAGTCAGTGTGGCCCAATCTCCATCAAGGTGAGCAAGCTTTGGCCTGAGGCTATTGTGGGAAGTCCTGTTCAGGATAACTATGGTCTGTAGCAGAGGTCCCCGAAGAATGGAGCATACCCCCAGGGGGGTATGGAGGAACGTCTGTGGGGGAGGGGGCTGCGGTGGGGCCCAGGCCAGCCCCCAGCTCTGCTCCGGTCCCGCCCCTAGCCATGTCCCTGCCTCCCAGCGCCACACCTGGCCCAGGCCCCAGCCTTGGCATGGCTCCACTTCTGGCCCCATGCCTGCCCCCAGCCCTGGCCGCTGGCTGTGGCTCCATTCCTGGCCCGGGGCTAAGGCTGGGGGCAAGGCCAGGAGCAGAGCTGCACCTGGCTGTGGCTCCGCCCCCAGCATCAGTCCCTGGCGCCAGCCTTGGCCCTCTTACCCCTGTCGGCATCTCCCCTCTCCTCCCCGAGCTGCAGCCATGCTCCTGGCCCTGGGGTGGGGGTGGCCGTGGACAGGAGTCATGGTAGGGTTGCAAGGTGTCCGGTTTTTGACTGGAAAGTCCAATTTTTCAAGGCGATTGTATAGTCTCCAATCAGAAATATTGATCGGACAATAGAAGTCTGGTTACAGCAGTTCTGTTGTCATACACACGCGCAAACCCCAGCCAACCCAAGGCCCCTTTTAACCTCGAGCACTGGCCCCAGAGCTGGGGAGGGGCAGAGCTGGAAGCGCCATAGGCGCCAACTTTCCCCGATGCTGGTGGGCGCTCGCGCCCACCCCTTGCCTTGCCCCCATTCCAACCCCTTCCCCAAAGTCCCTACCCCAACTCCGCCCCCTCCCTGCCCCTATTGGACCCCTTCCCAAAATCCCCGCTTCAGCCCTGCCTCTTCCCCGAGTGTGCCCTGTTCCCCCTTCTCCCCCCTCCATCCCAGCTGTGTGAAACAGCTGTTTCATGGCGCAAGCGCTAGGAGCTAGGGGGAAAAAGCGGGCACACGGCGCACTCAGCAGAGGAGGCGGAGCGTGGAGGTGAGCTGGGTGGGGGGCAGGGAGCTGCCGGTGGGTGCTGAGCACCCACCAATTTTTCCCCATGGGTGCTCCAGCCCCAGTCCTGGCCAGGCTGAGGAAGAGACACTTTCTCTTCCCCTGCTTTGGCTGCTCCCGGGGCTGGGTCAGACCCACCTCTGGGAACCTCCCCTGGCTGCAGGAAGCTGCCTCCCACACCGCTTCCTACCCTCATCACTCCCTGCAAACGCTTTGCTCTGAGCTGCTGCTGCTGGACGGAGCAGGAGAGACATAGTCCTCTTCAGCCTCCCTCTTTCTGGTGAGTTGAGCCTTTGGCTGGGGATGGGGTTCGGGTAAAGGGTGAAGCTACCAGCCCCTCGTGCTGGGAAACTCCCCTACCTGGTCTCAGCAGCTCAGAGTTGTTTTGCTTTGTGGGGGTGGGGGATTGCTAAAGGAAGCCCCTACACTTTCAATCTGAAGCGAATCTATCCAAGTGGCACTTTAGGGCAGGATATTGTAGAGAATGTATGGCTGGAGCACCACCCAGGTGCATGGGTTCTGCCTCGGAAAGCAAGAGCTGCAACAAATGGAAGGATTAGTTTGCTCTGAAGTGTATGCCAACAATGGCAAGTCAAAGCCAGTTTCCTTTCTCCTTCTGGCCCCCCTCGTCCATCCCATTTGTAATTGTATCTTGCTAGTGTCTCCATTACTGCTGGCAAGTCTGTGATGTGCCAGTTTGATAGTGTATGTGCTGGTAAGTATTTGGTGCAGAAAATATTGACCACAGCAGTAGTGTCCAGGTTTGAGAAATTGGAAGGTTGGCAATGCTAGGTAAGGTGGGGCATGACCCTCAAAAGTTTGGGGATCATTGGTCTGGAGAGATCACTGTTATGGCCACATGCCATATGGTTCCCCAGAATAGGAGCTGCATGGGGCCCACTTCAGGAGAAGCTACCTTAGTCGTCTGTCTAGGGAAAACAGCCCTAGAGCCCATGTGGCATCAGGCTCTGTTAGAGGCCTAAGTTGTTCCTTAGTAATAGCTAACCACCTAGTCATGTCCATACTCTCACTCCTAGAGTGCTTTCAGCATTCTGGAAATAAACTAACCTGTGGTAAGCTTTCATGTCCTTGCATCAAGCAAGAAAATTAGTGAAATAACTGTCAGGTTTCACCAGTGTAAAAGACTGTACTTATACACGGAACATTTATCCTACAGCCAAAGAACTACTTTTACATCTTATCATAAATTCTGCTTAATATTAATAAGTTATACAAAACCCTAAATTGTCATTTGGACTATTTCTCTGACAAGTCTCAATTCTGTCTCAGTCTCAGAGTGGTGGAGGTGACAATGACATTTTAATTTATAGTCCCTGCAAGGAGAAAAGTAAATATATGATGTGAGAGTTGGACATGCTAAAACAAAATATCAATTAGAACCCTGGTACGATGGTCCAAAACAGAACAAGCAGACTGCAGAGAAATACCTTTAGAATTTACACAGTTAAAGCAACATTATTGCAGTGTACTTTAATTGAAAGAATAAGACTTTGGTTCCAAAACTGGAACAACCATGTTTCTTATTGGGCAGCCATGTGATTTCTTATCTGCCTATGAACAAGCGATCGGAATTTGTTTTATTTTTCTCCTTATTTGACTTTAAGATTTTCTTGGTTTTTAGCTATTTACTCTTCAAATTCCCTCTTAGCCATACTCATTTCTGTTCTACATTTTACCTTCCGTAGTTGATTACTTACTGGCTTTACTAGGGCTGGATTTCCATTTTTTCCAAGGATACTTGTTTGGATTGAATAACATCTTTGTGTGGAGCAGGTGTTGTGCAAGGATGTGGCTACAGAGACCAGTGCTCATCCTCCATCATGGAAGTTTCAGAGTAGCAGCCGTGTTAGTCTGTATCCGCAAAAAGAACAGGAGTACTTGTGGCACCTTAGAGACTAACAAATTTATTTCAGCATAAGCCCTCGTGAGCTACAGCTCACTTCTTCGGATGCGTAGAATGGAACACACAGACAGGAGATATTTATATATACAGAGAACATGAAAAGGTGGAAGTATGCATACCAACAGGAAGAGTCTAATCAATAGACCAACGTGATATATGCCATCATGTACCAGCAATGCCCCTCTGCCATGTACATTTGCCAAACCGGACAGTCTGTACACAAAAGAATAAATGGACACAAATCTGACATCAGGAATCATAACATTCAAAAACCAGTGGGAGAACACTTCAACCTCTCTAACCACTCAGTGACAGACTTGAAGGTGGCAATTTTGCAACAAAAAAACTTCAGAAACAGACTCCAAAGAGAGACTGCTGAACTCGAATTAATATGCAAATTAGATACAATTAACTTAGGTTTAAACAGAGACTGGGAATGGTTGGGTCATTACACTAATTGAATCTATTTCCCTATGTTAAATTCTCCTCACACCTTCTATGGGTCATCTCAATTATCACTTCAAAAGTTTTTTTTTTCTCCTGCTGATGATAGCTCATGTCTATTGATTAGACTCTTCCTGTTGGTTGGTATGCATACTTCCATCTTTTCATGTTCTCTGTATGTATAAATATCTCCTGTCTGTTGTGTTCCGTTCCGAAGATGTGAGCTGTAGCTCATGAAAGCTTATGCTGAAATAAATTTGTTAGTCTCTAAGGTGCCACAAGTACTCCTGTTCATCATGGGAGTGGGATTCTGGACTGCAGGGACAGATTAGGGAACTGCAGCAGACTGGTTATGTGATGATTAATGCTTTGAATAAAGGAATAACTGTTAAAGACCAGCTTTTGTTGCTTAAATGCAAAGAACACACTCTTCTAACTTGGCTTTTCTCTTTGCCTTTCTGCTTCCTTTTTGTTTTGTTTTGTTTAGGTGTAGTACTTGTTCTGTCTGCTTTAGGGTACGGCCAGACTACCTGCTGTATCGGCAGGTAGTGATCGATTTATCGGGGATTGATATATCGCGTCTTGTCTAGATGCGATATATCGATCCCCGAACGTGCTCCCGTTGACTCCGGAACTCCACCAGAGCGAGTGGCGGTAGCGGAGTTGACGGGCGAGCCGCAGCCGTCAATCCCGTGCCGTGAGGACGGGAGGTAAGTCGAAATAAGATGCGTCGTATCTTACATCGACATCCTACCCCCCCGCCCCAGTGTAGACCAGGCCTTACTGTCAGACTGTTTCCTCCTCTATGCTGCCTGGGCACCAGTAGTGAGTGTTGAGCGCTCAGGAGAGACGGTTTCCCCGCTCTGTTCTGGTGCCTGGCATCACAGTGACTAGGAACAGCAAATGCTGGGGAAGTCCTGAAACCCTGGACTGAAATGTGCTCAGTGCAGATGGAATCAGAATTTAGCTACCAAACCCTAACAAATCTCTACTGAGCATGTGCAAATTGATATTTTTCTAAGAATTTTAACTTAGCGAAATTTGGGTGGATTTTCACAGGAGTAGCAAAAGGCACATCCCTGACACACAAGCCACTCCCTTGCCAAATTTAAAGTCCCTGCTCCAAAATATTGAAGTGCTAGAGCTTCTCAGTGAAACAGCTGTAAGAATTTTTTTTTAACGTGGACAAAACAATGTTTTTGTTTCTTTTTCTCTCATCTCATTCTTGGAAATAGCTGATCCATATTTGCTGAAACTTTCCAAAACAATTCAGCCTAATATGGACGCCCAGCATGGGAAATGTTGGACTGACAGGTTAAAGTTTGGCAAAGTTATAAGCAACTGAAAACAATGTTTTATTATGGGAAGTATCAAGAAACCTTAAAAAAATGGGATTATTACCAGCTTTGCTTATAATATGTTCAGAAAGTTCAGCATTTTAAAAAGTCAAATTCTTTATGTAAACCATAAGATATTGTTTCCTTTAAAGCACTAAGGGAAAAAAAATATAATGGCTTGGTTGTGATGCTTCCTTCAGACTGTGGAGATTGTTAGAGTCCTGCTGAAACAGAGGCACTGAAATTGTATTCATTTTTTCCCCTCAGAAGTACAGAGAAAGTAGAAATAGAGGAAAATGTCAGCACTAAATGTTTCTCTGCTGTATGCTTTTTGCTTTACTGTCAGTTTGTTAACTCAGTCCATTTGTCCCAGTTACTATATATGTCAGGTTGCACACACTATTTATATATATCAAAAAGCTCAGATAATGGTCATACAGTAATTGTAAGCTTCTGTAGGGAGACAGAAAAATATTTGTAACTTTCTGTATATAAAATTTTCCAAATAAAAAACAAAATTTATTACTGACAATTTAAGGACTTGATTCCGTTGTGATGCCATTGTGCCAGAGGAGCTATGTTGTTGACCTCGGTCTTTGTCTGGAGCTTTAAGCAGTCTTTTAGGTGTCCTGGGCCCAGGCCATGGAGTGCTTTGAAGATAAAGACTGAGACCTTGAACTTAATTCAGAGTTCTTTGGGGAGAAGAGGACAGGTGTGATGTGTTCATGGTAGCTTGCATACTGAGGAGACATGCTGCAGTGTATTGTACTAGCTGGAGTTTCCTACGTGCTGATGGCTTCCTGCCCAAGTATACTGCATGGCTGTAGTCCAGCCAAGAGGTGACGAAAACATGAATAACTGAGGCCTTTGTCTGCCAATATGGGATGGAATCTTCTCGCCAGTTGGAGATGGTAGAAAGCATCACTCATGGCTGTTGTGATGTGGGAGCTCAACATCAGCGAGGAATCTGAGAGTACTCCTAGACTATGGACTGAACTGACCAGTTGTGGATGTGAACCTTCAACCAAAGGGGAGTCAGCATGGCTGCAAACTCCTCAGAATACTTTCCTCTGCCCTCCAGCATCACCTGATCTTGCTTGGGTTCAGCTTCAGCCAGCTGTTCTTCATCCATGAGCTGATCTCATCCAATTACTGGGCCACCTTGGTGGTAGGGGTATGTGGTGAAGGATAGGTAGAGCTTTGTGTCATCTGCATATTGCTGGCCTGTGAATCCATGTTGTTTGACCCATATACCTAGTGGTTGCATGTAGATGTTGAAAAGGACTGGAGAGAGAACTGATCCTTGTGGAACCCCACAAGAGAGGGGTCTAGTGGTGATGCGTTTTCTCATCACTACTTTTTGGGTGTATCCCTCCAGGAAGGGCTCAGACCATTTTAGCTTGTTATCCTGGACCCCTCCCATCTCTCTCGGGTCAGACAGCAGTATTTCATGGTCAGCAGTGTTGAACACTGCAGAGAGATCCAGGAGGATGAGAATGGATGTCTATTCTCTATCTTTTGATTGGAGGAGATCATCTATCAGTTCCATAAAGCTGTTTCAGGTCCATGTCCTGGCCTACACCCACATTGTGCTGGGTCTAGAATCTTCGCTTCAGTTAGATGAGCTGATAGGTGGCCTTTGACTAGCTCCTCTATGAGCTTGCCCAGGAATGACAGGTTTGACACTAGGCGATAGTTGGCTAGGAGTTTACTTGATCTTGAAAAAAATAAACCATGGTTAAGAATGACCTTACCCCCACACTCCTGAAAGTCAATAAAAGAATATCATGTTTACTTAAACAATAACAACAAGATGGGTATTATCCAATACCTTTCCTGGGCCAATAAAAATAGCTCTCCGAGTTAATTGAAGCAGATCTGCTGTTATACAGACATCCACTTCAGTGTGAAACTGAGACAGTACCAAGTATCAGCTATTTTTCTACCTTTCAAACAAAGGGAAGCCTTATGCTTTCTGTTATTTACACCAATTCATTTTGTTGCACTTATTTGTTTTATGAAAGAGATGAAAGCAAGCAAATGCTACTGAAGAAAAATAAATGACTCTGATGTTCAGTTGAGCTGTTCATGAAGATTAATATTTGCATTTGGAGTGGAATTTGGATACCAATTACACAGAAATATGATCAAGAGGAACATTTTCTTGGCAAGCTGCTTGCATCCTTACTTGACCAAAAATCTATAACAGGGCTAGATATTTATTCTTTAAATATCCCCCTTTTTGGGGAGAATCCTTATGCTCCATGATAAAATAGAAAAAGCTGCCAAGATTTATTTCTCAATCTGTACGTGCTGGGGTTTATAGGGAACTAAAGGGGAAAAAATACTGGGGAAGATGGGAGGGATTACAGTGTGTGAAAATGCATATAAATGAGCAGAGTGAGAGAACATGGGTCACCTCCTGAGAGCAAAAGCCATCTTGCAGTTCTCTCTCATCCAATAGCCTTCTGTAGCACTTCATACAAGCTGGGCTTGAGCCTGAGACTCCTTCCCTTCCGAAACTTCAGTGAGACTGATGCATAGCAAACATCTCTCTGCTTGTGGCCCAAGAGAGGGAGGTAGAGCACAGCATGACTGGCATGAAAGAACAGAATGTGCACTGTGTCCAGCATTTTTGAGGGGTAACTATTATTCTGCCTACTCACTGTCCTCCTGCTCTTTTGTATTCAGCAAGTTACATTTCCCTCCTGTCTAAAGCTAAAGAAAAAAGTACTGAGACTCAGGAACCGAGGTTCCCAGTGATCCACTGATACTGCCCATCACCCAGAATTAGAATAACGTGCATCATTATAAGGGAGTGTTTGTTTGAATATCGCAGTTTTTGGCCAGATGATACAGTATGCTCTGTGATGCAGATGTGTTTGTGAGGAATCTCAGGGATGGAAAGTTTGCCTCATTTTCAAAGCTTACATTGGCAAGATGAGTGGTGGCTTTTTTTGTTTTGTTTTTGTTTTTGAACAAATATTTGTTGCCTTCTGTTATTCCTGTATAACCCTTAAAAATGCTTTAGTCCTTTTTCTTAATACTTCAGAAATTGGCAGTTTTGGTAGAAGTCTCATCTATTAGAATAGATGCAGGCAACTCTCTCTTTGTGGTGGTGTGCAGTATGTGCTCAGGGACAGCTTCAGGCACCAGCACGCCAAGCACGTGCCTGGGGCGGCAAGCTACAGGGGGCTCTCCGCCGGCTGCCGCAAGGGCGGCAGGCAGGTTGCCTTTGGCGGCATGCCTCCGGAGGGTCCGCTGGTCCCGCGGCTTCGGCAGACCTCCCACATTCTGCCGCCGTATCTGCCTGACTGGGGACCTCCCACAGGCAAGCCGCCGAAGGCAGCCTGCCTGCCGTGCTTGGGGCGGCAAAATACTAGAGCCGCCCCTGTATGTGCTCATTGTAGGAAATTACCTAAATCTGAAAGAACAATTAACATACTTGTAACAATGTACTGTCCTGATCCTGCAATGTGATGCATGCAGGCAAACCTCTACTCCAGGAGTCGGCAACCTTTCAGAAGTGCTGTGTGAGTCTTCATTTATTCACTCTAATTTAAAGTTTTGCATGCCAGTAATACATTTTAATGTTTTTAGAAGGTCTCTTTCTACAAGTCTATACTATATAACTAAACTATTGTTGTCTATAAAGTAAATAAGGGTTTTTAAATGTTTAAGAAGCTTCATTTAAAATTAAATTAAAATGCAGAGCCCCCTGGACCAGTGGCCTGGACCCGGGCAGTGTGAGTGCCACTGAAAATCAGCTCGGCATGCATGCCATAGGTTGTCTACTCCTGCTCTACTCCCATGTGGAACCCTGTTGATTTCCATTGTAGGACTGAAGCCAAAGTAAGCACCAAGTCCTGCTACCCTTACTCATACGAGCAGTATATTGGAGCCAAAGCAACTGCTCCATGTGAGTAAAGGATGGATCATGAATTTAGATGTCTTTAATACATTATTGAATCTTTTGCGCAGTGTATGAATTATTTTCAGCTTATCTGCTTTTTAAATAGAACCAAAACAGTACAGCTAATTTCAATGATTGAACAAAGGAATTTGTTTTTTTTACAGCAAAAGCATGACAATTTAAAATCTCTTTCCGTTTAAAAAATGGTTTTGATATAATTTCCTGATTATATCATTTATTTCAAAGATGAGTCAGCTCCCTACTTGGATTCAACTCTTAGCTCCTAGCAAAATGAACACAGAGTGCCAACTTTCTTTGGAATAGCAACACTGTAATTCATGTTCTGGAAGTCTACGGATTATATCATTTTTTAAATCATGACAGGAGTTGGCTTTCAGATCTTTCTTTTAAAATACAAAATAATCTTTCTTCTACATTTCATTAAAATGTGCACCTCTGTGAGCTTTAAAGGGAGTATCTCACTTTAATTTGTTTTATCCATTGCACGAGACAAAAAATTTCAAAATACACAAAGGGCCTAATTCAGCACTTAGAGCACGTGCTGGACTTTGACTTCCATGGCACTATGTTTAAAGTGTTTAAAGTAAGCGCTTTGCTGGATTGGGGCCATAATGTGAAAACTGAACCTGTTTTCCTTCCCCATCTTAAGAAACTTCCCTCCCACTCCACAATATTTAGAACTGATCAGGAATTTTCCTTCAGAATGATTATTAGGCTTGATTTTATATTTTCTTGTTGTAGAGACTTACCGAAAACAAAGCCTGGTGCAATTGAGACTTGGTCTACGCCAGGCTAAAATTTAGGTCTGCTTGCCTACATTGCTCAGAGGTGTGAACAGTTCCTAAGCTCCAGTGTAGGAACTGCTAGGTCAATGGAAGAACCTAGCTACTGCCTCTTGAGGGGGTAGGTTTACTATAGTGACAGAATCTCACTCTCTGTCTACACCATAGGGCCATAGCTGCAACTGTGCCATTGTAATGCTTGTAATGTAAACATACCCTAAGACTACACTCCCTAAACCTCTGGGCTCCCATTCCCATGACTGATGAGCATTTGTATTTACTGTATTCGGCCTAGAGGAGGCATGGTCTATGTGACTGATGTGCTCTGGTACTTTTATCTGTTAATAGGAACATTTGTGGAGGTCCTCATATATTCCACCTTTCTATTAAAAGGAAGCTCTTTGCAGGTTGGTGATTGGCCTGGACAAGGGCTAGAGTAGGGAAGGAATGGGATGGAACATGATGACTCTGTCTGAAGGAGTGGTGGAATTGGCTTTGAAAGGAACAGGTGGGAGATGGCCCTTTATGCAAGGGTGGAACACTGCCTATGAAAGGGACAGAGGAGGGGGAAAGCCAAAAGATGGCACATGATTATTAAAATGTATAAAGACATTGCTAGAAATATTTCTATATACTGACATGCTTTGTGTTCACATTTTATATATCTTTACAGGTCAGCGATGTCTGCCCATAGGTTAATTTCCAACCGAACATCTCAACAGGCTTTATCTAACTCTGATTACACTTGGGAGTATGAGTACTATGAGTATGGACCAGTTTCCTTTGAAGGACTGAAAGCTCATAAATGTAAGTCCTATCTGGCAGTTCTGTATTCTATGCTTCGAAGTTCCTGGTGTATTCTTAATGGATAGCTTTTCAAAAATCTTTTTCTGTGAATTGATTATCCCACACACAGCTCCTTGAATTAATAGCATCTTTGATTTATCTTTGTTGAAGTATTTTTTTTCTTATTCATATCAGTACCTTGGGATATCCTGGATACCAGTTCTTTGGTTCAAATAGAAATTTCCCCATAC
Organism: Mauremys reevesii; assembly: GCF_016161935.1. Classification (NCBI taxonomy): domain Eukaryota; kingdom Metazoa; phylum Chordata; order Testudines; family Geoemydidae; genus Mauremys; species Mauremys reevesii. The sequence continues at coordinate 145,230,893 of NC_052625.1, read as the reverse complement.
TTCATGATGCACTGCAACATCCAGTTGCTTTATGGAGAAGAAAAAAGTTCTCACTGATAAGAAAAGAAACATGGCTGCTTTGTTCTTGTTAAAATATGTTAATGAAAAACTATTAACATTAAAACAAATTTAGAAAATTCTCTTCAGGTGAGACCTTTATCATTTATATGTTTGCTAATAGTCGTGAGCATTAAAACAAGTATATGTAAATAAGAAAAGATCAAACAAGTATGTAAGGGTCTCAAGGGTTCAGGTGATGGGAATAGAATACAGAGATCTGACTTACTGATAGTGATAGATGTTGCCCTCTGAAAGCTATTTGGTGGCTTGTGTCAAAGATATTGGGTGGTGTCAGCTAGTTCCCATTGTCCATGTCAGCATCATAATCTGCACTGCTTGTTATAAATCAATTATATAAAATAAATAGAGGGAACTTTTTTTTAAATTTTAGAATTACTTTATAGTCTACAAACCATAGGTTTGTATTTAGTCATTAGTCAGAAGGCTCAAATTCACCAGAAACGATTGTAATTATAATTAAGTAGTGGCGGATAGGGAGACTAGTCCGTTCCGGACAGCATGCTGACTCAGTCATGTATATGTCATGTATTTCATATTTATGCAGTTGTCATCAGAATGGAATCAGTGTCCTTTGTGTTCTCCTGTCTTACTGTATAATCTATTTTGAAACATTATTTGATAAATAGGAATATATCAAGGTAAGGAGCTGTATAGTAGGCTATTGCAGAGATCTGCATTAGGTTTGTTATTATTTAACATTTTTAATTATATGGAGTGGGCTAAACCACATGCTTATTCCCATATTATGCTCATGTGAAAGTTGTTAACCAGCAGTTCAGACAAAAAAAAATCATATAAAGGTGTAGCAGAGAGGTTAGAAATAAAATTAGTTTCAACTTGAACAAATACAAGGTAGTACAACTGGGAAACATACAAAATCTATTCAGTGGACTTAATTCTGATATTCCTGGTGATTTTGCAGTATCTGACTCATGCTTGGCCATACTGTAATTCCCGATGACTCTTGACACTATTGCGTAGAGAAAAGTCCTAGAGGCTTAAAGTTCTTACATGAAGAGAAAGTAGGTTTTAATGGCAACTCAACTGTATTCAGTAGAATTCCCCCTCTGGCCAGGAAATCAGCTGCAAGACAGGTAGAATTTTAAGGCTACAGGACTGTATTGCAGAGCTAAAATATGCACTAGGTTCTTGCCCACTGCAGGAAAAGCTTCTGAATGGGCACACCCATGTGCTGCAAAAGCAACATTAATGTGGGTGCATGGGGGCCTCAAGATAAGAGTAGGTGTTCTGGTATTACAGTGTTGAGGGCCATATAAGTACCTGGGTTGGGTGGATGGATGCCAAAGTGTCAAACAAAACTTGTTTGCCAGGGAATATAAACAACTTTAAAGGGAGAGGGCTATACCTGAACTTGCATTTCAGCCTTAATTAAACATGCTTCACTGTGCCTGCTGTCATTGTCAGACCCTTATGGCTCATTATGACTATAACAATGTTTAAAAGGGAACTGGATAAATTCATGGTGGCTGAGTCCATAAATGGCTATTAGCCAGGATGGGTAAAGAATGGTGTCCCTAGCCTCTGTTTGTCAGAGGATGGAGATGGATGGCAGGAGAGAGATCACTTGATCATTGCCTGTTAGGTTCACTCCCTCTGGGGCACCTGGCATTGGCCAGTGTCGGTAGACAGATACTGGCCTAGATGGACCTTTGGTCTGACCCGGTACGGCCGTTCTTATGTTCTTATTTGGTTTTTATTTTTTAAAGACTAGATATTTGACAAATGTAGGTTCTTAAAGATATCTCACTTTAATCATGTTCTCCCTAATTTGTATTCCATTCAGCCAGAGACTGATCCTGAAGGTACTGATTTTGAAGATTTGCTACATTATCACATTTAGTCACATATTAGACAAAAGTAAAAGAGGCGAGATATAACTGATAGTTGCCTCTGGGTCTCAGACAGTCTAGCAGCACAGACCTTTGCTGAGCTCTATTTAAACTAATTATCATGAATGATATGGCAAACCAGCTGGTTTCACTGTCAGATATTTTATGAAGTTCTTGGGTAGCTAATTCAGCTCAATTTAAATTAACTTTCAGTTGCCATAGGCACCTGTCTTTAGTGTGTGTCAAAGCAACCCAGTGTTTTGATAATACCAAATGTATAAATAGGACCCAATCGTGTGGCCCTGATTCAGTTGGGATGGTAATGGATGAAATTCCTTTGAAGTACTGGTGAAAAGTGGACACAACTCCATTGACTTCAGTGGAATTGCATCCACTTTCTCCAATACTGAATTGTATCCGCTGACACCTGAAGGAACTTTTGAGTGATTAAGGGCTGAAGGATCTTCCCTGACCTTTGTAGTCCTACTCTTTAGTTGATTCTGGAAGCATGGCAGGACTATGTGAATGCAACAGTTTGACAAGAATGCAGGGTAACTTTAGCTCCTTTTCTCCCTTGCCCTGCATAGGGCTGCAGGAGGGAAAAAGTGGAAAGACATGATGATGATGATGGTTCCATTCTCAAGTGGTTAGTGAACCCTAACCCGAGGAAGCATTTGGTTGTGTATGTGTTTGATAATGGTAACTTGATTTATGCTGATAAAGATTTGCTCCTGCTGTTTCATCTGTGGTGAATCATGTAATTTACAAGCATTGCATTAAGATCATGTTTAGGTTTTATTTATTTTTCATCTGTTTCCTCCAGCTCTTACTAGAGGCGGGACCCAATTTATGAACCTGAACTTTTCATAGGTGCTTCCATTCTAACCTCCTTTTTCAAAGTAATAACTTTTACGTTTCAGCATGAAATCTTCCCAGTGTTGGTCTCTGCCCAAAGGTGGATTTATATGGAAAGTTCAAGCACCCTCCTCCCCCCTCAAAAAAACCCAACAAAAAAAAACCCCAGCCTTTTTTTGAGTAACTAAAGGTGGTGCTGCAGGATGTCCCAGTTAATGGGAGTAGTTTTCAGAGTTACCACTGCCTTAAGAAGAATTAGAGAGCGGACTGGATTAATGCTTTTTCTGGCACCTTTCCTCTTTCTTCATTAGTTTATTAATAGTGATAGCTGTTAGAGCTGGTTACAAATGAGCTAGTTATCTTTTGGTGAAGGAGGAGACCTATCGTGGGAACAGTTATATATTGAATTCATACTAATGTGATCGATTCCAAACAGTGATCATAGGCTATATTTGAATATCCTGGAGCATTATGCTATGAAAAATGGATGCCAACTGTGGTATGCCTGCCAATTTGCTTACTTGTGGTCTAAAGCAATATGGAATTTAAACAGTTCTTTGCACGGAATATATTAATAGGAGTCATGATCACCCTCATGCCAGGTGGCTGTTAATAACTGTGGATACTAATAACAAATGTTTTAATGGAATCTTTTTAATGGTAGTGAGGAATATGTCCTCTTTCAAGGTAGTAGCAGAAGTTGTGGGAGGTAACAATGGTGTGATTAAATCTTTGCGAGTTCCTTTTGTAAGGTGTGCTAAGTGTTTTCTCTTGTAACCCACAGTGAGGGTGCTTTTAAGCTCTCAGACATACCCAATCCCATTATCTCCCTCCTTCCCCTCAAAAAAATTCTTTTAATTTGATGACTGCCAAATTTATCAGCCTTTTTAACTAAGATGTCTGTCTTGCAGTTCCCTTTTAATGCAAGATACCTTATTGATCCTTAAGTGTTAAGTTTTGCCTGCATTGAATCGGGTACAAAATGTGAAACTGTAAACAAAAGGAGTAAATACCGGTAATTGCTCTAGGAAGCCTGCAGGGCTTTCAATTGCATTATCACTTTGGGATAAGATTTTTCCTGTTTTACTAGATATTCTCCCCTTTTCTGCTCCCCCAGCTACACCACACATATGCAAGCTAAGCCATTTTAAAATGGAGGACATCCCCCCCAATCACACAAAAAAAAGAATTCGAGTGTATCAGAGCCACTACCCTTGCCTGCCCTTCTCTTACATCCCTTTACACTCTCATAATACCGTAAATGCTGTAGCATTCCATTGAGAAGGCTTCACCCATCAATCTCAAGATGCAGAGAGAATGAACAGTTGTTCCAAATTTGCTTCTTTATCTGCATCTGCTAGAAGGCACAGTGCTCCTTCCCTGACTGCTACATCTTGACACCATGAATCATATATACACAATTTAAGTGACTAATGGCCAAATTCTGCGCTCAGTTGTACCACTGTAACCTCGGTGAATTCACTGGGGTTGCACTGATATACAAAAAGTTGAATCTGGCCACATATTTTAAGGTGCGTGAGAAAGCCTGGTCACTTAGCATCTTTTAGTAATTTGTAACAGAAAGTCCCAACCGACAGATACATATTCTAGGAACTAGGAAATTAAAATAAGAGACAAGTCCAGGCTGCAACGTTCAGAGCTGGCTCTGAAAGCCATAATGCTCAGAAGGGTTCCAACCCAGTTCATTACAGAGATGGGGCTACTGATATTTGAGTGTCAGTCAGAATTCCCACTTCACCACCTACTAACGTGCAGGTGTGCGGATATCCAGGTTTTTGTATTGGGGCCCCTCTTCAATTAAAATACCGGTATTTAGCATTGCATTACTTTTCACTACTCCTAGTTGGGTGAAGGGAACAATATATTTTTTGCAACTACTGATTAAATTTGGAAAGTGTATGTAGAAATCCTTCAGGCAACTGGCGTCTGTATTTTAACCACTGTTCAGCTTTAGGTTTCCATAAATATTCATCACTTTCCAAACAGCAATTCAGTTTGAAATCGCTTTTATATAAAGTCATGCTTGTACTGTTAATGCTCTGTCTGTTTTCCTTCATTTTTTCCTCTGTATTTAAAATCCACAGAACTGGAGTCTGGTTATATCGCCACTCATTGGGGGACATTAACAGCTGCAAGCGTTGAAGATTTTTGGCGTATGTGCACGTGCTGCGGCCTTTGAGCTAGATCATCTAACTGAGGCTCAAAGCGGCAGATCCACCACAGTGATTAAGAAGCCAATGGGAACTGTTTACTTGGAGCGTCTGCAGGCACGGAGCCCTGCAGGAAGTTCCCATTGGCTGGGAACGGCAAACCTCAAACACTGGGAGCTGAGGGGCTCTGTGCCTGCAGACGCTTCAAGTAAATAAAACATCCCGATCCACCAGCGGCTTACCCTGATGGGCTGGGAGCCAAAGTTTTCCGACCTCTGCTATATTTTAAAAGCTGGCATTACAAGAAACACTCAAAAGTTTTGCTAGAATTATTTTAATGTAATCTAACGAAAAACCTGTTATAATAACTGAACAAATATGTATTCACCTTCAAAGTTACAGTCAATATTTAAAATCAGTAAATGGATATTTAAAACAAGTAACTTAGCACAATATGAGACTTAAACAAGTCTTAAATTCTTTCAAAGTCTGAATCAGTCTCTGATTCACCAAACAGTTCATTACACTCAGCTTCAGTCACAGCTGCACTTGCATTGTCATCATAGATGTCGGCAGTGTCTTCTTCCGACTCAGGTTCCTTCTTATCCTCAGCCTCTGTTGTGTCATCATCAAATATGGCATCATCTTCTGACTCATCGAGTGCATTGCTGATACAGCATTTCCTAAATGATTTTTCTACCATTTCTGAGGGAATGGACATCCACGTGTCCTTGATCCACTGGGCAACCAGATTGATTTCGGGCTTCATTAGATTCCCACCTTTGGTCAACTTTGCCATGCCTGAGCACATCCATTAAAGGGTTTAAAGGGTTTGTTCAGGCAGACATCAAGCCAATGGGAACTGTTTACTTGGAGTGTCTGCAGGCACGGAGACCCACAGCTCCCAGTGTTCGCGGTTAGCCGTTAACTGAAGTTAAGCCTCCAGGTATTACAGCCAAAGTAGTTTTCATATTTTTGGCCACTTTTTTTCACTTCATCCGTCTTGTGTGCCCTGAACATGTCCCAAACGAGCATAGCAGGTTTCTTGAAAAGTGCTCCTGGTCTCTTATTCAATACTTTTTCCAGCCATTCAATAGTCCCACTTTCATCCATCCATCCCTTTTCATGTGCATGTATGACAACACCAGCAGGAAATTTCATGTTTTGAGGCAAGGTTTTTCTCTTAAAAGGAACAACAGGAGGGAGCTTTGATCCATTTGCCAAACATGATAAAACCACTGTAAAATGGATTTTTTCATAGCCAGTGGTTTTAATTAAAACTGTTTTTTTCACCAACACCAGTTACTGTTCTGTTGCTCAGGAGATCGAATGTCACTGGTGTTTCATCCATATTTCCTATTTGTGACAGTTCAAATGCATATTCCTTTTGATATTTTATAATAAAGCTTTGGAAAGATTTGATTTTTTTCTTCCAGATCTCTAGGCAGTTTTTGCGCTATCTTTGTTCGCTGACGAAGATGGAGACCACGATGATTCATGCAGTGAATACACCAACCTGCTGATGCGACAAACATTGACAGCTTTACTGACTTGTATTTGTCGTCTTTCGACATTTGCAGAGCACGCAGACGAATTCCAGTTCTGGTGACAATGTACCCATTTTGTCAATTTTCAACAACACAATTATTGAGATCTTTCTCTAGCTCAGGAAATGAAGCACACCTCGTTGGACATTTTTTCTTGCTTCTTAGCATGTCTTTTAGTGTTTTATTTTTTTGCCATTCTCTTAATTGCTTCTCATTGATACATAATTCACGAGCAGCGGCACAATTATTGTTTAAGTTTGAACACTGCATGATAAAACCTTTTTCTTTTGATTTCACTGTTCATTTTAAATACTACTATGAAAATAGATTATTATTATTATTGTAGCTATAGATTTTGAAGGACTTTATATAGGAATGTCACCTGCTTTATCACTGTCAAATTATTATTGTTCTTTGTTTATTTCAGAGCAGCCCTGTAGATTGGCATATCTGTAGGGATAACAGGCTATTTCAATTTTATTAGAGATTCCATTGATTCTGCATGTTATATTTTCATATTGGCTCAAGACTTATGAGGTCCATTTCAAGCCAGTCTAGTCCACTAAACAAAGCCTTTGCAACTTTAAAAGGTTGCAGTATTGACATCAGTAAATGAGTTGGCAAACTTTGGCTCCCGGCCTGTTAGGGTAAGACGCTGATGGGACATTTTGTTTACTTGGAGCATCTGCAGGCATGGAGCCCCATAGCTCCCGGTGGCCACGGTTCGCCGTTCCCAGCCAATGGGAATTTCCCACAACTCCCATTGGCTGGGAACGGCAAACCGCAGCCACAGGGAGCTGAGGGGCTCCATGCCTGTAGATGCTCCAGGTAAACAAAACAGCAATGTATTAGCTATTCAATTCAATGATTCCACAGAACTTAAAATCATCAAATTTTGGTGTAGACCCATTTATAAGCCGCTCTTTGATGCGTCATTTTTTTACCAAAAATATTCAGTTTATGAATGAGTATATACAGTAAATACAATTACACTGTGTTAAAATATTGTTTAATTTGCAATTTTTTAAAGCACTTTAATGTTAGGAAAAGCCAAATTTACAATTGCCTGTGCAGCCTTAATTCTGCCTCTTTGTGCATCCAGCCTGTGCATTGAATGAGTCAGGGGTCCTGTGGACGAAAAAGTGATCATGTAGTTAAACATTTTATCATCATGCATATATATGCACAGGGAGTGAATTAAGGTTGGCAACAAGAGAGGGCTATTATGTTGGGGTGGCGGTCACTACGACCATGGGCTGGGTCTTGGGATGGTTGTGGGGAGCCTGGCCTGGTATTCACACGCTCTTTCCCCCATCCCCCATGTGAGCTGGGGGAGCACCTGCCCAGTAGGTTACCCCCAGAGGAGGTGTGGACAACTGGGGCCAGTCTGGAGGTTGGAGGGGATCCTGGCCCAGCTGTCTTCCTCTCATTCCAGTAGCTCTTTGGTGTGCTCAGTACAGCATGTGCTGCTGCTGCTGCTTTGGCAGTGCTGCAAGCCCCACTTAGAATGTTGTCTTTTAGTAGTAGTTCTGGCAGGTTGCCAAAAATTTCCTAAGGCACATCAGAGAGAAGGGGAAATGACGATTTCTTAGCAAAAATTGAATGGATTTTGAGACAAAAACAGGTGCTTCTGTAGTCTGAGGGCATTCTCCCTGTCAGGTATCAAAGGCCTGCTGAAAACTATGAAAGTGTGAGATGTCCTGATTTTTGGATCTTTCTTATATAGGCTCCTATTTCACCCCACCCCCTGTCTTGATTTTTCACACTTGCTGTCTGGTCACCCTAGTATGAGAGCTTCTTAAAGAAATCATTGTAAGAATCTTTTTTAATGGAAAGTGTTAGGTAAGTTAAATATAGGGGTTGCTCTCAGCCCCTGTTACCATAATGCTGTGCATTTAATTCACTTATTGCTCTATCCACTACCTGTTTTTGACCAAATAGTATTTCTAGTTATTCCAATCAATTATGACTATTGAGTACAGCCACAATAACACATAAATTGGCTGTAATTAAGCACTAATGATAGCAGTACAGGGCACTTGCTGGAGACTGAGTGGATGGGAGGAGTTCAAGAACCTAGATGTCAAACATTGGCCTGTCCTGAGGTTTTATTGCTATAAAAGTGGAAATTAAATAAAGAATTGTTTCTGCATTCAGTGCTGTGCATGCTTGGTGTATCTGATGCTGAATTAATCACTTTTATATCCATTGGCTTTTTCCAGAGACATAGTGCCTGGTACGTTGGCCGGTCAGGATGTTGAATGTGTCTTGTAATAAGAAACAAAGCCTTTCTGAACTCTGAGTCATGACACATTATGTGGAATGGAACCTGTTTACAAGCGAAGGTGGAATACTAATCAGTTTATTACCTCTCTCCTGCAGATTCCATTGTGATTGGATTTTGGGTCGGTCTGGCAGTTTTTGTCATTTTCATGTTCTTTGTGCTGACCTTGCTGACGAAGACAGGAGCACCGCACCCAGAGTGAGTCTGCGACAGCAATGTGATGTGCTGATCAAATGTTTTTCCCATTACAGTGATGGTCCCTTCTATTGAGTTGTTTGTAAAGGGGACACTGTCAAGGCTAAACTGCCCAGAATTTTACCTACTATAAAAAAAGGAGATTTTTTTTAAATACTTTCCAGCTGATACTAAAACATCTGCCTATTCAGAAACCGGAGCAGCATAATTTCTAACATCAGTCATCTTTGGCAGACCAGACAACAAATCCAGTGTGCTTGTTTCTGTGTGGTCCCAGGATGTGTTTTGTCAGTGTAGATATTATACCACCATTCTACTCTGCCTGCCTATTTTGTTCTTGTGACCAGGTTGATGGCACCAAAATATTCAAGCATCTTTGTTTTCAGAATTCATTTGAGAGAGCACTTCTGTATAGAATATTTTAATACCTCCACCCAGTGATGAGCTGCCAAAATATTAACAACCGGTTCCCTCCTCCTCACCCCATGAGGGGTCATGCCCCCCCCCGACTCCTGTCCCATCCAACTCCCCCCATGTTCCTTGACAGCCCCCCCCATGCCCTATCCACCCCCCTTCCCTGTCCCCTGATTGCCCCTTGCCACCCCATCCAACCCCTTCTCTCATTCCTGATGGCACACCGGGACCCCTACACCATCCAACCACCCCTTCTCTCTGTCCCCTGACTGTCCCTGGAATCCCTACCCCTGACTGCCCTCCACCGCCCCATCCAACCCCTGCTCCTTCCTGACTGCCCCCCCGACCCTTGCCCCCATTCAATCCCACTGTTCCCTAACCTCTGACTGCCCCGACACTAATCCACCCCCCCCAACTCCCCTGCCCTCTATCCAACACGCCCTCCCTGCTCCCTTACCTTGCTGCCTGGAGATGGGGGCCCAGCTGGGCTGGGGCTGAGACCCGGACGCCGGGGCAGGAGCCAAGCCGCGCCGCCCGGCGGGCCCTGGACCGGGACGCCGGGGCAGGAGCCGAGCTGCGCCGCCCGGCCGGACCTGGACACGGACGCCGGGGCAGGAGCCGAGCTGCGCCACCCGGCCGGACCTGGACCCGGCCCCCGGGGCAGGAGCCGTGCCCCGCTGCGCCGCGCCGCCCGGCTGGACCGCGGGGCAGGAGCTGAGCCCCAGCCCCAGTCCCAGCTTGCCTGCCTGCTGCTTGTTCAGGCTTCCCGCGAACATCTGATTTGCGGGAAGCAGGGGAGGGGGCGGAGAAGGGGCGGAGCAGGAGAGGAGGGGGAAGTGAGCTTGGGCCGGAGCTTTTGTTAAATTTAGCAGCCCTTATAGAACTGGTTGTCCTGGAACAACCGGTTCTAAAAGGGCTGCTAAATTAACAACCGGATCGCGCGAACCGGCTCAAGCTCACCACTGCCTCCACCTGCTTAGCAAAATCAGTACGCAAGTAGAGAGGAAGGACAGCATAATGAGCATACGCGCACACTTTCAGCCTAAAAGAAAGATGATAGGCTACATTTTAGGCCTCCTATGAAGTGGGTATTCACCCACGAAAGCTCATGCTCCAATACATCTGTTAGCCTATAAGGTGCCATAGGACTCTTTGTTGTATTCCTTTAAAGCAGGCCTGCACAACTCGTAAAGCAGCGAGGGCCATATTACTCCAAAGAAAACAGCTGAGGGCCGACCCCCCGCCGCCAAGCCCCCCTGAAACACAATATGCACACCCCCAGTGCCGCCACCCCCCCAGGACTGCCCACACCGCAGAAACAAACCCTCCTTCCCCAGCGCTGCCCCACCGAAACAGCAGTATTGAATCTTGGTAATATGTTATAGCGAGCCCCTAAGGTAGTATAATTAAGGTAAAAGAAAAATGTCTTTTTGCTAGAAGTAGAATAAGATCTTCCACCAACTTTCTAATCAACTGCCCTATTGAATGAATGAGGTGTGAATGAGGAAGGCGTGGAAGGCAGCACCTCCAGACAGCTGCAACCCTTGGAAAGGGGATGGGAGCCAGACCAGATCAGTAGAATAGGTCAGCCACTGACTCCTCACTCGCCTCCTCAGCCCCCTCACACCCCCAGCTCGCCTCCTCAGCCCCCACCACTGCCCGCCTCCTCAGCTCCTTCTCCCCCGCTGCCGGCTGACCTGTCCCCCCGCTCGCCTCAGCCCCTCACCACTGCCCACCCGCCTCTTCAGCCCCCCTCCCTCACCCGCCACTTGCCTACTCACCCCCCACGGGCCGCACAGTGAGCTCACCTACTCACCCCCCGTGGGCTGCACAGTGAGCCCACGCGGGCCACATGTGGACCCCGGGCTGCATGTTGTGCAGGCCTGCTTTAGAGGTACATCTACACTGCACACTCCTTTTGGCAGCATATAGAGTACACACATTACGAGCCCCTCAGCATGGGTATAAATAGCGGTGTAGACAGTGAGGCATGGCTTAGGCACTCCTGAACCGTGTGAGTATGTACACTGCAGGGCTCTGTACTTGCACAAGCAATGCCTCCCCCTGTCTACACTGCTATTTTTAGCAGTATAGCATCCTTTCCCTAACGCACAGAGCTGCCAGAGCCTTTCACCACTGCAGTGAAAGACTGGCAGGAGAGAGGCAGCTTCAAAAGGCTCAGGCAGCTCCCTCTGCCAGAGCCTTTCACTGGCACATTTGGCTTCACACTGCAGATCAGATGCAGCCTGCTCTTTATTGTGGCATGTAGCTACATATACCCTACGTTGGGGTGGGCAGACTATGGTCTGTGGGTCAGATCCAGCCCATGAGCCATTTTAAGCTAGCCTGGGAGCCACACCATGCAGCTCGTCCCACACCGGCCGGGGCGCTGGGTTGGGGCCGCACCACGCGGCTCGGCCCCACTGTGGCGCTCCAGCTGGGGCGCGGGGGCCACACCGTGCTTGAGGTAAGCGCCACTCGGAGCCTGCACCTCTGAGCCTCTCCCCACACCCAAACCCCTCGGTCCCTGCCCAGAGCACCCTCCTACACCCCAAACCTCTCATCCCCACCCCAGAGCTTGCACCCCCCCCACATCCCAACCCCAATTTTGTGAGCATTCATGGCCCGCCATACAATTTCTATTCCCCGATGTGGCCCTCGGGCCAAAAAGTTTGCCCACCCCTGCCCTACGTGCTGCCTAAAGAGGTGTGTAATGTATGGTAACCTAGGTTACATCTACTGCATAAATCACTGTAAGTGGGGTGCAGTGACAAGAGCAGACAGTTGGGGAAATAGGGACGTGTGGAGGGTGGCAAAATGATACATGAATAAAATGCAGTGTAGATGTAGCCTACGTTAAAGCTGATGTACCTTAATGGCTCCTTTTAAGAAGCTGAAGGGTTGCAATCTGATACGGAGGGTTTTAGGAGTTGATGCTTCCTGGGGGTACCCAGAGTTGTGATACACCTCTCTACCGTATGCACTTAGTGTGGGGCAGCCTTGCTTCTACCTGCTGTGCGTGAGTTCCCCAGCATTACCAGAATCTGACATCACAAGTACTGCCTTCCAGCCATTGTTGTCTCTTCACATGTTAACAGTAGGTGCACTCCAACCCCTAAACATTCCCCGTTACCTTCTACCTTCAGGGGAGGTAAAGAAGCTTGCCCTCAAGAGAGTGAAATTAGATGAAAATACTGATCCTGTGGCTTAAAATGAGAGAGGTGACTGATTCAGCTGAATTTTTTCAATCGTGGTCACTTGATGCTTGGTTCCTATATCTTGGGCCTGCTGATCTGAGAGAGCATCACTCTCCCCATGCTACCATGCCACAGATGCAGTCAGGAGAGGTGCTGATGCAAGGTTACTGTGGATACAGGGTGCCTGGCAGGATGTTCAGCATAAGGGCCTATGGGTTCTTGAAAGCCATTTAGCCCCTGATCTGAAATAGTCTGGATTTGTTCTTTTTTATTTTTTTATTTATTTATTTTTTTGTGAATCCTGCAGGGCCCCTGTCCTTCATCTGCCTTTTGAACAGAGGCGGGGGATAGAGGTGCTGGCCAAAATATGGGCTGATACCTTTTGATTATGAGTTTCTACTTGGTAAAAGGGGTGAGTTGACTGGCCTACCTATTTGGTTTATAATTTTAAATAATTTTAGAGCCTGTGTTGCAGGAACATTTTATTCTAAATTGAAAGATTATAAATAAATGAAAAAATAGGTGGCCTGATTTTCAGACATGGTGAGCTCATGCAGACTCCACCACTCAGCACCGATAGATTATGTGAGCTCGGCTCACAAACCACAAGTGAAATAAAAGGCCGTCTCTATGGAGTATGGTCTCTGTTGTAGTGGATGAGGAATTGGTTGTGAAAGAATCATACTTGCTTTTCTCCTTCTTGAGCACTCTGCCTGCTCCTGCCTAGCTCTTTTCCTTGATTGTTTAGATATTCATAGTGTTTGTCATCTCACATCACTTGCAGATCTCTCTGGACTGTTTCAGTCTCAACTCTGTCCATCTGAAGGTGGTGGTGAAGCTGACTGCACTTTGTTGGAACTGGCAGGGGGGAAAAGGGTAGTGGCGCCTTTAAGAGTCCCCCATCACTTGAGAGTTGGAGGATGGAAAGGCATCACTTGAGCTGGTGGGTGGGCCCATTGGACTCAGGTAACTCACTGGCCCTTGTGCACCTGTGGGAGGGGATCTAAATCCTGTCTCTCCAGTCCTGAGTCCCCTCTCATGCCTGGATGCAAGTGTCCTGAGCAGTTACTTATTCTATAGGGGGTCCAGTTCTCTGATAAACTGAAAGTGGACTTAGGAGAAGGCATCCACTAAAGAAACTGGGTAATGGGATTGAGGCTTCTAATATCTGGAGACAACCCCCTTTCCCCAGACCCTTAACTTTCATATGAGGAGAGGGCAATGGAGTCTCAGTGACTGGCTTGGACCAGCTTTGGAGGGGTGATGGCAGCCCCCTGTCAGGTGGAAATGAGTTATTGCTGGATAGTTCCCAGATGAGTTAATAAAGTTGCAGCCTAGTTAAACCATATCCACACATGCAACAATGGGCTAAGGAGTGTCAGTGTTTTATTTATAACACAAACAAGAGACGTTTTAATCAGTACTAAGTACCAGCGGCCCTTAATGTGTTTTATTTTTTAAATAATTATTTCAACTCTTGTCAGTAGGATACTCCAAAGGGAATTCTGCCCACTACGCAATGCAGAATTTTGCAGAAATTAATGTTGTTTGCACAGAATTTCCTTTCCCTCACAGAAATGGGCTACAGTGCTTCTGGCTGCCACTAGGGGCTGCTGGACCCAACAGATCCCAGCTCGCACATAGAAGACATTGCTGGGGGGATGGGAAGAGAGCTAGAGGGTTCTTGGCGGCTGCAGTTCCCAGCATGCCCTGAGGGGAGGAGAGAGCGGTGCAGAGGAAGCTCTGTGCATGACTGGGACTGAGCATCAGGCTGTTTCTCCCTCTGGATCCTTGGGCTCTGAGGTGGGGGGGAGGTGTCTGGGCAAGGGGGGGCTCCTTGGTTGCATTCTGGGATGAAGGGGGTGCAGGTATCTGGGCCGGCTGGGCTCTGGGGGAGAGGGGTTGTGGGTATCTGGCCCCCTGGCTGGGCTCTGGGCAGGGGCAGCTCTAGCCATTTCGCCACGGCAGCACGCCGCGGGGGGTGCTCTGCTGGTCGCCGGTCCCACGGCTCCGGTGGACCTCCCGCAGACGTACCTGCGGATGCTCCACCGGAGCCGTGGGACCAGTGGACCCTCCGCAGGCATGCCTGCGGGAGGTCCACCGGAGCCGCCTGCCACCCTCCCGGCGACTGGCAAAGCGCCCCCTGCGGCATGCCGCCCCAAGCATACGCTTGGCGTGCTGGGGCCTGGAGCCGCCCCTGGCTCTAGGGGAGGAAAGGGGGCAGAGAAACAGGAATTGGGTTGTCATAGGGGTTTCTTTAACGCTCTACTCCTGGGGGAATTTTTGTGAGTCTGTGTTGTTACAGACATACTTGCTGACAGGTATTTTGAAACAAATTACCAAAATAATTGAAACTGGCGTGATTATGTAGTGTTATTTTGACGAATAAAATGTGCAGAATTTTAAAATATTGTGCGCAGAATGCTCCCAGGAGTAGTAGGAGTGGTGCATATTATGTCATGAAATAATGTACAAACGATATAAAAATAAAATTTCAAAATTCCAAAATGTTCATTTTTTTTTAAATCAAAATTTTTCAGAAATTCTGTTTCATGGGAAATTTTTAAAACACTGATCTTCCTTCAGATTCAGAATGAATACAAATATTGATATGTCGAAATTACCCATGAGATGGAAATTGTGTCTGTGCAGTGAAGGAGAGAAGATAACATACATGAGGGAGCATTGTTATTCAGAGTCTGACTACTGCTTGTTCCACAGTTACTTCATCATGCCCCCCCCCTTCTGTTTAACTGTCCCTGCTGTGTTTTGTCATAATATAGACAGTCCCTGCCCCAAAAGAGCTTAAGAGTCTCTTTGCTTAAATGTCTAAATGGTGCTTGGGTTGTTGGAGCAGTCATCCCTGATTTGATCCGCCATGTGCTACTGTAATCCAAGTAAATAGTGGGGGGAGAGGAATGATTGGAGTGAGTATGGTGCAATGAACACACAATGATATGGGTGTCTCTCAGCATGAGTAAGTGTTTGTATTGTGGGAAAGATGCCTATAGGGAGAAAGGAAGGCCTACAGAAGCCTTCCAGTGTGCTTCTGCTCTCTGTTAGTATTTTTCCTCATTCCCCAAGCAAAGCGTAGTCTCTCAGTTGTGCCTACTTTAGTTTTGACATCCTTTGGAGCTATGGGATGTAGATTTGAGTGTAGGATGGTTGAATATTTGTTATTATCGCAGCTGTGTCTGGAGTGACCTGGTTCCAGTGTCTTAGAGCATTATTATTTTATATGGATTCAGATAACATATTGCTTACTGAGCTAGAAACGTTATTCATCAATGTTCTCTGAAGGCAATGAATGCTAGTGTTCCCTTTTTCTTTTTGATGCATGTGTAAGAATATAACATTTTCTGGGAAAAGTAAATATTTACTGGAAAAGTCAATGCAGGCTGTGGCTTTAGTTTGAGCTGTATTTTCCCTCCCCTCCCACCTCATTGGACCTTTTCCTGACTCACAGTTCCAGTAGTGAGTTGTTTTGCAGAACTTTACTGGCAAGTTGATGTTAATGGGATACCCAGGTCTTGGAAGAGACCCTGATGCACAGCTATACTGTTGTCCCTTTAGACCACTCTGGCAGCGTTAAAGGGGCCTTAATGTGGGCACAAATGTAACTTGATCCAGAATAGGTAGCAGAATTCTCCCGTCTGTGCATTCAAGGCTGCTTACCACCTCAGACAAATAAGCTCTGGGCATGTTCTGAGTAGAATTGTACAGGATGTCCAAAACCAGATTTCCTGAGGTCTTCAGTCAGGATATAATATAAAGAGTGAGGACAGAATAGAAAGAAAATGTAGAGGGCAGGGAAAAATAAGAACTCTATTTTGATAATTATGGCAATAAGGCCAGAATTGTTTTTGTCTGTGTTTTTTGTAAATTATCCATGTTCAGAAAATCAGGTTGGGGAAAAAACAAGCCACAAGATTGCTGAGGCTTGCTGTATCTGTGCATGAAAATTAGTCTAGATGTCCAGACTTCATTGATAGCTCATTTTAAAATGGCCTTAGGAAAACCAGTATATGTACCTCATGAGTCTGTTCTTGTAACCTGTACTTACAAATTGTTGACTAATATAATTGCACAGCTTCAAACTGCTCTCAGAATTACCAAGGCAGACCAATATAAACAGAAAAAGAATATCTGCATCAATCATTGTAGCCTGTATTGTGCCCAATAGTGAAAAGCTCCAGCGGCTCCAGGGGGACGAACACGCCCCCCACCGCCAGGCCTTTTTCCACCGCCTCCTGGGCGGCGTCCTCCGAGGCAAGGAAGAAAAAGCTTGGGGAGCTGGTAAACATCTAAGCCCTTTTGTTTTGTATATTTATTTTGTTTTAAATTTCCCAGGAATTTCAGTTTTTATTCAAAAATTTAAAAAGCGTGAGCAAATTGGTTTAAAAACTGAAGACAATGGACAGTGATGGTGTTCTCTGTATGTGGCAGTTGAGGAAGCCTTCCACTGCCTGCAGTAGTTGGGTTGTCTCAGCTGCAGGGGCTCAATTCCTTGCCCATCTCATTCCACCAGCCCCCATGCAGGGGAAGTGAACGGGGCCTCACTGAGGGGCTGGGGTCAGGAGGGGAGGCTATATCCTTTGAGTACTCATCCCACCAGATGCAACCCCCTCCTGGCCCTGTCCCTTCAGCGCAGCCCGATCTGTTTCTCCTTCAAAAATTCCCCAGGTACCAAAAATGGGGGGGAGGGGAGGGGGTATCAGTAAAACCTGAACTATGACTTTTTGAAAAACTTGAGAATTTTGGGGGGGGAAATGGGTAAATATCAATAACAAAGGGCCTTAATATAGTAAAGCCTAGGGGTGTGTGTGTGTGTGTGTGTGTGTGTGTTTTAACTGTACATTCTCTTCTTTACGGAGTTTAACGTCCCCTGTGAAAATCTATTAAAATCCATTAGAACACACTTACTGGCTTTGTAAAGCACAGGATATTACTGTAATGGAAATTCTACTAATAGAATACACTCTAAAATGACAATGTTTTTTGCTCTTGGGCAAACTTTTTAAATCATACGGAATCGAATACACCTGCATTATATACGATATAGATCATCTCTGTGTAACATAGGGTTTAAACTTCACACTGCTTATTTGATTTATCCATATTGATAGATCATATAAAAGTCTTATTGCATAGGATGGTTTTCTACTACTCTTTAGGCTCCCTTGCTTTTCTGTGCTGAGTTTCTGGGTCTCCTAGCTGTTTGTTCAGTCTTCATAGCTATCCTGCTGCCCTCCTGGCCTTTTATATTGTCCTCAGTTTGAAACAATGGGTGAAATCCTGGCTGCATTGAAATCAGTGGAGTTTTGCCCTTGGCTTTGATGGAGCTGGGATTTTACCCAGAACCTGAGAAGCGTGAGCATCTTAACTATTGGGCTGTAGAGTATTCTACAGTTGATCTCTCTGTGTCTCATGTTGAAGCTGTTCCAGTTTGTATAAATAACTAAACAGTCATTGGAACAGGAACTTGAACTTTGAGTCTCTCAGGAGAGCGCCCTAACCATAGGGCTATAGAACATTCTCACGCTGTCTGGCCCATAATAGTTTTACATTATAGAACAGCTGCATCAGGGGACAGTGAGAGACCGAGCTACCCCAGAATATTTCACAGCCCGGTGGTTAGGATACTCTCATTTGAAACTTGGGAGATGTGGGTCTAAATCCCTGCTCCACATCAGGCAGAAGGGAGATTTGAATCAATGTCTTCAACATCTTCAGTGAGTGCGCTAACCACTGGGATAAGGTTATAATGGGGGGACACCAGATCCTCATTTTTTTGGTGAGAAAGGGCTTAGGTGCCGAACTGCAGGAGAGGGTTTAGGGCTGTGAATACCAAGCACAGAGAGGCATTTTCCGTCTGGCTCAGACATAGGCACCTACATCTTTTCGAGGGGTGGGAATAGGCCACACCCCTCATGTCATTTCCTATGAGGAAGTCCCTTTGCTTTGGGTAATTTTAATGTCCTGGGAATTTATTGGTTTTTATTGGGAGAAAAATCAGTAAAACCAACAAAAAACAAACCAAGGGCGATGGGAGGGCAGTTGTGGCTAAGGGGAGTGGGGTGTACACACCAAGGGGCAGTTGAGGAAGGTTCTGCTCCAGTCCTGCAGCAGACAGGAGTCTCAGCTGCAGGACCCAGCTCCTTGTTCATATCTCTCTCCACCCCTGGGCTGGGTCAGGAGGGGAGTGAAAGACTATTTCCCAGGAGTACTAGCCCCATGCTGGGCAAAGCCTCCTGCTAACCCCACTGGCCCTTATGCACGGCCCCATCTGCTTCCCCTGCGAAAAATTCCCAGGTCTCAGAAAAGCCACAATTTGGAAGAATATCAGCAACACCTGAATACTGGCTTTTTAGAAACCCTGAGAATTTTTCTGGGAAAATCAGTAAATACCAATAACGAAGGGCCTTACCTATTGCCTAGCTTAGGCGGTTCACTGCTCAGCATGCTGGCCTGTGTGAATCCCATTCTTAGGCACCTGACTCCTCCCCAGGTATTGTTCGGAGAGCCAGTGCATCTAACTTGGGGCTGTGGATTCCACTAGGCAGCAAGGGCTCCTAAATATTAGGTATTGCAGTGCTGAGTATAGTCCCCTTTCTAGATCTAGTCCCCTAGACTTCAGCTTCATAGATGCATCCGCTGACCACCAGCTAGTCAAGTGATTACTAGTCACAAAAGAGACCTGGGGGCAGTACCCATTACATACATCCCACAGATGTCAGTTAATGCTTTGTAGAATGCTCTGAAAATGTTAAGTGCTGCTCTAATTATTAGTGTTATTACTCATAATACTAAACGAGGAGTGTTTAGCAGCAGATTAAATGAAATGGGAGGATCAGGGGTTTCTAACGCCTGGCATATTAAAGTGCAATGTAGGAATGCTGGCATTAATGATCTATTCCAGCACTACAACATCTATAAAAATAAACACCTACAAACCTTTTACAACAGAAAATATGAAGTGGATAGCTCGTCTTTTAAGCATGCCCTAGGTAAATGAATATTTTTTGCATTTATTCCCAATTTTGATGCCTGCTGAAGTTACATTTGATACTCAGAGGTAAACATTTTGAAGTCTAATAGCTATTTTTATTTCCATGGTTATTTTAGTACATATAATTTTGCATTTTTTCCTCCCCCCCAGCAATACAGAACCTTCTGAAAAAAGATTTCATGTGAGTAGCTTTGTGGCAGACTTTGGAAGACCTCTGGAGTCAGACAAGGTCTTTTCGCGTCAAGTAGCTGAAGAGTCCAGGTCACTCTTTCACTTTTACATTAATGAAGTGGAGCATTTGGACAAAGCGAAACAATGCCATAAAGCCCCAGGTCTGGACAGTAATATTCACTTCCAGGAAGTAGCTAGGAGCAGTGGAAGGCTGGAGGAGGAGCTGAATTGCCTTACAAAATTTAACATCCCCAACTTTGTGAACACTGACCAGAATTCTTCACTGGGTGAAGATGATCTGCTGATTTCAGAGCCACCAATCATTTTAGAAAGCAAACCAGTTATCCAAGCCTCACGTCAGATCCTTGACTGAAAAACCTTGGTTTCTAAAGCAAAGTGTCTTTTATTGTTTCTGTGGTATCAGGAACTCTTATTCAGCTGCTAACATCAGACCTTTTTGCCTATTTCAGTAGAAGATATTTCATATCTTATGCCTTGTGTTTTGTTGTGAATATTGAACTGACTGATCTCACTTTTGTATAAAGTGAAATACTTAATATTTTATGTCAAAACTTATTTTATGTCACTTCCAAGTGTTTCCTAAGATCAAAACCTTCTTCAGCATTGCTGCTGTTGCTTGCTATTTGTTTTATTTAACTAGCCATCATGCCCAGCTGTGTAGTGGTAGCAAAACACACTAACATGATACAAGAGTTGTAATGCACTTTACTTTGCTTTGTGGGGATTGCTGCAGCTGCAAAGGGAGGAGTATCATTGGATTCTGAAAGGAGTGGCGTGGAACTGTTTGGCCACGAGGACAGTAAACTCAAATCAAGACCGAATGGAGGAATAAGAGGAGGAAGCACCTTTTCAGGCTCTGAATCTCCTCCCCTCTCCCCCATTCAAAAGGCAGATTATTTTGAAACATAACCAGCATAATAAAAAATTGCCATTAATCTTCCTCCAAAGACTCCTAGCAGCTTTTACTGGCTGCTGAAACCCCACCTATCAAAATTCTAGTGATGCTGTTCTGTATATTATATTCAGTTAGTGTTTACAAAATACAGTTACCATCTGCTGCTGAAGAAAAACAAAAACAAAATATGTGGCCATATTTAATGTTTCAGAAAATTTCGTATTCTTGCAGTTGTGGGTGGCTGGGTGACCTAGAATGAATGTGTTGTGTTCAATTCAATTAATAACATTCAGTTTTGTGGACTTGATTGTCAATGTGAGCCTTTAACATGGTGAGCACAGGATTTAATACAGAAACAACAGGAACCAGGGTTGAAAACATTCCTGTTTTGCCCACAGCACAACAGATATAGCCAATTACTATAGTTTGTGTTTGTAATTGATTGATACTTGCTGCTACTGTACTTTACTCAGAGAAAGCAAGCAAGTCGCTGCACAGTACTTGCAGCTGTACTGCTCGTGCATTCTGATATTTTTTGGGTAACTGCAAAACCACTGCGACCTATTTTGTAACAAAATAAAGAATTTGGGAGAGATTTAGTTTTATTTCAACATATTTTTTTTCCCACCTTTTTAAAACTGGAAGAGGTATTGACTCTGAGGTGACACTTACTTACAGAAAACTAATAAATAGCTGGAGCCCATATGGAAAACCCTGCCTAAATTTAAAATTTGTAGCATCCCAACACATTTTTAGGGTGGGATTAAGTGACTTTTAGGGAGATGTGCTATTATGCAGTGGTTAACGCTGAGAATTATGGATACTTTTTTTTGTAAATCATGTCAAATTGCCTTCACAAATTTCTTGAAAAGTCAAAGTAATGCCTCTCTTTTAACGTGTATAACTATACATTAATTTCACTATGGCAAATTTATCTTAAATATTGCCTCTGCTTGTTTTGTGTATATGTGTAATTTATGATCTGCTTACACAATGATCATTTACGTGAGAAATCCATCAAAGATGATCTCAATCTCCCTCCATCAGTTGAGGAAGTTATGAAAGCTATCAAACAACAGAACACTGGCAAAGCCTCCGGAAAGGATGGTATTCCAGTAGAACTGTATAAAGTAGCAGACCCCAAGGCATCGAGGTGTTCCATGATACCTGGACTAGCATTTGGGAGGAAGAAATGCCAGCAGATTTCAAAGATGCTATTATTGTGTCATTGTTCAAAAACAAAGGCAGCAAAGCTGACTATGGAGGCACTGCTCTCTGTACAACAGGGAAAATACTAGCTTGCATTCTACTGAACAGACTCATTATAGACATATCTGAGGAGAATCTGCCAGAAGAGCAGTGTGGTTTCAGACTATAGTACTATAGACATGATCTTTGTCGTAAGGCAGGTCCAGGAAAAATGTTTAGAGCAGAACATGGACCTGAATGCAGTTTTCATTGATTTGACCAAAGCTTTTGATACAGTCAACAGAGAGGGTCTGTGGGCTATTCTACATAAAATGGGCTGCCTAAGAGGGTTCATACAAATCATCCATCTGTTCTATGACCACATGACAATGCAAGTGCTTGCCAGTGGTGACTTTTCTGACACATCTCGAATGGAGTGAAGCAAGGCTGTGTACTTGCTCTAGTGCTGTTCAACTATCCTCAGTCATGCCACAAGGGACTTGGATCAGGGGATATCTTTCACTTCAGAGGGAGTTGTAGACCAAGAAAATCTATTCTCATTGCGCAAAGAACCAGGTACTCTCCATCTACTTCATGTTGCTTTCATAAGAATAATCTCATGTAGTGGTGCGGTCTCTGAGAACTGCGGTGCCAGTGTCTGGAGTAATTTTATTTACAAGTTGGAAACAACTCAAGCTTTGGGTATGTACTGGTGTGAAAGATAAACCAATCCGTGCCAAAGCAGCTGCACTTGGACAACTATGCAGAATGTTGCTAGCAGTACACACACTGACTGGGTGTAATTCAACCAGCAATCTGGCATGGCTTGCAAACTAAAGCCATGGAAGTTTATCAGGAAAAATCCACACAAATTTAGAAGCCTTGCCAATTCTGGCACTGGGGTGGAGATACATGTGCTGATTTCAACTGCGCAGGAACTTCTGATAACCCTTCTCTATGACTCAATGGCTAACTCAGCACATGTAAATGGTGTGCGATATAAGCTTTTCTGTCACAAACAGACCTGGAACAGGGCCCTCCACCCAACTTATGATAGTCTTGGGCAACATACCAAGCATTCAGATTACCAGACCTTTATCTGGAACCATGCCATGGAGGCTTGACCTGACATCTTTCTCCTCCTTCCCCCCACATGGAAATAGCTGGCATCGTAAGGATGGACAGTTTTCTCCAACACTAATGACAAAGACACCTGCCACTGAAGCCCTCCTGGAACTCATTACATGTAGATGTAAAAAGCCAAGTGTGGAGGCAACTGTAGTTGTTCAAGACAGAGCATGGCGTACACTTTGACTTGCTTGTGTAGTGGTGGCGAAGACTGTTTGACGCTGACAATTTTATGAGTATAATCTAAGTGAGCCCAACTTCAGATGGTTCAGACTTAGACAATATATCCATATCTAATCTTTTTCAATATATTTGCCATATGGTACTTGTCTCATTGCCCATCAGTTAGAGGGAGTCCATTGGCTATTAATAGGGCCCTACCAAATTCATGGCCATGAAAAAGGTGTGTCAGACCATGAAATTTGATATCCACCCCCCTGTGAAATCTGGTCTCTTGTGTGCTTTTATGTAATATACAGATTTCACAGGGGAGACCAGCATTTCTGAAATTGGGAGTCCTGCCCCAAAAGGGAGCTGCAGGGGGGCCGCAAGCACCACCAGCAGCGCAGACATAAGGGTAGCAATACCATACCATGCCATCCTTACTTCTGCGCTGCTGCTTGCAGTGGCTCTGCCTTCAGAGCTGGGCTCCCAGCCAGTAGCTGCTGCTCTCCAGCTGCCCATCTCTGAAGGCAGCAGTGCTGCCAGCAGCAGCATAGAAGGGTAGCAGTACTGCAACCCCCCTCCCCCAACTCCTTTTGCGTCAGGATCCCTACACTTACAATACCATGAAATTTCAGATTTAAATAACTGAAATCATGACATTTTCGATTTTAAAAATCCTATGACCGTGAAATTGACTAAAATGGACCATGAATTTGGTAGGGCCCTAGCTATTAGTGTTTTTGCTAGCACCATGCTGTGCAATAGTATACTTGGCTTCTAATATAATGAATACATTATTTAAAATTGTCAATGAATTATCTCTGCACTGATCAACACAAGGCCACCGTTCTTTAAGTAATGAGCCTTATTAATTTGTGTCAAACCATCTGGATGACTCAATTTAATTTTTTGTATGCAGTGTTGTAGCCATGTCAGTCCCACGATATTAGAGACAGAAAGTGGGTGACATATCTTTTATTGTATCAACTTACATTGGTGAGAGAGACATGTTTTCTGTTTAACCTTGTATTTAGTTGACACACTGAGTATCTTTTCCAGACCGGAAGAAGAGATCGGTGTAGCTCAAAAGCTTGTCACTCTCATCAGCAGAAGTTGGTCCAATAAAAGATATTACCTCACCCACCTTATCGTTCTAATTTTTTTTTAATGTAAATTGTTTAAATCCCCTTTTATTCATTTTTTCTTTCCAGCTTGTCTTGACAACTTAAATACATTTTTGGGGACTTTTCACTTGCACAAAAGGTTGTTTAGACACGGGTAAAAAAATCTTGCATTGGCATCTCTTGCTACTACCTTATACCACCACATCCACCATAGAAAGTATTGAAGGGACATGTCTATAAAAATAAGCTGTTGATTTCTGCAGGGGGCTATATCCACAAAATCTGTGTGGGGGCCCCCAGATGAAGTCTAGTCACTTGGGGACTGCATATTTATCAGGATACACAGTGGGTAGTGATAGGACCAGCCACAAGATTTCTTGGGCCCTAAGATGTTGGAAGGGGACATGGACAAAGTAGGTCATGTGTGTGCTCTAATCCTGTTGTGTGCTGGAAGGTGTGTTGGTTTGGCAGTGAGCTCTTCTCTCCATCTCATGTGACAAAGGGGGATATACTGTGTTTTGTGAAGCTTGTATTGGATGCAGAGCCTGCTTGTGTTCAAGATCTGCTGTGGATACTGCATTTATTTTGTACCAATGTTAACAGTTTAAAAAGATTTAATTAATTTTGTTTTAATTAAATCTGGAGCTGTTAGATCAAAACCTTTTGTACCTGGATTCTTCAGAGGTGATGAGGAGAATGTTACAGTGACTGAAAGACTCTTGAGATCTTTGTGAAATCAATAAATGGCCTAGATTTCAAAGTGGAATGGTGAAGGGTCAGACACACAGGGAAGGCTATTTCAGGTACCAACTAGTATTTGTTGAAAGACTATTTCCTAATATTCCCCAATTCACCCCTGTAGCAAATGATTGATTAGTGTAGTTGTGCTGCATATGATGCATAATGTCTCGATTTAAAAAAAAAATTACAGATATCCTCCATTCTATCACAAGTGAAATGCAGCTATGTCTGCAGTGAATTGTTGGTAGCAGTTTAAGAAAGTGTAACAGCAGCTGAGATTAAGAAGTGAAAGATACCTATCCCCTTGAAACTGCTGGAGGTAAACTGCATGTAATAATTGGTCCCTGAGCCGCATATTGACACTAACAAGTCAGTGGCTCTTTAATGATTATAAATACTCCAGGTGCTCAACTTCAAGACCTCTGCTCAAGCAGTGCCTCAACACCGTGTGGCAGTGTTGGTTTAAAACTAAATCAAAAGGAAAAATGTTAATCTTGCATGAACACCTCTGCATCTTGCACAGCCCTCTATCTGAAGTCTGACCCAGCCAAACCCTTATCTGTGATTTTGGTCAGACTGCCCCCAGCAAACAGCTGTAAGTGGTATGTTGACAATACACGGCCATAGCTATGCTGTCATAAGGACATGGTTTGTGTGCAGCCTACACTGCTGGAGAAAGGGGTTTTTCTGTTGGTGTGGGAACACTGCCTCCCCACGCCATGCTTGCTCCAGCAGAGGAAGTGTTCACGGTGGTCAAGTGGAATAGCTAGGTCAATCAAGTTGTATTTTTCCCCTTATTGCTAACTAACAGCGCTAGGATGATTTAATGCAGATGCATAGACCAAGCCAGCAGCTGTATAAATATCCATGGCCAACTGCTGTCCTCAGTTACAAACCCACTGGGAGGGGTGCCTGCATAGGTTGGGGGCTGGATGCAGCCTCTAGCTGTGTGGGTTTTTTTTTTTTATTTTTTGAGACAAGTATTAGCTGCTTCAGATAAAATTAAAGGCTTCTAGCACAGAATATCAAGCCTTCATAATTTAATAAGTGCTAAGGTAGCTTTTGAGTTGGGAAGGAAGCATTAAAGCTTAGCTCCCAGCCCCTAAAGTAATTTCCATTTTGCTTAGGAAAAAGGTTTGCCTAAGTATAAAGGAATTTGCCATGTCCAGCTAAGCATATTTGCGTCTCTGCAGCATACTTGCAAAACAAGCAGTCTGTGATGGACGGCACTTGTTGCTGAACAAGGTGTGGAGGAGCAAGACATTGATAGCAATATTTGATTGACTGCCATTAAGCAATTAAACCATTTCCTACCAATGAATTTAGTGTAGCCCTGCCTAGAGCTTATCTATCCTCTCACTGTGTGACTGCTTGCCATTGAAGGAGATTTACTCATGGACAGCAAGGGAATGTAAAAATATTTTTACATTCCAAATATTTTTTTAAAGTAGTTTGCTTATAGCTATGTGATTAAAAGACCTCAAAATTGCTGTAGGTGTTCCAGTTAAGAGGGACCGAAAAAAAAGGCTAGGTTGTCTCTTCTGGGGCCTGTTTCTGGGCTCCTGCAGGTGGCAGGCCTATGCTTCTACTTCTCATTGGGGTGGAATTGTGCCAGCCAATTGCTTGTGGACTGGCTCTCTGTGTCATCCCTCCCTGACTGCCAACTGGGCGTGGCCCTGCTGGAGTTTGCCTTTGGGAGTCTGTGGGCAGGAACAGAGGGTAGTGACACAGAAGCACTTTCTCCAAAGCGACCTATGATTTCTGTGTCCGAATGGTACAGCGAGTTTAGAGCAGTACATAGAAAAATAAGAGCCCTATGTGTAAGGTAGACTTGACTTAGCCATGCACATGTGTGCACTCATTCTCTCTCTTCCCTCCTCCCCTCATTGTGGTATGTAAAAAAAAAAAAGCAAACTTAAAAATACTTGCCCAGCTCCTCTTATATGTACATTAGTACAATTATAAGATTTATCTTATGACAGGGGACTATGTTGGTTAGTTGAACCACTAGATAAGCTACCAGGTATGACTTGAGTTAGATTGAATAATTCTGTGTAGGAAGCCAAAACCAGATCAGACAACTCCCCAGCAATACCCGCAAGGAGAAGACTCATGACAAACTGCATTTCTGTTTGTGAATACCTATTTTTAAAAAGTTCTTTTTATAGGGACACTGAGAATTTAATACAGTAGAACCCCTTTTATCCGACCTTCAATTATCTGGCTCTCTGCATGAACTGAACCACCGCCCACTTTTGGTCCTGTGTGTGCTGATTTCTCCTGTGGCTGCGAGACAGCACTGTAGCCTCACACTTACCCATTCTCTGGATTATCCAAAGTTTTGATCATCTAATCTGGCCCTGGTCCTAATTAGATTGACTACAGGGTTCGTTTCATATTTTGAAACAAATTCAGCTAATTGGAATAGCCACCAAGATGCCTGAAAACAATTTCCTTGCTTCTGGTGCTGTATATTTCACAGCATCTTTTTTTTTTTTCCTGTGGGGTTCTGGGACGTAGGAGTCAAAGCTAAAATTTATAAGTGCTACTATAACACACCACAATGAAACTTCTTATACAAATGAAGGAATTATTATGGGATAAAAGCAATTCTTAAATCTCAAGAAACTTACAACTTGCAGTACTAAATGTTACCAAGCAGTACGGTATATTTTTGTATATGTTTTATGTCCCTATACTACATGTAAGGTAAAACCAGCTACTACTTGGGGAGGTGCGGGGGTGTGTGTGTTACGTATTTCCTGGTTTTCAAACATGGCTCCTTATGTATGTCCTCATGTGTAGTAAAGCTAGAGCGATGTGCTTGTGTGTACTTTTTGCTTGTTCTTTATCTTAATAATAAAATCTGAGGTTAAAAACTTACTCTAGTTTTATAAACTATTAACCAGTGTTTTCCTGCCTGTCTCTACATTGGCACTCATTCAGCAAGTCTAAAGGCGGCAGCAACTTATTCCTTATTTTTCCATAATACATTTCAGCTGTAGCTCTCCAAGTGCCTTATACAGGGGTGTATCATCCTCATTTTGAAAATGGGGAAATTAAGGCAGAAATGGTGAAGTGTAACTTTGGGCATGTTACAAATCAGTAGCAAAGCAAGAAATAGAATTTAGACTTTCCTACCTCTGAGGCTAGTGCCCTATCCCCAGCTGTGGAAGATGGGCTGGAGGAGAGGCAAGCCATCCAAGTAATAAGCAGCCTGAAGGCACTGCAGCCCAAAGTTATGAGACCATCTAGCAGCTTCCCATACAACTGGGACAGGATGGAATTGTGGAAGCTTGCACCCAAGTGCCCTCAGGGCAAGTGAGCAAATACATAACACAACCTCGGAAACCTAGAAAGTAAAGCATGGAGCCACCAGTGTGCTACCTTAGCCATCCTTGCCAAGGCACACCTGGCTGGTTGTCTATGACAAAGGCTACTGCTATACTCTGTGTAGCAACATTAGTGTGGCAACCTGAAGTTTTCCATCCCCAGAAGACTGATCAAGTATATCAATTCAGTGGTTGAGATACACCCAGTCTAGAAATCTAGTTAGCAGCAGCCCAGGATACCTGGAGTGGCCTGCTACAACTTTCTGGATACTTTCTCCCATAAAAGATGGTTTCAGACAAGGTACTTCATAACATTAGGGGCTGACTTATTCAACAAGGGCCTATCTCCTGCCTATTTAAAGTAATTAATCTCTTCAATGGTCTATGTCCTCCCCATTGTCTTTCAAAACCAATAAAGGGGATAAGTCTAATTTGAAGGTGTAAAACCTGAATCCCAAGCCCCAGCAATGGCACATGCAGAATTTTAAACTTGTATGCATGATTTATAAAAACTATAGTTATATAAACAGGCACTTGTTTCAATAACAATCTGAAGGGAACCCCCCCCCCAGTTGTGTATTTGGCTCCTTTTTATATATTCTCTTTATTTAGCCACTGTTTGTCACAACTCCCATCACAAGGTGTGATACTCTGCTGCATATCCTATTCTTTAGTGCGGCAGATTTTCTCTCTTTAAAGACTGCCTATTCTAATCTAGGTCAGTGACTCATCAGGCCAGCTGCTCTATCTTTTCAAAACATTTCCAGTACATGAGAATAATTCCCTCCACAGGGTTTAAAGTGGAAAATGGCTACTAGCATAAGGAATCAAGGCGCTGCGTATTTAAAAATGTAAAATCTGTTACAGGGGAACATTTTTAAGGATCAGGGCATCCATTTACAGTAATAGATTGTGGAAATTTATTATAAATCTGTACTAAATGTCCAGGAGTATTTCCTAGTTTCCAATGATACTACAAAGGACTCTAAGTATTTATTTTTATGCAATATCTTCACTTGTAAGCACAATTAAATGAGGATCTCTCTAATGTAGAAAGTAAAGGGAGACAAAAGCACCAAATGACCATATAGAATTACTTATTTGACAGATAATTCCACTAAAGGAGGATTTTAAAATAAAAGCCAATGAGCTGTTTTCTCAGTCTGCTTTTGCTCTGTTTCAAGACATTTTCCCTTTTCTCTACACTCAGGAGGTATTGTTGCAACACATGGCTCCAACTTGCTTCAATTTTAGGGCTAAACATTCTCAGTTTAACTTAGCCATTACGCAGAAAGCATCTAAAAATGCTGTTTCATATAATAGAAACGCCATACTGTCACCCTAGATGTTACCTGGGAGATATTACATCACAGCATAACTGAGCATTTCACATAATAAGTTCACATATTGTAGAGTAAGTACGTTTTCTCTATCCTGAGGTAGTAAGTTCTCTCATTCCTTTCCCGAAGGAGTGTTTCAATGAATGCATCTTCAAATAATGACATATTAGACACACATGGATACATGTCTTCTTTATTATAAAGAGCAGTAATACATATAATATAATTAATAATGTGCTCAGTTAATTTCAGAACTAGATTCCTTCCAACAGGGCAAAAGGTAGCAGTTTTGGCCCTGGACTATGTAGATGAAACATTAGAATTTCTAGAAACAATGCTGTTTTTGTGTTAGTATTATCTTTAAAAATGCAGTTAAGGTTTTCCTCTCTTGATGACCTGGGAAGCAGCAGACTTGAGAGGAGTTTTGTTGGGAGTATAAACTGACAGCTTGGAGACATTAGGGTTTCCAATAGCAAGCAGAAAGTACTAATTTGCTTCAGGCAAAATCCAGAACCGTCTTGTTACTAGACATTCTTGTCCTAGTTACCATCCCCAGAGTACTTGCTTTCAGAACCTTACAAATACTGGCTCCAGAAGGTAACGCCACAACACGTGAATGGTTTATTGTGTTATCTGAACCCCTTTATGTAATTAGAACTTAATTACATACACTAAAAATGTATGTAGAGTTGTGTATTTCTTTAGGAAAAAAAGAAATCAAGGAAATCAACTGTGGCGTAATGTAACTGAGAAGCTAAAGCTGTACATATACAGTAATTCCTCACTTAAAGTCGGCTTGGTTAACGTCGTTTTGTTGCTGATCAGTTAGGGAACATGCTCATTTAAAGTTGCGCAATGCTCCCTTCCAACGTCATTTGGCAGCTGCCTGCTTAGTCCACTGTTTGCAGGAAGAGCAGCCCATTGCAGCTAGCTGGTGGGGACTTGGAACCAAGGTGGACTGGCAGCCTCCCCATCAGCTCCCCGCTCCCCTAAGTTCCCTGTGCAGCAGCTGCCCAGCAGGCTATCAATTGCAACTGTCTCTCCCCCCACTGCCATGGGCTGCTCCCGCCCTCTGCCTTGGAGCTGCTCCCTGAGACTCCTGCTTGCATCATTTAGCAGGAAGGCATTCTCTGTAAAATATCCCACCCTCTGACTCCTCCACCTCAACCAAGCCTCACAAGCCTCACTGTGTACCAGTATTAAATTGTTTGTTTAAAACGTAGTGTGTGTATATATAAAATCTTTTGTTTGGTGAAAAAAATTTCCCTGGAACCTAACCCCTCCATTTACATTAATTCTTATGGGGAAATTGGATTCGCTTATCATTTTGTTTAAAGTCACATTTTTCAAGAGCATAACTACAATGCTAAGTGAGGAGTTACTGTACTTATCAAAAAAGGCATCTTACAGTAAGTTAAGATTTGCTCTCTTTACTAATTAAAACATTTCACCACACTGTCAGAATGTCCTATCAATTGCTACTTCAAAAGAGGATACCGTACTTTTATGGCAAATCCACATAGGAACTAGAGGATGGACTGAAAACGTTACTCATCTTGTGCAGTAACAATAGTTCTTCACGATGTATGTCCTGCTGGGTGCCCACTGCAGGTGTGCTTGTGTCCCTGTGTTGCTGATTGGAGAACTTCAGTAGCAGTGGCCGTTAGGCCCGCACCCGTGCTGTCTCTCTTCGTGCTGTGCCACAAGGCTACTCAGCGCACCTGGGCTAATACCCGTCAGCTCTTCCTCTACCTCAGAATCATTAACAAGAACCCCAAAATAGAGGGGAGGAGGGCAGGTTGTGGAGCACCTATAAGGACACACATCTCTAAGAACCATTGTTACTGCACAAGGTGAATAACTTCTTCTAATAGTGTCCCTATAGGTGCTCCACTGTAGGTGACTCCTGAGTAGTTCCCCTTCTGGAGGGTCAGGACTTCAGAATTGGGTCACAGATGACAGCACTGTGGAGCCAAAGATGGCATCGAAGGCAGAGATGCAAGTGACTGCATAGTGTTCTGTGAAAGTGGACTGACGCCAGTATCGCCGCGCTACAGATCTCTGAGATAGGGACATTCTTGAAGGTGACAGATGAGATCAACCTTGTGGAGTGTGTATGAATAGGGCCTGGAAGGGTCACATTGCCAATTTGGTAACACTGTCTGATGCAATTCGATAGCTATTTAGAGAGCTTTTGGGGTGAGATTGCTGAGCCCTTGGATCTTTCTGCAATGAGAGAAAAAGTCTAGGGGACTTCTTGAAGACCCTTGTCCTGTCAAGGTAGAAGGCCAGGGCTCCCCTGATATCTCAGGTATGTAGTATAGCCTCCCTGTTGCCTTGGTCAGGCTTGGGATAGAAGGTTGGAAAGTGAATCAATTGATTCATGTGAAATGGAGTGATTACCTTGGGGATGAATTTTGGATGCAACCTGAGTGTAACCTTGTCTGGAAAAAATACTGTGTAAGGTGGATGCACGATCAGAGATGCTTGCTCTCTTCTTTTCTCCTGGCTGAGGTTACTACCACCAGGAAGGCAGTTTTCATTGATAGGTACATCAATGAACAGGTGGCCAGAGGTTAAAAAGGAGGCCTAGACAGCCATTTCAGTACCAGGTTTAGGTCTCACATGGGGATAGAAAGTTGAGGTTGAGGGAAGAGGTTTACTGTATCCTTGAGAAACTTTTTAGTGGTTGAGTGTGACAGCATTGAGTACCCCTCTACAGGTTGGTGAAAGGTTGCTATAGCTGCTTGATGGACATAAGGCCTTGTCTACACTACAGTTTTGTCAACAAAAATCAGCTTTTGTTGACTAAACAGTGGAGGTGTACACACTACAATGCTCCTTCTGCTGATAAAACTCTCTGGCTTTGATGACAAAATAAAAGCACCTCGACGAGAGGCATAGAACTTTTTGTGGCAAAGTTATATTGACAAAGTGCCAGTGTAGACACTGCACTTTGTTATGTTGCTGTAAATGGCCTCCAGGAGGTGTTCCACAATGCCCATCCTGACCACTCTGGTCAGCAGTTTGAACTCCACTACCATCTGCTGAGGTACACTCGCTTCTGCCCTGCCTGCTTTAAAGGTCTGGGAATTTTTGAAATTCCACTTCCTGTTTGCTCAGCGTGGGCAGCTTACATTGCATCTTCCAGCTGATCATGGCGACTCCACACAGTAAACGCTCTTCCGCTTGGAGCACACCTGAGTTGTTGGATCTACTGGCACTGTGGGGAGAGGAGGCTTTGCAGCCCCAGCTCCACTCCAGCTGTAAGAACTTCAATACCTATGGGCAGATTTCTCATGGCATGTTGGATAAGGGCTATGAATGGGACACAGTGCAACGCTGTGTGAAGATAAAGGAGCTGAGGCACGCATACCAGAAGGCAAGGACCATCCCTCTGGTGCTGTGCCGAATACCTGCTGCTTCTATGAGGAGCTGGATGCCATCCTTGGCAGCAATCCCACTTCTGCCACCAGGAGCCCCATAAAGGAGGTTGAGATGCAGCATAATGTAGAGCACACGTCAGGGTCATCCAGTGGTGCAGTAAGTCAGGACTGCTTTTCCACTCCGGAGGGGTCTAGCCAATCCCAGCAGTCCATGGCTGATAGAGGAGAGGGGAGCTCTGGTAAGTGATCTTTTTGAGTTGATGCTCGGTTATATGAGATAGAGCTGTCCTTTGCTTTGTTATACGCTAGAAGTGGGTGAAGAGATAGAAATGTACAAGACTAGCTGTGTTTGTGCGTGCTTCACATTCCCCTGTGCAGCTAAGCAGTGTGGCAGAATAGCATGTTAATGCACACCGCGATATCATGGGAATCTTTCCTGGAGATACTCGCCAATCCTCTGCTGAAGGTTTCTTGGCAGAGCTGTTTTGTTCCTTCCCCTGCTGTAGAAAACTCCTATGTCAATCGGCACTCACTTGTGCAGGGACCAAAGCAGCACACAGGCAAGCAGCATAGGGACCTGGTCTGAAGCCGCATGCATGCCGGAGATGCTCCCTTGCTTACCCCCAGGAATGAGATATCAGCTTCAACGATCCCCTGCCTGTGGAAAATGGTGGCAGAATTCACAATATTGGCCCTAGTCACCTGCACTGATACCCTTAAAAAAACCACCGGGATCTTTTGCCCCATCTTGAGCGCCACTCCCTCCCCGCAGGCCAAACTCGCCATGCTTAGGGCGTTCACTTAGCTGTGTACTTACCAAGGGACAATGAGAAACTGATTCGTATTTTTTAAAAGCTGCATTTTACTATAATGATTCAATGCTGTGCGTGCTTCTGCAGATGTTGCCTTCAGGGGAACTTCCTACACACCAGTGGAGCACCTCCACCAGATAAGGAAGCAACCAAGGAGGTGCAAGGAGAACATGTTTTGAGAGGTGCTCCAATCCTCAGAGGCCAAAAAACAAGAACACAGGGCATGGAGAGAGAAAAATTTAGAGCAAACAGAGATGTTGAAGTCCCTAATCATGGTCCAGGCAGAACACGTGTGCTCTCCCTGCACTGCAGCCAATACAGAACTGCTTTCCATGCCCTCCCCAAACTCCTCCCACACATTCCTTGCAACTTCCCAGAAAATCTCAGTACCCTGTTCGCTTCCCCACTTCCGACAGCTTCCAAAATGATAGTTGGACTTACACACAGCTCTATGTGCCTATACTGCCCTTCATTGTTATCTCCCTTCCCACAAAGCATTTTGTGGGAATTGTTAATTGGTATTTAATAAAAACACACTCTCTGAAAGCTAACCAATCTTTAATTGTCTCCTACACACAGTAGTTGCTGTTGGAATTAATACACAGTGGCAATTTGATCATCTGCTGAGTACAAATCATGGTCAGGAATCATCAACAGTTTTCATGCAAGGCAGCAAGTTAAAGTATGGCAGAGTGCTGTATAGAAAGACACATTATTGGAGCTCATTCCCAAAATAGTGCCTCAAAGCCTCCCTAATTCGAATAGCAACCTCTTGTGCCCCTCTAACAGCCCTGGTATCTGGCTGCTCAAAATCAGCTGCCAGGCGATCTGTCTCAGCACTCCACCTGGGGGAAAAACTTTTCACCCTTAGCCTCACAAATATTATGGAGTGCACAGCAGGCTGCTGTGACTATGGGAATATTTTCATCATTTAATTCTAATCTGCCATAAAGGCAGTGCCAGCACGCTTTTAAGCTGCCAAAGATACATTCTATGGTCATCCTGCACCTGCTCAGCCTATTGTGGAAGCGCTTCTTGCTGCTATCCAGGTTTCCTGTGTAAGGCTTCATGAGCCATGGGAGTAATGGTAGCCTAGCATCACTGTGGGCATTTCACCATTCCCTCATTGGAATCTTCTGGTCTGGAATGAAAGTCCCTCCTTGTAGCTTTCTGTATAGGCCAGTGTTCATGAAGAAGTGTGTGTCGTGCACCTTCCCAGACCACCCCACATTGATGTTAGTGAAATTGCCACAGTGATCCACAAGCATCTATAACACCATAGAGAAATACCCCTTTTTACTGATGTACTCCATCGCAAGATGGTCCAGAGCCAAAATTGGGATATGCGTGCCATCTATTGCCCCACCACAGTTAGGGAATACCATTGTCATAAAGCCATCCAATATTTCATGCATATTGCTAAGAGTCACAGACCTTCATAGCAGCATGCGATTAATGGCTCTTCACACTTGCATTAATGCAGCTGCAACAGTGGACTTCCCGACTCCACATTGATTCGCTACTGAGGTGGCAGTCTGGAGTTACCAGTTTCCACACACTGATCACCATATGGAGCTCTCATTTTGGTGTCCTTGCGCCACACTACTGGGGCAAGCTCCGCACACAGTTCTAGGAACGTGGTTTTCCGCATCCAAAAGTTCTGCAGCCACTGCTCATCATTCCAGACAAGTATAACGATGTGATCCCACCACTCAGTGCTTGTTTCCTGAGCTCAAAAGTGATGGTCCATGTTCAGCTGCTCTGTGAATGCCAAAATTAATCTGGTGTTGTTTCTTTCCATGGCACACAGCAGGTCAGACAACTCTGATTCCTGTTCAGAGTGGGTGCTCATAATATATTGCATGATCAGATGTGTTCATAACTGACTACAAACAGTAGAGAGCAGTGCAGGATCCATCCTTTCAGACAGAGATGGTGGGCGCACAGTAAACAGGGGTTGCTGAAAAATGCCATGAAATCCAGTTGGAAGCCCAGGGAATGATGGGATGGAAAAACTGCATCATGGGACATTGAGCTCACACCCATGATGCACTGGGTTTTGATTGTCAGCATAACTTGTATCAACAAAACTCTGTAGTGTAGACAAGGCCTCAGAGAACTTAGGTATAATCCTGTCTTCAAAGGAGGCAGACTGCACCTCTTTCGGGAAACCCAACAAATGAAGCCATGAAGCTCGTCGCATTAGCACGGCTATGGTGATGGACCTAGCCACCGTGTCGGCCACGCTGAGGGCAGATTTCAGCGATGTCTTTGCTACTAATTGACCCTCTTGGATAATGGCCTTAACAGACTTGCGATGTGCCTCTGGCAACTTTTCAATAAAGTCATTCGGTTTAGAGTAATTTATGTAATCGTATTTCACTGTGAGGGCTTGGTAGTTGATGATATGGAACTGTAGAGTGGCCAAGTATGCTTTTCTGCCAAAAAGATCAAGGCACTTCCAATCCCTATCAGAGTGTAGCCCTTGACTGGTGTTGTTGGCCATGATAGTTGATGGCATCCACCACGATGGAATTGGGTGGTGAATGGGAAAACAGGAATTCAGATTCCTTGGTGGGGATATAGTATTTTTTGTCCACTCACTTGCAGGTTGGTGCCACTGATGTCAGGGTTTGCCACATGGTCTTTGCCAGGTCCAAGATGGCCTCAATAATCAGGCGGGCAATAATTGAGGACGAAGAAGAATGGAGGATGTCAAAGAGCCGATAGTGGGCATCCTTGACTTCCTTCAATAGTATCTGGAGGATGTCTGCAACCCTTTTTGCCAGCTTCTGGAAAAGACTAAAGTTGTCTGCCAAAGATGGTAAGCGAGGCATGATGGCTTTGTCTCGAGAAGAAGAGGATATGGTCCTCAATGTCATTCCTCCTCAGTACCGGCTTCCTGTTCCTCTATCTCTTGAGGTGGTTCCAAAATCCTGGATGCTGTGGCCGAGGGGGTGTGCTTGGATGGTTCTTGAGTGAGGCTCAAAGCTTGAGAGGCATGCTGTTGGTGCACCACCCAAAGATCCCAAAATTGTCATTGGGATGGCAGAGAGGCCGGTGGTGGAACCTATGGGTGGCCGTACCAAGCTGGTGGTGGTGGAGGGACCATCTGTGGGTATATCCTTGGACTCCACTGGTAGTGAGCACCATATGGAGCTTGGGAGGACTATTGTGACACTACCTTTACTGGCTCGCTGTCTGAACCTTCACTAGAGAGCAGAGGGAAGGGGCATAACATGGCATGGCAGTGGGAATACTTCCCGTGGCTGGTAGAAGCTCAATGCAGAGATCTTGGTACCGAGAGGTGGGGACTCGGGTGCACCTGACATGCAGAGGTCTCTGGAATGGTGGGATTCCGCTGGTACCAACTGTCCCAGTGTCAATAGTGGTGCCGGGGTTGGGGGAAGGAGGGCAGAGACAGTGATCTTGGTCTGCAGCTATCTTTCAGGTACCAGGTGAGCTGTCGATGGTGAAGTGGATTTGTATGGACTTTTTAGTGTGTTAACACTTGTCCTTCGGTACCAATGACTTGGTGCCCATGTCCATCGGGTCCGTGAGTCTGTTAGTGATACCAGTACCCATTGGTCTTCATGAGGCATGGTTGCCAGAATGAGATGGTCTTGGAGCCAGTGAGATACCAAACGAGATGGTGATCACATATGGCTATCTCAGGGTTCACTAGGGGGACTTCCCATTCTCCTTTTAGATGATTTGTGAGAGGGGTTTGCAGCTTGTTTCTTCAACCCACATCCCTTAGATGAAGAAGGTTATGAAGACTCATGTCTACCAGGCAACTGGGGCCAGATTGATGCCTCTTCTGGCAGAGCTCTCTGTCTTCATGGAATCTTGGCCGGAGTTGTTGGCAAAGACTACACTTCTACTGTATGTGGCCTTCCCCAAGGCAGCGAATGCAGAGAGTGTTTACCTGCAACCAGGATTGCCTCTGTACTGGTGTGGCACTCCTTGAAACCTTGCAAACTGGCCATACCCCATTGAGGGGGAAAAAAGCAGGGTAAAATAAGCAAGATGAAGAAAAAAAAACCCCACTACAACTATAACTTAAATAGGAGGCTAACTATAAGTATGTAAAACAAGAGAAAAATAATCTTAATGGACTGCTAATGACTCTGTCTCTAGCCAAGGGTGGTTGAGAAGGAACTGAGGTGGGGTTAGCCTGGGCGTGTTGACTAGCCTTGTGGCACAGCATGAGGAGAGACAGCCCATGTGCCAGCCTAACGGACACTGCTACTGAAGTTCTCCAATCAGCAGCGCAGGTATGCAAGCACACCTACAATGGAGCACACATAGGGACACTACTTGAAGAAGAAACGTTGGTTTCTTTTTCTTTTTCTTTTTTTTTCAACTTTTGCATTTGCAAACAAATCACAAGAGCTTGTACATTATGAAAATACAACATATTTACTAATGATTGACATTTTATATACAAAGCTTTATAGTCCTATTTACATAATTTATGACTATATATTAACACTTCCAGATTATTCTTGGACAAAATCATCCTTTTTAATGAAAATTAAGCTTTTATGGAGTTTTGGAAAATATCTGAATGAGATACCCAAAATAAGGATTGCATTAATCCCAACTTTATCACTCTCAATACATGTTTTAAATACAGATATCACGTACAAACACTTAGGGATTGTCTACATGACCCATGAGACTGCAGCCAGCTGGGGTGTGAATATACCTCACACTACCTGTTCTTGTGGACCCTGTTCTACATTCTAGCAGTCTGTTAGAGCACTTTGAGCTAGTCGCATTTCAAAAAGGACCAGATCAAAGTATTCTAACTAACTGTTAATATACAGAGGCAGGGACAACATGGATAGTCAGACCATGACAGGCTAGTGCCCGGGAGCTTCACACCCCAGCCTGCTGCGGTCTAACTGTTCATGCAGGAGAGCCCTTACATACAGTGTGTGTATTTTTTCATGTATATATAAAATATATAGCATAACTATGAGCAAATATTGCACTGCAAATCAATTATGGGCACTCAAGTGCATTTTTACAGGAACTTACAAGCTACAAATTGGTACATAACTACTTTTTATTTAAATCACGCACACTCACTCATGTGAGCACATAATTTACTGATGAAAACGTGTCTTCTTTCATTGTCCCTCCAAAAAGGCATAGATCTATAGCTAATATATGTGCTGCTGTAGACCTGTAAACTAACTCTTAGCATCATTCAGTCAGCAATCAAATACCACTGATTATACTAAATAGAGCATTAGTATGAATGACATGGCTTTGTAAGAAATATCTCAAAACTCAAGAAAATAGTTTTCTAAGGTTACGTCTATACTAGGAGTAGTACAGCGGAACTGCTGCAGCTACGCCATAGCACAGACGTTTCCTATACCAACAGAAGGAGTTTTTCTGTTGATGTAGGTAATGCACCTCCCCTAGCTAGGTTGACCAAAGAATTCATCTATCAACCTAGGTGAGTCTAGACCAGGGATTAGGTTGTCTTAACTATGGCACTCGGGTGTGAATTTTTTCCATACCCCCCGCATCCTTCTAAATTTTAACTGTAGACCAGGTTTAAGTCTGGGGTCATTGTTGTCATAAAAAGAACCTGACCTAGTCCTCCAAACATTTGGAGAAGTTTAGGGGCCAAAAAGGGGAGGGAGGAAAGAAAAGAGTATTGGGTGAAAAGATGAGAAGAGAGAAGTGTTAGAAAGATGTAAACAGGATTGTGTGCCCTAATTATTGTAATAAAATAGACCACATTATTCAAGAGTTTCATAGATCTGACATAGGAAAATACAACTGAGCAATCAGTTATGCTATATGAAACAGAATTGTACATCTTCTCTCAAAAGTATTCAGTAATGTTCCACAGGCTGTTGGAAGAATACGAAATGCAAATTTCTTAACAATTCAGTTTATGGGGGGGAAAAATCATCTGGCTCAAAATTCCTAATTTTTTTTAATATACAAGATCATTTATTATTAAGAAATTACGAGACACAATATGATCAATCAATTGTTCAGTAAAAATCTGCCTTTAGATGAGTGAAAGTTCAGATGAATTTCTTGAAAGTATCTGAACTTGCAAGGATTACACCAGTGATTGTTTTATATTCACAGCTGTATAGGTTAAAATTCTATTTCTCTGATCAGTTCTTACCTAGTCACATCTTCCAATATCTTTCTGGTAAATTTAATCCACTTGAAACAGGTACTGGAATAACAACCCCTTGTTTCTGCAATTCCCGTAAAACATCTAATATTGAATCTAATTCCACTTGAAACTTCTCCAGCTCCTGATTCTTTAATTGGGCAAGTTTTTTCCACTTCTCAACTTCCTGGGTTTGCTGCACTTCAGCAACATGTTGTGTTTGTTGCACTATCTGTAAATGATAAGTTGTTTAACAAGAAGTATATTGATTTCCAGTCATCAGTTCACTGAACATTGTTCCTTAGTTGAGACAGTCCCTTTGCAAAATACATACTATTGTATTTTTAATTAAGTTTCTGATGTTAAATCCCAAAGCCCACTGCTAATTATATGGAAATATTTGTTCTGAACACTGGAAAATGTACTTTTGATAGTAGCAATAAATTCCTTTAGACATTAGTGGGGAGAGGAAGGGGGGTTAATACCCAGTTCAGATTAAAGAAGCCTCACAAGAGATTAATTTATTTTTTCCAAAGGTCCCAATTAAAAGTTTGAGCACTTAAGACTTTATGACAAATATTTAACACTTTTGAATATATCAGGCCTTTCTGAGCCTTTTACAAAATTTGCTATATAAACACACACTAATTGAATTAGTAATAGTCTGCAACAAAGACAGACCAAATCTGGATTCTCTTTATGGTACACAGACCCTGTGCTATTGCTATACTTTAAAAAACTGCATAATGAACTCTATAAATGCACCAATAGCCTATAGTGACATTGCCCTGAGGCTGTTGCAGATATGGGTCTGAATGAGTTTTCACCCCTAATCTCACCAAATTCCAACAAGCTAATTTAAACATGTTACTGTCAAAGGAAATAAAAATCCATATGCCATTCTGAAAAAGTAATGGCTATTCCAAACAGAATATTTTATTTTGGAATGTGCTGTATAAGCAAAGACATAATTTCAATCCTCTGTAATAACAAGATATAAATTGCCAGTTATTTTCATTATTTATGTGTATTACCGTAGCGCTGAAGGGTAAATCTACATGGAAAGCAGCAGCCCACGGCAATGAGTCTCAGAGCCCAGAACTACAGATTCAGGCTCGCGGGGCTCATACTACACTAAGAAGTTCAGACTCCTCAGGTTCTGAAGGCTAGGAATGGGGGCTGGGTTTCAGAAACCCAAACATTTGCACAGCTATTTTTAGTGTTGTGGTGTGAGCCCAGTCCGCAGACTCGGGCTCTGAGACTTGCTGTTGTGGGCTGCTGCTGATCATATAGATCAGTGCTTCCCAAACTTGTTCTGCCGCTTGTGCAGGGAAAGCCCCTGGCAGGCCGGGCCGGTGTTTACCTGCCGCGTCCGCAGGTTTGGCCGATTGTGGCTCCCAGCGGCCGCGGTTCACTGCTCCAGGCCAATGGGAGCCGCTGGAAGTGGCACAGGCCGAGGGACATACTGGCCGCCGCTTCCAGCAGCTCCCATTGGCCTGGAGCAGCGAACCGCAGCCACTGGGAGCCGTGATCGGCCGAACCTGCAGACACGGCAGGTAAACAAACCAGCCCGGCCCGCCAGGGGCTTTCCCTGCACAAGTGGTGGAACAAATTTGGGAACCACTGATATAGATGTACCCTAAGAGCCCTAGTCATGGACCAGGACGCTGATGCTTCTTAACATTCAATACATTAGACTGTCCCTTTTTTATTTTATGTATGTATTTGTACTGATTCGTAGGAGTCCCATTGCAGAGGGTTAAATTTATAAGTTGGGAAATAAGCAAAAATTAAAAACACAAAAAACAGAATAAAATGAACACAAACAAGCCCCACAACAACTCAGCAAAAGGAAAATTACTTAACAGTGATTGGTGTTTCTTAGAGTGTTGCTCCTCTTTTACTGTACAAAAAAAATCCTCACAATAAATATTGAGTCAGATTGTTTATTTCAGTGGTGTTACACCAATAAAGAATTTGGCCCTGTGGTCCAGACAGCAAGGAACTGCCAATCAAGTCAAAGCATAAATCCCACCTGCCCCCACTTGTATCTGAATTGAGGAACTTTCTAGAGTTGAAAAAAGGGAAGTTACGCACTACCTGAGGTTGTAGAGGTGAAAGGGTGGGGGCATGAGAGAGGGGAAGAAGAAAACAAATGTGTTATGTTAACTTGCTGTTTTGACTTTTAAAAACTGACAGCACAGGAATAGAAATAGGGCATTCACATTCATGCTAATGAAGAAATAAATTGCTCCGCCATCAGGTCTTATATATTTGATAGGATATAACAACTTTCTTCTTTAAAGGAATCTATGTGGACAGTTCCACTTTCTCTGGCACAATGGAACTTTCTACCATCAGGGTAAAGCTTGTCTCTGCAGCAGACAGGGCTTTCTTGGGGGCCAGTCCAAGACTATGGAACAATGCCCAGAAGAACTAAAAACCAATATAAACCTCACCACCTTCTACTCCAAGTACAAGGTACACTTCAACTTTGCCTTCTCCATTTACCAAAAAATATTCCCCAAATCAAACCACTTCATTACACATATAATCCCTGGTAGAGCATATGAGAAAGAATGAACCACATGTGACAGATACTAATCACACTGCTTAATGCACTACTGAAAAGCACTAAGATGCGAAAGTGACAAGGGAAATAAAAGAACCTATACAGAACAAAGTAGAAGTAATTCTTTGGATATAAAATGATCCTTATAAAGATTACTAAGAACACACAGGCTAGATCCTTCTATAAAATAAGGTACAGGAATCACTGAGAAATTACTTTACTTAGTTGAAATTATATATGGCTGTACGTTAGGTTTAAAAAAGAAATCTTAATTCAGCTACAAGTAGTCTGGAAGCGTTTATGCTTTGACTTCACTGGCAGTTCCTTACTGCCTTGCTATCTACGCCATAGGGCCAAATTCTTTTTTGGTGTAACTCCATTGGAATAAACAATCTGACTCAATATTTACTGCAAGGATTTTTTTGTTTGTATAGTAAAAGAAAAGCAACACTATAAGAAGGAAAAAGATCCAACTCACCAAACAACCACTGGATTATACAATTGTCTACTATTTTTAATTAGCTTTTTTGTGGATTGGGGTAAAGGTAGTAAAGGAAGTCTATGGGGATTTTTTGTGACAGTACAAGGAGCATGTGGGAAATATTTCGCAAGTTTTTCCTGTTTGAGTAATGTTTAGAAATTGAGCAAACATCTTATGTTGTTGAGCTCTATTTGGGATCTCAGACTCAACTCGGTCAATATTAAGTTGAGCCTAGTCTATAAACACACCGGTCCTCATTTTCTAAACCTAGTGTTCCTGTTTGTGCCCATATATGGCAATTTGGCACCTATAACTGCTGTCACTTTGGATTTCTAAGTATTTCATCTGAGATCCAATGTACAAGTTATTTTAATTGCCCCTGTAAATAACTGTGGGTACAGGATTGCATGCACATTTATATGCACCAGCGGGCACTAAAAAGGACGACGAGTTTGGTTTATCATGTCATCGGTCAAAATGTATTTGATCCCTGCAGTATGGTCTGCAATAATTTGTACAAATTCTGTCAAAATACACAGGAGATAAGTACAGAGATGCTCTATTTTACCTGCTGAAGTTCTTGTTCTCTTTGTACATGTCTGATCTCCATATACTTGATTTTCCTTTCGAGACACAAGAAGTGTTTCATCTCAGGACATTGCCTCTCTTTAGCCTCTCTCAGTTCTTCCAATAATTTTGTCATCTAAAATTTGAGGTATTATTTGTTACTTGTAATGAAGTAGTGCCAACTTTACTAAGTGTTGTATAAACAAACAGGATTTCTCATCAAAATGCCTTTACATTTTCTTTCACAGTATTTTAAATGTTAGCTCACTGTTATAATCCAAGCTTATCTTAGAGCCCGAAGGTTCTTGCCTCTTATTACTTTCCTCTATGCTGCAAAAGCCTAATCTCTAGTAGAATCATAGACGATTAGGGTTGGAAGAGATCTCAGGAGGTCATCTGGTTCAACCCCCGGCTCAAAGCAGGACCAACTCCAACTAAATCATCCCAGCCAGGGCTTTGTCAAGCTGGGCCTTAAAAACCTCTAAGGATGGAGATTCCACCACCTCCCTAGGTAACCCATTCCAATGCTTCACCACCCTCTTAGTGAAATAGTTTTTCCTAATATCCAACCTAGACTTCCCACACTGCAACTTGAGACCATTGCTTCTTGTTCTGTCATCTGCCACCACTGAGAACAGCCGAGCTCCATCCTCTTTGGAACCCCCCTTCAGGTAGTTGAAGGCTGCTATCAAATCCCCCCTCAC
Organism: Mauremys reevesii; assembly: GCF_016161935.1. Lineage (NCBI taxonomy): Eukaryota > Metazoa > Chordata > Testudines > Geoemydidae > Mauremys > Mauremys reevesii. The sequence continues at coordinate 145,186,509 of NC_052625.1, read as the reverse complement.
TCTTCTCTTCTGCAGACTAAATAAGCCCAGTTCCCTCAGCCTCTCCTCATAAGTCGTGTGCCCAGCCCCTTAATCATTTTAGTTGCCATCTGTTGGACTCTCTCCAATTTATCCACATCCTCTCTGTAGCAGGGGGCCCAAAACTGGACACAATACTCCAGATGTGGCCTTACCAGTGCAGAATAGAGGGGAATAACCACACCCCTCGATCTGCTGGCAATGCTCCTACTAATGCAGCCCAATATGCCGTTAGCCTTCTTGGCAACGAGGGCACACTGTTGACTCATATCCAGCTTCTCATCCATTGTAATCCTGAGGTCCTTTTTTGCAGAACTGCTGCTTAGCCAGTTGGTCAGTCCCCAGCCTGTAGAAGTGCATGGGATTTTTCCATCCTAAATCCAGGACTGTGCACTTGTCCTTGTTGAACCTCATCAGATTTCTTTTGGCCCAATCCTCCAATTTGTCTAGGTCACTCTGGATCCTATCCCTACCCTCCAGCGTATCTACCTCTCCCCCCAGCTTAGTGTCATTCATGAACTTGCTGAGGGTGCAATCCATCCCATCATCCAGATCATTAATGAAGATAGCAAAGAGCCTTGTGGCACCTTATAGACTAACAGACATTTTGGAGCATGAGCTTTCGTGGGTGAATACCCACTTCATTGGATGCATGCAGTGGAAATTTCCAGGGGCAGGTATATATAAGTAAGCAAGAAGCAGGCTAGAGATAACGAGGTTAGTTCAACCAGGGAGGATGAGGCCCTCTTCTAGCAGCTGAGGTGTGAAAACCAAGAGAGGAGAAACTGGTTTTATAGTTGGCTAGCCATTCACAGTCTTTGTTTAATCCTGAGCTGACGGTGTCAAATTTGCAGATGAACTGAAGCTCAGCAGTTCCTCTTTGAAGTGTGGTCCTGAAGTTTTTTTGCTGCAGGATGGCCACCTTAAGATCTACTATTGTGTGGCCAGGGAGGTTGAAGTGTTCTCCTATAGGTTTTTGTATATTGCCATTCCTAATATCTGATTTGTGTCCATTTATCCTTTTCCGTAGAGACTGTCCAGTTTGGCCAATGTACATAGTAGAGGGGCATTGCTGGCATATATTACATTGGTGGACGTGCAGGTGAATGAACCGGTGATGGTGTGGCTGATCTGGTTAGGTCCTGTGATGGTGTCGCTGGTGTAGATATGTGGGCAGAGTTGGCATCGAGGTTTGTTGCATGGATTGGTTCCTGAGTTAGAGTTACTATGGTGCGGTGTGCAGTTACTGGTGAGAATATGCTTCAGGTTGGCAGGTTGTCTGTGGGCGAGGACTGGCCTGCCACCCAAGGCCTGTGAAAGTGTGGGATCATTGTCCAGGATGGTAGTTGTAGATCCCTGATGATGCGTTGGAGGGGTTTTAGCTGGGGACTGTATGTGATGGCCAGTGGAGTCCTGTTAGTTTCTTTCTTGGGTTTCTCTTGCAGTAGGAGGCTTCTGGGTATACGTCTGGCTCTGTTGATCTGTTTCCTTATTTCCTCGTGCAGGTATTGTAGTTTTGAGAATGTTTGATGGAGATTTTGTAGGTGTTGGTCTCTGTGTGAGGGGTTAGAGCAGATATGGTTGTACCTCAGTGCTTGGCTGTAGACAATGGATCGTGTGGTGTGCCCGGGATGGAAGCTGAAGGCATGAAGGTAGGCGGTCGGTAGGTTTTCGGTATAGGGTGGTGTTAATGTGACCATCACTTATTTGCACCGTGGTGTCTAGGAAGTGGACCTCCCGTGTAGATTGGTCCAGGCTGAGGTTGATGGTGGGGTGGAAGCTGTTGAAATCGTGGTGGAATTTTTCCAGAGTCTCCTTCCCATGGGTCCAGATGATGAAGATGTCATCAATGTAGCGTAGGTAAAGAAGGGGCGTGAGTGGACGAGAGCTGAGGAAATGTTGTTCCAGGTCAGCCATAAAAATGTTGGCATATTGTGGGGCCATGCAGGTGCCCATAGCGGTGCCACTGATCTGGAGATATATATTGTCATCAAATTTGAAATAGTTGTGTGTGAGGATAAAGGCACAGAGCTCAGCAACCAGTTGTGCTGTGGCATCATCAGGGATATTCCATCAGTGTGTGGGATGTTTTTGTAGAGAGCCTCTACATCCATGGTGGCTAGGATGGTGTTTTCTGGAAGGTCACCAATGCATTGTAGTTTCCTCAGGAAATCACTGGTGTAACGGAGATAGCTGGGAGTGCTGGTGGCACAGGGTCTGAGTAGAGAGTCCACATATCCAGACAGTCCTTCAGTGAGAGTGTCAATGCCCAAGATGATGGGGCGTCCAGAATGGTCCATGATGCTAATGGAGTAGCCCAGTGGTCCCCAACCTGGTTAGTCTCTAATTTTTAAGTCAAAGTTGTCTTCTAGTGAAGCTAGGAATCTGTTATTTAACAGATTGGCGTCGTTAATGCAGCATGGCTGTGCACAGCAATTCAGAGGCAGATTAGCGTTCAAAATACCTGAATTAGGATCCCCCGATCCGTATGTGCTGATGCAGTTGCTGACAGCAGTGGAAGCCTGTTTTTGCCCTCTGCTCCAGCAGGGCCTTTACAGCTGAGAGACTTCCTGGTGAACATTTTCCCCAACAGGAATGGAGGGCAAAGAGAGGCTAACAGTCCGGCAGCAGCAGCTTCATAAGACACAGACTCATAGATAAGATGCAGGTGATTTTTAGGCCTAGGTTAACAATCTCTTAATTAGAAAAACAAAAGCAGGCATGTCAATTAAAATCTTTTTCCAAAGATTTGTGGCTCCCTCATGAATTCTTTGTGGTTCCCCAAAGGAGCCATGGCTCACACTTCGGGAAGCACTGTACTAGGTGACCTAATAGAGTTTTCTGTAAAATCTCTGAGATAGATTAAAGTATGACTATTAAAAATGACAAATTATAGTATCTTTAGATGGGAAGGAGTCTATTACAAATGTATATTATCTGACCAATCAATTTCTCTTCCCACTTGGTTTGTTGTTTTTTAACTAACAGTCTCTCAAAACATTAATTGCATCTGAATTGTCACAATGAAGTAATTTTCACACACGTCAGTCACTTCTAATCATGATTTCACAGAATCAAGTACTAGAGATCAAAGTGAAATGGACAAGCATTATGTTAGTTAAATTTTCTGTGGCATGTTCTGCTTCCTTACTCAATAAATACCTCAATAAATACCTGGCTTGTCCCAACCAATTAAAATTCAGTTTTACTTGAGATAAAGAGCAATTATTAAACTTAAATTCTAACCAACTTAATTTACCAAGATCTAAAGTGGACATGGAATCAGCCATCTGTTTGCTGTGCAACAAAACATGGACGGAGGAGAAAGTGCTGGAAGAATGGACCCTTGGTATCATAATCAAGTTACCAAAGAAAGGTGATCTAAACAATTGTTCAAACTGGAGGGGAGTAACACTTCTATCGGCCACAGGAAAAGTATTAGCAGCAGTCCTCCTGACAGAATGAAACGAAAGATGGATACCATCCTACATGAACAACAATCTGGATTTAGACAAGGGAGATCGTGCACACATGCTATTTTCACCCTGAGATGGATTACTGAGAACACAACTGAATTCCAAGGCAGTCTTGCCATCAATTCTGTGGACTTTCAAAAGGCATTCGATAGTGTAAACAGAGAAACAATGTGGAAAATTGTGGAACAATATGGAATTCCAACAAAAATTAATTAACATTATGAAGGCATTCTACATCAATTCAAAAAGCTGCATTAAAATGGAAACTGGATTGAGTAAGCTATTCAGCATCAAGGCAGGTGCATCCTGTCTCCTTTTTTGTTTATACTAGTCATTGACTATGGATTAAAACAATGCGACAGGGATACATATGGCCTAAACTGGAACAATTCAAGGCTATTTGATCTAGATTTTGCTGACGACATCGCTCTCATCAATGAAGATGCCAATGGACTACAAAAATGCACAAATCAAGTAAACAAAGTAATGGAGAAGATGGGTTTGAGATACAATTCAAAGAAATGTAAAGTCATGTTAATGGGGACTATAGGGACAGAAATCAAAATTGAAGAGGAGAAACTGGAGAAGGTGGACAATTTTAGATATCTTGGACATACCATCAACCATGATGGTACTAGTTCCAAGGAAATAAGAAGAAGAATCGGGAAGGCAAATGCTGCATTTGGAAGACTTAAAAACATCTGGAAAGTCAAAACATCTCCCTCAAGACAAAACTGAACATGTACAAAGCAATTGTTATTGCCATCACAACATATAGCAGTGAGACATGGCAACTTACCAAGAAAGATATGCAAAAGCTGGATACATTTAATCACAAATGTCTGAGAAGACTATTGGGAATAACATATACATATAGGAAGACGAAAGAAGTCAGAAAAATTACTGGACAAGGCACCCTCTCACAAATAATCTACAAAAGAAGACTTCAGTAGCTGGGACATGTGCTGAGAATGGAAAAAGAACGCTTACCAAATACCGGCCTTGAATGGAAGCCAGAAAACGGAAGAAGAAAGAGAGGAAGACCATGAACGACATCAAGCACCTCAATATGAAATGGTAAGATTTGGAGAGAAGGGCAATTGACAGGCAAGGATGGCAAATGTGGGTAGCCCAATGTGCAGCAAAGCATGGGATGGACTAAGGTCTAAGGTAAGGAAAGTGGTCACAAGCTTGGATTTTTGCAGGCTGTTTTCATTTTATATTATTGGAACTTTTTAAAAAATAAAACAAAGATTTCTTGCTTTATAATCAGATAGCTCAAAATTGAAAAAAAAAAAAGATCACAACAAACCTTTCATTTACCTCTTTTTGCAAGATTTCCTCTCGCGTTTGTGAAACTGCAAGGGCCTCCTGATCTCTGTGCAGCTCATTAACTTGTTCTTGTAGATGTTTTATTAAGATCTAAGGAAATATTTTAAATATTCCTCATTAACACTGACAGATTTTAAAACCTTCAAAGTAATACATAAAATCAATTCTTGAATCTTAGAATGAAAATATATGAAAGCATTTCTTGAATCTTAATATTAATAGTAATTGTATTACTAGACAAATTTTTTTTTACTAGACAAAAGCCAATAGTGAAGCAATTAATTGGTCGTGTACTGGATTTGAATTTAAAATATTTCCATGATATCTTTATGCCCTGTATATTCTCTCTACATTTTTATTATGTAATATACATATATTATTTGTTGAGAAAGTCCCATTTCTGAAAGAATATGACCTATTTTAAAAATATTTAATTTCTACATCACCACAGATTTTGCCCATTTTCTGTTAAAGTCATAGTTAATAACTCTTCACGTTCATTAGGACCATAGGTGTATAACTGTTATTTTACTTCTTGTCTTGAAATTTTGCTATTTAGTTCAGCTACTTTAGAAGCCGAATGTTCCACTGCATGCTGACAAAGAATTTTCTCTACTTCTCTCTGATGGGATGCTCTTAGAGCTGCAATGTATTCTGCTGTATCTTCTTTTGTCCTGTAAAAGAAAGCTATGCATATAGCTGTTCCCCAAAATTGTACCAACAAAATTATATATGCTTATACATTTAAAATAATTAAATTATAGGCCCCCATAACTTCAAAATTGCACACACTTAATTTCTTAGACGTTACAAAGATTGCATATGCAAACACCATATGCGTGCAATTACTCCAACTGCACCCACAATATTGGTAACTGTATATGAAATTATGCATGTGTCTAATTTTGAAGACTGGGCCATAAATATTAGTATTACACTATTAGATGAAAAGACAAAGGCATCCAAGCTGCAACAATTTATATTAAATAACCTTGTTCTTACTCAAAGCCATGATAAATTCTAGATTTATTAAAATGCACTCATCTGGACCTGCCTGAGGGCTTAATAGCAGTGATATACTACACAGAAGACCTAAGTCCTCTTCTCAGCATATTGTTCCTAAACGAGGGTAAGGACTCATGGAAGTGATTGCCTCACATTCTCGTCCACTCAAAAGCATCAATTTTATCCAGTCACCTATGACCAGAGAGATGCCAATTAGTGCTAATTTAGGTGGCAATTTTTGTGACACGTACACACTTGAATGTGTGTACAGAAACCACCAACTAAGTTAGACAGTAGCAGCTTTTAGGTCATACTAATGTGAGCTGGATTCATACACGTGATCTATTTGTCAAAAGGCACTGTAACATTACTGATCTCCCGCCAAGACTCCAATGTTTTAATAAATGTATGAGATGACTGTTTTACCTTCGTATGTTACTTTCAGAATGAGCCAGTGCTGCTTGAGACTTCACTCTCTGCTGGCTCATTTCTAGAGACAGTCTTTCTAGCTCATCTTTTAACCTGGCATTTTCTTGCAGAACTTCTGAAATATGGGAATCAGCAAAGTTATGTGGCTGGTATATTTTCTCATCAAGAGTGTCTGGGAAGGGTTCACTGGTGCTGGCATTCCTTTTACTTGTTGCTAAAATATCCTTTTTCAAAATTTCTGTTGACTTCTCCTTATCGTCAGTTTTGTCACTTGAGTTATGATTTGACAACATCGTCCTCCTCTCTTTTTGAAGTCTCTCCACAGTTTTTGTTAGGTCCTGTATCTCTCTACTTTTGGTGATTAATTCTTGATTTAGTCTTACCAACCTGGCTTTAGCATGAGCTTGTTCCACCTGGTATTCTATTGTTTGTAAGTCTTCATCACCTCTTTCAAATTTTTTGAGTTCTAACTGGGAGTTTTGATTTTTAAGATTTTCAATTTCTGTTTGAAGATTTTTTACTGTGATCTGATGGTTCTCCTTTAGATTACGAAGTTCTTGCTCAATTGCCGTAAAACTGGCTTTGCTGTCATGCAGTTTTTGTGGTTCATTTATCAATTTATAGGCAAGGAGTTCTTCAAGCTCTACAAGTCTTTGCTCATACTGAAGCTGGAAAAAAGAGCAATTTACAGAGTTGCACATCTATTACTCCCTCTTTTTTGTAAAAATTAAGGGATTAAGCACCTTAAGTAAATGTTTAACACATTATATACAACAAAATCAGTAATATTTACAATACTATGAATTAGGTAGTTCAGAAAGCAGCCTCATGAATGTAATTACTCATTAAGACTACCCACAACAAAAAAGTATATCAGCAAACTAAGGAACTATTCTTAGTAAGGATAGATAGGCAGCTTATAACAGTTAGAAAGAGAATAAATAATTAAAGCCAATTATTGGGAAAATGAGTGTTTCCCATTGTATTATTGTGCTGGATTATTCTATTCAGCTATCAGTCTGAACAGATGAATTAACATTCCATTCTCAGTTTAACATTAAGAGCACGTTGGCTCACTAAGAAATTCAGAGCATTTCATATTTTTGTTAAACATAGCATTTCAACTGTTGCAAAGTGGAAATTAGCATCATGGACCAGAACGTATAAATAGAACAAAAAACAGATGGTCCCTGCCATCTGGGTGTGTATGGGGCAATCAAGATAATTAAACCCTGGTCTCTTTTGAGCTCTGTCAGGACATTCTGTTCCAGAGGTACTAGTAGATAGATACACAAGGAAGCTTCCTCTCAATTGTATGGAGAAGGCAAACCTTAGCAATGTATTTTCTTCTCCTGTTGTCATGAGCAGAAGACTGGTAATTTATCATTCAAGTGAGTGCCAGGGTTTACTCAAAAGGGGTCTATCTCCAACTGATTCAGTCTTTCCAAGATCATGTTCTCCTTCCCTTCTACGTAAGCAGCAACCAAAACTGGTCTTGTGGGACAAAGCCCACTGCCATACACAGGACTTCCAAACACAGAATTTCAGATCTGGTGCCAAGATCCTGGCAGAAGAATATGTTTTCCTGGGCAATGGCAACCTAGCACCTACTTGTCATACTGCAGATCAGAGCCCAGGACAATTTCTGTAGGAATTCTTCCACGAACCCCCAACATAACAATTCTGTGTCCTGGACATCCATGAAGAAAAAGGTGGGGGGAACGGGTTCTGGCTCAACATGCAGAAGAGACTGCAATTTGTAAGTGAACTATACTGCTGCAGCCTACACACTTATTTTGCTTGTGTGTGCAGCTCAGTATGTGTGCACCTTCTCTCTGTATCCTGTAGGACCAAGTAAGTCCCCTTCCTCTATTTATGAAAGCTTTTTTAAGAAGACCCAAGCAATCTCTCCTGCAAATTTAATTTCTCCTGTGTCAGTTTCAAAATGCTTTTACGTGACTATATTTAAATGCCCAAAGCTTTGAAATTTCTGCGCCTCAAATCTTTTTCAATATTCTCCTCCTCAAATGTTATCTTACCTTCAATTTGCAATGCTACTACCTTAGAGACAGATACCGTTACATTCAGTAAAACCTCTCTTCACTACTTGTGGAATAAGCTGCTACTCAACATGCAAAAGGGCCTGATGCTGATAGCCTTAAGTTAGTTACCTTTATTTTTTGAAACTGTTGTTCCATAGCACGTAGACTTTTTTTAGCTTCATCATCTTTACCCTCAAGTTCTGTTTCTAACTTTTTTATTCTTCTTTCCAGGAAATCAATTGTATTGGATTTAGCCGAAATGTCACCACCTCCTTCAGATGCTGCAGCAGCAGCATATATCAAAGCAGGCAAAGAATTTGGATGCCTTCTTTTTAGAATTGTTTCCATTTCTTTAATCTGTGAAAAAAAAAACCCAAAAACCCAAACAACCCATTAAATAGAGATTTGGTTAAAAAAAATTGTGGTTCTCACTATCAATAGGAACATAAGAATGGCCATAGAAGAACAGACCTATGGTCTATCTTTCCCGAGTATCTTCCAATAATGGCCAGTGCCAGATGCTTCAGAGGGAATGAACAGAAAGGTACAATCATTGAGTGATCCATCCCCTGTTATCCAGTCCCAGTTTAGGTGCACTCAGAGCATGGGGTTGCATCCCTGACCATGTTGGCTAATAGCTATTGATGGCCCTATCCTCCATGAACTTATCTAATTCTTTTTTGAACCCAGTAATACATTTGGCCTTCACAACATCACTTGGTAATGAGTCCCACAGGTTGACTTTGCATTATGTGAAGAAGTATTTCTTTATATTTGTTTTAAACCTGCTGCCTATTAATTTCATTGGGTGTCCCCCTGGTTCTTGTATTATGTGAGGAGGTAAATAGCATTTCCTTATTCATTTTCTCCACATCACTCATGATTTTATAAACCTCTATCATATTCCCCTTTTGTCATCTCTCTTCTACACTGAACAGTACCAGTCTTTTTAATCTCTCTTTTTATGGAGGCTGTTCCATACCATTTTTGTTCCCCTTCTCTGTACTTTTTCCAGTTCTAATATATCTTTTTTGATGAGGTGTCCAGAACTGCAAGCAGTATTTGACTAGTGGGCATATCACGGATTTCTATATTATATAATTTTCTGTTTTTTTATTTATCCCTTTTCTAATGGTTTCTAAGAGGAGGTTTCTCACCTGTGACTGGCGGTTCTTTGAGATGTGTGGTCCCTATCTGAATTCCACTGAGGATTATATGCATGTGCCATGTGTCTGGAGATTTTGAAAATAGTAGTGTCTGTTGGTCCACGTGTGCACACTTGGTGCACGTCATGGATTCATGTAAGACAAGTAAGGGTGGGGCAGACCAGTCGCGCCTGCAGTGCCTCCTCCACCACAAATCAAATAGATCCGCAGTAAATGGGAAGGAGAGTGGGACTGCAATACAGATAGGGACCACATATCTTGAAGCAACTCCAATTACAGGTAAGTAGCCTCCTCCTGTTCTTTGAGTGATGATACCTATTGTATTCCACTGAGGGTGATTAACAAGCAGTACCTAGTTAGGAGAAGGGGCGAGGAAGATGATGGAACTGTGCAATATTGGATTTGACTTCCAACTTTTAAAGGATGTCTTTTTGTATCTAACTGCCTCTTTTACTCTGTTTAGCAATGGTAGCATTTTTTCGTCCTCTTACTGTTTTTTTAAATTTGAGGTATACATTTAGTCTGAGCCTCTGTTATGGTGTTTTTAAAAAAGTTTCCATGCCGCTTGCAGGCATTTCAATCTTGTGACTGGTCCTTTTAATTTCCATTTAACTAGCTTCCTCATTTTTGTGTAGTTTCCCTTTTTGAAGTTAAATGCTACTGTGGTGGGTTTCTTTGGTATTCTCCACCTTACAAGGATGTTAAAATTAATTACATGATGGTTGCTATTACCATGTAGTTCAGCTAGATTCACCTCTTGGACCAGATCAGGTGTGCCACTTCGGACTAAAACAAGGATTTCCTCTCCCTTTGGGGATTCCAGGACGAGTGGCTCCAGGAAACCCATGAGTTTGAACTTCTATTGTAATAAGACTCTGCCCTCAACTCCTCCTTGGGTGTTTACTAACATGAATGTTTAGACCGCTAGAGACAGTGAAACTTCCCTACCTCCCTCAGAGTCTGACAAAAATGAATAGTCCTTCTGCAAAGAAGAAACTGCCAGCTGGTGTGCTGGAACTGCCCTCAAACTGTGCTTTGGATGGAAGTGTTGATTACTTAGTTCTGGTATAGGAGCAGTGGTTGGTACTTGGGGTTAAGCTCCTTCACTAAGGAGAGGTACCAGAGAGGTGTCTGGTACCAAAGAGACCAGTAGGTCTTTTGACATCACAGAGGACTTTGGTACGGAATACACTGGTACTGAAGACAGATGATTAGATAACATTGGTACCAGGAAAGACAATGGGGTCCTTGGTAGTGAGAGGTTGGGACAGTAGACCCATTTTGAGCCTTGAGCTACTCTGTCTCAGGCTTGAGAAGATTTATGGCTTGACCTAGAACTCGTCCACCTGTGGGCTCTTTCCTCCCTCGGTCCCCTGAAATTTTACCAAGCAAGGACGATGGATCTTTAGGAGTAGGAACTTCAGATCCACATGTGGAGCACTTTTAGATGATGAGTGCTCAGACGTTTGTGCCCCAGAAATCCCAGGATCTGAAGTGGGATGCATTATCCCCTCCAAAAGGAACATTTTCCAACAGGACTCCCTAGCTTTCTAGGTTCTCCTAGAAACTGATTTACAGAAGGCACATCTCTCTCCTTCTAATGTGCTCCTCACTCAAACACAACAAGTACTTAGTATGCAAGCAACTGAATCATTAAGAGAAAGTCTGGCCTCACAAAAAGGGCAATTTTTAAAGCCTGGAGATTCATGTTCAGTCATGGTCATTGTCATCACTAAAAAGTTTACTTGGGTCATCAGCACCTGGGTCTGAATACCCAAGTTAGCCCAGCCTGGCTGTGAACAGCCACACTAAAGCCATATCTGAATTACTGTGTCCTCACTAGTGCTTCACTCACTCAGGTAAGTTGCTATGACTTCTGGACGCATATTCCATAGTTCTTTGTGCTTCAGTAAATTGAGCTATTCTTCAATTCTTTCTCAGTGAATTGTGGGAGAACTTGACTATCCTCTGGGCACAAAGGGGGGGGGGATTCTGAGAAGGCACTAGAGGAGTATCAGAACTTGAGTGGTCTAGCCGGTGTCCTCACTACAAAGTGGGCAGGTTCCCAGACCAAGTGAAAGCAGCACCCAAGCTCTAGCCCAGTGGTTCTCAACTAGGGGTACATATATCACTGGGAGCACGCAATGATCTTCCAGGGGGTACATCAACTCATCTTGACATTTCCTAGTTTACAACAGGCTACATAAAAAGCACTAGCGAAGTCTGAAGCACCTGACATTGGCCACTGCCGGAAGACAGGATACTGGACCAGATGGACTACTGGTCACACCCAGTATGGCCATTCTTAAGTCAGTACAAACTAAAATTTGTTTATACTGCTCTATACAATACACAATAAAATGGAAGTACAATATTTATATTCCAATTGATTTATTTTAAAATTATATGGATAAGCCATTTTCAGTAATAGTGTGTTGTGATACATAATCAGAAATAAAAATACAAAAGTAAGCAATTAGTTTTTAAGTTAAGTGAAACTTGGGATATGGAAGATAAATCAGACTTCTGAAAGAGATACAATAGTCTGAAAAGGTTGAGAGCCACTTCTAGCCTATTCCCTCTACCTAGGCCTGACAGATTGGGTTTAAAGCACCACCAAATGCAGGTAAATGTATTTTGTGTGTGGACAGAAAGGGATAACACTGAAGAAAGAACCTAAAGGCATGTCTGCATTAGTGAGCTTACAGCGGCACAGTGTACCAATGCAACTGTGGCACTGTAAGATCACTCGTGTAGCTGCTCTATGCCGACAGGAGAGAGCTCTCCTGTCGACATAATAAAACCACCTCCATGAGCAGCTGTAGCTATGTTGGTGGGAGAGCTTCTCCCACTGACATAGCACTGTTCATACCAGCTCTTCTGTCAGTGTAACTTATGTCACTCGGGGGGGGGGGGGGGGAAGGGGGTTCATGCCCCTGAGCGACATAAGTTATACCAAAAAAAGTGGTAGTGTAGACATGAACTAAGTTAACTCTGCAGTGAAGAGACAGTCTTGATACCTGGATAAGCCACTAGCCCTGAGGCAAAACAACCAACCAAGTTTCCTTCTAAAGGGAAGAAAGGAAACACTATACAAAATCTCTAACATTAATTATTAACTATTAAGTACCTAACCATCTATAACTAACTTTTTCTAACTATCTACATAAGAAGAGGTCACATGAACACTGAAAATTCCAAATTATAGCCAGAGAAGGAATTGCCAAAGTTGGGCTCTCCCCTACCCTTTATGCCTTCGGTTCGTGGCATGAGGACACAGGGTACAAACAGTGGCCACCAGCAGACACTGCGGGGCACTGGTTCCATGTACACCATCAGTGGAATATATACAGAGAAGCATTTGAAGGAAAACATTTAACGGGGTTATTTATGTGAAGGCATTACCACCAGTATACTTTCAACCCTTAACATTTATATCTAGAGAAAAATGTTACAGGATAAATTTTCATTAAAAAAATATAATTACATTTCTGTGATCAACAGTCAGACATTGGTCATATAAAAAAGCAGTTTCCTGGATTTTTAATTCAAAATCTATTTCTTATTTTATTACCATTCATTTACAAAGATGAAGGTGGCAATTTGCTGGGGGAAGATTTGTAAAAAGGACACAAGGGCTTTTATTGGAATGTTTAAAAAGTTACAAAGGTACATGCACATGCAGGCACGCACCACCACCCCACCCCAACACAACAACACGGATTTGTTTTAGATTTTGAAATATTCAGCTGCACTGTGGGTTTAATAGTTTGATTTAAACAATCTTTTCCTAAGATGCCTTTTGATTTAAATAGGTTATTCTTACACTCAGATTATTTTAGATAGAGAAGGACAATACGTCAATGCACCCTCCATTTGCTTTTTGAGGCTTTAAAATTTCAGGGCCATATAAAACAAAATATTAATGGCTTTCTGGGCTCTTTTCCCTTTTCTCTTCCATCCTATTCGCCAACTAATACTTGATTATACCGTGATCTCAATGTTAGTCATATGATATCCAAATCACTCTCTGAGCAACAGACTAATGCTATTATTACTTCACTGTAGGCCCCAGAACATTCATCCTGGATGTGAGGGGAAGAAAATATTCAAACAAAATCTTTACACATGGAAATAAGAACTCAGAAGTGTACTGATAAAGTTAGTTGCTGCTTGAAATACTATCACTTTTAGGGTTTGTCCCAGCATGAGAACACTTTCTCATAAACGAATAAATATTTGTAATGTCAAGATAAAACAGTTCGATAAGGACAAAAAATGTTTACTTTATCATGAGACTTTTCCAATACCGCATAGTTTAATCTTGATATTTCTGCCAAGATCTCTCAACAGCAATTAGCATTGTTGCATTTTTCACAAGCTATGAAACGCTGAGAAAAGTAATGTTATTACATACTTGTCGCTCAAGATCTTGAATTTTTTTTGCATCTGCTGCTCTGTCCTTTAAACGTTTCTTCTGTTGCACAGACTGATTCCCAGCTTCAGTTCTGAGATTATCAACCTATCCAACATATTCAGTGGTACATTACAAAAAGTATATGCAACAGGTTCACTTCATTAGCACATTTGAAAAGATTTGTAATGATGTCAAATTAACTATAATGAAAGAGTTCCATATTTGAACAGGACTAGTGCAGAAGTTTATCCTAGTTATCAGTATGTTTTTTCTGACAGAAGTCTAGGGGCTATATTCTCATGCTGGGCTATGGCCTCTTTGTGCCAGATAGGGGTAACGGAACTGTAACCAAGCTGCAGAGATCTAGCAGAGAATTCCCTTATAAAGGGAACTCCCTGCGAGCAAATCTTTGCCAGGTCTGTGCCCTGAGCCTCTGCCCCCCACTCTCCTGACATGGGGGTGGGAGGCGTGGGAAGGGGAGGTGATATGGTAGAGCTAAGCTATGATGTCTTCCACTGATGTATGATCAGTTAAGGGCACAATTTAAGCATTCAAAACTTTGCATTCAGTGATGCAATTTAGAGATGCCCAGCAGCAGCTCTAAATTATGTCTAAGATGGGCTGGCTCTGAGGTTCAGGGAGCCAGAACCAGTTCCCTGACACTTCCCTTTTTCCCCATTACCAAGAAAAGCTCTGTCACTGGAGAAAATTTGGCCATCAAGGTTCAAGTTTAATATCTGGAGCTCTCACCTAATATTAATATTGCAATGCACTGCTAGAGAGATATTGGATCGTTAAATGGACACACATTCCCATTATCTACTGCATCAATGGTGGATGTTATTTTAAAAACATGGGTAATAATAACGCTTCATTGTAAAGTTTAACCTTTGATACCCAAAACTATTCACCCAAATGAGAGAGCAGTCTGTTTCCCAAACATTTGAAAATGAGCCTACCTTGAGGAAAATGAAACCAATCATGACAGTTCCTCCCCACCCACCATTTGTTGTTAAAGGCCAACATATATCTTAATTTACATACTTGCAACCTCCTTCAACACTTTGGGATGTTTATAATACAATACTTCCTCTATTTTCTATTGCATTCATGAGCTGGGAAAGAGTATCACTGGCATCTGAATTAGCATCCATTGACATAAATGGGGCAGTTCACACTCTCAGAAATTGTTTCAGGCTCTCTGCATTGGTTTAACTTGTTTCATGTTTTGAAAGGTTTTCTTTCCACCATTACAGCTAGAGACTTAGGGCTTGGCTACACTTACAAGTTGCAGCGCTGGTGGAGGCTTTCCAGCGCTGCAATTAACATCCCGTCCACACTTGCAGGGCACAACCAGCGCTGCAACTCCCTGGTTGCAGCGCTGGCTGAAAACCCATCCGGGTTGGGGTATAAGGAGTGCAGCGCTGGTGACACCAGCGCTGCTCAGCAGGTGTGGACACTCACCAGCGCTTTACCTGTCCTCCAGGGAATAAGGAGCTATCCCAGAATTCCTGTTCAGCCACTCTGCACATCAGTTTGCACTCTACTGCTCTTGCCTCAGGTGACCCGCCCTTTAAATGCCCCGGGAAATTTAAAAATCTCCTTCCTGTTTGCTGCAGCCAGGTGTGGAGTGCAATCAGTTAATCAGTTACAGGTTACAGGTAACCATGCCTCCACGCGGCAAACGAGCCCCAGCATGGAGCACAGGTGAATTGCAGGACCTCATCAGTGTTTGGGGTGAGGCATCTGTTCAGGCACAGCTGCGCTCCGGCCGTAGGAATTACGATATCTTTGAGCAGATAGCAAGGGACATGCTGGATAGGGGCCATCAACGGGACGCACTACAATGCAGGGTGAAAGTTAAAGAGCTGCGGAGTGCCTATTACAAAGCCCGTGAGGGTAATCGCAGATCCGGAGCTGCTCCCACGACCTGCCGTTTTTACTTGGAGATGGACAAGATACTTGGGGGTGACCCCACTGCCAATCCCAGGGTAACGATGGACACTTCTGAGCAGGCTGGGGACAGGAGGAGGAGGAGGCTGCGGGGGAGAGGAAACCGCGAGTGAAGCTCCTGGGATGGGGAAGAAACCGCAGATTCCTGGAGGCATGCAGCCAGGAGCTCTTCTCAAGCCAGGAGGAAAGTACCCAATCGCAGCAGCCAGCAGTTGCAGAAGGACAAGCAGAGGAGCGGGGTACCGGTAAGCGGCTTTTATTTTCTGGGTGGAAATGTTTCTGGAGAGGAAGGGGGGTTATGGATGCATGCATGGCAGCGTCTAGATGTGGAATAGCCCGTTGATGTGGTCTATCACGTCGGTAATCTGCTTCAGTTATCTCAGCAAAGCTTCATCCAGAGCGTGGGCAATATGCCTGCGCAGGTTTATAGGCAGAGCCACTGTGTCCCTTGTCCCAGTGACGGTGACGCGTCCGCGCCACTCTTCGGCCAGTGGGGGGGGGACCATTTCTGAACACAGGCACGCCGCATAGGGTCCCGGGCGGAATCCACATTGCTCTAAAAGAGCCCCCGCTGTTCCCTAGTGACTGCAGTAGGGAAACATCTTCCAGGATTAAGTCCTGTGAAAAATGTTGGGAGACTCTTTAGTGAAGAGATAGGGAGATAAGATCACCCTGCATCTGCATCTTCACTCAACCCCTCTAGCACTCCAGATTACCCGAAGCAACCAGCTCCTCTCACTCAAGCCCCTCTTCTCCTATATAAGTAAACACTCCTCACTCACCATTTCGTGGCTTCTGTTGTGTTTTCCTTTTGGGATAAAGAATGCAAGTGAGAACTTGCAAGTGAGAACTCCTCAGTGTAACAATTCATGTCTGGAGATAGTGGATACAATGCTGCCCGTGTTAAATGTTGTCATTTCTGTGTCTACAGTGACCTTGACTGGACTGCCCAGATGTTCAACATCACAGAGGCTTCAAAATTTGAGAAAAATCCCGAAAGAGCAAAGAGGACATGCTGAAAACTGTTCTTCAGCACTCTGCTACAGAGAGAAAAGAATTGAAGGAGTGGCGAGAGAAAGAAAGCAGGACCCGCAAGAGAAATGCAGTGGCCAAGAGGAAAGCACGGAGCGGCTGCTAAGCATCCTGGAGCGCTGCGGAGTCTATAGAGTCACTCGTTGCCATGCAAGCAGAGCACTACCGTGCTACTCCCCACCCGCCCGTCCTTTGTGCCTTGTGCCCCAATGTCAGCTCAAACCACCTTTCCCCAGCATCCAGGCTCTTACCACCACCAGCTGCCTCCAACACCTGTAATGCTCCCCAACCAGCCCTGATACCTACCACCACCCTTACCCTCTGCATTCAACCCCATCACCATGCAGTATATGAACCCTGAAGTGCAGGATTCATTAAACAGCAATCCAGACATGGCATATGCAAACTTGTGACTGTACAGTTCACCAACCCACAGCATTGCCCTCTTGTGTTAATGAAATGTTGTGTGTCTGTCTGTCTGTCAAGGAAGTTTTTTTCTTTTCAATAAAACAATTCTTGGCTTTGAAAACAGTCTTTATTATAGCAGATAGTGAAAGATACCTTAGCCCAGTAAAGAAAGAGGCACTGCAAATGATATTATTATTATGGATAATAGAATAACAGTGTAAGCAGTGCAATTCACTCCCATGCAAGGCAGCAACATTACTGTTGGCTTTCAGCCTCAAATTCTTCCCTCAAGGCATCCCTAATCCTTGAAGCCCTGTGCTGGGCCTCTCTATTAGCCCTGCTCTCTGGCTGTGCATATTCAGCCTCCAGGACTTGAACCTCGGTGGTCCATGCCTCACTGAATGTTTCACCCTTCCCTTCACAAATATTATGGAGGGTACAGCAAGCGCTTATAACCGCGGGGATGCTGCTTTCCCCCAAGTCTAGCTTCCCATACAAACATCTCCAGCGAGCCTTTAAACGCCCAAAAGCACACTCCACAGTCATTCTGCACCGGCTCAGCCTGTAGTTGAACCGGTCCTTGCTCCTGTCAAGCTTCCCTGTATAGGGTTTCATGAGCCAAGGCAGTAACGGGTAGGTGGGGTCTCCAAGGAGCACTGTGGGCAGTTCGACATCCCCTCCGGTGATCTTCCTGTCTGGGAAAAAGTCCCTGCCTGCATCTTCCTGAACAGGCCACTTTTCCTAAAGATGCGTGCATCATGCACCTTTCCAGGCCAGCCTGTGTAAATGTCAATGAAACGCCCGCGGTGATCCACAAGCGCCTGGAGAACCATAGAGAAATACCCCTTACGATTAACGTACTCTGATGCCAGGTGGGGGGGGGGCCAGAATAGGAATATGCGTCCCATCTATCGCCCCTCCACAGTTAGGGAAACCCATTTGTGCAAAGCCATCCACAATGTCCTGCACGCTCCCCGGAGTCACGGTCTTTCTTAGCAGGATGCGATTAATTGCCTTGCAAACTTGCATCAAAACGATTCCCACGGTCGACTTTCCCACACCAAACTGGTTCCCGACCGACCGGTAGCTGTCTGGATTTGCCATCTTCCAGATTGCAATAGCCACCCGCTTTTCCACCGTCAGGGCAGCTCTCAATCTTGTGTCCTTGCGCCGCAGAGTGGGGCGAGCTCAGCACACAGTCCCATGAAAGTGGCTTTTCTCATACGAAAGTTCTGCAGCCACTGCTCGTCATCCCAGACTTCCATGACGATGTGATCCCACCACTCAGTGCTTGTTTCCCGAGCCCAAAAGCGGCGTTCAACGGTGCTGAGCATTTCCGTGAATGCCGCAAGCACTGTAGTGTCACACGCGGCAGACAAATCCATATTGATATCATCGTCGGACTCCTCACTGTCACTTTGGAGCTGAAGGAATAGCTCGACTGCCAAACGTGTTGTGCTGGTGACACTCATCAGCAGAGTCCTCAGCAGATCGGGCTCCATTTGCCACAGAAATCGCGATTCACAGAGAGTAACAGAAAGACACTCACAATGGCGCCAAACGCTGCCGGAATGAATGCTGGGATGTGAAGCGATGCACCACGGGGCGCTGGCAAACAGGAAGCGGAATGACCCGCACACTTCCTTCCCCTTCCCACAATACTCAGCGCCAAAACGGGACGAGGTGTTCTGTGGGATAGCTGCCCACAATGCACCTCTCAATACAGCGCTGGAAAGTGCTGCAAGTGTGGCCACACTGCAGCGCTGGTAGCTGTCAGTGTGGCCACACTCCAGCGCTGGCCCTTACACAGCTGCATGAGCAGCGCTGTAACTCCCAGCGCTGCAACTTGTAAGTGTAGCCAAGCCCTTACTTTTCTTTCAGGAAAATAAAAGCTTCCTCTGATTCTGGAGAATGATTCAGAAGCCTGTCTATGTCCCCTACATCTATTTCCTTCAGCCTCTGAGGCATGCATGCCAAGCACTTTTGGGTAACACTACTTTAACCACTACACAGTATGGTATGTTTTTTAAATGTTAGTGTAATAACGTAACTGCTAGCTGGTAGTCTTAGTCAACAGATTTGCATGGCCTAAAGAACTGTCAATTTAGAATTATTTCCAGAAATGCCACTGAATTGCCAAATGCAAATAAAAATAGCTCTAAGCTCTCATAAATCTAAATCCTCCATGTCACACATAATAAATGTACATTCTGCATATCAGGCCCTCAGTATTTAAATAAAAGATTTTAATGTATTCCATTACTGCACTTAGAATATGATAGATAACGTATACTGAAGAACCAAGTTGCATTCTATGGACACTATTTCTATAAATACTAATTCACAAAATAAACCTTGAACTGTTGTGATTACCTGTAGTTTCAATTTCTCAATTTCTTCTTTTGCATCTTTAAGACGAACTGCATCTCTATCCAAAAGCTCCTGATTTTCTGCATACCACTGCAGTCTCTTTTTCAAAAGACTGATTTCCTGTTTGTATGATTCTTCTATAATCTTTATCTCATAAGATTTTTCACCTAGAAGGCAAAAATACTTGATTCAATATACTCCTCTTAGTAATCGGCAACAAAGCTATCAGTCTGATATTGCATCATTCTCAGATACATTTCAGCACTTTGCCATTACTTTTTCTTTACTAAAATTTAAAGGTGTGACTCAAATTAAGTTTTCAAATATAAGAGCATTTCAAAAGCCTTTATGTCACATTTATTTAAGCCCTTTTGTATTACAAATAATTAAGTTTTATACATTTATTTAATAAAACACAGGTAAGGAGCAATTATCCAATTATTAATTGGAATGAGAGCCTCCACAAATGAGTACTTTACCTGAAGTAGAAACAATTTGGGCTCTTGCCAAATCTCTCTCTCTCCTCATTTGTCCCAAATCTACTTCAAGAGCTTGTTTGTCTTGCTTAAGCCGTTTTCTCTCTTCCAGCAATTTGGCTTCTTCCTTCTTAATTTTCACAGAAAACATGTAAAGAAAAATAAACCAACAGAACGTATGTTTTATACAAAAAAAAAAAAAGTAACAGGTGTTTTTCCATCATAAGATGAATCACAGCTGTTGCACTGGTCCCTTAGCAGCCGATGTGATTGTCTATGTTGGATAGTATCCTTTCTACGATACAGTGCAGAAAGACTATATGAAGTTAGTCACACAATACAGGCTGAATCTGAGGTCTCTTATAACATAACAGGCTCTTATTAAATCAGTCTTAGAAGCCAAACAATCCAGATTCAGTTTGTAAGTAGACCACAGTTAAAGAAAAAACTCTTTCAGTCTAGGCACAATGGAAAAATTTGAGTTTACATATATCAAGAACATAAACCCATTCCCAAACTTTAGTCTAGTTCATTTGTATCAGTGAGCACTAACCTTTAGCCTTACTCTGGCTATGCCCTCTTGGAGACCCTTCAAACCAACAATTAGCTTCTAGGTCTCCTGCTTTCCCAAGTCCAAAGGGAAACGAATGAGAAGGAAGGTTTCTCAGAAATCCACACTCCTCCTTGTGAGATCTATGCATACTTGCTGTCTGGATGTGGTTCTTTCTACAACCTACTGGTTTTCTTTCAAGATGCCAGGTCTTTCCCTTTGAGTGAGATGTGGCCTCACACACTGACCACCCGACAGAGATTTGTTCCTTCCTTTGCTTTGAGAAAGTGACAATCTTCCTGCCTCAGCTTCTCCATATTTAAAATGGGAGATCTGCCCTCATTCCAGTATACTGTCGATTACACGAATCACCTGGGGGACATGGTGTCAAGTATCAGAGGGGTAGCCGTGTTAGTCTGGTTCTGTAGAAGCAGCAAAGAGTCCTGTGGCACCTTATAGACTAACAGACGTTTTGCAGCATGAGCTTTCGTGGGTGAATACCCACTTCTTCGGATGCAAAGAAGAAGAAGTGGGTATTCACCCACGAAAGCTCATGCTGCAAAACGTCTGTTAGTCTATAAGGTGCCACAGGACTCTTTGCTGCTTCTGGGGGACATGGATTTTATTCAGATAATGGAGAGTTTGGATAATTGAGAGAGCAGGAGTGGCAATGCTAGGAGCTCTACTGTCTGCTAGGAGCTCTGCAGCTCTGCTGTCATGGCCTTGCTCCCTCCCTCCCATGACAGCAGGGGTGCAGGTGGCTCCCTGCACTGCTTCTTCTGCCTTCTTGATTATTGCAGGCACAAGAGGCCAAAGGTGCAGGGGCATTGTGGTCTTGGCAGAGCACAGCAGAGAATCCCAGCTGGGACTAGGCTCTGCCCTGTCAGGACCACAGCTGTCCTGCGGCTGTGCAGGGAGCCCTCTGCAGCTCTGCTGTCATGGCCCCACTCCCTTGACAGCAGGACTGCAGAAGGCTTCCTGCACTGCTGCAGGAGTTATTTAGCAGCAGGATGGCCTCCCTTCTCGCCAGAGGTCTCTGCTCTACTGGTGGACAAGGAAGGGATAAAGCAAAGGTTCAAACAATAGGATTTTGGAAAATCTGGAGGATATCCTGTATCTGTAAATTTATTTTCTCAGAGATGACATCTTTGGCTGTCTAGCACAAGAGCAAAAACTCTTCCCTTGCAGAATACAGAAACAGTTCAAAACTCTGAACTGGCAAAGGCACCCTTAAGGATCTGTCCACCAGCTATCATCTAGAACCCAACTGAAAAACACTCCTTAAACACTACACTAAACTTGCCTGAGACTAGCGTGTGTTCTTTATCAGTGTTTCAACTAAATGTGCACCTGTAAATGTCTGCATACCACCTTGCTGGCTGCCATCATTCTCATAGAACATTTCAGGATAACCACTGAAGCCCCCACAGAGATGACAGCGGCTAAAGGAATCTTTGGAGGCTAGTTTTGTGGGTTCAATTGATTATTCATTCATGCTATTTTCAAGTACTAAAACAAGACAAATTTTTAATAAATACTATAAAATGGTACATCATTTTAGTATACGGAAATATACTACAAAATTTCCAATTTTACTTTACACAATAAGTTTATGGTACCAATGGATATATTTATTTTACATGAAGAGATGAATATTTAAACCGGCATATACTTCTGGAACACAAAATCCACTTACCTGTGCTACTCGAAGTTCTGAAATCAGTTCGGTGAAACTCTGGTTTCTTGATGGTTTAGAATCCTGCTCTAAACGTGACAGGAAGTTATTTTTATCCATCTGTTCTCTAATGTAATAAAAACAAAAGAGAACATTATGCAGTTTGGTGATTTTATGTAACTTTCTGCTTCATTAACACAGTCAGTGGTTTCCATATGAATGGATCATCTCTACAAATTCTGGCAAATATTTGTTTTAAATCATTAAAAAAAGGAATAAGCATTGAAATAAATACTATAGGTAAAACACAAAGCCCAAAATTACTCCTGGGATATCAGACACCAATCCATCCATCTTCATAAATGCTAACTTGATGATTGTGATGCTGTGTATAAAAAAGATGACCATTTTTATCATTGTTGCTACCATTGTTATACAATTGCATACAAAGTATGCCATGTCAGATGTCAGTGGAAAAGTTAAGATTTGCTAAGTATCATGTATCATATCTTTGTATCTGAATTTATGAAGATTGGCTATGTACTTATGTCTTACACATGTGTTGTATTCCTGGGTGACACTCCCCAGAAAGAATTTACATTAGGGCTAGACAGCTGTGTGTTGATGGCCTATCAAGGACACTCCATTCTCAGAATGGACCATTGAAGAAACTCATCTTGTCCAGATGGCTCTTCCTGAGGATGCCATAGACGGCAAGGAGTCAATGACCACACCCCAGTGCTTCCGTAAAACATGTAATGGCATGTAATATGCTCATATGACCTTGGGCTCCATCTTGGGCCAGTAACTTTCCACATACAGGTGCTGTGGGCTTTGTTTGGGACTTCCATGCACATGGCAAAAGAAATAAAAGACCTCTGACACATAGCCATGTTGCCTCTTTCCTGCTCTAATTCTCTGGACTGTGGATTTACAACTAAAATGAGCCTTTTGAACTATGGACTGAGGACCTTCCAATCTTTTGGAAGTTGCTAGAGAGCCTTTACATACCAGCAGTCTATTCCACCACTACTACACACCTGATATAAGGACCTGGCAATCATTTGTATGTGTATGATTTATTAACCATTTATAACACCCTTTTTTTCTTTTCTTAATAAACCTTTAGTTAGTTTACTAAGGATTGGCTGACAGCGTGATATTTGGGTAAGATCTGAGATTCATAGTGACCTGGGGATGTGTATCTGATCCATTGGGATTAGGAAGAACCTCACATATGGTGAAATGAGGTTTATTGACTGGATAGAGCACAGGGCTGGAATGCCTAAAGGGGACTGTGTTTGGCTTCTGGTTAAACAGTGTGGTATTGCAGAAGTTCTTTAGCTACTGGCTATGTTGAGAAAGTGGATAAGGAAAAGTTATTTACTTATTCCCATAATACAAGAACTAGGGGTCACCAAATGAAATTAATAGGCAGCAGGTTTAAAACAAATAAAAGGAAGTTCTTCTTCACGCAGCGCACAGTCAACTTGTGGAACTCCTTACCTGAGGAGGTTGTGAAGGCTAGGACTATAACAATGTTTAAAAGGGAACTGGATAAATTCATGGTGGCTAAGTCCATAAATGGCTATTAGCCAGGATGGGTAAGAATGGTGTCCCTAGCCTCTGTTCGTCAGAGGATGGAGATGGATGGCAGGAGAGAGATCACTTGATCATTGCCTGTTAGGTTCACTCCCTCAGGGGCACCTGGCATTGGCCACTGTCGGTAGACAGATACTGGGCTAGATGGACCTTTGGTCTGACCCGGTACGGCCTTTCTTATGTTCTTATGGCTTGGTGAATCTAATTATAGAGTAAACCACTAGTTTTTGGGGGACTGTCTGGCCTATTTCTTGCAGTCTGCCCTGAGTGTGGTATTCTCAGTGTGGCCCATTCCAGGCAACAGTCACAATGATAATTGCAAAGATTTTAAATAAAACAAAAGACGACAACAAGTCATTATATGATCAAAATCAGTAAAGGTGACATCTACCCCTTTTCTGGCACAAACCACTATGTCTACACTGCAATAATAATAATAAAAAAAATACCCCACTGCAGTAGTGAGTCTCAGAGCCTGGGTCAACAGACTTGGGCTTCTACTAAATAAAGCCACGTAGATGTTCCCGCCTGGGTTGGAGCTCAGGTTCTGAAATCCACCCCTCCTCCCAAGTTTCAGATCTTGAGCTCCAACTGAAGCAGGAATGTCTACACAGCATTGGTAGCACTGCAGGATGAACCCAAGTCTGGAGACCTGGACTCCCAAGATTTGGTGATGTGGTTTGTTTGGGGTTTTTTTGGCAGTGTAGATAGACCCATAAACTCCAGTAAGCCACCTTTGCTTAGGAAAACTACACGCAAGTCTGGGGATAGAATCTACTCCCCACAAATTAAGCTCAGCTGTGAGCTCCTATACAAAGATTTGTAAATACTGGATTTTCATGGCTGGTGACCCACTACCTGTTAGACACAGATCCCAGTTTTACAGAGGGGGAGATTCCCCCTATATAACCACTGCTCAGTCACTCATCCCTCAGCACAATGATTCCTTTGTACTGGGGCTTTCCGTGACCTGAGCTGCTTGGAGAATTTCATCTTATGAGAATACTTATGCATAATAAAATAATAATAATAATAATAAACACATTTTAACATGGTAAATAAAATTATACTACAAAAAGGCACGCTCTCCCCCAGGCCTTCACTTAATTCTGTGGCCCATTCTGCGTATGAACAAACATTCACTCTTGAGATTTAGAATACAACTGTCTAAGCTACAAGCCCTATTTACTCCAGTAGGTCTCTAGAGAAAAGAGAAGGCTAAAAACCAAATTTGGACTCTTCCACCTCTCCCAATTTCAGTGGAATAGGAGCTCACCCATCACCTATCAGCATCTATGACAAAACAAACCGAACAACAGGATATCCGACAGGCTTGCTAGTTCTGTTTTTATGGTTCTACTTACTGAAGGCTTGTCTACATGGTGAGTTAAGTGTATGATATGCTGGTGCAGACTAACTGGCCTGTGCGGACCCTGGTGTGCACTAAAAGTTCCCTAGTGCATGTTAATGTTGTTCTGTTTCAGAGAGTATTATGTTAATGCACAGTAGGGAATTTTAAGTGCACACCAGCAAGGTCCACACGGGCTAGTTAGCGCACAAAATACTAGTGTAGACAAATTTATACCTCACTAGTGCAGACTAACACACAAGCCCTCAGACTAACTCTGAATTTACATGTCTTTACGTTAGAAGTTTAAACACACTCACCTTAAGGACCCTAACTCAGATGTTAAATGTTGATTTTCCTTAAACATCCTTTCCTCATTTTTCTTGTTTTGTATCTGGAGTTCTTTCACTTGCTTGTATAACCTTTCATTTTCCTAAGACAAAAAAGACAAACTTAACCTGCATTCGTTTATTAATAATAATTTTATCTGGCTCAATAGCATTTTTATTGTAATTTACATGTGTAATTTGCTTCTACCACATTCTTAATACTTAGATTTCATAAAGCAAATACTCTATTACCTTATTCATATAACACAGACTAAGTATAAATTACAGTAATTTATAAAAATACTAGACAATAACAACAACAGTGATAATAATAATAGGTCATATAATTGTAGTCACTGAATACTCACACATAGGCAAACATTTATGTTGGATGAGACCTTGATGTTTATAACAATTTGTTTTTCGAGCACATCTGAATATCAAATACTTTTTTATACAGTATGCTCAACTAAATTTAGTACACATTTAGCTGGGATAGTATCCAGCATCCACGATGATAACACTTGTTAAAAAATAACGAGTTAATTAAATTTGTAATTGAACTCCTTCAGAGAGAATTGTATATCTCCTGCTCTGTTTTACCCACATTCTGCCATATATTTAATTTTATAGCAGTCTTGGATGATGACCCAGCACATGCTGTTCATTTTAAGAACACTTTCACTACGGATTTGACAAAATGCAAAGAAGGTACCAATGTGAGATTTCTAAAGACAGCTACAGCACTCGACCCAAGGTTTATGAATCTGAAGTGCCTTCCAAAATCTGAGAGGGATAAAGTGTAGAGCAGGGGTGGGCAAACTTTTTGGCCCAAGGGCCACATCTGGGTATGGAAATTGTATGACAGGCCATGAATGCGGGCTCTGGGGTGGGGCCAGAAATGAGTTCAGGGTGCAGGAGGGGGCTGTGGGCTGGGGGGTGGAGTGCGGGGGGGTGAAGACGAAGAGTGAGAGCTCCAGTGTGGGGCTGGGGATGAGGGATTGGGGGTGCAGGAGGGTGCTCCGGGCTGGAACCGAGGGGTTGAGGTGCAGGAGGGGGTCAGGAGTGCAAGCTCTGGGCAGTGCTTACCTCAAGCAGCTCCCTGAAGCAGCGGCATGTCACCTCTCCAGCTCCTTCGCGGAGGCGCAGCCAGGCAGCTCTGCATGCTGCCCTATCTACAGGCGCCGCCCCTGCAGCTCTCACTGGCTGTGGTTCCCAGACAATGGGAGCTGCGGGGGCGGCGCTTGAGGCGGGGGCAGCGTGCAGAGCTCCTTGGCTGCCCCTATGTGTAGAAGCCAGAGGGGGGACATGCCACTGCTTCTGGGAGCTGCACAGATAGGGCAAGCCCCAGACCCCGCTTCCTGGCGGGAGCTCAAGTGCCAGATTAAAACGTCTGGAGGGCTGGATGTGGCCCCCAAGCCGTAGTTTGCCCACCCCTGGTGTAGCGCATGCTTTCAGAAGTCTTAAAAGAGCAACACTCCAATGTGAAAACTACAGAACCTGAACCACCAAAAAGGAAAATCAACCTTCTGCTGGTGGCATCTGACTCAGATGAAACTGAACATGCATCAGTCCACACTGGTCTGGATCATTACCGACCAGAACCCATCATCAGCATGGACGCATGTCCTCTGGAATGGTGGTTGAAGCATGAAGGGACATATGAATCTTTAACGCATCTGGCATGTAAATATCTTATGACACCAGCTACACCAGTGCCATGAGAAAGCCTGTTCTCACTTTAAGGTGACATCATAAACAAGAAGCGGGCAGCATTATCTCCTGAAAATGTAAACAAACTTGTTTGTCTGAACAACTGTCTGAACAAGAAGTAGGACTGAGCGGACTTGTAGGCTCTAAAATTTTACATTGTTTTGTTTTTGAGCGCAGTTATGTAACAAACAAAAAAATCTACATTTGTAACTTGCACTTTCATGATAAAGAGATTGCACTACAGTACTTGTATGAGGTGAACTGAAAAATACAATTTCTTTTTTTATACAGATTATATTTGTAATAAAAAATAAAGTGAGCACTGTATATTTTGTATTCTGTGTTATAATTGAAATTAATATATTTGAAAATGTAGAAAACATCCAAAATATTTAAATAAATGGTCTTCTATTGCTGTTTAACAGAGCGATTAATTGTGCGAATTAATCACAATTCATTTTTTTTAATCGCTTGACAGCCCTAGTTCTGAGTTATACCCAATCCCAGAAGAAAAGTTTCAAACTCTGTTCTCTAAGTTTTCTACCTTTCACCAGTGCAGTCAAAGACATAAGTTGCACCTCTGGGCTGAGAAGAAGATGGAGAGATGATGCAGATGCATGCTAGCAGAGCCAAGCTTACTGCATGAGCCTAGTTTTTCTTGGGAAAACTAGTTTTCCACATGTTTTGCGGATGGAAATTTTGATTCTTTATTGGCCAAATTGTATTTTATCTATTAAAGTTTTCAGCTCACAGGTCATACTCTTTTAATGCCAGGGAACACTATATAACTTGGGAAGAGCTCACTCAAAACTAGAAAGATATAAGCTTTTTTGAAATGTGTGTAATTTATTCATGCCCTTCAGACCTAAACCTCTACTGCTTTTTAGAAAAAGATATCTCCCTTCAGTAGAATAGGAGCAACTAGTCAAGGATTTCACCTACGAAAGTTTCATTCTCAGAAGAATCAGTTTAATAATTCACAGCTTTTCAGAGGGGGAGGGACAGCTCAGTGGTTTGAGCATTGGCCTGCTAAACCCACGGTTGTGAGTTCAATCCTTGAGGGGGCCACTTAGGTATCTGGGGCAAAATCAGTACTTGGTCCTACTAGTGAAGGCAGGGGGCTGGACTTGATGACCCTTCAGGGTCCCTTCCAGTTCTAGGAGATAGGTATAGCGCCATTAATTTTTTATTTTTATTTACAAAAGGCCCAAGTAAGGCAGCTTTTGAAATTTTGAAGAAGTAAAGGAAACCCCAGAAAGTTTTATTTTGTAACAATTCAACTAATTGTTTTAAAGTTAAACACAGATGCATCTTGTATGTGGAGGAGCACAGGAGCGCTTAACCTCAACTATGGATACAATGACCACGGTAGATGGGAGTCTAACTTGGGTGCTTTAGAAAATCCCATCTTAAAGTTACAAAAAACAACAAATTGTTTGTCTTATCTTTTTGTTTTTACAGCTAACCAAGGTTCACACCACCACATTAAAATATCACTCTACCTGCTGATAACCATGAAGAAGGTTCTCTTGATCTTGAATTTCCTTTTGGATTTGCTTTAACTTTTCTTCGGTGACAGCCTCTGTTGCCCCAAGGTGAAGCCATTTCTTTTCTTTGCTCAGCTCTTCCATACTATTTACCTTTTAAAATATACAAAGTACACAAAATGTCAATAAAACAATTGTTAGACAAAGTTCTCTGGAGAAAGCTTTACACTAAGTCAGATGGCATCTATAGTCCTTTTTATAATAAAACACATGGAAACAGAATACTTTGAGCCTTCAAAAATACTGGTGTCATCATAGAAGCATTATCTGAAAAAGAGAAGCACATGAAAGATTGTAGTAATATGCACAACAGGCCCTGTTCAGTATAAGGGCTTGTCTACATGGGGAAACTTACCAGCAGAACTATACTACTAACTCACCATGTGGACTCTCTTAATAAGAGAGTTCACATGGTATAACTGTAGCAGTATACTTGAACTGGTAAAGTTCTGGTGGTAACTTTCCCTGAGAGACAAGCCTTAAGCATAGTTTTGTAGAAAACACATCAGAAAGTGTATATAATTCTGCTTTTATTTTACCAGAAACTGACATTATATTAAACTTTTATTTGTAGTTCTAGTGTAAGGATTTATAATTGGAATGCTGCTCTGGAATGTGTAATATAGGATACGTATACACCGTACACCACTGGTGGTGGCATGTAGTACACATGCTGCAGTTAAAAGCATACTGCATCTATGGCAGCATGTAGCCATAGATATCAGTGAAATGCTCTGGCAGAGGAGAGGTAGTGGGGAAAGGCTTCAGCAGCTTCCTGCTGCCAGAGCCTTTCCCCACACCCCCTCAGCCTTTCCCAGTTGCTGGAGTCTTTTCCTGAGGCAAGGAAAGGCTCTAGCAGGGGGAAAGGTGAAACCTTTCCCAGCTACCTCTCCGGTGTCAGAGCTTTTCCCTGCAGCAGAGAATGACTCCAGCAGCAGACAGTTAGCACAGCCTTTTCCTGCTGTCTCCTCACTGTCAGAGTTCTTCCCCACTGGAGGAGTTAAAAACAACAGTGTAGAGGCAAGTAGAGTGGGTAGAGTATGTACTCACATACATACACACACTCTTCAGGTGTCTTTACTTGTCTAAGCCAGGCCTCACCAGTTACACTGTTATTTATACCCACGCTAGGGGGACTATGGGGATATGTACTCTACATGCTGCCAAAAGAAGCATGCAGCAGACAAATATCCAGAGAGGAATTAGACAGACAACCCCTAAGTAGCAAAGCCTCTATGTAGGAGCCTCTATTCATCTTGTGACTATGTGGCTCAGTGAAGAGAATTGGTAAGTAAATTGTTTGGTTGAGGTGAAAGTCCAAGACCATCTTTAAAAAACTTGGGGTGAGGTCTGGTAGAGATTTTGTCCTTATTTAAAAACACAAAAATAAAAAATGTGTAGGAGACCTTACTCTGAGGCCTGCAGATCCCCCATCCTCCTGGCTAACATGGTAGCCACAAGGAGTGAGGGAACAGCATAACTCAGTTTACTCTCTGGAAAAACAAACAACTTTAAGATTGATTTCAGATGGAACAGCAACAGTGTGAGTGTGCACCTTGCCCCCACCCCCACCGTTTATTTCCTGTTAATTGGTTCAGAGCAGGAATAACCGAACTAAGAAATACCGAGTGTTGTTTTCAGAAGCAAGTTTAAGCAAGACTTTCCCTTTGTCTGTGGTGGAAGATAATAAGGTACAGTACCTTGGTCTGAAGCACATAGTTTTCTTGACTCAGCCGAAAAAGCTCTTTGTCATGTTGCATTTTCATTTCTACCATCTTATTCTCCATTTCCTTCTCTTTCTGTGAAAATGAATCTTTCAGCTGCTGAATTAAATCATGTGCTGCTTTCAAATTTTCCTCTGCTTCCTCGACTCTTTTTAGCAAATAAAGTTCTCTCTCACAATTTTTGACAGGGAAAAGTGAGGAATCCTGGTGAAGAAAAATTATCAGAGAAACACTGCATTGAGATAATTAATCATTCATTTTCATTTCATTTCAATAAGATGAATTGAAGATTTAAGGTTAGCCAATACTACATCTTCTTTCTGTGAACTATTTCACTGAGCACTATGAAGATATAAAGAGCTGAACATGAGTGTTAATACAGTTAAGCAAGATTAAGTGTCCAGTGCCAGCAGATATCAGGGTTGAGGAGAAAAGAGTTGGGAAGGATCTTCACAGGTAAAATATATAATAGAAGTTATAAAATTATTGTCTTTAGGTTTTTGTGGGTTTTTTTAAGCAAGTCATGTTAAAATGCAATTTAAAAATAATATTTATACTACGGTTCTGGTAAAAAATGGCACCAATTTCAAAAAGCTTCTCCTTGTATGTGCGACAAATCCTATAATCTTACTTTAGAGATGAAAATGAATTTTTAACTACTTTTACTCTTCTTAGCACTAAAGAGCTAATTCTGCTAAGAGCAAATCAGTTGGATTTTAGTCTGACTCATACTTCAGAATGGCTAAATCCCAATAACAAAATAAATATTTCAAGGTGAACAAAGCTGTTAAAGCACTTTTGAGTTGTAGTAGCTCTAGGGCCAGATTTTTCTATTAGCTACACATACATGCAGTTCCCACCAACTTCAGCAGGAGTTGAACATGAACGGATGATGGGATAATGAGGACCTTTTAATATATTTCAGTAGGATAGGATTAAAAAAATAGATGTTACTTACCTGTTCTGTAACACTTGCTCTTCAAATGATTGCACATGTCCATTCCATGTGAGGCATGTGTGCCAAGTGCACTGAAGCCAGGGATTTTATTTCCCTAGTGGTATCCAGTGAGGTAGTGCCTATGCCTGCATGTACTCCTGGCCCAAGGTACAGAACTTGGAGCCACCCCAACACTTTTCAGTTCCTTTGCACTGGAATCCATAACAAGCTAGACTCTGAAGCAGAGGGGAAGGTGGGTGGGGTGTGGAATGGACATCTCGAAAAAACAGAACAGATAAGTCACTGTTTTTCCTTCAGGTGTTTGCACACGTCCATTCCACATTAGGTGACTCCCAAGCAGTTTGAAATGGAGGCAGAGGTCAGATTGTATCTGAAAAGGGATTGTAGAACTGCCTTTCCAAAGCTGGTATCATCCCTAGAAACTGCAGCAATACCATAATACTTGGTAAAGGAACGTGCATGTGTCAGAAATTGGGATATTTTCCCAAAATGCTATTGAAGTCACTTGAACTCCTGTGGAATATGCAGAAATCTTTGAAGGAGCAGTGGTCTCAGCAATCTCATAACACACTGATATGTACAAGGTGCTCTAATTTGAAATTCTTTGCAAGGAAACTGCCAGCTCCTTCATTCTGTCCGCAAAGGAGACAAACAACTGAGGGATGCATAGAATGGCTTAGTTCTGTCAAAGCAGCAGGCAAGGGCTCTATGCATGCCTAAAGTGTGGAGCCTCTATTCATCTTGTGACTATGTAGCTCAGTGAAGAAAATTGGTAAGTAAATTGTTTGGTTGAGGTGAAAGTCCATCATCACCTTTAAAAAAAACATTGGGGTGAGACCTGGTAGAGACTTATTTTATTTTATTATTTTAACATAAGGACAAAGTGTAGGAGGCCCTACTCTGAGGGCCTGCAGATCCCCCATCCTCCTGGCCAACATGGTAGCCACAAGGAAAGCCACTTTGACTGACAGGGATGTAATCAGGAGCATGCAACAAGTGACTCACAAGATGGGCCATTAGAAGTAATACTAGGTTCAAGTCCCAGGACACAGGCAGTGAGAAAGGGGGATCAGAGTGTCTCCACCATATATACTCTTGGCTGGGATTTCAAATAGATGCAAGGCACACAAGCAGCCCTGATGAGTCCTGCTATGTAAAAAATCTCTCTGCAGTTCACTGGGTGTGCCCACACTTAGTGCGGAATGGATATGTGCAATCACTTGAATTGACAGTTATTCCCAAGGAGGAGTGAACACAAATTTCAGAACCCATGCAAAACTGCAGCACTGGCATATACATTTTATTAAAAATAAAGGTTTACTTCTAAACTGAACAAAGTTAATATGGAAATCACCAAGAGGCAAACACGAAGCCTCACAATGCCATTTAGTCACTTTTCAGAAAAGAAAAGCACTTTAAAATTATTTTTGCTAATATTTTAAAAATATTCTGTTTGTTGTGGCCCATACACTCATTGGAAGCTGCCTCATCCTCCTGGTATGCACAGAGGTGCCAAAGAAGAAGGAAGAGCAGCACTCTGACAGGTAGTGCAGCATCCTATGCTCTTTTCTTTGCTTTCAAGATTTCCTTTGGGATCTTTTATGAGCCTTTTTTCATCTTGAAAAGATCTCTGAATAGAATCCCAAAAAATGGTAGCAAACATCCACAGCTACCTGAGCTGCCTTGCTCCATGTCTAGCTTACAGAAAAGCAGGAAGAATCTAGGGATAAATACCAATAAATGCATATAATTTCCTATAAGGCAAAAATAAATAAATCAATCTTGCTTTCTTATTGGCTGCCCACTGCCTGCCTGAATAAAGGAGGAGAAAAACTCTTTGCCATGTCAACCAAGTAATTTTTCTGTTGACATCAGAAGATACTATTATAGGCTCAAGCACAATACACAGTACTAATACAATGACAGACAAATACAGGTGCTAACTTACATGCCAAGTATAATAGTTTTATTTGGAAGTTTTATTTAAATTAAACCCATTTGATACTGAAATATTAATGTTTAGAAATTAAATAATGTATAGCATTTTCACAATAACATTGACATAAAACTACCCAAACAGGCTGATCTGGGAACCTAAAGTGGCAATATGACTTTAGCAATATCTTTTAGAAGAACATCAACATTTGATTAAAGCAAACTCTTAATCCAAAGCTTCAGCATTTGTTGATCTTGTTATAAAAGGTGTTACAAAAAGCCTTAACAAAACTGGTATGCAAAATTCTTCATCACAGGTGTTCTTGTTTTGAGCAGTAATAACTTAAAATACTACACTTACATTTTGAGACTGCACACAAGAATCCATTTCCTTAATCTGTTGTCCAAGGGCATTAACAACTGACTGGCTAGACGTAACCATATTGTTGACCTTTTTAGAAGCTGATTCATTTATTGCAGATCTTATTACCCTAGTAGTAAATAATGTTTCTTCATTTTGAGAGGAAAAAGCAGAACAGAACAAAATTCAGTGAGTGACAGACTGTGAAGGCACTGTGCTTTCAGGCTATAAAACCAATGAAAATGCTTATTTTCTACTTGTGAACAATACATACTGTATGTACATGCTCTCAAAAAGTCAAATATATTCATATGATCCACCAGTGCTAAGCCTCAAGCTTCTGGCTCACAATTTAGGCACTCCGTAGTTAAGATTTTCAGTTAATTCAAGAACTTCCACAACAAATTATGTGCAATGTTACTGGAGATGGAGTAGCCATCATTTCCTTTAAGTATAAATAAAATTTTTATAAAAAACAATGAGAAGTATAACTGTAATAACCATAATGCCCTGTAGACCAAAAGACCAGGATAATTTATCCATTAATTGGACAGCAAATACACTAGCTCAGTTCATTTTGTGAACTTTCCACAAGCCACCCACTTATATGTGAAGATACTACAGAATACCAGTCACAGCAAAAATAACACCAATCTTAGAAATAGACCCTGTAGCAAAACTAAAAAAAAATAACACAGTTTAACTGAGAAACTCAGCATCTATTCGTAACAGCCAACATGACATTGGCATATGCAGTGTAGTTGCAGGTATGTTGGTCCCCAGATATGAGAGAGACAAGATGAGTGAGGAACTATCTTTCATTACAGCTCTGGGTGGGCTCAAAAGCTTGTCTCTCTCACCAACAGAAGTTGGTC
This sequence comes from Mauremys reevesii, assembly GCF_016161935.1. Classification (NCBI taxonomy): domain Eukaryota; kingdom Metazoa; phylum Chordata; order Testudines; family Geoemydidae; genus Mauremys; species Mauremys reevesii. The sequence continues at coordinate 145,151,768 of NC_052625.1, read as the reverse complement.
CAATAAAAGATATTATCTCACCCACCTTGTCTTTCTAACTTGACACTGGGACATAAACAGTGAAATTCATCCTAGGGTAGGAAACAACACACATTCAATAATTTATAGCTCGGTAGCCTAGAACATGGTGGTTTTCTGTAACTACCAATACTACAGACTACATACGCTCCTTCCAAAAAAAACCCTGAGCTGATGACAGGAGTTTCTACCTATAGTGCAGGAGAATATATTGGTAAGTGACCATGTTGCAAATCAGATGCCTTTTGCTCTTCTGAAGAGCTGGTCTCTTTCAGGTTTTAGCTCTGGTACTGTTGGTTGTGAAATGGTTGTTTGCTTCTAAGACTACCTGAAGTATTTTTCCTGGGAATTTTAAGTAGGACAAATAAACTTTTCCTTACTAGCCACCTCTGTCACCATTTTATCCAGAAGCTCCCTAAACTGTCGGGCTCTCAAAATAAGGGAACATAGACAGGAGCTGTTTTACCCTACAGTGTGCTCCATATGCTTCCTGGAGACCACGTTAGATGCTATAGAATGTGCCGAGAATCTGAGAGCATCCACAGAGTGGATGCCTGCAGTACCTCAGAAATAACAAATATTGCCCACAAGATGCCAAAACTGATCAGGAATTTTAAAAGTTCAAATGAACCAAATCCTGAAATTCTGTCTTTATTTGTAGTTCAGTCTCCACTGTACAAGCCACGTGGAAACAGAGAATTCTGGCAGAGGTTTTTTCTTAGTTGGCAACCTCAATGTCAGATTAATTGGCATTAAGGAAAAAACTAATTCTGGAAATAAAAGCAATTGTTTCTTTGTATTTTCTAACAAGCTCCAAAATGCCCAACTGAGGATAAAGATAAACTCGTATAAAAAACAGGACAGGCTACACTGAAAGAGGTTACGATATCACTCCAATAAGTTGAACTATCCAAAACAACTTTAACAGAAATGAAGATTTTTTAGTTGCAGAGAATATTTATACTTACCAAAGTAAAAACTATAAACAGATGTACATATGTTTTTGAAGGCAAAACTATTTTCTGTTTAGTTGGTCAGCAATAGTTAAATAAATCTAGTGGTAGAGCATGGGCTTTGAATAATTACATATGACTAGAGTAAAATGTAATTTTTACTTGGGAAGTACAGCAGGTCAAAAAATGTTTTTTCCTTTCTATGGAAAAATTTTAATTTTCATAAGGAAATTGAAAATGTGTGTGTGGGGTTTTTTTTTGGTTTTTGTTTGTAATAAAAAAGGTGGGTTTTTTTAATTAAAACACAATGTTTTTTGAGGACAGCAGGCACTTTCCATAAAAACTTGCATGTCATCAAAAATCGACAGAAGTTTTGACTAGCCCAGTAAAGGAAGGTTTGAAATCCACATGTAAAATATGCTACAAAAGAAAGATTACATTTCTACAACAAGTTCTGGTAGGCCTATTCAAGCATAAACTGCTTACATTTATTTTTCTTATTTTACTTTTGGACTGACTATGATATCCATGAGTCAGTGATATCAAAATGCATCAGTCATACAATCTGACTGCAATTTGAAAATATGATAGCTAGGCCCACCTCTCAGGAACATGCAGGAATCCTGGGAATCTCACACTGATTTATTCTTTCAGGAAAAATTAACACTGCTATAAGACTTTCATCTTTAGGAAGTGGAAAAAGTACATCACATAAAATCTAACACTATTTTGTGTGTGTAACATCAAAACCAAAAGCTCTCTGGATTAAACAAAAATTAACCTCTCAACTCTTCATTTAAGACAGTTTTATACACATAATTGTATCAGTTTACCTTTTTGCCTTGCTTTATCTGGAGGTGATTTGGCTTTCAAACTTGGCTTTTTGAAAGCTTCTTTTGATGCTCTCTTTTCACTAGCTGTGGAAAGTTGTTTTAAGGGTGAAGTGGGTTTACCATATCCAGAACTCCTAACCAATATATGAGGTGCAATGGGAGATTTCTTCTTATGTAAAGGAGCTGTACTTCTAGTGCTCTTGTGCATTATTTGCTTATTAATCACTGAATCCAATCCCTTGTTCCTCCAGGAGCTGGACTGACATGCCTGTGTAGAATAAGTATAGTATGTAACAACCACATTAGACTATAATAAAATCTGAAGGTAACTTCAATTTTATTCCTGTTTATTTAAATATAATTCTAGTAACAGAATACTAGGCTAGTTACAAGAGTTATACTTAAATAAACAGGAATAAAATTTCTGTTGAATCTGAAAATGAATAATCCAAACCCAAACAAATGAATAATGTGTAATTCTACAAAAATCTACAGTGCTTTTAAGGTAGTGAAAAGAAGATATCACACCGAGAATAGAAAACTGCCTATTAGGTGGAATGGACAACAGGGTAGAGATGAAAAAGACCTAATAGGTCATCTTGGAAATTGGCATTCAGCTTTGGAGCCATGACCCTAATCAATAGATAGCAATAATGTTTTCTTGGGAATCCCCAAATTATGGGCAGACTCTAAGCTCCTAAAAATATTTCTAGCAAATATGTTCGTAAAAACCTGTATGTAATTTAAAATGATTTTTTAAAAACAGATAAAAGAGAGCTAAATATTGCTTACCTTATTAATTTTGCTGTCCTGATGCAACAATGCAGAATCTTGTAGTATTTTTTGCCTCAAAAGGTCAAGCTGCTCTTTATCAATCTGGTTTTTATCAGTCCCTTTCTGATGACTACCTTCATTTGAAGTTTCCTGGAGAAAAACACTCTCTTCTTCTTTACTATGTTTTTCAAACAAAAAATCTAAACTTTGCTTCTCCAGAACTGCATCATTTTTGTGTTCTTTAAATGGCAAATGGCTGATAAATTCAGCTGCTCTGCTGTCTGTTAGTTTTACTGGACTAAAGAAAAATAAAAGTGCATTTAACAAGACTTGCAATTTGCTTACAATTTTTTTTTCTAAAATTGACACACAAATGCAAAGTTATTTCCGTTGCCAGGTCAAAAGACTACTTATTTTTGAAATAGCTACTTGCAATACTTCTAAACTGTATTTACTAATGGAGTAAGTCTACTGGAAATAGATCTTATTTTCAAAAGTGGCCAGACCAACTCAGAATACATATTCACTTTACACATCAGCACAAATGACACACACTAGTACTAAATTATCTAGCGCAATAAAATCTAGATTCCTAGCTCAAAAATGACCCTAGTTATTCAGAAAGATGATTGTCACAAATAAATTATGGGTATTAAGATGTTAAAACATGCATTTTCTAAAACAAATACCTTACAGGCTCCAGGTCAAAGCCTCTTGCATGAGATGAATCTGCTCTAATGGGTTTCATCAATTCCTCTACAGTGAGCAAATCTAAGGATTGGAATAAATTATTAATGTTAAGTATAATATTTAATACATAGTAATAAACTAGTTTTTTAAAAAATATTACAATTCTGAGTGGGTGATAGATTTAGAAAACATATTTGTATCAAATGCTATAACTGAGTATTTGGCAATAATATCACGTATCTTTCTGAAACATGCCCCTTACTTATTTAACTTGGCATCAAACAGATTCCAAGATATCTACCATATAAATAATTCACTGATGTTGAAGGGGGGAAAAAAAAAAACAACAAAAAACCTTGTCTCAACTGTAAAAGTAACTTCTAACACAAAACTGTCAGAATCATTAATTTTGAGTGGGTGGGGTTTTTTGGGTCTTGTTTTTACAAGCATCATCATTGTCAAGAAACTACATACAATCTCTCAGGTGTTATTCAGATATTTTAAGTTAGACACAGGTATTCCAAATGGGTATCATTCTGCTTGAATATTGCATAAAGTATTTATTGGCATTTTTAACTTAAATCACTAACTACGTTTTAAGTGCTGTATTGAACACACTGATAAGGATAATATAAAACCAGTAATAAATGAAAGCTGTTAACTTGAACCCCATTAAAAAGCAAACAAAAGAGATACTGAGCTAAACTCTGACAAACAGTAGCGTGTAATTCTCCAAAATCTCCAGTGCTTCTAAGATAGTGAAAAGAAATCGCAGACAGAAAATAGAGATGGAAAAGACATACTAGGTCATCTCGGAAAATGGTGTAAATTAGGAATAACTCTCCTCAATTCCTTGGTGTAACTAAGAGCAGAGAACTTAGCCTGTTAATGTTTGTCACATAGAAAACGTGGGTAGAGAAGATCTTGTTTCTAAGCTTTACAAAGGGTGTTACAAATACAAAACAAAGTAAAATCTTTTCTTAAAATAGAACTTTATGTAGTATGAATCTTTGTAGGCCAGATCCTACCCTCCTGTGGTAAAACCCATGGGAGAGAGCTGTTGGGGAAGGAGATCTTTGCAAAGATTAGCTCCTGTAGATTTCTCTATATTGTCTCATTCAAGTCTGAACCTGTGTTGGGTAAGGTAATCAGAGCTGTCCCAGAACATGACAGATCCCCTGGGATCTGCAGGAGGCCATCCACATGGAGATCCTTTACCTCTGCATCAGCTCTGGCCCCTGCTAGCTCTTCCTTGGCAATACAATGCTATTGGAGAACTCTGTTCGCCCTGGATGCCTTTAGGATGCAAGGAGGGTGCTTAATAGAAAGATAACTGTATCAGACTATATTATCCTTGCTGGCAATGTGCAACTTGCCTTCTCATTCCTATCACCTGTGTAGTCTTCACCCACTCTCTACCACTGTAGATCATGATCTGGTATAGCACTCTCTAAGAGTTTGAGTAGAAGAGAAGAGATAATGCCACTGATGTGGCTGATCCCCCATCTTGTGGGAGTAGAGATTCACACACTGAAGATCCACTCCCTGGTTAGATTTCAGGGAGAAGATTGAGAGTCAAAATTTCAAAAGTGCCTAAGTGGTTCAGGAGCTCAAGTCCCATTTTCAAAAAGCACTTAGAAACTCAAGTCCCACTCAGTAAGACAGACTTAGGCATTTAGGAGAAAAGCTGGTCAGAAAAATTGCAACGAAATATTTTTTGTCATAATTTTCTGATACATGGAAATCAAAATATTTCAAGGAAGCAGTTTGAATTTGACAAACTTCTGATAGGACCCAGGAAGGTTCCCTGTCATCTCATGTGCCTGGATTCTCAGCAGTTGGGGCTTGCGGGTAGGATGAAGTGCAGCTAGAACCCTGGAAGACCCAGCTCAGCCAGGAGCCTCAGAACTGTCACACCCAGGGTTCCAGCTTCAACCCACCAAGCATGTTAGAAAGCACCCACGGCTTCTCAGGTCCAAGCAGATCACCATATGGGCTGCAATGAAGCCAGGGATGCTGGCAACCACAGGCTGAAACTCACATGATTTTTGTTAGCTCCATAGCTGCCCTTCAGTGAATGGCAGCAGTTAAGCTGACCAGACTTTTGTCAAGTTAAAAGGTCTGGTCAATTTCATCGCTGTTATTCAGTGATGGACAGCAGTGAACCTGATAAAAATCATGTCAATTTCAGTCTGCAAATGCCAAGGCATCATGGGTCCCCAGCTTCCCTGTAGCCTGCCAAAGAGGCAGCTGGGTATCCCAGGAGCATATTTTGTTTCAGAAACACCAGGTTTTTGTGTTTCCAAAATGAAATGTTGCAGGATTTCAGTTCTGTGAAAATTCTGGAGAATGACTTTTTGTCCCACATCAGAATTTAAAAAAATTCTGAAAACTCTAAAGTTTTCACAGAACTGTAATTAGGTTTCCCAGCCAGCTCTACTTAGGAGCCTAAAATGCTCTTGAAAATGGGACTCAGACTTCTGAAAAATTTTACCCCTAGGCTTATATATTTCACTTGTTTTGTGAACAAAAAACAGTTTTGTTTTTTCAGTTTTTAAAAAGAGATTTGTTTTATGCAGTAGAGAATATTGGAGTCAATAGTAAATGCATAAATGCTTTAAGTTTTAGCTCTTTCGTTTGAAATAATTCCTTTAAGTAACTTGAATACACTTCTCACATGTAACTTGAACATAACCCAAAACATACACTGATTTTACATAATTTGAACAAGAAAGGAATTATACAAAGATTATATACTAAAGATTAGTGGAGCATGAGCAATACAGTCCACATTACCAGAAACCACAGCTCTTTTAACCTAAAATAAATGGCAAATAGCTGCACTCTGTACTGGTTCTATCCATAGAGTTTGAATGTATCATTTCCATAATGTGGTAATGTTAACTAAGGAAAGGCAATAGATGGGAAATCACAACTCTCCTTCCATGTGCAGTATCTACCTGATTCAGTAGTTGAGATGTTTTTTGCACAGTCTTCGTTGTTTTGTGAAGCATCTTGGACTGGGCACTCTGCATTTTCCATCGCACTCAGATTAATTCTTTGCTCATCTGTGTCTCCTAGAGACTGATCAATATGACAATAGGCCTGCTGTAATGCTTCAATATCACTGTTAGTTTGTCCATAGGAAATACCTGCTGGAAATTAACAATCACAAAATGCAGGGAACTGGAAATTCATTAGAGAAACAATTAGTAAACTCAACACATTGGAAGCATAAGTTTCAGTTACCAGCATGATCTATTAACAGATAAATGTAACAACATTGTGACAAAGTAATTAGAAAAAGAAAAGAAATCCAACAATTTACTTTTCCTCTCTTGATTCACAAATTTCAAAATTTACAGGGAGCAACTATTGCTGAAAACAGCAAACTTCATTTTAACTAGCAAAGTGTTTATTAAACAATACTTGCTCTTCTTACAGTCTTTTCTCTGCAATTATAGGTGTTTCTATTTTTATATATATTTTCACTACTAAAACTCACAAAAATGAGAAGTATATTTTGTTTGATAAAATACAGTGCGCCTATGATGAAATAAGTGTATTGCAAGTCTTCATGGACTTATATATTTTCTCATTGTTTTGACTTCTCTCTCCCATGACAGTTTTGAGTACAATTAAAATTTTAGCTGCTGTAAATGTCTATTTTTGACTTCTAAATGAAATTCAATTGCTAAAGTGTGTGTGTGTGTGTGTGTGTTTGAGAAAGCAGCTTGCAATGATCAAGAAAGAATAGAAGAAAATATTTAAAACTTAAGTATCAGTTGTCTAGAAAGGGCCTTTATGAAAAACAATTTAAGCCTGAAAAGAAAAAACATTTCCTTCCTCAAGATTTTGGTGATTACCAACCAGGGCTTGATTTGCATAGGGAACACAGAATTTCTTTATTTCCTCTATCCAATCCTCTGGATCCAGTCTCCAGCTAAAATAGAGTCTAAATCAAAACAAACAAACAAAAAAGACAAAGCAGCCTTACCAGTTCCATTTATTTCATCCTTAGTGACTTCAGGTGTCTGATGTTCAGTCACTGCTGCATCTTGCTGTTCAATGACCTTTTGGGTTTCCAAGGTGGAGTCTTGTGAATCAAGCAACACAACTAAAAGGATACAAAAAGATAAACCTGGGACTTTAGAGAACACTGTCACTGATGTGATATTATACTTTCTCCATCCTGGCTCAGTGGATGCAGAATACAATTTTAATCTGTTAGGAATAGATTGGCACCTTGCGATCCGTCATGTGTATGGGACAGGTCCTAATTGCACTTCCACCAGCAGCAGAGCAGGCCTTTTCAGTCTCTGCTTCCCTCTTGCTCCTTGGGGGAAGCAAGCTGCTCCAGCTCTTTTCCCAGTGCAGCTTCCCTGCCCACTCTGCTCCAAACCACCTTAGTTGTGCTGGCAGGCACACTAGAAAAGAGGAGCTAAGGCTCAATCCACACCCCATTCCTGCCTACCCACCTGCATGGAAGAGGAAGTAGTGGCTTAGCAATTGCTATTTCCCCACCATGCTGTGACAAGCAACGCGAATAGCCAAATGGGTGTACAGGGGAGTCACATCTTACGCGACTCTGAAGTCAGTGGATAAGGCGAAAATCGCCTATAGTCAAATGCTCATTGAGGGGAATGGCGGGCGGAATCGCTCGCACTACAGGTACAGTATCTAAATTGTTATTTCTCTCTTTTTAGTTTTGCCAAGTGCGTATAGTTAAAATCACTTAAGTTAAATGCGCCTATGATGCAACTCCACTGTACACACCCTTATATTACACTGCACAGATAGGCACATGAGTAAGCCCTTTAGTTAACCCTCATGAATTAAGCCCTCACTTGGTTTTATTACTAATAGGCCTTTACCATTTATCCCTTAAAATTCAGGATTAGCATACTTGAACATAAAACAGACTGTTAGAGTAGTTAATATTTTGTTAATTCACCGGCAGGTATTTTGTTACTGGGGCAGGCCTTGCTGGAGCCCTAGGCATAGCTAACAGTGTGACCCAAAGGCTATGAACCACAGTAGGCTTGGCCTTGGCAAAATAACTAATACACTAGATACTGGCTAACCAAGTAAGCACATTCCTGACTAGAGAGGATGGTACAAGAACACCCAGTGTTCTCAAGTAACTACGTAAATATATTCCAGGAAGTTAATACAAATACACCCCAACCTAGCACAAGATAAAATGGTGTGACAGAGTAATGAATAGGGGTGTTTTGTCCGAGACATCAGGAGCAAGGTACATGGGGAGGTAACAAACTGATGTCATGAAACAAGTAAGGTAGTACATAAATTGTTTATCCCAGTTGTTTGTCTCAGTCTATAAATGTCGGGGCACCTCGCCTTAATCCTTTGTGTGGCCAAGAGGACAACAGAAATTCCCGCTCCTGTCTGAGCCACTCCTTGCCACAGGGCACTCATGTGTTAATGTACTTGTGCAAGTTGTGTGAGTCATTAGGACTGTGCCTAGAGGGCAATAAACCTGGCTGAGTGCCTTGGTCACTGAACCGTGCCTGTGGTCTTTCTCTATGAGTAACATTGAGGTCTGCTGAATTACCAGGCTGAGCTTTCTGCTTGCGCTGGTAACACCGAAGCTCCAAGAACAGAAGCACCAAGCAGCTGTAACAGCTTAGCAACCTTGACAGTGTTGCTCTAACAACAACATTCCTCTGCACTTATGAACTGGCTAACTACAGTTCATTTGTTAGACCCCCACATGTTTTGTAGACACACCAAATCTTGCCTCAGTATAACTTTTAGATAATGTTTTCACCTCTTAGCTCAGAGAGCCGAGAATTTTTTTTTAATTGCCAAAATAAAATCCATTTGGCAATTTCTGAATTATTTAAACCCCCCTTTTTGGAGGGAGGAAACAAGTGAGAATAGGAAAAACATTCTGTTAATTTCTGCAAGACTTCTTGTGCACCTCATGATCACTTCACTCCCAGACAGCTGGGTAAACAAGCTACAGATTTTCTTCTTCACTCTGGTGAAGGAGATCGTTGTAGAAGTGACCAGTAATAAAATATCCTTTTCTCCAGAAGTGGGTGTGTTATGACTGGAGGTCAGAGTGCTAGACAACAAGATTAAGATTTTCCAAGACAACTAGGGAATTTAGTTATAACTCCCACTGAAATGAATAAGGCTGGATCCCTAGCTGGCTATGAAAAAACTCAACCCAAGTTTGTTGGGTTGGTGGCTTTGGCTTTCAGCAGGTAGGTCACAAAACGCATGTAAAACACTGGTGTCCAATCTTCCAGCACAGGGCCAAAAATATTATTTCAAACTATCAAGGGGTTACAATCAGGAGGAGAGGGGCAGTTTAAGCTGGTATCTTTTCTGCTTTAGTCCCTAACTTTAGGTTCAAAAATGCTCAATTGCTCCCACCCTACCAAGTATCAGCTGGGCTTGGAGAAGGAAGCTGGGGCTTCCATAATCAAGTCCTGTTTTTAGAACATAAGAATGGCTATATTGGGTCAGACTAAAGGTCCATCTAGCCCCGTATCCTGTCTTCCAACAGTGGCCAATGCCAGGTGCCCCAGAGGGAATGAACAGAACAGGTAGTCATCAAATGATCCATCCCGTCACCCATTCCAAGCTTCTGGCAAACAAAGGCTAGGGACACCATCCCTGCCCATCCTGGCTAATAGCCATTGATGCACCTATCCTCCATGAACTTATCTAGTTCTTTTTTGAACCTTGTTATAGTCTCAGCCTTCACAACATTCTCTGGCAAGGTGCTCTACAAGTTGACTGTGCCTTGTGTGAAAAAAAATACTTCCTTTTGTTTGTTTTAAACCTGCTGCCTATTAATATCATTTGGTGACCCCCTAGTTCTTGTGTTAGGAGGAATAAATAACACTTATTTACTTTCTCCACACCAGTCATGATTTTATAGACCTCTATCATATCCCCACCTTAGTCGTCTCTTTTCCAAGCTAAAAAGTCCCCATTTTATTAATCTCTCCTCATTTGGCAGTCATTCCATACCACTAATCATCTTTGTTGCCCTTTTCCGAACCTTTTCCAATTCCAATATATCTTTTTTGATATGGGGCAACCACATCTGAATGCAGTATTCAAGATGTGGGTGTACCATGGATTTATATAGAGGCAATATGATATTTTCTGTCTTATCATCCCTTTCTTAATGAATCCCAACAGTCTGTTAAATTTTTTGACTGCCACTGCACATTGAGTGGATGTTTTCAGAGAACTATCCTCGCCTCCAAGATCTCTTTCTTGAGTAATAACAACTAACTTAGACCCCACCATTTTATATGTATAGTTGGGATTATGTTTTCCGATGTGCTTTACTTTTCATTTATCAACACTGAATTTCATCTGCCATTTTGTTGCCCAGTCACCCAATTTTGTGAGATCCTTTTGTAGCACTTCACAGTCTGCCTGGGACTTAACTATCTTGAGTAGTTTTGTATCACTTGCAAATGTTGCCACCTCACTATTTTACCCCTTTTTCCAGATCATTTATGTTGAATAGGACTGGTCCCAGTACTGACCTCTGGAGGACACCACTATTCTCCATTCTGAAAACTGACCATTTATTCCTGCCCTTTGTTTCCTATCTTTTAACCAGTTACCAATCCATGAGAGGACCCTCACTCTTAACCCATGACAGCTTACTTTGCTTAAAACCTTTGGTGAAGGACCCTGTCAAAGGCCTTCTGAAAATCTAAGTACACTATATCCACTGGATCACCTTCTACATTTCAACACTTTGGGCAGGATTCCAAAACATGGCTACTAAGGCCCCAGTTCTATGAGCTCCACATGCGAGGACTGCAGTGCCCGCATGGAGCTCACTGCAGGATCTGGCCCTAAGCTTGCAGGTGTGAAAATATGGATATTGAATTTTTGGTGCAAAATTAGAGACTGTGTTGAGGCCTATTTAAAAATTAAGACATATGGATCATTCTTAAATACTTCAGTCCATGATTAGGGAGTAGTAAATTCACATACAGAAATAAAACAGATTTACTTGCTATATGTTTTACAGATATTTTCATGCTACTGCAAGTTTAAATTTTTACCTTTAGCCAGCATGCCAGTCTTTTCGTCCTAAAACAATTGAAACAGTGAAGGATAGTTACTTTGTGAATTTGAAAAAACTAAATACAAATTTATTTTAAGAGATTAAAAGTTTGCTTTAGTTCATCTGCAGTTCAATATTTATAGTATGAGTTTAAGTTGTGCAACTGCTTGAAGCACTATGTAGTTATGATACCAATAGATGAACTGAAACCACACATCTTCCCTGTTCTTTTACTCTGCTTCCCCCTTTGGGGTGAGATGGAACTAGATGCTAAAAATTACATTAGCAAAATGTTGTTATTGCAAATTACAATACAAGAAACTCAGAAAACACCAAGTTAGTGTCCTTATTACAGCATTCATTATGTATTTCCTAACTCCTTTGCCTTCAAGTTTGAAGCCTTAAAGTGGTATGAACATGGGCAGAGGTGCTGTTTGTTTGTGGTTTTGCATTTAATAGGACTAGCATTTCAACAAATACTTTTTTTTTTTTTAAAAAGCTACAAAAATTTGAAGGTCATCAACTGGAGATGAATGTGAGCTGTTCTAGACAACAGAAAGTAATGTAGATAAGCTGTAATCACATACATGGTACGCCCTACTAAATAAAGTTGACCTCTGCTATGTTGCACTGAATTTTTAAAAACTCTGCTCAGAAATAAGAATCATTTTATGCACCAGTGTTTTGTTATTCAGTCTTAAGGGACCAGAAGTATCTGAAAATACGTTTATCTCATTTTCTATAGATGTGGTACAATACATGAATACCACACAAAATATCCTTACAAAAGACTTATTGTCTTTAATTTTGCATTGAAGGCTTACCTCTTGGTCTCATTGTTTTGCTTACATAAAAAACACACTGGGTCCAATTCTTGGACCCAAAGTGTAGAAAAAAGTGACTTTATACCACATTTTTGGCCCCTGGAGTTTGAGGGTGATCCTGGGATGGTTTGGCCCCTGGTGAAAATTAGAGCAGCCTCAGAACTGCTCTAACCTCTGCCAAGTGATCCCAAAAAAGCTGTTGCAGCAGTCAGAAATAGCCAGACCATACAGCCACTCCAGCCATGCCTTCTATGCCAAAGGCAGCTGGGAACAGGTATAGAGCTACTGCACCTTCTCCATGACACTCCGGCATTTCCCTACAGTGACAGAATTCCAGGTGGCTAGATCCACTGGGTTCATGATTGATGATACAGATAGTCCTGACCACCCCTTCACAAGTCATTCAGCAGGTCACTAACCAACAGGTGTATGCACTATTTGGGAGAAGGGGTAGAAAGGAAAAGTTTGATTCCCCTTTTCATTCTAAAGTTCTAGGGGTCAGGGCCTTTTCTTTTCCTGAAGAGCTCAATAGCTTTTTTGCCCCTCCCCCAGGCCTCCCCACAAAATAAAGAGAAACGCTACCTGTCATTCTGAAGTTCTGTGCAGTGCTTTTAAGTTACTGCACTTACCATCTGTGATCGTTGACTCAAAATGCAAATAAGCACGTAATGTAGATATGTCAAGGGTTGATTCTGACCATCAAGATCAAACCATCAGGAAGAGTACATTCTTCATGGAAAAATATCATACCAAATACTTCTATTCTTCCTTGTATGTAATGCAAGTACATTTAAAAAACTATCGCTACTTGTGTTTTTACATGTACATTTGTGTACTTGTAGATCTCTATAAACTCAAACAAGTAGTTTAAATGCTCAGACAATTAGTTTAAAATGATAGATTTTTAAGAAGCTTTTAAAAACTAGCAGTTTGGTCTTTGTAAGAATTATGAACATCTTTAAAGCAGATAAGCATAGCAGCAAATGTTTGACACCACAAAATTCAATATTTTAAATATTATACCTGTCCTTGAATACTTAAATCAGCATCTGATCTGACAGTTTGCTCAACTTGGTTATCTTCATTTTTAGAAGGATAATTAGATTCCGTCTCATCTTCAAAATCTTCACTATAATTGCCTGAAGTATAATTAAGCAGGGAATAAAGATGATTTTTTTTTTAAGGATACAGGCAGTGTCAGGAAAATGCTTTGCTAACAACAAATACTGTGTTGCTCACAGAACTTATTTTGTAACAAAAATTAGCATGAAGAAAAAGTCATGTATAGTCCCTCCAAATTAAAATGAGTACATATTGTAATTGCTATGGTTTGTCAGGGGAGATGTTGCCTGGAAACGAAGCTACCTGGGAAGTTCTGATCACCTGAGGAGGCTGATCTGGGAATCACCTGACAGAAGGACTGTAAAGTTATAAAAAGGCAGATCCCAAGTCCTTATTAGTACATACAAGAAGAAAATCACCTTGACATTCAAATAAAAACAGGTTGCACCCATTGGGATGAATACTGATGTGGAAGAAAGCCAGATGAAAGATCACCTGGTTCCCCTAATACCCCCACTACTCTACCTTTCAATGATGTTGCTATACTATCTTGTCTACAGTAACTCCTCACTTAACGTTGTAGTTATGTTCCTGAAAAATGCGACTTTAAGCAAAACGATGTTAAGCGAATCCAATTTCTCCATAAGAATTAATGTAAATGAGGGGGTTAGGTTCCAGGGAAATTTTTTTCATCAGACAAAAGTGTGTGTGTGTGTGTGTGTGTGTGTGTGTGTGTGTGTGTGTGTGTGTGTGTGTGTGTGTGTGTGTATATATATATATATATTCATACACACATATATACACATCGACATATATACACACACACAATAAGTTTTAAACAAACAATTTAATACTGGTACAGAGTGATGATGATTGTGAAGCTTGATTGAGGTGGAGGAGTCAGAAGGTGGGATATTTCCCAGGGAATGCCTTACTGCTAAATGAACTAGCAACTGACTGAGCCCTCAAGGGTTAACTCTCACAATACTCTACAAGCAAGGCAGCAGGAAAGGAGGGAGGGCAAACAGAGAGACACACCCTGTGTGTGAGAGAAAAAATGAGCATTTCCCCTTAAAGTAGCTGACTCCAGGCTTAAGTACACTGCCTTGTTAATTAAATCAGCTTGCTGAGACCCCCTAGCTACTGCCTAGAAGCTCCCTCCATCTGTCGTGTGCCCCCTGCTCTGTGGAAGATGGGGTAAGCAGGGTGCAGGAGCTGGGAGGAGGGGGAGATACCCTGACATTAGCCCCTCTCTTCCCCCCTCCCCCCGTACAGCAAGCAGGAGTCTCTGGGAGCAGCTCCAAGGCAGAGGGCAGGAGCAGCACATGGCAGTGGGGAGAGGGACAGCTGCTGCACAGGGAACTTAGGGAGTGGGGAGCTGATGGGGGGCTGCTGGTCCACCCTGGTTCCAACCATCCACCAGCTAGCTGCAACAGACTGCTCTTCCTGCAAGCAGTGGACAAAACAGGCGGCTGCCAAACGAGGTTAGAAGGGAGGATTTCACAACTTTAAACGAGCATGTTCCCTAACTGATAAGCAACTTAACATCAAAACAACATTAGCCGGGACAACTTTAAGTGAGGAGTTCCTGTATTTGGAATATGCAAAAGGAGAGCAGCCTCAAATTTTCTGGCTCACCTTCTCAAAGAAATATGGAGTAGGGGACAAACAAAAGTTTTAAATTGTATGTTTTTCCTTTCCAGGTCTTCAAAGCGTGGCCCATTGGAAATGTGGAGATCCTGCTCCAATATTCCAAAATGCATTTTTCTAATGACTTCAGTAGCTTCTACTGTTGGGTATAAAATAATGCCAAAAAGAAGACACTCCACAAATTAAACAAAAAAAATGTATGTGTATTATGTGTGAAGACTATTACCACATTTCTCTTCATGTTTAGATTCATCTTCCACTTGTTCTACATTTTGTTCATTGCTGGGGGGGAAAAAAAGCAAGAATGTTACTGTCTCTCTTGTCATTTATGAGCACCAGTTTAGATTTTTTTTAACCTGTTCTTCAAAAAAGCTTCCTGCCTCATACTAGTAATTGTAATAATATGTGCACACTTTTGAACTAATCATTGATATTCTATTTTACATTCTACTTCTGTAAGTGTTGTTACAGCTGTCCACACAGCTAGAACTCTCCCCCTCAAGCCTCTTCCCTCTTAATTGTTTACTGCAACCGCCTCCTCCACACCCACATAGCCCTCAAAACAAACATGCCTATCATCATTATTTTTGCTTTTTGTTTTGATTTTGCCACATTCCACCCTTTGAGTTCCTCTCTTGGCTCCCTCCAAATTCAAGGTTGTTGTCCGCACTCTTAAAGCTTTTCAGAACTCTCCCTCTTCTTCCTTATCTGCTCTTATATCTTAAGAAGTTTCTTCTTCAATCTCTAAGCAAACCCAATTATGCCAGCCTTGACTGCCCGTTTGTCTACTTCTCCCACAGCTTTCACACTGCCTCTTACACATGGAATGACCTCCCAGATCTAGTCTATGAAGTCACTACTTCAAATCCCTCCCCAAGCCTCACTTTTAATGTAATTTCTATAGGAATATGTCAAAAGAAAATGGCTAAGTGGAAGGTTAGTATGGATTACCAACATCTTTATTTACATGTTATAGTTAAGAAAAAAAATTAAATAACTTGTAACTATCAAGTTGTGTACAGGTCTGTGTAACTATCACTATGACTCTCATCCTCCCTCTCCTCATTCTCTCCTTTTGCTAATCTCATGTGTGTCCTGCCCTAGGTTTTTGGGGTACCTTTGCACTTTGAGCTGAGTGTGCAAATCCCAGCTTGAGGAGACATACTCATTCTAGCTCTTATCTGAGTAGGACACTAAAAGTAGAGCATGATGGCAGCAGCATGACTGGCAGGAGGGCAACATCCCGATTACATACACATCTGAGACCATAGCATGTAGTTGGATGACTAGCCACACCCACCAGTCATGCGGCCATGATCACACTTTTTAACATGCTAGCTTGATCGCAGCTACCATATGTCTCCTTCACCTGGGAATCACACCCTCTGAGTAATGACCACATCGTTTTGTATATTCATACAGTACTTAGTACAATGATGCCCTGATTGTGATTTGGGCTTCTAAGCACCATCATACTATACATATATTTATTAAAAGTAATGTAGTAATTTCAGCGTAGGGTCCCCCCACAGACATTACCAGGCAAATGCTGCTAGTAATATAGAATCATTTGAGTCCAGCTCTTTGTTTAATCTTGAATAATCAATGGTATATGAAGCTCCTTTTTCAAGTTTAGCAAAGAATCTCTCTTTTTCTTCTTGTTCTTCCAAAGTATCCAATCCAGCTCCCAAAATACTTTGATTGGGTCTAGAAGCCATAACTGAATCTAAGTTTAAAAACATATCACAATCTAATTACAATAATACAATCTCAGTACATGGAATAATCATAGAAGTTTAATTATAACAAAAGACAGCCACATACAGTGCTAATGGTATTAAAGAAATACTAAATAGTGTACAGGATCCTGCAACTGATTCCATGCAGAGTCAGTTGCAGGATCAGGGCTGAGAACAATGTTTTAAGATAACAGTTTCACCAATTCTCACCACTTAGTGTGTTTATTTTTAGAAAAATATATTCTTCATTCATAATAACTTGGCCAACAATTTGCTAATAATCTGATTAAATGGTTTCTCTCTCTGTTATTTCTTACCATCAGGTTCCAGGCTGTCTCTACTTAAGGATACAGAAACACCATCACTTTTTTGGAGCTGCATTTTTCCTGTGTGAGTTTCTTCATCCACCTCCACAGTAGGGTGGGAATCCTTTTGTGACTTGAGAAAGCTTTCATTTGTCCCTAGCATTCCTAGAAAAGACAGTTTTGTACACAACAGAGATTAATTACAAATGACAATTTGTACTGTATGGTTAAGTCTTACAGTTACCTTTTTAGAATGAGTGACGTTTATATACTTTATCACCGTAGCGAAGATATTCAACTTGTTTGTGTCCCTTAGCGCCTCTTAAGGTGTGGGACTCAGCCCTCTGCATGTCTTGTTTAGCTCAGTTACTCTCTGCTTTACAATTTTTTTATTTTCACAGTCATGTTTTTAACACCAGCCTGAGATTCGGCTTAGGTGAACATCATATGTTATGAAATACATAGAGCATATTTTGTAACCTCTTCACAAGAGCATTCATGGAAGCCCATTATATCCAGAAGTGTTATAAAGAAATTAATATTTAGTTGTAAATATAGTTGGCATCCCAGAGAAAATGTAGCTTTGTATTTATTATATATATAAAATAAATAAAAGCGAGAGAGATTTAAATAGCACCCATTGCTTCAGCAGCAACTTACATTTTTTAATTAAATGAAATGTGTTGTTTTAAATAACTACAATAAAAGAACATTCAGGTTGCAAGTAAATACTCGAAAGTCAGGAAAGAAGAAAGTTAAGGATGAACATGCACATTTTATGTATTACAATAGCCTTTAATTAAATGATCACATACTAATTTTCAAGTAACACACTATATCATACTTCCCCTTCCACACACAAAACCTTATATACATGTCTGTATCTTAAAATATTTCTTTGTTGTTTGTTTACATCAATGTCCTTGTCCCAGCAGTCCAGTATGTTTGACAGATTTTTATAGGAATTCTCTTCTCTCTAAGCCACTTATTCTCATATGTTTTTCCTTTGGAGCCAAATACAGCTCTGACTAATAACTTATTGCTAGGGTTGCCAACTGTCTAATTGCACAAACCCAAACACCCCTGCCCTGCCCCACCCCCTCCCCAAGGCCCTTCTCCACTCCTTCTCAGAGGCCCCGCCCCTGCTCACTCCAGCCCCCCTCCCTCCATCGCTTGCTCTCCTCCACCCTCACTCACTTTCACCAGGCTGGTACAGAGGGTTGGGGTGCAGAATGGGGTGTGGGCTCTGGGCTGGGGCTGAGGGGTTCGGCGTGTGGGAGGGTGTGCCAGGCTGAGCCTGGGGCAGGGGTATGGGAGGTGGTACGGGCTCTGGGAGGGCGTTTGGGTGCAGGAGGGGGCTCAGGGATGGGGCAGAGAGTTGGCATTTGGGAGTAGGTTTGGGCTGCAGGCTCTGGCCGAGCAGCGCTTACCTCGAGTGCCTCCTGGAAGCGGCGGCATGTCCGGCAGTGGCTCCTAGGCTCAGAAGCGGCCAGGCGGCTATGTGCGCTGTCCCTGCCTGCAGGCACTGCCCCTACAGCTCCCATTAGCCGCGGTTCCCATTCCTGGCCAATGGGAGCTGCGGAGTCAGCGCTTGGGGCAGGGGCAACGCGTAGCGACCCCCGGCCACGTCTCCACCTAGGAGCTGCGGCTGGATATGCCAGCTGCTTCTGAGAGCAGCACAGAGCCAGGGCAGGTAGGGAGCCTGCCTTAGCCCTGCTGTGCCACCAGACTTTATCAGCCTAAAATCTCCCAGATTGGCTTCAGTAGCCTCCAAGAGATCGAGCCTGACTCCAAGAGACTCCCAGCCAAATCGGGAGGGTTGACAACCCTACTTATTGTTGTGCCTGACAAGATGTTTCTCAACAAAGTACACTTTTAGGCCCAGATTCTTTGCTGTGTATAGCTACACTAAATCTCTACCCAGCCAGGCCGCAAACACAGTTCTCTGAGCTGAGCCAGCTGGGAACAGCTCACCAGCTGGAATAGCCAGACCACAGTGTGCTCTAGCCAAATTTCTCCTTCCCCTTACCATATTCCTCTTCACCCCCATTGCAGTCTGACAGGGACTGTGGAAGAAAGTGGTGTAAAAGCTGGCTATGCCTGCTCTACCCTCTTCAAAAATTCCTCCCCATTTAACTGTATTAAACAGCAATAGTATATTTACAGTGAAATGTTTTTATGATGCAGTCAATATGGACATACTTTTTAAAAGTAAAAGTCCTTACCTTGCATTCGGATATGCAAGTGTACATCTCTGCACCTGCAAAGAATTCCACTCAAGTGGATGCGGTTCACCTGTGCTGATTTGATTGCACGACTGAGGCCTAATTTTGCAATAACATTTTAAGCACCTATACTAGCCCATGATGCTCTTCACTATTATATATTTGTATTACAGTAGCAGAAGAAGAAAGGGCTTCCTAAAAATACTTTGGAAAGCTTTCCAGAGCAGTATGAAAATATACTTGGGACAAATCAGTTCACAGCAAAGTTAAAATTAATTATTTACATAAACAGGACCAGATTTTCACAAGTGCCTAGCAGGCAGCAGCTCCCATTGAGAGTAACATAGCTCAACTCTTGAAAATCTGACCACTTATTTAGGTGCCCTAAATGGGAGCTGTGGGATGCTGAACATTTCCTGCTGGTTATAACACACTTTGCCACTGTCCCCGCAATGCCTTGTAGACAGTCACTCATCCTCTTTGTGCCTAAGTTACTCCTGTAAAATGTGGTCAACAACAATATACACAAAGGAAAATTATGCTTTTACATCTTCAGCTCTCAATCACTTTGTAATGGGAAGTCTGGGCAAATAGTCCTATTTTCCAGATGAGGTAAATGAAACACAGAGTGGTTAAGTGATGTAGCAAGTAAATGTCAGGGCAAGTACTAGAACTCAAGTCTTTTCAATCTGAGGTCAATACCTAACTAGGCAACAGTGGCTCCTATTTACACAACCCCAGAATCTTAATAGCCATATTTTTCAGATAAGGTAAAGACACACTTTGCTCCCATATGGAATTGTTTCCATCTAGAATTCTCAAAGTGCTGTTCAAAAGGGTAGGCATGAATAGCCTGATATCTGGAGCAATTTGTCTAAAAGTGACTGTAATTCAGTTGACAAGATATGGGTCTACAACAGGGGTAGGCAACCTATGGCATGGGTGCCGAAGGTGGCACGCGAGCTGATTTTCAGCGGCACTCACACTGCCTAGGTCCTGGACACCGGTCCGGGGGGCTCTGCATTTTCATTTAATTTTAAATGAAGCTTCTTAAACATTTTAAAAACCTTATTTACTTTACACACAACAATAGTTTAGTTATATACTATAGACTTATAGAAAGAGACCTTCTAAAAACATTAAAATGTATTACTGGCACACAAAACCTTAAATTAGAGTGAATAAATGAAGACTTGGCACAGCACTTCTGAAAGGTTACCAAGCCCTGGTCTACAACAACAGAATTCAGGGATCTGATCCCAGTTCTGCCACAAATTTCCTATGTGACCTTAGACAAGTCATTTAATCACTCTGTGCCTTAACTACCCCATCTGGAAAATGGGAGTATACATTACCATCTTATAGGGCAGAAATGGTGAGGCCTTCACTAAATAATGGAAGAAGGTTGACAAATAACTCAAGCTCCTAGCCTAACCACAGGGGGTTCTGCTGCTGGTACTAGAGAAGGACCCTATTTATCAGATCTTGGGTTTCCCATAATGTTCAGAGTACATCCAGGCCAGTCTGGACTCACCCCGTGAGCAAAGATCCTGCATTTAAGCATGTGAGTGGTCCTAGTTACTTTAACAAGACTTGCTTAAGTGCTTTGCTGGACCAGGACCTAAGGAACTTATTTGTTTGTTGTTGAACCGAGCTATTCAAGCAAATGCAAGTTCAGTTCTAGGTGATCACTTGAGTCCTGATCTTGCCAATGCAAACTCTTGCAAATGTTCTGCAAATCTCACAGTATTTGGTGTTCTTCTTAAACCCCCAGCACCTGGAGTCATGTAATTACATGAAGCTACAAGATTTAATTTAAAAATAATGTTTCTATCCATCATGGATGCAGAGAAAAAACTGAATACATGAACCCTAAAGGCTTAAAAATTGAGGAGAAAAATAGAAGACCCTACAATTTATTATTATTATTTTTTTAAATCTCATGATTTGGAGGGGTTGACATACGATTTGTGAATGCTTACCAATACTGCAGCTCTGTACTGAGAGCCACAGAGAACCCCCATTGAAATGGGGACCTGCCTAACTTGATTCTCAATGCAGGACAGGAGTTTAATAAACTTGACCAATAAGAAAAGAGGATTTCACATGCTCTGTATGTAATTTTCAGAGCCTCATAACATGGCCAAATCAAAATCAATTTCCTTTGGAACAATGCAATGAACTACTTCTCAACAATGGCTATTTTCATGCTGAATTACAGCTTATAAATTTCAGCTGTTTTTGGCAGTAGGCCATATCCAAAAAGGTTGCATTATTTTATTTTTATTTTATTTTATTTTATTTTATAACTGGACAAGAATTTTTCAAATAAACAATTTTTTTTTTTTTTTTTTAAAGTAAAGTCACCTACAGGATAGGAAATAGAGTAAGTATGTTACCCTCACAACTGTCTGGAATGTCAGAAGCGGCATTTCCTTCTTTGTTTAAATATGCATCTTTCTTGACCTAATGAAATTTTTCAAGTATACCGTATTTAGCCAATGTCTTGTTGCAAGATGCACTGGAAAAAGGTTTTGCAGAAACGACTAAGCTCACACACAACATTCATCAATATTTAGGTATAATGTAACAGGGAGTAAAGAGAAAAATAAGTCATGAGAATTTAAGTTACAACGCTGAAAAAAAACCTTGATTATTTCTTGCAGGTTGAACTATATCAATTTTATAGCTGCTACCAAAACAATAAAGTTACAGTACAGCAGCCATAGTAATTGTTGCTTGTGGAGATTTATTATACTATTTTCTTTTTTTAATGGATTCAGTTGTTACTTACAAGGTATCTTATCTTATACAAAAGTTTTATTCTAACATGAATGGAAGGGGATGTCAGACTGTCTGAAGATAACAAATACTAATGTAGCTATGCCAACAATAAAGCAAGTTTTGTAATACCAGTTTTCAAAGAAAGCATCTGGATCTGTTGAAGCAACATAACAGTGAAAAAGAAGTGATAAAAAAGTAGTAATAGTCTTGATATTTCAATATCTTGATTATAAGAGCTGCACACCTACAACTCACCTAAAATGTCATCGGAATTTATTTAAAGCCCAGTGAAGACAATGAGAGACTTTCCGTTGACTTTGATGGGCCTTGGTTCTGGTCAACAGTGAATCAGTGACAACACTGGAAATTGAACCAGACCTTGATTCCCAGGCTAAAAGAGATGACAGTATCCCTTTCATTATATCAACTCACAAACAAGACATCCCTTTACGACTTCTTTTTCTTTTTTAATTAAAAAAAGAAAAAAGAAAAAAAAATACCTCATTTCCCATGCTCCCAAATTTTGCATTGTATCTTGAGAAATTTCTTCAGTTTTTAGTGCTTTCATCTCCCAGACCAAGATGCTTTACAGTTCATCATACAGGTCTGAGGTTGATCAAACACAGACCAGCACACTCATTTATGAAGCTAGACATGTAATAGGAGGGAGATTTCCTGTAGAACTGAGGAGCCATTTTTGCTAGTATAACTGTGTCTACGCTAATGGGCTGTACTGTTTTAATTGTCATTATAATCAAAACAGTACATCTTTCTAGTGTAGACAAGGACTTAGTCTATTACTTGCCAATTATTCACTGCCATTATTATTTACACATAAATGCCATGGCCCATCCATCGTTAGTTGCAGCTATGAGAGACACAAGTCGTCCCTGGGACTCCTCTTAGGGTGGCAAACCCTATGTTGCACCATGCATAGGCCTGTGCCTAAAGATGCAATCTGTCCCTTAGAAATAAACTGCTTGATTTTTCTTCAATCATCTGTTACAGCAGTTTTATGCTGGTGTGACTGCAATGGCACTATTCATGGGATAACTTAATACTCAACATGAGGAAGGGGTACAGTAGTAGGCCCATAAAAATCTGCAGAATGTCATCTGGATTAGAATCTTTGAACTGATGTAAATGTATTATATTCATTTTACATATAGCTAGACAGTGATACATACACGAGTTCTTCCCATGATTTCTATGCCAGTGGTTTTTCCATATTTGGCCAAACTATTAAATGTATTCTAATGAAAAATGACATTGTTACTGAACTACACTATTGCAACGTTATAAAGTCTACAGTTGCTCTAGTTACTTTTGGCAATGCAAATTATATAAAGGGCAGCTTGGTTTCAAGAGTACGTTGTGATTAACTGGAAAACTAAGGGAAGGAAATTCTATTGGAAATACAAAAGTAGCACCAAATTGACGTCAACAAATGTTAGAAAACTTGATTACATCAAAGGTAATAATTGGAGATATCCCAATCTCCTAGAACTGGAAGGGACCTTGAAAGGTCATCGAGTCCAGCCCCCTGCCTTCACTAGCAGGACCAATTTTTGCCCCAGATCCCTAAGTAGCCCCCTCAAGGATTGAACTCACAACCCTGGGTTTAGCAGGCCAATGCTCAAACCACTGAGCTATCCCTCCCCCTAAGTACCAGATTGGAAAATTCAGTGAGGCATCTTCTGTTCATTATCTCCAGCTATTTCAGCATTATTTTCCATTACTTTCTTCTCTTTCTCCAGTTTGACAAATCTTATCTGAGGATCTTGAGAAACAAGACAGACAGCAAAAATAGACATGCAAGCTGGACACAGACTAGACAGGAATTCTTATCATGCTCTTTGATTCATCACTAATATGGTGAAAAGAACTAGAAGGGTTATGTGATTAATGAGGATCAAATGCATCCAAGAAGGGGGGAAAACAGCCCATAGGAATAAAGGCAGTTTCTTAATCTACCAAACATGAAAGTCAACAGCTAGAAACATACTCCACAAATCAATTCAACCTTAGCATAAAGCCAAAGGAAGATGAGATCAAATGCAAAATATACAGACACTACAAGTTTTATTTCTATTACTTTCTTTTCAGCCAACTGAACAGCAATCGGTGGAAACCACTGTATCTTCTAGTTTATTAATTAAAATAGAAAACCAATCGAATTGCTTATTATTTGATACTAAACTCAATGTCAGGGCTTTTCCACAATGAGAGGGCTAGGAAAAGATAATCAGACTAGAGACTTATACTACATGATAGATGACAGAAAGACTAACACTCCTACAGATTTTCATATGAGTTTGTTTGCTTCACATTGACAAAATACTTTTGTCAATCACTTTTGAAAGAAATAATGCAATTAGCAGAGTGCCTAAAGCACTATAAGCTTAATGGGGCAGATCTCACGCAGGTACCTCCTCTAGACTTTAACAAGAGTGCTGTCTGCAAATGAACTGCAAGATCAGGCCTAAGGGAACACAAAGCCCTGCAGAATTTCATGGAACATTAGGCTTAGACTTCACAAGTTAAATTCAAAGTTTATTCCCACGTTTGTTACCTTTGAAGCAACATCATTTATTTTTCAGCAATGCTAACCATTACTTTGTTCCTTATGCTGCACATTAATAAGTGTACATCTGACTTGCAAAAAAATAGAAGATAAACTACCGGTAGGTCACTCGTTCAACTTATCCCTTGCAGCAATTTAGTACTGCAGCATTGTTCAGTCACTGCTCAGTTGCATAATATGACAACATATTGGAGAATCTATATGAGAATATAGACCTGGATCCTTGGATCTTCTTGAACTACACTTGACAAAGGACCGGCTGTAAGTCACCTCTCTGCTCCCTGATTCCCACAGATAATGGGGTCAGTTCAGTCTCCAGTGCAAACTAGAGCACCCTCAGCCTTTAACTTCTGCTGTCTTATAGTGCCCATTGCTCTAAACATGGCCCCATACTCAGAGAGGGATCACAGAGACAGATGCACTGCTTTACGCCATCCAGAAATTTCCCTATGCCAGGGTAATGCCCAATTACAGCAGCTTTATGGCCTCTTTACAATGCAGGATTAGAACAAGGGGGCCAAAGTGTGAGCCAGAAACCAGCACACAGTGTACGGAAGATTCTGTACTGGCAAAATTGGTCTAGGTTACCTACTATTTTACAGCTTTTAAGCGAAGATCTTCTCTTAAAAGTGAATCTAAAATTGTTTGGTGGGGCTCTAGGTTTATTGTACCTCAATGCATTGTAGATCAAATCTGCTTGGTTTATAAAGATTTTTTTCCTGCCTGCCCTGCAACCTGGGCTTTAAGATTGCATCTACTCTAGACAACTGAACTGTTCTTAGCTGAACCAGTGATATAGAACTGGTTTAAGCAGAAATGGCTCAGTACGTCCATACTAACTGCTGACTTGTGCTGTTCAACATCATTTGGTTGCACTGGTCTCCGAGTACCTATCCCACAGTTCCCCATGCAGCTCCCAATAGGGGCTTCAGAAAAATTGTCAAAAGGCTTTGTGGGTTATCTCAAGGACACCAAAAGAAATTGTAAAAGAAGAGGTCAAACTTTCATAATCCCTTGAGAAATTATCAGCTAACACCCTTTCAAAGCTATTTTTGCAAAAAGATTTGCCAGGTGGAATGCTCAGCTTGCACTCATTGCTCAGCAAGAAAGTTCTCTCTCGGAGCTTTTGAAAAGCTATTGGGAAACATCTGAGATAGGAGTTTTCCAGTAGAACCTGTGAAAAGCCAGAGACCAAGATGAGCAACTTGTAGAACTCATCAGACAACTGCCAGACGCTTGCTGAGTTCAGGTCTGCATGGGTCTTGACTATGACCACCATCAATGTGACAGAGTCATTCTTAAAGATGACCTGCAGCATCTGCATAACTTACAGGGGATACTTCAGGAACTTTCTGCTGAGCTCACCCTTATATTGCTGCAATGGATTATGAGACTAAGTGCCACCATTGCGAAAGTGAGTGGCAATCACCCTGTGAAAGCTGGCTCCCTAGATAGTTAGTTACTGGTCACTGAGGAACCAGACTGAGTCAGGAAGGTGAGGTGGAGGTTTGCAACCAATATAATATGTTCTTGTAGGGGGATGTGATCAAGGTAGTTACTGCAGGAGAGATCATCAGACCCGCCAAGTCCATAGGTTTTACCAATACACTACAGGTCTGTGAAAAACCTCCACCTGATTGAGGATGGGAGAATGGTGGCATGTTTTTGTGTTTGTTGTGGATTTTTTCCTGCACTTTCCCCACCCCACCATATGAATAGCTGCAAGTATAATTATCATGAATACAGATCTTTTATCGTTTCAAAATTATTGAAGTTTTTTCCTTTCTCCATTTTTTAAAAATGGAGATCTACAGGTATTGAGTAAGAAAGAAATTATGCATTACTAATAATATTGTGACCCCTTTTAATATTTGTACACTACATTTTCTAATCAATTATCTTTTTGTGATTCGGAATTTATTCATCTGCTATAAGGGTATCTCAATATTTTATTAACTTCAAGCTAACCATAAAAGTAAACACAATATAATACATATAGCTTACTATCTTGAATTTTCTTTCCAATAAAGATTTGAATAAAAAAAGTTTAATGAATTCATTTCATTTTGTATTCTGCAAACATTACTTGTTAGAGTGCTACAAAAATTGTAAACCGTTCTGAACTACACTCACATTACCAGCTTTCCTCAGGATGCAAAAAAATTATGAAAAAAAGAAAGATCTTGACTGACACAATGTGGCAAAAAGAACTGAAGTTATACAGAAATGCACAGTATTTACCGCCATCATCAGAATCATCCTCGGATATCCACCATGGCACAGGATCTTTCTTCTTCAATTCCTTTCTCCTGGGCTGTCCCAGTGTCTCAAGAATGGTGGATTTTTTCTTTGAATTTTCAAATGAATCATCTGAAAGAGACTGAATCGGGAGTATACATAATTAAAAATAGTTCTGTGTACATTTTGATGTGATTTAAAATCACAGAAATGTAGGACCAGATCGGACCTCGGGATGTCATCTAGTCCAGCCCCTTGTGGTGAGGCAGGATCCTAGACCATCCCCCTGACAGGTGCCTGTCTAACCTGTTCTTAAAAACCTCCAATGATGGGGATAGTTTAGTTTAAATTATCATCGTGGGTATGAGGAAAAACTTTCTAACCTAAATCTCCCTTGCTATAGATTAAACCCATTACTTCTTGTCCTACCTTCAATGGACACAGAACAATTGATCACTGTCCTCTATATAACAACAGTCTTCAAATATGTTAAGGACTATCAGATCATCAGTCTTTTCTCAAGACTAAACATACCCAGTTTTTTTTTTTAACCTTTCCTTATAGGTCACAGGTTTTCTAAACCTTTTATCATTTTTTATGCTATCCTCTGGATTTTCTCCCATTTCTCCACATCTTCCTTAAAGTGTGGTACCCAAAACTGGACATAGTATTGCAGCTGAGGTCTCACCATTCCCAGAGTAGAGCAGGACAATTACCTCCGGTTGCTTTGGCATGATTTATGTTTGACAAATCCATGATGGCTGTTACTTATAACCTTGCTCTCCTCTGGGTACTTACAAATTTAGATACTTCTAAATTTTTTCTGGATTTAGATTATATTTTTAATTGAGGCTCAGACTATTATAAAAAGGGCATAATGAAACATTTCCATTGTGTTTTCAACATAACTGAAAATTAATCCATGATCTTTTGGTAGAGTTGTCCAGGAATCTGCCTTGATTCCACACAGTCCACCCTTTTCGGCTTTTCATAGTTGTAGCATAAAGTTGTACAAGAGAACAATAACTGTACTAGGATATGGAGTAATACTGTGTACTATATTTCTAGTACTGATGTTTAATTGATGACAGTTGGTTCTGCAAAAATTATCTGATCAGCAGCATACATTTTCATATTAAAAATGTAATCAGAGTTTTATTTTATTTTTGTGACAGTGTAAGAACCTATGCATAGTAATTATTTTAAATAAAAAACTTGGGCCAAATCCTGATCACGTTCCTCCAGATCACAGAAGATTATGTATAGTTTGGCCTGACTTTGTACCCTGAGCAGCACTGTTAAAGTCCCAAAGGTAAGTCATTCCCCAGCCCCCATTCTCTGAAATAACAACTGAAGCCTTCCTCACCTCTCTCATAGTGGGCAGAATTCAGAACTCCACTCTGTGCTTTCCATACTCCTGGGAATTACATCAGGTAGACAGTATGCCTGAGCAGTTCCTCCCTGACTATCAAGTTGGTGTCAATGCACAACTAACAGTTAGCCATAGGGATTCGGACTGGTAGGTCCAACTCAGAGCCAGTCAGACCACTGCAGCAAAGTTCTAAACTCTGGCTAACTGAGATAACTGAGAAGGAGTGTGGAGAGGAAAGATCCACAGCCAGTCTACTAGGTCACAAGGCTGTGTTGAGACCTGACCCATTCCCACAAAGCCAACTTCTGTTTCTTTCCTCCGACTCCCAGGACAGCTCTGGGGGAGTTATGGCAGAAACAGGGTCACAGTGAACTTTTCAGATGCTGAGTGGGGGAAGAAAGAATGGCAGGAGGAAGCCTCACATATCCCTATCCACACCAGAACCTCATCTGCATGAATTTCTCTTATCACTGCTACCCTCAAGTAGTTCCACAATACACTCCCAATCAGTTGATTCAGTGCAGTGTAGATTTTATGTGCTGCTTCATAGTCTCATATGATGAACTAAACCAATAATGTTATAATAACTAATAATAATAACTAAACCAAACTTAAGCTAAATGCAAGGAAAAAAAAGTTACAACTGTATAAACTTAACATTGCTGTAAGAGTCAGCAAAGACCAGAAATGCAAGAAGCGGGGGTTCCCAGAGCTGTGGCGGACACTACTGTATATACTATTCCTATTTTTCTCTCTTAACTATGTAGGTTAACACTGCATATTATTGCTTATATTGTTAAATATACCAGGATGTGTCACATGGGTAAATTAATACCATTATAGAAATCTTAATTTTTATATTTATATTTCTGGACTTCTGGTCATTTTATCAGTGGAGCCTTAATACTGGAATCAACCAAGTTTTGTGTACTTAATAAGAATGAAGCCAAGAGGCAGTTAACATTATTATAATTATTACAAGGGCCACCCATATATTAAGATCTAAATGAGCTGAGAATATCCAGAAATCAAATGTGAATGGTCTAAAATGAACAATCCTTTAGGAAATACTAACAGAAGGAACAGATCCATAAAGATAATAATATTACAGTACTCTAACCAACATCTCCAAAACCCACCATTGTTTGTGAACAATTTTTTAAAAATTAAGTTTTACAAAAATAAAAGTCTATCATATTTTCAATAGCCTCAGAGAGAGAATCTTTAAATACTGAAAGCCCTGCAGCATGAATACTAAGCAATTTAATAAAAACTTGTAAATTATAAAGCTAAAAAATGACAGCACATACTGTAAACTCTTTTGGCTGAATTGCTCAACAGGACAGAATAAAACATTTTTAATATATGCACTTAACAAAGTCGAAATAATTTCCTTATTCTAGTCATAACACAGGTATTATAGTACGACTGTCCTACAAGGAATGAGTGTCTCTCTCTAGCTGGGAGAGATAGACAGGTGCTCGATGCAAGTTCTGTTATCACTTGCTGTTTCTTTTATGACTAACTGTATCCTTTACTCAGCAAGCAGGACATGTATGATGCTGATACTCCTTGGAGTATCATAACTGAAGAAACTGAAACCCCCAGATGTTGTGATTCAGATCTGGAAACTTTCTATGTCCAGCCATCTTGTCAACTGCAAATAGTAAAGTAACACTTGGGATAGCAAACTCTTACACAAAAATCACTACATATTTTCCCCAATAATGACATTTGTTTGATCACCAAGACTTACTGAAAATGCTTATTTTTAAAAAAGAAAAAACAGACAGGAAACAAACAAAAGAAAAAAACAAAAGAAAACCCTCACAACCTTTTTTTCTGAACAGTGAATTCTCAATACTAGTTTTGATGGCTAAATAAACTTAATGTTGCCTCTCAAAAATACTGAGAAGGTAGAGTCGTCAAGCAGAATCAATTATTTTATTTCCCACTAAACGATAATGGTACTTATTAATAGTTAGCAGACAGCTAAAAAAGATTAATTTAAAAAACATGCATAAAGTCAAACCAATTCTTTAGGAATTTGGACACCAATCCTGTAATCATTTAAACACTTGCTTAACTTACTACTATGAAGCAGTCCATTGTCAATGGGACTACACACAGCAGTAAAATTAAGCAAATGCAGAAGTGCCTGCAAGATCAGATCCTTGGCATTTAACACTTCACAGAGTAAGAGTGTACCAGTCATTTAATGCTATACATCAAAGTATTGTTTTCTTGAAATTTTTACATTAGGCTTTTTAAATTATTTTTCTTAGCACAAGCTTGTATTACACACACCATTTTATACACACAATCTTCTAAAAGGATCAGGATTCTCTCAATATGTAGTATTAGTCTTTCAAACATTACTCTGCAGGTTCTCCAATTAAGTGAACAAACCTCCCTTTCTGAATCAATCTCTCTTTTCAGCTGCCCTGATTATCACTGTAGAGCAGCAAAAAAATCAAGCTATGGCTCTTTAGAGCTCCACTTGCAGTTGTCATGAAGCCTTAAGCAAAGTAACTGGAGTGCTGAGCATGGGAACACTCTCCATATTGTGTGACACACAGAAATCTCGGTAAGGATCACTGATATAGCGCAAGTCAGTTTTCTCAATGTGCAGGGATAGCCTTGACAGGAACTAGGGATGCGGTGGATGAGGGAAGCACACTGAGGAGGAAAACTCTGTGGGGGCATGGAAGGAGGCAGGACTTGGACATGGAGGTGTATGGGGCAACCTAGCCTGTTTATAGGAGGCTATGGGAGTGAAAACAAGTTTCTACAGTAGGACATGGAGAATTAATACAACTGTGCAGAGGAACCTGCACAGGGAACTGGACTGTATGGGGCAAGTGACAATATATGCAAGAGAATACATATATAACCACTGGTAGCAATCCATTTGAATAACTACAATTTCTTTAAAATTTTGAAAAACCTCCCCCAAAGACTTCACTGATAGCCAGTTAAAGCTGCTCAAGGGCATGCAATACCATAATAAAAAAAGACAGGAAATCACAAATTTTGTGCTCACACAACCCTTGCAATTATGATTTTGTCTTCTCCACATTCTTTCACTCAGCATATATGTCTCTGCCTCCCAACAAAACAGCCTTAACTCCAGCCACAACCATCAGCTTCTGAAAAAGCAAAACCAAACCACCGTACTTCTTCAGTAAAACAGAGAATCATAGAATCGTAGGACTGGAAGGCACTCAAGGCAGGGCTAAGTATTATCTAGAACATCCCTGACAGGTGTTTGTCTAACCTGCTTTTAAAGATCTCTAATGATGGAGATTCCACAACTTCCTTAGACAATTTATTCCAGTGCTTAACCACTCTGACAGGAAGTTTTGTCTAATGTCCAACTTAAACTGCTATTGCTGCAATTTAAGTCCATTGCATCTTGTCCTATCCTTAGAGGTTAAGGAGAACAATTTCTCTCACCCCTCCTTGTAACAATCTTTTATGTGCTTGAAAACTTATCAGAGTCTTCTCTCCTCCAGACTAAACCCAATTATTTTCAATCTTCCCTCATAGGTCATATTTTCCAGACCTTTGATAATTTTTGTTGCTCTTCTCTGAACTTTATTCAATTTGTCCACATCTTTCCTGAAATGTGGTAGCCAGAACTGGACACAATACTCCAAGTTGAGGCGTAAATAACACGGTGTAGAGTGGAAGAATTATTTCTCGTGTCTTGCTTACAATACTCCTGCTAATAAATCCCAGAATGATGTTGGTTTTTT
This sequence comes from Mauremys reevesii, assembly GCF_016161935.1. Lineage (NCBI taxonomy): Eukaryota > Metazoa > Chordata > Testudines > Geoemydidae > Mauremys > Mauremys reevesii. The sequence goes on along the minus strand of NC_052625.1, from coordinate 145,119,888 downwards.
TCCCCACCATTCACCGTAACAAAACACTACTAAAAACAGCAGCGTAGTAACTATTCACACTGTCAGAAACAGCAGAATTTGGCCTTTAAAGCTGATGGAGTACCTTAAGTTCAAAAATGCCATTTTGGTTTCCCAATCTCTCTATACAATGCTGTTCAATCCCTAGGGCTGCAGGGATTCCCCCTAGTTGCATACTCCAGGCAGAGATAGAAACCAGCCTCTGAAAATCAAAAGCTTCAGAGCTACCAAGAAGAAGGAGTCTCCTGACTAGTGCAACTCTGCCACGTAGTTTAATTACTTACATGAACGTTTAAAATATTAACATATTATGTATCATTTTACTTGGTGCCCACTGTCTTACCTCACGTACGCCCCATGTACCATGGCTGCACCCCTAGTCAGAAAAGGGCCTGATTAAGTAAGTGTGGCTCACATCATGCTCTTATGTACACCACACTAAAATGTCAATAAACCACAGAGGGAGTTCCAAAGTCGCAAGCCCTGAATCCAGCCACCAGAGCCTAAGAGATCAACCCTAATTGCACCCCAGTAGATCTCAATTACCAAAAGAGGCAATACGGAAAAATGTGGACAATCTCTAAGATAGCCACATCCAGACCATTCGAGGCCTTAATTAGGGCAAACAAAAGACCGAACTATACTCAGAAACAAACTGGAAGACACTGGAGAGCAACAGTAAAATGAGCTCACAGTCTTCCCTGCTTAAAAGGCAGGAAAAAACATTTTCCATTAGTTAAAGCTTCCAAGTGTCCTTCAAGAGTGCTCAACACATACAATAGTAGTGAAGTAGAAGAGAAAAATGAATGGAAACTGTAGCAAGGTCTGCATCAGAAAGAAGAGACCACAATTGCTTGGCTAGCCAAAGAACACTCAGAGCGGCTAACCAGAAGCAATGATGGATCTAGTAAAATACTGAGAAATTATGAATTGCTTTGACAATAGACAGGCATACCTCAACAAACAGAGCATACAACCCCTGCCAAATCCTCCAGATGTTTCCCCACTACTAACGAGCACCATTTCCATCTTATCTGGACTGACCCTAAGACAATTTGTTCTCATTCATATGCTGGGAAAGTAACAGACTACATAATATAGCTCCAGTAAAAGAAATGCAGAGCTGGAGATTTATGGTGTTTTGATTTGTCAGAACCAGAAGTCTGGAAAATCTGGATACTTTTGGCTAGATGTGACCCTTCACTAAACACTGGGCATCAGCAGTGATAAAACCCTTCAGCCTAAAGCTTTCAAACCACTGTAGTTTGCTCCCCTTTTGTCAGGTTTATTTTATAGCAATAATTTTATTAGAATTTAGAGCAGTTTTTAAGTGAAATTATATATTTAAAAATAATATAGGAAAAATACCAGATGAAAGTAGTTTTAAATGCAAATTGCAATTTTATACGCATACGGAAAAGTTGCTATTGGTCTCATTCCATGTATTTTAAATCAAGAAGATCAATTTTAAACATCTGCTACTAGTGCTGAGCGTGGCTCTCAAATTTAATACCTTGAATAATGTAATCACAATTAATCATATCATAAAATCTGTGTCATGTCTCTCCTGCTCTACCACACATTTTAATGGAGTAAAAAAGATATGTAATCAATTTCATAGTAAAATGTAAAAAGGTAAACATACCTCCTTCAGAAACTGTTCAAACTGCTCATCTAGTTCTGCTTTTGAAAACCGATGAGCCATAGTCAGCAGCTCCAACTTAACTTCCAAAACAGTTCAATTACTGGAAAATACTAAAATTAAAAATAAAAATGCAGTTAATGAGGCAGTGCTTTTGAAATCATAAACAGCCTCGGTGTCTACCAAGACTAAACTATACCTCATTTCTCCTAAATACTGTATTTACTGCAAACGAAGGTCGCAGCACCACATCTGAATTGCCTAAATTGCCTAGAACCACAGACTTAAATACCAACAGGACTGATTTAGCCCTTAAACCTTGTGAGGTTAATAAATAGGAATGTCTTCTCATCCTTCATATTCCTCTTCAAAATGTAGCTCTTCCACCAACGTTATCAGGAAGGAAATGTTTCATTTATAATGAAAGGGGAGAAAAACACCATAAACATCAGTTTGCATCTATACCATGTATACTTGCACAGTGTTTGACGTATTTTAATTGCTGTCTATGTTTGTTTTCCAAAATTGTGAACGCTCTAGGGCAGGGAGAATTTCTTTATAGTGTGTCCAGCACTGAGCACACTGCTAGAGCATAACAAATAAATAATGTAATCCGTGGAAGTCTTTCAGGTTAGCTCTTATAGACGGAAATTCTGTCTGTTCTGCATTCACACTGAAAAGTCAATAGTGCTTTTTGTGAATGGAGGATTTGTGTTGGTTTTTGACAGCAAATATTCCCCAGCCTCTCAACTTTATGCAGCTTTTAGATATCACCCTGCAGACTCAAAGTGGCTGTTTTGTAGTGGTGCCATACATAGTTTCGAAGTACTCTGGGATCCTTCAGAGTGAGAAGTGATATAATAAATTCAAAGATTAAGGATTTTCAGATAAGGTTTTACTATTAAATATGAACTTTTTCAAGTATAGATCCTTTTCAGAACACAGAACTCTCACCTAACTAGTAAACTGATTTTGACAGGCGAGTTCTGATAACCGTTTCCTGCTTTAACTCTTACTTCATCCAAAGACTACCTAACTTTGGCAGTACTAAAGAAAATTACTGCAAAGACTGCCCAGTCTTTGAATTAAATAAGATACCCTTATGTAAGCACTTGGAAAGAGTCTTAAAAAAACACAGTAAGAGGATTAAGAATGTTACCTCTCATGACACACATAATCCAGTATGATTTTATATTTTTACAACAAAGAGTCTTGTGAGCTGTGACATTTTCATGTTACTACCTATGCCAACTGCTTAAGCAAGTGGAGAATATTTATTTGCAAGCTTGCTAAGAAAAATGAGTCCTGATCGTCTTACATGTTACCGTAGTTTCCTGTGCATTACATACATATATACGCACACATTTCTTATAAATATTTACATTGCATCTTATACAATTTCATCTGATGTTTGATTTTTCAAAAAGTTTTTTTAAAATCAGTTAACATCCATTTGCCCACAGGTAATGCCAGTTATTAACTAAAATCAAACCCTCACTTCCTTAATAAACTTTAGGCAAATTTCACCCTTAATAAGAAATAACCTTATATTTATGACTTTAATGTAGAAGGATCCCAAAGTGCTCTGCAAACAATACATACACACACAATATCACAAAACGAAGCCATTTCTGGAATGGAGGGTGGTTGTCTGGCAGCACACTGCATCATTGCAGGAAGGGGAAACTTTGGCTACAGGATTGTTAAAAGCCTTTTTCTCATGGCAAATGCCATAATATTTCTAATATCTCATATTAAAGACACACAAAGAGTACATGGAACACAAGTTTATCTTCCCAGGAATGATGGAAAACTGACCTAACCCTGTTGGGATTTGAAGCTGTGATCATAGAATCATAGAATATCAGGGTTGGAAGAGACCTCAGAAGATTATCTAGTCCAATCCCCTGCTCAAAGCAGAACTTTTTTTGTTTGTTTTTTATTTCACTGCCTTGGGGATGTACTTGGCACATGTTTATGTTACTATTAATCCAAAAATATCACCAAAGGAGTCAAAATCTTCAAACAGATAGAACCTGTTTTTATATTTTTATAAGACCTAATAGAAACATTTGCATAACTTGTACTTTATACTGTTTTGTGTTTGAATTCACACATTCCTGAAATCCAAACTCAACATCAGTGAACTAACATTTGAAAGCCATGAACTGCACAGTCCATTTCCAATGCCTCAGCTGAATAAACTGCAGGAAGTAAACAGCAGCAATGGTAATAGGTGAATGGGATGTTTAAAATCTATTCAGTTTCAAGTGATCAGGAGGGCTCTTAACAGACGGCACAAGTGGGGAGGTCGCTTTTCAAACGCACGACATTTTGTCTTATGCGGGGGGAGGGGGGGCAGTGTCCCTTTAGTCTAAATCTGCCCGTACCTATTTATTTCGCCTTGTAAAAGGTTCCAACCCAGCAAGGTGGGTCGAGCTACAGCCTTTATACACATTCCAACAGGGCCCAAGAGCTCAGCAGGAGAAACTCCCAGTCTCCCGGCGAATGGATGCCTAGGCCTCAGCCCGCCCAGAAGGCACGAGGCCCACAGCATCAGGAAAGGCGGGGTAGCTTAGCCGCATGCTCCCCGGGGCAGGTGGGCGCCTCTCTCCCCCTGGGCCGGGGCAGGGCAGCGGCGTTTCAGGCAGCAGGTCTCCTGGCTTCCCAGGGCAGGTGCACGCCGGAGCGGCCTCGGGCTCCCGCAAGCGCCGCGCGGACACGTCTGTCAGCGGCAACTGGAGCTCTGTTGCTGGGCGCCCAGAGGGCGCTGCCTCCGGCCGGCCACCTACCTAAGCCGGGCCGAACCGCCGGCGGCCGCTTCCCTTGAAAAACCGGCAGGTTTGTCTCAGGCGCCGGAACTAGGTTACCTAGGTAACAAACCTAGCTCAGCTCGGCCACCGTAGCTCCCGCGCCCAACGGCCAGGCTCAGCGGCAGCAGTCACATGACGTCTTCCTCGGACCCGTAGAGAATCACGTGAGGAAGCAGGTCCCGCGGCTGCCATTGCTACCGAGGCAAACTCGCCCCTGCCCTGCCGCCCAGTGGGGGCGTCGGCGCCTCTCGCCTCCCCGTGCTCCGCTAATCGGTCTGAACGAGGGGGCTGCCGCGAGTTTAGGGGGTCACGTGATCCAGCCTCCCCTCCCGTGAGGGCGTCATGTGACCTGCGTGTGCCTAGACCCGCAGGCGGACTGGAGGGATTGAGCGAGGGGGAAAGGGGAACGGCGCCCCCTGCCGCAGGGAGGGGGAACCATCCGGGCCACAGGTTGGAGCGCGGCGCCGCCCCGGCAGAGAGGAGAAGGGAGCGGGGATCACAGCCATGGGCCGTGCGGACCTGCCCCGCTCCCTCCCCCATCGACTGCCGCGCCGGACGCCAGGGCTGCCCGGCTACAGCGATCTGCCGCCGCGGCGCTGGGGGCGGGAGGGTAACGCGGGGACTGCGGCAGCGCGCGGCCCGGCCCCGGAGTTAATCGCAGCCGCTTGCGCTACCGGTGTTCGCCGGCTGATCCGCCGGCTGGCGTCCCGCCGGGTTACCGCACCCCAGCGGCGTGCGCCCCCGCCAACTCCCCAATGAGTAGTGACAGATCTGTCACTAAACCCCCCCACACACACACACACAACAGCCAAACAAACAGAACAACAGGCACAACGTTAGCGAGCCGTCACCGGTGCAGCATTTCATTTACTTACCCCGTTTCAGATCGTTACACCGGGTTATTTTTTTTCCAGCATGTACTAGCTAGTGTGTTTTACAAACATTTCCTTACAAAAAGCTGACTGTATAAAAACTGAAAATGGGCTTTTTCCTTTGCTTTGCTGCTAAAACTGCCCCTTTAACAACAGTATACAATTGTTATAACTGAGCAATAATATCCCACGAAGTGGGTATTCACCCACAAAAGCTCATGCTCCAAAACTTCTGTTAGTCTATAAGGTGCCACAGGACTCTTTGCTTCTTTTACATAATATAACTTGAATCTGTTAGCAAAGTGCTAATTTAAAATCTTTTGAAAATATAACAGTTTGGTATGCTTAAGTGACTGTTACTGCTTCTTTTATTCAGTGCGTGTGAAACCTGACCCTGGGGTGAAGTTGCCCCCTCTAGACTTTGGTTCCTCACCCCATGACCCAGACTTTTCATAGGTCTAGATGCTCCACTCCCCCCTCCACAACTTTGCAGATGTAATCACATATGTTCTGTATGCTGATACACCTTTGCTCATCTCCCTCCAATGTTTCTGAAATGATGTCCCTGACTTGAGTCCTGCATAACACTGGTCTACAATTTTTGAGAAGTCGTCTGCTTCAGAGATAAAATGTGCTATTTATTATGTATTTTGATGTGCTGAATTCAAATATGACAATTTAAACAACTGATTGGCTATTGTTTCTAAGTTATGTAAGTTTTTACATTTTATGTCTATGTATATTGTGTAGATAGTAGAGTTTTAATCATAAATTGTAAACCTAGGTCTTTTCATGTGTTTATGGTTGCTTTACATGATAATATTTCACCTGTCCTGTTTATGTAACACTTTAAAAATCAGCAAAAGGGTTATATAAAGAAAATTTATTATGAAACAAAAGGCAAAAAACTATTATGTACATAGTTTAGTGCTATTCAGTGTCTACTCGGCGCTTCTTGGCTTGTCTCTTGTATTCATTAAATGGAGCATCTCTTGTCACTGTCCAGCAATAGTCTGCAAGCATTGATGGGCTCCATTTGCCCTGATTGCGTTTCTCCATTGTTGCAATGTCCTGGTGAAATCGCTCGCCGTGCTCATCGCTCACTGCTCCGCAGTTTGGTGGAAAAAAATCTAGATGAGAGTGCAAAAAATGTATCTTTAGTGACATGTTGCAACCAAGGCTTTTGTATGCCTTGAGGAGGTTTTCCACCAACAACCTGTAGTTGTCTGCCTTGTTGTTTCCGAGAAAATTTATTGCCACTAACTGGAAGGCTTTCCATGCCGTCTTTTCCTTGCCACGCAGTGCATGGTCAAATGCATCATCTCGAAGAAGTTCACGAATCTGAGGACCAACAAAGACACCTTCCTTTATCTTAGCTTCACTTAACCTTGGAAATTTTCCACGGAGGTACTTGAAAGCTGCTTGTGTTTTGTCAATGGCCTTGACAAAGTTCTTCATCAGACCCAGCTTGATGTGTAAGGGTGGTAACAAAATCTTCCTTGATTCAACAAGTGGTGGATGCTGAACACTTTTCCTCCCAGGCTCCAATGACTGTCGGAGTGGCCAATCTTTCTTGACGTAGTGGGAATCTCTTGCATGACTATCCCATTCACAGAGAAAACAGCAGTACTTTGTGTATCCAGTCTGCAGACCAAGCAAGAGAGCAACAACCTTCAAATTGCCACAAAGCTGCCACTGATGTTGGTCATAGTTTATGCACCTCAAAAGTTGTTTCATGTTGTCATAGGTTTCCTTCATATGGACTGCATGACCAACTGGAATTGATGGCAAAACATTGCCATTATGCAGTAAAACAGCTTTAAGACTCGTCTTCGATGAATCAATGAACAGTCTCCACTCATCTGGATCGTGAACGATGTTGAGGGCTGCCATCACACCATCGTTGTTGTTGCAGGCTACGAGATCACCTTCCATGAAGAAGAATGGGACAAGATCCTTTTGACGGTCACGGAACATGGAAACCCTAACATCACCTGCCAGGAGATTCCACTGCTGTAGTCTGGAGCCCAACAGCTCTGCCTTACTCTTGGGTAGTTCCAAATCCCTGACAAGGTCATTCAGTTCACCTTGTGTTATGAGGTGTGGTTCAGAGGAGGAGGATGGGAGAAAATGTGGGTCCTGTGACATTGATGGTTCAGGACCAGAAGTTTCATCCTCTTCCTCGTCTGACTCAAGTGAGAATGATTCTGGGGCATCAGGAACCGGCAGTCCTTCTCCGTGGGCTACTGGGCGTATAGCTGATGGAATGTTTGGATAATGCACAGTCCACTTTTTCTTCTTTGACACACCTTTCCCAACTGGAGGCACCATGCAGAAGTAACAATTGCTGGTATGATCTGTTGGCTCTCTCCAAATCATTGGCACTGCAAAAGGCATAGATTTCCTTTTCCTGTTCAACCACTGGCAAAGATTTGTTGCACAAGTGTTGCAGCATAAGTGTGGGGCCCACCTCTTGTCCTGATCTCCAATTTTGCAGCCAAAATAAAGGTGATAGGCTTTCTTAACCATAGTGGTTATACTGCACTTTTGTGATGCAAAAGTCACTTCACCACAAACATAGCAGAAGTTATCTGCACTGTTCACACACGTACGAGGCATCTCTGCTCACTTTGGCTAAACAGAAATGTGTCCCTTTGCAAAATCAAACACTGACAAATAAGAGAGCACGACACTGTATGATTTCTAGAGCTGATATAGGGCAATTTGTTCAGCAGAGTGATGTAAGCTTCGTTATGATTGCATCATCCATGACTTCTAGGAATAACATGATGCAATACATATCATGTATGATGCAATACCAGCTTCAGATTGCATCATTCATTGTTTTGCCTAAAAAGCAAGTACTGTCCAAACCCAGTCATAGATTTATTTATAGATCCAATCAAAGATGTATTTTAGTCATTTCTGGTTTAAATTGAGATCCCTTCCCTTTATAACTCACTTATCCTCCGCTATTCCCAAGTCAAGGGTCGTATATACTGACCCAATAGCATATATTGAAAACTAGAGCCAATCAACAATTTTAAGCATCATTTTCGTTCTCAGTGACCCAGAATTAGTAAAGTTGGACTACATTTATTTCAGAAGGATTTTGGCTGTAGAGCAGTGTAATTACAAAATAATCAGGTTTTATACAACTGTCCTTCATGGGAGTATGGAATCTATTCCCCCAGCTTAGGGCACTGCTCCCTGTACTGTTGGGGTGAATGTGGTCCTCAGCGGTAAACTGAAATCTGGTTTTGATTGAAGATGTCCATCATGCACCTAGCTATTTGTATCATTAGAGTATAGCTCATAAATGCACTACTGGGCTTCTGGCAATTATCCCTTATCTTAGACAACATTGGATTTTAAAAAACAAACAAGTACTAAAGTGCATTTGTAAAATGCATGAAAAAGGTTCAGATGTCTAGCCTACCAACTTCCACACTTTTCAGTTAAAGAAGACTGTAGTACTTCACTGAGAAACTCTACGGGGCTTACACTGACCCAAAAAGATCATGGCTGGGAACCAGCGGAGCTGCCTGAGGTCACAGAAGATTTGCTTGGGCTTTCTGAGACTTACTGTCTGAGACATCCTGCTGCTAAGTATAGGTGTAAGGGAGGGCAGGCACTGCAGGAGGACTATTGGCAAATGAATAAAAAGCAGGCAGTGTTCAGAGGCGGCATCTGAGAATTGTAAATAGATGGGTTTTGGCAAAGATGCTCTGATGTCACCTCTGAAAGCCGCTCCATCTATCTCTGCTTGTTTCATCAGGGACAGAGTTGGTGGTCCTTTGGCAAATCTTGTTATCTAGGCTGCCTGAAGCCGGACGCTGGAACTGAGCAGCAGGAACAGAGATACAGGACTTTAGCTTTGTTTTTCATTCCATTGCTGGCAGTTCTTCTAAGTACAGAAAGTTTACTGTTCTTTTTGTTCCTTTATTCCTGAAGCTGTGCTGGAGACTGTGGATGGAATACTCAGCCAAAATGGAATTTAGTGCACAGTTTTTCATTCAGTTGCCATTTCAGGTCTCTGCAGAGACCCTCGTTGCTTCCATTCAAGTCGACTTTTGGGACTAACGTGATGGCCACTTCTAACCAAAGAGCTGTTAGTCAAGGATATGAGAGACACATCACTTGAAGAATTACTCTGCTAATATTTAGCAAAAAGCAAAAGACAGTACATTTTTTGGTGCCAGTAGTGACAAGAACAAGCACCCCCTTCTTGCATTCACAAAAAACCCCTTTCTAAAACCTTTCCAACATTTCTGCTTCAAATTTTGGTTACTTTGTTTTAAATATATTTTAGCACATATCTGCAAATGTTTAAAATATGCAGAGAAATTAATGACCCCTGTCTCCTTGACCACTGACTCTCAAATAGCTTCAGAACAATAGCAGTCTGTGCTTGCATATGCTGTCCAGCCTAAGGGCTGTCAATTGTGTTTGTTGTGAGAGTCATGTTGCTTTAGGAATTTTTATACCAATATATAGTAAATGGTAAAATATAACAAAGGTCAGTTAAGAATACAAATACACATTATTCACACAGATGCATTCTGGTCCTCTCTGCTGAAAACTCTTGAAACAAAAAGATTTTCTAAGGCAGTTTTCTTCAAAGAGCACTAATACCGTATACCAAGAAGTGAGAAACTAATTAATATTCTACCACTATCACTCACTTCTCTCATTTCCTATTTAATCTCAGGTGTAAAACCTATGCTAACAAAGGGCCCATTATGCCACATATCCCAGATTGTTTTATACAAGTATAAACTGTAGTTAAAATTAGAGGGAGCAGACAAATATTGGACTATATGGTCTTCTGCAGTTCACACTGAACTCCCAGGGGAGTGGAGGGGACTTTCCCTTTGTGAGAGGTGCAACAGCTCTTTATCTACACATGGGTGTTATATTTCCAGTTGCATATGTAGGGCCATTTATAGCATTTCATCTACATGCACAACTGCTGTTGATAGTCATGGGAAATGTGCAAGCCAAGCTAGGACAGTATATGGCAGGTATCGGCAACCTTTGGCACGCGGCCCATCAGGGAAATTTGCTGGCAGGCTGGGAAGGTTTGTTTACCTGCAGCGTCCACACATTTGGCCGATCGCAGCTCTCACTGGCCATTCCAGGCCAATGGGGGCTGCGGGAAGTAGTGTGGGCCGAGGGATGTGCTGGTAGTGAGAGTTATTTCATTAGCAATCAGCTATACAAGCTTACAGTGCTATAGGCTGCTGAACAGTGTTGCAAGCTGAAGCAATGATGTTAACTTCTCTGCTTAATATCTGTTCAGAGAGGCTCCCACATATTATGGAGAAATGTCCGTTGGGCTCAGCACTATGGAAACCTCTGAGCCCCTATGGAAATGAGCACACATGATGATGGAGATAAGAGAAAAGATATGCTCTGGCTTAGGTGTTTAAATGGTGTGAATACTAATGATGTGCACACTCGCCATTTAAAGGATTTTCATTTCCTTCTAACAGCAACCAGTTGTAGCCACATTCTCAAGGGCATGTAACTGCAGTATTTAACAAAAACAGAGAGCAGGGGTAGCCATGAAGATGAGCTACTGCCAAGAAAATATGCCTGAGGGTTCTAAGAAAATAGAGTTGCTCTCTATCCACTGTGATATACACCTTGGCAGGAGTGAGTACCAATTAATAGGATGAAATTCTGGCCCCACCGATGGCAATGGCAAAGCTCCCATTGATTTAATCAAAGCCAGGATTTCACCCATGTAGTTCAGTGATGGCTTCTCTTTTATACATACTTTTTCTCAAGATAGCTTAAGTGTATGGCTTCATATATTAGTATAATAACAGTGTCAAACTATTGAATATACAATAAAAAGTATAAAATATCTATACTTCTAATTTTGTATGGAAAAAAGTTCAAATAAAAAGAGTCTGCTGCATCTACTTTGGCCGAGGCATTGGATTAGATAGTATTTCAGTACTGAACTTCCAAATATGTGAAATAGGAGATTATGATAATAAATATTTAGCTATATTCTTAGTTGTGTTTTTTTTAAAGGTTAACAATTTCATACTGGATGAAAAGTAAACAAACAGTGCTGAATTAAGAACTTTCTTTAAACTTATTCTCTGTTCATGCCCACTGTAATAACACTTCCTTACATGACTGTGCAGCAAAAATACCACAGTGTATGCATCAGAAAAAGAAAGAGCTTGCCATACAAGTACAAGTTGTATAGAAAACAAAATTTGCTGTAGCTGTATGGAAGAAATTTTATAAGATGAGAAAAATCTTCTAACAGTTAAATAGCAATATTTTCTTTGTGACATCTTAAAACTAGATCTTGTTTTCAGCTTAAAAATGCAATGACACATTTTTAAAAAAAGTTCTCATTTTTGTTTCACTGTAGACCTTATAGTGATCTACAAATAATAAATGATAAGCCAGAATCTTCAAGACCCTCCAAACACCAAGGGCCAAATTCTTAGGTAGTATAAATTTTGTAGCTCCATTGAATTTAGTATCTCTCCCATTCCCTCACTACCTCCTTTCTCCCTTGTTCAATCACTGCCCTAGTTAATAATTAAATTCTGCATGGTATTTAAGATTATGCTGAGGGCTTAAAATAACTGGTCTAGACTGTGACTCATACTAATGTCCCATGGACTGAGCTACAACTTTAGGAGCCACTCCTACAAGGTGCTGAGTACTCTGAATCTCCATTGGCTCATTGTCCACTGGGTTCAGGCTGTCATGCCTACAAGCTTGGTCTACTGGTAACTCCAATTAGTGGAGTAAGATCTCTCTGTTAAGAGCTCTCAGCTTTGGCAAACCTTGGCCAAATCCTGGTTTCCTCTCGGGAGTAGTCCCTTTGGAGTCAGGAAAGGCTAACATGGATCTGGCTCATCATCTCACTTGTATCACCTCACCTTGCAGCTCCTTGTTTCTCCGTTAGAATGCTCAGCAACTTGCAGGCAGAATCAGTGCAATCCAGAGGACTGGGACCATAGAGTCTGATTGTCCAAGATGATTCCTCAGTTACACATTTTTTAAAGTTTCCTTCTTACCATGAGCCTCAGCTATAAATCATTTTCTGCTTTGTATGAAGAATGTCAGAGAAAAGTATTGCAGTAAATGTTTTTGTGTATGTGAATGCATGTATGTGACTTAGAAAAGATATTAACCACATAGAGCGGAAGGATCACAAGTAATAATGAGTAAAAATTAAATATGTTAATACCAAAATTAGAGCTATACAATCTTTTGTTAATCCTGACATCTCCCAACGCTGGCAGAAATACTTGGTTTGCATTTCAAATTTTCACTTGGTTATTTTTAGTTCTTCTGAAGCCTGGGAAATAAGAAATATAACCGCTTTGAACAGTTTGAAAGAGCCAACTATAGCAGGGCCTCTGAATCTGATTAGATAAAACAACAAAGAGGTTCTATAAGGGCAGAGGCAGGAAGAACTAAGGTGGGTGGCAATATCTGTCAGAACTCAGGGGAAATGTAGCCTCAAAGAACTCAAAAGTGGGTGAAAAAAATAACATAAGCAATAGACAACTTTCCCACATCTTAGGTCACTCTCCAAATGCAGTTTGAAGAATTTTCTTTGCACTCAACTATTTTTTTTGTATTTTTAAAGTACAATAAACAGCACATGAATGTGTGTTTATCTTAAAAAGCTTATTGAGGGGAACATTGTTTTTCTGTAGCTATCACTGCCTCAGTAATTTAGTTGCTTGTCATTAGAAAGGCCAGTGCACTTACTGTTTCAGGAACAAAATAAAAAAATCCAGATTATGTCCAAATCACATAATTATAGAATCTCTCATTTAAAAATCACGTTACTTCAGGATTACCCAGTAGTTTTCCCCCACAAAATGTTACCAAGGATAACATTTTGTCATATTTTAATTCCACTTGTTGAATAACACATAAGGTGTTATGTGTAGTACAACTAGAGGTCTTCAGGGTTTGATTTAAAAAAGATGAGCTGGTATTAAAACTGGGAGAACTTGGAATACCCACCTGGCCAACAAATTCTCTTTTCTTTTCATTTCTTTTCCAAATAGTTCTTTTAGGTCGCAAGCTCCATCAAAGTGAGGAGACATGAAGGATCTGTCCATCATAGAATCATAGAATCATAGAATTCAAGATCAGAAGGGACCATTATGATCATCTAGTCTGACCTCCTGCAAGATGCAGACCACATAAGCCGATCCACCCACTCCTGAACTAATTCTCTCCCTTGACTCTGCTGCTGAATGCTCCAAATCATGATTTAAAGACTTCAAGTAGCAGATAATCCACCAGCAAGCGACCCCTGCCCCATGCTTTGGAGGAAGGCGAAAAACCTCCAGGGCCACTGCCAATCTACCCTAGAGGAAAATTCCTTCCCGACCCCAAATATGGCGATCAGCTGAACCCCGAGCATGTGGGCAAGACTCTCCAGCCAGACCCTCTGGAAAAGGCTAACAATATCCCAACATTGACCCTTTGTACTAATTACCAGTGTGGCACGTTATTGACCTATTGACTAAACACGTTATCCTATCATACCATCCCCTCCATAAACTTATCCAGCTTAATCTTAAAGTCATGGAGGTCCTTCGCCCCCACTGTTTCCCTCGGTAGGCTGTTCCAGAATTGCACTCCTCTGATGGTTAGAAACCTTCGTCTAATTTCAAGCCTAAATTTCCTGACTGACAATTTATATCCGTTTGTCCTCGAGTCCACATTAGCACTGAGCTGAAATAATTCCTCTCCTTCGCTGGTATTTATCCCTCTGATATATTTAAAGAGTGCAATCATATCTCCTCTTATCCTTCTTTTGGTTAAGAAAAACAAACCGAGCTCCTCAAGTCTCCTTTCATACGACAGGCTTTCCATTCCTCGGATCATTCTAGTGGCCCTTCTTTGTACCCGTTCCAGTTTGAATTCATCCTTCTTAAACATGGGAGACCAAAACTGCACACAGTACTCCAAATGAAGTCTCACCAACACCTTATATAACGGGACTAGCACCTCCTTATCTCTACTAGAAATACCTTGCCTAATGCATCCCAAGACCGCATTAGCTTTTTTAACGGCCACATCACATTGCCTACTCATAGTCATCCTATGATCAACCAGGACTCCTAGGTCCTTCTCCTCCTCCGTTACTTCCAACTGGTGCGTCCCCAGCTTATAACTAAAATTCTTGTTAGTCATCTCTAAATGCATAACCTTACACTTCTCATTATTGAATTTCATCCTGTTACTAATACTCCAGTTTACAAGGTCATCCAAATCTCCCTGGAGGATATCCCGATCCTTTTCCGAATTGGCAATACCTCCCAACTTGGTGTCATCCGCAAACTTTATCAGCCCACTCCTACTTTTGATTCCGAGGTCAGCGATAAATAGATTAAATAAAATCGGACCCAAAACGGAACCTTGAGGAACTCCACTGGTAACCCCCCTCCAACCTGACAGATCACCCTTCAATATGACCCTCTGCAGTCTCCCCTTTAACCAGCTCCTTATCCACCTCTGGATTTTCATTTCGATCCCCATCTTTTCCAATTTAACCAGTAATTCCTCATGTGGTACCGTATCAAACGCCTTACTGAAATCAAGATATATTAGATCCACCGCATTTCCCTTGTCTAAAAAATCTGTTACTTTCTCAAAGAAGGAGATCAGGTTGGTTTGGCACGATCTACCTTTCATAAAACCATGCTGTAATTTGTCCCAGTTGCCATCGGCCTCAAGGTCCGTAACCACTCTCTCCTTTAAAATTTTTTCAATGACTTTGCATACTACAGATGTTAAACTAACAGGCCTTTAGTTACCTGGGTCACTTTTTTTCCCCTTCTTGAATATAGGAACTATATTAGCTAATCTCCAGTCAAACAGTACAACCCCCGAGTTTAGAGATTTATTAAAAATCATCGCTAACGGGCTTGCAATTTCACTCACCAATTCCCTTAATATTCTAGGATGAAGGTTATCCGGGCCTCCTGATTTACTTCCGTTAAGCTGTTCAAGTTTGGCTTCTACCTCAGATACCGTAATGTCTACCCCCATATCTTCATTCCCGTCAGTCCCTCTACCACTATTCCTTAGCCCTTCATTAGCCTCATTAAAGACCGAGGCAAAATATTCGTTTAGATATTGTGCCATGCCAAGATTATCCCTAATCTCCACTCCGTTTAAAGTTTTAAGCGGTCCCACTTCTTCCTTCTTGGTTTTCTTCCTATTTATATGGCTAAAAAACCTTTTGCTATTGGTTTTAATCCCCTTCACTAGGTCCATCTCCACCCGGCTCTTTGCCTTTCTCACTGCTTCCCTACACCCTCTGACCTCAATAAGGTAGGTTTCTTTGCTGATCCCTCCCATTTTCCAGTCCTTGTACGCTTTCTGTTTTTTCTTAATCACCCCTCTGAGACGCTTGCTCATCCAGCTCAGTCTAAAACTGCTACCTACGAACTGTTTTCCCTTTCTCGGGATACAGGCCTCTGACAGCTCCTGCAACTTCAACCTGAAGTAATCCCAGGCGTCTTCCGCCTTTAGATCCCTAAATATGTTAGTCCAATCCACTTCCCTAACTAGTCGCCTTAATTTAGTAAAGTTAGCCCTTTTGAAATCGTAAACCTTAGTCTCAGATGCAATTTTGTTTATCCTTCCATTTATTTTGAAACGAATTAGCTCATGATCACTTGAGCCAAGGTTGTCCCCTACAACTATTTCATCAACAAGGTCCTCGTTACTCACCAAAATCAGATCTAAAATGGCATCCCCCCTCGTCGGTTCAGCAACTACTTGATGAAGGAATTCATCAGCTATCACGTCTAGGAAAAGCTGAGCCCTATTATTATTACTAGCATTTGTTTCCCAATCTATATCCGGGAAGTTAAAGTCTCCCATGATCATACAGTTCCTATTAGTATTTACCTCCTTAAAAACATTAAAGAGCTCTCTATCCATATCCAGGCTAGATCCCGGTGGTCTATAGCACACCCCAATCACTATCCCAGGGGACGCTCTAGTAGTTTTCTTCCCCAATGTCACCATTGCCCAAACAGACTCCGCATTATCCATTGCATTGCTAGTTATTTCATTACATTTCACCTCATTATTGACATACAATGCTACTCCCCCACCTTTACCTTTGTTTTGGTCTTTCCTAAACAGCACATACCCTTCCATACCTGTACTCCAGTAATGGCTACCGTTCCACCATGTTTCGGTTATTCCTACGATATCCGGTTTCAATTCTTGGACCAGGAGCTCCAGTTCCTCCATTTTGTTACCTAAGCTTCTCGCATTGGTGAACAAACATCCTAATTTTTGCTGTTTGGCTCCTCTCACCCTTTTCACCCAACTTGGTAGGGACACAGTACTACCAGTATGACCTGTTGGTCTAGTATCCGTCCCCCCCCTCTTCCTTATACCTAACCCTCCCCCTCTGGCTATATCTGTTGTTATCCTGTTAGCCTTATATCTAGTAAAAATGTTTTCAAAGCCAGTTTAACACATCCACAGTGTTGCGATTTGTCTCCATTAGAGGGCTGAACCATTTCATGTTTAAAAACTGCAGCTAAGCATTTCCAGCACAGTTTAGGGACCACAACCCACTATCATGGTGTTTTGTAAGTATTCACTCAAACCATTGCTATACCTGCTCATTGTGGTGCCTCTCCCTTAATTCCAGGCATATCTTCCTTGGAATAGATATAAAGAATTATGGTGCATACAGATGTATATAAATAATGTGTATTTGCACCTGTTAACATTATACCGTATTTAGTTTGTTCCAATTGTCGTGCCCTAACCATGGATTCACATATGTGTCCCAAAGGTTAAGGGCTATGCCCTCATACAAATACAATGGTAGTAACTGGCTGCTGGACAAAGTGGGCTTGAAAGGCCTCAGATGCCATCTACAGATGCTCTAAGCGATAAAGTTCATGCTTTTATTCTTTTTATAATTCTTTGTAGAATATTTATCATTGTAATTGAAGCCAATGGGAGTTGAGGATGTTTAGCACCCTTCAGGAAATGGTCTCTTGTGCCTAACCAGTGACTTTTAATGAATATAGTGTCATTTGTACTACAGTTTGGTGTAGAGGAAGGGGGATCTGAGCACCAGAGTTCAGGTTTGAAATCCTGGCATGACTGGAGCCAATGGGAGCTTTGCTATTGACTTCAGTGGGGCCAGGATTTCACCCCAGATTTCTGGGAAAAAAGCCTGCTGCAGCTACAGAACTGATTTTTTGTTAATTTCACTGTATAGAGTTACAATTGGATAGAATAATTTTTGGGATTTAAAGGTAGTCACCTTGCTAATGCATTATTTGCTTTGCCATATGCTATGCTAGATTTTTACAAAAAGTTTTTGGAAAGGATATCAGTTTATATGCCAGAAGCCTGACTTAACTTCTTACCAATAATCTATTCTGCAGTTTTCCTCCTTTCATGTCTATTATAAATAGTATCTCTGTGAACAAAATGTTTTGTTATTGTTATTTCTCTGGTATTTTAAGATGAAAGCAGTCGTCAGTGTGAAAGAACTTGAGCAGAAAATTCTGATTACTTTTTTCATTCAAACTTTTGCCTCATTATAATTTCACTATAACTTCATCTGCTGAGTGTGTGTGTGTGTGCACACGCGCATGTGTGTATGTTTAAACTGTATTATTGGGTTCAATCTTGAATTCCTGGACAAGGGACACAGGATTGGGCCTGCGAAGTAGAGAGGGGAAAGAAATCTGTACATGCAAAATCAAAATGAAACAGTTACAAATATATGCCCCAATTCTTCAGGCTGATCCAAGTTGGTAGATTCCCAGTCTAAATACAGTAGGGATTAAGCAAGGCTTAGCTAGTGGGAAAGACTAGAGAGGTGCAGTGGGCAGACTTCTGTAAGCTGGAAGAAGGATTGTGCCTCCCCAAACTGACTGCACCTTACTGGGGTTTTTGTGCAACAGCAGGAAACCTGGAGGTGTGAAGTTATGTAAATGCAGGAGAGCTATTATGAGTCTGTTTTTGTGCAATGCAGCCTGAAATGCTGGGAGATTCCCTGTCTCTCTGTTGGGGAGCAATAGCTTTTAATCAGCTGAAGGTAGCTGTTACATTATAAGTAACATTCTTTGCCTTCTCTCTCATGAAGATTTAGGTCCCAGTCCCTCAGGTCTAGCAGAACTGCATTTGGTACAGAACTGGAAGCTGGGGGAGTCAAAGGTGGCTGTAGGCCAGCTCTGTGCTCTGCTCCCTGATCCCCAGGGCTGCCAAGGGCTGGTTCAACCATCTGATATAAGTTAGAACAGCCTCAGGGCTGCCTGTACTACCCCTACCCTCCCAGATCCATGACTAGTGTAACCAGATGTCTCATTTTTAAAGGGACAGTCCCATATTTAAGTCCTCCTTCCAGTGTTCTGACTTTTTCTTAAAAATGGGCAAATTGTCCTTATATTCTGTCTCCCCTGCCCCATCAGTACTGGTGGGCTTTTCTGCTTGCCAGCTGCCTGCCTACCAGCAGTGAGTGGGGGCTCCAGTGGCTGATGATGGGGGTGGGTGGGCAAGGCTGGTGGCAGGGTGAACGTGCAGTGCGTGGGACTGGCCACTCCCACGTCTGGTCCATCAGCACAGCTCCCGCTGCATGCTGGCTCCTGGCCAGCAGTGCCCTGCCCCCATCCCATTTCCAGCTGGCACTGGCTGTGAGCTGTGGTGGCTGGTGAGTGTAGGCAGGTGGCAGCTGGTTACATGTCACCTCTGCTGCCTACCCACTGGCCCTTTACCTGCTTTCCCTCTTGCTGTTCTCTCCCTGCTTTGCTCCGTTGCCCCCTCCCCCCGCTCCTCTATATCCCTCCTGGCAGAACACGTCCTGCTCCCAGCGCTGTGTGGAGAACCCGCGCCTGGTTGGAGCACTGAGCTCACCAACAGCCTGTCTGCCAAGCTCCTTCCTTTCCCCACTGCCTCTGGCTGGGCCAGTGCCCTGGGAAATTCCAAGGCCCTCCTGCCTGGGGCCCTGCGTGTGCCAAAGCCCCATGCAGCACTGGCACAGGGAAGCCTCTTAGCTAAGCTCTGGAGCTGCAAGAGGAGGGAAACTATTTCCAGACTGTTCACCCTCTTCACTCACCCCCCGCCCCCAGCCCTGGGTACTGCCTCCAGGGAGCGTGGGGCTGCTCCGTCCCCTAGGCACCCTTTGCTGCTGAGCCACCTCTCTGGCTGGGTTCCCTGAAGCCCCTGCAGTCAAATTCCCTGGGCCCTGGTGCACAATGAATCCTTAGGGCTTAACCCTTTCCTGCCTGCCCTGTAGCTGGGGGACAGGAGGTGGCTGGGTTATGTTGGTGATCAGCAGCAGCCTGGTGGTATTAGCTGCCTTTTGACACTGTGCAGGCAGGAAGGGACAAGCTGCTCCCAGCCACGTGGGAGCAGTGGGCTGGGAAGGAGATGAGTTCTGCAAAGACACAAGCCAGGTAATCCCATTCCCCACCCTCCTCCCCTGCAGCTAGAAGCAGCTCCCATCCCTTCTCTCCCGTACAGGGCCGAAAGGCTGCTGCTGGCCACATTCTGTTGTGAACCCTGGCAGAAATATGGGGAGGGAGCATGTGACCCTGTGTGCACCCCCCCCCACACACACACGTGTGTTACCTCAGGAAGATGTGGTGCCAAGTACCATGAGAGGGGGGTCCGTTCCAGGGGCCTAGCCAGGCATGGAGGGCCAGGTCACTTGGTCCCACCCGTGTGAGACAGGGGTATACAGGAGTGTGTGTGTGACCCCTCCCCGTGTGAACCCTAAAGCCTTAAAGATAAGAAGGTAAATAAAAAGGATCCAACTACACAGTATTTCTTTTTAACAGGGACTCAGTCAACTTGATGATAATTTGAATATTTGTATGATTGATTGGCATTGAACTCGCTTGAATATCAGTAATTTTACCAAGTGTCCGTATTCAGCATAGGGAAATAAGGTCACCCTACACATGACAGCTCTATGCCACATTGAGATTCCTCAATACCAGCTGGCAAAGCAAACTTCTTGGCACCAAGAATCAGGCCCTTACATTTGTTGTTTTCCTTAACCTGCCATAAAGGTCACCCAGCCTCCAAGTCTGTGCGCGCTGTTTGTGCATGGAAAACAAAAGCAAACCAAATACAGGATAAGAAATTAGTACAAGGCTCTCAGATATGGTCTGTCAAAAAGTCTTCTAACAATAGTTCCTACGACAGGGAGATGACCTGTCATTACTTAGAGATTTTCAGCAGCTGAACATTTGACGTCAGGCTGCCACCCACATTAGTGCCAAAAATGCCACCAAGAAATCTGCTGTTAAAGCACTAAACAAGGCTATAAAGCCGGGGCTCAAAAGAGTATGACATCTGCTCTCCTGTGTCTTCTCTTTCTCTCCCCATCTCTCCCACTAATCACCTCTTAGCTCCTAAGGTTCAAGAAATAAACACTGGCAGAGACAAGGTTCAGACAGCGTATGCTAAGACCTGTGAAGTCTGCCTTTCCCTTGGCGTGTGTCTTGAAAATAATACCTAGATTAAGACTTGAAAACCTAGTGGAGTTCTTTGTTGTTTCAGGCTTTTGGAAAGTGGTCATTTTCCCTAATGTGATAATAAACTGAAACATTTTCAAAGAAACAAAAATTTTAGCTGTGTAGCCAGTGCGGATTAGTAAAACTGGAAGTGTCAGTTAAATGAATACCTTAAATTTGATGATCTCTCTCTTTTAGCTGTTATATTTCCTTAATAGATTATTTAACTATTGCTTTGGAATATATCTGTATCTATAGTGTTTTTAATGTGTAGTAAAATTACTTAAGCACTAAGGGTACTTTGCAACCTAACAAAATTTGATTTGACATAGTTAGAGTTCATATAGTGCTTGGATTTTTTTAATCAGAACTTCCTTAAAGTTCAGGGGGAAAAAACCCAGCACTGAGGCCTCATAAGTTTCAGGAATATTGCTTAAATTCTGCATCTGCAACTAATAATAAAGACCATGCAACTTAGTATGAAAAGATGTCTAATTATCACGGCAATGAGAAGATGTCTGACTCATCTTCAGCGGTTTGCATTACATGTGTGGGATTGTGTTTTGGATGGAGCACTCCAGAATAGCAACACTCCATCAAAAACACAGTTGTACACCTGTATTCCAAATGGCTGAATAAGGAAAAACACATGTCACCAGAACACTGTGAATCAAATTAAAAAAAAAGCTGGAAGAGAAATAAAGAAACATACCATAACACTGGTGTGTGTGAAGAGTTGTTTCTCTAGAGCTCTCCAAATGATTTATCTATCACTAAACCTCTGTTCACAAGCCATGTTTGATTTTGCTTGATGCTGATATAGATGCTGCAACCGGATCTTGCGGAAAGTGCTGCCAACGAATGTTTGATCCCAACAGATAAATTACAATAGCAGGTACAATTTACAATGAGAAGCTATTGCTGCTTATGCCCCTAATGTGTGATGTGGTTTGAAAATCTCATGCGCCAGATGCTCATTTATACTCAGATCCCTTCATACTGCTCTAGCCACGTAAAAGGTCTTAAAGTGTGAGTATATAACATTTACAATGAGACTCAGGTCCATGAACATACATCACATGTGTGATGTACACACACACACACACACACACACACAGAAACAGCCTTTGGAAAGTTAAATGGTGACTGGATATTGCCAGTTTCATGATATCTAGCTTAGAATATAATCAGACAAAAAATACCTTTTTTCTGTATTTCTTAACACAGACAATGGGCCAAATTCAGGTGGGATGTGTAAGGCTGCGTAAATTAAACTCCATATGTCATCGTTTTGCAGTTGTACCCAAAGGCCCCATTAGGCTCCTGCCCACTATTACACTGTGTGCACAAACACATAGGAAGCCAATCCCTGCTCTGAAGAGCCTTGGGTTCAGATTTTTAAAGGTATTTAAACACCTAAAAATGCAGATAGACAACTAGTGGGATTTTCAAAAGAGCCTAGGCTTCTCTCTAAAGACCTTTAACAACCTGGCCTTTGCATTCACTTAGACTGACTTACACCTACTTGCCAATGTGTACATGAGTTTAAGTTGGTGTTGGTCACTTGCTGAAGAGTCAGAAGAAAGTTCAAGTTAATGTAGAGGGTGGTGCAACATGGGTGCTGCAGGCAGGGGGACAGAAGAAGGTGCAAGTGGTCTGTCTGGCGACCTTTCTACGAACTGAGTGGTACAGTTTATCCCTACTAGCTCCTCCTAGGGGAAGTGTACCAAGCCAAAACTCAATATATTATAGGTATATGTCAACAAGATATTGCATTACTGTATGTGCACTGCTATGAGGTATCTGTCCTAACGTCATCATTCAGGCTTTATTTAGCAGAGGGTTGCCCGAATAAGGACTTAGTTAAGGGCTTCAAAGTAGAGGCCAGACTATATTCACTGTATTTATAAGTTTTCAAATGTCTATTGCCACATTTTAATGGAATGTATTACAGTCCTGAAGCTTATTAGAAGGTACAGACTAAGTGCTGCTCTGGTACTGTGGCTTTTAAAACCACACACACTCTAAGTGGGATGCCAAGGTATACTGTTCCAGCAGCAGTTGGCAGAGACAGTCTGATGACAGAGGCCAGAAGCTGGAAGGATGTTTCTGGAGCAGCGACAAGGTGGGTGAGGTAGTATCTTTTATTGGACCAACTTCTGTTGATGAAAGAGACAAGCTTTTGAACTACACAGAGCTCTTCAGGTCTGGGAAAGGCACTTAGGTCAACATAATTTTGTAGTGTAGACATATAAGGTTGCCGCTGCATTGACCTAACTACATCAGTGTAAACACTGTGTTGCTTACATTGACTCTTGCTGCCTTTTAGAAGCCATCCCATAATGCCCCACACAGACAGTTAAACTGGTGCAAGCGTTCCTGGTGAGGATGTGCACCGCTAACACAAAGAGCATAATGTGGACAAACAAAAGCGATTTAATTACTGCTATGGCTGTATGTTGATGTAACTTAGGTCGACATAATTTTGTAGTGTAGACTTGCCCATAGTTCAGTGTGGGACATTGTGGGATGGCTTCTGAAAGGCAGCAACAGGCGATGTAAGCAACGCAGTGTCTACACTGACACTGCATCACCCTAATTACATTGACTAAAGTGCTATGCCTCTCATGGAGGTGGAGTTATTAAGTAGGTTTAGTTGGTAACTTACAACAGCGGAGCGACATTTTAGTGTAGATGCTTACAGAGTTAGGTTGACGTAAGCTGTCTTACGTCAGCCTAACTCTGTAGTGTAGACCAGGTCTCAGAGTGTCAAAGTTAAATACCAGGTGGAACAGATTTTTTAGCATAAGTAGTTAACACGTATTCTAAGGGACCATTCAAGGTGAAATAGCCCATTAACACCCCTATAGTCATAGGACAAAAAAGGGAAGCTAGGGAGTTACAGATTATTGTAATAAGCCATAAATCTAGTGTCTTTATTAAGACCATGATTTTTAGTGTCTAGCGCCTGGTCTACACTACAGAGTTAGGTCAACATAAGGCAACTTATGTCAACCTGATTCTGTAAGTGTCTACACTGTAATGTAGCTTCAACCAATGTAACACACTCACTACACTGACTTAACTCCACTTCCATGAGAGGTGGAGCACTTTAGTCAATGTAGTTAGAGTGATGCAGCATCCATGTAGACTCTGCATTACTTACATTGCCTGTTGGCTGTCAGCCCTGGGGCAGGAGGGCTCCAGCTGTGAGCCTCATGCAGGGCTGACAGCTCAGGCTGTCAGCCCTTGGCAGGGGAGCTCCAGTTGTCAGTGTCCCATACAATTAAGTTGATAGAATCACTCCTGGTGAGGATGCACCGACAGAAGGAGCATAGTGTGGACTTGAACACCACTTTACTTATTGTGGTGGTTTTACATCAACATAATTTTGTAGTACAGACACATACTAGCAAACTTATAAATGTAATCTTCCAGGTTAATCTTTTGAAGGTTTTTTCCCTTGAGGATGACAATTGAGAGGTCTAATGGAGTGATTGTTTTATCAAAAGTGTTCACCCACGGATGATGTGGTGGTTTTTTTTTGTCTTTTATTATTTTTCTGCGTGAATTAATTCGGGAGCATAGTGATTATATGTGTGAAGCCAGACAGTTGTTATTGGGGCATTCAGTGCACTGGACAGGGGCGGCTCTAGCCATTTCACCGCCCCAAGCACGGCGGCACGCCGTGGGGGGGCGCTCTGCCAGTCGCTGGTCCTGTGGCTCCGGTGGACCTCCCGCAGGTGTGCCTGCGGATGCTCCACTGAAGCCGCGGGACCAGCGGACCCTCCGCAGGCACGCCTGCGGGAGGTCCACCGGAGCCGCCTGCCACCCCCCGGTGACCGGCAGAGCGCCCCCCGCGGCATGCCGGCCCCAGCACACGCTTGGCGTGCTGAGGCCTGGAGCTGCCCCTGGCACTGGATGAGGTACACCACACTTTATGACAGGCATGCATAGGCAAGGTGTGTTGTGGGGGGGTATTGATCATTGTAGCAGTGGAGCTATGTCTGTCTACAGGTTTTGCATCTGTTATTATGGCAGGATCTGGTGCTGCTTTGAGTTATCATGTCCTGGTCTGTGAGGAGGTTGCTTCTAATGATGAGTTTGGTAAAGTTGGGGGGTTGTTTGAAGGCCAGAAGAGAGGGTTCAGGAAATAAATATTTCCATATGTGGTCCCCACTGAGTATGGGTTGCAATTGTTTAATGCTACCCTGTATAGGTTCCAGAGTGGGGTAGTAGGTGACAACTAGAGGTGTGCAGTCAGAGGTTTTTTTCCTGTATTGAAACAGGTTCTCCTGGGATATTTGAGTGGCCTGTTCCATGATGAGATCTTTTCTCTGACAGAGTCCTTATTTGGTGAAGGCAATTTTAAGTGTGTTACGGTGTGTAGCTTGGACTTTCTCCTCAGAGCATATTCTGTGGTATCTGAAGGCCTAGCTGTAGATATCAGATTTCTTGGTGTGGTTACTGGATCTGTAGAGGTACATTTGGTGATCCATGGGTTTCTTGTATATAGTTCTCTGTAGGATTTCATTATCAAAGCTGATCATGGTGTCCAGGAAGTTGATGTTGGTGTGGGAGAGTTCTAGAGAGAATTTGATGGATGGGTGGTGGTGGCTGAAATTGTGGTGGAAATCTATGAGGGAGTTTAAGTCATCCATCCAGAGGATGAAGATATCATTAATGTATCTTAGGAGTATCATTAGTTTTGTCCAGAAATTCTTCCTCGAGGTAGGTCATGAAGAGGTTGGCATATTGAGGAGCCAGCCTAGTAGCCAAGGCTATTTTCATGGTTTGGACAAGGAGTTTGTTGTTGAATGTAGAATTGTTATGGGTGAAGATGAAATGGATGAGTTTAGCAAAGTATTTTGGGTGGATATTTGAGTGTTGTCCATTGTCTTGTAGATAGCTGAGACAGACAGTGATGCCGTCATGGTGAGGGATGTTGGTTTATAGGAAGGAGACATCCATGGTGGCAAGAATAGTGTTCTGTGGGAGGTTGATAATGTTGCAGAGTTTCAGGAGGGACAGAGGCAGGTAGAATGCTTCCAGGAGTGGCTTTGAGGTGTTATCTACTATACCCTTTGAAAAGGTATAATGTGTGATCCTCTTAGCACTGGACTCTAGCCTCTAGCAGGTGCCAACAGGGCCAAGACCAGGCTTCACCCTCTGTCCCAGCCCATCTCCTTTGGGATGTCTAGGACAATTGGCATCAATAACATTCCCTAAACCCAGTGTCCAGGGACACAGGATTGTGTCTGTGTCCAGTACTTCTTCCCCAACACACACACACACACACACACACACACACACACACACACACACACACTTACTGTGCATTTAACACAAGAACAGCCAGAATCTGGCTCTAATTTTCCCAGGAAAGCAACTGTGGGCCCAATTCAGCATTGCTTTGCACCTTCTAGAGTCATTTACACCAGCACAAAGGGCATTCTGATGTTGTAGTATTGCGCACTCATTCAACATTAGTGTAAATGACTGCACAAGTTGCAAGACAAATGCTAATACAGCTGTTTTGTGAATCAGCCCCTAACACATTTATGGTACTTCATTTGCAAGAATAATGAGCACTGAAATTAGGAAAAAGTGCTGCTAAAATATAATGACAGGTGTTTATTAAGAACACGTTATAGAAATCCCATCAAGGCAGACTGTCTAACTTCCCTTGAAAACCTATTTGAGTACTTAACTATCCTTATAATAGGAAAATCTTTCTTATTATCTAACCTAAACCTGCCTGCTTCAGATTCAAGACCATTACTTCTTGTCCTACCTTCAGTGGACATGAAGAACAATTGATCCTTTTTATAACAGTCATTAACATATTTGAAAAATGTTATCAAGTCCCCCCTCAGCTGTCTTTTCTCAACACTAAACAGCCCAGGTTTTTTTAACCTGTCCTTGTAGGTGAGGTTTTCTAAATCTTTTACCATTTGTATTGCTCTCCTCTGAACTTTCTCCAATGTATATACATATTTCTTAAAATATGACACCCAATATTGGACACAGTACTCCAGCTGAGGCCTCACCACTGCCAAGTGGAATGGGACCAGTTACCTCCCATGTCTTACATAGGATACTCCTGTTTACACACCGCAGAATGATATTAGCCTTTTCCACAACTGCTTCTATTTGTGGAGTCATATTCAATATGTGATCCACTATAACCCTGAGATCCTTTTCACCAGTACTGCCACCTAGTCAGTTATGCCCCATTTTATAGGTCTGCATTTGATTTTTTTCTTCCTAAGTTTAGTACTTTGCACTTGTCTTTATTGAATTTCAGCCTGTTTATTGAAGACCAATTCTCCAGTTTGTTCAGGTGATTTTGGCTTCTAATCCTGTCCTCCAAAGTGCTCGTAACCCCTCCCAAGTTGGTGTCAACTGCAAATTTTATAAGCATGCTCTTCACTCTATTATCAAAGTCATTAACGCAAATATTGACTAGTACCAGATCCAGGACAACCCCCTGCAGGAGCCCTCTAAATATGCCCCATGGCCTGACAGGAAACCACTGAGAGCTACTTCTTCAGTATGGTCTTTCAACCAGTTGTGCACCTGCCTTATAGTAATTTAATCTAGATTGCATGTCCCCCATTTGCTTTGTAGATGCAAACTAAGAACTTGCTGCTTCTATTTTTTTGTGGTTACTAGAGTTAGGACAAGCAGGTTCACAGTAACTAGGTTCACTGTGTACTTGTACATACTGCTATCATATTATTGTACATGCAGTGCTGAGGTGC
Source organism: Mauremys reevesii (assembly GCF_016161935.1). NCBI lineage: Eukaryota > Metazoa > Chordata > Testudines > Geoemydidae > Mauremys > Mauremys reevesii. The sequence goes on along the minus strand of NC_052625.1, from coordinate 145,092,261 downwards.
TAAATAATAGGACATACATACTGTTACACATGCTTCTCCTAACTCCAGTAACAAATAAACAAACAAAAAAAAATCTAAGTATAAGAGAGCAGGGGCGGCTCCAGGCACCAGCGCATCAAGCGCATGCCTGGGGTGGCAAGCTGCAGGAGGCGGCCTGCCGGTCGCTGTGAGAGCAGCAGTCAGGCAGCCTTTGGCGGCATGCCTGTGGGAGGTCCACCAGTTCCGCGGCTTCGGCAGCAATTTGGCGGCGGGTACACCGAAGGCGCGGGACCAGCGGACCTCCCACAGGCGTGCGGCCGAAGGTTGCCTAACTGCCATGCTCGGGGCGGCAAAATACATAGAGCTGCCCCTGTAAGAGAGAGAGCAGTGGGATTCTGTGTCTCATCTAGTGACATATACCTAAATGTAGAAAATTTGCTTCAGCTGACTAACATCACATCTGGTTGTTGTTACATTGTGTTACACAAGATTTAGTAAAGATTCTCCTAGGCCATTCATGCGTCCCATGCACTTTTCCTCTTTTATTTGTCAGTGTAATACCTTGAATATTTCAAATTTCATAGTGATTCAGATCCACTGAGTTGGCAAATGTAAACCTAGCCATTTAGGTAAATGTCAGCATGAAGAGCAGAAATACCAGCAGTGAGCACATATGGCATTGTTTGTACTCTTTACGTAGGAAAGAACTAAACAAGTTAACAAATGCAGATGTTTAAAACCAGTAAGAGTGTTTAATGAAAACAAACAGAGTACTGTAGCATATAAACTAAAACCTGTTTGCCTTTTGCTCCTTTTGACCAGCTGGCAGTCCTGTTTTTGACCGTATACCAATGAGTCTGACATTTAATTACACAAGGGACTTTTTTAAGGGACATTAGTCCCTGCAGATGGTGAGTGGTACTGGGGGAGGATGATTTTCATTCTTAGTTAGACAATAAATCAGCTTTACAAGCATGTGTGCCCTATGATTGAACATGTGTGTAACAATAATACTGGATTAGTAAGGACAAACTGTTTCACTAAAAATAATGTGTCATTTCTGATTAATATTGCATACATGGAGTTTTTCCTGTAAATTAGGCAAAGGATTCATGCTATTTTTCATTAGACAGTGTCCTTCATCCCTAGGAATCCCACTAACCAGGAGTCAAATTGTGCTCAAAATTACATTTGTACAAACTGAGTAACTCCAGTGAGTTCAATAAAAGTCATTCCATTGACTTCAAAGGGCATTGGATCAAATCTCGTGCCTCCTCTATAACCCTCACTCCTTCTTTCCTGAGAGGAGCATTCCTGGACTCTTTGACCCCTTGTCATGGTTTTTAGCACAAAAGGACATGACATGTTCCCCTAATAGGCCAGAATGTAGTCAGCTGCTAATTGTCCAAGGAAAGAAGTGTGCACGACCCATTCCTCCTCTGCACCTCTTCCTTCACCTCATGCAAGGTAAGAGAAACTGGAGTCTGAGTGCCTTCCATTGTGCTGTCCACCCAAAGGGAGGGTGCATTCCCTCTAAACAGAGGCGGGGGTGGCAGGGAAGTATTGTGCCTCTCTGAGTTGCTGTCCCTTTTGGGTCTCTCTCCCAGTGCAGAGCTGTGCCTATCATGCACAACATTAATATGGGAGTGAGGAAAACATTACTCTTGGGTTTGCTTTTTATTTGAGATAAAATATTCCAGATAAAAGTTCTGTCCTTAAACATTAGGTCCCTGCACTAAAAGAAACCTGTTCATGCCCAATATGCTCCTTCAAGTGTCATCTCTTCAATTAAAGAGACTGGATAATACTTTACATAATCCAAAGGTTAAATTCTGTGTCATGGTGGTTTCCAGGAAAATATATTTTCCTACTTACCCTGGGAGTTGTTATAACAAATGAAAACATTGTTTTAAAAAAAATTGAAAGTCTCACACTTCAGATAAGTGTTGAGGTATTACAACAAATGATATCATATTTGGCTCTAGCCCTTGGAAATGAAATGGAATTTAAAAATATGACAGTTTCTGGTAGCAATGTCATACCCTCTGCTGAAGTTTCAAACAAAACTGACAATCAACTTTGAGGAAACGGACTATTTTTTATACTACACATTTATCGTGTCGGTTTTTGGGTTAATCTCTGGAGCCAGTGCAAGGATGGATGAGGTAACATTTGCACATGTTGCGGATAAGATAGCTTAAAAAAAATCCGTTTCCATTCTAATGTGCTATGGAGATTATGAACTTGGTGACTGGAATCAGCATGAGCTGTTACTGAGTAGCAAAGTGTGAAAGCACCAGATTAGAATGGTTTTAATATATACTATGATGGCCTCTGAAATTCCAGTGGTGTGTACAACGTGTTGCGAACAGGGGTATTTGCAGGAGGTACTAAGATAAGTGGTAGGCTGACCTAATTCTGTAAAAAGCTCTCAGAGCCAACACATTTAGTAGATAAGCTCAAGGACTTAGTCTCTTTGATTTTGTTATGAATATCAACAATTGAAACTTCAACAGAGAGTTGGAATTTGATGAGAGCCAACTTAATGACGTTTGTATATAAGGTACAGGAAGAGAATACAACACTGAATCATACCATTTACTATATCAGCTGTTATTTCTATTAAACAAAAAACACTATCTGAGAACTTGTTTTGGGCCACATTTTAGTTCTACTTAAAATACACACCGATTATAACTGAAGAACTGATTGAAGAATTCCATTACCTCCAACTTGTATGTATTTTGTGAAATCATTTTAAAAGTTTGCCCAGATATTTAAGACAAACATATTCTTGGCAAAGGCCAAAGTCTGAGCAGGATTCACAGTGAATCACTGTTTGAAGATTAATATTGTTGCTATTGGTGAGATAAGTTAAGGAGGCTTTAATCCACCTTGGTGCTCTCCTGATTCTAGACTGCTTTGGGGGCTAGAGTGGCCTCTAGAATAACCTAGAGAGCCCTAGGGTCTGAAGTTACAGCAGTCTGCCCCCAGTTGCTTTTTGGCATCAGTGCTGCCCAGAATCTCCACAGTGCTGCATTCTGCAGCCTTGCCACTAACACCTGCAGCCACACCCTCAGTATGCCCCTGTAAAGGGGTTGCACTAACCTCTCACAAGTCCACCTGGCTGAGTATGTGTGCCTGCACTCTCTCTCTACCTGTTTGTGGTGCATCTTCGCTGACTCAGCTCTCCAGCCAAGTTATACAGTGTCTGTCTGTGAGATAAAAGCAACACAAACCCCGTTCAGGATACAAGTCCAACAGGTGCCCTCTGTAATGTCTTTGTTTGTCCCTGCTCCGGAATAGAGCAGTACCCCAGGGCTCCTTCCCTGGAGGCAATGTCTTTGTCCCTTACAGGGCCTTTCTGGCCCCAGCTCTTCAGCTGGGCCACTACAGTTCAGTCCCTTTCTGGGGTGCCTCAAAGTCCAGACCATTTTCCCAGTGGCTGGGGGAGGGTGGGCAGGCCCACCCACTACTCCAGGTCCCAGCCCAGGGACCCTATAGATAGCAGCCATCCACAATGTCCCTTTAAATAAACCACATTGCTGCTATAATTCCCTGGGCTACTTCCCTATGGCTCCCACACATTATTCACCCTTATCTCAGGGCCTTGTCTTTGTGGAATCCCAGCAGCCAGCCTAGAGCACCATCCACTCTCCTCCAGCTCTAGTAAGGAACTACTCTCAGTCTGGCCCTGCAGCTCTTCTTATACTAACCTGCTGGGCCCTGATTGGCTGCCCACTCCTCTTATTACACAGTCGCTCTAGGCAGCTTGGAGGATCTCTCTACTGCCCTTTTCTGGGGCGGTGTGTGGCAGGGCCACAAGTACTCCTGCATGACCTAGTTCACCCCATCACAGCCCCGCTAAACCAGAGCTCAATTTAGAGCCACTTTATACTGTGTTGGCCCCTTTACCTGGCATACAGGTTCAGAGAGGGATGGAGAGTGTGGGACTCTCACCCTATCTATTTTCAATGTACTTCTGCATTTTAGCCCACTGTGCCCCAAAATTCTGTTAATCAGATGTGAACAACTGGATTCATTGGGTCTGTTTCTCCACTCTGCTGAGCTGTTTCTCCACTCTGCTGAGGCCACTTTGCACCTCCTAAGCTTGCAAAGCAGCCTTACAGTGGCTGGAGGTGGCCAGGAGAAAATTCCCCCATGCAGGGAAACTCTCTACCAGCATAAAGGTCATGAAGAGGATGTAGCTACCTCCTTCACCACCTGCCACCCACCCTCTCTACCTCCTTTGGTGTAAGGGGAAAGAGGAGATGTGCCAGGGATAGGGCAGAATGGAATTCTGCTATGCCCATTTCTCCACTATTGTACAGTCTCTGAAGAACATTATGTCAGTGGTAAAAGTTAGCACTACACAGGAGCAGCTCTACCATGCACCAAAGCCAGGTGACTTTAAATCAGGGAACCATAGCCAGCTCCCTGAGGCCTCCCATCTCTGCTCCCTTTGAGATCCACTCAAACAGAATGTGTATAATTTCATGATTATCCATGGAGAGATTTACATGGCACAGGGATGCAGTGCTCAGACAAGAAAGAAAAACTGATGTCTCTCTGTTTTTTATATTCTTCCCCACTCCTCTTATTTCAATGAGTCATCATTGAAAGGAGATTAAAAGTATTTGCTGTTAGGTATGTATTCATCTAATGGTTATTCTCATCACAAGAGAGATAGTTATTAACAAATGTGAAAAAGTAGAAGCTGGCCCAGGGGATGGCAGGGCTGAGATGCACATTTTAACTTTTGATATTGTGACTTCCCAGGGCGGCATTTGCCCCCTGTCTATATGAGCAATGAAAACATAAGAACAGCCATACTGGGTCAGATCAAAGGTCCATCTAGCCCACTATCCCGTCTTCTGACAGTGAGAAATGCCAGGTGCTTCAGAAGGAATGAACAGAACAGGTAATCATCAAGTGATCCATTCTGTCACCCTTCTGAGCTTCTAGTGTACAGAGGCACGGGACACCATCCCTGCCCATCCTAGCTAATAGCCATTGATGGACATATCCTCCATGAATTTATTTAGTTCTTTTTTGAACCTTATTATAATCTGGGCCTTCACAACATCCTCTGGCAAAGAGTTCCATGGGCTGATTGTGCGCTGTGTGAAGAAATACTTCCTTTTGTTTGTTTTAAACCTGCTGACTATTAATTTTATTTGGTGACCTCGAGTTCTTGTGTTATGAAGAGTAAATAACACTTCCTTATTTACTTTCTCCACACCAGTCAAGATTTTTTAGACCTCTATCGTATCCCCCTCTTAGATGTCTCTTTTCCAAGCTTAAAAGTCCGAGTCTTATTAATATCTCCTCATATGGAAGCTATTCCATACCACTAATAATTTTTGTTGCCCTTTTCTGAACCTTTTCCAATTCCAATATATATTTTTTGAGATGGGGCAACCACATCTGCATGCAGTATTCAAGATGTGGGCATACCATGGATTTATATAGAGGCAATATGATATTTTCTGTCTTATTATCTATCCCTTTCTTGATGATTCCCAACATTCTGTTCGATTTTTTGACTGCTGCTGCACATTGTGTGGATGTTTTCGGAGAACTATCCACAATGACTCCAAGATCTCTTGCTTGAATGGTAATGGCTAATTTAGACCCCGAAATGTTATATGTATAGTTGGGATTATGCTTTCCAATGTGCATTACTTTGCATTTATCAACATTGAATTTCATCTGCCATTTTGTTGCCCCCAGCCACACAGTTTTGTGAGATCCCTTTGTAACGCTTCGCAGTTTGCTTTGAACTTAACTATCTTGAGTAGTTTTGTATCATTTGCAAATTTTGTCACCTCATTGCTTATAGTTTTCATGGTGAAATCCAACATGTTTTTTCATTAAGACAGTAATCATGAAGCTCCAGAAGCTGCTGGAGCAGCAACAGTCCCCACCCCGCTGTGTCATTCAACCACATGCACTGTGCTTCCTGCTAGTTTTTTCTAAACTCAAAGACTACAACTCCCAGCATGCAATACTGGATCTAGCAACACCATACTTGGGTACTGAGATATTAAGGAAATAAAGAGCTTTATCAATCTCTCTTCCCCTCAATTCCTTCCCAAAGAATCTCAGTTTTTGCTATGTTTAGTTTGAGCTGGTGGAAGGCCATTTAAAAATTATTTACATTAGGTAATGAGTACCTCTGTGAATAGTTGCACATAACATAGACATTAAACTAAGCAGTGTTTAAAACTACAGAAGGCATTTTCATGGTTTCCCAAGGACCGAATTTACCCAATGTCATCTTCTTGAACTTATAAACAGACTATTTTCCACAGGGCAATAGGGGTCGGGCACCAAGCACATCATGTAAGGAAATGACTGGGTAATTACATTGACAATAGCATAGGAAATATTATAAACCAGATGTGAAACAATACAAATAATATTCTAAAGAATATGTTCCATCTAATTTAGCATGACAAATCTATAGCAAAACACTCTGATGGTGATTGGCTATGCAATGAAAATAAATGTGTGATTTACCAAATGGAAATTCCAGGCTGAACTTCTTCCTGTTGGGTGATAGCTAGCTAGTAATGTATTAAGTGTATTAACACCAACCAAATGACACTGGGATTGAACTTTCCTTATGAAACTCTGGAACATTTTGCAAGATGGAGAAGAAAGAATAGCATCAAAATAAGAAGAGAGATATTAGACCCTCAATTCTAGTTTAGTCTACCTGGACCCTTTAAGAGGAAAGGTAATGAAACCTACAACAGCAGCATTGTAATAAATGTTTACATTTATATAGTCCCTGATCTCAAAGTGGTTCACAAAGTTTACACTGCAATCTGCAGACAATCATTTCACCATCACTGAAATACAGTTAACTCTGGGGGAATGTGGCAAGTGTTTAACAGTGCACAGCAACGCTGGTCTGTAGTTTATGAGATAGGTTAAAGAAAAATGTAGCCATGATACATAGTGAGTATAGGTAGGCAGAGGGCATATAATTCAGTTTGAACGTGGCCAGAATACAGAGGCTAATATATATATTATATATTACTGTATAATCAAAGTAAAAATATGTGAATTTACATTTATTTCTTAACGACAAACAAAATATTAGGTTTCTGGTAAAAATGTGCTGAGGTAAGCTGTTGTGATTTGTGTATGCTGGTACTTCATATTAGATCTTAGGCAGTACATCTGGCCTCACTTGGTCATTTTCTAACTTGCCAATCTTACTGCTGACATATATTTTACTAATATTATTTCAAACTAGCCACATCATCAACTATTATTTTTTTAAAATGTAAAATGTTCATGGAAGTGTATATCTCTTTTGATTTTGTTATTCTCAGATTGATGTGGAAAATAAATTAAATGTGAGCATATGCATTTCTTGCCATCACAAACTAGAAAAATTGTATCATGCAAACTTTTATTCCATTATTAAAGGGGAGATGTAGTCATGTGACCATATTATCATAAGCTGCTGCCAGCTGAAAACCTCATCACAGTTCCTGTAAAGTACATTTCCACAGATCAAGTTACTGCCAGGGAAGACTTTAACAATATTCTACCTTACTTTCAACCAACAACAATTAGTATTAGCAAATGGTCCAGGCCACTGCCTGGAATCACATATGACTTTTATTCAAGAAAGACAAACTTTTATTCAAACCAGACCCATAAGCTAAACACGAGTTCCCCTGCTTAAAATAATGAATCTGAAGTAGTTTCTATCATTCATTTTACAAATCACTCTTAGCTTTGAAATCAAGTTGGCTATTTTCCCTTGTCTATGTTAGCCATCTGGTAAGGATGACTTTTGTAGCACTGATGTCCAGGGCTAGGATTTATTTTAAAAAAATATTACCCCTTTTGTCTTTTTGGAACTTGGCCTTTTAATATGGCCCAAAATCAGCTTTGAAAACAGAGATTGTCCTAGGAAAAAAAATACCACACATGGCATAACTTCCTCTATCCAAGTATTAATATATTTTGCAGTCAAATTTTAGTTTTTGAATGCAAGGATTCAGAAAAGCGCACACATGTTTTGGGTCATTAAAACTCATTGTAAAAATAATAAAGACACAAAGAGCTTATTCTTGAGAAACTATGTGCACCCTTTACTCATGGGATTTTGAAGATCTGCTTCATTTTTCAGTGCAAGACAAGTTCACAATGCAGTTTCCTAAACACATACCTCAGGGGTGCCTGACCTAAAAAAATCGAAAATGAGTGGATTTAGATATAAAAGAAAAATCTTGGCACTCAGTGTTTTAATCCTCTTCTTAAATAAAAGAACTTTGAAATGTATCCTCTTCCTGGCTGTTGTTCCTAGGTAAGGGGGCTACCATATCTCATATCATAAACCTTATTCTCCATAGATACAAACTGAATGAGTCAGGAAGTTCAAACAATGTAGACACTTCATTGTAACAAGCACTACAGTTTCAACATGCCATATAAAAGTGCACCAATGACCCATTACTCATAGTGTGGATATCAAGAAAATACCTCCAGAATGAAACCATCGCTTTTGTTCAGTAAGAATTTCTGATCCAAGAACTGAAGCAAATACAGGGCTTGATCCGGAAGGTTCTGGGCACCTACAGCTCAAACTGAAAACAATGGGAGATGCAAATGCTCTGCACCTGTCAGAAAGGAGCCCCCGTTTCTTTTGAAGTCAATGGCAACACCCCGATTGACTTCACTGGAAGTCTGATCAGCCCATAGTTTTAAAAAAGCAGCCACACAGAATCATAGATTCCAAGGAAAGAAGAGATCATTGTGATAATCTCGTTTGACCTGCTGTAGGACCCAGGCCATAGAACATAAAAGAACATGGTGTAAGTCATCATGCATGCAGAGCATGTGTGCAATTAGGAGAACAAACCCAAGCCAAGATTACTACTGGAGTTATTTCTCAGTCAAAGAGAAAACAGAAATGTGATACATTTTTAACACACTTCACCCCAACTATGTTCATATTGTATACGGTCCAGATTGCAGCATTTAGTTGCTGACCTGAGTATGGAGTACTGTTAGATGAACAATCCAGGAGGAACAAAAGGAAAGATTGTGCCTTGGAAGTAAACCCCAGTTCCATATTTAAAAGGAGAAAAAATTAGAAATTTGAAAAGAAAAAGATAAAAGGCATCGAGAAGAGAAAAAAGGCAAGTTTCCTTAGTTAGCTGTGAAAAAGGAGCATGTGGTGCCAATTGCTGTTACACCGGCTATGATAAGTGTAAGTGGAGTCAGGATGAGCTCTACCCTGACATCTGGTGGTGAATTGTGGTGAGTTGTGCAAAAGAACTTCAGGGGCTGGTCTGGTTTGCATAGGTACACCCACTCCGCCTAGCATGAGCCCACAGTCACCCAAATGGTCATTTTGGCTGCTGTAGGATCCCCAGTTTCTCTGTTATTGGGGCAGGAAGAATAAAATGTTGTTACCCTGATTATGTGAATCAAGGCCAGTGGAACTGTTTTACGATAGAGGGACTCGCCATCAACCAAGTAGCACTCGCTAGACAAGGGACATGGGTTCCAAAACCCAGTGAATAGAGAGGCCGGCAATAGGTATTAGTACCTGGTGGTGTAGGTGCCTTTTGAGGGCCTGAAACACCAACTGAACCTCCTCCTCTCTCCACTGTTGAATAACAGTGCTAATTTTAATTCCATTAAGAGTCTAATTACAGACTGCTGTGCTGAATTCACTTTAGGCCAATGGGGTACCAGCACTAAAGAGCTAAAATTACTAAGAGCTGAGTGGTGTGTTAACTAGTGGGGGAGCCTGAAGATATATTGCTAAGTGGCTGGCAGAGTGGACAGTTTGCGGGATGGTTGGAGCAGCCCATGGGACGGCAAATGGAGTGAAGAGTGGAGCAGAGCTGGTGCATTATGGTACTTTTGAAACATCAAGCACTGGCAAAGTCACATAAGGGATTAGATCTGCTCTAGTATGGCAAACACAATGTTCTCATAAACTGCAGCTCTTTGGTTAATAGAACATACACTGAATGTAGGCCAGAATTGATTAAAGTAAGTATTGTATTACCCCGAAGTAGAGTCTAAGTGAGCATAAGGGAGTCTCTCTTATACCACTGTACACATCGGCTCTGAATTTGTCCCAACTACATAGACTGCAGGTTAGCAACATAAACACTATGTCTGATAATAATCTGAAAAAGATTATAGAAATCCTCAGAGTAGTCTTGGAATTACAAAGAACAGAAGATAGTCAGCCAATACCTTATGTGAGAACCTGGGATATGTGCGTCAAGGAATCTACATTGGTCCTCTCCATTGATGACAATAAACACAGCAGCTTCAAAATATCCAATCAACTGTCCAGATTGTACAGTACCCTATTATTAATTAACCAGTAACCTCCAAATTGATGAGAAAAGCAGGAAATAATAGCCTGGCATTAAATATCAGCACTTTCTCAGCTGACAGAAAAAAAGGGAGGAATGACTGCCCTGAGATCTGGAGTGCCTGGGAAAAGGACCGCCAGTGCCTGGGTAGGACAGGAAGAACAAATTTAAATTTTATTAGAGAATATTTATAATAAACGATACAAAGTGTTTGAAGCGTCAGTTATTGTGTCATTGGGGGTAACATACAGGTTGTGGGGGATGTTAACGTTCTGGTGTTAGGCAGCATATACATATATACAGTCTGTCATGTCCCCAATGCGGGGTATACGGTGGGTCAGTTCAAGGTACAGCCAGTAAACGGTGAGGGTACATCATTCATACAAACAGGTTACAGATAGTCGTGGTCATCAGCCTGCAACCCTCTATAACGAATAGGAAACACAGGGACTCCAAAATGGCCATCTAAAGTTTCTGACTGATCCTATCTACCAGTCATTTAAATTGTACTCAGCAGTTTCACCTCTGCTTTTTAGCTGATGTGGACATCCCTGGGGGCAGTTTTCAAACCTGCCCCTCTAACCTAAATGTCAAAGTACCTGTGGCAAATAACCTTTACAAAATGTTCGTCAGTAAAGGCATTCAATCTGTTGTCCAGGATTTTGTTCTTACAATCTCATTTCTGAGAAAGAATCAGCCTAATCACAAACGAGATTCAGTAGGGAGCTGATGCATGGGTTCTTGGAAAGTATTCTTGAAGCATTTCTAGCACCTAATGAATTTTGGGCCTGGTTCAAAAGTGTACTAGGTTCTTGAATTAATCATGAAATGTATATAATTAATTAATTTCAGGAACTCTTTCAATACAGAGGCAACTGTCACCCTGCAGATATGTGGGTATTATTTTTAACAGGTTTAGAGTGAAATTGATTTATTTTAATGGTCATAAAAGTGAAGAATTGATGCATAGGTAAAATTGAAGAATTGTGAAAACTTCTCCCCCATGATATTTTTGAGCTACAACACTGATGTTTCCATTCCTGTCTCTCCTGAGCAGACATTGCTGATGATGCCAAATTAAGTATTGGTCTGATGATATGGCTGATACCTTCCTACATGAAGTGACTGTACCACGTTTCTCACCACCATTAGCAAAAGTTCAAGCTCCACAAGATAGAATCACAGACGGCAGTCAGAGATGGAGAAGACCTATCTAGTGAATATTCCTATCAGCATAGAATTGGCTCCCTGTTTCCTGGACTGCTGACTAGCTGGTACCTAATGTCATTCCCAGATGTACAGTGTCACCATCCCTAGCACAAATATAATTGCCCACATCCTACCTTGTGGCCCTCTGAAACCATCCTTTTTCTTTGTGAATTAGGTGTACAGGGCAAACTCAATCAAATGTACTGGGATAGTCTTAGAGTGTAGCTGTCTAGACCACTTCCTTTAGCCTATGGCTCAAGAGTCTTTTTAGAGTAATTGCTGGAACACAAACCAAAGGTAGGGATGCCATACAAGGCTCTGTCAGTGGCTTACTAAGCGGTGTTTTACATGATTATAAATGAGTATGTTTCTATTAGGTTCTGTTATATCTTGGCTTTGCTGTGAAAAAAGTTATTTAGTTTTGATAGTCTAGAACAGGGGTGGGCAAACTATGGCCCGTGGGCCACATCCGGCCCACCAGCCATTTTAATCTGGCCCTCAAGCTCACACTGGGGAGTGGGGTCTGGGGCTTGCCCTGCTCCGGTGCTCCAGCTGGGGAGCAGGGTCGGGGGCTGCTCCACATGGCTCCTGGAAGCAGCGGCATATCCCTCCTCCGGCTCCTATACATAGGGGAATCCAGGGTGCTCCACTCCACATGCTGCCCCTACCCCAAGTGCTGCCCCATGCAGCTCTCATTGGCTGGGAATTGCGGCCAATGGGAACTGGAGGGGAGGTGCCTGCAGATGGGGCAGCACGCAGCAGAGCCGCCTGGCTGCACCTCCACTTAGGAGCTGGGCGGGGAGGGATGACATGCTGCTGCTTCCGGGAGCTGCTTGAGGTAAGTGCCGCCCACAGCCTGCGCCCCTGAGCCACCCCCTCAAAGCCCCAACCCCCTGTCCCAGCCCTAATCCCACTTCTGTCCTCCAAACCCCTCGGTCCCAGCCTGGAGCACCCTCCTGAACCCCAACCCCCTCATCCCCAGCCCCACCCAAGACCCTGCACCCCCAGAGCCCTTAACCCCCCCCACACCCCATCCTTCCTGCCCAAGCCTGGAGCCCCCTCTTGCACCCTGAACTCCTCATTTCTGACCCCACCCCAGAACCTGCACCCCCAGCCCAGAGCCCGTACATCCTTCCACACCCCAACCCCAATTTCGTGAGCATTCATGGCCTGCCATACAATTTCTAAACCCAGATGTGGTCCTCAGGCCAAAAAGTTTGGCCACCCCTGGTCTAGAACTGTATTTTTAAGTCATCAGTTAGAGAAAGAGCAGATATTTTAAATGACCCTCCTGCCCCATGAAAGCCAGTTGTTCTGTACTTTCCCTCATGATGGTATTCCTTCCCATCCAGGCTTACTTAGAGTGACCCACATGGGCTCATCCCACTTCCTGAAAGCTGCTGCCATTCAGGAGAAGCTTCCTTATAGTCTCTCTCTTCCTCCTCCAGAAGCTTCTAATTGACACCTTATCTCTGGACTCAATCTTTTCCTTTCAGAGCTGCTATTAAGGTTGCTCTTTAGAATAATCAGCAGGGGGTGCTCCTGTAGCGAGACAGCCTGCTCCCTCTGGCATACATAAGTATTTTAAACAATATACCCGATAGGAAGTATTGGTTTATAAATTATTAACCACAGTTCTCAGACACACTAGCAGACTCACATCTGTGGACATTTTATGTAAAAGACAAGTAATGGGAGAAGGTGAGATCTTCAAAGTGTCTTGTAACTCAAGAAGGCCTGTATTATATAAGCACAGAAGGCAGCAAGGGATTATAATAAGTTGTGTTTGGGCTACAATGTAGAGCCCCTGCTCTTAAGACTGTTGCTTGACTCCTGGTGCCAGCAATGCCTTTTGTGAGCAGAAAGCTTCCTGAGCTCAGCGCTCAAGGAAAAGTCTATAGGGAATATTTCAATCGCTTTTCTCCTTTTGGGTGGGCAGCCCAAGCCAAGCCACTGAATATTTGCTGGCATTGCTAGACACCATGGGGTGTGGGTATGCACAGTGTATGTGTATGGATGGGAGGTGGAAGGAGGAAGCCAGCAGTAGAGTAGCACAATTTGAAGCTGCTATCAACATGAGTACAGAAAAGCCTGTTACTGAGAGGAGATGTAGGATAAAAGAAAGAAAGAAAGAACTTCAGAGTCCCAAAACAACTCCTCTTTGCTTCACCGCATTTTTCTTTTAATCTGCCATTGCTTTTCTGAGTATTTTTCAAACCAACTACATGATGTATATTTGCAAATAGAAGGTCATACTGACACTGTGTGATATAGATGCATATACCTGAAATCGAGGATGACATATTTATACCTTGATTATCTGGATGATTTATTTTAGAAAGCTGCATTACCGATACACTTTAGTCTCATTAGAGCAAGTTAACGTACATGTTGAACTCAGCTGTGGTGTAATTTTTCTGGATAAGGGTTCATATTTGGTTGTTTGCTGATGTACAAAGCCAGCAGAGGTTGGGAGGTAAGGTATGCAGAGTTTCTTGTTTGTAAACTAATTTTGTTTTTAAAATTCTGACTCCGCATGTTCTCAAATGTTTGAGGCATTTTACCATATTGAGACAATCCAATACAAGTTCTGTTTATCCTGGTGCTAATCAAAAATAAAATAAAATAAAATAAATAAAATAAAAATTAAGAGGCCATATAATTAGCTATACAGGGTTATAACTATAACAGTCAGGATGAATACAAACATAAATTAGGCTCTAACTGCAGCTGACTAAATACATACCCTCACATAACTTATTGAATCACTATTTGGCCAGAAGAAATTAACTGAAAAACATAGTCAATTTATATATTTTTCTGCTTTTTAAAAAGCTCACGTCAAACCTCCTATGTGTTCCCCTATGCCTAGAGCAGGAGTGGCCAACCTGTGACTCTGAAGCCACATGCGGCTCTTCAGAAGTTAATATGCGGCCTCTTGTATAGGCACCAACTCCGGGGCTGAAGCTACAGGCGCCAACTTTCCACTGTGCTGGGGGGTGCTCACTGCTCAACCCCTGGCTCTGCCACAGGCCCTGCCCGCATTCCACCCCTTCCCGCCCCCTTCCCTGATCCTGCCATGCCCTCACTCCTCCCTCTTCCCCCCCACAAGCCTCCTGCATGCCAGGAAACAGATGATCGGGAAGTGCGGGGAGGGAGGGGGAGGCGCTGATCGGTGGGCAAGAGGCATTGGGAGCCGATTGGGGAGCTGATGGGGGGCGGGGGGGTTTCTGACGTATTACTGTGGCTCTTTGGCAATGTACATTGGTAAATTCCGTCTCCTTCTCAGGCTCAGGTTGGCCACCCCTGGCTAGAGGGAATGGGTCTGCCACACCTCTGTATTCTCCATCTTCAAGTCCTGCCTTAAAATACCCTTTCCTAAAAGGCCTATATACCCCAGTCTTCCCATCCAAGAAGCATTTACAATTCAGAGGAAAATATATTTCAAAAAAATCCCAAACAAAACAAAACTCATGGAACTAATGAGGTAAAACAATGTTTTTCATTGCTTCCCAGCCCTTGTGTATATGTGGTCCATCTAGACCCTGTTTTTGCCCTACTCAGGGAGAAGTCTGTATTCATGCAGAAGCTCATTCATTTCAGTGGGGTTTTGAAGCCAATGAGACTACTCACAGTGTGTAAAGTTAAGCACATGAGTCAGGACCGGGGGCCCAGATTGTACTCTATTTGGAGCAGGGACTTTGTCTTATTTGTAGCTATCATTGCTATGTAAACCCTCATACACATTGAAATAAGGCTAGTCTGTCAAATTAGGCCGATACTGTAATTTAACAACATCTACTAAAAAGTAGCTGCAATTCATAGAATATACGATTCTTTGGTAAAACTCAGTTTCCTGATGGAAGTGAGGAGTCTTTTGCTCACAGTATCCATTCCTAATGATGCCCATGACTGAAAGAGTCTTTATAAAGTACAGACTTTTTTTTAAACAACTAAAAAATAACAAGGTGTAACATCAGATGTCCACTAAGCCAGGGGCATGGAAGCCACTGTTTACATCTAAAATTCCTCAGATTATCTTTCCCAGTGACACTATTAACTTGTTCTACCTTCAAACAACTGCAAATCAGAGCATTTCCCCAGACATAATTCCTCTGGATATTGCGTTATCCAAATGAGCCAGACTGTGTGAAGTGGCTTTTTGTTCCCTGGACACACAGGATTAAGCAAGAGGATGTGTTTTGTGTGGACTTAAAAGAAAAAGACATTCAAAGTCTTTCTGTACATGTGACACCTTTAACATGCATAATTTCTTTTTTATCCCAATCAATCCTTAATAGTCCTCTATAGACAAACCTAGTTTAAAACAAATATATATTTACTTTGAAAAGTATTTTTATAGTCGGACTAAATAATGTTATAGATTTATATACTCTGTAGGCTTCAGACTGGAATAAGAAAGAACAACTTAATTCTAGATGGTTTAACAAAATGTAACACTGGGCCATCCTTACTTATGTTGCTTGGTAATTAAAATTTAGTGTGTGTGTTTTGGATAATTTTAAGGCAAGTGAAATCTACAGCGGTCATAGATCTATCACTGAAAAGCAAAAATTTTAGAGGTTACAAGTGAAAAGCTACTTAAAGGGCAGGTGAACAGTGGTAGGTTAACTACATACAGATTTTAAAGGTATTTTTTCTCCAACTGGGCACTAAGTAATCATGTCCCAAACCTCCACTAGTTGAGCTGAATTCCCATATATGTTAGGAGGATTGAGTCCATGGGCTTGAACCTGAAAACCTTTAATAACAAACATATCCTCACTGAATTCAAGGACTACTCAGATGCATACATGTTTGCAAGATTTAATTGGCTGCATATAAGGATAAGTTATGTACATAACAGTTTGCAGGATCAAGCCAGTTGCAAAATGACTAATTTAGGATTATAGCTACTTAACTTTGTCGAATTTAAAGCATGCCGCACAAAGTTCCTAACAGACAGAGATTCTGCACTGGGGAGTTTTGGTAGGGAACAGGCCATTGTAACGAAAGATGGGATGGGATTGAATTCCTATCTTTTCAAGGTCACAGGATCTGGTTGAAAGGCATCTCCAGCCTGGTGTCTGAAACAGCTCTGTCTTTTTGTTGAGATGATTCTAGAATAAAAACTGAGAAGCTGTTTTTACATCTGCTCCTTGTGGCAAAGCTCTGATCCAGCAAAGAACCTAAGAACATATTTAACTTAAAGCACTGAGTAGCCCTGGTAAAGCCAATAACACTACTTTGCAATTTAAAGTTAAGCATGTTTTTAAGTGCTTTGCTGGACCTGGGCTTGGTGTACTGCTACCTCACTGGTAGGGTGACCAGACAGCAAATGTGAAAAATCGGGACGGGCGGGGAGGGGGGTGGGTAATAGGACCCTGTATAAGAAAAAGACCTAAAAAATCAGGACTGTCTCTATAAAATCAGGACATCTGGTCACCCTAATCATGGTGACCAGTCACTCAGCTCAAATATCAGATTGTCAGCAATGAATACTTATAATGAACAGTCTGTAATCAATCTATGGGACAAAATGTAGTCACTCCAAAGCATTCATTGAATTAATGAGAATGAGCACATTTGTTAAATCATTATTTATAGAAGACTTTTGATTAGAAAAAATGGCTAAACTCATCAAATAAACTATGGTTAGCTCGTGTGCTTAGCATTAGTGTGTAGGTATTGAATTACCAAACTCAGACTGAAGGCGTAGCTTGAGAAGTGTGTTTAGAAAAAGTCAGAACTCTGGAAATTTGAGGTTTTTTCACATTTTGTTTGGAATTTCCATTTGTGAAATTATTTTGAAATCTTAGTTTTGTACTTGAAAGCTGGACCATTTCTCACAGAAATGGGTCCATTTCACTCAAAAATAGTCCTGTATTGGAGCGAAGACCCCAATTTTTTTTTAACTCAGAGGTTTGTTTAGACAAAGATTGACACTCAAAATTCTGAATTTTTGGACTTTTGTATGTGAAACTGGTTATTTTACAAAAGATTCACACAAAACCTAAAATCCATCAGTTGCAAAATGGCCAAGAATGAAGTTATGACTTTTTTCATAAAATGTGTCACCATATTTGTTGCGTATAAAATGAATTAGACTAGTAGAAAATTACTCAAGTTGAGTCTCTCCTAGTATTAGAGAATTTTCTTGATATCCAGCTGAATTAACTGTCCTTGCACCCATGGAACATCCAGCCGATTCATGGCTAGCAAAGATCGATAGACTATGGTTAGAATGATCAGTGAGCTCATTTAGGTGGTCCGCGGATAGTTCTCTCTAAGGTGCATGCTTGGGTGGCCGCACATGAGAGAATGAAGGGCCACCTATCTAATTAGTGGAGCCGCACAGGCATGGCTTCACTAATTAGGTGCCTGTACCCTGGAGAAGACACACATATAAGGTGAGGTGGTGGCCTTGTGGGGATTATGGGGTAGGTGGGAGGGGGCAGTGGGGTGAGGAGAGGGGGTGGGGGAATTTGGGATGTGCAGGGCTGCAGCAACCGAAGAAAGAGGTGACTTTCCTCAGCTCCAGGGCTGTGGCTGCCAGGGAGACATGTCCCTCCCTCCCAGGCTCTGCTCTGTGTCTGCTGTGGCAGGGGAGAGACCCCCCTTCTTCCAAGCCCCAGCTTGTGGGCTGCTGCAGTGGGGAAGAGCAGGCAAGACCCCCCCTCCTTCCCAGCCCCAGCTCAGGAGCTGCCACGGCGGGAGAGAGAGGGCACATCCATCACATTAGAATGGTAAGACTACTGATATTAAAATATGAGTTGTGTGCTTTTATTTGTAGAACAAAAATGTTAGTTATTATTAAGGGTTTTTTTATATAGCGCTTTTATCCAAAGTGCTTTACAATATATTAGCTAATGGTACAAACAACATTTGGAAAGATCATTAAGTGGTCCGCCGAGACCCCTTTTCAAGTGGTCCGTGAAAAAGAAAGTTTGAGAACCAGTGGGTTAGAATGAAAATCTCAATTTTACCTATCTGAGCTCCTTCTGTATTAGGAAAATGACAGTGTACCCTCAAAGAACTTCTTTGATTTTTTTCACATTTTTAATGGAAAGATATTCCTGGACTGAGCAGCTTCACAGCAGCCTGTACGTTTCCACTGTGCAACAATATCATGGAGAAAGAACCCTTGCAGCATCAGAAGAGTTGGGCATATTCCAAATGCAACAATTACTGGGGTATGTGGATGGAGTCTCCATACATAAAGGAGTGGAGTGATAGTCTAGATTCCAAGTTCCATGGAGCCACTGCAGTGTAATTTACGGACCACAGATGAAGATTTGGAGCCTCATGTCAACTCACAGAACAATATTCCATATTTGGGGGTCAGATAAGGGGAGATCTGAACTGAACAGAACTCTGAATAACTAAATAGCATTAGATGCATTAAACAGATCAAATCTTTGTTCTAGGGATAGTATTTTTTAGCAGCACACCTGGCACAACAAGAGATTCAGCTTCTGTTCTCAGCGAGCGAGGGGAAGGACTATGGATTACAGATTGCTTGCGTGTGCCACACGCATTGTCTCAGAACACTCATATAAAGAGAAAAACACTTTTTAAGATCATGACTGCCCTGAGATAGGTAGTGTTCAAGGAAAAAAAGAATTAAAAAATTAATAAAGGAGGAGACTTGTTAAATGTTTCAAATTTCTGTTTTTAGAAAAGCTGGAGTATGATATGTGGAAAAACTTAAAAACTTTAAAGCATCTTTTAATATGTTAGTTAACTGAGATATTTATTAACTGATTTATTAGGTTCTATGCTATTGGATCCAGGTCAGTACAGGAAATATTCAGCTGCAGTGTGTCTCTACAAAAAAAAAATAGGTCAGACTATCCATATATCTTATTCTATTATTGGGAAATTACTTCTTAGATAGGACGATAGTAGATGTGGAAAAGCAAGTTTTTTGCATTTCTAAGTATCCCCAATGGTCATGCAGTGACTTCCTGTACATACTGTTCCAATGCTCCTCTGTCTAACTCCATAAAAGAGTTCACTTTATATTCCCCAGAATATCGTGAAATATAGAGGCAGTCAATTTTTCCAGAAGAGGAGCAGAGCAGAGCATGTTGTGGCATTATGAGAAAAAAATAAATGGGTTATACTATGCAATTATATATTGGCAGAGTCTCATCATCTTAGAAGCATAAATACTACCAAATCCGAGAGACAGAGTCTCCTTTCTTCAGTAAAAAATACATTTCCCTTTGAAAATGGCATGTAATTCTTTTAGTAACAGAATGTAAATTAAGTTCCATTATATCCTTACTCATATGTCAGAATTGTGATTCTAAACCATATTGAGTTACTTGCTGCAGATTTTTATTCTGTTTTATGGCATATTTGATATATATATGCTTGGATGTAAAAATAATAAAAAAGGAGCTAGAAAACTGCAGTGTGATTTATAAATGAGATGCTGTGCTCTCTTGGGCAGAAAAATCTTGAAATTCTGTCTACTTACAGTAGGTGTTATCACATCCTCTCAAAAAAATCTGCAGGATGGCAATTTAGAATCCTGACTTATCCCTGTCCTTGTTCCTCACATTCCACTAAAGTGAATCTTACATCTCACACTTCCCATGTTACAACTGTAGTGCTACAGCTATTGTTACATGTAGAGTAACATTTCCAAATACACCTAGGTGACTTAGAAGCATAAGTCCCATGACTTTCCAATTAGTCCAAACATTTATAGACACAGTCTTCATACTTGTATTTTGTTACTACTCTGAGCTCCTAAATCGCTTTCTTTTGTTCTTTCCCTTTTAAAATATAATCTTTCCAGTTCCCCTTAATATGATTTTGCCACAGGATACTGAAATACACCAGTACCAAATGCATGACAGATCTGCTGGGGTCAATTAATAAGCAAAACCTACAGCACAAGCAGAAATTGAAAAACATTTAAAGCAAAGGTTAAATGACAAGGGAATGAGGGACAGAGGCTGAGCCAGTGGGAAGAGTGAGTGTGCATAAATTTGTCCATGATTTGTGCATGAATTCAAATAAACTGATGAGATATCAGGTTGGCAAATATATTTTCAAAGGAAATTCACTAGATGGAGGGAAGGATGGCAGAACTGACAAAGCAGGTTAAACACTATGTGAAAGCGCAAGATCCTGTTTTATGGTTGGCAGTGTACATAGACAATAAATGCCAGAAATCAAGAGGAAGGTGCCATTTTCTCAAAGCTAGGTGTGCAAACCCATTCTTTTCATATGTTCTGCAATCTCCTTTCATATAATTATAGTTCCTGTTTCCAGGGTAAAACATTGTAAGTCATTTAAAAGGTTTATTAATGTCTTTTTCACTCATTTCCTATTTTCACTTCTAAAAGTACTCTGCCAGAGAACTCCTTGGCAGCTAGATGACCAGTTCACCAAGTGGCAGTATGATATGAATGTAAATAAGATGATTAGTCATTATACAATGCATGTACTTTTCTGCTTCTTACAAACCACTTGCAAGTGTAAACAATAGAGAGCCACATCATCTTGAATAGAAATGTTGGGCCAGATCCTCAAGGTAAATTGTTGTAGCTCAACTGTAGTTAACTGAACTACTTCATTTCACACCATCTGTGGATCTGGTTTGTGGTCTTCAGTTAAGCTTCTGAAGTACATGGGTCAGGATCATAGCTCACTAAAGTCAGTACAATGCAGCTGACTGTCATAATGTCATCCATTAATTTACTCCTCTTGTTATTCTAAAGACAGATTTTCTTGCTAAGCATTCTCAGTTAAGTCATTTTGATTAGTGATGGAAATACATGGAACAAGTACAGTAATTAAAATTCTTTTAGGACTTAATGAGTTAAAGAATTCAAAGGCTTGTAGACATTTTTAAAAAATTATTATTTGTTTGAATTCAATAGTACCTAAAGGTGCCAACTGAGAACAGGACCTTGTTGTGCCTGGTCCTGACAAGCTCTGAAGAGGTAGCAGTTTAAATAGATGGGGCAGGCAAAGGATGGGAGATAGAAAGTATCATTATTCCAATTTTACTGAGGGGGGAACTGAGACCTTGTGAAAGAGATGAGAGTGGAAGCAAATCTCCAGGCCAGTGCCTTAACCACAGATAATATTTCTTATCCTTTTGATCCTTCTGTGACAGATATTTCTTTTTCTTTTTGTGGGGGTTAGTGGAAGAAAAGCAGTTTTTCTAAATGATGCTCTAAAAAGTCACCAAACCTCTGGAACATTTCGAAGAGTTCTAGAAGTTTCTTAACCCCACCCCACACTTTGCTGGGTTTTCTTTTCACTAAGTCAAATGTCATCACCTAAGTCATTATGGTTGAAAACTCATAAATTAATTTGGGATAGAAGGAAATTTTAGTAAGTCACCTACTCCTAATTCACACAGGGCCATGAACTGGAAATGTTAACTCCTCATTAACTGGAAGAGTAGAAACCAGGGGAATAGGAAATATCTCTTGTTAAAGCCTGTGTGTAAGTTATACATAAGGTCTTACTAAATAAAATTTTGACTCAGAATATATTTTCAAAAGTGCCTAAACCCGACTGACTTTCAATGAAACAGTGTCCAAGTCACTTTTGAAAATGTTACCTCAGAAGTTTAAATTTGATGCAATGGAGAATGGGGAGCCAGAGGAGGATGTGAAATGCAGATTCTGGCACTTTGGCCCAAGCTCTGATTCCCAGGATATCAAGGTGACCTGTGGCCAAGTAATTCACTGGTCCTTCTGTATGATTGCAGATGAAAGGGGATTGCCCTACTGCTCTGCTGGGGGAATATGGCCTACTGATGTGGCCCTTGTTGGTCCCTCTACATATCCTAGTGTTTGTCTGTCTAGGCTCTGCTGCACACTTGGCACTTTATAGGGAATTAGGCACTTTAACTTTGCCATGCCCACAAGTAATGGGGTGCCTAACTGAGGGTATGATGTTGCCTAATTTCCTCACAACCAAACACTTTTCTGCCTATCTTAGGGTCATATGCATCCCTTCTATAGGGTAAAATGTGTGCCCCAAAATCTTAGGGTGAAAGGTCTGCGGGAAGTTATGATCTGTGTAGAAAGGGGAAGGGCCAGGGATGGTGGAACTCAGAAGATTCTGGTGGGTCTGTAAAGAAATCTGTCCAAACTGACCTGGACCCTATAATTTCCTGGATAAGGGCCATCTCTTCCAAAATAATCACTGTACCCCTCCTCCTAACAGCAAACTGACACTTCCTCTCCCCTCGTGCCTTCACAGTCTCCCCTGCTTGAGATGGGTTGCAGGCATCAAAAACAGTTATTGTTTGGTTCAACCAGCAATTTAACATGGTTTTCTAGTAGAAATTTGTGTGGCACAGAAGGGAATACAATGCAGAAAGGTGGTCTCTATGTCTACACCAGCCCACACAAAGCTCTAATTGTATGCACTATTAGGGTCACCACATATGAGCATACTGCTATCAAGCTGACCCACAGCTTGGACAAGATCATCTCAGGGATGAGGAAGAGCTGGTTGAAGCAGAACTTGAGCAAGGCAGAGGCGATGCTGATGAGCAGAAGAAACTATTTTGAAAAGTTTGCAGTCACAGAGATGTCTTCTTTGGTTGAAGGTGCACAATTTAGTCCAAAATGTTTCTTAATTCCTTGCTGACACTAATCTCTAACATGACAGCATCTGTGAGCAATGTTTTTTACCATCTCCAGTTGGCTAAGAGACTCCATCATCCAATAGGATGGGATGAGCTGGCCCCCATTATTCATGTCTTTATCACCTTCCATCTGGACTATAGCAATGCAATATACCTTGGCTGAAGCCATCAGCCCTTAGGAAATTCCAACTAGTACAGCATGTCTCATCACCAGCACAGGCTGCCGTGGGCACATCAGATCTGTCCTCCGCTCCTTACACTGGCTTCCCATATAATATTGAGTCAAATTCAGTGTCTTTGATCTTCAATGCCCTCAATGGCCTGGGCCCAGGGTATCTAAAAGAACACCTCACGCTCTAGGATGAAGACCATAGGTCGACAACTCTACCCTTATTATGGCAGAGGAACAAAGTTCCTCTGTGTAGTGACAAAGCTTTCTTGGGGGCAGTCCCAGAATGTGAAACAAACTCCCAGTGGAACTAAGGACCATCACAAACCTCACCACCTTCTGCTCCAAGTGCAAGGTGCACTTCTTTGACCTTACCTTCTCCAACATGAACACACAGCAGAATGTACATAAAAAAAAAACCCAACAAAAATAAAAACCCTACCAAATCAAAGCACTTCACTGCACACACACTTCTTCCCTGGTGAAGAGGATGAGAGAGCAAACCACATGTGGAAGATGTGACCTCATCACTTAATGAACTACTGGAAAATGCTCAGATACTACAGTGATGAGCATGATAGGAACCTTTCTAGAATAGAGCATGTAAAGCAGTTTCTGTGGACTTAGAGTCCACAGTGAAATTAAAGAGGCGCTCCTTCCCCTTTCTGCATATTTTTGGGCTTTTCTGCCTCATTTTGCTCCCTTCCACACTGCAACATAAGGAAAATGTTGTTAGAGTGTTGGGTGGATTTTTTTATTTGCACACTGGGATGGTCTGGCCTGCTGTTATTCACATAATGTGTTTGTACCTATTGGAAATACTTGTTTATATAGTATTGGTCACCATATCACAGGAAAGAGATATAATTGTCCTTCTGTAACAATGCAGCACACAGCAATCCACAGCATGCTTGGTCTCAAGAATACACATGATAAGGAAGGGTTAAAGGAGTTAGATTTGTTCTCACTGGCAAAGCAGAGTACTTGAGGTGACCAAGCAGAGACTTTTGAAATTATAAAGGGTTTAAAAAACAAGTGACAATCTACAAAACTGGGACCAGATCCTCAGGTGCAATGAGACAGTATCTAGTGCACCAAGTTGGGGGATACTAGTGATTTTCCAGCCTCTTTACGCTCCTCCTAATCTCTAGGGATGCTAGGGGCTAATTTGGCCCCTGTTGTAATTTAGGGCAGCCCGAGGGATCATCAGAGCATAGCAGGCTGTGGTCACAACCTCTCCTGCCCCCAACATGCTTCCACTGCTGGGGTAAGGCCAGGAGACTGTGGTCTGGGGCAAAATATGTGTTAGGGCTTTTCTGTACTTACAGTTCTGCACTGGCACAGTTCTGCAACTGCGCCACTCTAGCACTTAGTGAAGATATTGCCTACACTGATGGGAGACCTGTCAGTATAGATACTCAACCTCCCCAAGAGATGGTAGCTATGGCAACAGGAGAAGCTCTCCTGTTGACAAAGCGCTGTCTACGTCAGGGGTTAGGTTGGTATAACTATGTTGCTTGGGGTGTGGATTTTCTACACCCCTGAGTGATATACTTATACCAACCTAAGTTGGTGGTGTAGACTGAGCCCTACTCTCCTAATGACATAGATTTAAGTGGGTGAAAGGTGGCTGTCACAACTGTATTCTAGCAAAGCCTAACTGAACTTTGCTTTAGGAAGGTTATAATATTTCTAACATTGGCTGCCTCCCAAAACACATATGCCATTGCAAAGAAACATATGGGAGAATTATCTAGGAAATGGATCACCGTTTAGATATTTTTTCCTCATATTACATTTTATTCTCTAGTAAAGATCAACACTTTTTGAATGTCATTGTAAGAGAACTGCGTTGACAGAGAAATTTTGCCATTTGGTTATCCTCTAGCCTTGGTGGTGTACAATTAATGGGAATTCGCAAAAGGCCTCTCCATAATCCTTGAAGAAAAGAGTCCTGGTGGTCCTGCATATTTTGAGAAATATTTATCAAAAGAATATGAGAATGTCCATTTATGGAAGTTAATATCCATTTATGGTGAGATGGGAAGAGGGGAAATCAGAAAAGTTGAGTGATCCTCTTTTTAGCACTTTGTTTAAATTACTCTGTTAAACTGACCAGTTTTATATCTCAAATTTACATTCATACAGTCTCTAATCACTAAAGGCATTATCCCACAAAAATAAAAATGCAAATTAGATGGTTTGGCCTCTCCCCTATGCAGGAGTGAAAGTAACTTACAGGACTTACCGGTACTGCCGGAGTCCTGAGTGGGGCATGGCCTCATCTGGAAGAGGCGTGGCCTCTCAAGATTTAAAGGCCCTGGGGCACCAGCTGTGGCTGGGAGACCCAGGGCCTTTAAATCAACCAGGGGCTCCCAGCTGAAGAGGTGGCTGGGAGCCCCCCGGGGCTCAGGGGCAAATTAAAGGGCCTGGGGCTCCGGCTGCGGGGGAAACCCTGAGCTTTGCGGGGCTGGGGCAGGGATTTAAAGGCCCAGAGCTCCTGCTGCTGAGGGGAGCTCTGAGCCCTTTAAATCCCGGCCCCAGTCCAGCTGCCGGAGTCGTGGCCGGGATTCAAAGGGCTCTGGGCTGCCTGCAGTGGCGGGGAGCTCTGAGCCCTTTAAAACTCAGCTGCGGCCGGGATTTAAAGGACTCTAGGCTGCCCACAGCCGTGGGGAGCTCTGAGCTCTGTAAATCCCGGCCCCAGCCCGGCCGCCGGAGCCCTTTCAATCCGCGCTGTGGAAGCCAGTGCAGTCCAGCACGGCATACTGGCTCTTGCCAGTACGCCTTACCGGACCGGACCGGACCGGCTTACTTTCACCTCTGCCTCTATGTTTCCTATCCACTGGGAAAGACTCTATGCTAGGTATGATGTGAAAAGTTAACATGAGTACCTTGGATGCATTCAGTTTCTGTGGTGATGAAGACCATAAAGGATAGAGTAACATTTCATTCCTGAATCAAGTTTAGGCATGTAAGAAATGAACTGATACCTGTAAATAATGGATTTAAGGCTAAGTCTAGACAGCAGCTGAGATGTGTAATTCGCAGCTCTGGCAGATGTACACGCACTAACTCTGCTTGAGCTAGTGTGCTAAAAATAGCAGTGGGGCCACAGCATCTCAGGCAGTGGCTCAGCCTAGCTGCTTTAGTATGTACCTAGGATCTTGGATGGGGTTACACTCAGGCAGCTAGCCCGAGCCACCACCTGTGCTGCTCCAACCACAATGCTATTTTTACACGCAAGCCTGAGCAGAACTAGCATGTGTATGTCTACCAAATCTGGGAATTATCCCTCCCAGCTGCTCTGCAGACACACCCTAAAGGCATGTCTAGACTATGAAATTAGGTCAAATTTATAGAAGTCGGTTTTTTAGGAATCATTTTTATACAGTTGATTGTGTGTGTCCCCACACAAAATGCTCTAAGTGCGTTAACTCAGTGGACTGTGTCCACAGTACAGAGGCTAGTGTCGAATTCTGGAGTGTTGCACTGTGGGTAGTTGTGAGTAGCTATCCCATAGCTCCCGCAGTCTCCGCCACCCATTGTAATTCTGGGTTGAAATCTCAATGCCTGATGGGGCAAAAACAGTGTCACAGGTGGTTCTGGGTACATGTCGTCAGGCCCCCCTCTCCCTCCCTATCTCCCTCCCTCCCTCCCTCAGTGAAAGCAACGGCAGACAATCGTTTCGCGCCTTTTTTCCTGGGTTACCTGAGCAGATGCCATACCATGGCAAGCATGGAGCCTGCTCAGCTCACCATCACCATATGTTTCCTGGGTGCTGGCAGATATGGGACTGCATTGCTACACAACAGCAGCTCATTGCCTTTTGGCAGCAGATGGGGTATTACAACTGGTAGCCATTGTTGTTGTATTTCTGGGTGCTCTTTTAGCCAGCCTTGGTGAGGTCCATCAGGGGTGCCTGGGCAGACATGGGAGTGACTCAGCGAGGTCATTCCCACCTTCCGCCGAGCACTCAGGAGATGATGATGGCTAGCAATCGTACTACACCATCTTCTGGCAAGCAGCCAGGAGATGACAATGGCTAGCAGTCGTACTGCACCGTCTGCTGCTAGCCTAAGATGTAGAAGATAGATGGAGTGGATCAAAACAAGAAATTGACCAGATTTGTTTTGTATTCATTTGCTCCCCCTCCTGCCCTCCCTCCATGAAATCAATGGCTTGCTAAACCCAAGGTTTTGAGTTCAACCCTTGAGGGGACCATTCTGTGTGACAGTTGTTTGTGTTTCTCCTTGATGCAAAGCCAGCAAGTACATAAACTGAAGAGGGTACTTTTCAGTGGTGCTGCAAGCCCTGGTGGATCACAAGGGACATTTCACCAACATCAACGTGGGATGGTTGGGAAAGGTACATGACGCTTGCATCTTCAGGAACTCTGGTCTGTTTCAAAAGCTGCAGGAAGGGACTTTCTTCCCAGATCAGAAAATAACCACTGGGGATGTTGAAATGCCTATAGTTATCCTTGGGGACCCAGCCTACCCCTTAATGCCATGGTTCATGAAGCCATACACAGGCAGCCTGGACAGTAGTCAGGAGCTGTTCAACTATAGGCTGAGCAAGTGCAGAATGGTGGTAGAATGTGCATTTGGACATTTAAAAATGTGCTGGTGCAGTTTACTGACTCAGATAGACCTCAGCAAAACCAATATTCCCATTGTTATTACTGCTTGCTGTGCGCGCCACAATATATGTAAAAGTAAGGGGGATACGTTTATGGCGGGGTGGGAGGTTGAGGCAAATTGCCTGTCCGCTGATTAAGTACAGCCAGACACCATGGGGGTTAGAAGAGTACAGGAAGGCACGGTGTGCATCAGAAAAGCTTTGAAAACCAGTTTCATGACTGGCCAGGCTATGGTGTGAAAGTTCTGTTTGTTTCTCCTTGATGAAACCCCATCCCCCATTGATTCACTCTACTTCCCTGTAAGCTAGCTACTCTCTCCTTTCCACTTCGATCACCGCTTGCAGAGGCAATAAAGTCATTGTTGCTTCACATTCATGCATTCTTTATCAATTCATCACACAAATAGAGGGATAACTGCCAAGGTAGTTGGGAGAAGGGAAGGACAAGGCCACACTGCACTTTAAAATTTAAAACTTATTGAAGGCCAGCCCTCTGTTGCTTGGGCAATCCTCTGGGGTGGAGTGGCTGGGTGGCCGGAGGTCCCCCCACCGCATTCTTGGCTGTCTGGGTGAGGAGGCTATGGAACCTGGGGAGGAGGGCTGTAGTGGCGGTCTGTGCTCCTGCTGCCTTTCCTGCAGCTCAACCATATGCTGGAGCATATGAGTTTGATGCTCCAGTAGCCTGAGCATTGACTCCTGCCTTCTGTCAGCAAGCTGACGCCACCTATCATCTTCAGCCTGCTACTTACTCTCTTTAGCCCGCCACCTCTCCTCACGTTCATATTGTGCTTTCCTGCACTCTGACATTGTCTGCCTCCACGCATTCTGTTGTGCACTGTCAGTGTGGGAGGACAGCAGGAGCTCAGAGAACATTTCATCCCGAGTGCATTTTTCTCGCCTTCTAATCTTCTTTAGCCTCTGCAAAGGAGAAACATATGCAGCTGGTGGAGGAAAAAATAAGGGAGAGTGATAGTTAAAAAGACACATTTTATAGAACAATGGGTACACTCTTTCATGGTAAACCTTGCTGTTAACATTACGTAGCACATGTGCTTTCATTACAAGGTCGCATTTTGCCTCTTATTGAGGGAGGGCCTGCCAGTTTGGTGTGAGAGATCACTCATGCAGGGCCGGGCAACAGAATTCGGCTTGCAAGCAGCCATGGTAAGCCACAGTCTTTTGGCTTCTTTAACCTTCATGACATGTGGGAATGGTTTCAAACAGCAGTGACCTCATTTCCCACACCAAGCGGCCATTGGGTTGGCCATTTAAAATGGTTTGGCAATTTAAAAGGTTGGGCTGAGGTTTGCAAGTTAGCATGCAGCACAAACTCAACTAACCCCTCCCCGCCACACACAATTCTCTAGGATGATTGCTTCACCCCTCCTCCCACTGCATGGCTAACAGCAGGGAACATTTCTGTTCAACCACAGGCAAACAGCCCAGCAGTAACGGGCACCTCTGAATGTCCTCTTAATAAAATCACCCCATTTCAACCAGGTGACCATGAATGATATCACTCTTCTGAGGATAACACAGAACGATAAGGAACAGATGTTGTTTGAATGCAATGATTCCAGACTACATGCTACTGGCCTGGTGTGGTAAAGTGTCCTACCATGGAGGACAGAATAAGGCTGCCTTCCCCAGAAACCTTTTGCAAAGGCTTTGGGAGTATATCCAGGAGAACTTTATGGAGATGTCCCTGGAGGATTTCCGCTCCATCCCCAGACACGTTAACAGACTTTTCCAGTAGCTGTACTGGCTGCGAATGCCAGGGCAAATTAATCATTAAACAAGCTTGCTTTTAAACCATGTCTAATATTTACAAAGGTACACTCACCAGAGGTCCCTTCTCTGTCTACAGGGTCCAGAAGCCCGCCTTGGGTGGGTTTGGGGGTTACTGGCTCCAGGTCCAGGGTGAGAAACAGATCCTGGCTGTTGGGGAAACCGGTTTCTCTGCTTCCTTGCTGTGAGCTATCTTCAACCTCCTCCTCATCATCTTCCTTATCCCCAAAACCCGCTTCTGTGTTGCGTCCTACTCCATTGATGGAGTCAAAGCACAGGGTTGGGGTACTGGTGACTGCACCCCCTAGAATGGCATGCAGCTTATCATAGAAGTGGCATGTTTGGGGCTGTGACCCCGAGCGGCCATTTGCCTCTCTGGTTTTTTGGTAGGCTTGCCTGAGCTCCTTAATTTTCATGTGGCACTGCCGTGAGTCCCTGTTATAGCCTCTGTCCTTCATGCCCTTGGAGACTTTTTCAAATATTTTGGCATTTCGTTTACTGGAACAGAGTTCAGCTAGCACAGATTCATCTCTCCATACAGCAATCAGATCCCGTACCTCCCGTTCAGTCCATGCTGCAGCTCTTTTGCGATTCTGGGACTCCATGGTCACCTCTGCTGATGAGCTCTGTAGGGTCACCTGTGCTGATCAGCTCGTCACACTGGCCAAACAGGAAATGAAATTCAAAAGTTCGCAGGTCTTTTCCTGTCTACCTGGCCAGTGCATCTGAGTTGAGAGAAGCTGTCCAGAGTGGTCACAATGGAGCACTCTGGGATAGCTCCCGGAGGCCAATACCATCGAATTGCGTCCACACTACCCCAAATTCGACCTGGCAAGGCTGATTTCAGCACTAATCCCCTGGTCAGAGGTGGAGAAAAGAAATCGATTTAAAGAGCCCTTTAAGTCCAAAAAAAGGGCTTCATCGTGTGGACGGGTCCAGGGTTAAATCAAGGTAACACTGCGAAATTCGACCTAAAATGGTAGTATAGACCAGGCCTAAGTGTCTGAAAATGAATTGGTTTCAAAGTGAGCACCTTTCAGTAAGACAATCACCCAGAGGAGGTGGAAGATGGAAAAGGATTAAAACATTTACTGTTGTGTGTTTACACTTTCTAATAAACATCTAAGCAATAAAGACAGAAGGAAAGAAACCCTCCTAGGCCCTAAATGGTTTAATAAGGACAATGAGTGCAAAAGTGAATGACTTTGGGGAAAACAGGAACAGAATAAAATCTCAGCTCATCTGGGAGACAAAGACGGTTCTGGACAATCCGCAAAATACATGGGACTGGAATATTGCACAGATTTATTTTGGCACTGTTACTCCTTTCATTGGGCAGTAAGTCACAGATCACAGAAAAGGATACCATGTCCATTGTGTTCAAATAAGGGCCTGGACATTTAAGCCCTTCTTGTATTCCTCAGCACTGATGTCACAGATTTCAGAGCCTGGACAAGAGTTCCAACTGAAGACCAGGGAAAAAATCTGTGGACATCTACTTTGCCCTGGCATATTACCTGAGCTGCTTTTGCTAACTTTGGAAACAATCCCACTATTGTTACTAGAAGAGCCTGTTACCAGATTTGCCTCTTACTTTGGGGTATGCTCATTTATTAGGATTACTCTTTGCGGGGGTGGGGGTTCTGTAATTCTATCAATGTACTGCTTGTGTCATGTGTGTTTTCATATGGAGCTCTACTCCTCTCTTATGCAAGTCCTCTCCCAATGGAGCTATCCTGCAGGACTTAGGTTCCCTAGGGCTGGGTTTCTCCACACACATTAACAGAGCAAGTCTGAGCAGACCAGGTCAATCAGCACTGTCAAGCTGACCTCTTATATGTCTCTGGACTCACTAGGCTGGATGAAGCAGCACTTTCAAGCTGCCCCCCCTCCTTATATGCCCCTGGGCTCCATAGAATCGTAGAAGATTAGAGTTGGAAGATCATCTAGTCCAACCCCCTGCTCAAAGCAGGACCACTCCCCAGACAGATTTTTACCCCAGTTCCCTAAATGGCCCCCTCAAGGATTGAACTCACAACCCTGGGTTTAGCAGGCCAATGCTCAAACCACTGAGCTATCCCTCCCCCCGCCCCAGTCCATGGACTGGGTCAAGCTGCACTTTCAAGCCGTTACCCTATCCCCACTCTCTCACCACAATTATACTGGCAGTCACCTACTTGATGAGCAAACCCCACAGTATTCTGGGTGCTGCAGGGATCTTTAACTTAGGTAAAAGAAGCATTACTGTAGAGTGAATGGGGGAAGCTAAAAACACAAAAGAGTAAAGTTCAGCAAGAGAGAGAGAGAGAAGCAACCAACTTAATCATAAAATGTATTTATTGAATAATAGTGATAACTACACAAGGAGAGCCTAAACCAACATAACATGCATTATTAAAGGTTAATACCTAAGGTAGAAAGGGAAACAGAGAGAGAGAGAGAAAGAGAAGGGGATCTCACTGTTCCCTGAAGCTTGAACTGGTCGGGGTTCCCAGGTGATGGTGGTAGCTCAGGGTCCTGAGGGAAGGAGACAGGCAGAGTCCCCCAGCATGATCATTCAGGAGAATATGGAGTCCCAGTGGAACTGATGCATAGTCTGGATCTAAGCATCAGAACACTGACTGGAGTGTGAGTAGGGACTTTTGTAGAGAAAATACAGTGGTTTAAGGTAGACCACTAGATTTGTTTATAGGTAAGCTGATGACTCAAGGGTTTTCTTTAGGCTAGACAATAGGAGCTGATCACCCTTGGCTATGGGTGGTGTTTTCTTCCAGGGAGCTCACAATGCAACTAGTCTGCTTCAGTATTTTGGGTATCAATTAAGGATTCATTACTAGAATTGATCTGATAATTGCTGAGCTGGGTGTGTGCAGGCATAGGTTCATTAACATCTGGAGCAGAGATTCCCATGATGCAGTGCTTCCTTGCTTTTTCTGGTCCCAGAGTTCAGTGCAGTTCTCTGTTTTCCATTCTGTATCCAAATTGAGATGTGTCCCTGTCCCATCTCTCATGCAGATGAGGCTAGGGGAATTGTCTCTGCTCTCCATTTTGCATGCTAATGGAGATGTCTTAATCTTGTCACCCTTGTCAGGAGGGGTCTAGGTATGTCTCCCACCGCCCTTCATTGCTCTCTGCAAGTCTTTTCTCCGATGGGTTTTGGTTTAAGCAGAGGCTGGTGGTGGTGAGGGGTGTGTCTTTCATAAGTCAGACAGGCTGGATCCTGCACCCTGGTTCCCCAAGAACACAAAGCTGACTGGTATCAAGCCTTCCTCCACAGAACAGTTCAGCTTCAGACAGCTCTCTCTTTCCTTCCCCTTGTCTCTCTCCTGAAATGATGAATCTGAATCAGTCACTTAGAACATAAAAAGGTAATGTCTATTTCTGGATGGACACATATTGAATTTTTATAATTAACAATATCTGTTTCTCTCTCACACATTGCCAGTCTTCATGCCTTTTACCCATCATGAAACATCTGTAGCATACACACACATATTTTACTGGAGCCACATCCAGGGTGACAATCAAGAAAATACAGGAGAGGTAATTAACATATTACTGCTTTTCTCTTTGTTCTCTAGTTACTAACATGCTGCTCTGCCATGGATCCCATTAGAGTTATAAACTTTTCCTACATAAGGGCCATAGACATTTCTATGCACAACTTTGACTTTTATTAGAGCAATTTGATATAAGATAGAAATTTCAAAACTCTCTTATTGCACCCAGCTTGTGAAGTTTTTTAATTATTTTAATTATAAATTATAGTTATTTTAATTCCCAGGGCCTGCTTGCTTGCTCTTCTTGGACACTGTTTTCCCTGTGCAAAATTTTGAGGTACATCTACCTCTAGTTGGTAAACACACCAACAGGCTATTGAACTATCAAATACATGATTCTGTACATTGTTTGTACGTGAACTTAACCCGTTAAAGGTGTTGATTCACTAGTCTTGGAGACTGGCATTCTCAATATATTAATTGTCCAAAAACTTTGTTAATATTGCCCAGTGGTGCTTCGTGCCTTTCCAGAATGATGTGTTCAGCTATGCTCAAACCTCTGTAAACCTAGAAATACAGAGTTAAGATATACAACATCCTTTAACACAACCCTAACTCTGCCCCCTGGAGCTGGCAATATCCAGTGGGAATGGTGCAATAAGTGGTGCTATCATAAGTAGACATGAAGAATGACTAAGGCAGTGTGCCATTGTTTGTGTTGTGTTCTACGTAGTGATCTGCATGCAATCCAGCTGCACCCATGGTGTAAGGTCTGGCTGTACTGAATGGTGGTGGAATTAGTAGGAACGGGTTGGTAGAGCTGTTACTGTGATATGAGGAGAGGTGCACATGCACCTTGAGGGATCTAATATGTCTCATTGCAGCACTAAGTTCTGTAGGCTATGTCAGTTGGGATTCCCAGAGGGTATTTCTACACTGCAGTGTAAGCCCAGGGTTTGCAGAACATGAGTTAACAGAACCTGGGGTTGTTAACCTAGTCCTTGAGCATCTACACTCGTTTGTAACCCCAGGTTAGGCATTGCTGAACCTTGGGTCTCAGTCTTCAAAACCTATTGTTTTGCTGTGTAGATACAACTTCACTGGACTCGTGCTCTGGGAATCCACCAAAAATATCCCACAATCCCATGTGCCGACTTACTTGGTCCTCTGGATAGTCAAGTTTGGTGAAGAGTAAAGCTTTCCCACACTACATGACAAACAAAGGGCTAAAACAGCCACATTTTGGGAGGGACTCAGGAAGTTTGGGATACAGGGGGTTGGACTGAGCCCCACAAAATGCAGCGTAGATAGGGCATATAGTCAGGGTAAGCTGATCAGGTTACTGCCCTGAGAGGAATGTACCTTATTTTCTAAAACTCAAGGTAATTTCCTCTGTAGGTTTGTAACCTCGCCATGCACTCATAAGTAAAATATTCAGGCAATTTAAAATATTATTCAATCCATCAGGCGATAACTTGAAAACCCTATAGCAGTAACATGAGTTATCATTGCTTAGTCTTTTTCTCCCTTTTGCAGTAGTTCAGTATATGACCTGCTTACTTCTCTATTTTAACTGAATATAGGACCAGATCTCAGCTAGTATAAATCAGTGAAGCTCCACCAAAATCAATGGAGCTATGCTGATTAACAAAAGCTTAGAATCTGGTTGATAGATTTTACAGTGACTGCACAGGATCAGTGCATCAGTATTTGATTTGTGTTTATTCTGTCAATGTGCTAGGTTTTAGCCTCTGAGAGAACATCGTACATTATGATTGATTTATTAGTCTGGGCAGTATATATAGTACGATGGCTATGAGAATGAAAGGCATTTAACAGCCCATTCCAAAGCCAATCCTTCTGCTCAGACAATGGAATCTTAAGTGCCCTGATATCCCTTTAGATTGTCTGGTTAGCTCATATCAATTGCTTCTTGGCCTGGCTCAGTCATTTCAGTTGCATCTTTAAGCTACATATACCATCCTCCCTCTGAAGTAGTTCAAGCATGTAAACTTTGTGTGGAAGGTAGAACGGGATCTTCATTTTGTTTGATTAATTAAGTCTGTACTTGCTTCTTCAAAACAGGGCATTGCAACTTTTCATAACCTCTTTACCAATGAGATTCACCTGACCCAACATCATCTTCTCTAGTCATTTCCTTGACTCTCCTTCAGATCTTTCTCTGTGGGAAGCCAAGAATGTTATGAATGGTGGATTAATTTCCTAAGCATAAATCAGCCTCTGTCTGGGTCTTCTGCAGCAGTCTTCATTCATTCTTACTCAATAAAGACACTAACAAGAATTGTACTTAATTTCTCCTCCCCTCCCCCCCCCGTAGTATATTTTGGTACTTGAATACTTACCACAATAGAAACTCACTTTCCTTAGATCTATGTTTAGCACATTTTTTGTTCACTATTTTCTATGTCTCCTACATTTCAGTCTGAAAGCTACCTGAACATTCAGAAAAAGACAAAAATTGGTCAAAGTACTCTTTGGACCATCCTTTTATATAGAAAAGTTTATTTCCCCCAGAGCT
This sequence comes from Mauremys reevesii, assembly GCF_016161935.1. Classification (NCBI taxonomy): domain Eukaryota; kingdom Metazoa; phylum Chordata; order Testudines; family Geoemydidae; genus Mauremys; species Mauremys reevesii. The sequence continues at coordinate 145,056,443 of NC_052625.1, read as the reverse complement.
TTTTGAAAACTGCCTTACAGCCCTTCCCTGTACTTAATGAGACCTGTGGGCATACAGCTGATTCAGTGGAAACTAACAGTCAGAGTTTAAATATGCTCTGATGACAGCTGACTGTACTTGCTAGAGCTGTTGCAAAAGGATTTTGCTAATGATTAAAGCAGATGGACAGAAGGAAGAAAGCAGAATGTTAGAATGTGTGAGAGGTGAAAGGTCGAGACGAATTAGCCTAGTGATTTCCTGTGGTCTGTGGGTGTTTTGTGTTGTATACTGAAACAAGGAATTGTTTTTAATTAATGAAATTTCTAAACTTCAGGGGCTTAATTGAAAATATGAACTTACATCTATTCACTTGTTCACTTTAAACTTGGAAATACAATTTAGATATTATTATGGTGGAATTTTAAAATAATCTTACTTTACACATTTACTCTGTTACTTTGAAAACATTTAATTTTGGACTGACCCATAAGAACCAAAATTTGATTTTGGGTGATCATCACATTCAATAGCACTTTATATCATAATTAGTCTTATTGAAACCAATGGAACTACTTGTGGAGTAAGGTTCTAGTCAGCAGGAGTCAGGGTATCAGAATCTGATTCGTTGTAGAACCCTTAATATTATGATATTTTCAGTTGCTTTGTTGACACTTAGTATAATCTTCCTTCTTGTTTTAATTCCTGCAGTCCTGTTACCAAAACACTGTAATTAATTTTATTAACACTTAGGAATTGCCAGACTGGACCAGACCTGTGGCCCATCTAATCCACTACCCTGTCTTTGACAGTGGCCAACAATTGATGTTTCAGATGAAGGAGCAAAAACTCCATAGTAGACAGATTTGGAATAGTCTGAACCCCATGAAGGTCTCATCCTAATTCCTAATAGAGAATAGTTTGAATTCTAAAACATGAGGTTTTATCTTTCCTATAATACTCCTTTTGTTAGCATTAAGTATTGTAATTCTGGGTATTCTTGTTACCCATATAAACATCTAATCCATTTTTTAATGTTGTTAAGATCTTAGCCTCAATGACATCCTGTATCAAGAGTCCCACAGTCTAATTTTGCATTGTGTGAAAAAGAAATTCTTTATCAATTTTGAATTTGTCACCTCTTAATTTAATGCAATGTCCCCCATTCTGAAGACAAATATCTTAATTCTATTGTCAGCTACAAGGGTGCCTCGCCAAGTGACTTTTCTTTTCACATGATCACAGTGATATTATCACCGTCTCCGCTAGTCTCCTCTAGTTATGTAAAGGGTTTGTCCATTTATACTGAAGTTAAAGAAAAACCCAACAAAACAAACCATGTCTTTTCTCCTATCCATCACAGATTTATAAATAAAAATGTAGTTTTCAGTCAAGGGAATTTGTTGTGGCTCAAAAGGTTAAAATATGTTTGCTTTGCTGAATATTACAATTTAAACCTCTAAGGAAACAACATTCTATACCCTTGTCTGTCATCTGTAACCTGGCCATCTGAAAAAAAAATTCAATATTAGCTGCCCCTGTTCCTGCAGTTTATCCATTAATATTAATTTTTCCATAATACATCTGCATCAGCCTCATGGTAAAAATGTATTATTCTTTAAAATGAATTATTACTTAAGCAAAACGGAGAAGCTAAGTATGCATGCAAATATGAATGTAGTAATGAGAACAATTGTTTATAGCCTAGATGCCCAAAACTTTTTCTGACTAAAAAAAAAAAATCACTTAGAGATCATAATTAATTACCAGGACCTGGTATAAAAATTGCAATGGTCAGGACTTCAAAAAATATCACATTTAGCAGCTGGTTTTTCAGTTTTCACACTGATAGTACAAATAGCCTATCACTTTTCTGCTCTCCGTAATTTAACATTATGAAAAACTACTTTGTCTGAACCATTCAAGTAACTATGAACCCTGGGTGGTCTGTGATGGGTATATGAATCCTGCATCAGCATAGAAGGGGTTAAGGAGGTGCTGTGGGCTAATGTGGCTGCACCCCTCTACACCTGCAAATCATGTCAGGACCAGAGGAAGAGTTAAAAGGAGGGAACTCCACACAGAGGAGGGCAACTCTGGGAAGGGAAAGGCTGTTGTGCTTCCCAGGAATGAGAGAGAGAGAGAGAGAGAGAGAGAAAGAGAGAGAGACAGATTAAGAGTCATCAGAGCCCCTGCCTTCACTGAAAAAGGGCACGGATCCTCTGAGCTAAGAAGGGGACCGAGACTTGTATTGGCCACCCAGCGAACTCTGAAGAGGATTGTGAAGCAGGCTTTCAAGGCCTGCTGAATTAAGAGGCCTATATCTTGACCAAAGCTGCCTATAAGTTTCCTCTTCTGTCTTTTCCTTTGTGGTTTTATTAAAACCTTATTTGCTGACTGCAGACTTTTGTTTGCATCACATGGGACCCTGAGAGGGGAAGAAACAGCCAGGAGGCCTCAGCCAGAGGACTGAGCACCAACCTACTAGAGGGACACATCCCCACAGTGCCCACTGGGGTGAAGGTAAATTGACCCAAGCCTTTGTGCTCCCCGCATAGGTCTGAAAGGGGGTGCTCTGCCAAGGATAGATTCATGACATGGTCATTCTGTCTTTTTAGTTGCAACCCCAATAGCCTTTAGATTAAAGGTTCCCTTGTCGGGAGAAATCTACTATTTGTGGAGAAATATGCTTTGAGATTCATTGGAGATGTACTGTGAGATGACTATTTACACTATGGTGATCATAAACAAATATTGATCAGAGAAGGCTTGGAGCCAGAAATCAATATTAGTTTTGCCACTGATATCAATGGCAGCAGGATAGATCCCTTGATAAAAATACTTTTTGTCGAAAATAGAAACTAGGTGGGGTTTAATGAATTAGGATTCTTCAAAACACATTTTTCTGCTCTATGTTTGTGTGGGTAACATCTGAGCTTTGATTTGAGTTTTGGGTTCATTCAGCTGAAACGGCTTAGTTCTCTCTGGGTTGAGGGTCAGAACCACACAAAACAAGCAAGTTTCCAAAGGTTTCTTCCAGAGATAATAAATCAGTGCAGGATAGATTGAAATTTGTCCCACATTTTCTCCAAACTGAGTGAATATTCAACAGCTTGGGCCCAGGTTTTTGGCTTGTAATGATTTTCCCAGTTTGTTTGGCCTGCTTTGAGGTTTGGATAGAAGACAGTTACACAATTCTGTTGTAACCCAAAAGTGATCATTGTCAAATAATGCAGAAAGGAGATCAACATGGACATATTTGTCCAAACAGCCAGATGGATGGCAGCGGTTCCAAACCTCACTGGTGAGTGAGACTCCTCAAAAAGCAATGGCAGTGACATGGGCATAGTGGTATCATGGAAATTACAATGAAGTCAAAGTTACTTATCCTAATCACTTAGCTGAGTAGATCTAGCCTTTTGATTTCGGGCAATATTGTGTCAGATTGGTACAATATAAAATTATGAAAGATTTAATAAGATAGTGTAATTTTTTTATCTCTATCTACAACTGGGCTTTTTCTTATCCATTTTGAACTGTCTTTCCAATACACTGAAAACTGAAAATGTAAGAATAGCACAACATTAATTGGATTTAATATGAAAAGAAATAGCAATGAGGGTGAGGTACTGATTGTATGATTCATTGTTACATTCATTCAGTAAAATCTTCAGTTCTCAAATTGCAGTGAAGCTGCCTCAGGCTTTCCAGTCTGCAGCTATAAAATGCTACAGGAACTATGGGTTTGGCTTGCAGCACTGCCTGTGGAGACATGGTCATAGCAAGGGATGGACCCAAGAAGCCTGATGGTTGACACTTTTGAAATTTAACATTTTAACAGCAAAAGAAATCACAGTAAAAATAATTCCTAAAATCCTCCCGTTTTTTGACCAGATCCACTCAGCAATAATATGGTAAGCAGCAACATGGCTTCTCAGCACCATGTCAGGACAAGTGCAGCCAGGGGTGAGGCACAGCAGTAGACCCAGCAGCACCACTGCCATGCACAGTGTTCTGTAAGACCCAGTGATGTCCTGCTGCAACTGATCCTTGTTGAGAAGACTGTGAGAGGCCCAAACCACTTCTTTGCACACGCCAAGTATCTTTTTTTGAATGCTGACTGTTCATATATGCTGATTGTTTCTGTACGGAGGGTGATGGTTTCCAGGAACTGTTGGTTACTGTTGCTCCAGAGTGGCAAATGCCAAATCATATCCCCCCGCAGCACTCCCAAAAATAAATTATGCCAAAGTTTTGCCAAACAGTGAAGGCTGAAGTATAAAATACCTTTGATAGCTGTGAGATAGGGATGGTACGCTTGACCCGAGACGTGTGTGCCAGGGTTCCAGCCACTGATTACATACACATTAGTACACACTGGGTCAGCATTAGCAGCAAGAGCAGTTTAAGCATCATGTCTCAGCATACCACATTGTGCACATGTGGATCTGAGAAGCAACCTACTGCCATCAATGTATTGGAAGAAATGGCTACTGACATTGACAGATGTTCTCTCATCTGGATTTATCATCTTACACAGTGGACAAAACTATGAGAAAAGAAGTGCATGACACATATATTCCCACACATATCCTACTTTGTGCGCTACTTCGGCCTAGTTGTGAAGGACTTACTCATGATCTTGACAAAGGTGGGAATTATTCTCTGCATGTCCTAAAAGATCTCGGCCCACTTCATCCAATCTTGTATTACACATGTTCTTTGAGAGCTTCAGTTACAGAATCAACCCCTATGCCACTAGCAGAAGCAAGTGGTGGGTATGTGGTGGAGTTTCACACGTCAGATTGTTCGATTGGGTCCATGAGCAGAGGGCTGCCAGCTAAGGTATTACCAGCATGGCTCCATTCAGGCCCAGAAGGACAGCCACTTGCACTTCTCACCATCCAACTGACCACTAACAAGACTTCTTAGGGTAGTTTTACACTTACCTTCCCGGTCGACGCGGTGAGTTCGACTTCTGGGAGTTCAAACTATAGCGTCTGATCTAGACGCGATAGTTCGAACTCCGGAAGCTCTGTGGTCGACTCCGGTACTCCACCACTGCAAACGGCGGTGGCGGAGTTGACGGGGGAGCCGCGGAGTTCGACCCCGCCGCGTCTGGACCAGTGAGTAGGTCGAACTAGGGTACTTCGAATTCAGCTACGCTATTCACGTAGCTGAATTTGCGTACCTTAGTTCGACCCCCCTTCTTAGTGTAGACCAGGCCTAAGCCTGATTTTCAAAACTCCTTTAGTTCCCACTAACTTCAGTGCAAATTGTGAGTAAAGTTAAGTGATTTCCCCCCCAGCAAATATAATTTGCACTGAAAAATGCATTTTTGGGGCCCCAAAATGATTTGTGAATTTGGATTGAATTAGGCAATAATTTTGGATGATCCCCCACCCCCGTCAAGTGTCAAAACAAAACATGGATCTGAAACAATGTTTGAAACATTTAGTTTGACAAACAATCATTTTGGGGTTTTTCGTTTGGCGAAAAATCAAAACAATTCCATGTCAGTTCAAAACAAATCAATGTTTTCAGTTTGGCCAATGAGCAAAAACATCAGTTATTCACTCAGCTGTCGTCGGGAGTACTCAGCAACTCTGAAATCAGACCATGAGTGTGACATCCTCACAACATGAGAAGGCTCATTCATCGGTGGGGATAATGCTCGCATGAGCCAGAACATTTCATTCATGGGCTTACTGGAGGAGGAAAGTTACCTCAATGGTGAAAAAGTCACTGCAAGCAACCAGGCGAGACAAATGTAGCCCTGGTACACAACATGTGGGTGCATGCTGAGGCAATCATCACTCCAGCAGACACATGAACATATTTTGGCTACATATGTTCCAAATTATAGTTACATATGTTTAAAATACCAAGAGTTTATCCCTCCTGCATGACGCAGATGCAGACAAACCTTGGAAGGAACAACTAAGTGACAGGAGAGGCTGTGCAGACTGGGGATGTGGCATGAGGTTGGACTCAGGACACTGACCTATGGTGTGAGATTGGGTGAGTCACTTTACCTCTCTGTTCCTCTGTTTTGCCTTCCATCCTTTCTGTCTTATGTTTAGATTATTAACTCTTTGAGGCAGGGACTGTCTCCTACCAGGTTTGTAGCACAGTGAGGCCCCAGTCTTGGTTGGGCCTAAAAGGCCCTAAATAATACAAATAATAACAGCAACACAGTGGCTGAATGTATTTAATAGACTCTTGAGCCGAAAGCCAGAAGGCACCGGGCTATTCATAGAGAATAGCAGCCACAGTAGCAGTTCAGAGGTGGAAGGTCTGTGGATGCTGGGCTCAACAGCACTGCTCATGAGCTAACTGGATGGTTGTATAAGAAGGTGGGATGGGGCAGCACAGCTCAGAAGGTCATCCTCCATTTTGGAAGGTGGAGCTCAGAGCTGCAGGCTGCAATCAGCAACTGCTCTGGTGGCTGTTAGGTTAAAGTTATGTAAGCTTTAAATAAAGAAAATTTAATTGTTAAATGCAAGCTCTCTGTGCTTTTATATGAACAGCACAACCTCCAGCATGATTCATCATTTGGCAGAGGGATATCTCCAGGTTTACCATTGTTGGGCCTGCCAATGCAACCCATTGCTGTATGAGCAGCTCAAGGGTGATTTGGGGCTGGAACTATGATACATAGTGATACACACCTACTCTGCCCCCCCCGCCCCCCCCGTCTAACGTTTGTTTCCAAATGATTTGGAATAATTTAAGCTACAGTTTTAAGCATGAAACTATAACTCTGATGCTTTAAAGATGGCTAACTTTGAAAAAAGCACATTATTTACTAAACAAAACTGGAAAAAAACTGAACCTAAACAAAATTATTCTCCCATTTCCATGGGAAACTGGTTGGTCCTGGGATCTCTCTGTTTCAGCCCTTGCAGCACCAGCCAGCGCAGCTGATGTAGCAACACCAGCAGCAGGAATGGGAGTAGCAGGATTTGGAGGAGCAGGTTGCAGGCAAAACATCTGGGCTAAGCTCAATGCAGCCTCCTTGTGCGTGGCATCTGATGCTGGTCCTCTTCCAGCTCCTACTTGTGCAAAGCAAGCAGACCCATGCATTCCAGAACTCCCTGTTCACATACTTCCAGCAGCTGCATGGTCTCCTGGCGTGCCTCCCTCAGCATTAGATGTCTCACTGCTTCCCTAGCAGAACATCTAAGAAATGGATCCACCCTTTCCCATGATGCCTACAAAAAACTTGACAATGGTTAGGCTGCAGGTGTGCAGAGACCACTGTCTATCCTGGTGACCAATACTATGTCACTGATTACTCCCCTGGTTGTCTGTATCCGTCAATTGTCTTGTCTCATACTTAAATTGTAAACTCTTTGGGGCAGGGACCATCTTTGTCCTGTGTTTGACCAGTGCCTAGTGCAATGAGGTCCTGGTCTATGACTGAGGCTCCTAGGCACCACAGTAAAGGAAATAATAATAATCAAAGGCCAAAACGGGGATATGCTGATTCAGCTAACCACATAACAGCCTCCATAAGCAGGGTTCCTTTACAGGTCCTGGCAGGAATTAAAGCTGCTTTCCCTTACTGGAAACACCAAGTTGAGGCAGCCAGTATGCTTCAAATGCAAAGAGTCCCTGTTGGTGCAGGGAAGTGTAAATTAACTCCCCCTGCCAGACTCAGTGAATCTTGCCCTATATTTGTTCTTACTTGCTGACTGGATTCCATTTTCCAAAATGACAATAAAAAAATCCTCCAAATCAATTTCCAAGCAATTTATAATATTTCTTTCAGCTTTACTTGGGCTCAGTACTAACCAAATTAAGGAACGGATTTAATTCCATCTCAGTTTAAATAGCCAGTTTGCAAAAAGTACCCACATTACATTACACAATGTTCTCCCATTAAAGGCTTATTTTCCTCTTGGTGTTTTTAGATAAAACATAATCTCTTGCTGCAACTGTGGTTTAAGAACGGAGAGAGAAAGACAGCGGTTTCCATTTTTGTTACTTTTAATGGAGCTATTTCTCAGGCTGCCATAAAAAGTTTAACTTGCCTAAATTGGTTGTTTAGAGTGCCATGGTGGATTTGTCTTTTAAACATAGCCCATGGTTAAAGTTCATTTTGAACTGAATTTGAAGTAGTCCTTTACACTTTAAAATGAAATCTGTAATGCTTTTGGTGTTTAAGGCTTTCTGATTCCAAGTTAATTGTTTTCCTTTAGTATGAGCAGAATTACATATATTAAAAATCAGCAGTTGGAGCACATAATTGTGACCTCCCATCTATTCTTCTTGTGGAAATGAAAGGAATATTGAAAGACTTTCTATTTTACAATACCAGAGGTGGCCAAGCATTTACAACTCTATATATTCTTTTAGCTGAATTCTTCTAAACCTCACGCCTGGCTAGCAGTTTTCTCCCAGACGATTTTCATTTTCAAAACATTCACATCCAATAAACTGCACAAAACATAGTGTGAGAGAAAAAAGGGGACAGGAAATGGCTCTGTTGCATGGTTATTACATCCTATTGCCTGTGGGTTGCTTTGTTATGAGTTTTAACTATGTAAATATGACGTATATGACATCAGAATTTAATCTAAAGCTACTAGGTGGGAGATAGAGTGTGACTTTATTGTTAGGACTAAAATCAACTGGGTGTTGACAAGTCTCAAAAGTCACTGAGTATAAGCTTGAAAAGAAAAAGCTCAGACTGATAAGCTGTTCCTTGATTGACAACTTCAGGCCTGACTGCAAGTATTGAAAACAGTTGGGCAAATGGAGGAAAAAAAGCTTTTTTCATAAGAAACTATACTGGGAAATACAGGAGGATTTATAGGCTGATGTTTCACAAAAACCTAAGAAAAACAGGTGTGAGGTTTATAAAATCTGGAGACTGGAAAAGGACATTGTCCGTGAATGATTTCCCCATTATAGTTTAATTAACCTTGTAAAAGCAGCTATGCAAAAATAATGCCATGCGGTGGAGGAGGGGGGATGGAAGAAGGGGAGAGGAGGGGAAATAAACCATTGGTGTCCACTAGCTTTGACTTTCAACAAATCATATGTCAACAGCTCATGGCAAGAGAGCTAGGTTAGGAAAAAAATAAGAAAGAAAATATAAGGGAAAGGATTTCAGTGGGAAATTAAAGCACAAGGGAATATGCAGCTTTTTCATCTTTCTAGTGAAGTTGGACCAATTTTTGGCACTGTAAAATCCATTATGGAGACAATAAAATAAATACTGTTTAAAGTAGCAATCGTGACTTGATTGAAATGTTATGATAGCTACACATGCTATATCTTATCAAATATTATCCATAAGGAAGCATTCAATTCATATTGTGCCAATCATCATACTATGTGCATCATAAACTTTTATTGCTTGTTATGGAATGCCACTTGGCCAACTTTTTTCTTCAGATATTGCATCATCACATTCAGATGGAAAACATATTCCAATGTGGCAAAGTGTTAAAGAAATCTAATACTCCAGGGCTGAATGAAAATGTTAAGGTTCATCTCCTGGATAAGAAAAACAATTTATGAATGCAATATTCATTTCCTGCGGTGGGCATAAGCAAAAAAACTCATCTGAAACTTAAAACTGAGATGTTGGCCTTTATGAGTTTCCTTAGTTTAACTCATTGATGTCATGTATTATGGACCATTGCTAAGACTACATCTGGGAAGAACTCACTTTTTTTCAGCTTCCCAGATTACTTTTACAGGGAACTCCTTGCATAATTGCCTGTGCGGCTTAAGTATCACATTTCACTTTTAATATATTATTGAAGGTATCAAAATAATCTGCTTGTTTTATCTCAAGCATGCTAGCTGATTAACGGTTTGACACTCTAAATCACAGATGTAAATAGTATAGGGGAAGGTTTCAGCAGAGCATATGAATTACAATGGTGCTTTGTGAAGTTACTGATCAGAGACAAATAGATTTAGTTAAGCATTTGCAGTATACTGAGCAGTGCTGTAACTATTTAGCTCTATAAGAAGGAACATTTGCAACAAGATTTATAAAGACGATCCATAATAAATGGGGGTGGAGGAGAGGTAGTGTCGGTAGCAGCTCCAAGCCTGACTATGATTGGATGGAGATATTACTCGTGGTAGGTATAGTACTCAATGCACATAGGATATTGGGAAGAGTGGTTCTAATTTTTCTTTCAGGATCCTCACTGGGAAAGTGGGAGGGACCCAACCCCCTAATGCATATGTAACAGCATGCTGTTGTTGCACTTTCTATTTGGAAAAATTAGAAGGGCTATTTCAAAGCAGTTGAGTTTATGTTCAGCACAAATAACAAAGCTCATGTGAAGTAGGCATCTGGATGACTGTGGAACAAGTCCTGCTCTCCTTGCTCATTTAGTGAAACAAGTGAGCCAGATTTGGCTTTATTTTTCTAGCATTTTTAGCAAAACATTTTGATGTCTATATAGCTGTTAGTGCTTGATACAAACTACTGTAGCTGGATTATTATTGTTACTGAGATTTTACCACTAGCTTCTGAAAAATTTAACAAATTAAGGGCAAGATTCTGGAATCCCGAGGACCTGATCCAAAGCCTACTGAAGTCAATGGGAAGACTTCAAACAAAACAAAACAAACAACCCCCCCCACACCAAGTGAGATTCTTAATCCAAATATAAAACCAAATTTAACAACATTTTAAGTACCCCTGTTCCATCTCCTACCAGCCATTTATTTTATGTCTTCTTTCGGATTTTACTACTTTACAATAAAAGAGCATTATCTCACACATTGCGCTCCCTTGACAATATTATAAAAATAAATCGAAAATAAGAGACCTGTCAATCACAACAAATAATCCAATCAAATAACCCAATGACAACAGAAATATAAATATAACTGCAGTTTGTTCCTACAGCAATAAAAGAGAACAAATGTCTGTCACATACTGAATGTTTTTTTAACTCTTTTTGGAATAAAACTGTTTTCCCATTCGGTAGTGCTTCAGAACTGACATGCAATTCAGGAACATTTGTCAATGAATTTCATAATCCTTGTGTGACAGAATTGACCACTAAATTACTGATGTTGTTACAGCTGCAGGAAGACTAAGGGCCTTGATCCAAATCTCAGTACTACAAAGATGTGGGAACACAGTACTAAAAAAGATGTGGGAACTTCAACCCCACAGAGAAGCCAGAGAGGAATGAGAAGGGTGTCTGTTTACCTCTGTTTACAGCATCCTGGTGAGGCTAAGGGACTCTGTAGTCAGAACAACAGGTCAAAAACACCCCCAAGCTTCAAAATGGTCTTTGAGTGGCTGTTCTGTCAAACCACTATCTCCAGTAGGAAATGAATGTTCTTGAGGCACAAGTAAGCACCATTATTGACTGCTGAAGTGAGGAACCTTCCTGTAATGTGGCTGAAGACACACTGTGTTTATCAGCAGGGATCAAACCTAGGACCTTCATCACCAAAACTTAAGCCTCTAACACTAGAGCTAAAGTGCTTAGCTGTAAGTAGGAGACAGTTATTGTTACTGGAGAAGCCACTAAAGGGAGACATGATCATAGTGATAAGCTGTCTGGTGTGGCTCTTGACCATGACTACGAACCTCAGTGCAGACTGCTGAGAAGCAGCACACAAACCCCAAATTGGTTGGGTGTTCTATGCTTAGATTTCAACAACCAGGTATCAAATGTTAACTCCTCAAGCATTATAACCATGTTAACATTGAGTTACAGACAGTCCCTTTGGGTACTCTGGTCTTTCTTGCCACCTAGGTAAGCTTGCCTTGTGATAGATGGTCCCTACAACCAAAATCACAATAATATTAAAGTTACTCCCAGTTCCAAAGGACCGGTCACTTACTTCAGGTCAAGTGTACCTCAGATCTCATATCGAAGACAATGTTTGTGTTCAATCCTATAATAAACTAACTAAAGGTTTATTAATTAGGAAAAATAAATGAGAGTTATTTACAAAGTTAAAGCACATAAAGATACATATATACAAATGAGTTTCATCTTTTGAAACCTAAGACCGTTAGAAGCTGCTGTAATGTGCAGGCTCTATATTTCCTTTAGGGATAACCCAAGCTAAGCAGCTTGGGGATCCTTGCTTATGCTGAGAAATATTACCCCCTGCAAATTCCAAGTAGCTTAATGATCATTTTTCTTGACAGAGATTTTTATCTCCTTCCCACAGAGCTTAAGCTGACAGGGTGAGAGTTTGTGTACGTCTCCACTTCATGGGTGTGGGAGGAGTAGTCAACAAAGTCTTTTGTCCACTGATATTTTGCAATGGCTTCTCTAATGTCTACAGGCCTTCTTTTGTTGGGCAGGAGATATGCAGGGGTGGTGGAACAATTTGTATAATGGGGTGTGCTGAGAGCCATTGAACCAAACTGTGAACCCTGTATATGATGAAAGACACTTCAAGCCAGGGGGGTATGGCAACACCCCCAATTCCAGCACCTATGCTCTTGTGGCGATCTAGTATATCCTGACAGTGGGGGTTTAGAGTTTTAGAGCAAACACTTTTATAGTTACAGAGCAAAACACTTAAATATTACCTTATAGCATGTGATAAAATATTATAAGTGAGATTAATGCATGCAGCATCTCACAAGCATTTCATAAAGTCCAAACACTAAATTCATTCTTATAACTCTAGCACACAGGTGAGCCAGACTGGTTTCCAGCTATACATTTGTCAGTGTTCAGAGAGGCAGGGCTGTAACTGGGATAGAGTGAGTGGGGCAGCCTCCCAGGGCTCGAAGCTGGGTGTGTGTGTGTGGAAAAATGGTGTGTACGAAAAAAATGGTAGGGGGTAGAGTCCTGCAGCAGGACTGGGATCCTGCAGGTCCCCAAAGGACCTGCTGCTATAATAACAGGAGTGGGATAAACATTCAATAAACAATGTGGGAGCAGGTGGGAGTGGGTTTATGGGGTGGGACAGGATTACAAAAATAGTCCCATGCAGGGCTCTAGTAGGGGGCGCAAATATGCTTGCTTGTCCCAGGAGCTAAAATACCTAGTTACAGCACTGCAGTGAAGCTGAGGGGCCTAGGCATGAGCTGACACCTGGTCTGTCTGCATCACCCTATCCCCAACGGTTGTTAGAGCTTTTACTCTGCTCTTGATCCTCCTCTAGTACTCCAGCAGAGTGGGTAATCTTTGTGGACTGGCAGCAGCAGTAATCCCCGATAAAACAATAAGTAGATGTAGCAATATCTCAAATTATAGCTGACAATTAAAAAAAAAAACCTCTGTGTAACCCTTCTGTCAGGTGTTGTTGAAAGCAAAAAGGGGCAGGTTCAAATAGCTGGGGAACCATCGTAAAAGTAACACACACTGCCTGCTTGAGTCCCCACCAGCATTTCTGAGATCTCTAAATATCTTCCCTGGGTGCCTTTAACAGGAAACACTGCCCTCACTCACAAGCATTGAAACTATGCGTGAAACAAGGAAAACTTTGTATGGAGGTGGGGAAGGGAACAGCATTGGCTTGGGAAAACACAACAATGCCCTTGATATACATGATAAATAAAACAGTCCCTCATGGTAACTTTGGCAGGAATAGGTCAACTTAGTTCCCGAGCTGCGGGTGCAAATGTCCAATAGGCAAATATGTCTATCGCATCACTTCTCCATCTGCTAAAACCCACTCACTGTTTAGTGTCAGTGGGCAGCATAGTCCCAGAGTCTTGAGGTGCACTCAGGCAGGCCTGTTTCAAGTCCCTTGAGAAGTGCTGCCTGGTCCTCTCCTGAGGCTCCAACACCTAACCCAGATATTATGATTTCATTTAATGGCTGGGTAGGGGAGGCTGGACCAGAGCACAGTCAACCCTGCTGCTGGCCTTTGCATCTTCAGCAAAAGCCTTCTCTACATTGCACCCCATTGAGGAGCTCTCTAGAGTTGCCTCCAGTCCAAGAGCACTCCCAATAGCATAGGATCCTCAGAAGAGTAAAACCAGTAGCATTGAGAACCTTAGAGCAGAGTCCTTGCCACAAAATAGGAGCCCATCCCCACCCCTCCACCCTCTCAATTCAGTTCCACTATCAAACCAGTTCTGAATTTGTGTTCAGTTCTGGTGTCTCTCAAAATGTTACTGGAAAAATTCTGCATAAAAAGCTTATGCAAAATTAACTCTTTGTAACCATACTTCCCCATTTAGCAATAGATTATGTCACAAAGTTCCTTCTCCACAGGAGCTTCTGTCCCTCTGGAGTTCTGGGTAAATAGCTTTTGCAGATGAAGGAGCTCTGTGGCTGTTCTTCCCCCTGCTCACCAAGTAATGGAAGCAGAGCACTCCTTACCCTCTAGAGCTTCAGGCCATTGGGCTTACAGCTGCAACCAGCCAAAAGGTCTGAGTTATATTTGCCCTGTTGCAAAAGCAGAGATACCACTGAATTCAGTTACAGCAAACACAGAATATAAAGCATACCAAAAGAATAATCTACCTACCTGGGACATCCAAAATGACCAGTGCATCCCCTGGATAGCAGGTTGGGGACCATTCACATGTGGACAGCTCCAAATAATGGATAAGGAATTGTGGACCTAAGGTTGTGTGCCTGGGACTGGTAACCCTGCCATGTAAAAATAAACTTACTACAGAAACAGACACCAGGAGCCATACTGGTATGCAACAGCCTCGAACAAGAGATCAACATCATGTGAAGAAGATGATGGGCATTGGTCAAACCCATAAGAAAGCCCATTTCCTGAAAAGTCCTTTGTTCTAGGCCAAATCAATAATGAAAATCTTATTTGGGAATGTGAGAACAATGTACAAAGCTACAAAAATTGCTCAAGTAATTAAAGAAATGGGTCTTGCTGTCCTCGGAATCAATGAGTGTAGATGGCCAGGTTTGAACAAACTACACATTAGAGAAACAAATAAGACCATCATCTACTTCGGGAGTGAGGATGGTAGACATGAAGCTAACATAGCAACCCCAATGTCGACTGAAGTAGAGCAGGCACGGACTGAGTTGGGAATTAGTCAATGACAGAATTATTAGAGCTCACATTCAGACTAGATTCTTCAAACTAACAATCAAACAATGCAACGCACCAACCAATGAAAGTCAGATGAAGAAAAAGATGCTTTTTATGATTTATTACAAGATGGGTTAACCAAGGTTCCAAAACATTGTATCATAGAGACTATGGGTAATTTTAATGCAGAAGTTGGAAGTAACTATGATGGGTTTTGGTAAATTATAGGCAATTGTGGCAGGGTTTTTTTTCTACATGAACCAAAATGATGAATGAGTAGAAATGTGCAGTGTAAACAGTCTACTGATAGGTGGAACAATAATTCCCTCAAAGAATTCCATGAAGTGACATGGAACTTCCCAGAGGGTACTATTAAAAAAAGAACAGGTTGGTCACTTCTGCAACTCACAAAAGTTTTGCAGCTTTTTGGCTGATGTATGTGCTTACTGGGAGCAGATATGGGCAGTGACCATAACCTCTGTATTGCTAAATTGAAGATCAAGTTAGAGAGGATGAAGAAGGTTACAAGAAATCTGTGCAGCAACCGTGCACAATTAAGAGACCTCAACGCAAAAAGCGCTTTTCTGCTTGAACTGAAGAATAGGTTCTGTGTTATAATGGAGTTAACTGAAGAAAATCAAGACATTGCTACTCTGTGGGAAAACATCAGATAGCGCTATCTAGAAAGTGCAAAGACAGACTTTGTTGTTATTAGAACTAAAAGGGAAGAACAGATTAGCAATTTTACTTGGGTAAAGTGTAAAGCAAAAACTCATGAATGCTAAGACGTGAAAAGACAGGCAAGTGGCAAGAAGAATACAGTTTTGTATACAGGGAGGTAAAAAAGGAGTGCCAGCAAAGATAAAAAAGGCATATATTGTTAGAAAGTTTCAAGAGGATGAAAATGTTAGCCAAAGAAGTAACCTTACAATCTTGTATAAGAATCAAACAGCTAATAGGAAACTTCAGCAGTACTGGAAACCCTATTAAAGATGTAAATGGAAATACTCTTAGTACAGGAGGAAATACTCTTAATACAAAGGAAAAGACAGACAGAACATTTTCAGGCTGTTTTAAACAGACCAAGCCCAAGACAATTACTAGAAATAAGCGATGAAGACCTACCACTAGAGCTTGAAATTGATTTAAGAGATACTATGATGGAAGAAGTTAGAAAAGCCATCAGTAAACTCAACAAAGAGAAAGCCCCTGGAGAGGATAACATTACTGGAGAAATGCTTAAAGCAAGTGATGAAACAGCCCTCCAGGATTTCCTTGTGTTTTTGGAGAGTGTATGCAGTGAAGAACCAAACCGAGTGAAAGAGGCCATATAGTAAAATTGCCAAAGAAAGGGGACCTTACCATCCACAATTAAACTCAGTGCCTGTGAAAATCTTGTGCAAAATCAATCTGGAATTTATCAAGAAACAAATAGATTTTCAACTTGGAAATTAGCAGGTTTTAGACCACTGAGATCATGTGCAGACCATATTGTTGTTCTCAGATGTATTACAGAACAAGGCATGGAGTGGCAAGTGCCTTGTGATACATTTTCTAGATTCCTAGAAGTCTTTTAACAGTGTACACAGAGACAGTCTTTGGACAATTATGGCATATTATGAAGTACCAGTAAAAATAATAAGAATAATTTAGGATCTATATGATAATGCCGAATGTGCAGTTAGAGATGGTGACAACATCAGCCAATGGTTTGCAGTGACAACTAGCATAATGCAAGGTTATATTAAGTCCCCACTATTGTTTGCAGTGGACATTGACTATGTCATGAGGAAAGTAACCACAGAAGGAGTTTTATGTTTAATGTAAAAGAAGACCCAGCTTTTGGCAGATACAGCAAAACAAATTGTTTTATTCATCAAAAGGGGAAAACAAAATATATGGCTATCAATGTCCTCAAAGTAACCATCAGAGTGGATGAAAGAACACTAGAAGTAGTAAGTCATTTTACCTATCTAGGGAGTGATAAGTGCAATGATGTTGACACCATGCTAGATGTCAAGCAATGACTATCAAAAGCAGCAAACAACTTTCATAAACCTGAAAAGATTTGGAAAAATAGCATGATTGGCACTGAAATAAAGTTATGAATTTTTAACACTGGCGTGTCCGTCCTCTTTATGGACCAGAGTTGTGGAAATCCACAACAGAAATTTATAAGAAGATCAGTTCATTCCAAAATAAGTGCCTGCAGAAGATCTTCAGAGTCCATTGGAAAGAGTTTCTTGCAACATCAGCAATCCTAAATAGAGAAAACCAATCTAAAGCATCAAATATTGTAAGAAGGCAACAAGGGATATATTTAAGACATGCTTTAAGGATGCCACCAACATGACTTCCATGGCAAATGATAAAATGGACACTACCTGGAAAGAGACAATGAGGCCAACCTAGAGAAAAAGCATGGAGAACAGTAGAGAAAGAAACCAGACCCAGCAACATGACACTCGAAAGCCTGAACAGATCAGTACTAGACCGAAATAAATGGTGGAAACTGGTGGATGCCCTACGCATCTGAAGGTTAGGGATAAAGGGGAAAAATAAATACTTTACATAGACTCTGTGCTTTATGCATGAATCTTGGGGCCGGTATGCATATACTGTCTTTAAGTGATTCACTACACATTATGATGTAGAGAGGATGATCAACCTATGTTAGCTAAAAGTCAGTTGTGTCTTCAGCACAGAATGCTGAAATACACCAACAGCCAAACTGTGTGTCATCAACTGCGACTGGATAAGGTGACAGTTGTACTGGACAGAGGGTGTTAATTCTAGGGTAGATATCTCTTGTTTCTCCTTCCTTTCAAAATATCTGGCAATTCTAGGTGGGCACAGATCATTCAGAGGAAAAGGACCTAGAAGAGACTAAAAAGCAAGGAAAAAGAGCAGTCCTTTTCCTGCTCATTTTTGAAAGCTGCATCTCATTTCAGCATATACCAAAGGGTCTGACTGATGAGTCTCCAGGGCCTGGCGACTCACTATTTCATGGCCGAGGACTGCTAAGAAGCACAACTTATCAGAAGTTTGTAAAGACCTGTAGTGGTTGCCTCTACTATTGCTTAGGAGTGATGGATGAGGCAAGCAACACAGGTTTAAACATGGTTCTTGCTAATATATTTTCTATACTCAATGTAGACAGGACCTTTGACATAAGAAAAGAAAGAAAATAAGGAAATCACCACTAACTATATGCAAATACTCCTCCCAAGAATCAGCCTTCTTCTCTACTGGAGAGTGAAATTTATCCCCTTTCCATTGGACACCATCTGCTCCTGAACAGAAGATAATCATCAATTTTTAGCAGCCCTCATTCTTAGGATCCCCTTGAAAATAAAATCAAAACAGATTCTTTTCTCGTTAGGAAGACTAATGGCCACTGAAGCGGACACTGGACTCCTAGGTCTGTCCTGGAGATGTGTAAGGCCACATCCTCAGCTGGTTTAAGTCAGCATTGCTGTGCTGATATCAATGAAACCATTTCAATTTACACCTGGTGAGGATGTGACCCATAATGTTTTGCTTCCTGGCTTCTATTTACATGCTCTATATATTTATAGTGCATACCAACATATGCATATACAAAGCACCAAGCTAGTGGAGGAGGTCTATTTCTTAACAAAGCCAACCACTTCCAACATTTCTTGTACACCAGCTGCCTCGCTTTTTGTCATCAAATATTAACTACTTTGAAATGAAAGCAACACAGTGTAGAGCACTCAGCCACAACGTGAGTAGGGCCTCTGTGAGAGCAGTCTAAAGCAATGAGATAAATTGAACATGAAGTAGCAAGACAGCCAATTTCACACCCAACAGCCAAGCAGAAAGTTAAACTCATGGGTCAATTGGGGCTTAGAGTGGCTTAGTCATTAGAGTTCAACTCCATGGCAAACAGTAGCTGTAAATAGGCTGAGTTATTTGCTGATTAAAATTCTGTGATCAAATTCTGCTC
This sequence comes from Mauremys reevesii, assembly GCF_016161935.1. Taxonomy (NCBI): domain Eukaryota; kingdom Metazoa; phylum Chordata; order Testudines; family Geoemydidae; genus Mauremys; species Mauremys reevesii. The sequence continues at coordinate 145,037,524 of NC_052625.1, read as the reverse complement.
TCAGTTACATCACTGTAAATCAGGAGTAACTCCACTAACTTTCAGTGAGAGCAACATTTCACTTGTGCAAATTATTATTATCATGCAATACATATGCCTTATTTTGCCAATAGTTTAAGATGCTCTGATTTTTTAGCTCTGCTTCTATGTTGTAGATGTTCTATGGTCTGATAACATATGGCAAGAATATGTTCATTTCTTTAAAACAGAAAATTAATCAAAGCTTCAGTCTTGCCTTAATGCCTTTCATCCCCTTGTAAATGCTTTAATTTGTTTTGATTGCCTTCTGAGAACAGGTCAAGAGGTAAGATAAAAAGTCTTCCATTACACTGAAGTACCTAGCTACCTACATATCAGAACATATAGTAAAGAAAAATTTAGGAAAGAAATATTTTTCTAAATCAACTTTATTGACCAAGTTGCCTGCCTTGATAAAGATTTCAACAATGAAATCACTTTATATGTATTTTCTGTAATTCCTCTATTGTTATCATATTTTTAACAGTCACGTTTTTTATTGCCAGATGTCCAGTTAATCAATGCTCATGGGAATGCTTGTGATCTCCAACTGAGTGTGCTGGCAAAACAGAAACAGATGGCCCTGGATTTGTTCTCTAATGCATCTTTACTGCAGTGTAGCCCTTGCATAGATTTCTCCACTGCACTAATTAAGTAGTCTCAAGTATCAGAGGGGTAGCTGTGTTAGTCTGGATCTGTAAAAAGTGACAAAGAGTCCTGTGGCACCTTATAGACTAACAGAAGTATTGGAGCATAAGCTTTCGTGGGTGAATACCCACTTCGTCAGATGCATGTATGTGGTGGACCACCACATGTGTCTGACGAAGTGGGTATTCACCCACGAAAGCTTATGCTCCAATACTTCTGTTAGTCTATAAGGTGCCACAGGACTCTTTGTCGCTAATTAACTAGTGTTTACCATCTTAAGTTCTCCACATTGCAAGTCACATGCCACTTACTGATCATAAGAACATAAGAATGGCCATCCTGGGTCAGACCAAAGGTCCATCAAGCCCAGTATCCTGTCCTCTGACACTGGCCAATGGCAGGTGCCCCAAACGGAATGAGCAGACTTGGTTATCATCAAGTGATCCATGCACTGTCACCCAATCCCAGCTTCTGGCAAACAGAGGCTAGGGACACCATTCTTGCCCATCCTGGCTAATAGCCATTGATGGACCTATCTAGCTCCCCTTGAATCCTGCTATAGTATTGGCCTTCACTGTTAACCTCTAGCAAGGAGTTCCAGAGGTTAACAGTGCGTTGCATGAAAAATACTTTCTTGTATTTGATTTAAACCTGCTATCTATTAATTTCATTTGGTGACCCCTAGTTCTTGTGTTATGAGAAGGAGTGAATAACACTTCCTTATTTACTTTCTCTATACCACTCATGATTTTATAGACCTCTATCATATCCCCACTTAGTCACCTCTTTTCCAAGCTGAAAAGTCATAGTCTTATTAATCTCCCCTGATACAGAAGCTGTTCTATAATTTTTGTTGCCCTTTTCTGAACCTTTTCCAATTCCAATATATCTTTTTTGAGATGGGGCGACCACATCTGCATGCAGTATTCAATGTGTAGGCATACCATGGATTTATATAGAGGCAATATGATATTTTCTGTCTTATTATCTATCCCTTTCTTGATGATTCCCAACATTCTGTTTGCTTTTTTGACTGCCGCTGCACAGAGAGTGGATGATTTCAGAGAATTATCCACAATGACTCCAAGATCTCTTTCTTGAATGGTAACAGCTAATTTAGACCCCATCCTTGTATGTATATAGTTAGGATTATGTTTTCCAATGTGCATTACTTTGCATTTATTAACATTAAATTTCATCTGCCATTTTGTTGCCCAGTCACCCAGTTTTGTGAGATCCTTCTGTAGCTCTTCGCAGTCTGCCTGGGACTTAACTATCTTGAGTAGTTTTGTATCATCTGCAAATCTTGCCACCAAACTGTTTACCCCTCTTTCCAGATCATTTATGAATATGTTAAATAGGACTGGGCCCAGTACAGATCCCTGGGGGACATCACTATTTACCTCTCTCCATTCTAATCACTGACCATTTATTCCTACCCTTTGTTTTCTATCTTTTAACCAGTTACCAGTCCATGAGAGAACCTTCCCTCTTATCCCATGACTGCTTATTTTGCTTAAGAGCCTTTGGTGAGGGACAAGGAGCAAGGACTTGCAACTTATTTATTCATAAGTTTCTTAGGCCTGGTGTACACTACAAAGTCGGGCTGCCCTAAATTTCTGGACTTTAGCAAAGCTTTTGATACAGTCTCCCACAGTATTCTTGCCAGCAAGTTAAAGAAGTATGGGCTGGATGAATGGACGGTAAGGTGGATAGAAAACTGGCTAGATGGTTGGGCTCAACGGGTAGTGATCAATGGTTCCATGTCTAGTTGGCAGCCGGTATCAAGTGGAGTGCCCCAAGGGTCGGTGCTGGGGCCGGTTTTATTCAATATCTTCATTAACGATCTGGAGAATGGTGTGGACTGCACCCTTAGCAAGTTTGCAGATGACACTAAACTGGGAGGAGTGGTTGATATGCTGGAGGGTAGGGATAGGATACAGAGGGACCTAGACAAATTAGAGGATTGGGCCAAAAGAAATATGATGAGGTTCAACAAGGACAAGTGAAGAGTCCTGCACTTAGGACGGAAGAATCCCATGCACTGCTACAGACTAGGGACCGAATGGCTGGACAGCAGTTCTGCAGAAAAGGACCTAGGGGTTACGGTGGACGAAAAGCTGAATATGAGTCAACAGTGTGTCCTTGTTGCCAAGAAGGCTAATGGCATTTTGGGTTGTATAAGTAGGGGCATTTCCAGCAGATTGAGGGATGTGATCATTCCCCTCTACTCAGCACTGGTGAGGCCTCATTTGGAGTACTGTGTCCAGTTTTGGGCCCCACACTACAAGAAGGATGTGGATAAATTGGAGAGAGTCCAGCGGAGGGCAACAAACACGATTAGGGGGCTGGAACACATGACTTATGAGGAGAGGCTGAGGGAACTGGGATTGTTTAGCCTGCAGAAGAGAAGAATGAGGGGGGATTTGATAGCTGCTTTCAACTACCTGAAAGGGGGTTCCAAAGAGGATGGATCTAGACTGTTGTCAGTGGCAGAAGATGACAGAACAAGGAGTAATGGTCTCAAGTTGCAGAGGGGGAGGTTTAGGTTGGATATTAGTGTAAGCAGAGTCAGGATGAGCTCTACCCTGACATCTGGTGGTAGATTATGGGGAGTGCAGAAAGAAGTTTCAAGTATTTGCATTAGCATTTCAGTTATTTGTATTGGCACTCCCACCCCACTTAGCATACCGCAAAGCAGCATGGGATGGTTATTTTCACAGCTATGGGAGCCCCAATTTCATTGTTATTGGGGCAGGAGCAATAAAATGTTGTCACCCCGATTAAGTAAATGAGGAACTACAAAACTGTCTTATGATGGAGGGTTTCATTGTCAACTAAATAGCACTTGCTAGACAAGGGACATGGGTTCCAAAACCCAGTCAAGAGAGAGGGGCTGGGGACAGATGTCTGTACTTGGTGGTGCAGGCTCCTTGTGTGAGCCAGAAGCACCAGTTCCAACTATGCCTCTCTCCACCGTGGAATGTCAGAGTTAATTTTTGATTCCCTTAAGAATCTAGATACAGGTTACTGAGCTGAACTCATGGGCACTGAGGCTCCCCTACTATGAGCTGAAATAACTGAAGAGCTGGACTTGCTGAGCTGAGAGCACTGAGCACTGTGCTAATGAGTGGGGAGCCTGAAGCAATACCAACAAAGAATCCTGTGGCACCTTATAGACTAACAGACGTTTTGCAGCATGAGCTTTCGTGGGTGAATACCCACTTCTTCGGATGCAAGACTTGCATCCGAAGAAGTGGGTATTCACCCACGAAAGCTCATGCTGCAAAACGTCTGTTAGTCTATAAGGTGCCACAGGATTCTTTGTTGCTTTTACAGATCCAGACTAACACGGCTACCCCTCTGATACTTGAAGCAATACCGCGGAGCAGAGCAGCTGGCAGAGCGGAGTGGAGCAGTTGGTGCAGCCACGGGGTGAGTGGAGCCAAGCAGCTCGCGAGGATGGCTGGAGTGGATCACAGGACAGCTGGTGGACCAGAGCAGCTGGCAGAGCGGAGCAGCCCACAGAGCAAGTGGAGCTGAGCTGTTTGCAGAGACGACTAGTGGAAGCAGAACCCCACGAAGAGGCAGGGCAGTTGGCCCCGAAACCACGTAAGGTGCCCCTTTCTACCCAGGCTGGGGAGGGGGACCTCTGCAGAGAGATTCTTGAACTCTGGGGCTGCACTGACCCGGGACAGAGACTTTTGGATTGTGGGACTTTTGGGACTGTGGGTGATTTGGGGGTTGCTGGACTCAAGGGCCCAGAGAGAGGGACACGGCCCAATTTGCTGGGGTGGGTCTTTGCTCAGGGTTTGACCTATGAACTCTAGCTGAGGTATTTTCCCAATTTAATGCTTGTTGTTTATCATGTAATTAAACCTTTTCTGCTACACCAAGACTCTGTGCTTGCGAGAGGGGAAGTATTGCCTCCTTGAGGCGCCCAGGGGTGTGTGTAAGATTTTCCCAGGTCACTGGGTGGGGGCTCGAGCTGGTTTTGCATTATGTTGAGGGGAAGGGACCCCTATGTATTGAACCCGGCCCTTGCTGCTATCGTTTCGGCCAGGCAGAAGGGTTACATTAGGAAAAACTTTTTCACTAGTAGGGTGGTGAAGAACTGGAATGGGTTACCTAGGGAGGTGGTGGAATCTCCTTCCTTAGAGGTTTTTAAGGTCAGGCTTGACAAAGCCCTGGCTGGGATGACTTAGTTGGGTTTGGTCCTGCTTTGAGCAGGGGGTTGGACTAGATGACCTCCTGAGGTCCCTTCCAACCCTGAGATTCTATGATTCTATGATCACAACAATTCTCCCCATGCCCAGTACTTTATTTAGCTGAACAGGGATGTTTCTTTTATCCCTTGAACAATCTTGAAGCTTCCATGGAGGCATTCCGCAACCTTCTCCCAAACATTTCTAGGAATGGCAGCCTTGTTTCTTCCCCTGTGATAGGAGACTTTCCCATGCCACTCTAATAACTTCTGCTCGCATCCCAGGCAGCTTCAGGACAACAGCAACAGTTGCATCCTGTGCCTTTGTTACCCTCCGGAGTGAAACAGCAGCCAAGATCACCACTGCCTGTGAAAACATTGCCAATATTCATGACACTCTGTCTATGCTCATACCCGGGGCACTCAGTGTTTAACACTTCCATGCAACAGACCACCACCCTACCAGGCCATACTCACCATGGCCTGAGCTGCAGAGAGGTGCTCCAAAGCTAAAGTGACAATTAACTTTTCTTATTAGAGGTATTTTTTGGACTAATGTAAGATAAGTCTAAAAAATCCCTTCCTTTTTCCATTGTGACTGCAACTCGACCAGTGTCTCTGTCTACCATAATCAGCAACCTCTGCTGGGGTGGCCTTGAGAGGTGCCCCCTCCACACCTGCTGAACATCTGACCATGATCAGGCAAAGAAAGAAGCGTACCAGGGAGGATATGTTCTGTAAGATCTTCCAATTCTCTACAGCTGCTGCCTATCAACAAAGCATTGGACGGCCTGACTATCCGAGACCAGGGTGAAGGACTAAGAATGGAGAGAGTGGTTGCTGCAGGAGAAGCAGAGGAGCCAAGAGGTGCAGCGAGAAATGCACCAGGACATTGTGGATTTGCTCAGGCAAATGCAGATATTGTAGAGCATTATCCAGCTATGTGCCCAAAGACTCTTGCCACAGCAGTCTTTCCAATCTACGGAAAACTCCATGGTTGCTGCTCCCTGTACTCCTCAGCATGGCACAAACTCTTACCCCAACCACTCCATGCCAGGTGAAAATGAGTAGAACCATGACTACAACTACACTGACCTGAGATAACCAGGGGATCAGCCACCAAGCACAATGCACTACACGTTTTGTAACACGAAACATTGTGTTACGTTTTTAATATGTAAATATGTGTTTATTGTTTTGGGGTTTTTTTAAATATGGGTCACCCTTCTACAGCATTGCTAAAATGTTATTAACTTCTGTATTTGCACTTTAACTTTATTGTGTGCAAAGAAATGGGAAATAAATTTCTATTAGTTTAAACCAAACACCATTGGCACATTACAATTGTCATAACAGGAGTGAATAACCCACCCATATTTAAGCTCTATACACATGAAGGCACAGCAGTTTAAAAAAGTATACACAACCCTACTATAGTTGATTGTTAAAATATTCTTTTAAGGCATCCCTCAGCCATATAGCACCATAGTTGGTTCTTCCAATAGCCCTTGTGTCTGGCTGTTTAAATTCAGCAGACGGACAGACCACCTTGCTCCTCCACCCTGCCAGTAGCCTTTCTCCTTTCCCCGAGCAGATATCAACATGTAACTATCACAATGGGAATGTTTGCCTTGTTTAGATCCAGTCTAGGCAACCTTTTAATCTACTAAAAGCACATTCAACAGTCATCCGGCACCTGCTGAGTCAGTAGCTGAATCTTTTTTGGTGCTCTCAAGGTGAACAGTGTATGTCTTTCCAAGCCAGGGGAGCCAGGTATAGATCCCCCAATATCACTACTGGAATTTCAAGATCACCAGTGGGAATGAACCAGTCAGGGAAGAATGTCCCTGCTTGCAGCTTTTAGACAATTCCTGTGTTCTTAAAGAAGCAAGCATTGCATACCTTCTTTGACCAGCTCACACCAATATCAGTGAAACATCTCTGGCGATCCACTGATGCTTGCATGGCCATGTACCTCTTTCTGTTGGTGTTCTCAGTGGTGAAGTGTTTTCAAATAGCAGAATAGAGATATCTGTACCATCCACTGCCCCATTGCAGTTTGGGAACCCCATTGCTTCAAATCCATCTACTATTTGCTGCACATTGTCAAGAGCCACAGTCTGGTGCAGCAGGATAGGTTTAATGACCTTGTACCCTTAGATGACAATGGCCCCCACTGTGGATATTCCAGCTCCAAATTTGATTCTGACTGACTGCTAGCAATCTGGTGTTGCAAGCCTCCAGGGCATGATCGCCACTCACATAGACTCATAGACTTTAAGGTCAGAAGGTCATGATCATATAGTTTGACCTCCTTCACATCACAGGCCACAGAACCTGAGTCACCCACTCCTGTAATAGACACTAACCTGTGGCTGAGTTACTGAAGTCCTCAGATCATGGTTTAAAGACTTCAAGTTACAGAGAATCCACAATTTATACAAGTTTAAACCTGCAAGTGACCTATACCCCATGCTGCAGAGGAAGGCAAAAAACTCTCAGGGTCTCTGCCAATCTGATCCAGGGAAAAATTCCTTCCCAACCCCAAATATGGTAATCAGTTAGACCCTGAGCATGTGGGCAAGACCCAACAGCCAGGCACCTTGGAAAGAATTCACCGCAGTAACTCAGAGCTCTCCCCATCCAGTGTCCCATCACCAGTCATTGGTGATATTTGCTGCTAGCAGTCACAGATCGGCTACATGCCATTGTAGGCAGTCTCATCATAACATCCCCTCTATAAATGTATCGAGCTCAGTCTTGAAGCCAGTTAGGTATTTTACCTCCACCTCTCCCCTTGGAAGGCTGTTCCAGAACTTCACTCCTCTGATGGTTAGAAAACTTCATCATATTTCAAGCCTAAATTTGTGGATAGCCATTTTATATCCATTTCTTCTTGTGTCAGCATTGATGCTCAACTTAAATAACTCCTCTTCCTCCCTGGTACTTATCCCTCCGATGTATTTATAGAAAGCAATCATATCTCCACTCAGCCTTCTTTTGATTAGGCTAAACAAGCTAAACTCTTTGATTCTGCTCTCCTATGGCAGATTTTCCATTCCTCGGATTATCCTAGTCGCCCTTCTCTGCATCTGTTCCAGTTTCAATTAATCTTTCTTAAACATGGAAAATTGGAATTACACACAATATTCCAGGTAAGGTCTCACCAGTGCCTTGAATAATGATATTAACACTTCCCTCTCTCTACTGGAAACATCTCACCTGATCAGGGGCAGCTCCAGGCCCCAGCACGCCAAGCGCGTGCTTGGGATGGCAAGCCGCGGGGGGCGCTCTGCCCGCGCTGCGAGGGTGGCAGGCAGGCTGCCTCCGGCGGCGTGCCTGCGGAGGGTCCGCTGGTCCTGCGGCTTCGGTGGACCTCCAGCAGGCAAACCGGAGGCAGTCTGCCTGCCATGCTTGGGGCGGCAAAATCCCTAGATCTGCCCTTGCACCTGATGCATCTTAGGACTGCATTAGCCTTTTTCATATCTGCATCACATTGGCAACTCATAGTCATCCTTTGATCAACAAATACACCCAGGTCTTTCTCCTTCTCTGTCACTTTCAACTGATACATCCCCAGCTTATAGCAAAAATTCTTGTTGTTAGTCCCTAAATGCATGTCCTGGCACTTTGCACTATTAAATTTCATCCCATTTCTATTACTCCAGTTTACAAGTTTACTTCTCCACTGTCAGTGAAGCTCTCAATCTGGTGTCTCTGCGCTGGAGGGCTGGGGTAAGCTCAGCATACAGATCCAGGAACGTGGCCCTTCACACTGGAAAGTTCTGTAGCTAGACTATTTGGGGTTTACCGTTTCAAGCTTTTATCTGCAGCTGTGAGGGCTAGACATCTACTTTTTTTAAAATAAAAAAATAGCTGAGATTTTCAAGTAATAACCTGATTCCAGCAGCTGGGGTGCTAACAAAGCCACCAGATATCATGAGACTTGCAATAAAATTATGAGAGATGACAATGCTACCTACAACAAGCACAACTCTTCCACAGCCAGAATATGCAGGACTGGCTCTAGGCACCAGCAAAGCAAGCACGTGCTAGGGGCGGCACATTTCCAGGGGCGGCATTCTGGCCAACGTCTTCAAAAATTCCAACATCAAGCCCCAGCTCTCCTACGGCAACAAAGTGCCCACCCACTGCCTGGACATGGCGGGCAGTGACCCTCCAGCCTACTGCTACAAAGTCTGCCTGACCTCGCAGTCCACCAAGAGCGACATCATGTTCCTAAAGCCCTACAGCCAGGGCTGGCTCCAGCTTTTTTGCCGACCCAAGAGGTGAAAAAAAAACCAAACAAAAAAAACCCCGATTGAGTTATCACCGAAGTGCCGCCGAAAAGGATGAGACGGAGTGAAGGACTCACCGCCAAATTACCGCCAAAGACTGAAGCGGAGTTGTAGTGCCACTGAAGTGCCATGGAAGAGACGAATTCCTGCCGCAGACCAGACGTGCCGCTCCAAGAAAACACAGACTGCCACCCCTTTCTATTGGCCACCCCAGGCACCTGCTTCCTTCGCTGGTGCCCAGAGCCGGCCCGGCCTACAGCCCAAGACCCCCGAGGAACAACGAGAAAGCCACCGAGATCTTACCAGGGCTGGGAAGGAAGCCCCGAGTGGCCAATAACACCGTCAGTGCCGCCAGTCAAAAACAAATCAAAACAAAACATTGCAAAGTGCAAACGTGTAAAAGCCAAAAAAGGGGGGGAGGCAGCAAATTTTTTTTTGCTTGGGGCGGCAAAATATCTAGAGCCGGCCCTGGGAATATGGAGGGGTAAAGGAAGGAAAAAAGATGTCTGGTTTTTTTACCATTGCTTCTGTACATTACAGCTGCCCTCTCAGGAGCTTTAGCAGCAATTGATCCTCCCTTTGTCTCTTCAACAGTGGATTTCATATTAAGATCCACATTCTAGCTTCACTTGCAAGTGTGTGTTAAAAGAAAAGAAGAGACAATCTTTTTCTCCATTCAATAGTTGGGTATGCTGTGGCCACAATAAAGACCTAGTGCTCTCTTGAGCACAAGGTTGAGGTCTGGCAATGGGCAGTGATCAGTAGACCACAATGGGCAGGGCCGGCTCCAGACCCCAGCGCGCCAAGCAGGCGCGTGGGGCGGCATTGTCCTGGCAGGGCGGCATTTGGCTCCGGCGGACCTTCCGCAGTCATGCCTGCGGGAGGTCCACTGGAGCCCTGGGACGAGTGGACCTGCCGCAGGCATGACTGCGGCGGGTGCGCTGGTCCTGCGGCTCGGACGGAGCTCCCGCAGGCATGACTGCAGATGCTCCACCAGAGCCGCGGGACCACGGGACAGTCCGCAGGCACTTCTGCCCCGGCCGCGGGACCGGGGAAGGGCGACGCGAGCGGCGCGGTGCGCCGCCCTGCTTGGGGCGGCGGAATTTCTAGAGCCGCCCCTGACAATGGGATGTGTCCAGACCAGCCTTTCCTCTGTCTACCTGCTCATATCTGGGGCTGAGGACACTCATGGGGGCTAGTATGGGCAGATGCTGAGTGCCTCTTTGTGAAGTAGTGCAGGCAAGGCCCTCAGGCTGCTTTCGCTTAGTTGCTACAGCTCAGGAACCTCACTTTCCATTGCATGGAGTGCAGGAAGCCACAGCTTTGCCCTTAATGTTTCAGTTTAATTGAGTGGCCTTTTTGTTTTACTGCCTTACACATTACAGGGATATTTTTACATATTCAGTGGCAAGGTTTATACAAAAGACAATATAAACTTAAAACTCTCCTACAGTATTTAAAACACATTTATTTTCCTTTGTTACAACAGGAAGAAAACTTGGAACCATTTCTTCTAATCTTTGGTTTGGCTCCAAATCGGCTTTTACCAAATGTAAATGGACGTCTCTTTAAAATATTTTCTCAAACCTCTTTTGGGCTTTCCAAGTAAAAAAGTTGATGTGTTTTTGGAAGTTTGTGAACAATGGAATGTCAGATTTCGGTTACTGCTCTTAATATATTTAACCATTAACCATACTGTAATTGGCTCAGACAAAAGTTATTTCCCATACAAACAAGACCCAAAGGATGATGAAATAATTCTGAAATGTCAATCTTCAGATATGTTTTTACTAACATTACAGAAATTCCACGGGTCTCGATTTGGAAATAACAATAACATTGCCAAGTACAGACAGACTTTTAAAGCAGAATCAAATGAAGTGATTTGTACTCTAAAAATCCATTTTGGATTAAATCTTCCTAGCTTTGGAATTACAGTAATTTGCAAACCCTGTTGTATATGTGACTTTCCAAGGAGGAAGTACAGGGACTACTTGGTTTAATTACATAGATATGTTAGCTTTTCATTTCATAGATTATTAGGATTGGAAGGGACCTCAGGAGATCATCTAGTCCAAACCCCTGCTAAAAGCAGGACCAATCCCCAAATGGCCCCTCAAGGATTGAGCTCACAAACCTGGGTTTAACAGGCCAATGGTCAAACCACTGAGCTATCCCTCCCCCTTGAGAGCATGTACAAAATCTCTGCTGTCCCAGTTTGAAATGAGGGTTTTTCATCTCTCTCTCAGAATTATGTCACATAATTCAAACTAGTTCTGTGCTTTGGTTTTTAGACCATAATTGCACTGAATTGATGCCCAGTCACTGCAGTCTGTGAATAATGTTTATCTAATTCATTCTCTCCTATTTTATGTGGCTGTTGTTGTTGTAATTATTACCTTTGCACCTAAGAGCCCCAGTTATGGACCAGGACCCCATTGTGGACAAACACAGAACAAAAAGACAGCCCCTGCCTAGGGGCTTACAATCAATGGTGATATTCCTTTAAATTTGGTAATCTAACTCCAGTAATAATATGAAGCAATGTCAGTTAATTACATAGTCTCAATTACTTCACAATATGGAAATGATGCAAAACTCACATTACCTAGAAAGGACTTGATCCTGTAAGTGTTTGGGTCCCCTTAATTCCCATTAACTTTTGCTCAGCACCTCACAGTACTGGACCCTAAATTTGGCTATGATCAACTCAGAGACATTCTGTCACACTCCGACCTTGAGACAGGGGCCCACTTATTCATGACCTCAATTATTGCAATGCAATGTGCTTAGAGATGAAGTCTCCAGGTTTAAAAAAAAAAAAGGCTTCAGTTGGTTCAAAGTGCAATATCTAGCTTAGTGATCAACCCAGGCTTCTGAGGACAAATCACCCGAGTGGTGCACTCCTTACATGTGCTACTCAATGAATAGCTGGTCAAGTTCAAGGTTTCACTCCTGGCGCTTCAAAGCTGTCCATGGAACTAGCTCAAACTGTCTGATACTGTACAGTCATGACTACTCCCAGTTACTGCATTCATTCCCTGAGACAATGGAACTGTCAGCTGCAAGAGTGAAAGCTGTGAGTTATTTAAGTGTCAGTAGGCTACTCAGAGATGTACAAGATATAAAAGAAGACATAGTCCTATTAGGTTATCCATACATAAAAAATAAAACATATATTTTTGGTTTTGATTATAGACAGCAGCAAAGAAAGAATGAATAGAAAATCTCCGCCTGAGTGACAGTTCAGCATGGTTCTCTTTAAGTTTCTCTAACTCGAACCCTCTCCAAACCCTGCCACTGGCAGACGGGCAGTCAAACTTCCCACATTTAAAGGTGTAGTACAAAGAAAACAGAATCATGGTTGTATATACCACAGGTCCCCATTCCGAGGAGCTTACAATCTAGATAGATCAACAAATATACAAACCGGCAGATCCAGAGTTTCTGTAAATGTGCAATTCATTCTAAAGGGCCAGGTTCTGTCATCTTTCATCACAGTGGCTCAGATCCTAGGCACCTAATTCCCATTGAAATCACTGGGAATTAAGCGCTATGGCAAAGCCGACACCACAGACCATCTCTGTGGCCAGAGTTGGCATTGTGGTAGCTGTGTCTCAGTTCCCCGCCACACTGTCCTATGGCCCTTCAGCCAGACCATTTTGCAAAGTCCTTTACCCAAAGCCCCACGGCAATGTAAACAAAACCAGAGCTTCAGCCCGGCTGTGCTCCGCTGGCAGCCACAACATCCCAGGCATACCTCTGCTGCTCTATACTGGCCTCCTGGCTAACCAAAGGCTTCTGTGCCTTGCTCAGTCCCACAGCCCATGGGCTGGCACACTCCTTCCCTCACTCAGGGTTCAGACAGGCTACAGCTCCCTCAGGGCCCCTGCCTCCATCCAGGCTTCCAGCTCACCCCTGGAGTAGCCTCTGCGCTCCTTCTTAGCCGTGCTACTACAGGCTGCTTTCTCAGGGCAGGTCTGCACTTAAAATGTTGCATCAGCACAGCTGCGTTGCCATAGCACTTAAGTGAAGACACTCTTATGCCAACGAGAGAGCTTCTCCCATTGGCGTAGTTAATCCACCTCCTTGAGAAGTGGTAACTATGTTGACAGGAGAAGCCCTCTCGTTGACACAGCACAGTCTACACTGGCGGGTAGGTTGGTACAATTACATTGCTTAGGGGTGTGCGTTTTTCACACCCCTGAGCAGCATAGTTATACCAATATAAGTCTGTGGTGTAGATCTTGCTGCAGGGACAGGGACAGGGACCACTCTGCCTCTTCTCAGGTTCTCCTCCCCACAGCTGGGCTCATCCCACTGTTTATGGAGCTAGACTCTGCTTTCCCCCAGCTGGTCTTTATTTCTAATTAGGCCTGGCCCACCCTCCAGCGGCAAGCAGGCAGGTTAATTGGCCTCTTAGGCCCATACTAACCCTTTCTCAGCATGTGAGGGGGTGAACAAGACTGAACTTCACCTAGCACTGAGGCCTTTCTGTCTAGGGGGTGGGGAATACAGAATATTCTCTAGATACACTAACTGCCTATCTCTCTGCATTACTTTCTTGCTGGGCATCTTCCAACTGCAAATGAAGTCCGACCTTCTCATCTTCCAAAAACACTCCTCAACTTGGACTTTTCTTTAGGCCTTTGCTTCTTCTCTAGCTGGGCCATCAGCAAGCTTTGCTCACCACCTTCTCCCAACGATTTTGTGTCTCCATCACTTCAGTCAATTTCCTTTGTCCCTCCTGCCACTTATGCTGCTGGTGCCTTTCACACAGCTCTTTGCTTGAACTTCAAACCACTCGTGGGTGTCAACAGTTGTCCCCAGATCACCTATTTCCATTAGGGACTCTGACTGTGTACTCTCCCAGTGAATTGTTTTCACCTCCATCTGTACCCCAACTTCAGCAGGGTTTGTCACAGGAGTCATACTCCTCCCTTCCCGTCCCCTTCAGTCTCCTACTGAGGTGAATCCATTGCATATCTGTGAGGTCCACCATCCCCACTGTCACATCTTTCTGACTGATCTCCACTACAAGGGTGCTATAAGACCACTGCTCCTTTTCTTTCCAATTGCTGGAACCCTGGTCCTTTGTCTGGCTGCAGCTCATTGTCTGCTGAGGGCAATACCTTGTTAAATGCCCTACTTTTCCACAAAGAAATGACATAGTCCCTGTCCATAGTTCGGCAACAGGCTGAGCATCTGTGGGTTCTCCCATGATCTGCCTCTCCAGAATAAGTCTTTGTATCACAGCTCACATAGGGCTGGGGCAAGCGTACTCTGGGCTGGACCTCAGACCTCTGATATAGTTATTTTACTCACTATCTGTGTCTGCTGAGTAATTCTTTTCTCATGCTTTCCAGTGGGCTTTTTTTCTGCCCTCTCCAATATGGAAAGTTGCCTTTACAGCTCCAACTGCACCTCCCACAAGTTTCCTTTATGTTTCAGGAGCTGCAGGAGGACGGCCTGGATCTGTTTTGACTGTTTGGCTGCCTCTTGCAACTGGAACAGGACCTCTAGTGTCTGTGACTCCTCTTCCCTACCCCAACTTGGGAAAGTAAACAGTGCTCTTCTAAAGACGACATCTGCCTCTTTTGGCTCCATCTTTTCCCAGATCCCTCTTTTTCTCATAGGGAGTTTCAGTAGCTCCTGGAGAAGGCCCACTTATGGCAAAGTTACTTTCCAAAACACCCACTTGTGACCAGATATGGAGTTACAGCAGATGTGCCTCAGTTTCCCCCCCCCCCCCTGTCCTCTGGCCAAATACTACTGTAAGACTATTCTGCCCCTCTGTCCAGAGCACTTTTCTGAGTGCTGGCCCTTCTGGTGCCACAGAGTCAGGCTTCCAGAAGACCTCTGAAGAAGGCTGTCTGGTCAGGTCTGGTCTGCTCTCCTTCTCAGCCTTCTTTCAGGTTGCTTCCCAGAGAGAGGGAACTCTCAACCTCATTTCCTCTTCCTAACTGGGCTCACCCAGCTCTTTATAGAGACCAGCCCTGCTCTCCCCCTTCTGAACATTATTTCTAACTAGACTGGGCCACCCTCCAGGGGTGAGCAGGAAGGTTAATAGGCCTCTCAGGCCCATATTAACTCTTTCCCAACATGAACACCTCATCATGGGTGTCTTTGAGGATTTGGGGCCTGGAGCCTACTTACAGAGTAAAGTATTGCACAGAATGAGCAACAGTGGTAAAAATCTGGACCTCAGTAACTGCAAATTACTGAAGGAACGATCATACTGGAATTATACCGATGGTCCATCTAATCCAGTCTCTGACAATGGTCAGTACGAGCTGCCTCAGAAGAAGAAGAAACCTTGCTGTAGGTAGTTATGGGATAACCAAGCCCAAGGACAATTTCTTCCTAATTCCCATTCGATCCCGCATATATATATACACACATATCCTTCTGGAACTCTGCTTTATTTTTCAATCTTTATAATTATATTTATGTATATTTTTATTATCTAGATAAGTGTCCAAACTTTTTTTGAATCCTGCTAAGCTCAGTGGCCTCAGTGATACATGGTAGTAAGAAGTTCCACAGCCTAATTATAAATTATGTGAGAAAGTCTCTCTCTTATCAGGATCCTCAGATGCATAAACAATGGAATCTTGAGTAGGAGTAGAGCGATTATTTTATCTCTGTATTTGGTGACTGCCAATGGAACACTGTGTCCAGTTCTGGAGCCCACAATTCAAGATGGATGTTGATAAACTGGAGAATGTTCAGAGAAGAGTCATGAGAATGATTAAAGGATTAGAAAACATGCCTCATAGTGATAGACTCAAGGAGCTCAATCTATTTAGCTTCACAAAGAGAAGGTGATGAGATGTCTTCATTACTGTCTGTAACTATCTACACTGGGAACACATATTTAACCATGGGCTCTTCAGTCTAGCAGACAAAGGTATAACATGATCCAGTGGCTGGAAGTTGAAGCTAGAGAAATTCAGACGGAAAAGAAGGCGTAAAAAAGGGTCATGGTAGATTCTCCACCACTGACAATTTTAAAATCACATTTGGATGTTTTTCTAAAAGCTCTGCTCTAGGAATTATTTTGGGGAAGGCCTATGGTCTGTGTTATAAAGAAGGCCAGATTACATGATCACAATGGACCCTTCTGGCTTTGAAATCTATTAAATTGGCTTGTTTTTAATTTCATTGATTTAATTGCTTTGTATTGTGAGAAAAGGTAAAAGGAATTTCTTGATCTAAACCTTAAGTCTTTTCCTACAGTCATTTTCTATAGCTAGAGTAATATAAAAGTAATATTGTTTGCTTTTATTCTCTCAGCTTGCTAAGCTGTCGGGTCTTTCTAAAGCACATATTTCTTAAATTCCTGTGTTAGTTCACACCTAGTCCTAAGTTTTTATAGTGATAATGAATAATGATAACTTTATTTATAAAGAACTCCCTTTCACCAACATGCTCCAGCTGCTTGAAGAAGTATCAATAAAACACAATTAAATGTTTAAAAGAATAAAATATTTAAAAGACCAAATGCAGGAGGTGGCATAATTAAAATGGATGTAGCTACCCCAGAACCAACCATAAGCAAGACAAATAAATCTATTACAAGATAGTATTGTACTGATGGACAGTTTTATTGGTTTTCAGTGTTTTGTGGGAATCTGTATGAAGTAAGATATGTTCTACCCCAGGCAGAGTTCAGTAGCCAATGTAGCACATTCTATGGGTAGGGAATGTGCAATAACTGAGATGGGTGTAGGACCCTTGTCAGTGAATAGGAATATGGAGAGTTTTTGGTTTGCTATGGAGGGTTCGGGTCATAATGGGGCCACTGAAGAGAAATGAACTCCCAAATTCATCTTTAAAGATGGTGGTGGTGGAGTGAGCAGTGTGGGGTGGATGTTGTAGCTGGGTGCTGACATATCAGCGACCCTAAAGCCTGGGACTCTGAGTGACACCACATGCTTTGTGCATGGTTGGGGATGACATTATGCTGTATCTAATTATGCCAGTGTTTAATGGGCGGAGGGGTGAAATCTCATATTATGAAGAGTTAAATGGAAAGATAAACAAAAATAGATCTGGGACTAGGGTTTTTGATTTTAAAAGGGCTAACTTTAAAAAATTAAGGAAATTAGTTAGGGAAGTGGATAGGACTGAAGAACTTGTGGATCTAAAGGTGGAGGAGGCCTGGAATTACTTCAAGTCAAAGTTGCAGAAACCTCAGAAGCCTGCATCCCAAGAAAGGGAAAAAAAATTCATAGGCAGGAATTGTAGACCATGAGCAAGCATCTCAGAAGGGTGATTAAGAAAAAGCAGAAAGCCTACAAGGAGTGGAAGATGGGAGTGATCAGCAAGGAAAGCTACCTTACTGAGGTCAGAACATGTAGGGATAAAGTGAGAAAGGCCAAAAGTCATGTAGAGTTGGACCTTGCAAAAGGAATTAAAACCAATAGTAAAAGGTTCTATAGCCATATAAAGAAGAAGAAAACAATGAAAGAAGAAGTGGGACTGCTAACCACTGAGGATGAGTGGAGGTTAAGGACAATCTAGGCATGGCGCCCGCGCCGCTTCCAGCAGCTCCCATTGGCCTGGAGCAGTGAACCACAGCCAGCGGGAGCCGCGATCGGCTGGACCTGCGGACGTGGCAGGTAAACAAACCGGCCCGGCCTGTCAGGGGCTTTCCCTACACAAGTGGCGTCCCAAGTTTGGGAAACACTGATCTAAACAAATACTTTCCCTCAGTCTTTAATGAGGCTAATGAGGAGCTTAGGGATAATGGTAGGATGACAAAAGGGAATGAGGATATGGAGGTAGATATTACCACATCCGAGATAGAAGCCAAACTCGAACAGCTTAATGGGACTAAATCGGGGGGCCCAGATAATCTTCATCCAAGAATATTAAAGGAACTGGCACATGAAATTGCAAGCCTATTAGCAAGAATTTTTAATGAATCTGTAAACTCAGGAGTTGTACCGTATGACTGGAGAACTGTTAACATAGTTCCTATTTTTAAGAAAGGAAAAAAAAGTGATCCGGGTAACTACATCTGTTGTATGCAAGGTCTTGGAAAAAATTTTGAAGGAGAAAGTAGTTAAGGACATTGAGGTCAATGGTAATTGGGACAAAATACAACATGGTTTTACGAAAGGTAGATCGTGACAAACCAACCTGATCTCCTTCTTTGAGAAGGTAACAGATTTTTTAGACAAAGGACACACAGTGGATCTAATTTACCTCGATTTCAGTAAGGCATTTGATATGGTTCCACGTGGGGAATTATTAGCTAAATTGGAAAAGTTGGGGATCAATATGAAAATTGAAAGGTGGATAAGGAACTGGTTAAAGGGGAGACTATAACGGGTCGTAATGAAAGGTGAACTGTCAGGCTGGAGGAAGATTACTAGTGGAATTCCTCAGGGATCAGTTTTGGGACCAATATTATTTAATCTTTTTATTACTGACCTTGGCACAAAAAGTGGGAATGTGCTAATAAAGTTTGTGGATGACACAAAGCTGGGAGGTATTGCCAATACAGAGAAAGACTGGGATATCATACAGGAAGATCTGGATGACCTTGTAAACTGGAGTAATAGTAATAGGATGAAATTTAATAGTGAAAAGTGCAAGGTTATGCATTTAGGGATTAATAACAAGAATTTTTGTTATAAACTGGGGGACACATCACTTGGAAGTAACAGAGGAGGAGAAGGACCTCAGAGTATTGGTTGATCACAGGATGACTATGAGCTGCCAATGTGATATGGCAATGAAAAAAGCTAATGTGGTCTTGGGATGCATCAGGCGAGGTTTTTCCAGTAGAGATGAGGAGGTGTTAGTACCATTATATAAGGCACTGGTGAGACCTCATCTGGAATACTGTGTGCAGTTCTGGTCTCCCATGGTTAAGAAGGATGAATTCAAACTGGAACAGGTTCAGAGAAGAGCTACTAGGATGATCCGAGTAATGGAAAACCTGTCTTATGAAAGGAGACTCAAATTGCTTGGCTTGTTTAGCCTAACCAAAAGAAGCTTGAGGGGAGATACGATTGCGCTCTATAAATATATCAGAGGAATAAATACCAGGGAGGGAGAGGAATTATTTAAGCTCAGTACCAATGTGGACACAAGAACAAATGGATATAAACTGGCCATAGGGAAGTATAGACTTGAAATTAGATGAAGATTTCTAACCATCAGAGGAGTGAAGTTCTGGAACAGCCTTCCAAGGGGAGCAGTGGGGGCAAAAGACATATCTGGCTTCAAGACTAAGCTTGATAAGTTTATAGAGGGGATGGTATGATGGGATAGCCTAATTTTGGCAATTAATTGATCTTTGACTATTAGCGGTAAATATGCCCAATGGCCTGTGATGGGATGTTAGATGGGGTAGGATCTGAGTCTTTCCTGGATATCTGGCTGGTGAGTCTTGCTCACATGCTCAGGGTTTAGCTGATGGCCATATTTGGGGTCCTCCAGGGCAGATTAGCAGAGGCCCTGGGTTTTTTTTGCCTTCCTCTGCAGTGTGGGGCATGGATCCCTTGCTGGAGGATTCTCTGCACCTTGCAGTCTTTAAACCATGATTTGAAGACTTCAATAGCTCAGACATAGGTTAGGGGTTTGATACAGGAGTGCGTGGGTAAGATTCAGTGGCCTGCGTTGTGCAGGAGGTCAGACTAGACGATCATAATGGTCCCTTCTGACCTTAAAGTCTATGATTTTAAAACCCCATTATAGTCATCTTCCTTACACCACCACCACCTCATAACAACACCTCAGATGCCTGACTCCTAGGAATACTGTTATGATGAGAGCGAACTAAAATATATTTATAACGAGTGTAGGTCAATGGTCCAAGGGGTAGTTTCCTATTATGGGAGGGATAAAATAACTAAAATCAATAAATCTCCAGATCATAAATGTAGCTACAGTCTGGGCAAAGTTAAGAAAATTATTAGCAGAGCCTCATGATGTCTGGATATTGTAGCTTGTAAATTTCTACATACATATGTGTGTGGTTATGTACACACTTGCTATTCGTCCCCCACAGAATTCAGTGAAACACTCAGTGGAATGTGCATTTGGTGTGCCTTTCATTCTGTTAAAAAAACGAAACAAAGAAAAAGACACCCAAACATTCCCAGAATGCACTGCTTCATTGCTGTGGTTTTGCCTTTAAAATCATCCAACATGGTACACTTTTTCAAATAGCAAAGACTGCAAAGAGGAATGACAAAATGGTTATAGAAGAGCTGAGCTGAGAGCTCCATTAAGGACACTGCAGGGTTTGTTAGTCACAACATTTTGCCTCTTGCTTAAATATATTTTAGCACCCTGCCACACCCTTACCTATAACCTTAAGCTATTCCATGATCCCTTTAAATACATTTTTATAGAAGCTGTGTCTAAATGGCTTAATGTTTGCACATTTGAACATTTAACAATTTTTTTTATCCCAACAACATCATGAGTATTTATTTCCACATCTTAATAGCTACAATAACGTGCTGTAGGCCAACCAGTAGAATGGTGTAAGGAGGAGATTAATGGAAAATCTCTAAACTCAGATGATACAGTTTATCATTTTGGCGGGCAGTGGGTGTGAGAAACTTCTTTTGTGCAGGTTATCTGCTGTATTTTCTAGATATGAGCGCCAATCAAAACCACTCACTGTGTCTGAATGCCCATCAGTTTGGGTGTAGATTTAGATCTGAATTTTTCCACCCAGGCTTTTTTAGAATCCCATCAATCAGATTGTGAAAAAGAGAGTATTTCAATAAAAGAGCAAAGGAAACTTTGAAAAAGTCAGACACGCCATGTTCTTGTAGCCTGTTGTTCCAATACCAGACCCACTGCTATCTTTGATGGTTTTGGTTGTGAGAAAGCCACTTGTCTACTCATCTCAACTTTAAATTAAAAAATCCTGAATATAGACAGGGAAATGACTGGAGGAACCTTCCAATCCCCATCCGCAATTTATTTGCCATTCCATATCTGCTGTGGCAAATGTTATGTTTCGGAAGCATAGAATCATAGAATATCAAGGTTGGAAGGGACCTCAGGAGGTCATCTAGTCCAACCCCCTGCTCAAAGCAGGACCAATCCCCAACTAAATCATCCCAGTCAGGGCTTTGTCAAACCTGACCTTAAAAATCTCTAAGGAAGGAGATTCTACCACCTCCCTAGATAACCCATTCTAGTGCTTCACCACTCTCCTAGTGAAAAAGTTTTTCCTAATATCCAACCTAAACCTCTCCCACTGCAACTTGAGACCATTACTACTTGTTCTGTCATCTGCTACCACTGAGAATAGTTTAGATCCATCCTCTTTGGAATCTCCTTTCAGGTAGTTGAAAGCAGCTATCAAATTCTCCCTCATTCTTCTCTTCTGCAGACTAAACAATCCCAGTTCCCTCAGCCTCTCCTCATAAGTCATGTGCTCTAGCCCCCTAATCATTTTGTTGCCCTACACTGGAATCTTTCCAATTTTTCCACATCCTTCTTGTAGCGTGGGGCCCAAAACTGGACACAGTACTCCAGATGAGGCCTCACCAATGTCAAATAGAGCGGAATGATCACATCCCTCCATCTGCTGGCAATGCCCCAGCGTATACAGCCCAAAATGCTGTTAGCCTTCTTGGCAACAAGGGCACGCTGTTGACTCATATTCAGCTTCTCGGCCACTGTAACCCCTAGGTCCTTTTCTGCAGAACTGCTGTCTAGTCATTCGGTCCCTATTCTGTAGCGGTGCACGGGATTCTTCCATCCTAAGTGCAGGACTTTGCACTCATCCTTGTTGAACCTCATCAGATTTCTTTTGGCCCAATCCTCTAATTTGTCTAGGTCCCTCTGTATTCTATCCCTGCCCTCCAGCATATCTACCATTCCTCCCAGTTTAGTGTCATCTGCAAACTTGCTGAGAGTGCAGTCCACACCATCCTCCAGATCATTAATGAAGATGTTGAACAAAACCGGCCCCAGGACCGACCCTTTGGGCACTCCGCTTGATATCGACTGCCAACTAGACATGGATCCATTGATCACTAGCCATTGAGCCCAATGATCTAGCCAGCTTTCTATCCACCTTATAGTCCATTCATCCAGCCCATACTTCTTTAACTTACCGGCAAGAATACTATTGCCAGCAAGCATCCCCAAGGCTGGGTAACAGTTCATCGGTTTAGGGAAGAGGTTATTCTGAGAGGGCGCTCTCTTGTACCTGGAATCTTCTTTCCTCTTTACAGTATAGTATTTTTTAAAAAAAGATTTGAAAGACCAATGATTTTTTAAAGGTTTTGGGTGTTGTTCTAACAAACTGTTATCAGTTATAAATAAGGAATGTGTTAAAAAACTCTTGCCAGTTAGCCCAACTGATTGAAAACCTAAATAGTCCCTGGGAGGGGAAATTTTCACTAACTGAGCCGTATAAAAGAACTTAGTTTAAAAGAGGTGTAGAAAAAAGCATGGGAAAAGAGCCAGGAAAGTTATGAGGTAAATGAAAAACCTCAATGTTCAGAGCCTCGGTTGGTGTTTTTATTAGCTGTCAAAAGATTTATTTAGCATTTTAAGTTTACTACAGAGCAACAGAGAACAGGGTGCATAAACTGGCAGTACATTGGGTCAATCAATTCTGGGGACAATCAAGCCAGGGTGAAAAGAGTGGAAAGGGGAAATAGCTTCATAGTTAGGAGTTGCAATGCTTCTCAGGGTGGGAGGAATATGCTCATACAAATGAGCTCTGATATGAATCCTAGTCTTATCCCTCCCTCTCCCAATCCTCCAGAGCTGTAGTAACCCCTTCCCTGACTCCAGCAGGGAGGAGTGACAGAATGTGACTTGGATCCTTTTTGTTTGTTTGTTTGGATGGACGGGCACCTAGCATGTTACATTTGTGACAGGCTGGAATCACAAAGTTGTGGATGAAAAAAATCACCAGGACTCTAGCTCAAAGTGGAAGCAGCCACTAAGTACGGCACTTTGAATAAGTCCAACCAAACAGTTTGGCTTGTCTGGGAATTAGCCGCTGAGTGGTAAATATCTAGTGACTAGTTGAGGTAGGAGTCCTTAAATCTAGGACAACTGGAAAGTTAGCCTAGCAGTGAATAGGGAACTGTGGGCTAGAGAATTCCTGAGGTAATACAGCGTATGTCCACACTGCAATTAAACACCCGTGACTGGCCCTCATGGGGGGTCGGGTGGCAGGGCTATAAAACTGAGATGCAGATGTTTGGGTTCAGGCTGGAGCCGGAGCTCTGGGATCCCGCAGCCTGACTCCCATGAGCTCGAGTCAGCTGGCACAGGCCACACTTGAGTGTATAACTGCAATGTAGACATACCCACAGTGGCCTGACCCTAATAGATTCCAAAAAGTGAAGAGAGATCTGGAGGTAAGAAGCAACAGTTGCTATAAACAATGGCTACTGAAGGATCCAAGACAGTATTATGTGAAACATGGGTGACTTTTCTGCTTCTGATGAAGATGAGGAGGGCAACATATGTATAAGTGAAAAATATTTTCCATTTGGAGGAAAGAATGGATGGCTTGAAAGGCAGCTGAAGTCGCTGAGTGAGACAAAGCATAATGACCAAAAGGATGCAACCTACCTTCTGACAACTGTTACTCCCAGTTGGACAGGTGGAAAATGAACAGGGAGATGAAAGAATGTGGCGCAAAGGAAGAAGAGAAACTGGGCAGAAGGGAAATGTGCACAGAGCCATTTAACCCTTGATACAAAAGGCCCTATGGAGCTCAGCAGTCTGACCAGTGACCAAGACCAAAGCACTGAAAGAGTAAACAGAAGTTACTAATGCTCATTGGTGACTTCAGAGTGAGGAACATGTCCTGATACAGCTGTGGCCCAGACAAAGAAAACAAGCAGGGAATAGGATGCTAGGGAAAAGAAGTTAATATAAAGTTGGTAGATATCTTGAAGAATTCTGGGAAATTCCCACTGATTGCAATCTGGATTTTGGAAGCCTAAATTTGATTAAACCCAAATGACTGTCAGTAACACGGAGGCACCTAAAGGTATGTCTCCACTGCATTTTAGATTCAGGTCTGTGGGTCGTGCGGTTGTGGACCTGGTGTTTCCAAGCCTGTGCTTGAGCATCTGCACTGTTCTGTAAACCTGGAAACGTGTCCATACGCCATGTCGGAGAAAAACTCAGTTCTCGCTTTTTCTTTTGGGTGCAGCAAAATCAAATACTTTATTATTTCTCCAGTAATTACAATGGAGGGAGAGAGTACCATAGGACACAGGGTCACCCCAGTCCCAGACAGGTCTCTCAACTGGTAAACAATTACAGCAAGCCTTTATACCTTTGTTACAGACAATTTCCTAGCAATAATACAGACGGTAAAAAGCAACAAATACATTTTGTTTATACATAAGCCTTTCTGCTATCTTATTTGTCTCACTGCTAAAAGACGCCAGCCCGCATATTTGGTTATCAAGTTGCAAGGTCGTAATAACTTTTTACACAGTTCTTGTCCTCTGCCTCACACTATCTTCGCTTCTACAAATCTCACGTCATTAGGGTCACAGCTAGCCTAACTCTTGCTAACTGACTGACATGCATTAAAATCCCCTTCAAATCCTTATTAATTCTTTCCCTGCTTCCACAGCCATTATGCAGACCTTCTGATTCAGGTCCACGGCTTGAGTTGCATCCACACTGCAAAATGACAGGGCCTTGAACCTGAGTCTGTGGGACTTGGCCTTCGCCTGCCCTGTGGGTCCTAGCACCTGGGTCCTGAATGCTTGCTGACTTGAGCAAGGGCCAGATTTTTAAAAGGAATTTAGGTGCGTAACTCCACCTGATTTCATTAAAAGCTAGACACCTAAATACCTTTAAAAATCTGCCTCTTAGGCTCCTAAGTCCCTTAGGGTACATCTACACCGCAATAGAAACCCAGGCTCAGACTCAGGCTTGAGCCTATATCCCCCATAGCATTTACACACAAATTTCTCAGGCTCGGTCCTGCAGGGCTAGAGGGTCCAAGCCTGAATCAAGCTGTTACCCAGGGTTCAAGCTTTGTAGTGTAGATTTGGGTCCTGAGAGTCCACCAAAAGTATCCCATTGGCCAACTTCCTTTGTCCTGTCTATCCCAAGAATCACCAGTCAACTCCAGTGAAAATGGAAGCAATCCCCCTTGGCATACAGCAGCAGCTCAGTGAATCAGCGTTAACTCTTACATTGTCTTCTGACCACTTTGCTGCAAACACACCCTCAGCGAGCCTTCTCTGTTTGCAATGGGGACTGAACAGAACAAGCCCTTTGCAAATCATGATGTTTCATGGCCATGGGAGCACAGCCAGATTTTGGTGACTCTCTGCTGTGAGGCCAGCAAAATTGTGGAAGTCAGTAAGAGTGCCAGGAACAACCACACAAACCACCATATAGAAAAGAAGCTGGCAGCTTTGCAAATTTACTGGATCAGTGACCAGCGCAGGGAGAAGATTAAGCTGCTCAGGATTGAGTACTGGAAAACCAGGGACCAGAACTGCACCTCGGGCAACTCACCAACGTCATGTCCATTTTACGAGGAGTTTGACCAGGTGCTGGGTACTGCACCCAGCACAGAGCCAATGGTGATGCATTATGACCAGGGATGGTGCCCTGCTGGCCCCAGAGTCCAGTATGAGGAAATATGGCAACCAGTAGCAGGCACCAAGTGAGAACAATGAAATCACTCTGTTGCTGAAAGCGGTTCCAGAGCAGGGTTTGGAACAGGAACACCAGCACATTCTGGGTCCATACTTGGAGGAGCTGTTTGATGCTCCCCCAGAGAAACAGGCTACTGCAGAGCCTGCAGCAGACACAGATGGGACAGAAACTGCCCCTGAACCAGGTAGATTTCTGTCTCCATTGTAATGTTTATTAATACAGTAATGAGAGGGATTTCCACTCTATGAACCAATGCAAAAATTCTGACACTCCTCAGCTAGCAGTGTGGAGGACTGTATGCCAGCACCTTGGCATCCTCCCTTTCAATCCTCCCCCTTCCACGTGGAATTCAAAATGGCGACTGGGAAATGCAAACAGTAAAGGACACCTTTTAAAGTCTATTTTTACTGGAAAGGCACACTTTTTGCTAGGGCCATTCCTGTTCCTTAAAAATAACTTTACATTGCCATGCATGAAAATCTAAACACTGTAAACACTCAGTGCTCCATTGAGCCACCTGGAAACAGTGAGGGAGAAGTGGAAATGTGCTCCATTAACAAATCTAGTCCACTTCAATTAAATATAGTTCACGCCATCCACAGGTGAAAAAATCATTTGTCCCAAATAATGACTGGAGTTTGAAATGTTGTCCAGAAACATGCTGGGGTGGAGAAAAGAGGAAGGCTGTGGAGTTCTGCATGTTTGCATGTAGCCATAAGAGGCTAAGCCATGTGGAAGCTAACACGGCATTCTGTTGATTCCCTCATGAATTCTGACGTAATCCCGGGTGCCAATAGCTGCTTCAGGAAGAGTTTGCAGGAGCTCCAAATAGGTAGTCACATTGTATTAATGTATTTTCCAGGGTCACCTCGGAGGCTAACCAGCCCACTCTGCTCACAGATGTGCTATTCAGTTGCTATACATTTGAATATTTTGGTTGCATAAATTGCAGGTTTCCTATCAGCAGCTTGGAATAACATCTCTCTTTGCCAATTGGGCACCAAAAGAACTATTATGTCCTCCAAAATATGGAAGACCTGAGATGACTTGAGATGACAGAAAAAGCCTTTGTAGCTTTTTTTTTGCATCAGCCACTGATAACACCCCCCCACACACACAAAACCAAGTAGTTCTGCAGTTTTCTAAAATCAAAAAGACAACTTTGCAATTTTAACTAACCATTGTGCCTGCACTTCTTTCACTAAGATTAACCAGGTGTCCAAGGTGCTTCTGGGAACTGAGGCATCCCTCTCATAGTATACTGAAATTCAGTTTGGAAAAGTAACATTTGGTGTCCTTGAAATTCCACAAGGATTTTTTTCTGTGCTTCTGCACTGGGCTATTTGAGACAATAACCCTCTGTATCTTGTTGCAGGCCCCTCCACCTCTACTGGCTGCAGCCTCTGTAGCTCAGCCACAGGGCAGTACAAGCTTGGCCCAATGCACCTTCATGGATTGTTCCAGAAGGAAGCATTTCCGTGATGAACTCATGGCCAAAATTCTATCCAGGGCCAATAAGCAGGTGCTAGTACCAAAACCAGAGGGACTTCCAGCTAGAGAACAGGCTTGCTGGGAGCCAAGAGGAAAGGCTGATGCTGGCTGCACAGCTTGAGGACAGGGCTTCAGTGTGGTAGCAGGCACTTGCTTTGCAGTTCCTGGAGCAGGAATGGCAGCTAAGGGAGGAGGGCAGAGCTCAGCAGACAGAACTGTTTGAGTGACTGGTATCAATAATTGCTGCAAGAGAAGCAGCTCCTGCTGCCTCACCCACATCACAGCCTGAGTCCCCTGTGCCATACCCTGGGATGCAATCCAGAAACAGCCTGAAAAACTCC
The DNA here is from genome assembly GCF_016161935.1 of Mauremys reevesii. Lineage (NCBI taxonomy): Eukaryota > Metazoa > Chordata > Testudines > Geoemydidae > Mauremys > Mauremys reevesii. The sequence goes on along the minus strand of NC_052625.1, from coordinate 145,009,880 downwards.
ATGGTGGGAAGGCCAATGCAATTGGGCCCCATGAGTGGTTGGGCAGGACAATTTAATCCCATGCAGTCCTCCTTCTTGATTCCCCCTCTCCTGTGGATTCTTCCACCCTTTCTCCCCCAGCATCAAGTACATGGCAAATGGAGAAAGAAGGGAAGAAGAAAGGAGGCCAGGTGACATGCAGTGGTAGGAGGTTTCTGTCTTGTATGTGGTTTTACTGTTTCCACTTGTTCATGTGCTTTGCTTTTCGTTTTGGAAAGGTTCTCTTGTTACTGGTGTTTTTGGTGTGGTGATGGCAGCTGGCCTGCCTGGCAATGGGTGACTTTGCTGCTATTATAATAAAAGAGTCCTGTGGCACCTTATAGACTAACAGACATATTGGAGCATGAGCTTTCATGGGTGAATACCCTTTTCGTCGGATGCATGCACCGACGAAAGCTCATGCTCCAATACCTCTGTTAGTCTATAAGGTGCCACAGGACTCTTTGCTGCTTTTACAGATCCAGACTAACACGGCTACCCCTCTGATACTTTTATTATAATGTTTTATTATAAAGCTTTTTAAGTCATCAAGAAAGTTAATTGCTGTCACTGCATCACATCATACCCTGTGTTTTAAAATAATAAAGGCAAATGTGATCAGCGACAACGAGGAAGTAATAAGCAATGGGAAAGAGAGCGTTCAACTGTTCATGATAGAATTTAAAAACTTCAGTTAAATACGTACAATTCTTCATTTAAAAATGGTATGGTGTGGAAGGGAAAAAGCTGGAAAGTGTTACTGCTGAAAGAGGCTTTGTAGTAGACTAATTCCTACTGCATTTCTAATGTGATATGGCAGCAAGAACAGCTGATGAAGAGACATCACATTACGTATGCAGAGAGATCGTGTCACAGACCTTTGGTGACCCCAGCTGGATTCATTTCTGGAGCTCTCAGGTAGTCACACACTGGAGGAATTTCTAAAGGACAGCAATAAATGATTAGAGGGCAGGGAGGATTGATTTATGAAGATAGCATGGCTCTATTGTAGCGTGACTAAGATGACTAAGGAGAGTTTGGAAGATATAATACTATAAAGGAAGTCGGGTGACACCAAAGTGTTACAGCTAGGAATAAGGGGTTGACATTTGAATAGGAAAACTTCCCAATGATAAGATCTTCCTAACTATAAGACTACAGCTACATTATATACCACTGGCGGCGTGGCTGCCCGCCATAGTAAAAAGCAGGCTGCATCCATACTGTGGTGTGTAGCTACACATGTCAGTGAAAGGCTCTGGCAGAGGGGAGGCCATGGAGAAAGGCTCAGCCTTTCTGTTGCCTCTCCCTGCCAGAGTCTTTCTTCACTGCTGAAGTCTTTCCCTGCTGTAGGGGAAAGGCTCCAGCAACAGGCCACTACACAGCTAAAAATAGCAGTTTAGATGGAGAAGCATGGCTTGGGCTCAGCTATGTACTCGCTTACATACCCCCACCCTTCAGGCATGTCTTTACTCTGTCTCAGTCTGCACTATTTATACCCAGGCTAAGGGGCTATATGAGTATTGCTCACTATATGCCACTGAAAGACACATGCAGTGTAGATGTACTTGGTGTGTGATGTGGAAATGATCTATACCCCGTTTTGGGGATTTAGAACTAGATAGGACAATGAACAAATTAATGTACCGAAGGGGAACTATTGGCAGGGGAATGAATTGGATGACCTTACGGGTCTTTTCTAGCTCTGATTTCTATTATGCTGTGAAATGCAGCTGCTGCAGTCTGCCAGATCACTGGCTATGTGGTAGTAAAGTATCTGTGCCTTCCTTTAACTGATCTTGGGGATACCAATTTAGGCACATACAATTTCTACACTTTGACAAAGCCCATATGAGTCCAGAAGGGGCTGTGAAGGGGGTTGGTGGAAACACTGGTGCAGAGGTGTCCACATTAGACTGTTGATGTGTGCTGGTCTGAAGGGATTTTTATGCAGCGTTGGCCCTGTCTCTCATCCCTGTAAATGCAGATCATAGTTTGCTGCTTCATAAGTTCTTCTCCTGCTTTCTCACAGATGTTTCTGCTTATGCAAGTTTAAAAATATAATTTTAATTTCATTTTTTCCAGCTTTGGTTATTTTTTTATGCAGGAATGGAGTATTCTGGCCAAAAACGAGAGAGGTGAGGACAGGGAGAGAGAAAACAGAACAGACTGAAACTGTAATGCAAAGCTTTTTCTAAATTAGGGTTACAATGGTCAGTGAGTGGATCTATTTTCTACCAACAGTGCAGTGTTCAGAATCTAATTCTTATGCTTTCAAGTCTGTTATTTGGAAGTGTGGAGAGATTAATATCTAGATAGAGTGTGGGTTTTACTGCAAGTGCAGCACCTTCTACTGCTCCGGAAAATCAGGAGGGGATTAAAGTCAGGCAGGAGACTCGCTAAAGTAGCAGTTGATTACCCTGTGTCGGCTTCACTGCATGGCCACCGAACTCCTCAGCAGTACTTCCCTTCTGCCTTCTTACCACCAGGCCCATATCTATCCTGGAGAGACATGGTGCTTCTCTCCTGCTCACGCCCACAGAGTACTTCCAAACCTGTGCAAGTCTTAGAATTGCTGCTATGGGTAGTAACAGCCTGTTACGTTCAGGCAGCAGCTACAACCTCTTTCCCACTGCTGCGCTCCCCACTGAGGATGCATGAAACAAATTCTCAGTAGGAGATGAGGCTTAACCCTAGACAAGGGAAGGGCCCTCCTGTGTCCTTCAAACTAAGTACATTACTATTTTAAAGGTATACACTGATTCATAGACTCGTAGAAATGTAAGGCTAGCAGGGAACTTGAGAGGTCATCAAGTCCAGCCCCTTGCACTGAGGCAGGACCAAATAAACCTAGACCATCGCTGACAGGCATTCGTCCAACCTGTTCTTAAAAACCTCCAGTGATATGGATGCTACAACTGCCCTTGGCAGCCTATTCCAGAGCTAATTACCCTCATTGTTAGAAAGTTTTTCCTAATATCTAATCTAAATCTCCCCTACTGCAGGTTACATCCATTACTACTTGTTCTACCTTCAGTGGACATGTAGAACAATTGATCACCATCCCCTTTATAACAGCCCTTAATCTGTGGAGAATATACAGATCCAGGAACTTTGAGAGGGATTAACTGCTGCAGAGTAGGCCCTACAACTACATGCCCAAGATAGAGACTACTGGAAGGATTACTATGATTATGTGTTAGATCAGGGATCGGCAACCTTTGGCACATGGCACATTTTAATAATAAAATGTGAAAAACAATTAGTTTGAATATGATACAATATGAGTAAGTGAGATTAAGCAGAGCAAATATGTCACACGAAGCCTGCAAGGATACCTATCTGTATCTCCTTTGGGGGTGGGTGGGATGTGACCCCACAGGGGTTATGGTCTACCAGATGGTCCTCCAGCTGAAAAGAGCACGGCCTAGCAGCCACAGTCAAGATCTTGGGGTCAGGGCTATGTGGCCCAGTGGCCAGAGTCAATATAACTGCCTTGGGGGTCAGGGCTGTGTGGCCTAGCAGCCAGAGTCCAGGAAGCAGACCACCCCCTAGGGGTGAGTAGCAGCCATAATGGGGGACCTAGGCTCTCCCTCTCCACCGGGTCCCAGCCCAGGCCCTGTTGGTGATAGGGTTGGTCATCACCCAGTCAGTGGGTAATCCTACTGCCACATGCCGACTTTGCTTGGGTGGTAGATACCACTTCCCCTGTCTCCCTGGGCCACTTCCTACCATGGTTACTGAAGTAGCAGTCACTATGCCATCAGGATCTCTGGATTCCCTGGCTGGGTTAACTCCCTGGAACTCTGGCTCCTGGCTGCTTGTTGAGGGTTTCAGGTCATCAGTCTGGTCTGCGGGTCCTCGGGCTCTTACAATGTGCGGCTGTAGCAGCTCCTGGTCTGGAGCCTCCACCAAGCATCCTCTCTCCTCAGTGGTCCACCTAGAATGAGCTGGGCTGCTCCCTTTTATACTGTGGTAGCAGTTGGAGCATGCCCAACACGGTCTGAGGGGTGGGGCTTAACCCTTTCTTGCCCAGTGCGGGGTATGCACACCCCGTCACATAAACCTTTTAACATTTTTGTTGCTCTCCTCTGGATTCTCTCCAATTTATCCACATCTTTCCAGAATATTGCACCCAGAACTGTAGCTGAGGCCTCACCAATGCTGAATAGAGAGGGACAATTACCTCCTGTTGTTTTACATACCATATTTCTGTGAATATACCCCAGAACATTAGTCTTTTCACAACTACATCACTTTGTTGACTCATATTCAACAATAAACCCCAGATTCTTTTTGGCAATACTCTCTCTCTCGGTAGTCCATCGATCCAATGATGACAAATCTGTGCAGATCATCTATTTGGCAATACTACCACCTAGCCAATTATTCACCATTTTGTATTTGTGAATTTGATTTTTCCTTCCTAAGTGTCATACTTTGTACTTGTTTGTATTGAATTTCATCTTTTTGATTTCAGACCAGTTTGCTAGTTTGTCAAGGTTGTTTTGAATTCTAATCCTATCCTCCAGAGACCTTGCAACCCCTCCCAGTTTGGAGTCATCCATAAATGTTATGAGCACACTCTCAATTCCATTATCCAAGTCATTAACGAAAATATTGAAATATATTGGACCAGGACTGACCCCTCTGGGATACAATTAGTTTGACAGCAAACCATTGAGAATTACTCTGACTACAGTCTTTCAACCAGTTGTGCACTCACGGTAGAGTAATTTCATCTAGACCACATTTTCCTAGTTTGCTTGTGAGAATGTCATGCAGACTGTGTCAAAACCCTTACTAAAATCAAAATATATCATGTCTACTGCTTCCCCATCCACTAGGCTACTAACCATGTTAATGAAGGAAATTAGGTTGGTTTGGCGTGGTTTGTTCTTGATAAATCCAAGCTGGCTATTTCTTCTAACTCTATTATCCTCTAGATCAGTGGTGGGCAACCTGTGGCCCGAGGGCCGCATGCGGCCATCAGGGTAATCTGCTGGAGGGCCGCGAGACAATTTGTTTACACTGACTGTCCGCAGCTCCCAATGGCCATGGTTCGCTGTTCCAGGCCAATGGGGACTGCGGGAAGTGGTGCAGGCCTCAGGGATGTGGTGGCTGCCGCTTCCCACGGCTCCCATTGGCTGGGAACAGAGAACTGCGGCCACTGGGAGTGGTGGGCTGCTGTGCCTGCAGATGGTCAATGTAAACAAAGTGTCTCGCGGACCAGCAACAGATCACCCTGATGGGCCGCGTGTGGCCCGTGGGCCACAGGTTGGCCACCACTGATCTAGATGCTTACAAATTGATTGTTTAGTAATTTGATACGTTTATTCCAATATGTTTCCAGGAATTAAAATTAGGCTGACTGGTTTAAAATTTCCCAGGTCCTTTTTTTGCCCTTTTCAAAAATCAGTGCTATGCTTGCCTTCTCCGATCCTCTGGAACCTCACCTGTCCTCCAGGAGGTCTCAAAGATAATTCTAACAGTTCTGAGATTGCTTTAGCTAGTTTTTAAGTACCCCAGAATTAATTTAATCAGGCCCTGCCAACTTGAATACATCTAATTTATCTAAATATTATTTTAATCTGTTCTTTCCCTATTTTGGTTTGCATTCCTTCCCCCTTGTTGCTAATATTAATTGTATTAAGTATCTGGTTACCATTAACCTTTGTAATGAAGACTGAATCAGAAGAGGCATTAAACACCTCAGCTTTCTTGATGTCATCACTTATTAGCTCTCGTTCCCTACTAAGTAGAGGAACTACACTTTCTTTTGTCTTTGTCTTGCTCCTAATATATTTAAAGATCCTCTTCTTATTGCCTTTTATGTCTGTCTCTTCCTACGTGCAACTCATTTTGTGCCTTAGCCTTTCTGATTTTGTCCCTACATGTGTGTGCTATTTTTTTGTTCTCTTACTTAGCAATTTGTCCACATGTCCATTTTTGGTAGGATTCTTTTTTGATACATTTGATTATCCTGACCCTTGCTGTACTTAAATGTTAGGTTCACAAAAATGACGATTTTGGCTGTGTTCTGAACCTTCCCAGAGGTCTGAGAGTCTTGCACTGTATCTAGTCTTGTTACACCATTAGTTCATGGAATGTCAGAGTGGTTCATGTGAACAGTCAAGCCACAGGGTGCCAGAGCTAAGCCTGTCCTGTGATGAAAATAGAATGGTTAAGCATCACATGCAGGTTATTAAAGATTCTGCTTTGCTTTACAATGGTCTGTTAACAGCTCTAATGTCTTTAACATGTGCAGCCTATTGACTTTTAAGTAACATTTTATTGAAGTAACTGCCGTGGTTATTAGGCAGTAAGATTTACGCTTCATTTTCAGTCCTGAATCTGGAAATCTAAAATAGGGGTGGGAGGCCTTCCACTAAAAGGTGGAGAAGGTACCTTGTGAGATAAGTCACTGAATCCCCGAGGGACATTGTTGGTGTGTATACTATGAAATGCTTCCAGCAAGTGAGAACATATTGAACAACTTGCTAATAGAGGAGATACAAGCAGTTCTTTCCTCATTAATGGAAATACAGTATAGGTAGGGGTTTTACAAAATATTTGCAGATGTGAGCTAAGGGAGAGATTTGTGGGACATTTCCTTTGTAATGCAGCCTAGATTATGTAACTGGCACCTGACTTTAGTCCACTGAAAAATTAATGTAAATATCAAGTTTTCATAGCCCATGCACACCTATGGCAAATAGAGTACTCAGAGCATGATTCCCATTGGTTTAAAATCTTATATCCTGTAAACATCTCTTTTTAATACTAACTGAAACTTTTAAACAACTTGTAAAACAATAAAAGGCTGGAGTTTTTCTACTCAACTCTTATGAGACATTTAAGAAATCTTCATTTAAAAAAAAAATCTTGTCCATTTATGAGCCACTACTTAGAACTAGATGAAGCACCCAAGTGCTGTGATTGCTCTCACAGAAGTTTTTAAGAACAGAGATAAGAGGGTTCCCTACATTATGGTAAAACAGAGATTAGAGCCCACTGGCTTGTCTTGGCCAGCATTGATTCTTTTGTTTTCAGCGATGTAATCTTTTTTTTCCATCCCATCGCCCATCTCTGAACTGATGGAAGATGATTGCCTGTCATACTCCCGGCTTAAATTACTAGCCTTTCAGCTGTACAGAGGCCTTGAGAAATGTACTAATATATTCACAACAAGAAGAAACTGCCAACAGAAACAGATCCTGAAATGGTTTCCAAACAGGATGACAAAAAAAAGTCCACTCAGACCACACACAATTCTGTTTTGCATGTGGGCCCCTGTTGCACACACTTGCCTTGCCGTAGCTGTATAAACAGCAGACACTGAGCTCTTTACATGTATACACTAGTGCTTTTAGTTTTTAATGACATTTTGAGCTTAACTCAGCAACTGAGAATTTGTGCTGGTAAAAATTATACATTTCTTGTAAAGTTGTTTGGTCTCCAAGGGACAAGTCCTTTTGAAACAATATCAAATGTACCTTCTTCTAACCAAGACCTGAAATTACAGTCTATACCAAGACACCTGCACATACATTAAATTACCGACAATTCAAATATTAAGCTTTGATCTCAACATCATTTTTATGTTATGTAATATAGTGAAAAACAAACAAGCAATCAACCAAACATAACTGCCATTTTAAAGATACAGAATAAGCCTAAATTGGTTTTTAAAAGTCAAATCTAATCAGGCTGTTTATGGGAATATGAAAAAAAAGTATATGAGACTATATATTTAAACCAATGAAATTATATATTTTGACATAGGATTTTTCAACTCCTCTGCTTTCTTTCACACAAGGAATAGAGTTCCAGAGAAACCAAAATCAAAGCTGTGTAAAATGTGGTGATTAAATCTAAGGCACACAAGCACACACAGTAAGACAGCAAAGCCTAAAGTACATGAAGTGCATTTCTACTTCAGAATAATTGTAAAAGTAATCAATAGTACCATGCAAAGCAAGTTTGTTGTAAGCTGAAAATGATTGGTCATTAAAAATTCCAAAACTAATATAAAGCCTCTACAGGAGACTTTTCCAACAGAGGTTAATAGACTAGCCCAACACCTTTAATAAAATCAAGGTGACAGACTATGACAACATTTACTTCAGCATGACTGCAAATCTGATACTGTTGCTGAAAGATGCCTCAAGGCATCTGTACATACCTTCAAGAGAATTGGTGGTGGTGCAAGTAGGCATGGGGGCTTTGGCCAGGGCTCCTTAAGGACAATTGTACCTTTGATATTTTAAACCACTTAGAAACACAAAAAGCTGAACTCAAATGCTATACAAAGATTGTGTGGCAGACAGTGTCATTTAAAGGCAAAATTTATTTTCCCACAAAAATTAGTGGGGGGTTTTGGGTGGGGGTGGGGGGAGGATGTGGTACACTGGTAGAACATAGAGGCGAAGAAACAAGCATGAAATTATTTCACACAGCTGTGCACAACTCACACTTCATCAAACATTGTGTGACCAGACACGGAAAATGTAAACTATATCATTTCACATAGAAGAAAAATAAATTAATAAATAAAATAGTAACTTTAGCAACTTTTAAATACTGTATCCCATATAAACAACTAGAGGTAGTTTTGTAACTCCCTGGTTAGGAAGCAGGTAATAATCAACCTTAAGTGACTGCAGAGGTTTTTCTGGGACAACAGATTTCTGTTTAGAAAATCTTTACAGGTAAAAAGAATAAATATATATATAAATCAGACTTATTTTAAACAAGTTCCCTCTTTTTTTTTGTCTGACTGCAAAAATTCAGAGTTCAATTATTTTGCAACTGAATAATATCCTGGCTAGAGTCATGCTCTCTGGGGGAGGGCGAGCTGATAGGGCAGCTTATTGAAAGGAGGGTTTGAAGTATTACACTATAAAGATTTTTAAAAATCGTCTGTCTTACGGGTGGAATTTTAAAAAGATTCTCAATGAATTAGGAGTTCAAGTAGCCTTGATTTTTCAATGAATCAATGGGTGTTGGATACAAAACTCTCTTACACATTTGTGCAGCTCCCACCCTAACTGTTTCCTAATACATAGCTCCCTTAGGCACTTTTTCAAAATCCTATCTTAAGTGTTTGTATAAATGTTTATACCAAAAAGGGATGCATTCAAAATAAAGTAATCACAAAAGGAAGAACTGAAAAAGATTATGAACTACTAGGAAGGGAGTATATTTTATATTTTGCTTAACCAAACCAATTTTCTATGCAATATGGGAGTGACACTTTTTGTTCCCAAGTTCCAGAAATCCATTTTCCAGATGGATAAAGAATAAAAGAAAAGAAAAACAAATGAACAAACAAAAGAGGAACTGCATAATGCTTATAAGAAAAACAGCAAAATAACGGGCTTGTTTACCAAATGTTAGAAATGTAACGTGTTCTACTCAGACAGAGGTATGAAAAAGTTCTACTATAATGGTCTTTATTTTCTAACTTTATTAACCCAAATGGTTGTTAAAGTAGTGGTGGAATGTGGAATTATTTGAAAAGTTCAAAATCAAGGCTGAATTTACCAAACTATGGGTATTAAGAAGGTAAAATCCACCCATATGCAAAAAGGCAGCACGAGGCCTATAAACCACTAAATTCTCACTTAATCATTGTTTTGAGGCTTTATGTGATACATAAATCTTGTGCTGGTCCTCTGCACAGTGGTAAATTTCACCCAGACAGAAATTACGGTACAGCAGGGACACTTCCTATCTTTGAAAGCAAACTTTTGAGAGACAGAAAAAGGGACATAGAAACAGGTTTCCCCCCATCATTCAGTAAGCTATGTTGCCTATTTATTTGTGATTTCTGGTTCCCCTTTTTATTCTTTTAAATTTGAAGCAGAATAATTAATTCATACAGGAATAGTTGTGCAACAGCAAGACACTGTAATAGAATCTGAGCATAATTCAGTTTTGGTAAATATACATTTAGACCTCAATCATCCTCTCTATAGAAAACAAATACAACATTAAGAGGTGCTCAACTCTTTGGTACATGAGACGATGAAAAGCATTTACATATTCTATTAAAAGAAAACAGTTCAAATTGCTGAGCAGTTCTACCTCTCCCACTCCATCTAACAGTAGGGATGGCTGCTTAACATTTATTGTTAGTTACTTTTCCCTCCACTGTTGTTGTTGAAAAGCTAAGGCAAAGAGGTGGGTTCTGCACTTTGACCTGAAGGTGGTGAGGTTCAAGGCTAAGGGGCAGTATTTTCTTTATTTTAACACTGAGATAAAAATTTAGTCTGAACTGAAACTTGCAATGAAACTTCTTAGATCTGGAAATTGTTTTTGTCCCTTTCTTTGTTTATTTGGTTTTTGTTCCATTTTAAAAATAAAAATTAGAAGTTGTTTTAGGGTTTGTTTTTCTTTTCCTTTCCTTTCCTTTTCTTTTCTAACTCTTGTTTTGCTTCTTTGCAACAGCATAGAATTAACTGCAAACAGGGCAGGCTGCAGGCTTCTAGGTCAAAGAACATGGACGAGTGCCTTTGGGTATTTAGAGAAAAAAGAAGAAAATAAAAATGACAGCTTTTTATGTTTAAAAACACCTCTGGTTGAGCATGCTCTTACCAATATTTTTTCAATCAAAGTTTCATGTGGATTTTTAACATGCAACAAGCTCAGTGCTCGTGAACAGCTGAAGAATGTAGAGATTTAAGAGTCTCTAAGTACCCATTGACATTATAGACCGTAGCAGCTCCTTGTGTATCGCATCAAAAATCAGCTTTTAAAAACTCCCCAAATAGGTGTTTACACAATGGACTGTTAAAACTCACAATAAGCCATCATGGTCTATCAGGAGAATGATATGCATTGTGAAAAGTTCCTAAATACTTATTTATATGATACAGTAATATGGGCTGGAGAGAGCTTTTGAAGAGTCTATGTCTGTATATTAAAATTATTTTACAGTATGCATGGACGTTACAGGCACAAAGAGCTTTTACAGTACTTTAGATAAACAAAAAGCAATGGAAGCATCCTTTTAACTTCAGACACTGCCTCAAAAAAATCAGTATAAAATCCCTTAACTGAACCATAACAAAACCCATTCAGAGGCAACTATGTTAAAATGAGATGACAGGGTACAGCTTAATGTTTAAAATATTTAAAATGGGGGGCATATTGAGTTGATTTGTCTCTTCCCATTACTGCTGTATGTTCTTAAACCAAAGAATGCCAGGAAGCTTAGAGCCTGATTCTGATCTCACTTACTCCAGTTTTACAGTGATGTAACTTCACTGAGTTCTGTGGATTTACTCCACATTTACACCAGTGTAAATAAGATCATTTTTTTAGAACAACAGAGCAATGGTGAAATTCTGGACCAAGTTCACATTTCACTGGAGTTATTTTTGATTTAAATTTGTGTAACCAAGAGCAGAATTTGGCCCTCTATAGTTAATGAGCACCCTTATGCAAAAGTATTCCATATACTATGGTCCTCTATCAGGATGCTCGGTGCCCCCATCTCATAGAGCCACACTGGCCCCAAACTAGAGTTCTTTCTGAGTTGGGTCAGTGCTTGTGTGGAAATGGTGATAGGGTACTGTACTACCGGAAGAGCTGGCTTTTGGATTAGATGACATAAAACTGACATATTGATTTATGACTTCTAGTTACTCAAAATCCAATGACATTTATGAAATTTTTCACACTTCTTGCAGGTTTTAGCCCCATGACCAAATTACAATCTGGAGTAATTACATTCCATCTACTGAAAAATTCCCCTTGTACTTCCAGTTGGAAATGTTTCTTCTCTTCCTGTCAAACTGTTTAAGCTGATTTAACTATTTTTCTTAAAAAAATGTATTTCTCGGGAGGCAATACTAGTCTCTCTCATTAAAATATTTCTATATAAAATCTATACTTAAAAATAGGTCAGTGTTTTGAAGATATTTTTCTAGAGTCTGTCTCCGTTTTGTTCTCATAACATGAAAGTTTATAGAAGAAAAAGCATGTCAGTGCTTAGGGACACTGTTTATTTTTTAACTTTACTGATGTGGGATAAGAAATGTCAACTGGCATTTAGACCACTGGTTGAAAGTTGTATCCCTAGCACTACACAACCAACTGATCCTGTGAAATGACTATAATAAAGGTCTGTCTTGTCTCTTGTCACTCAAAGAATAAAAAAAAATCTCACCATGCAAAGAATGAAACAGAGAAATTGCACACACAATTTTTTAAAGAACTTTGGTGTGATCAAAAGCCATTACAAAAATATGTTTTTCTGTAAGTTAAGACTGAACAAAAGGAGCATCAGGCAAAAGAGATCATAGAAGTATTTGGAATTCTGATATTCAGGTTCATTCACTGGACTCACCATGTGGTGGCAGCCTAAGGCATATGTTGGTCAGACATTCTCATCTTTTGAACTGCAGCTGGAAACAAATGTCCTGCTTTCCCCAATGTTGCTGCGGTGGCACTTTCCCTGAGTAGATAGCAAGGAATTTACATTAACAATGTTTTAGGCTACACACAATTGAAAATATAATTAAAAATATAAATCTACTAAATTATGACAAGTCTCTTAAAAATGAGTCAAGAATATAGGTAATATTGATATATCAACTCAAAGAACTGAGCTGAATCTACTAGATAATTTTAAGTTATCCTCATATCCAGTGTCTTCATTTCCCCTGGCAGTTTTGTTGCATTATTGACCAATATATATGTATATTTGTTTCCATTTTCTGTTTTCTATTTGCATATACTTATTTTCAAAATATTCAGTAACAATCCAATAACAGAATCAAGACATTTAGAGTGGTAAAGACCTTTGAAATCCCCTGTGACATCTCTTTGCCATTGCAAGATTATTATTCCCTACTGTATATGTTCTACTGCTTTGGTCACTGTAGTTTTAAATTGCTTATGGAAAAATCACCGAATTTAAGAGAGACAATGATAAAGTTTCTGAAGCTTTTTAAACCATCCTGTAGAATTTTATAGAAATCATGCCCATTCTGAAACATTTCATAGGTTGGTTGAAAAAAGACACTAGATAAAGGATATCTTCTCTACTAAATCTATTTAATTTAAGTAGATTAATCTCATTGGATTCATAGCTATAGAACTGTATTAAATATCACTCCCATGATGTCTTTCCTGATGTTCAGCCTATTTTTTTCATCCTTCATCAGTTAAATCCTGGAACCCTTTCAATCTGTTCACCCAAGTAGGTTTTCATAATGGCATCACATTATCAAAGTTCCCACCCTAAATAACTCCCCACTCTCTGTATCCCTTACACCATTCAGATATCCCTATTATGTTATGCTTCCATTGAACATTTGTTAGCTATGTTACGCACATAATTCATTCTTTGAGTCAATCCCTTCAGCCTTCTAATTATTTCTGTGGTTCCTTAAACTCCCTCCAATTTGTCAATATCTTTCTGGTAAAGGGGGGGCGGTTTAAGAAAGGAATGTAAGTTAGATACATACATTCAATTTAGTATTATTCCAATGTGAATGTTCTGTATACCCATCTCTTCCTAACTAGTAATCAAAATGTTAAAGGTGGGACCTAACACTAATCCTTGCAGACCCCATTGAATACTTCTGTTCCCCACCTAATTCAATACTTTTAAAATGATTCATCATAACCCTTTTATTTTTGGCCCTTTAGTCAATTTCCATTCAACAGAACAGTACTCATATCTAAACCTGAAGAATTAATGTTCAGAGTAAGATTTCATGGCACGCTATATCAAATGCTATACTCAAATCAAGTAAAGCCATCAACAGTTCAGGGACCAATCACATGCAGATCAAACCCGCCATTGTAGAAGGCAGGGTCCTGTTCAGATGCTCAGGCAGGACCAATCCCAACCTGTCTCTGAGTGCAGTAGAGGGCTCTCCATGCATTGTGGGATAAGATCTGTGCCTCTACCCTGGCCAGCCCCTTCACCTTGTAGTCAGGTGATGTAACCCATTGGTAAGTGTGTGATACAGTCCACCTCTGTGCCTCACTTGCAGAGGATATGAGTCTGTTAAAGCTACAATTAACCAGCCTTGGCTCTTTAGTTCAACCTGTAGTAGCTTATATATATAAGCATGGAGGTCTCTGGTTCAGTCCCTGGTTTATCAGGGGTATCCCATCCATCTCCCATGATGACAGAGAACCCTGTGGAAGGGCCCTTTTCTGCTGGTCAGACTGGGGAAGAACTGAGTCTATTGCCCATTTTTTGTTCCTTGCATTCTTATTTCCCAGAGGAAACTGAGTCTGTGGCATCTTAATCATGATGCACCACATGCACATCCGCTTCCACAAGATAAACTTGGTGCTGTTCTCTGCCTTCCAAGCACATGGCTTAGTAAGTTCTGTACTTTCAGTACTTTAATCATGTCACAACCATGAGGAGTCACTTACCATGTCACAGCTAATTATTGAAGAAAGGATTTCATAATGAAAAAGGACAACAAAACAAAGAGCTCTGCAGAACAGCTGAATTCAGAATTGTAAAGATGACAGTCTAGTCATGAGAAAAATACTAAATTTATATTTTGTTGAAGACAGAGTAGCCTCTATCCAAAGAGCCTCTAGCCTTTGCCCAATCTCTCCAATAGCACCCAGCACCAGAGTGAGGGAGCGGGGAGAATAAAAAAATTGACTGGGAAGGAAAAAGAGGAACAATAGAGGTAATATCCTCTCTCTCTCTCTCTCTCTCTCATTGGTTTCAAAGAGACCAGGATTTTATCCATTAAGAAGATGTAAACTAGGTTTATAAAATGGTGCAGGCTATCGTAGTAGGAACTATGCAGAGGTTAATGTGGATTCATGTGAAGCTCCTTTCTGGTTTTGATCCAGGTGGATTTGTTCCAGAGTTTTTTGTACTGTGTGTCATTTAAATGAAGCTAAAACCCCAAAGTGAAATTTAGTGGAAGCCATGGGGTTGAACCAGGTTTCTCTTCAAAACCATCAGTCAGTTCATGTTCACATAAAAGAGGGCCCCAGTTCATATATCTTAGTGAACCTTTTCAAACATGGACTGAGTTTCACGTTAGCAATGAAACTTGAAATCAGGAGAGTTGTGTGTGGCTTCAGGTTTCATATTGAAAGTTTTGCAAAGCTCTAATTATAAGTCCCATTGTTGCTGGTTATCCATCTGTGGATGCCTGTCACTTTGGTGAAATGAATGACACCATATTGTCTTAACCCAGTATGAACTGGTACATTTAAGGATTTATTTGGATTACACTATGTGACACCCATCTCTCCGCCCACCTGGCACAAACAATTTGGATTCTCTAGGCTGGCTTTAATGCTTTCAGCTGTTATCACACTTCACTGAATGATAGTAATCGTTTGTTTTATGTTTTCATTTCCAAATGCCCTGTGAAAAACTGCAGTACCTTTATGTTTAATTTTTAATAACCTGTAATTCTAACATCTGAGAACCACTGTATAGCAATTTACATTTGCCTCTTGATCTTATAGAAGAACATTGTCTGAAGATTCTAACCCACTCCATAGCGCATCCTTTTCTGGTTCAAAGAAAACCCACATCTGGCTCTCAACTGGGCATAGTCATTTAAAACATTCCCACCAAAAGAAAAAACACAAAACAAAACCCACCCACCTCCCAGAATTGGTACAGATTAATTTTTGTTGGCACTCACAACAAATTCCATTGAACTGACCACAAATATTTGAAATCTCTCTCATGGGTAATAGGAGCACAATGGGACTGGAAATGGGATCATTGCACACCTGGAAATCCAGACTCCCAGAATCAAGGGGTTAAAAACAAGGGATCATTTGTTCTTAATGTATACTTAAAAATACATTCGCTAAACAGTTGCTTCAGGATTTGAAACAAAAGCGTTTAAGTGGCAGTTTTTAATGCAAAAATCTTCAGGGGAACACAAACTTTCTCAGATAATGGCATATCCTACAGCATTAAATCTATTTTTTCCCTAGAGCAAGCAATAATATAAGAATTCAGCTTGCTCTCCTTTTGCCTGACAGGTTTGCATCATTCCTTCAAATAGCTTACATCGGACAAACTCCACCAGAATTGAATTGCATCACTTTGTGTCTGACATTTCCCATTGCTCATTAGAGAGAGAAGAGTGTTGGTGCCTGGTTTTGCGACCACTGTAGTTAAGTACCGTAAAACCGATAAGTCAACTTGCCTGTAAATCAAAAAGGCAGAGAGTTTTCGCATTTCATCAAGGTGTAGTTTTACTGTCTGCTGTCACCACAGCCATCAGCAGGATGCTTAACAGCCCTAATTGTCACAAAGGCTCATTCCCTAACCCTAACTAATTGTTTAGATCTGCTAATCTGCATCCATCATCTGTGAAAAGGATAAAGCAGCTCTCACCGGGCAGTTTATAGGGATCAGTTATAGTGAGCCTATGATAGAATTGACAGAGTATGCCAGGTGTCATGTGACAAGAAGTTTGCTTGTGACTGGATGAACAATACTGTCTCATAAGCTGTTGGATGGGTGAAGATAAACCCCTTAGGAGACAGTGAGCCACCAGCAGGAGTCCCACCCAAACAATAACTACTTAGGGAGCAGTACAACTCATAAACAAAGACAGCTCTGTAATAATAAACCCCAATTAGGAACTGATAAATGGATCACATCAGTACTTTGTTTAACTCAACTCCTAAGCAGACAACATATTATAAACAAAATACGTTTTAAAAATGTAGCTACAAGAAATTAATGACATTTGTGCATGTATTTAAACTGCTTCTACACTTTTGATCCTTTCGCTAACCAATAATCATTCTCTAAAATGGTGCTGTAAATTTCCATATATTTTTCTTTTAATATTTCTAGACACGTCTTATATCAAGCATTTCCCCTTAAAATTGTTTTAATTGCCGTTTGTCCAAACATATGAACATATGTATACATTGTCAATCTAAAGTTTCATGATTTGGGCAGTGTTATTGGTGGGATATGCAGAAAAGGATTCTGGTCCATTTCTTTTAGAAAAGGAATAGCATTCTTTGAGGTTTTCTGATGTCTGTTGCAGAATTGGTGCTGTATTCGAATACCACCATTTTGCCAAATATTCTGTGTAATTAATGATTAAGTTGAAATTCTCTTGAAAGAGGATAGGAGGCCAGATCTGTAAATATGTGCTTAAACCAGGAGTAAGCCCCACTTAGCTAAGTCAGGGCAAACTCTGAGTTGCCTTTGTCTACAGTAGGAGTCAGCCCTAGTGTAGCTATGCTGATTGTAGGCCACTGATTGGTGAATCAGGTCTATAGTTCATGAGTGTAGTCCAAGTCGAAGATAAGATGCTGTCAGGTCACATATTCAATGTTATCTTCAGAACTATAAAGGCATTTCTTTCTTTCTTTCTTTCTTTCTTTCTTTCTTTCTTTCTTTCTTTCTTTCTTTTTCTTAAATGGAAAGCTTACATTCTATAGAATCAAAATCTGACATGGGAGCCTGTTAAATACTTCAACCTGACTGGATATTTGACTCCACTGCTCTCAGTCAAATAAATCAGGCAGCTACACAGCTGCCAAATTTTGTACAGCTCTACATGTGGCATTTTATTCAATTTTAATGAGTTATTTTGCAAACAATTGTTCTTCCCCTATCCCTTTTCAGACCTGTCCTGTGTTGCTCCCATTCTCAGTCTTCCTTGGCTGTGTTCCTTCCTCACCAGCTGCTGCTGACACCACCTCTTTCTCCTTCCTGACCTGGTGCCAGCAGTGGGACCAGAGAGAAGAGACAGAGCAGCCACCTGAAATCAAGCACCCAGCAGCCTGTGGCTGCTGGACATGGGAATTACAGCTTCTGCCTGCAGCCCAGATGGATGTATGAGGCTCCTGCTGAGCTGAGGGAATGTATGACAGGGCAGATGTGTGAGTGTCACAAGAATTGTGTGACACTTGGTAGCTCTAAATTTGCCCTGACCAAAAACGTACAAAGATTCAGACAAGACCATAGGATGTTTGTGATATGTGCTCCTGTTCTATCACATCTCTAACTTATAGATTTTCTCTAAATAATACTTGGGAAGTTTATAAGGTAGTCAAAGACAGTCCCTGCCCTGAAGATCTTCTAGTCTGTAGCCCCAGTCCAGCAAAGATGTACAAATATGCTTAACTTTATGCACTATGCATAATCCTGTTAAATCAATGTGATTACCCACAGTGCATAAAGTAAAGCATATGCCTAAGTCTTTGAAGGGTTGGGCCCTAAAAAGAGAAGTCAAAGCATGGGAGAAAAGTAGCAGTACTACCCCTCTGTTGCGGATGGGGAATTTAAGGACCGAGGGACTTAGGGCTAGATTCACAAAGGTACTTAGGCATCACAGTGCCTAACTTTTAGGTGCCTAGAATATCTCAGGAACACACTACAATCCACAAAGCCTGAGTTAGGTGCTTAGGCTCCCTATACAATGCATGAGGAGAGAGAGGCTCCTTAGAACATGATTCACAAAAGCCAGCATGCTAGGTGAGAAGCTGCCTAAAACCAGCCAATGAGAGGGGTCTGTGCTTAGCCCCATCCCTCTCATAGACTTAAGCACCTGTTTATCTCTGCTAAGGATTCATGAATGAGAATCCTGTTTGAAGTAAGGTGCCTATGGCATTTTTTGCTGCAGCAGCAGAAGTCATAGACCCCTCACAATCTTTAGCCCAGTGGTTAGGTTACTCACCTGGGATGTGGGAGATCCCCAGTTCAAGTCCCTTCTCCTCCTCAGAGGGAGAAGGGATTTGAACAGGGATGTGCTACCTCTGAGCAGAGTGCCCTACCCAGTGGGCTATGGGATTTCCCCAATCTCTCTTGTTGAAGCTGTTCCACTTTAATTCAATACTTAAAGAGTCATTTGGGCAAGAGAGCGATTGAGCATGGGAATGACTCTATAGCCTGGTGGTTAGAGCATTCACCCAGGCATGTGGGAGACTGAGCTTCACTCCAAAGACTTCAACTGGTGGTCTTCCCCATCCCAGGTGAGTACCCTATCCACTAAGCTAAAAGTTATGACAGAGGTCCTCCTCTTCCTCCCCCTGCCAAGCTGTTTTGCATGAACTTGCATGCAGGCCCCACTGTGGATCAGACCTCACACACAAGTTAGGCAGTCAAATGCCTGTCTTCCCCTGGTTTGTGAATCACTCTGGGGTGCAGGCGGGAGGTAGGTGCCCAGACGCCTAGAGTGAGGCAGCAGTGCACATGCCTACAGGCAGAAACGTAGGCACAGAAGGAACTTTGTACAGTAAAAACATAGGCACTGAGGAAGTTTAGGGGCCTACAGGGGTCAGTGGGAGTTTTGTGAATCGCAGTGGAGCCTAAAACTAGGATTTAGGCACCTATACTAAAACTTAGGCACTTAAGTAGTTTTATAAATCTAGGCTTAAGTGACTTGCCCAAGGCACACAGGAAGTCCTATTCAACAATTTCCTGAGTCCCAAGGAATAGCCTTAACTACCAGACCATCCTTTCTCTTGCTGACTTTACTGTGTTTCAGTCTAGGTTTTATCTTGGGAAGGGTGGGCAGGGGAAAGAGGTATACCATGTTTGATAAGATAGCATTTTTCATTTTGGAAACATTCAGTGTTTTTCATAAATGAAACACTGTTAAAGGAGGTTTCAGATGAACTAAATTACGTACCAAATAATAATATATCAGATGAAGAAATCTTTGAACTCATCCTACCTTTGGATTTATGTACTAGCAAAATCTCTAGTTTCAATCTAGTTTTTTTCAACAAATATCTTTAATTAGAAGCTTCATTGCAATACATTTGAGGAATTAATCTGACTTTGAAACCTAGAAAAAAATACTGTGCCACAGAACAGTCTGCTGCTGTAAGTCTGAAGCTAAAATCAAACTAAAGAAAAACATACTTTAAAATCTTTAGTATGATAGGGCTTTGTCCAGCCCACAAATGCATCCTGGCTGCTGGCCTAGCAGAATAGAGTTTCTGATTTTGGCCTAACCTGCTCACCAAAGTTGACCCACTACCTGAGGCTAGAGTTACAGACTTCAATGAGTCCAGTTACCATTGCTGTCAGAAACATGGGAACCACATGCCACACTCAGTGCCTTCCACACTGCCCTAGCCACAATGTGCTCTTGCCCAGTTAACAGAGATCAGACAAGGGCCACAGTGGTGATGGTACATTACCTGATGCGTAATTCCAATTAAGAGAAGCCATATATCCCACAGATTACTATCCTCCATCACTCAAATACACATGGAATTGGGAGGGATGAAGGGATCCTCTGAGACCCTCTTGAAGTCCTACACTCAGAGTCCTGATAGGAGAGCCCTCCAATTTGATATGGCTAACTCAACTCTCAAGTAAGAAGAAAGAGGAAGTCTTCTCCTTACCATGGTCTACACAGGTTAATTATTCCTACTTTGGGGCTGTGGGGTCATTGTAGCAAGATGGGGTGGGGAAGAGAACCAGGATTAGGATAGGGATTTGTAGTGCAGTGTAGTGTAGTGCTTTTTTTATTTGTACTATTGTAGCACTAGGAGACCCAGCAAAGGACCAGGACCCCATTGTGTTTCGGACAGAACAAAAACATGGTCTATACCCCCAAACAGCTTAAATCTAAGTATAGAACAAGAGACAATTAGCTGACAGACAGACAGATGGGGGAACACAAAAGAAATAGTTAGACAAAACTGGCCTGCATAATAGGCAGGGGTCCCAGCAGTCTAACCATGGTCAAGTTTTTTGTAGGCTTTATGGCAAAGGAGAATTTTAAGAAGGGATTTGAAGGAGGAGAATTAATTAGTTTTATACATGTTTATGAGGAGCTCCTCCCAAGTGTGTGGGGCAGCATGGGAAAAAGTACAAAGGTGCCTATTTGAAAATTTAACAATGGAGGCGATGGAGGCTGCCATCATGGGCCGATCAGAATCAGGAGTCAACATGTTGATAGTAAATAGGGCAGAGGAGTAATTTCGTATGAGGCAGGGAGGTAGTTTCTCCCCCTCCCCCAACTTTTCATAGGTCTATATGCTCCATTATGTCTTCCACTTTTCCTCCCTCCCTCCAACTTTGTAGGGTATAATATAATCACATATAATCATAGAATCATAGAATATTAGGGTTGGAAGAGACCTCAGGAGGTCATCTAGTCCAATCCCCTGCTCAAAGCATATAACATATAATGTTCTATATGCTAACACAACCCTCCACCCCAATTTTTCTGAAATGACACCCCTGAATGAGATGACAGATAAGGTGGGGATAGGCTGTGGAGGGTCTTGAAAGTGAAAACAAGTAGCTTATGGTTGATGCAATAGAGAAGAGGGAGCGAGTGGAGGGATTGAAATAGAAAGTTGACATGGACAAAGTGAACGGCTAAGAAGGTGACCTTTGCCGCAGCATTCTGAGTGGATATAAGCAGGGCAAGATTGCATTTGCCAGGCCAGAAAGAAGGAGGTTGCAGTAATCAAGACATGAGATGATGAGAGCTTGGATGACAGTTTTAGCTGTGTGGATGGATTAGAAAGACCATGTCTTTGGAAAGAATCTGCAAAACTTACACAGTGCCTGGATGTGAGGATCTGGAGAGAGGCCTAAGTCAAAGATGACATCCAGGTTTAGGGCTTGACAGGCAGAATGGTGATGCTGTCCACAGTAATCGAGAAACGAGATAGCTTAGAGAGCTTAGTGGGGAAGATTAAGAGCTCTGTTTTAGCCATGTAGCGCTTGAGTTGATGGCTACACATCCACAAGGATATGTGTGAGGTACTGAGATTTTACCTTGGTCAGAAGGAGACAGGGCTGGAGAGCTAGATCTATGAGTTGTGGTCCCACAGGATTCTTTGTTGCTTTTTACAGATCCAGACTAACACAGCTACCCCTCTGATACTTGACAGAATAGAGATGGTAGTTGAATTTGTGTTTGTGGTTGAGATTACCCAGTGTGAGAAGAAAAGGTGACTTAGGGCAGATCCCTGAGGAACCTCCTCAGGAAACTGGAGGGGGCAATAAGTAGTATCATCAGAAGGATATTATCAGGATGGTAAGAGGAGAACCAGGAGAGGATAGCATCACAGAAGCCATAGGAAGACAAGATTTCTAGAAGATGGGCATGGTTGACTGTGTCAAAGGTGGCTGACAGGTCAGGGAGGGTGAGGATGAAGTACTGGTTCTGAGACTTGGCTAAGAAGAAGTCATTAAAAACTTTGGTGAGAGCGCTTTCAGATGAGTGCAAGGGGTGGAAACCAAATTGAAGAGGATCTAGGGTGGAATTAGAGGAGAGTAACTCCTGACAGCAACTGTAAACAGTGCATTCACTGAGCTCAGAGATGAAAGAGAGAAAGGGAGAAGGGGTGTAGTTGGAGAGCCAAGTGAGGTCAAGGGTGGGTTTTCTTAAAATGGGAGAAACTAAAGCATGTTTTGATCTTGCCCACCTGGCTAGTTTGTCTCCTGGAGAGACTGACCTGTGACTGTATTCAGCCAACTGAACTTGCACGTTCTGAAGGCTGTGCATAATATATACATAGTATATACAAGTCACATTGCCAAATTAACAAGCCAATGCTAATTCCTTTTAAATGGATGTACTGTTGTTATTGAATGGAAAGCCAATAGACGCTTATTCAGCAAAGCACTTATACATTTGTTAAGTCCTTCCCTGTTCCGCAATGCATTTACGCACATGTCTAACTGATTTGCTGACTCAGTACCATAATCAGCTCTGGTACTTCTTACAGTGATAATTGACTCAGTCACAAAACTGAAAGCTGACATATTTTGACATGATAGGTATTCAGGTCTGTCTCTGTACTCGAGGAGTTTATTTCTTATTACATTAGTAGCATAGCTCTGTACAAATAAACAAAGCCTCTGTTTCCTGGGAAACATGATGCTTATATAGCACTTACTGTTCTCAAAGAACCACTGTTTGATTTCCACACTAATGTGGTTTCACAAGAAGACTGAGATTATTTCATTGCCCCAGGATGCCAGGAAATTTTCATTTGACTTCCTCAGATCTTTGGGATAAAAGTGGGACAGTGAGGAAAATAATTCCCTTTGCTGTCTTATATTTCTGTTCTTCAAGAAAATATGGTATGTTCTCTAAGATCAGATACTCTGCCATTTATTTTTAGCTCAGTGACAATATTTTAGTTTCTTTCCCCCTGGCAAAGGAATATCTTGCCCCCAGATACTTCTTGCTGCTAATCTTTGTATAGGCTTTCACTTCTGGGCATAATATAGGTAATGCCTTTCACACTTCATAGGTTTATTGGGTGCATGTTTCCTGACTTCACAGAAAGCAAAGAAATCAATCATTCTTAAAGTAAAACAAACATGTCTATCATTAATAAATTGTCAAATTAATAAACTAATTTCCTTGCATGCTATGATGTAGTTGTGTCACACATACAAGGGGTTCAGAGGCCAGGTGTCACTAGACTAGGGTTGCCACGCCTCCAGGATTGGCCTGGAGTCTCTGGGAATTAAAGATTAATCTTTAATTAAAGATTATGTCATGTGATGAAATCTCCAGGAATACATCCAACCAACATTGGCAAACTTGGGTTAATGAGATGAAACATCAAGACCATCTGTGGAGGAACAACAGCTACATTTTAAAGAAACCCAGTGCATGTTTTAAATCAATGTGAATTTCAAAGACAAAGACTTCTAAGGATCTGATTCTTCACTCCATCTAAGCTGTGCTCAAATAGAGTAGAGGCAGGGCCGGCTCCAGACCTCAGCGCGCCAAGCGCGTGCTTGGGGCGGCATGCCACGGGGGGCTCTCTGCCTGTCGCCGGGAGGGCGGCAGGCGGCTCTGGTGGACCTCCCGCAGGCATGCCTGCGGATGCTCCACCGGAGCCGCGGGACCAGCGGACCCTCCACAGGCACGTCTGCAGGAGATCCACCGGAGTCACGGGACCGGCGACCGCCAGAGTGCCTCCCGCGGCGTGCCGCCGTGCTTGGGGCGGCGAAATTGCTAGAGCCGCCCCTGAGTAGAGGGGCAGCCACATGGGGACAGCTGCAGCTCCCTTATCTCCAGCAAAAGTTAAACAGATCCAATGCTACTGGAACAATGGACATAACAGAGCTACACTCTCTAATGCCACCTCTCCTCCTTGTCCCCATCATACTCCTTACTTTCTCTTGTGCTGGAGCTTGGGGCGGAGGGGACAGAAGCTGACACAGCAAGTAGCAGAGCCTCCTTCACCAGAAGTACATCTGAGGAGAGTTTGCTTGCACAGGAAAAAAGTTCTCCATTGGCTGTCTCCAGCCATTTCAAGACCCCTTTGTGCTGCTCATGTGGTGCAAAATAGCATTTGCAGACTGGAAAATCTGGGCCCATGACTTTCCAAAGCTCTTTATTTGGGGAGCGCCAGACAGATTTTGATTAAAACACTGCATAGATTCTGAAAGGGATCCAGAGGAAAAAAATCTGTTGCTCTAATACAAAAAAAAGTCTCCATCTGTGGCCTGTATTCTACGGGTGGTCTGTGGAGCACTGGATGGTATTTTCTGGAGACTCAGCTGGTCATATGGCGCTGGCCCTCACCCTTCTTTCCAGCTGTTAGATTGTGTTAAAAGACAACTAAAATACTTTAATACTATTATTCCATGTAAGCAAGTGCTTGGGTAGTCCAACAATCCATTCCATGATTGCTTAATCTGGGCCAGATTTAGACAAGCCTCTGTGGTAATATTAAGATGCAAACCATGTCCTTATCCAGCAAGCTGGAGAGCCAGGGAGCTAATGGGTCTCTGTGTGTCTGACATCCTGACTAAAGAGTCTCCATTGTGTCTACTTCACCTGTCTCCTCTCTGTTGAGAAGGATTGGTTGCCATAGGGATGTCATGTCATCATGAATGCCGGGGAGTCTCATCTATATTATGAAAAGGCTGAGAACCCCTGCTCTAGAACAGAAGTGGTGTCACTTAGGCATATTCTTTGGTAGAGATAAAAGTGGTTACATGTTATAGACATGTCTATTTTTGTGGCTCTGAGAGAAATTTTACTATAAACAACTGAAGTCCAAGTCCCGATTTTTCAAACGTATGAGTCTAAAGTTAAACACCTAAATAAGTGCTTTGATTTTCATAGGTGTTGAGCACTCACTGCTCTCAATGAAATCAATAGGAGTTGTGGGTGCTTAGACACTCTGAGAATCAGGGACCTTTTATTTAGGTACCTCAGCATAGTTAAGTGTGCCTAACTCTAAGCAGCCTAATTTGAAAACATTGGGCAAAGTGCTCATTTCAGAATATGCCTCCTCTCTCTGCTGCTTCCCATGGAAGTGTTATGGGTGTCCTGGGCTACTTAGAGGCTGCTTTGTAATTCTGGGTGGGCAGCACCCTGTGGTAGAAAGAGAGCCTGAGACATAAGGCTTTGTATGAAAAGCCTGGTGTGAAGCCTAAGGCTTGAACTAAAGTAGTGGTCAAGCTCATAGAACCTGTCAAGAACGGGGCTGGTATTGCAAAAATACACACATTCTTAAGAAAGGCTAGGCACAGGACACTCATTCAAACACATTCCAGAAAGATGGTACCAGAATACCCCGATACCAAGTATGGTACAAACATCCCCTCCAAAGGTAATGAGAACACACTGACCCTCCTAAAGATAAGGTCAGGATGACAATGTGCTGGATAGAGATGTTTTGATCAAACCAACATGTATATGGCAATTGGTGGTAACAGCCTACATCAGGGGTCAGCAACTAACCACATGAGAGAGGCAATATGTAATTTGTTTGTATTGATATATAAAATGGAGTCTCAGAGGGAGTGTCTTTGGCCAAACAAGGGGGGAATGGAAAGTCCCGCCATTCACTGAGCTGCAACCATTGTCAGAGGCATACATGTCTTAGTATCCTCTTACAGTCTGCCAGGTACTATTACTATGCTTTGTCAACAATAAACCTCGCTGGTGCCTTTGTGTCTTCATGGATCTTGTGGTCATTGGGCCATTCGCATGAGGTCTGCTATGCCAGCTACCTGCAAAGAGCTGGGACAGCATACAGAGGGAAGACCTGCAGCCAACATCTAGCCACATCTAACATCACACTCTGTTGTGGTCATTTCCATATCCAGATTGTGTGACTTTTTTCAACCCAATGGCAATATATGGCAAGTGGGGACAGTGGGATTCTGTTGGCAGAGGCACTACAGTAGTATCACCTATCCCAAATGTTCAAAAACAATGAGTCAGATGGCAAAAAAAATCATAATGGACTGAAAAAAAAATCACCCATTTTCGTAAAAAATACTACATTTGGGTTCATTGGCCTTTTTGGTTTTGAAGCTTCAGGGTTCACATTTTCACGCGTTTCTCCACTGCCATGAGAATTAGTGACTTGCATTTTTTTAAAAATGTAAGTCGAGATTCTCACATAGGGGTGAGAAAAGACCTGAGGCTTAAAGAAAAATACCACATCTCATGATAAAATTGCAAGAGTTTGCAAGATTGAAAATAGCTTCACTGCTTTGACAATTAGATTCCAAAAGGTTCTGAACCTAAACTGAAGGAATATTTACAAACTATATTAACCTATATTAATCCTTTTTAATATACTCTTTTTTGGATTAAAAGGAAATCAATCCTTAGAGTGAGATTGTCCAAAGTACTCACGGCTGGCCTCGTTCAGTCAATTTTATCATTGACTTAAATACCAGAAGAGCTAGCCCAGTGCTGAGCGTATTTGGAAATTCTATTCATAGGCTCCAATTTTAGGTTTTTGTTAAAAATAAGAAGATTGACAAGCCTAATATGGCTAGAAAGACTTGCAAATTTATTTTTTACACTTCTGGAATCATCATTTCTATTGATTTAAACATTCCCCTGTAGTATTCCTCCCAATTACTCTCCTGTGAGAGTACCCCACCTGCCTCACAATCAGTGATTTCCCTACACCCCCCCCCGAATTCCACCTCCCCCCCCCAGTTTTGTCAACTAGTTACATGCCAATTTAGTGACTGTTTGGAAATTTGAATTGAAATTGAAACATTAATACACACTTTAAAAGCATATACAGCGTATGATAAAATATGTGTATCTGAAAAAGTATACTAGATTTGAAAAGTATGAACATAGACTAGCTTCCTTATACAGCTGTTGTTTTTTATGACAATGTCAGTGCATTCATTTCAGTGATGTTGGCCAACCTAATAATTTCAAATGATGATTTTTAAGCAAAGTCTAAATGAGGTCTCCCTGACAGCTAGTGATGAGCTGGGGGGAAGGCTTCAGCACCAGATTGTATTTACATTCACACCTAATCTACCTAGGTATCCAGCAAACAGAGCTGTGTTGCCCAAGTGATAGATTTTGGCTGGGGTTGGGTTACAAATCACTTGAATGCGGGGGGAGAGGGGGAGGTCATGAGAGGTCATGATGTTGGGGAGTTTCTGTACTAAACATTTTTATTATTATAATTATTTTTTACATAAGAATGGTCATACTGGGTCAGACCAATGGTCCATATAGCCCAGTATCCTGTCTTCCGACAGTGGTCAAGGCCAGGTGCTTCAGAGAGAATGAACAGAACAGGCAATCATCAAGTGATCCAGCCTCTGTTGCCCATTCCCAGCTTCTGGCAAACAGGGTAGGGACACTCAGAGCATGGTGTTGTATCCCTCCCCATCCTGGCTAATAGCCACTGATGGACCTATTCTCCAGGAATTTATCTAGTTCTTTTTTTAATCCTGTTATAGTTTTGGCCTTCACAGCATCCCCTGGCAAAGAGTTCCACGGGTTGACTTTATGTTGTGTGAAGAAGTACTTCCTTTTGTTTTTTTAAAACCTGCTGCCTATTACTGGACACACGAGAAGCCACCAAAGATGAACACATGGCATTAAAGAATTTCATTAACAGAGTTGTGCAAAATTATAACAAGAAACCAAGAATGATGTAATGCTTCATAGAGGCTTGAGTAGCCAACTTTAATTTGTGTGATGATTTTAAAACATGAGTTAAATCTAATAAAATGGTCATGAAACATTTTTCAGTTTTTTCTATGGTGCCATACAGCCCACCTTCACCCTTACAGTCTCACCCCTTATCAGCCCTGACACCGCCCCCTGTAAATTTGAACACCCCCCACTCCCGCCAATTTTAATTCCTGGGGAAACCACTGCTCACAATCCAGCCCAGACTAGCAGTGAAAAGGGAATCGCAGAAAGAGCAAAATTTTGTCTTCAGTTAAACTCAGGGAGCCCCAGTGAAGTCAGCCACATAGATGCAACTCTAAATAATAAGTCTCTAGGGTTGCAGGGGCATAGTTACTGCAGGCAGAGATGGCTCTAAATTGTTAACGTATTTCAATTCCAAACATTTGTTTGACACCACTTGGGACATGTGGCCTGTTTTTGTTCTCTAAAGCCCTGATACAGGAAAGCATCCTTATTCAGAAAGGGTATTTAAGCATGTGCTTATGAGCTTTCCTGAACTGGGACCTAAATAGATTCATGCAAATCTTAGACTCGGGTTTCTAGTGAGTAAGGCCTTGTCTACGCTAGGGTTTTTTGCACAGCTGTAGCTGCACTGGTGTAAAAAGTGACTTGCCCTGATAAAGTTTAACTCAGTTTGAAAGTTCTTTGAAAAATAGTAGAAAAATTTTCCATTCTTATTCTGAAGTTGATTTTGATTCTCATCTATAATTACTTATTTTATTTTTCCGATCTTTGATTGCCTCATTTATCATTTTTCCAATCTCTGTAATGTGATTGGATCATAGATACAAATTTTAATTTTATAATAAAGACCTTGGGGGGGAGGATTTTCAAAACACCTCATTGACTTAGGAGTATAAGGGTCTTTTGAAAATTCCACCCTTGTTCTGAAAATGGCACTTGAAGTATTTAAAATCCACTTCAGAAACTATCTACACAATCCATCATTTCTGAATCTATTCCATACCATGAAATGTCGTTTTGGGCATGAACAAGGCTCCGCCATCCCTGTCTATCCTGGGCTGCTCTTTTCATGTCCTCTATATTATCAAGTACCATGAGTTTTCCCTTTCAAAGTACTGTTTGACCAAGGATGTCTTTCAGTTCACCTCTCTTCCAAGGCAGATGCTTTCACTTCATTCTTAGCACATTCCCCAGATATTTCCATCTTCTTTTCTGTATAACCTTGGAGATAAGGAATTGTTGAACTCTAATAAATCTTGGCATTTATTATAAATTAATTCCATTAAATACCATTAAATAATATTTTCCTGAAGCATTTTCTTTTGAAGGCATCTCAATGTCTGTCTGTAATTTTGGTGGATTTCCAGCTTTTACATCTACATGTTAAGACGGAAACAACATTTCAGTTGAAGATTCGTAGTTTGGTCATTAAGTTATAGATTTTTGATGACCATATCTTGTTCAAGCTGGCAAATGCAGCTACCACCTTGCTAGTTTGTGCCATTATTTCCTTCTGGAGATCTCCATGCACTTGCATAGTACTGCCGAAGTATGTGACTTGTCTCATCTCTTGTATTCCTTTTCCTTCTAACATAATGCTTGAATTGGGACCTGCTGGACTCTCATTAGATTTGTTTTTCCCCCTAACTAATTATTAACCCCCATTCTTTCTGACGTTGGACAGTCTTTCACTCTTTACTTGCATGTTGATTGAGCAGTCACTTAGAAGAACTATGTTGTCAGCAAAATCTAAATCTTCTAGTGTACAATCATACAATGCCTGTGTTGTATCCAGCTACACTTTTCCCTTATAATGAAGTCAGTTTAATGCCCAACAGGAGACGTGAGAGACTGTATTATTGTTTGACACCAGTGCTTATGTTAAACCATTCACTCAGATATTTTGCACTCAAAAAATGGCTCTCTCCTCACTTCTCATTACAGATCCAATAGCAGAATTCTGCAGGTAGATTTTCATACTGTATAATTAAGAATTCCTGGGCAAATCCAACTTTAGTAAAATTACATTGATTTTAGTGGAATTATATCATGGATTAATTTGGCTTCATTATTTTTATAAAATGCTAGCAATGCATTTGTTTAAAATTACTAATAAAATTGCATAAAAATCCTTGAGAGTACACTGTGTGCCTGTTTAAAGAGAATATTGCTTTTTTAAAAAAAATAGTGTCTACCCAAGCAGCATCTTTCATCCAGAGATCCTGCTATCCAAACAATCCAGTGGTCTTTGAAATGGAAATCATCTCCACTAAATAGCTTTTCCTAGGACTCTATCCCTTAAAACCTCCATGACAGAGGCAAGTTCAGCATCTACATTTCTTATGCACTTGATGTATGATCTGATTAGATCTTGCCTCTGTATTTTACTTACCGGTAGTTTAAATAGTAGTTTATGTATTAATATTACTGTCAAGGGAAGAGCCAACAGGTTTCACTATATAGGTGAATGGCGATCTATACAGTGGAGGAACAATGTTTTAATAATATGTTGCACACTATTTAGTTATTAGAGTCAGAAATGTGTATGATCAAAATGCCAAGCTATGTGACTTAATATTTTGGCCATTCAGTTACCTATTTTAAACTACACATTAAAGATCTCTACTACATCAGATTTACCTACATCATGGAAGGCTAAAATTTTAGTCAGGTTATGGTATTACGCATTACATTACTTTCTCATGTAAAACATTTGTTCAGACATATGTTTTTTCCTTCAAACGTTGTTGGACTTTTTATGCAGTTTTTATAAGACAGTCTTGACTCTGCACTAAACCATGCCACTAACACATTACTTAATCTAACTGGCACATAGTAAAATTTTACACATGCGCTCATCCAGATAATTACACAATTAATTTTCACTTAGTACAGCTGAAACAGGGATAATGAAATTTCCACTGGTGTACTGTTACGTCCGGGGGTTAGAGGTCAGCTTCCTGTTTGGATAAGGGTGAGTTTAAAGAGGATTTCTGACAGTCTTCTTACTTCAACTGAGTCTAAAAACATTGCAATGGAATTTCAATTTACAGCTAAGTTCAATGAAAGGAGCAGATGTTGGGAGTGTGCCACTGCCATTCTGGGAGTGCTTTCAGTGCAGGTGTAGGCAGAAAGTCAATGTCCCTTCCTCCCATTTTTTTAAAAAGAAGAAAGAGATAAGCTGATACTATTTCTTGACTGAATTGCAACCATTCAGTGGTTTACAGTACTGAAGAAGGGAAACCTCTAACATTTTTCTTATCGCTGATCTATTTTTCCCCAGTAGGCATATGTATTAGAGAAGTCATCACAATAAAATACGACAATGTACACTCTTCACCCTGTGCCAGATCTTCGTATTTTCATGAAAACATTTGCTTTGGCACCAAACTCCACAGCAAAACGAAAAACTAAACAAATATATATATACTATAAAAAAATAAAACTCTGTGAATTGAAAAGAGAATTTTGAAATTTTCCACAAATTTATCATAGGTCTGCTTCTAAATTGTAAGAAATTGGAATCAGAAGCTTACAAAATTCAAATATTTAACTACATAAGCCTATTTACTCTGTACCACCATACACTGTACCAATAATTTCCCAAGACACACCTGCTTTCACACACAATGGTTAAAATTCTGATTGCCGTTACAGTGATGTAATCCCAAAGTAACTGCACTTAAATCAAGAGTGTTACTTTGGATTTGCCTGGGTGTAATAAATCAGAAGTGGACCCAGTAGGGTGCCCCTTTGCCATACAATATTCCCTTGGAAAATTAAAAATATTGTCCTGCATCCTACATAGTCCATTCCTGTGTACACATATGATAATCCTTGTTCAATCTGAAAACCAGAATTATCCTTTGAACAAAGCTGTGTGCATGTCATGTCTCTCCACCCTTGTAAGCCTGTACATTCATCATTGGTGCTGCTATATACTATTCTCTCTTACTCCTGTACCTACTCTTTCCCTGCTGCTGGCATAGAGGATGTAGACATGAAAGCAGGGGTATGGCTGAGGTGCTCCTATAGTGTGCCAATCCCTGCTTAAAGTTTCAGGCCATATGCACCACCAACATCCAGAGTAATTTTGAACAGACATAGGCTGCTTCAGCTAACACTGAGCATATGGGTGAGTTTTGCACTAACCAGCACTTAATCTGCACTGTGTATAGTTTGGCTGGACCTCAGTTCTGACCCTATATGCCAAATTATGGTCCAAGCAATGCTTTATTTAAGAGATATAAACTATGAGTCATAAGAACATAGCAAACTTTACTTAGCTTTTGAGTCTGTGGAGCCTGGCTCTTTCCTCTGTAATGACTACATCCCGCTCCCAGTGAGTCAGTGACAAAACTGCCATTGATTAGATCCTATTAGCATAGTACACTGTAAGTGTTTGGTAATAAACAATATGAAATCTGAGCACACCTTGTGTGAACAAGTTACTATACAACTATTTGTGAATGTCACAGATATTTTGCATGCATTCTGTTACCTCATCTACACACACACTCTCTCTTTCTGTCTATTTTTTTTAGTCTCTGCGATGCTTCTTAGATTGTGCAGCTCAAAAGCCATTTACACATGTTTATAGAGAGCTTGTAGCTCACTCATTCTCTCCTTCCTTCCTCTTAATGTTGCTGATGTTTCATTTTAAAAATCATTTAGAAGTCCTGCTTTGTTTAGGATCTTATATTTCATGCTCTATTTTCTTCTGGTTTAGTCTCTTTGATGCCTTATGCACACTTAAAGCAGCTTTTTAGTTCTTAAATTACATGCTTCCCTTCCTCAAATAGCTAAAGATGTGGCCTAATAAAAAGCATCCTCTGGCAGACCACACCTCATGTTATCAGTACCCAGGGACTAACTTCAGACACCTTGGAACTACAGATGGATGCACTATATAACCTTATCAGACATGCCTACACATTCCTTAAGGATGGTGGAAACCCTCCAACACAGAGATTTCAAAGGAATAATAATACAGCTTTACTGATCCATTGGAAAAAAAAAAGACACATGAATTCAGCTTACCAGAGATCCATAGGCACCCTTCAAATATCATTGCAACATCAAGGGCTACCCTGAAAGCAATGAAGGCATATCCTTTATAAAAGGAAGAAAGTAGTATACTATGCTACAGTCATCATTAATCACACTATGCACTGATTTTGTTCTTTGTATTTTATTAATTGCTACCAAATTTATACAGCATTTATTTCATACAAAAAAGACTACTATTTTTTTTTTTTGGGTGCTGTCATTGTTAAAGTTCTGTAGTGTTTCTGGCTCATTGATCACCAATTCAATATCAATCTGATATGACTAGAAGTCACATTTTAACACAATAGAGAGCGAGAGAGAGAGCCCATCGGTCTTAGACAGAGAAGCCCACATATATTTATTTTTCATTTTTGAGTTCTGAACGATTGTACATGTACTATCAAACTTTGGAACAGAGTGAGTGAAAATTTTAAAAGAAATATACAATCAAATATTTGGAACCCAATGTTTTTATCTACGGAACTAGAAATAATAGGCATGCCCAGACACTTGGGGTGCTTAAAGCTGAAATTCCACAAGACAATAATTATTTTTAACGTGTTTCTGATCTGATTTGCTCTTTTCTGTTCAATAGCATCTTGCACATTTGCACTACATGATGCTGGATGAAAATCCAACTGAGTACTCAGAATCTGTGTCCTAAGCCAAACATGATTGCACAAATTCAGTGAACCTCCCATTTTCATAGCTAGCAGGCCTTTGCTAGTGGTGTCCCTTCCGTCAGACCACAATTCACACGTAATTTCTTCAACTCACCATACAATCAACCCTTTTCAGTTTAGCATCCAGTCCTCAATATTCTAATTTGGATTGCTCTTGTATATTTGTTTGCACCATCTCTAAGTGATATAAATCTTTTCTGCTTTGCTGCCCAGTTGCTACATTCTACTTAGTCACCCTTGTAACTACTCACATTCCTACTCCAAAAGGTTGTCATCATAATCTTTTTACATGGAGGCAACTTGTGCTTCAGACTGACAATCAAAACCCAACATTCCTTCTTTTCTTCACCACCTTATCGTCTTGGTTTGGATTATCATCTTGCCATGGTCCAGGCACGTAGACTCCTTAAGAGCTTCTACAGAAATTTTGTCCTATCATTGAGACTCATTTTTCCTTCCACATTTTCTTTAGGCATGATTTTGTGTCATGTTTGTCCTGAGTCTACATTTTTTAGCTTAGACATTTATTTATTTTTATGATCAAAGAGTAAAGTGATTTGAAAAAAGTTTAAAATGTGATCATCAGTAGATTGTGAGGTAGTTTAGGCTCTCATTCGTTTTGGGAGGAATATATATAACACTAAGAATTGATTCGGAATATGTCTGTAGTTCACAAGGTTCTTCATTTGTCCTATCTTAATTACTATTATTATTTAAATTACAGTAGCATTTAAGAGCTTTAATCATGGACCAATGCCCCATCACACTAGGTGTTGTACATACACTTACTAAATAGTTCATCCTTGACCCAAAGACTTTACAATCTATGTTAAAACAGGACTCAACAGGTGAGCATAACAGACAGGGGCAGGAGAGAGAGAGGGGAGGATGAGGTAACATGTATAAAACAAACATCTTATCAAAAGAAGTATTAGCCTTGGCTTAAGTGGGCCATTGTTAGCTGGCAGTGTCTTCTAGTCATCAAGAAAGAAGTGGGTTTTTAAGGAGAAATTTGGAAGTGGATAAGGTGGTGACTAATTAATGCCACCGTTACATTATTTTAACTTATTTTTTCTTCAAACTCTATTAATTATTCCATGAGTTAAGTGTAATCTTACTCCATCTGATTGAAATTCTTGTGACAACACCACCTGGTTGTCAAGTACATACCACAGGATTACTTCTTCAGCAGACAAGCTTCTTTAGTTAAACCTGCTATACCAATACAAAACACATCTTCTCAAACAGCAAAATGCCAGCTGCAGGCCTGCCATGTTTCACACTGCTGGTACCATGTCCTTCAGCAGGTATATACACATTATTTAAGTCCTTACAGGGAAGTCATATTCAAAGCTGAGGGTCAAGTTTAATCAACTATAAATTGTAGTCTAAGTTAACATCAGTTCCTCCTATTGTTTTGCACCTTCTCTGATCTTTATGGCCTATTTATTTTGTTTCATCATAATTTTGGAGATGTCTTCTGGTGAAAGTTAAAATTTCTACCAGTCAGTCAAACAGTACTCTGGAGAATACGTCTTTTGTGTGCCACACCTTTAATTTATTTTCTTTGTGTAGTGCTGCAGGGAACCATTTTCCTACTGCTTTCAGGCAGAAATTTGTGTGTGTTTAGAATATAAAAACATATTTTTCAGTGTTCTGTGGGATTTTGCACCCCTTCAGTTTTCCTTTATTCACAATTTTATGAAATGGCAGTTTTTGTATCAAACACCTGACAGACTACTCTTCAAGTTCCCAATGTAAGAGCAATCTTCATGTGAACTATAGGCTCCTGTATGAGTTTGTTACAAAATGCAACATTAAAAAAGTGAAAACAATGATTAAGGGTGATTCTGCATTTCAATGAGAATATTTCACTTACATTTATTTACTTCAACCTATCGTGGTAAGAGTACATTGTTCTGATTTTTTCCCTTAGCTTTGTTCATATTCTTTTGCCCAGATTTTAAATGTCTGTTATTCCTGTCATTTATTCAGATATCACCTTATTTCCCTTCAGATTCACGTTTTTTTGAAGTCTTCAGTCCTGCCAGTTCTGGGGCAGCTTTATGGATGCAATTCTATAACTTCTCATTCACGACATTCAATAGTAGCCATGACATTGATGGCTACTATTGCCTTCCCAAAGCTTTGAATAATCCTTTGTTTTCTTTCTGGAATCCTTAAAAAAATTGATGGTGTAATAAAATCCACATTTACCCTTTGCAACAAACTATTGACCATACTGTGGTATTTAGCCAGTGGCCTTTGCAGGAGGGTGGGCAAAGCTACCTCTTCCTGGACAAACTGTGTCAGGGATTGTGCCTGAGGAAGGCACAATGTTCTCTAGTTCTTTCATGTTTGGAGGGAAAGAAAGGAAGGGGAGAGGCTGGTGCAGCATGCTGCCCTCTCTGTGACCAGGCAGCTCAATGCACAGGTGTAAAAAAGAGGTGTGTGTGGGGGTAGCCTAGAGGTGCACAGAACATCATGCCCTCCAGCACAGGGATGGTATTGTCCCTGGAACATGGAGGATGAGGGAAATGGGCATGGAGAGAGATTCTTGGGTCCTTTCCCCTGCACCAGGGCAGGGACAATCTGACCATATGAAAATCTAAAACACTTTAAATAAATATTTAAAATATATTTGGGGGACTTACTGGTGCACATTCTCTAATATACCACAGGACGTTTCAAGTACAGGCCTTTTTCTAAAGGATGGAATTTCTATAAAGGAAGGAGAACCTAAAGGCCCAATTCTGCACTCCTTGCTTGAAGACAACTTCCACTGGGCCAAGTACTGAAGTCTTTACACAGGCAAACTGCAATTTCACCAATAATATTGCCATTGGCCAACTCACATGCTACTTCCCTATGATGAGCTGCAGAAACCTGCAAGAGAACCCAACTCTCTGGCATACAAGAGAACACAAGATCACACTTGTGATGGGATCTCTGCTGCTTGGCTCCTCCAGGCCAACAGATTTAAGGGCTTGTCTCCATTTACCAGTGGATTGATGCTACTAAAGTAACTCAAACTGTGTAGTTTTGAGCGACTTTCCCCTGTACTGTAGACTTGCCCTAAGCTACTTTTGGGCTTAAGGCAGCCACCTAGGGCATGTCTGCATTGCAGTCAGAGGTGAAACTGCAGCACATATAGATATACCCAAGCTAGTTTTGTTCTAGCTAGCTTGAATAAAAATAGCAATGACGCCATGGCAGCACAGTTGTACAACCCTACCCGAGATCCCAGGTATGTACTCAAGTGGGGCTAGCCCATGCTGCTGTTCACATGCCACCACTTTGTTGCTATTGTTATTTGAGCTAGCTAGATCAATGCTGGCTTGGGTACGTCTACATTTGCTGCAATCATATCTCTGATTGCAGTGTAAACACCCCCCTAGGGCAGCACAGTATTGGGTCTTGTGTAAGGACTGGGCCCAAAATAGACTCATAGACTTTAAGATCAGAAGGGACCATTATGATCATTAGTCTGACCTCCTGCACAATGCAGGCCACAGAATCTCACCCATCCACTTCAATAACAAACCCCTAACTTATGTCTGAGTTATTGAAGTCCTCAAATTGTGGTTTGAAGACCTCAAGCTGCAGAGAATCCTCCAGCAAGCGACCCGTGCCCCATGCTGCAGAGGAAGGCAAAAAACCTCCAGGGCCTCTGCCCTGGAGGAAAATTCCTTCCCGACCCCAAATATGGCGATCAGTTAAACCCTGAGCATGTGGGCAAGACTCACCAGCCAGCACCAAGGAAAGAATTCTCTGTAGTAACTCAGATCCTACTCCATCTAACATCCCATCACAGACCACTGGGCATACTTACCTGCTGATAATCAAAGATCAATTGCCAAATTAATTGCCAAAATTAGGCTAGCCCATCATACCATCCCCTCCATAAATGAGTCTACCTTGAGCCAAGGTCTGCAAATGTCTTACAAACACAAACGTTGGGTATTGTAAAATTTTCTGGACCATCACTCCTGAAAGAATGAAGACTTTTTAGAGTGTAAATACTAGTTTATACTTCTAAACTTGGTAAATTAATGTGTCTTTCATAATGAGGTGGAATGCTTTGAATCTAAATTAACACATTTAGCTTTACTTAGTGAGAAAAGCTTCTCATTACTCCCTGGCATTATAGACTAACAGACGTTCTGCAGCATGAGCTTTCGTGGGTGAATACCCACTTCTTCAGATGTGGGTGAATACCCACATCTGAAGAAGTGGGTATTCACCCACATCTGAAGAAGTGGGTATTCAAGCTCATGCTGCAGAATACAGATCCAGACTAACACGGCTACCCCTCTGATACTCATTACTCCCAAGTAATTTAATAGTGATATTATTCTAGGAACAAACATATTTTAATGTAATCTGACATTTATGACTTCCGCATATTATTGGCTGCGAAGGTAAGAAAACAACAACAACAAAAAATCCCTTCTAGTCAGAAAAAACCCTCAAACTAATAAGCATGATCCTGATATTAAAATCAAGCCAGAGATCCTTTTTACTTTCATTACTTATAATTTATGCCACTTGAATGTAGTTTAATAAGGTCATAAAAATGCCAGTTGTGGTATCTCATAATACTTTTTATAAACTGGTTTTACAGTCTATCCTTTGTTCCAGAGTTCAAAGTGACAATTGAAATGCACAGGTTGCCCAGGGGTTCAGACTTTCTTCTGGAAGCACTGAATGGTGAATACCTTAATTTCTAATACATATATATTTTTTTCAAAATCTTGGTAATTGTGGGTAACCCTCCAGATGTGCCAAAGCTGATATTTTTCAATTTAAAAAAAAATCAAGAATTCAGTAAAAGGAACACATTTTATTTTATTGCTTTGCTTTTTTGATGAAATGAAAACAGTGCAACATTTATTTCTAACCAAGTCAAAAATCAAACAATACTTCTAAGTGTTATTACAATAGTGGCATTATACTGTCCCTTGTCAGCTTTCAATTACTTCATCCACCTAGCTGATCACTGACTTATTTCCTGGCTTACGTAAATAGAACTTTTGGTGTACTTCCCTTAAGTCATTTCAGAGAAGATAAATTAAATAATGATTGCAATTTAATATTGTGATAGTGCTAAAATATTTCCTTTAAGCTTCAAGTTTGACCATAAGTTTCCAATAATATATATTTTTTTCTCTTGCTAGCTCAAACCTGAGGTTTTATTAAATTCTACAGCTGCAGTCAATATTTATGTTTTCATCTACTACATTGGACATTTTAAATAATAAAGAGCAAGGAGTTTATATATAAAAACAGATAATATTCATATTTTATTTAAGGTGGAAACTTTATTTAAAATTACTCAAAATGCACACAAATATGGCACACAAGGCCAAATTCTGAGCTCATTTACACTGATGTAAATCTGGCATAACTCCACTGACATCACTGGAATTACTCTGGGTTTATACCATGTAGCCAATATCAAAATTGGGCACATAGTTCTTTAGGGATGCAGTACTCCACATCCTGCTTCCACTGTCCTTAAGGCCTGTCCAAAGCACACTGTCTCAAAAGGAACCTTTCCGTTGACTGCCATGGGCTTTGGATCAGCCCTCACTAACTAAATTCTCATTGATATCAACAACAGCAAGATCAAGCCCCTCATCTTCCTGAGTCTGCATTTTATGGAAAGCTGTATGCCGTAAGATGTTAAAAAACAAATGTTTACGGGATACAGCAGATCCAAGTGTGCTTGTTTCACTTTGAAATTTCCCTTCAATTCCTCAGCTACACATTTTCCTTTCCTAGAACAAACTGAAAAATAGTATAACAAAGCGAAGATTTCACAGCCAATATTAGACAATTTTACATAATTCAAATAGGCGATTTCCCATTTTTATTTTTGAAATCAAATTAATCCTTATAGTAGGAGGGGACAGAGAGCAATGCTAGGCTCTTTCTACTCCTTGCCCTCTCGCTAGTCCACTTGCACGCCAAGGTAGTGAAGTTTCCTAGGAATCATGTTCTAAAGCCAAGATCAGGGTATGGATAGCTCAGTGGTTTGAGCATTAGCTTCCTAAACCCAGGCTTGTGAGTTCAATCCTTGAGAGGGCCACCCTGGGATCTTGGTCCTGCTAGTGAAGGGAAGGGGTTGGACTCAATGACTTTTCAGGGTCCCTTCCAGCTCTATAAGATAGATGTGTATATAGGCCAAGTACAAGGATGTGTGGAGAAGACCATGCTCCCCTGCTTAGCAAGAGGGGGAACAATCCTGTACATTTTTGTGGGATTTTTCTATAAAGGCATCCCTGGTGTAACTGCACTAGCTGCAGAAAAGTTACGCTAAGGATGAATTTATCCCATTGTAAATATGTTACATTTGAAAGACACATACCTCTTCCATTTTTGCATGCAAATCTGTACAGATTTTATAAATGGAGAAGTAGTGTGTGTGTGTATATGCATTTAAAAGAGATCATCCTGGGAAAATGACACCAACATCTTCCAGCTGATCTGATCTCTCTCCCTCCCACTGCCCTGCAGGAAATTCTGACTTAATGTTTATTTTCCTTTGCTTAAGATGCTAACTTAAAAAAAAAGATTCCCAGTTGCAGCCAAGCTCAAACAACATAAAAATAATTCAACAATACGTAATGCAAAGAATTCTAATGGATTTGCAAGTATAAAGCCTAACTAAAAAAGAAAGAAGAGCATAGTAAGTCTGGTAATTGCACAGATGTGGGATTTGTTCATGCTACTGCATATATGTAAAAGTAAAATCATATTGAGACATGCTGGGCCAAACTCATACCAGGTGCAACTCCTTCAGGGGCATTTAATAATGAAGCACATTCTGGGTTCATATAATGTGGGAATGAAGGCATGTAAGCACCTTTTGCTCCAGGGCTGCCCAGAGGATTCAGGGGGACTGGGGCAAAGCAATTTCGGGGGAGGGGGGCCTGCCATAAAAAAAAAGTTGCAATACTATAGAATACTATATTCTCATGGGGACCCCTGTGGGGCCTGGGGCAAATTGCCCCACTTGTCTCCACCCCGGGTGGCCCTGTTTTACTCATGTATTCCAGCACCACACCAGCCTGACCTGTTCTGACCAGGTGCGAGAGAAGGCCAAGGAGCCTTCATATTTATTTCACACTGAGAGCATCAGAGCTGCCTAAAGAAGTGGAAAGTTCATGTAATTGAGCTCCCCTCCAAGTATCCCCCACTTCCGGCAGGGATTCTGGCAATTGTTTCTCCCCACACAGTGGGCAGTAACTCCTGTAGAGAAGCTGCAGAGAGAGAGGAGAGAAAGACAGAACACTTCCCTTCCCTAAGGAAACAAAGTTATTTGTGTGGATAGGGAAGTGAACCCAAGGGGCAGTGCATCCTTCTCTTCCTGATTTCAGGAGGGTTGGGTATTTTGTCTGATGGGCACAGTTCATGTCCCATCTGATAGCTCTGTTCTTCTGAGTGCATGGGCCCCTGAGAACTTCCCCATCACACAGACTCATGTAGGCACCGTGCATGTGCCGTATCTCTACAATATTGCTCCCAGGGGTGTTAGGAGAGGAATTCCTCTGTCTGGAAAGAGTGGGAGTTTGGCAGCCATGGAAACCAGGATTTCATTTAATACTAAATAAATAATATTTTATAAAGTTCCCCCTCATCCACTGACACAGCTGGGATGCCTATAGATACTTCAAGTACAATACCGAATAAATCATCATGAAACAAATGATACAGCAGATACTATGGGAATATGCACATGAGTAAACTATGATGCATCAGTGTTTGCAGGATCTGGGTCCATGTTTTCTAGAATGGTGGCAACTGTCCATTTAGAAAGATTATGATGTAAGCAGCAAAACAGTTCAGTGATTGTGTGTCATGCTGCAACATTGTGAGTGGCTAATAAGTCCAATTCTTGAGCAATGGTCCTTCCCACAAATAGCGCAAGCATAAGGTGCAGGGCCAGAGGATGAAGCCAGAGCACTACTAGCAGTTGAGGCCTGCTGCACTGTCCTCTTTGCTTTCCTGTCTCTCTCAACCACCTCTCTTCAGCCTCTGGGACTCCCTAGCACAGCACAGCCCACTGGTATGGCCTGTTACTAGCTGCATCTTCCCAGCTTGTTGAAAGTTTTCAAGTCCCTCTTGCAAACATCCATGAACCTGAGCCCAGGATGGCCTAGTGGCCTGGGAGCATCCAGAAGTTCTCCATACAGGAAATCATTATCCATCTGATGCAGATGACAACTGAGACATCTGTGTTTGAGAGTAGTGATTATACTTGGCAATTTTGCTTTCTCAAGTACTTTGATGTCAGGAACTTTGGCTTCCCACTTGATATTTAGAATACGGTGAAGACAGCAGGCATGGAAGGCATTTCGCCTTCTCTCATGCCTGCTGTAGTCATTCCAGGTCTTGACACCATACAGCAGCATGCTCAAAATCACACTTCGGGTCAAAGTTAGTTTCCTGTTATCCCACACAGGCTTGGTCAGTTGACCAAATGTGGTAGCTGCCTGTCTGATGTAAGAATTAGGTTTGTCATCTAAAGATAGGTTATCCAATACAGTTAATCCTAGATAGCAGAACTTGTGTGCAAATCTCTAGTGTGGTGTTGTCTGCATCACAGGTTTCAATAGCTAACACATCTTGTGCCATAATCGTTGTCTTCTTCAGACTAATGGTTAGTCCTAATTCATCACAAACTAGTGAAAGCTATTTGCTAAAGTTGCTGAAGCTCCTCTTTGCTATATTTGACAAGCACTGCATCTCAGCAA
Organism: Mauremys reevesii; assembly: GCF_016161935.1. Lineage (NCBI taxonomy): Eukaryota > Metazoa > Chordata > Testudines > Geoemydidae > Mauremys > Mauremys reevesii. The sequence goes on along the minus strand of NC_052625.1, from coordinate 144,967,499 downwards.
AAAGAAGCTCTCCTCAGTTGGTGTCTGACTTTGCTTTTTGCTCACAGATGGGCAACACTGAAGAGTTTTTCATCTGATCTTGTATGGAGATGTACGCCATTGGTGCTAGATGAGAAAGCATGAGGAAGCAACAGAGAAGAATATACTGAAAAAGGTGGATGCCAAAACACATCTGTGTTTGACACCACTGCAGATGTCAAAGCGGTCTGTTGTTCACCATCATACTAGACCGTAGCCTTCATGCCATTGTGGAGGGATGAAATCAGACTGAGGAGGATTGGGGGACAACCAATTCTCTCTAGAAATTGAAAAAGGCCTTTTCTGCTAAGCAGGTCAAAAGTCTTTGTAATATCTATGAAGGCCATACAGAGAGATTTTCCTTGTTCTTGAGACTTTTCTTGCAGTTGCTTTGTTGTGGAGACCATGTCTATAGTTTACCTACTGGCACAGAAGCCACATTGACTCTCTGGATATACACATTCAGCAAGAACTTTCAGTCTTTTGAAAATGATCCATGTGAATGGCTTGCCAGCAATACTGAGAGAAATTCCTCTGTAGTTGTTGAAATCACTCTGATCTTTTTTTAATACCATGTTAGGATGTTGGCATCCTTAGTATCTTGTGGTAGCCCCTCTTTCCCTCCAGCAGGCACGCAAAACATTGTGCAGACTTTTAAGCACAACTTGATCTCCTTGTTTCAGTACTTCAGCTGGAATTCCATCTTTTCCAGCAGCCTTTCCTTGTGCTAGAAAGGTGATTGCCTTTTCAAACTCATTTATAGATGGTTTTATGTTTCAAGCTCATTGATAGTCAGGAGCCTGGGGATCACATTTAGTGCTGCTTCAGAAACAGTGATTTCATGTGAATACTGTTCGTGATAATGTTCCACCCAGCATTGCATCTGTTTGCTTCTGTCACTGATGAAGTTTCCATTCAGAGATTTAAGTGGGGCAGTCTTCTTGACTGAAGAAGCTGTTGCTTTCTTGATTCCATCTATATACCTCTTAGAGCTCCATTCTCAAAGGACATTTGTATCTTCTTGTACAAATCAAGCCAGTATGACTGAGCACATCATCTTGCTGTTTGTTTCAATGTGCTCTTGGCCACTCTGAGGTTAGCACATGGCTCAGGAGTAGGGTACATGTTGTGGTGGAGATATTGAAGCAAAATGCATAATGCAACTGGAAACATTTCTTCAGAGTATGCTCAAACCAGTTTTTAATCTCATACAATCTTTTTTACCAAAAACTGAGGTTACAGCTATATAGATTTTTATTCTGAGTGTGTTCCATGCTGGTTTTTCTACAGTCTGACAAAAACTGTATGGTTGCAATATCACCTTGATTTTTATTTTCTGTTTTGGGATTATTCCTGTTCTATCATGCAGGCCTCTCTAATGCTATGAAAAATCATAGTTTGCTCCTGGAACTTGCACGTGTTCAGGAAAGTATAAAATGCCTTCATCACAAAAGCAATATAGTGCAGTCTTTGTGATAGGGAGTGTGGGAAACTCTCCGTTTAGTTCATTTTCATGACAGAAGCACTGAACCACATTAACACAGAAGGAAGATGTAGAAAACTTTTTAATGGTGCTGCAATACTTTGTTTATTCTTAGCTAGGCAGACATGGCTTTCAAATGAGCCCACTATGCAATGTGACTACATAAGGTTAACTGCTGGGTACATTAACCAAAACGCTCTCTCGCAGATGCTTGTTTTAGTCATCATTTCTGATCATTTATCAGACTTAATGTGCTACAGCAGACTGAAGGTCACAATGTGTCATTTCCAAAAGAACTTTGAGTTTTCCCTTTCCAGGGTCAGGAGCCGGTAATGTTTACCTGAGATCACTGCATTGCACCTCATGGCTTCCAATGGATCCATAGAGGCTGAAAAGAGTAGCTCTCATTAGATAAGGGGATTGTACCAATCATTTTAGGTGACTAAATTCTGAGACAACCATCTAACCATAGACAGTTTGAGAAATTCAGGCTCATTATGAAAAAGCTAACTTCATTTTTAAAAAAGATAAGACCCTGAAAGAAACAAGAAAGTCAATTGTTCTTCCAAACTTTTCTCAGGGGGAAAAAAAAATCCTGGTTTGTCTCTGAAGAATATTAGACAGTGATGCACAAAATCCAGAGCAAGTTGAAAAAAATTATGGGGAGAACATTTAACATGCAGTGTGAATGTCTTCCATTCCACAATTCAAGTATTAAAACTGGAGTCCTTTATCTCGTGTATTCTACCATTGAGTGAATTATTTGCAGCAGTTTACTTGATCAATTTAGCCAGTTTTTCCTGAATAAGAAAAAATGTTGATTTTTTAGGTTTCCATGGTTTTGCTTACAACCTAAGGTGTCTCCCTCCAAATGTGAATCCCCTTTAGTATATTGGGCCAGATTCTGCCCTCAATTACACTTTTGGTACTGGGACACAAAGAAGAAGAGTGGCTATATTAGATAAAGAGAAATCATGGAATTAAGAAGACACGTGCCTAGGATCACCTCATACAATTTTCCAGTTTGTCTCTCCCCTTCCTATATTCTGTGTGAATAAACAAGTTTCATAAGTGGAGCTGTAGTGCTGACTGTAGTTAAGGTTGCCTGATATTTCCCATTTTAAGACCCTGTGCTTCTTATAACTTGTCAGACTTTAACCATTCAGGCTGAAATTTTCCATGCCAGCAATGTGCCTAAGGCTGATTTTTTAAGTGCCAGTGTGACCGGGTGGACTAGGCCCTGGGGCCCCTTCTAGAGGCATGGTTGCCCTGCCACACCCCACTCTAGAAAAGGGCTGGAAAGAGGTCCTCCAAGCTGCCTAGAGTGGCTAGTATAAGAAGATCTGCAGGGCCAGACTGAGAGCAGTTCCCTGTTAGAGCTGGAGGAGAGTGGGTGGTGCTCCAGGCTGATTGCTGGGATTCCACAAGGACAAAGCCCTGAAGAAAGGGTGAAGAATGTGAGGGAGCCATGGGGAAGTGCAAAAAAGTACCAAAACAAGTACCAAAGCAAGAATAAAGAAGATCGGTGGAATTTTCTTTTTTGATAATACTAAGAGCTAAGATGCAAATTTGAGATTATCCATAGTTTGGCCAAAATCAACAACAGGTGGGTTATTTCAAGCTATGCCCAATTTTTGTGTTTGTACAACATCAACACCGTTAATGTTTTGTTAATAGAGAGGGAGAAAATATTCAATATGCTCACTGCAGCCTCTTTATAAGGCTAATCTGGGTTGTACAAACATTAATTACTTAATGTTTGTACAACACTTTGAAAACCTAATGTGCTATGTAAGTGCTAAATATTATTTTTGATAGCCAAACAAGAATTTAGTGGGCTATAGTGAAAAGAGTGTTATAATGAAAGTGTTTGAACTAGGGTTTAAAAATAAATGAACTGTAGATTAAAGAGTATTTAGACAATTTTTAAAAATAATTCAGGCTGCCTTTTCACATAAAAAGTACCGCACAGATGATTTGGGAAATTTTTCCATATAGAGCATAACTTTTATTTCAACACTCCTCTTCTGTTTTAGTAATGATCTCACATAATTTTAGAAATGCAGTGGGAATTTTGTGTCAAAAGACGACTACTGTGCATTTGCCAATACATTGTATATTTCCGCATGTGCTAATGATTTTTAAAAAAAAGAATACGTTGAAAACCCATTAAACTTTTATATGTCATAATAATGAAACAGAAATGTGTTTTCTGGTGCCAGGGTTCTATAAAACCAGCCATTGGAAAAAAGTTCATCTCACTACAGTATGTAGGATTTTAATACACAGCTTTATAATGGATCTGGCATGATAGACTCTGGAATAATTAAAGTTTACAGAACAAATTCAGATCTTAACTTTGACTGAAGCGCTGAGAATGACGTTCTAAAATGTCCATATCTCTGCTTACCAGTCATCAGGGATCCCTGGTTTACTATTGCTGCCCGTGGTTATAATTTTGCTATATCTAATGAGAGAGGGAACGAGAACATTTCCCAAATCCATACAGCTGTCACATGTCTATAGAAGCTTTTCTATGAAATAGTCATATGTGGACTGGATTTGGACTACGAGTATTCAAGTAAAGACAACTTAGAAGAATTAAAGTGGCTGAAGATTGCAAATTTGATATGCCAGAAGATACTGAACTTCTCTGTTTCTCTACAGTTAAAAGTAGTTTCCTAGTGATACCTTTATCCTTTACCCATCAGGGATTTGCTGTCCTATGAGCTACGTAGATTCCCATATCCCCTAGCTTAACTCATTTCCCTCAGCTCCTTCCCCCCCACAGACACCTACCTGGAAGCCTCATATCCTACACCAGCCAAAATTAGGGGGAGATAGTCATGTGAGCAAGGGAATGATACAGTACACATCTGGGCAAATGGGGACACTCAGGTACAAGTGCTGAGGAAAAAAATCAGCTTAAACAAAATGACCGCTGCTAAATGGAGTTTGCCATTTAAGTTTGAAAATAAGGAAACCTGCCCATGGCTACTATCACAATTTTCTCATGCCACACTTTTTTACCCACCATGTGACATGGGGCAAACTTGGGGTGCCAAGGAGACAGGGAGAAGGGGTGTGCAGCAGTAATTACATTGTGAGGGATATGGTCTGATTCTTCAGCACCCATGGTACTCCACTTCCCTGAGAGGCGGAAGCTATGGCAACAGAGCATCCCCCATCTACATGGTGTGGTGTAGACACCACTGTAAGTCAATTCTAAGTTACATCGATTTAAGTTACTTAACTTAGTAACTTAGATCGACTTACCTTGTTAGTGTAGACCAAGCCTTACTGTTTTAGAACTAGAAAGGACTCCTTTCTGAAGGCACCAACACTGAAGTTTAACCTGCCACAGGGGAAACAAAATTTCCTTCGTCCCAGAGCTGAACACACAGACTTTGTAGCTGTCCCAGAACTTAGTGGCCTAAGTACTCAGGCCCAGATCCTCACAAGTAGTTAAGCACCTAACGCCACTGATAGGCATGAGGTGCCTAAAATACCTTTGAGGGTCTGAGCCTCAGAGATAGCAGTCTCATCTAGTTGGCAGCATAGAGGTAAGGTGGCAACACTATTTATATGCATTTGGACTGTGGATATCATGACACCAGCACTGTCAGTATGCTCTTACAAAGGCAGGGCCGGTGCAAGGATGTTTCGCACCCTAGGTGAAACTTCCACCTTGCGCCCTCCCCCGTCCCTGAGCCCCCGCCCTGAGGTGTGCCCCCCCCATGGCAGCTCTCCCACTCCGCCATGAGGCACCCCCCCCCGCCCCAGCCCACCCCTACTCCGCCTCCTCCCCGAGCACACCGTCCCTGCTTCACTTCTCCCGCCTCCCCGGCTTGCGGCGCCAACGCTGAGTGGCGCCGCAAGCCTGGGAGGCAGGAGAAGTGAAGCAGCTCACCCCTGCTCCACCTCCTACCCAAGCCTGCCGTCGCTGCTTCACTTCTCCCACATCCCAGGCTTGCGGCGCCAATCCGCTTAGGCGTCGCAAGCCTAGGAGGCAGGAGAAGTGAAGCAGCCACGGCGTGCTCCGGGAGGAGGCAGGGCAGGGGTGAGCTGGGGCGGGGAGTTCCCCTGCATGCCGCCCCCCCCCTTACTTGCTGCAGGCGGCCCTCCCCATGCTCCCCTGCCCCAGCTCCCTCCACCTAAATGCCGGTGGCAACCAGGGCAGCCGAAGATCCAGCCGCCGTGGTTGCTGCTGAAGAAAATGCCGCCCCCCAAATCCTAGTGCCCTAGGCGACCGCCTAGGTCACCTAAATGGTTGCACCAGCCCTGTACAAAGGGTAACTTGAAAGAGAAACTAGGAAGAGGTACCAAAAATACAGGTTTTAATCATTGTACTTGTTACTGGCCAAAAGTTTCAAACATAAGTGCCTAAAGTCAGGTACCTAAGCACCTAAATTATGGCTCAATTGTGGTTTTACCACAAGCCCACAGCAAATTTCAGCACAGTCACTGTACTGCCCAGGAGCAAACCAGAAAGTAGATTGTGTGTCATGGTCACAATCTGAAGGCTGATTCCCCCTCCTCTCTCTTTCCAAGGGGAAGTATTCTGCACTACTGCTGTACTTGACACAGATTACTTCTCTCTCCTGTGTAGCTCAGATGAACTGTTTGTTGTATTTGGATGAGTGGGTGAAGTCCAAACTCTGCCAGCTCCCCTCTCCTCCTGTGTGGGAGCAAGAGTTGCAGCCCCATGGCAGCTCATGATATAGATAGCAATGAAGAGATGTATAGGGTCATCTTACACCCCTGCTTGAACAGGTAGGCTAACCAGCAACCTTACCCTCTGGGATCTGGTTTTTCAGAGGAGCTAAGCAGCTCCAACTGAAATCAATGGGATCAGAGGTTGTTCTGTACCTCTGAAAAAAACAGTCAGTTACTTTGTTAAGTAAATAAAGACTTATGTGACTAACACTAGTCACCATGTTTGAAAATTCTGGCTTATTTAAATGTACAACAAATTATTTATTAAACGTCAAACAGTAAATATATTGCCGGTTGATGCGAGAAAACATTCCAGAGTTGTGTGTCTGTCATTGTTTGCCTGTTTCCGTTCATATGAATTTGATTTTTTTAATGTAAACTCAAGTGCTTAGGGGCCAGTCCTTACTTCAGTTAAATATGGTAGTGCTTGTAGGAATTAAAATAGGCCACAAACCAGTACACCTTACAAATGCTTACGTCCTCTTTCAAAATGGTCAGTGATGCCCTGAGTTACAGCTATTATCCTTATTACCAACAGGCCAGTCTTTCCTTGTTGACTAGCTTCATACTATAGACATACTGCTCTGGGTCTACTGCAGTAATCACTACAATTAAATAGATTCTAAGTTTAAGGAGCCTCACTTTAAAAAACAGAAAAAAACCCTCAGCTCTTCTTTTTTGGTCTTTATTGCAGATGACCAGCTCTAGAAGCCTTGAAAGAGTTTTTATGTGGTGTGGTTTGGGAAAAACTAATGTGGGAGAGCTTGGAGGCCACAGGGAAATGTTAATAGTCCTCTTCAGTTGTGTTTTCTTTTAAAAGATTAGTGCCTGAAGACATCATTGCTGTGAAATTTTGGATATGGTTTTGGCAAGGCTGCTCTGATTCTTCAATGAGGCCTCCTAACAGAAATGAACACCTCTAGTAAGCTTAAAATGGCCTTTGTAAACAAACAGGATAATTCTCACTAACTGCAGAAATTTGTTCCATATTTATTTATTTTACTTCACAGCTCCTATTAAGTTAATTTAATCAACTTTAGAGTATAATTTTTTTTAAACAAACCATAAATAAACTGGATTCTGGTACTGAGCTCTGTGGTCCTGCCAGTGCTAATGGGTTCAGAAGGGGCCATAGTGCTCTGACTGTCATTACCTGGAAAGACGCTGGCATAAAGTAAACCACAATAGAGCAACCTTTTGCATTTAGTATCAGAGGGGTAGCCGTGTTAGTCTGGACCTGTAAAAGCAGCAAAGAATCCTGTGGCACCTTATAGACTAACAGATGTTTTGCAGCATGAGCTTTCGTGGGTGAATACCCACTTCTTCGGATGCAAGACATTTTGCATTTAGTAGAGATTAAGAGACCCAAATGGTCCAGTGAGAATTCTACACTCAGGCACACCTGAGGGGGGCAGAGTCATGGCGGGGAAATGCAAATAGCTTTCTGCCACTAAGTTTGGGAGCTGACAGGGGCTAGTTTACCTCCTCTGCAACTTAGCTCCACCATTAACATCCCCCTAAGAGGCATTCCACTGGCCTGGAGTGCTCTAGTCTAGTTCCCCTCATCTTTGCACACCCCCAACATGCCCCTTCTCCAGGGAGACCAGAAGTAGGGGGTGTGGAGCTGGCTGTGCTAGTTTTATATTATCATGGGATTCCCACATGGAAGGGGAATTTCATCTACCCACTTAGGGAAGCTTTCTGTCTCTTTTGTGCTGCTAGAACACTGTAAAGGAGATAATACAGAGGTTCATCATGTTTTACAGACCAGGCCAATTTATATTGCCAAATGGTAACTGATGTCTGGGCCCAGTAGGCTGGAGGAGAAATCAGTGACTGAGTATTTTCTGGTTATTTTTAGTGCAACTTTTTAAAAAATGTATATACAATAGTCCTTGACCAGCCACTCTTCTTCCAGAAACCTCAACCCAAAAACCAACACTTGCTTTCCAGAAATCAACGCTGCACCAAGAACTGGCTCTACTTAGAGGGATAAAGGAAGAAGCAAACTCTTGCTGTTTACAGTGGCTCGCCCCCAAAAGACATTGCAAAAAATAAGACCAATACAACATTCCTTCAAAAACTTTACACTTCTCACACATACGAAGAAAAAACTTATAAAACTGTGTACCACCATCTGGTAACTCCCACTGTGGCAGTACTTAGGAGGTTATGTGATTAAGGCATCCGACAGACAATATTTGGCTTCTATTCCTAACTCTGCCACTGACTTCCAATACAACTGTGGGCAAGCCTTAAATTCTCTGTGCTTCAATTTTCCTTCTATAAAATGGGGTTTAAGGATACTAATTTATCTCACAATGATGATATGTCACAAATTCTATAACATTTGTGAGGATCTTGGATATTACTGTGATGAGTGCCTTAGAAAAACTTGCATGGAATAATCATAATAAGTAATGATCTTATACTTCCCTTCATTCGTAAGGATCTCAAAAGCTTTTTATAGACTCAAAACACACCCCCAAACTACCACAGGGATTGTTTCGCCAAGCATGAATTGCAATGAGCTCTGGAGAGAAAGGAAAGCAAAATTTCAAACAGATCACAACAGCCGCACAATAGTTTAGAACACACTGGAAACTGTTCCAATTGACGTTTCAGGAGGAATTTGGTTATTTTACATTGTGCTTACTTAAGATTTTGGCCATGACACCAGGGTTCATATATTTCTATTTCAACGAAGAATGCCATGGAATTCAGGGAAAGCATTTAAGCAATGCTTAAAGGTAAGCGTGTGCTTAAGTGCTTTCATGAATCGTGGCCAGAGTTTACAGTTTCTAAAGAGTTAAAGCTAGAATTACAGAGTAGCTCATTTTACTAAGCTAAGGTATATCAATGCACCAGAGATTTATAAACATGACTCTGTTTAACAATTGGCAGTGGGAAATGTGCATAGACAATTTAATGTGGGCCCCACCAAAAGCACAAAATTTTTCAAAATGGACTGTTAAGAAATTAATGTATTGTAAGCATTGCCAGTAAACAGATATCTGGAAGTGATAAAACTGAGATGGAAGAAGGGAAGTTTTTATCATTTATATTTAGGCCACACATTCTCTAAATAAAAAATGCCAGTTAAGGAAACGATTTTAATTGATCAAACTTAAGCAAGTTGTTTTTCCATATGTTGTCTCCCTGTTGGGAATGTCACACTTTGGTAATCTCCATTTTGGGCCTCACCAACTGCCAGCCTCCCTCCCTGACCTGATCTGATGTTTATACTGCTGTTTACACATTTCTGAACAACCTTTGCAAACAGTCTCTAATTACTTTCACTCATGGCAGTACTCTGCGTAAGGCAGGGTTCTAAAGGCTGCCAATGTTGTTCTGTTTATTTATCTAATGCTTCCCCTGCAGAGGGAGAGAGTGGAAAGAGTGCTGCACCTTGGCTATTTGTAGAAGGACACTGTCCCTCCAGGCTTGGACTGTAAACAGCCAAGTAAATTCATACTATCAATCAGAATCAATTTTCAATTGGTCCATTGGAATCAGTTTACTTTTGATGTAGCACATCATTGGTCTGTTAAAATGCTTTGGATTTGAAATAGTTAATTTTAGATATACTAATTAATTTCCCTGAAAGTTGAATGTTAGGATTGTTTGGAAAACTTTTGATAATTTTTTGAACAGTTGTACATAAAGAGCTTTTTTTCTCTTGAATACTATAGAAAAGGATTATTAAACTGCACACACCTTTTGGATCAGTTTCCATCTGAAGCTATTTTATCTACCCTGGTAAAGATCTGCAAGTGGAAAAATCTATGTAACCCTTACTCCATTATGCCCCAAACATTTTTGCCTGAAAAAGAGAAAGTATGCACTTAGGGGAAAGAATGTACATTATAAGTAATTCCAGCACTGTTTCTAGTTTACTGAAGAGTATATTTTGTTTAAAACCAAATGATCTAACTGGAACCTTGGAAAGCTGTGTAAAACTGATATAAATTATGGGGGTGTTGCCCTCTCTGACTTTCTCTGTTTGAAAACCTTGAAGGCCCCAGCCTGCCTGGACCTAAAAATATTTATCTGTTTCCATTAAAGCTATATTTTAAAGGCTTGGCCAGCCTGTGGGAGTGTTGGTTGCCCTCAATCAGCCACAGATACCCTACAAGAAAAATTAAAGTTATTTTTTTTTCAGTTTCTATTTAAAAAAACAACCACTCATTCATTCCTTACTGATCAACCTCCAGGTGCCCTTTGGTAACAGTACATCACAAGAGCATTATGGGTCAGCTGAAGAGTGTGACTAAAGGGATGGCGGCCAAGAGGATCCACAGGGCAAAGGCATTAAGGGCCTCTCACAGCCAGTAAGTCATTTTTTACTGGGCAATAATGCCTGTGAGCTAGACACCCAATTTCACAAATGTGAAAAGTTAGATCAGTCATGTGTAATCCTTTCTTTATGATGGGCATTCAATAAATTGTTCTGTGCAATTAGTTTATTGTACCAGTCACAATTTAACAGAGGATTTATGTTTATTTGCTAGCAAACTCATGACAAATTCAAGATAATGATTCACTGAGGTTAACCAATTACATAGCCAGGACATGAAAATACATCATTTAAGGATAATGGACAGAAGTACAGCCAGAAAACTGGCAATCCTGGTGGCATTGCAGGACTTTTCATGCTATTTTAATAAGCCTGAGGCAAACACCATATATGGGTTGGTAACTGTGCCAGACACGGATATGTGTATCAGAGAAATAACAAGTCTATTAGTCTAGGACAGCCAACAGCACAACCCATATTGAGGGAAGAGGGTCAGGAGATTAGCCCAGACTGCTACCTCAGACAGAGACAAATGGTCTAGCCATAAATATATTCATCTTAGAATTAGATTATAATATATATTACACACAGTATTAAAAAGAATACTACACTGATAAGGTAAACTCAATATAGAGTAGACTTAATATATGTAGATACAATATACAATATATTGATACTGGTCTACTACTGATATTTATAAAAATGGTACAGTTTCTGCAGTTATGGTCACAAAAAATGAATATGAAGAACTGTCAATTCCCCTTGCTTAACAGATTTGCTCCCTGTGGGTATTTAGAGAACTTCCTGATTACTGTACTGACAAAGATACATTTTTTACACTCTTAGTTGTGCAGCACCTGTACAGATATAGGAGCATGAGCTAGATTCTACTCTCATAGCATCACAGGTGAAAAGTGTTTATAGTGGGGAAGTTTCCTAACTTCAAGTGCAGAAACTTGGTTTATGGTGCTAATGATGTGTGAAGCAGAAAGAATTCAGCTTGATTTTCAGAACCCAGTTTGAATTTACAAGCCTGGCAGAAAAAAAAATATGTTTTTCACTTTTAATAATCAACTGCAAAACAAATATGGGGGTCAGAAGATGTCCATTTTGCAGTTACTTTTCAGAGTATAATCACACTTTAAGATCTCGTCCAAACTTATCATATTATGTGGTATTTCTGAAGTTTAGCTCCATAATATATTGAAAGAATTTCACTCACCTCCACATAGCATACATCATCGTAACTAGTCTCTTCCTTCTGCCAAATAACTGTCATTCACAAATCCTAATTCTCCATTCTGTCCTTCTCTCTCTATGGTTTTTGACATTTTGCCCTCCCAAACATGAAGGCTTCTTGGGAGCAGCCATTTGACCTAGCCTGCCAATCTCTTTGGGCACATTTGAATAGCTTATCAAATGGAAAGGAGTAGGATATCCAGTGTACAGGGATCATCCCACTGATCCAAGGAGGCAGATCTATCTTCACATTTATCTTCAAGTTAAAAACTACTCCTTCTATGACATTTATTTCTAGGCCTGTATTTCATACCCATCACCCGTGCTAGGAGTGAACCTTTCTGCAGATAGATAAGGGGCACCAAATTAAAGAACATTAAATGAATGTCTTTAAAGCACCAGTAGCAATTTGTAAATCCTGGGCATGCCAGAGATGGTAAAATCTAATCACTATTAATGCTTTAAATACTATGTAAACATGAAGTAATTGTTCTTACACATGAGAAATGATGTGCCTTGTGTCAAGAATGTATCAAGTCCAAATTTTTGGTGAAATATTATCAAGCTGAGCCCCTGCTCAGCAAATCTTCACAGACTCAAATAAGTCACTAAAACAAATAGGGCTATACTTATTTATGAGACTTAGGATTTATCTTGGTTAGATATAAAGGATGTAAATAATGGTTCTTTTTAGGCAACTTCTAACATAAAAGAAACAAACTATATATCAGTCATCGGCATATCTAAATTATGCTCATCAGCCACTACAAAACACTTAATGTTCTTGAGAAACTACATGCACACAGCTGATATAGGAGATTTTGCTGCTAAAAACAGAAAATCCATCTGTATTGTTTTTCTAGAGGAAAATATACCATTAACTATGAAGTATAAGCTGTTAACCTCAAAGTACAGTGTACTGATTGGTCTTTCAAACTATTGCTTCAAAGTCTTTCACATCTTCAAGCATTTCTACGTCAATTAGCACAGAAAACAATAGAAATATAGCATTTTAATATTTCATCAGTGTTAAGGAATGACTAGAAGCACTGACCTAAAGCACTAGGCATATTGTGGGCAAGTTTCCCCAGCATAACTCTCAATTACTAATGCCCAAATCTCTAACCTAATCCCCCAAATGAGAGACACAATGGTAATTAGCAAAGGAGAGAAATGATGTGGGATGCAATTATTTAATATGTATAAAGTTTTCCATATCCTCAGTTTCATAATTCAGCTTCCTTGATGTTGATAATTCATAACAATGGACACCGAGATATTGTCAACTGTGTGTCAGATTAAAATAATTAGCTCTGAAATGTGGGCTGTATTACAATCAGGTACAGGTGAAGTGAAAGTTGCCCATTCAGCTCAGTCTTCATTGTCAACTTACCATTGGAACTGGGGCCTTTTCACTACTACTTTGCTCCATTGTATTGAAGGGTTCGTGCCCAGCCAGGAGGGATGCAACACTGAAACAAGACTCTCTCTCAACTGAAGTTACTGGCTGAGTTATTCTTTCTGAGCATTCTTGCCCCATGGCATCACTGAGAGAGTCTCTGTCAGCCTTGTTGCTACTATCTACCACCTGTGAGTTAGTTCAGAGTCTACAGCTTGAGGGGCAGGTGTGAAAAACAGCAATATGTAACTAGAAACACATTCTTGGAGTGGCTGTGAATTTCTTTTCCCCATGTAACTGATCCTTAAGTTCAGTACCAGCTTGATGTTATCTAGGAGAATATTAAAATAATTAACTTGATTCATTATTTTAAAGCCCAAAGGGACCATTATGATTATGTAGTGTGACAACCTGCATAACACAGGCCATAGAATTGTGCAAAGTAATTGCTCCATCAAGCCTGTAACTTTTGGATGAGCTAGAGTTTTCTTTTTATCAGAGCATCCAATTCTGATTTAAAGACTTCAAGTGACTGAAGTCACCACATCTTTAGGAGTATCGTTCCAGTGCTTAATTACCCTCACTATAAAAAGTTTGCCTTATATCTGGTCTGAATTTACCTAGCTTCAACATCTAGCCATTGGCTCTTATTTTGCCTTTGTGTCGGCTAAACTGAAGAGCCCTCTACTATCAGAAAATACCTCCCCTGTAGGTACTTATAGACTGTGATCAAGTCACCTCTCAGCCATCTCTTTGTTAAACTAAGTAGACTGAACTTCTTTAGATCTCACTGCAAGGCCAGTTTTCCAGACATCAAATCATTCTTCTTGTTCTTTTCCAAATCCTTTCCAAAGCACAGACACCAGAACTGGAAACAGTATTCTGTTTTAATAGTTTGAAACAACACACAGGTTAACAAACAGTGATGGGTAGGAACCCGAGTAGAATAGAACCTTGCATCACTTATCTCAGCATTAATGGAACATAGGCATGAGAGAGAGAGGTCTATATGATAGAGAAACACATAGCCAGATGTTATATGGTGATAATTAGTGGAGATAAAGATAGTTTGAAAACTCTGAACTTCCTGTCCCATACTTCCCAAGTCATGTTGGTGGGCAGGCTTTTTCATTCATCCCCCACCTTCATCTTCCCACTCTGTAGTTAAGGCATGTCCCCATGGGTGTCTTGAGAACCGAGGGTAAATCCTTTGGATTTCAGGGCATCACTATAGGGGGCTGGCCCCTCCATGGTACTGCTTGAGACCTTGCCCTCCTTGCAGCACAGCTCCACCCAGAGATGTGCTTCATGTTGTCAATGCCCTATCCCAACCAGGACAGATAGGAGTGAGTGGCAACTCATGGGAATTGATTATGTCAGTTAGCACTAATTCCTTTAGGTGTTTCCCTGCTGCTTGCTGGGGTAACAGGATGAAAAAGGAAAGTCACTTCCAATACCACATTCTCTCTGCCCAGTCACACACCTTAAAACCGTAGTAACCCAACACATGGTTGGAGGGGCAATCACACTTATGCTCTGGCAGATTTTTACCAAAGCAGATTTTTTCCCTTATTTTCAGCATCTTTTCACCAAAAATCGCAGGAGACAAGACAGTGTAGAGAGTTTTTAGTCCAATATACACTGATCAAAACTTTCATGTAGGTTCCTCAAACCATATTTAGGCACCTTAATAAGTGGCCTGATTATCAGAGATGACTTGGAGGCATAAGAGCCTCTCTCTGGAAGAACCAAGTACTCATCAACTCTAAAAAGAGACCACTTGTGTAGGGACCAGATGAAAGGTAAAAGGTATTTAGGTGTCTAAAGATGCAGATAGTCACCTAAGGGGATTTTCAAAATTTCCTAAGCAGGGTAGGCACCTAACTCCCATTGATTTCAAACTTTTGAAAATCCCACTGCATATTTAGGTTTCTAAATACCTTGAAATCTGCCTCACATGGCTAAATATGGCTTTACTGGTGCCCGGTTTTAGAGGCCCAAGTTGTTAGATGTCCTTTTCTGAACAAGTTGATTTCTGATCAGCTACATATTCACCTTTTTAAACGTATCAGTGACTAAAGAAACCTCTGTGTGATGTTGCCTGAACTGTATTTGGTACATAGAAAATTACATGTTACTAAGACCTTTGGCCTGAATCCATTTTTTAAGCAGAATAGTAAGTAGGTGTAGGAGCCAAATTAATTATTTTTGTGTATAATGTTCAAGAAATATAAAATGGGTGGAGCGTAAATCCTTAAGATTGCAGAGATTATGCTCATGAAACCATATTTCATGTGGTCAGAAATAAACCAAGAAAAATATTGGTTTTACTTGGGCACGCACATTTCTCTCTATATATTATAGAATTCTTTATTAAAATGTATACTGTAGTATACTAACCCAGTCCCTAAAAAGCAAAGCAGAGGAAAAAACTTCTACCACTTGAAAGGCATGCCCAATCCCACAAATAAAACTTCTGAAATTATACATCCTGTTCTTACATTATTAAAAATCTTAACTGTGGATTACTGCCATGTCTTACTGTTTTAGGATTCTTTCCAAGTTACACTTTATCACACTGAATACCAGGCAGTACAAGACTGTTACGACACTGGGAAGCAGTTTGTAACAATCAACTGTTAGTATGTATAGCTAGGAAAAAGAAGTCAGTTGTTAGTTCATAGACAGCAGGCCTATTCCTGTTCTTGTTGAAGGCAATGGTAAAATTCCCATCAACTGCTCTGGTGCAGGATCAAGCCCATAGATAATTAATATCACTCATCCTTAACCTATAGCTCTTCTGCGCATGGAACACCATTGTTTTAAACAGGTTTGTTGCACATATTGTGGCTACGTGATCAAGCCCAGAATTTACCTGAGTCATCTAGGAAGAAAGTCTGTTGTGGGACAGTTTTCTATATTTTGAATGTCTTTTGAAATCCAAGAAACGTATTCAAAAGTGGTGATGCTCTGGGCCACCTATGCAAGTTGTGATGCTCATCAGCTAACAGTGATTTATATATGCTGTTCTAGGGTGCTTTGGTGAATCTGGCATAGTAAACCATTTCAGACAAAAATCATTGAACAAAGTATCAACAAGGCCCAAGTAAATAATTCTGCCAAATTCTGCTTTTTGCCCGCAATTATCTACTCAATGAATGCCGACTGCTGGGTCCATTTTTCTGCAGCATATGCAGGTGGGAACACCGATAGCTTGAAGCTCAGAGCTACTCATCCACCATTATTGGCATTTCCTAAATCCTTCTCTTGGTATTAGAGCTGGTTAGAAAACAGAATTTTTGTCCTAAAGCATATTTCAACATTTGTTGACACTTTAATTTTGAGGGTCTGAGAAAGAAGTAATAGTATGCCTGTAGTGAGGCGGTGGGATACCCCACAGCCCTGCTGAGGGATGAACCGCCCCTAACACCATGTTGGGCGGAGCCACCGGGTCCTGCGCCCGCCCCTCAGAGGTCACGGCGCCGACCTGGAAGTATAAAAGCTCACCGGCAGAGCTCAGTGGAGAACCAGCCACTGGAGAGACCAGACGTCTGCGACCGAGCTCCCTCTTGGGAGACAGCAGCAGGCCCCATCCAGCTGGAGGTCGCACCGGGCCAGCCGAGCCTACCCTTCGCTCATTACCCTGAGGACTGGCCGAGCCTGCCCCTTTCCAGCTACCCTGAGGACTGGCCAGGCCTGCCCCTTTCCAGCTACCCCGAGGAGGAGCTGAGCCTGCCCCTGGCCAACTACCCCAAGGAGCACCCGTCGCTACCTACCCGGACGAACTGATGGTGTTCGAGACCGCCGAGGACGCTAGCCCGACCCAGGTACCCTACAAGGGGGAGTGTGGAAGTAGCCCAGGGGCAGCCGACCCCAGTCTGGCTGCAGCACTGCCCGAACCTATGTCAGTGTGTTGCGGCCAGGATCCCCACTGACAGCAGCGAGCCTTTGTCGCTGCTAGGGCCCTGGGCTGGGATGCAGTGGAGAGGGAGGGCCTGCGTCCCCCCTGCCACCCCACTCCTTGGGTGACAGACGCCCCATTTTTCCCTGACCTAGGGCCTGGGCTGCTTTTGAACCATTGACTCAGCCCCTGCTTAAAGGCCTGAGTCCTTGACTGTTTTGTTGCTGCCCTGCCCTGACCTAGGGCCTGGGCTGCTTTTGAACAACTGACTCAGCCCCTGCTTAAAGGTCTGAGCCCCTAACCGTGTGCTTGCTGTCCCACACGGACGTTGAGCCCGGACTGACAGCGAATTAGGGCGAGGCGGTGGGATACCCCACAGCCCCGCTGAGGGACGAACCTCGGCAGAGCCCCTCTACACTGCCCCATAAAAAACAATGGCACCTTCTGACTTTGGTTTCCATTTCTCAGCAGAAGACATGATAAGAGGTGATATGGCCTAACCAATTCAATTCAACTCAATAACTAAATAAAAATGCTAGGGTTTTTTCTCAATTGTTAATTACTCATAAAGTGAAATTCCAATAGACTATTATGCTATAGAGCAATAGCTTTCTCCAGCAGGACCTACAGACTGGAAGATGTGCTAGAATTAATTAAGGAGAAACATGGACACATGTAGTGTGTAGTGGCTTCATGGGGACTAAAATGTTCAACAGGGTTTTATAGTTAAAATTATACTCCTTTGGAGTTAGTGGGGGAAAAAAAACAACAAACATAGTACAAATGCACATTTGTTTGCAATCAGAAGTAGTGAAGATAAACCTGCTAATCTACCATATGGTGTCACCAGCTGAAATTCATTCAATGTTTTGTTCGTTTTTGGCTTCTGTATGCAATGAAACAAGTCTTGGAGACCTAAGCAGGCTCTATCAATGCCTAGATGGTCTCCATACATGGGATGCAAACCTCAAAGAGGTGTCCGGCCATTGTCTTGTAGGAGAATGTCATCATGAACGTGTTTTCCATTCCTTGTGTTGATTTCCCATCAAAAGTGGGTTTACTCAGTTACATAATAAAACCCTTCAAAGACACTAGCTCAAGAGAATCTTAGTAGTAGAATAGAATTATTGCTTCTGTTTCTGGAAGCACAATGGACCTCTGAAGCATTGAAGAAATTAAAATAAAAGATTTTGCAATGGAGGGCGACTAGTTGAGAATGGGTGAATGGAGTGCAGGGTATAGCATGAAAAGAATTGGGAATCCCTGGACTAGAACACAGAGTGGAAAAAGTGTGCATTAATTGGTCCATTCAGACTCTGCTAGGGTACACTAAAGGTTCCTTAGTATGCTTTAATATAGTGCCATGTAGCACAGTAGGCAACATTTAGTGCATGCTGGTAGGGTCTATGTAGACCAATTACTGTGCAACACAGTGCGTTTTAGAAATCACCCTTCCACCCACCCCCACCCCACCCCGAGCACATTACCCTACTGTGCAGACAAGCCCTCAGACTGCACCAGCAGTTTGGTTTGTGCACAAATTGGATAGTTAACATCAAACCCGAATTGTTCATGTGGAATTTCAGGTGTGAGATTTAGAATTCCAGTTGTGACCCTTTTAAAGGACTAATTCCTGCAGTGTTGTTTTATTTTATTTTTTTAGCCAAACTGACTTAAATGGCAATTTTGGCTGAATAAGAATTGTAGAATTTGGCACAAAAGGGGAAAATATATATATACACACACACACACATTTATGATACAGTGGCATAGAAATTTCCCATCTTCAAAGTGCTTGATAAACATTATGAACTCAACTGAACATTCATGCACACAAATTATATTTGCAAGAGTTTGAGAATATATAATTTGCACAGGCCATATTTAAGCATTCAGAAGTATTATAAGAAAAGTAACTCAATATCCAATAAGCTGATGGCATTCTGAGTTTGTTGCCATGAAGTTTTTGTTGTTTGTGCCTTGCTCTAAATTAGGGAGATGTGCCATAACACTTATCTTAGATAGTGTGGAGGCAGTCAGTGAATGGTAACTGTGTTCTCCTGAAACAACAAGGATGTCATGTAGCACTTTTGTATAGATAAGTGAACACTTGGACTGGGAAGGGTATGAAAAGGATACCAAAGTTTGGCAGCTAATTAGAGTGTTATCACTTGAAAAGTAACGACTGAATGAATGAAGTCATAGCATCTAGGGAAAAGCTTGTCATATGGTAAATTATATCACAGAGTACATGAACCATGAAATGGTGACTTTCCCAGCAACTTTATATAGTAAAATTGTGACACACTAGAGTTTAATTTCCTCCTTTTTTTATACTAAAGTAAGTATATAAACATAGGCAGTTCCAGAATGATTTTGTGTCCCCAGATTATGTTATTTGTAATCGATATATTAGGACTTCAGTGAGAGCCTTGATTTCATATGGACTACATGATACTAGATAAGTAACAGAAACATTGATCAGAGCAGTGCTAGCTAATAGATATATTTAATTACATTTTATTATTATTTGTACTGCAGTAGTGAACAAAAGAGCTTTACAATTGAAACAGAACTCCCTATTCAAAAATCTTACCCAAGCCCAAGAAAACACAATATGCATGTGCATGGTATGTTCAGACTCACTGGAGCTATATACAGATGGGCGAAAAGGTGTGCTTTTTTTAGTCATGTTAGCTCAAATCAAGATAGCTTAACACAATTGAAAAACTCTGTTAAGATGAAAATTAACACATCTGAAACTATGTTAACTGGCTGTGTCGCAGCCTAGAGAGAAGCCCACCAAGACAGAGTCTGGGAGTTCTCTCTGAAAGGCTATGACAGCAGAGACACTGACTTTCTTCACAACTTGATGTTATGTAGTAAATTATATAGCCTTGAACTATACATGGGATCTAACATCTAATGTGATGCTAGAATAATCACCAAAACCCATTGAAGTTAATGAGGCTACTTGCAAGGATATACAAGCAATCCAGTGTAAGTAAGGAATGAAGGATAAGGTCTTAAGCTATGAGAAAGTGAATTTCTGGAGTCGTAACCTGATAACAAGTGTTTATTTCTGAAATAGCTTCTAAAGACCCAATTCTGTCCTGCTTACTTATTTGAGAAGTACTTCATGTCGCAAGTCCTTCCATTGAAGAATCTGGCCCTTAATGATTTATCCTCGGTTATAATGCTAATATCATAGAACAAACAAAAATAAATGTTGGGAGGGATAGGTGAAGGATGGCAAGAAAAGCTGCACAAGACACAAGTGGTTCTATGGGGGCAGAGTTGCAGACCACACAGGAAGCATATCAAATACCCAAGTGATCCCTTCCTACTGCTGCTCTGACAGCAAAGTTGTATTTCTCAAACATGGCACTGGAAATGAGACAACGGTATGTGAGTACACTCTGCACAGCTAGGACTACAAAAGAACTCTGTAAAAGCAGCAAAGAGTCCTGTGGCACCTTATAGACTAACAGACGTAGTTAGTCTATAAGGTGCCACAGGACTCTTTGCTGCTTTTACAGATCCAGACTAACACGGCTACCCCTCTGATACCTAAAAAAAACTCTGGACAGGGTGTAGGCACAAGGGCAATAAGTAAGCTAGAAAAGGATCTGACCTCAACCTTCACCTGGGACTGCAAATGCACATGCAGCTGCCATTATTTGTGTAACTGTGACGAAAGGCACAATCATACTAAATCTAACTCCAGTTTACAGTAGATCAATTTTTCTAGCAGTGCTGTCTTATGCAAAGTCTGACGCAATGGATGGAAAGGGAAAAAAAATTGCATGTCCTAAACATTTCCCTAATCCTGCTGGCATGTCTCCATAAGCTGCTCCCATCTTCTCCCAATGACTTGATTGTGCTCTCTCCAACTAGACTGGATGAATGAAACAGTAATCAGAGAACAGAACATTACCATGTTTCTAAATGTCACTGATCACACTGCAGACATTATGACCAACAAACACACATAGTAAGCACAGGTCGCAAATGCATAGACTAAAATATGTTCACATACAACCCGATACAGTGCCTATTGAAATCAAGAGGAGTCTCTACATTGATTTCAAGGGATGTTAGCTCAGGTCTTCATGGAATATTTATAAATAGCAAACAAATTTGTGTAAAGCAGTCAAGCAATGAACAGTCAGATGGAAGGCTGGCATTCTTCAAATAAACTGTTCACAGCAAATAGTTGGCCTGCTCTAATTAGCGCCGTGGCAAAATAGCTGATTGCTAGGCTGTAAAGAGAAGAGATCATAGCCATATATGGCAAAATTCTGAACTGAAAAATACAGAACAAGGGCTAGGTGAAAATTTCAGGCTCTTACTTAGACCATTCAATGTTCTAGAACAGCGTTTCACAAACTGGGGTCCGCAGATCCCCAGGGGTCCACGAGGGTACTCCAGGGGGGTCCACAAGCCCCGCTGATCAACTCCTCCTCTTCCCCCCCAGGTCCTCCTGCACGCTGGGGAACAGCTGTTCAGTGGCGTGCAGGAGGCGCTGGGAGAGATGGGGAGAAGTGGGGATGGGGTGCGCTTGGGGAAGGGGGTGGAAAGAGGAGGGGCAGGGGTGGGGCCTTGAGGGAAGGGGTGGAGTGGGGGTGGGGACTGGGGCTGATCAGGGGCCTTAGGGGTCTATGAAAATTTTTAAATCAAAATGTGGGTCCTTGGGTTGTTAAAGTTTGAGAACTGCTGTTCTAGAAGGTGGGAGGTGGAGGTGAAGGAGCTTGATAATTTATAGGCTGTGCTGGAGTGGAAATGAAAGATGCATGTGTTGCTCCAAAAATTACAAAAAAGGTGAACACAACACAATATTCCACACTTTATGCAGTTATCTATTCAGTTATACCAGTGGAGAAATAAGGGGTACCATATGTAAGATTTATACTATTCTGCAGGCAGGTTCTTTTCACAATATGCTATTTGTAGATCTAAACTGTAGTTGGAAAAAACTATGTAGGTAATAAACGATGAAGCTGGACTAAAGTAATAAACACAAAACACGTTTCATTTCTCAAACCTTTCTAGCATTTTTTTAAAATCATGCTCAACCTATACTGCAGTTTCAAACCCATTTGTTCTTTGAGTTATTGTGAAGATAATCATAATCAATTAGTTTTAGTTAATACAAACTGGAAACATTAATTGTGCCTATTTAAGTTTGGTTGTATTAAATGAAAGTACCAGTGATCAAAAAAATGTATTTCTAGAGGGAGTTTAGGCTAATATATCAGCAAATGAGGAGCTATAAACATGATTAATATGCACATTAGACTTTCCTTATCACGTTTTGTTGGCAGTTTTTATCCGGTCACAGCTGAAATTCCATTGAGTTCTTTCTCCTTTTGTATAAAATACAGATTATGTGGAGACAGGCGTCTGAACAACTGGAGTTTCATCTTGTATGACCATTAATTATTATTGCTCCTTTAGAATTTCTTATCTATTACAACTGAAAGATGTAGGACTGTATTTTCATAGTCATTTTTCCAGTAGGAAAAAGACAGGCTTTTATTAGATAGTGTCTCTGCACTTTGCATTGGAGAAAGGAGCAGCAGCTTATCTTACATTTCCATGAAAATGTTGAAAAAGGTGAGCTGAAATTTACAATTGTCACCATAATGTAAGTTTGTGTTTTTAATAGCTACAGGAGGAGAGATTAACTTGTGGGAAGGTGCAAATCTGCCAATCATTTTATTTATTTAATAAAGGGGTCATTTCACATCTGAAGTTTCGCATTGACATTTGCAATTCTAAACTGTGAACTGTACAGGGAAAACTTGCCGCAAGTCCATGTTTATGGAAATTTAACAATACATTGTCTCCCAAGAACTATCCTGGCAGCCTGCCAATGTAAGCATTGCTCTGCGTTAATAATAATGCCTATTTCTGATATAGCACCTTTCACCAGTAGATCTCAAAGCACTTCACAATCTTTTAGAGCATTTATTCTCACAACACCCCTGTGAGGTAGGGAAGTACTATTATCCCTACTGCCCACATGGGAAACTGAGGCACAGTGAGGATAAATGATTGCCCAAGGTCACACAAAGTCTATGGCGGAGCAAGGAACTGAAGCTGGGTCTCCCATATCCTAGGCCAGTGCTCCAACTACTGAATTATCCTTCCTTTCCCTTTTGTATTCATTTTACTCAGGGGAGGGTATCCATTTATTTGCAGACCAGCAAGTCTTGTTCTCCACTGTTTTCAGTGGAGTTACTCCAGACTTACACTGGGATATGCGGCCTCTCTTTACTCTGTAAAGTGAATCTCTCTCCATTGTCTCCATATCTTTATTTTCCCCATCCCTATTTGGAAGAAAGGAAAGCTTCTATTCTGGGATCTGGCAAACTGCACACAGCTTTCATTCCTTTCCATGGTAGATATTTATAGTTAATATCAGTTACATATCAATATAAGAAAAATAGTGAGGAGAAATGCCAATTATATTAATTCCACATTTATACAGCAATGACAGGAGGAGATCTGTGAATTAAAGGATGTTAATTTAGCAGCTCAGACATTGTGCTAGAGAATCATGAAACAAAACTGTGAAAACCGACTGTTGGACGGTGAATTTTAGCATTGTAAGTGTCCTATAATAGAGGGAGAACAATTATAACTTTTCCCAGCCTCCTGCACTCATGATGCCATCACAGTGAAACAGCTTCCTATTAAAAAATCCAGTTTTGTGTATGAGGCATCCTTCATTCAAACATGCTGGTTTGGAACGTTCAGCCAATTGAACTGTATAACAGGCAGAGTCTCCCAAGACTGCCTCTCTAGTAATTAGAGCTGAGTGAAATTCAGCATTCCCATCCCTCAGGAAATTCTGATATTTCAACATTTGTTTTCGTCCCAAATCAGGATGAAAAGTTGAAATATCAATTTTTTCATGGAATGAAATATTCCAAAATGTTTTTTTGATTTGGAAATGACAGAATGTTTTGTTTTGATTAGGTCTGTTGATTAATCACAGTTAACTCACACAATTAACTCAAAAAAATTAATCGTGATTCATCACAGTTTTAATTGCTGTGTTAAACAATAGAATACCAATTGAAATGTATTAAATATATTAAATATTTGGATATTTTTCTGTATTTTCTATATTTTCATATATATTGTATTCTGTGTTGTAATTGAAATCAAAGTGTATATTTTTGATAAATATTTATACTGTAAAAATTAAACATATTTTTCAATTCACCTCATACAAGTACCATAGTGCAATTTCTTTGTCGTGAAAGTGCAATGTACAAATGTAGATTTTTTTTGTTACATAACTGCATTCAAAACCAAAACAATGTAAAACTTCAGAGCATACAAGTTCACTCAGTCCTACTTCTTGTTCAGCCAATCGCTAAGACAAACAAGTGTTTACATTTACAGGAGATAATGCTGCCCTTTTCTTATTTACAATGTCACCAGAAAGTGAGAGCAGGCATTTGCATGGCACTTTTGTAGACGGCATTGCAAGGTATTTACGTGCCAGATATGCTAAACATTCGTATGTCCCTTCATGCTTCAACCAACATTCCAGAGGACATGCTTCCATGCTCATGACGCTCATTAAAAAAAAATGCATTAGTTAAATTTGTGATTGAACTCCTTGTGGGAGAATTGTATGTCCCCATCTGTTTTGCCTGCATTCTGCCACATATTTCATGTTATAGCAGTCTTGATGGGAGACCCAGCACATATTATTCATTTTAAGAACACTTACACAGCAGATTTGATAAAACACAAAGAAGGTACCAGTGTGAGATTTCTAAAGATAGCTACTGCACTTAACCCAAGATTTAAGGGTCTGAAGGGCCTTCCAAAATCTGATCGAGACGAGGTGAGCAGCATGCTTTCAGAAGTCTTACAAGAGCAAGTCTTAAAAGAGAAACTACAGAACCCGAACCACCAAAAAAGAAAAAAAAAATCTGCTGGTGGCATCTGACTCAGATAATGAACATGCGTCGGTCCGCACTGCTTTGGATTGTTATTGAGCAGAACCCATCATCAGCATGGACTCACATTGCCTAGAATGGTGGCTGAAGCATGAAGGGACATATGAATCTTTAGCACATCTAGCACATAAATATCTTGTGATCGCATGGCACTGTTGTAGCTGGCAATGCCTGTTCTCACTTTCAAGTGACACTGTAAACAAGAAGCGGGCAGCATTATCTCCTGCAAAAGTAAACAAACTTGTTTGACTGAGTGATTGGCTGAACAAGAAGTGGAACTGAGTGGACTTGCAGGCTCTAAAAGTTTACATTGTTTTATTTCTGAATACAGGTTTTTTGTACATGAATTTACAAATGTAGAATTAACTTTCATGATAAAGAGATTGCACTACAGTACTTGTATTAGGTGAATTAGGTGTATAAGTATGCCCAGTGGTCTGTGATGGGATGCTAGATGGGGTGGGATCTGAGTTACTACAGAGAATTCTTTCCTGGGTGCTGGCTGGTGAGTCTTGCCCACATGCTCAGGGTTTAACTGATCGCCATATTTGGGGTCAGGAAGGAATTTTCCTCCAGGGCAGATTGGCAGAGGCCCTGGAGGTTTTTCGCCTTCCTCTGCAGCATGGGGCACAGGTCGCTTGCTGGAGGATTCTCTGCAGCTTGAGGTTTTCAAACCACAATTTGAGGACTTCAATAACTCAGACATAGGTTAGGGGTTTGTTACAGGAGTGGGTGGGTGAGATTCTGTGGCCTGCATTGTGCAGGAGGTCAGACTAGATGATCATAATGGTCCCTTTTGACCTTAAAGTCTATGAGTCTATGAATTGAAAATTTTCTTTTGTTTTTTTTACAGTACAAATAGTTGTAATAAAAATAAATATAAAGTGAGCACTGTACACTTTGTATTCTGTGTTGTAATTGAAATAAATATATTTCAAAATGTAGAAAATAGCCAAATATATTTAAATAAATGGTATTCTATTGTTTAACAGTGCGATTAATCACAATTAATTTTTTTAATCACTTGACAGCCCTAGTTTTGATATTTTCAAATGAATGAAACATTGACATTCCTGAAATTGAAGTGTTTCATTTTGGTTTTTTGAAGTGAACCAAAATGCGTCAGGTCAGGCTTGGGATAAGGGGAATGGGGGGAGAAGGTTCTGTGATATCTAGACCACATTCCCTTCCAGGAACTAAATAAAACCTTCTACATGAGTACTTTGTACAAATATGGGTTCACTTAATTTTTTTTTATGATAAAAATCAGTTTATTTATTAAATCCACCTCATCTGTACCCATAAATATATACATTGGCTTATGTTAGAGTTGTCCTTGAGTACTGGGTTGTTGTTAATTTTTTATTTATTTGTTCATTTTAAAAAATCCAAACCATTTAACTACTTGCTTTATAGAAACAACCCACAAAATATGCCATGAACTCTGCAAACAAATATTAGTTTATTTCAGTGACCAGTGCTGCTAACCTCAGCTATGTCCCATTAATAAGCCCCCAGGCTATCCCACATGTAATCTTTCGGAGGCACTGATCATTAAAATAAACTTTCAAAACTAAGTTTCCACTTTCTTAGTCAGAGGCTCCAAACCTGTCCTCAGTTATGTATGTGAGCATCTGAGGGCAGATTTTACCCTTCATCACATAGTATTTTTTTAAGCAGTTCCATGACTGAAGTTATTGTTATTCTCTAAAGTGTGGTAGTCACAGAGATTTGGCTCAGAGAATGAAAAAGCAAAGGGCAAGAAACAAGGGGAAAATAGCTCAATGATTTGAAAGAATTACATTAACACTAAATAATGAAGAAGAATGTAAACAGATTAGAGATACAGAGAGCCCAAGATCAGCTAATGGCTGAAAAAATAGATGACAGATAAAAAATAAGGCTTGTCAGAAAGAACAAAGCCTGTATGTGTGTGCATCATTCAGATTAAGGAATTAGAATCAAAAGGTTAAGTGTGGGTAACATTGAATATGAATAATGAGGAATAAAATAAGCAAAAGGCAAGTTTGTTTCATAAATCAACTCTACTGCAATTTTGCTTTAGGGGGAAAAAAATCTGACGCTTGTTAACCCAGGCGAGCACTATGGCTAAACATCAAGTTATGCAGGTTAAGTTATATATATTTTAATAATTAAGAGAGATCACAAATGAACCTGGATTTTGAAATTCTGAAAAATTATAAATGGTTTTGGCATTTGCATCAGGATATAAAAGGGCTTCATTCTAATAGTTGGTGAACAGTGGGTTCAAGATGCTAACCACCACAGATTTTGTCTCCACAGTGCAAGCCATGCAGCCCTTCAGACATCTTCTGCCAAATGATCTCTGGAGCATCTATGAATATGACTGTGTCTCCTGGCTGGCTTATCAATATCAAGGCTTTCGCGGTTAAAAAAAAAAAAAAAGATGGATACACGGAGTTCTGCAATTGTATTTCTAATTGTGTGGGCTTATCACCCTAGCAACAACCAGCTCCCCCACACCCCAAAAATATGTACTTTTGTAGGCATACCAAGCCACAACATCTGCTCTTTTTATTGGGGGAAATGCTTCTGAGAGAGATGCAAAATATGCAGAAGATATTCAATTCTTAAGACATTTCCAGTTTACTGGATGAGGATGGCATCACTCTAAATCTGTCATCTTTACAGTGGGTGACATTAAACTCTGGACAACTACCACCAGTAGTAGCTAAAGTTACCATGATATTTCCAATTTTAAGCATGGAGAAAACTTCAGTAAAGGTAAATACTGCAATGTTGTAAACAATTTTAATGGCACTTACTATACTTATCCCCCACACATACTACATAAAGTGCATGGTAGAAGAAGTGGACACTTTGCTTTATCCAAAAAGTAGAAATGACTTACTACGATACAATTTTTAAAACCCATTTCTTAAAATTACCTCCGCTCAATTTTCTCCCTAGTTTGGACAGGGCATGATGTAATCAGAATAGTTTTCTAAAACAAACATTTCCCCAGCCTGTCTTAACATTGGTTGAAAACAGTTTGGCCTTGCTAATGTAGACAAGCTGAACCATTTTCAGTATGCATGGCAAAGAATGTGCTAAATCCTCACTCTCTCCCCTCCCACCCCCCACCTTTGAAAAAGAAGTGGGGCATGCTTTCTCTTATGGGTGTTGAAAATGATTGACCTGTTCTACACTAAAGACAAAACCATTTTCATCCCTGTTTGAGAGGTCTGTTGCATTCCTTTGTCCACCATGGGTCATTTCCTAGTGTAGACGGGGTCTGTGTTTTCTGAAAGGTATTTAAGATCTGATCCTGAAAACTATTTCTGCAGTTAGAAAATGTACCCCTTTACATGGGTCATAAAGCTATCTTCTCTGTAATTAGCATAAGAAAAAAAACATACAATCACCTTCCAACTGTATACAAGGTTCTAGTTCCACTGAGAGGCACTTGGGATGTCATAGAATCATAGGACTGGAAGGGACCTTGAGAGGTCATCTAGTCCAGTCCCCTGCACTCATGGCAGGACTAAGTACTATCTAGACCATCCCTGACTGGTGTTTGTCTAACTTGTTCTTAAAAACCTCCAATGATGGAGATTCCACAACTTCCCTAGGAAATTTATTCCTGTGTTTAATCACCCTGATAGTTAGGAAGTTTTTATGTCTAACCTCAACCTCGCTTGCTGCAATTTAAGCCCATTGCTTCTTGTCGTATCCTCAGAGGTTAAGAAAAACAATTTTTCTCCCTCCTCCTTGTAACAACCTTTTATGAATGTAAGAACTGTTATCATGTCCCCTCTCAGTCTTCTCTTTTCCAGACTAAACAAACCCAATTTTTTCAATCTTCCCTCATACGTCATGTTTTCTAGACTGTTAATCATTTTTGTTGTTCTTCTCTGGACTTTCTCCAATTTGTTCATATCTTTCCTGAAATGTGGCACCCAGAACTGGACACAATACTCCAGTTGAGGCCAAATTAGAGCAGAATAGAGCAGAAGAATTACTTCTTGTGTCTTGCTTACAGCACTCCTGCTAATACATCCCAGAATAATATTTGCTTGTTTTGTAATGGTGTTACACTATTGACTAATATTTAGCTTGTGGTCCACTATGACACCCAGATCCCTTGCCATAAACCGAGTGAAGCTTGACACCTAATTCAAACTACTATATGGCAATACATTATAAAGAACAATTGTCCAAAAAAATTAATGTATACATTTTTCTTTCTTCATCTCTGGTTTGTTGCTCCTACCTTTTCTGTTTTCTTTTGCCATTATTCTAGACGGCTTCCCCTCTTTCCAGTTTAGAGGCTTCCTTTTAATAGCTATACTTATAATTCTGTATTACATATGTGATCTCATATTAAGATGTACAGTTTGATTAAAAGTATTCTCCTATATGTGTATTTGTTACGGAATACATTTCCATTGTAGCTTGACATATTATATATATATTAGACAATATAATGACTATATATTATATTTAGATAATAGTGCCTATTATTATAGAATTCCATGAACAACAACATGAGAGCCATGCTCATACTCCAAGTGACATATCAGTGAGAATTGTTAGGAAGTTACTCCAATGGCAATTGGATCAGATCCTTACTCTCTCTATGCCTCAATTCCTGTTTGTAATGTGGTGGTAACACTTACTGTTCTCTGTGTCCACTGAAGGTAGGAGAAGTAGTAATTGGCTTAATCTGCAGCGAGGAAGACTGAGGTTAGCTATTAGGAAAAACTTACTTACTACAAAGGATAGCTGAGTACTGAAATAGGTTTCCAAGTGAAGTTTTTGAATCCCTGTCATTACTGGAAGTTTTTAAGAACAGGTTAGACAAACACTTGTCAGAGATGGTCTAGGTATATGGTCCTGCCTCAGTGCAGGCAGTGGGAGTGGAAACAGGCTAGATGACCTGTTGAGGTCCCTCATAGTCCTACATTTCTATAGTTCCCTTAGCCTTTATTTTTCTTGTCTCTACTTAGACTACAAGCTCTTCACCGCAGGAACCTAATATGTGCAGGTGCAGCACCTAGCCCATAAGAGCCTCTAGGCACTGCTACAATACAAATTACATACAAAGCACTATGGTAAAAGAATATTAAGGTTGTAAATTCAAGAGTTAGGAAATTCCAGAAATACGGTTGCCCAACCTTACTTTGGCCTCTTATGTGTATGCATTATAAAACAGTCTTTAATTTCACAACCACATTGAATTTTTTCTATAGGACGCCTCCCTCATTCAATATACAGGATGGACAGCGCTCACTGGACAACATTCAATATTTACTTTTATGCTCAACATTCAGTGTGGCCTCAGTCCTTATTTACTGCACATTATATCTGAGCCATGCAGAATGACAAAGTATTAATTTCCTCATGGGCTTTTTAGTAGTGCTTATCACAGCATCGGAGTGCTTCACAAAGGATAATAATTCTCTCCCTCCCTCTGCTTCTGTTCCTGCACTCCTCCCAAGCCTATCTCATTCCCCCTTCTGTTATCTCCTGCTTCTGTCCCCCAACTCTGCTCCTCACACCCTTACATTTGAGTCAGGCTGCTTCTTCCTTCCCCTCCATGCTGACTGGGTTCCATCAGGCAGAGCATTGAGTATATGGAAAAGACAGTCTCTCTGCTGCCAGTTTAGTGCCTGGCATCAGACTGGTCCATGGCAGCCAGAAGTAGCAATTTCAGGAAAAGACCTGCTTAGCTGTGGGCTGGAGCAAGGTTTAGTTTCAGACCATATGTTTTGTGACATAAAATTAGGTCTTTTTTATAATACTTTTACATATATGCCATTACTCCTGGGGGTATTCTGTGCCAAAAGATTACAAATTCTGCACCAAACAGTCTAATGCTCCATCCCGGGTTTGCACAGTTTTCTGCACACTGTCATCTCCTTCCCTCAGGGTGGATGGGAAACTGCAGCTGCTGGGAACCCTCTAGCTCCCTCCTTCTCCCAGCAGTGTCTTCTATGTGTGAGCTGGGTTCTCCTGGGTTCAGTGCCCCCAGTGGCAGCCAGCAGCACTGCAGCCCATTTCTGTGAGGGAAAGGAAATTCTGCGCAAAACCCATTAATTTCTGCAAAATTCTGCATTGCGCAGTGGCACAGAATTCCCCCAGGAGTAATAATATGCAAAATAGATGGATAAAGAAGGTAGAGTGGGTTTTTTTAATCCTATGGGAAAAGGGAAAGGGGAAAATGAATCACCAGCAGTTAACGAGATTCACCATATCTTTCCTGTCCTATTTGGAAGCTTCCTTTTAACATTTCTTGAAGTATTGATTAACCCTGATGAACTGTTGTGAGTTGGCAGTGTCAGAATGTCATCATGTTTGAACAGGCTCATGTTAGGCAAGTATCGCAATGTTGCATTCATATCAAAGCATCAGCAAGTTACCAAATTACAATACAGAGATTAGGACCATAAGAGTGACTAGCAGCACAATATTTTGCTTGTATTTTAAATCAGTCACTGAAATTAAAGTGCAATTGACAGGTTTGTCATTTTTGGTCACCTACTGGTAACATATGAGTAAGCATCTGTTTGACAGATGCCACAGTCCTGCAAGCAGCACTGTTCCAGTGCATCTCCTGCTCCCAGATGTAACCTCACTGAAATCTAGTCAGTTTTTGATGCACAGAAACTCTTGCACAGGACTAAATTCTTTGCCAGGCATTACAGATGGGACACGTGCTTACAAGAGGGCACAAAAGTGGATTTTTGTGCTTTCTTTCAGACAGGAACTGGCTAGTGTATGAGGAGTATATTTGGCCTTTATAAATTGAGCCAGAGACTGATATATAATGAAAATCATTCTCCTATACAGATTCAGAGGCATCACTTACAGAACATGTCAACCATCTAAAGGCTGTTATATATGTTGCTACTACTTGAGGTTTTGTTCATGAGTGTGTTAAGTAAACATTTTAAAGTAACATAATATCATTTTAAGTCTCTAATAACTTATGTACCTGAAATTAATTTATTTCCCTTAGAATGTTTTGTCTCTTTTGCAAATATTAACTTATTCTTAGTATTTGCATGAAACTGCAAATTGATACAGCTGATTATTACACATTTTTAAACATCTATTTCTACCACTTCTTGTCTTTACAAATCTGGGGAAAATGTTTGTAAGCTGCGGTGTCAACAGAAGGATAATAAAATATTGTTTTTTGGTAAGTAAAACACATTTTAAAGTTGCTTGGCATTGGAGTTACTTTAAAATATACCTGGTTAAGAATTTGAGATCTTTCCTACCATCCTTTTAAAGGTAAGAAAGTTTGATTTTACTAACCTTTTCAATATCAAGTTGTTTGCCAGTTACTTCAGTTGTAAAAGTGAGCAACTGAAATTAGTTATTTAAATTTCAAAAAGTAGTAAAATAAAAGTTCTGCCATAGGGGACTCTTAATTGCTGGCAGGTAAACTGCCCGATTCTTTTGTAGTTTCTTATTTGTAGGTTTGGAAGCATTAGATTTTTATTAGTAAATATCAATAAACAGATTTTACCATAGATACCCACATTGATGAAATAAAATATTTCCATTGTTAATAAATCAAAATTCACAGATAGGCAAAGTAAGAAAATGCTGTTTGAGAACTTAGAGTTTGATTTATGGTTATATTCTTTGTGTATTTTGACATAGGATATTGACAATTTGTGTTTTAATGGTTATAAAGTTTTAACTTTTTGCATCTTGATGTCTACTCATTAAATCATTATCTGACTCCCTCGTCATTGTCTGACCCCCATAATTTCCTGCAGCTGTGAAAATGTAAATAAATAAAAATGGAAAAAATGCTTAAAACTCATA
Organism: Mauremys reevesii; assembly: GCF_016161935.1. Classification (NCBI taxonomy): domain Eukaryota; kingdom Metazoa; phylum Chordata; order Testudines; family Geoemydidae; genus Mauremys; species Mauremys reevesii. Next base: position 144,934,640 of record NC_052625.1, on the reverse strand, counting down.
ATTTTGAGCATTTAAGATAATTTAAAATAAAAAAGTAAATATTAAACAAACATCAATATTATCCATTAAAATTACAAAAAATAAAATTGAATTCTGTCTAGTGACTAAAGCATCTGAAGGGTCAAGACCATGACTTTTCCTTTACAGAACACATGGTTGGCTTTCGGCATTGCAGTCCCTCGGGCTGCCACCAAGTGTGCTCAGTAGGACATGTCTACCTGGTGCATGAAGTTTGCCTCTCTTTTTGTCTTAATTCATTTATTGTGGAAGCTAGATGGTAGCTTGTTGACAGGCAGATTATGTTGAAGTGCTGAGGTTCTTAGGATCCATCCCTTGTTTGTACTGGAGGTAAGATTTTGTGAAAAGACAATATTTCTCTTAAAATGTGTGTGTGGGTGGGAGGAAAATCAACAAAAAGATGGAAAATATTAAATGTGATGAAGTATGACCAATATTTCATATCAAAATAGATTTTAATTACACTCAAGTCCCACCAGCAAAGATTGTGTGCACATTCAGATTTCTCTCCTTTATTCCCATTGTCTCTCCTCATTGCCCTTAGATTCCCCTTCTCTCCTGTCCCCTCATCGATTTCCATCCTTGGAAATCCACATTCCTCAAGCAGGGGGATGACTGAGAGCCCTCTCTCCCCATCAAGCTTGCTGAAGTCTCTCACTTGCTCTTCATTATTAGTGTTATAGAAACATCTAAAAGCCCCAAGTGAGATTGGGGCCCAACTGTGCTAGGCACTGTACAAAAGAGACAGTACTTGCTCAAAGGAGCTTCAGTGTATGTAGACAAGACAGACAAAGGGAAGGAGAGGAAATGGAGGCACAGGGAGGCCAAGCGACTATCTCAAGGTCACACTGTCAGTAGCTGCGCTTGGTTCTCCTGGACTCCCAGTGCAGTGCCTCATCCACCAGACCAAACCACCTCACTATGGCTCTGCATGCAATGAGACTATAAGAACCAAAACAGGAGTGGCTGGGTTTGGGGCAAGTCACAAGGTAGCAAGAGACTCGAGTGGATTGGCTGGGAAGAGAAGTCTCAGCTACCCATCTCCTGCTTCACCAGCAGCTATTAAACACCCCCCAAGACATGATCCCCAAAGGAATATAGGAGGTGAGCATTGTATGACATCAGTAAAATTATGCCAATTGGGACCCTGGCCAGAACTGGAATTGTAACACTTGTGATGATTCTACCCAAATTGGGATTGTTGTCAGGGATGCATGAAACCATCTGAACTCATCCCCAAGTCCCACTGCTTCAGTGTTTACTTTCAAATTGATAATCCCTTTTAAAGGAAACCATCCAAAACCTTGGCAGCCAGCTATGGGGCTTTCTGAAAGAATATTGTGTGAATCCTCAAAGCATAACTTCCACATTCCAGAAATACGGAGAAGGCAGCATGCTGTTCTCCTTCTGCTTAAATATGCTTCTTAAATATGCTTACCATACTTTGCATTAAAAAAGGGGTTGGGGCATTAAGAAAGAAAACATCCTGTTGCATGCAAAAAGCAGATCTGGCAAGTGCTGGGCAAAGTGGAGCCTGATCATATTGGTTTACTTTTTAATTAGATGCTAAGCTTTTAAAGACAGTGGAGTAGACATGATAAAGAGCAGGCTATTAAGTGTCCCAATTACAGAGCACCAAGAAGCCAATAATTTATGTGCTGATAACCTCCTGGTAATCCTCCAGGTGCTGCCAGCGTGTAAGCATTCCGATTACTCTTCTGCTTTTACATGAATTTGTTCTACCACTATTGCAGAGTTTTCCCGTTATGTTTGGCACAGCTCATTTAAAACAACCACACTTACCTCACAGCCAAACCAATGGTCTAAGTTTAGCTAAGATGAATAGGCAACAGCTCATCTGCAACAGAGCCTTTGGTGTAAGTGTGGCCAATTAGTCACACGTTTGGTGTTCTAATTAGGCAACGCTGGGCCTTTCAGAAAATGTGCTGTTGATTTAGGTACTTCCTCAAACAATGCTAAATTGTGTTATGTGAAATTCAATTAGTTCTTTTCTAAATGTTTCCACATCTGTTATTCTTTAAGAATAAAGTGATGAGGAGAGAAGGAGAAGTGAAAAGCCAGAGTCTCCACTGGTGAAATATGTTAGGCCTCTGGGACTAGCCCTTTTTCCAGCTTTTGACCCTGAACAGTGATATACAGGAAGGAACAAAGTTGGAGAGCTATCATGGTGAAACCCTTTAAAATAAATCATTATAGAAGAAATACTGCAACTGTAAGGGAGCGTAATCTCTTATGATAGCCATAAACTAAGCTTTGTTTGAAAATGGATGGCATGGGGGAAGTACCATTAAGCAAATGATTATAAATTCTGTCTTAAGAACCGTAGGTACATGTTTAAATCATGAGGGTTTTTTTTAAAGAGTCAGTTTAATATTTTGTGGTTCAGCTTTTTGTGCCTTTATTTTTAATTTTCTCTATAAAGACAAAATTAGCCTGAAAAGTCAAAATCTCCTCGGGGGGGGGGGGGGGAGACGACAGGGGAAAGGCTGCTTTTATGCTTTTCTACTCACATATTTTGCAGTTTTAAGTTCATTTTAAACAATAAAACAACTTAATCCTTTGATCCCTTGAACAAAGTGTCAAGTTGTTGTCTGTCAAACCTCTTCAAGAGTTTTCTGTGTTTACGGATACTGTTTAAATTAGTACAATGCTGCTGTCTTGCCCTGTTGAAATACCAAAATAAAGACTGCCTATGACTATTGTCCTAAATATCCTTTGGGTATCATATTCCGTAGCAGCCAGTTGGCATATCTGTTAAGGCAGAGCAACAATATCTTTTACATAGTGGCTCAGCTGAAAACCACAGCTGTCTAAAGGTGAAGTTGTACATGCATTTGATCCTTGTTACTGTTATCACCTTTTCATTGACCAACATTTCAAACCTTATCTGTGGCTGGCAGGCCATGTTTCAGGTTTGTCAGAGCCCGGATGTAGCCCGTGTGGTTTTCTGATGATATATCTTGATAAGATTTGTGGAATGTGAGAGATGGAGTTGTCAGCACCGCTTTATGGCACCTCGGTACATGTCAGAAAATGAAAATATTTTTGGAAGTGATAGCGTTATTTTGACTGGTGACATGAACTTTTAAGACAAAGATTTTTTAAAAAGTACCTCATTTTTGCTTTAGTAAAAGACAAAAAGAACAATCTGTGCAGGAAAGGTGTCAGGCTTGATTGGTGAATCACTTAGATAAGATAGGATGAGAAAAGGATTTTAAGTGCAACAAGAAAATTTTTTTTTCCAGAGATGAAATGATTAATCTGTTTCCATCCTCCAATTAAGCCATCCACATTTAAATTAGTACTTTAAATTTCCATTCAATAGAAATGACCACCTTGTAGACCAGTGTTCATATTTCAGGGTTATGACTCCTGGCTGCCTATGAGGAGCTAGACTAAGCCATCATTTTGGTGCCAGCATTACTCCCCTCCAATTTGAGCTGCGTTTCAACCAACAGTAATTGAATACATTTTAACTTAAAAATGCAACTTGCTAAAAGCACCATGGTCGTGAACTTTATGTGTACCCAGAAATATTTTGATCGTATTTTGTGCAGGAAGTAAAAAGGCAACTTCTTATTCTTGATAGCTTAAATATAGATATCTACAATACTTCTTTAAACTTGATCTGAAGGGATTGATGCTTGCTGGAAAAAAATCAAAATTCTAATTAGGAAAAAAAGGATAAAATTTGAGGAAAATTCTTTTAAAAAATGCATCCAATATTTTGCGCAGCTCTAAAGATATTATTTGTTGACTGAGAAATAATCAGCTACTACACATAATCTATTTTTAGCATTTGTTTCTAAACTAGGGCAAAGTACATTTTGTCAGAGATGCTCTTATATAACAGTATCATGATCTATTTCAGACTTATTTTTCTTTCTTTCAACCACTTTCATCTGTGAATTAGTTAAGAGACACAGAAAACATTAATTCCCCAGGGCAACTTTATCCAGTTAAAAATAAATTGTTTCTTTTTTTAAAAAAAATGAGGTAACAGTAAGTTAAACTTTGATAAAAATTACACTTGAATAACTGGTTTTATGCCAAATAAATTGATTTTTTGTTCTCCATCAGACTACTTATTATAACTGATTTTCTGCTCTTATGGATTTTATACCAAGTTACTTTGGATCTTTTCCTGCTAGGCAGGTTTCAGTAGATGCTGTGTAACAAGTGAATGCTGAGCACCTTAACACGAGTTCCATACAAGGCCACATTGCACACCTCACTTACATTAATGCAACCCCAGTGATGCCCAGTGGGTTGCATTGGCATAATAGAGTGCAGAATTTGACCCATAGTGATTTTATTTAACACCTCAGGTGATTCCACACAATTTCCACGTACCATAGTTTTAGACTACAGTCATGTTATTATTTCTACAAGCCATGCTTGTAGATACGGTAGCACACAGCACATCATTAGCTTTAAGTTCTGTGGCCAAAACTCCTGGAATGGTACTCTTAAAGTCATCCTTTATTAGAATGATCCAAAATTAACTATTCTTTAGTACAGGAAGTTGTATGCTTTTGGACTGGCAAAGTAATGAATGAAAGGAGAAGACATGCTTAGTTAGTGAAGGTTTCATCAAGCTAACAACTCTGCTGGGAATGCTGTCATGCAGAACTACAGCCTATTGTACTCCCATGGTGTAAAGCCCTAATGACAGCAGAGCTGAGCTCAGACTCCTTCCCACATCTGTGTTGACTGAGTGATCAGCTTAGCCATAGAAAATACCCTCTTAAACTTTGCACCCAGAATCAGAAACATATCAATCTTCATCTCCAGAGCTCCTATCTGCATTCTTAATTAAGGCTTCCTAGGATCTAGGATCCCTGAAGCGTGGGAGTAACTGTGTTTCCTGGAACAGGCTTTTAATGGGGAATATAGCAGCCAGATAAGATTCTGGTTTTCATCTTTTATGTTAATACAGGACTTCATGTCCAAAATCATTTGGATTTGGTTTTAGATGTGGCCGTATTTTAAACAACAACTCTTGCCATGGTATATTTCTGCAGGAGAGAAGGCTTCTACTTTTTCCTTACCCATTTCAATTGTTGTCAGGGGGCCCATGCAAATTTGCTTTCACTTTGATGCCGGGCTTCCATATTTCCTCAATAAATCCTCCTGCATTTACTTCTTGTGACACACAACTTGGATTTCCCAGTTTTTTCTTGCATCAGACTTCTCCATTGCTTATATAAATCTACTCCAAGCTTTCTCTTACCTCCTTTCTCTGTACCCTATAACTCCCCACCCTTATAGATCTTTTGCTCCTTCAAGCAAAACTAGATTCTCCCCAACTTTTCTGACCCTGATCCCTGACTCTGTACTGAGATGGATGGCAGGAGGCAATCACCTGCACTATTCATTTCACCTTAGATTTTGTTAGTGTCATTTCTCCCCCTTTCACCTTTCTGCTGTTCATTTTCTGGTCCCCTAATAGGCCTCCTTAGATTTAGTGATATACCGCCAAGTCTAATCCAGGCTCTCAGTCGGAAGATTTTGCAATTTCTGCTTGAGAAACTGTAATTTAAAGGCTTGAGTATTCCAGGGCTTCCCCATGTCAGAGGCACTCTAAAATGCATTGCATGGATGACTGGGTGGCTCAGCATAAGCCCCCATGGCTTGGGTCAGTAACACAGCAGAAACACCAATATATGCACTGCTTTAGGCTCTACTTGCTGAGGAATGGCAGCTCAGGATCTGTCCTGAAGACACTAGTTCAGATATCAGAGGGGTAGCTTTTGCTAGTTCAGATACAGCTCCTTTGCTCCTCTATTGGGTTTGAAAATACCATCCCTACAAGTGCTCATAAGCATTTCAAACTTGTTACTGGGTTGGAAATACCTCTTAGGAATTTAACTGTTTCAGATAGAACATTTCTGTCCATCTCATCACACTGTCAAGTTTTATATTTATAGGGACACATAGCTACATGCCCACTTTTACTACAATGTGTACATCCCACAGTGGCTGAGTTCCTGTTTCTATCCTCCAGTTAAATTGTCCAAATTTAACTAAATACTTTACACAGCACGTTTCCACCTGTGGTGTCTCCTTATAACCCTCATTACTGTTCCCTCATTTATAGCTGTAGAGGCATGGATTATTATCTTCTTCTATGTCTAAAGCTATCTGTACTGGTTTTAAAAAAGCAATTGTAACACTGACAGACCCTGGTCGTTGGCAGATGGGATCAAACCTGGGGCCTCTGGAGCTTTGTTCATGAGCCTCTACTGCATGAGCTAAAAGCCAATTGGCCCTTAGCTAAAGCTGTAGAGCAGACTCATTAATCTCTTTCTTGAAGTGGTCTCGGTGCCACTAGATGGGACAGAACACCACACCCAGGTGGTGTGTGGGTTACACAATGAACAATCACTGAGGGTTTCTTGATTTTGCATTTATTTGAACCTGCATTTCTTTGCAAGCAGGCTGGCTAACCTAGTGAGGAGGGCTTTAAACTAGGTTCACCGGGGGAAGGAGACCAAAGCCCCGAGGTAAGTGGGGAAGTGGGATACTGGGAGGAAGCACAAGCAGGAGACTCCTCCCCTCTTGCACTCCTGTCTCAGACCGAGAAAGCGGGACAATCAGCGAGTTATCTTAAGTGCCTATACACAAATGCAAGAAGCCTGGGGAACAAGCAGGGAGAACTAAGTCCTGGCACAGTCAGGGAATTATGATGTAATTGGAATAACAGACTTGGTGGGATAACTCACATGATTGGAGTACTGTCATGGATGGATATAAACTGTTCAGGAAGGACAGGCAGGGCAGAAAAGGTGGGGGAGTTGCGTTGTATGTAAGTGAGCAGTATGACTGCTCAGAGCTCCAGTATGAAACTGCAGAAAAACCTGAGTGTCTCTGGATTAAATTTAGAAGTATGAACAACAAGGGTAATGTTGTGGTGGGAGTCTGCTACAGACCACCGGACCAGGGGGATGAGGTGGACGAGGCTTTCTTCCAGCAACTAACAGAAGTTGCTAGATCACAGGCCCTGGTTCTCATGGGTGACTTTAATCCCCCCGATATCTGCTGGGAGAGCAACACAGCAGTGCACAGACAATCTAGGAAGTTTCTGGATAGTGTAGGGGACAATTTCCTGGTGCAAGTGCTGGAGGAACCAACTAGGGGAAAAGCTCTTCTTGACCTGCTGCTCACAAACAGGGAAGAAATAGTAGAGGAAGCAATAGTGGATGGGAACCTGGGAGGCAGTGACCATGAGATGGTCGAGTTCAGGATCCTGACACAAGGAAGAAAGGAGAGCAGTAGAACAGAGACCCTGGATTTCAGAAAAGCAGACTTCGACTCCCTCAGGGAACTGATGGGCAAGGTCCCCTGGGAGAATAACATGATGGGGAAAGGAGTCGAGGAAAGCTGGCTGTATTTTAAAGAAACCTTATTGAGGTTGCAGGAACAAACCATCCCGATGTGTAGGAAGAAAAGTAAATATGGCAGGCGACCAGCTTGGCTTAACAGTGAAATCCTTGCTCGTCTTAAACACAAAAAAACAGCTTACAAGAAGTGGAAGATTGGACAAATAACCAGGGAGGAGTATAAAAGTATTGCTCAGGCATGCAGGTGTGAAATTAGGAAGGCCAAATTACACTTGGAGTTGCAGCTAGCCAGAGATGTTAGGAGTAACAAGAAGGGTTTCTTTAGCTATGTTAGCAACAGGAAGAAAGTCAAGGAAAGTGTGGGCCCCTTGCTGAATGAGGGAGGGAACCTAGTGACAGAGGATGTGGAGAAAGCTAGTGTACTCAGTGCTTTTTTTGCCTCTGTCTTCACAGACAAGGTCAGCTCCCAGACAGCTGCACTCTGCAGCACGGTATGGGGAGGAGGTGACCAGCTCTCTGTGGAGAAAGAAGTAGTTCGGGGCTATTTAGGAAAGCTGGACGAGCACAAGTCCATGGGGCCGGATGCGCTGCATCCAAAGGTGCTAAAGGAGTTGGCTGATGAGATTGCAGAGCCATTGGCCATTATCTTTGAAAAATCATGGCGATCGGGGGAGGTCCTGAATGACTGGAAAAAGGCTAATGTAGTGCCCATCTTTAAAAAAGGGAAGGAGGAAGATCCAGGGAACTACAGGCCAGTCAGTCTCACCTCAGTCCCTGGAAAAATCATGGAACAGGTCCTCAAGGAATCAATCCTGAACCACTTAAAGGAGGGGAAAGTGATCAGGAACAGTCAGCATGGATTCACCAAGGGCAAGTCATGCCTGACTAACCTAATTGCCTTCTATGATGAGATAACCGGCTCTGTGGATGAGGGGAAAGCAGTGGATGTGCTATTTCTGGACTTTAGCAAAGCTTTTGATACAGTCTCCCACAGTATTCTTGCCAGCAAGTTAAAGAAGTATGGGCTGGATGAACGGACAGTAAGGTGGATAGAAAACTGGCTAGATGGTCAGGCTCAACGGGTAGTGATCAATGGTTCCTTGTCTAGTTGGCAGCCGGTATCAAGTGGAGTGCCCCAAGGGTTGGTGCTGGGGCCGGTTTTATTCAATATCTTCATTAACGATCTGGAGGATGGTGTGGACTGCACCCTTAGCAAGTTTGCAGATGACACTAAACTGGGAGGAGTGGTTGATACGCTGGAGGGTAGGGATAGGATACAGAGGGACCTAGACAAATTAGAGGATTGGGCCAAAAGAAATATGATGAGGTTCAACAAGGACAAGTGCAGAGTCCTGCACTTAGGACGGAAGAATCCCATGCACTGCTACAGACCAGGGACCGAATGGCTGGGCAGCAGTTCTGCAGAAAAGGACCTAGGGGTTATGGTGGACAAAAAGCTGAATATGAGTCAACAGTGTGCCCTTGTTGCCAAGAAGGCTAATGGCATTTTGGGTTGTATAAGTAGGGGCATTTCCAGCAGATCGAGGGATGTGATCATTCCCCTCTACTCAGCATTGGTGAGGCCTCATTTGGAGTACTGTGTCCAGTTTTGGGCCCCACACTACAAGAAGGATGTGGACAAATTGGAGAGAGTCCAGCGGAGGGCAACAAAAATGATTAGGGGGCTGGAGCACATGACTTATGAGGCGAGGCTGAGGGAACTGGGATTGTTTAGTCTGCAGAAGAGAAGAATGAGGGGGGATTTGATAGCTGCTTTCAACTACCTGAAAGGGGGTTCCAAAGAGGATGGATCTAGACTGTTCTCAGTGGTAGATGACAGAACAAGGAGTAATGGTCTCAAGTTGCAGAGGGGGAGGTTTAGGTTGGACATTAGGAAAAACTTTTTCACTAGTAGGGTGGTGAAGAACTGGAATGGGTTACCTAGGGAGGTAGTGGAATCTCCTTCCTTAGAGGTTTTTAAGGTCAGGCTTGACAAAGCCCTGGCTGGGATGATTTAGTTGGGTTTGGTCCTGCTTTGAGCAGGGGGTTGGACTAGATGACCTCCTGAGGTCCCTTCCAACCCTGAGATTCTATGATTCTATGGAACACTAAACAAAACTGAGGTAGTTTGAACCGACCTAAACAGATTGAGAAAGAGCTTTGTGTAAGCCTTCTGCAAACCAATCTGGGGAGTTCCACAAAGCTCTACATACAGTACATGTTTCTGTAACCTTTCTGCTACATGTTTTTGGCAGCAAAAAGAGCCAGCTTCAAATAGCAAGAGGTCCCTCTTAAAATGAACAAACACCAGCCTCAAGACCCCACCCAGAATTTCTGAGATCAATAAATATCTTCTCTCAATGCCCACTTGCAAATACTGAGCGTTTATTAGGGGAAAGGGGAACACAACATCAACTTGGGAAAACACAGCAACAATTTATCTAAATCAATGATAAATAAAACTCTCCCTCATGAGAACTCTGGCAGGAGTCTATTAACTTAGTTTCCCACCCGCTGGTGTGAAGGTCCAATAGACAAGTGTCCCTTTATCACATCACTTCTCCTTCCCCATCTGCCAGTCCCCCATTCACAGTTTGACATCAGCAGGTAGTGTAGTTCCAGAGTCCTGAGGTGCCTTGGGCATGCACGTTTGTCTGGTCCTGTTTTGGGGCACCAGTACGTAACCAAGCAGTAGTGAATTCACCTTTATTTAGTGGCTGGGAAGGAGAGGACTAATCAGATAACAGGATTTTCCCACTCTTGTTGGCAAGTTGGATAAGATTTGCCAGCCACCTTTGAGTCTGATACAGTATTAGCTTTACCTTCTCCTGCATAAAGCTTGTAAATGTGACTCTGTGGGTCAGATTTACTTACCTATTTGCTAGTGTCCAGTGTGTTCTTCCATGAACTCATAAGTCTCTGGTAGTTGTAGCCAATAAATAACAGTAAACAGGGTTTTTTCCACCAACAGAGCAGTTGTTTCTGCTAAATGAAAACCTCCTCTCTACTTGCATTTTAAACCAATTAAACAACTTTATTTGCCTACGCAGCTTATGACAGACACCAAAAGCAAACTGACAAATCTGAAACCCTCAGTTCAGTTAGGTGGGATTAACTGCAAAGTACTCCATTTTCAGGAATTGCTACACCATTTTATCACTGTGCAGGCATAGTGGATATTTGACCATTTGGAATATTTGTTTGTATCATACCTTAATCTTGGTTCTTTCTTAGAAGGGAACAGGTTTTCTTTTTTGTGACATAACACTAAAACCAGTCATTTAATCCACAACTATTCAGCTGTGTTTTCACTGACAAGAACAGCCCCCCAAATTCTCCACCCCTTCACCAGAGGGAACAGAAGATGTAGTGTGAAGAGGGCTCAAGAAGACCTCAGTCCTTTTTTAACATGAACTTCCTAGTTTAAAGAGTTTCTAGCTGCTTTCCACGGACCAAATCCTAGGGAAGTTGCAAACCCTGGATAAAAAGGGCTCCAATCTGTGAGACAAATGTTGGGGCAGAGGGATGGTATCCTACACACTAATACATGCCACGAGAAGAAAAACAAATGCAGTCCACTGTTTCCATCCAAGTGGGTTTTTGGCCTAGACTCTGAGCCATACATGGACCCTGACCCATCTACAGTTCTCCTCCCTCTGGGGCAGAGGCCTGCCCCGTGGTCTTCTTCATGGCACACAGAGAATGCTTTGTCTCGCTGTGTGAAGGTGCTGCTGCCACCCCTTTTCCCATCCCACAAACTGTTGTGTTGAAAAGGGATAGCTTCTTTGGACCAACAAGGGATACAATGTTAACTGATACCCTTGTTCACTGCTACCACATTAAACAGTTAAGCGTGCTCCAGGGTTTTGCATCAAGTTATCACTGGCTTACTCTTATTGTAACAACCACCATCACATTTTTTTAACTTTTTACTAATGATATAGAAAAAGAAGGAAATTAATTAAAGCATTTGAAATGTAAAGTACCAAGTAAGACTTTCAATTTAAAAACATTACTTATATCCTTTCCTGGTACAGAGTTGATATAGGGAAACCTCTGTGTTTGACAGTCTTTTAGATGGTAGGAACTGTCTTTTTTGAGGAAAAGAAAAAGTTAATTGAGATGGTCTGGTGGAGTAATTGTTAGAAAATGAAGCTTCTATCTCTTGTCCTGACACTCACTTGCAACTTCACAGCTGGAAAAACATAGGCCCAGCACAGGGTCTGATCAGCCACACCAAGATCTGCCAAGCTTGTACAAGTGTTGGGCTGTGTCAGACATTGTTTTTACCTGCCTTTCTGGTCACAGTAGTGTTGCAAAAGATGGAATTGGTTGACCGGCTAAGCCAGTTTCACATCCCAGATGTTGGTCAAGATTTAATTGAAGCTGGTGGAGATGGTGATGTTATCTGGGTCCCTCTCTCTGGCCTGGGCTGGGCTGGTCAGGACTAGAGCTGGCCAAAACTTGGCATTTCCAGTTTCTGAGAAATTTTGATATGTGGCTGTTTTCCCAATTTGAATCACAAAGGAGAAATCCTGACAAATTTTAGTTTTGGAAGCACTGACACAGGGTATTTCCAGAATAAAATATGCTCCCAGAGACTGGCAGTTGCTGGCTGAAATTGACATTTTTGTCAGTTTTAGTCAACATCTGCCAAAGCTTCCAGGGTCTGCAGCTACAGGGCAGGCCTGCCATACAGACTGCCATGGGACAGGGCTTCCAGACTCTTGGGCCAGCCCCCAGGGTTTCCAAGCTCCCAGCTCCATGGAAAGGAGCCTGGAATTCCTGAAAGCCCTGACTCAAGGTGGGGTTCTCAGTGCTTCCAGGCTCTCTGCTGCAGAGCCAGGAACCTAAACTCTAAGCGCTCATGGCAGAGAGCCTGGAAGCCCTGACATGGCAAGTCTATCCCAGAACTGCATACCCTTGAAGACTAGGTTCCCCAGAATCCTGCCATGTGAGCTGGCACAGAATCAGGCATGTTTCCATCAGAAATGGAAAGCATTTGTGAAGCATTTCATGTTAGACTATTGCACTTATTCCTGTTGCCTTAAGTTCCTGTCTCTAATCACTTGTCATGTTCTGAGGAAACTCTGTTTCATTAGAAAACTTATGACCACCTCCAATGATGATGACAGTAGTGTCATGGGGGATCCCAGGAGGGGAGATGAGGGGAAGCCATGATGGTAAATCTCACTCCTTCTAGCCCACACATTCCCCACACCCCTTACTCCTATTTAGCCACTTTTAGATAAGCAATGTCCAAGAAGGGGGTGGCAAGCTCATTCTGTTAACATTAACCCATCAAAACACATTTAGGTGATTTCAACAATAAACACTTCCTCCCATCTCTACAATGTTTTAGCTTGTTGTTATATTAACCTGTGACTTTGCCTGGAACCTTGAAGACTCCAATTATATTTCTTTTACTTTAAACAATGCACTTTCCTCGTCTCCAACTTCTGCAGCCTTTCACAAACAATTTTATATAAAAGGCTGATGCTGATCTGGACTTTTGTAACCCTGGACAACTTAAAGTACAGGTCTCTGCAGAGAAACACCCTCATAGCTAACTGGCACTTGATGTTTAACTGGCTTGCAGGAAGTGGTATCACAATACAGGAAGTATCATAGCTGCCTCCAAACGGGTGCACACTTTCATCCACCAGCCCCACATTCACATGACTACCACTTTGCAGCATAACAACCATGGCAACTTGCTATCTGAAATGCATCTCTTTCTTTACAGTGTAACTTCACATACACATAGACTCAGCTAATGAATTATCACATGGAAGATATTTTCATTATTCCTTGCCTTTCCAGCCTTGGATGGTTTTTGGCTAAAATACAGCTTACTACACACCAGCTGTCTGTTTGTCTCGCCTTCATTTAGATTAAAAGCCTTTTTTGTTGTTGTTGTTTTGAAGTGCTCATTGAGGTGACAGGATTGAAAGGGGTGGATAAATCCAAGTTTTAGTATCTTTATTTCAAGACTACACTAATAGCCTCTAAGAATTTTTCTCTGCTGCACTTCAGATAAGAGCGGTGAGCCCATAAATTCATTAACGTGTAATGGAGCAACCTCACTTTATCTCTGTCTTTTCACAGGACTAGGGTTTTCATTCTGTGCCAGGAGTCATACATCACACTCAACATGTATGTCTCCAGAGCCAACTGAGAGAAAGTGCAGAAAAACTACTGTTAACAAGGGAGTAATTACATTCAGCATAAATTAATTATTGGTCACTCAGGACTGGTGGGAAAGGGCCACACAGACTGTATCTGAACAAGTTCCCACCTTTGAGAGAGAAATATTCAAATATGAATCATAAGACAATATAAGATGGGCCCTTTCTGGTCTACTGGTTTTTAACTTCACATATTTGCTAATATGACAAGTGGTTTATTTGCTTTAACACCATTGGTACACTGTATTTTTTTAGGGTGAACTTGAATGATAGTCACTTGGGACAAGGATAATTTCATAGGAGCCAGTGTTAGGCCCAGCAAAGTGAAGCCAGAAGGGACTTTAAAATGTAATTCAGTCAACAGAACAGGACACGGATCAGTGAGCAGGTGATGGAAGGTGTTCATGAGGAATTTAGATTATCACATATTGCAAATAAACCCTGAGAAGCTAAGCAGTTATAAGGCCCAGATTTTTAAAATCTATCTAGGTGTTGCTGTGCTCAGCGTTGCAACACCTTACTGATTTAGGAGCCTACGTTTCATTTTCAAAAGGGATTTAAACACTTAAGAGCCAAAATCCCATCAACAGTCAATGGGATTTTGGCTCTTAAGTGCCTAAATCAGTTACGCATTGCTGCACTAAGCATCTCAGTGATGCAAATACCTTTAAAAACTTGGGCCCTAGAGACCAGTGAAAGCTGGTAAATCTAAATCCTCCCCACCAGTGAAAAGGAAGACATACAATACACCTTGATCTCTCTGTGGGAATGTCGGCATTAGCTCGGGAAAGTTTAGTTGCAATATAACACTAATAGGCACATGTGTGGACTTTCATTGAAACTAGTTTTTAAAAGTTTAGAGCCACACAGACTCCTGTTGGGCTAATTTCCAGAATACGAGTCAATAGATTAAAACCACTAACTACATGTATAATAGGTTTATATTTGTGTCATGCACTGACATAAATCAGGGTATTCAAAGTTAAGGCCAATTCCATATAAATTAAAATTTGTGCTGTTGTGGGACATAAAAAAGCAAACCAAGATGCAAATTACAGAGCCTCAACCTGGAATTTATTGGCTTTTGTTGTTTTTATTCCATTCACTTTTTTAAAAAATATGGTCAGAGATTATGCTTTACTTCCTGAGTTCTCTCTCTCATGTGAGCAAATATTCCAGTTCATATGCATATTTAGGATCAGCTACAAATATAAATTAGGCACATTAAAGAGTTAGTTATTATTCACTCAGAGCCATCAATGTTTTCAGTACTGTAGAAAAGATAGTGGACAGACCTGATCCTCCCAGGTACCCCTTACCATTTATGCAGATTTTTAAAATGCATGGCTCCAAAGTTCAAGGCTCAGTTCAGTTTAAAAATACATACAAAAATCTAACGGGTCCAATGGCCACATTAAAGATTTTCCCAACCACCTCCCAGTTCTTTCACCTCATTCAGCTCCTCTAAGAAAAAGAAAATGGATGAAATGTGCAGGGACAGCTGGGAGTGAATTCCAGAGCTGAGAACGCATCACTGAAGACTTGACCCTGCTCCATTTAAATCAATGAGAGTTTCACCATTGACTTTGATTGGAGCAGGGTCAACCCCTGACATCACCCTGCCTCCAGAATCGTCATCACTGAAGCCTTGGAACTGTTAGCTTGGGAGATTTAGTTGATCTCAACCTATGGTCATATGAGCAGAGAGATGATAGGTGCAGGATCCAGGCCATAAAGGACTTTATTAAAGCAATATCTTGAATTATTAGAGCCAGAAATGAACTGCCAGTTGGGCCCAATCCTGTCAGCTGCAGAACACAACTCACACTGAAGTGAATAACCTGAGTGGCATGTAAATAGGTTCAATTTATCATTTTTCCAAGTACCCAAAATGTGCCTCATAAAAATCAAGCAAAAAACAAAGTTCCTGCATGGAAGAACATACCATTCAAATTTGACATGATACAACTGAGGGTTGCGAACACTTGTATGAAAACACAAAAAACCTATGCTAGGGTGGGGAAAGGGACCTGACTAGAGTAACCCAGCACTCCAGCTATTCTTGGCTGGTGGGTGGCCTATAGGGGGCTGTTGCTTACAGAATATAAATTAGAGCAGACTTGGGACTATTTCAATTTACACTTGTAGGCCCCTGGACAGTCCAAGAATAAGAGGAGCTCAGTAGTTTAAACCAACCTTTGCCCTTCCTCCCTCATTACTGCCCCCAAAAGACAGGAATAGAAAAAGAGAAATGGGCCAAAAATTTGATTCTCGTTTAACCATTATTTTTCTATGTAACTAAGTTTAGACCATATCAACTATATATTTCTGAATAGATTAGTCTATATGTGTTTATATGGCTCTGAACATTCCATTTGGTGATTCTCCACTCCCCCCCCTTTACAAAATAAACTTTGCTTTTATTTAAGGTGATGAGTATTGGAAGGTTTGATTGTTGATGGAGACAATCACTGCTAGGTACTCAGAGTGAAACAAATTGGATTCTGAGCATAGCGGAGCTGGAAGCAGAGGTGAAATAATGGGCTTTAGTTCTGGTCACAGGAAGGGAGTGATTTCTTCCCTGAAAATTGCTGGGAGGAAGCTGACACAGGTCAGCATGGGCACTGAAAGATGATTGGAAGAGGGATAGACTTAGCTACATATCTAGTAGTGCCACAAGTCATCATTATTTCCAAGAGAAAATCAGTATCATGACTCTTCACAAGGTCCCCTGAGGAAGTAAATATTTCAGCACAAAGTTCATTCTTCTTGCCGCTGAAGAAACAAGATCATGTCACAAAACTGCTGTGTGACCTTAACCATGGCAGAAGAACTGTTTGCACCACAACTCAAAAACGTTGTCAACATCTCCAAAGTGAAATCAAACTTTTTGCCTCCTCTAAGAAGCCTTCTGTGAACAGAGAATGCTTTGGAATGAAGGGAAGAAGTTGTAGAATTTTTTTAAAAATAGAAAATATTATACAAGTAGAGTAAAACTGAAGTCTTCTGGCTTTCCCAAATGATTAGTGATCTCAGAGATTAGTCTGGAAAAAGAAGTTATCACAGCATAATAGCTTCAATTCCTCAAAAAATGGAGAGAGCACCCACAGTTATTAAAGCCAATAAATCAAAGAGAGGGAAAGATCTTGTGTGCAGAATTGGACAGCTTTTTCATTTTTCCATTTTCAGAACATTAAGAAAGTTTTTTTTTCTTTTACCTCATCCACCATGGGTATCTTAAAAACAGGAAAGACACTCCAGGGACCTGGAGAGTTATATTAGATGTAATGACGATACCTGACTTTAAGAGATTTAAAAGTGCATCTTTATGGGCTTATGCAGTCACAGTCACAGTGTTTTATGTGTTTGATTGACATAAAACATGCATGGACATTAAACATTTCCTCAGACTCTGAAAAGATTGGATCTCATTCACAGTCTGTCCCTTCGAAACACACAGCCAGTACAACAATCCCACATCCATCCCCCTTGCCCCTCCTTTGTTTGTTCAAATGTGATGATTGGCTGTTCTAAAGTCATTGACTGCCTTCTATTAACGACAGCTGTTCTAGCTGAAATTACCAGTGCACTGGAGATTAAAGTGGAAAATGGTATGGCTCACTGTTCTGCAACTTCAGTGTGAACATTCAGATACAATACGGAGGATTAAGGACCATCTTTTCTTTACGGCTGTTGTTGGCATTTGTTTTAAGTGAATGTTGTTTCCATGCTTCCCAGGGTGCTTCATATCACTTCTAAATAAGATGGCTTAGCAGTCCTACTGAAGAGGGACAAGGGATCGCCAAACTCACTCTTTTAGCAGAGCCTAAACTCATTCATTACTCTGAAACAGAATGGATGTTCAATTCATTAAAGTTAACAAAAGATGGTGTGACGATTTAGTATGTGTCTACATCATTGTCAAATTCCATTTTGTTTTCTGAGCACCAATTAGGTTCTAAAACTGGACTATCTTTTCCCTATAGTCTTTTTGCCTCCCGCTGGGACTGATATTCCAAAAGGTGTTGACAGAGGGCAAACAATGCAAAGCAATCAAGGGTCATCAACCTGCAGGAACTCATATTCAAAGGCAAGCATCCTCAGATAATGAGCTAGCTACTGTTCAGAGAAATCCATCCTTTCAGGTGACCTGGTACTCAAGCAATGGATCACTTGATGAGGGACCTTGATTACCTGAGCAGGGCTCTGAGGCTAAGAGGGTCACCTGACAAAGGGGACTGCAAACATTACAGAAGGACTTTCTCAACAGTGAGGGTGTTTTTTGGGGGGTGGGGTGGGGTGCTAGCAGTGGGGAAGACTGAGCAGGAGGAGGAAAAGATAAGGGTCCTGGGACCCTGAAAGGACACTGGCCAAATCCCACAGGCCTCTTGGAATCATAGAATCTCAGGGTTGGAAGGGACCTCAGGAGGTCATCTAGTCCAATCCCCTGCTCAAAGCAGGACCAAACCCAACTAAATCATCCCAGCCAGGGCTTTGTCAAGCCTGACCTTAAAAACCTCTAAGGAAGGAGATTCCACTACCTCCCTAGGTAACCCATTCCAGTTCTTCACCACCCTACTAGTGAAAAAGTTTTTCCTAATATCCAACCTAAACCTCCCCCTCTGCAACTTGAGACCATTACTCCTTGTTCTGGAGTAATGAGGAATCTGAGGCAGGGATTTGTGTTCAGGTTTTGTAGTTTTTGCATGGATCCATAAGTCTCTAGGTTCTGTCTATGAATAAGGGATAGATGGGCATGTTTAAAAAGTTACTTTGCAAAGCCTATGGGTTCCTTGCTGTAATTGTCTCAAGACCCCCAAGTAGTAAACTGCAAACCAGAGTACCCAAGAGGGTGGAACTCGGACAAAATGCTGTACTTAAGCTATTGGGGAGAATTGGGGTGGGGAGGGATTCAGGCCTGGCCTTGAGCAGCTGGACTGCGGGGTCCCACTTCTGAGAAGGGGTACCAGACAGGGAGTCTTTGCACTGGCACTGACCGTGTGAGGCCAGATACTCTACCTGGATGCTGCTCAGACTCAATGGAGTGAGAAGCATGTAGTATCCAGAGCCTGGGTCCAAACCTCATTGCTTGGTGAGAGTGTCCAATAGGGGGAGTTCAACCAGAGCGGTGACATCATGCATTCAGGTTACTGTTTACTACTATAGGCCTAACCTCAGAGTTAGACAATCATATTTTATCAATACGTTTTCATGTCATAGCTAAAGTTACATACCAAAGTTATCGGGTTTTGATGTATTAGTCATAGATAGATTTACACTGAAACTTTACCCAGACATCATCAATAGGCTTGTCAGAATTCAATTTTTATTTATGTATAGTTTTGATGGCTATTCTTAATGTTTGTTTATTTTTAAGTGTTTTTTTCTATTTAAATTTTCATAGTTTCAGGACATTATGGGGTGGGGGAGGGTCAGAATTATTTAATGACAGTAGACATTAAGATTCAAAAAGTTTAAGTTTTATAACCGTTAACAGAAATTGTCAGCTCACATGCCAAAATATACACAGTAAGTGTCCTTAAATCAAACACTAATAATTTCTCAAGCAGCATTTTTCTTACTTTGCCTAACTTTAAATTTCTGTTAAAACTAATGATCAAAATATTTTTCATTAGTGTGTTGTATGTACAGGGAAATTGACGTTTACTAACATTTACTGATACAAATCTAATACTTCCAAGCCTAATTACCAATTGCTACTCATGTAGCACACTATAAGCAAATAGAGTTTGCCAGCTTGCTCTCTGCTAATTTCTGTACTGTATCACAAAATGTTATATCTACGTTTTCTATTCCTAACTGATATTGCTGCTATGGATTCTTTTTCTTAAACACTCTGACCAAGTGTCAAATTTAAATTTAAAAAACAGTAGAAAAATATCTATAAGTCTTCCCATAGCATAAGAGAATTTCTACTGTCTAAAGCTGGGAACATAATTTTTTCTGCAAGTGTTTATTCATATTTTTAAATTAATGCTTAGACTGTGTGCTCTCTGTGTGTTCTTTCTACAAATATTCTCTAGTGAATGAGTTATGGATAGGAATGTTCACAAAAATCACAAAGCAAACATTTCAGAGTATGAAAAGTAAATTTCTAATTTGTATTTGAGAGTATTCACACCAGTAACATGATCCTAAGAATTCCACTAATCTAATCAAGAAACAAAAACCCAGTGTCCAAACAGCCTGAATTTCTAATTTTGACCATCAAAATTTCATAATGAACTGGTTACAAAATAAAGGTACAGATAAAGAATTACCTGCAAAAATCTGAAAACTCCAAATAATAGATCAGTTTAAGGAAAAAAACGGATAGTCTGCAGATGATTCATACAAAAGGGTTCATTACAAATTACTTACCCAGCTCTGCTAGTTTTTAATAACATCATAAGAACTTTTGTTCTGTTTAGATATGTTTTAGGAGGATGCTGTTCCTAAATGGGACTCTTAAGCTGGCAGCTATGAAAGTGCCAGAAAATTGAGGTTGATCTTGTGGGAGCTGGAGCAATTTCAGAGATTTTATTACAAAGAGTTGGAAGTCCGATGCCCCAACAAAAGGATCATTATTAAAACATAAAATGCCACAAGCCTGTAAGAATCTTTGAAACTAGCATTGAGGTTGTACAAAATTAAAACAGCATATGTAAAACCTTTTTTCATCAAGCCAAAACATGTTCCCACACTGAGACCCTGATTCAGGAAAGCATTCAAGCTGTCCATGCTTAATAGTTAAAGATGGTCACCATTTTCTGGTCAAAACTTTTCTTGAGGTGGTGGTGGTGCGGGGAGGGGTGGGGGAATGAAAAATGGCTGTTTGACCAAAACAAAATTTTTCACAGAAAATTTTCATTTTGGTTGATATTTTCCAGGGTTTTTTAATTAAAAAATTCTACTTTTTCCCTCTTATACCTTCCCCCAACAAATCTTCCCCCCCCCTTTTTTTTGTTTACATAGAAATGAGGCTTGTAAAATTTCAAAACCGATAGGTCTAAATTGCAAAGGACCATGAGCAAATCAAAACAGAGGATTAGAATGGAAATGCTCACACAACTCTTAACTATCATCACCGTTGCTTATGATCCAGCAATGATAATAAAAACAAGGGAGAAATGGACATGTTTTTGTTCCCTCTTTTTTTCCCCACTGCTATCCCTCCTTCTCCATTTACTATGTGAATTACAGTTGCACTCAGAGGCCCCAACCATGATCAAGGCTCTGTTGTGCTAGGTACAGTACAAAGACATGGGGTACATCTAGGCTGCACGCTTCTTTTGGTGGCATGTAGAGTACCTGCCTGCATAGCCCCCCCGTCCCCAGCACAGGTATAAATAGCAGCATAGCTGGTGAGGGCTTAGGCGAGTAAAGACACACCTGAAAGGTGTGGGTATGTATGTGAGTACATATCCTACATGCCCTCTACTTGCCTAAGCCCTACCTCTCTATTAGCGTAGCATCTCTTTCCTCTCTACAGGAAAAGACTCCCCAAGCAGGGAAAGACTCCAGAAGTGAGGGGAAAAGGCTCTGCCAGCACCCGGACCATTTCCCCTCCATCAAGAGAGGATCTGGCAGGAGAGAGGCAGTAGGGAATAGCTCAGCCTTTCCCCGCTGCCTCCCCACTGACAGAGCCTTTCACTGACACATGTAGCCACACACCCCAGTGTGGACATGGCCTGTTTTTAATTGTGGTGAGTAGCAACATGTACACTATATGCTGCCATCAGTGGTATGTAATGTAGACATAGCCATACTAAGAGTTAGCCTCCAACCTGAAAGGCTTAATAGTAATCTCCTGTTATATATTGCTGGATACCTTTTATTCCCTATAAATGTTTAGTAATATGCGCCTCTCTCTCTCTCGTTTCACTTTTTCTTTCCAGGTGTCCAGGATAGCTAGGGCCTGGCCCACCAATATTTTTGCCTCTCCAAGCCAACCCCAACTTCAGGGCCCCAAGACAGAATCTTCTCCCCAGCTGAGCCTATTGGCCCTTCCCCATCTCTCCTCCTGCAGCTGCATTCTGGTATTAAGCTTCATTAAATACAAATAATTACATTAATTTATGACTCCATCACATGTTCATCTTCTTCCCTTTTCTGTTTCTTCTCTCCTTGTGTTATGACCTTTTCCCTTCCAGCTTTTTCAGTATCCCATTTTCTCTCTTCCCCCTCCATTTTCTCTTTCCTTGTTATTCTTTCATTCCTTCCCCCATAGTTTTCCATTCTCCTCTCTCACTCCTTCCTTTCTTCCCCACTACCTGGTTTTCCTTTTGTTCTCTTCTAAGTTCTCCCTCCTTACCTTCATTTTCCTCCATGTCTCCTTCCCTCCATTTATTCACCTTTGGCGTGCATCCCCTCCACACACCCATCTCTCACTCAACTAGTTCTAATACTCATGTCTCAATAGCAGAATAGTTGTGTTAGTGAAAGCGTAATGGTTTAAGCCTATAGCTACAAAATGGTTTGGTTTTAGTTCCTCAATGCTCCAAAGTTTATATATTTGTACAACTTCAAAACAATCCCACAATGTGAAAGTGTTTTACCAATATTGTTACTTGCAAAATTTATGATCACTGTAACCGGGTTGAAAGGGAAAATTATTTCCCTATAGTTCCAGATTGTTTACATGTGCATATCTGACAGTGCTCAAGGTGTGATGTGTTTCATTGTTTTGTTGGCGGTTGCTTGTAGAGCTCAAACGTTTTTGACTAAACATTCTTTTGTCAATATATACTGTTTTGTGGCAGCTGAAACATTTCACAGGGACGTATCAATCTCAACAAAGGTTCCTGATGACCAGGGAGGATTCTCTGGTCACTTCCAGGGGGCGGGGGTGGGGCAGTGGGAAGGGAGAGAGAGAACTAAAAACTTGACCTTTTCCATCCCAAACCAGCCATTTTTGACACAACTCTGTTTCATGAAACAGTTTAAAACTGGAATTTTTACCATTCCAATGAAGAATGAAAACAAATTTTGAAACCTTAAAAAGAGGTTGTAAAAGTTAATTGTCATTCCCCAGCCAGCTCTGATCATGTGCTTGTAGTCTCATGCATTTGCAGGATGCCATCATTTGCAGCACTGCTCTGGAGAAGTTCATGTGCTTTCTCTGCCCCAGCATCTACAAGAGAGCATTTTACTATTACCACAGCTGCAGACCTGCTGAGGTCTCTTAGTGCCTCCTTTTCCTCAGCACCCCTGAAGAGCAACCGGAGCAGGGGTGGTTAGGTAACCCTACTTTGTAACTTCCTAGACTAATGCATAAGGCAGAAAGCAGCTTTCATTCTCTGAATCACTGTATATGGGCCAGGTCAAGGATCAACTGAAACATGGGGCACCAAGAGAAACCCATTTTCGCATCTCTGGCCCCTGCATGGAGCCAAGAAGCAATGGAGGTCTGGGGGGCAGGGGTAGCCATGGAGTCCCCTTCTTCAGCAGCAGAAACCTGCACAAAGCCAGGGAGTAAATGAAAAGCTTTCTTGATCGCTGCTTAGAGCATAAGGAGCAGTGGGATTTGGAGGGGTTGTGTCTTCTAGACTCCTCACTACGTCTGGATTCCTTGATAGCCAATGAAGGATTAAAATGCACCCTTTTCCTTCTACAGTGCTCCTGTCTGACCCAGAGCTGGCCATAGTGGTCAGTGTATTCATTGTCTCCAGGATTATTATAATATCTCGGTATGAAACTCCTGATCTTAGAAGGCCTACAGTTAGTCCAGAATATAAACGGTCTATCTGCTCAGGCCACCCTGTCGAATACTAGATCACATTCAATGTTTCAGTCCTCATCTTCATAGCTCTTGATGGGATCGGCCCAAGTTATCTGAAGGGCCGCTGTCACCCTGCATGACACCATGACCTCATTCGGGTGGTAAATTCCAACAGCCTCACTAATTGTTAGCCTCACTAATACGACTCCTGTTTGCTGCAGACTACGTTTTCTCAGGAACAGGCCCACGAATCTGGAACTCGCTCCAGGAAGACAGATCAGGATGACAATGGACCTTCCTGATTTAAAGCAAATGCAAATACATTCCTCTGACCTAGCCCTCCTACAATACCACAACATTTAAATACAAAAAAGGGAAATGAGAACCAGAACTAATTAACAAATCTTTTCAGTGTCCAGTCCCTGCTGACTGAAGGAGAGAAAAATATATATTTGTGTACACTTCAAAAGTTGGGAGCTACTTGGATATCCTAGTGATAGGACCCATATGAGCCCCTAGGCGGATTTTCGAACACACTGCTATGGAGTCTGTTTGTTGTTTAAACTCTTACATGATTTAACGTTGTTCAGTAGCACTAATGCTGATCCAGAAAGGACTGGGTCGTCATAGATAAAGTAATGGCCACATAAATGGGACAGTTTTCAAATTTAAATGAAGTTAATTTAAAAGTTAATCTGGACTTCTAGTCATAAATGAGAATTATTCTGATGCAGGGACTATATAGAGGCTAATAATTAGGCAAAGTAAGAAAAATGGTGCCTGAGAACTTACTAGAGTCCCATTTTAATGTTTATACAGCAAGTTGTAATGCCCGGGGTTGTGGAACTGGAGAAGGGGTGCCACTTAGGTAGCTTTAACTTTTTGAATCTCAGCATCTACTGTCATTAAATTATTATTGTCTGACCCTCCCCTCAAATAATTTCCTACAACTGTAAAAATTGAAACTGATTAAAAAAATGCTTAAAACCCAAAATTTTACACAGCTATAAAAATTTTAATCCATAAAATCTAAAAAAAGCTTAAAAACAGTCAGTATTATCCATCAAAATTATACAAAATTCCATCAAGCCTATTTATTATTTATTATTATAATTATTGAGTCTTTGTACACACATGGTCTCTCTCTCTTTTTACATAGAGATGAAAGCAAACTTTCTCATTCCATATATGAACCTTACAGCCAGCTGTAATATTTTACACTCCTTCATTTTCCAATACAGAGTTTCACAATCAGCTTCATGTATTCTGCCATCAGGACACTTGAAGAGGTTGGTGATGACTGTCAGTTAGGTGAGCTTTGACGAACTGGCTTAGCACAGAAGGATGTAATTATTTGGTATTGCAATGTGCACCACACAGTTTACACTGCTTACTTTAGAACGCATTGATTTTTGAAGACCTATCAATAGGATCTGTGTGTCTTTATGTTATGCTTGCATCATGTCATCATCTGAGGTCTAGTTTCTTACATACATTTATAATATGGGTTTCATTTCAATAAGCTGGGAAAGTAATAAATGTAGGGCTGAGTAACAGTTGTTTTATGTGGCTGCCAACCTGCCAAGTAGCATTCTTAATTATTGCCAGGAAACTAAGTGTTTTGCAGCCATGTGTTTTACATTTGAGGGTAGTATGACTTGTCAGCCCTCTCTGCTGGACTGATGGACAGCCCAGTGATTTTCATGAACACAGAGGGGCCCATTTGTTTGGGTGGTTTGTTTGTAGTCAGGTAGGGGTATCAACAATAAGATGATGTACTGGAACAATTAACAAATTTGCCAGTTTACAGCACAGGTTGACCCAGATAGAGGGAGTTACATTTGAGCTCAGAACCAGAGATTTTTCTACACAAGATCATAGAGTAACCACCTCTTAAAGTAGTCAATAAAGTGAAACCCGCCCAAGCATATATATATATATATATATATATATACACATACACACACACACACACACTTGACTAGGGCTAGTGGAGTTATACCTGTGCAAGAGAAGACAGAATTAGATCCTGTTATAGTTAGAACTTTTCTTATTTGTTATCCAGCCATAGCTCATTATTGCACCAAAAACAAGTGATGCTTTCATGGTTTTTCAGTCAGAGTTTTTGCAGTTAGAGTTTATTCTCCAAGAAGGTGTCCCATACCTTGGAAACTTGACAATAAAAGGCCAAAAAGTGAAGTCTAAATGGGAGGCACTGACCAAATAAGTTGCATGTATTCTATTCTCCAGAATGCTTTGAAATCTTGGGAAAAATTAAATATGCAAGTTAAAACTGCCTTCAGGAAGCCTTAATTTGTGCAACCAACATGTATTTTGAAGGTCATCATAGGTAAACAGTTCTCGAACATTGTTTCAATTGTTTAGTCATAAACATGTGATTAATAACAGATGTTTTCATGTTCCACCTGTTTTTTCTTTGATAATTTACTTTAGACTATTACAAGGCAAATCAATTTTAAAAGAATAGGCTCATTTAGGTCTTTGTGCATCAGATAGAGTACAATCTTCTTTCACACACATATATTAGGACAGTTCCCTTCATTCTTGTGTTACACAGGAACTAGTAGTGTTTACTGCTCATTTCTCATAATAGTCTTGTTTGGGTTTTTTTAAAGAGGGATTAATTAGTGAATCATTATTCCCACCCTGGTATGTGAAAATACGGAGTGTGTTTTTATCCATCTCCCAAGAGTGCACATTGGCAACACAGCAGAGGATATGGAGGAAGCGGTTTTCAAAGAAGCAGATGTAGCAGCTTCAAGAGCATCTGCATTGGCACATTTTGTAGAGGAATTCCTACTAACCATTCAGCATTTATTCAAGAAATTCCTATGTATTATCTACAGGTGCAGCCTGACTTTGCATCAGAAACTCCTTGGGGAAATAATACTTGAAGGACGTGTACCATTTCCATTAACTGTCCCAATTTTCAATACCTTTTATATTCCCCCAAAGCAAACTAATTTCCCCCAAAAGTTCCACATGCCACTTCTTATCCCAGGGTAGAATTTTCTGGGGAGATTGGGAAAAAACAACAAAAAACCCTCAGAAATTATTAAGATAAATATCCCTTCCAGTTATGCAAGAGCTCAGCCTTTCAAAGCTTTGCCCTGAGGAGGAGACCTTTGTCTCCTTATCACCAGTTACACAAAGACATCATCAGAGGCCCAAACTGTATAAAGGAGCAACTCTTAGATTCAAGGGGACTTCTTATTCTGAGTAAAAGGTGTTATGAACTGGTAGACACAGAGAACCACCTTCATGAGGTTTGAAGGAATGTCCACCTGCCAGAGCCCTTGTTGGAGTTGGGGAAGGAATTTCTGGAAAGCTTATTAGCATGTGCATAGGTTCTTTTATTATTTTAATATGTTTTCTCTGTAATGCTTTCACCTTAAGAATAAATGTACTTGCTTAAGAAAAGCTGTGTGGTACCTTAAAACTGTGAGCAATTACACTGCTTAGGCAGTTTGACTTGCTGGGGAGCTCACAGTGTAAGCTGCCAGTTTCAGGAAAAGGCGATTTCAGACACATTTACCATCATTGATGTTTTACTAGTTTTTCCTAGAAGAATCACTGATAATTGCCATTTATCTTCTTTTTTCTGCTGTCTTGAATATCCAAGACTCTTCACCTCAACAGCTTGCTCTCCAACTGCACTCCCCTCCCCCATTGAATATAATTTTATTTTTAAGTTAAATTTTTTACCACTATTGGTAATAATAAATACCCCACAACCTTGGTGACACATAACGTGAAACCCATTAAACAGCAGCCAATTCACTAAACAGTGTACGGTTTCACTATCTAGAAGAATTGTCTGTCAAAAACTCTTTGCAAAGTGAATTCACCTCAGCTGCTATGTCCTATAAATGGAGGGAAAAGGGGTAAGCAAACATCAACCCCACTCAACAAAAGAGAAAGAAGAGAGCTGATGCTAACCCCAAGTCCAAAACTCTGCAACTCAACACTATGTGACTTGTCCTGGGTGCTTAGAATCATAGAAGATTAGGGTTGGAAGAGACCTCAGAAGGTCATCTAGTCCAATCCCCTGCTCAAAGCAGGGCCAACCCCAACTAAATCATCCTAGCCAGGGCTTTGTCATGCTGGGCCATAAAAACCTCTAAGGATGGAGATTCCACCACTTCCCTAGGTAACCCATTCCAGTGCTTCACCACCCTCCTAGTGAAATAGTTTTTTCCTAATGTCCAACCTAGACCTCCTCCACTGCAACTTGAGACCATTGCTCCTTGCTCTGTCATTTGCCACCACCAAGAACAGCCTAGCTCCATCCTCTTTGTAACCCCTCTTTGGGTAGTTGAAGGCTTCTATCAAATCCCCCCTCACTCTTCTCTTCTGCAGACTAAATAAGCCCAGTTCCCTCAGCCTCTCCTCATAAGTCATGTTCCCAGCCCCCAATCATTTTCGTTGCCCTCAGCTTGACTCTCTCCAATTTTTTCCCACATCTTTTCTGTAGTGTGGGCCCAAAACTAGATGCAATACTCCAGATGTGGCCTCACCAGTGCCAAATAGAGGGGAACAATCATTTCCCTCGATCTGCTGGCAATGCTCCTACTACAAATCTACAGAACCATCTAAATACAAGCCATGTGCTAAAGGTGAAGCAGTGTCCAATCTGAAAAACAAAGGACACATTGCACTCACCGTACCTTTCTGATCCATGTTTTCTCCACTCCTTATTGTAGTTTTCACTTGGCTCCCCATTCCTTTTTTGATCTGTCTTCCCAAATCAATTACCATTCCTACAAATCCTACCTTATTTCTTGCTCTGAAATCTTTTATATCGTCCCTCCTCTTCATACATTTTCCATCTCTCAACTTTTTTCCCCCATATATCCACAATCATGCTAGGTCAGACTCTGGTGATGCAAAGGGGAGTTAGAGCTAGAGAGACTGCTATAACTTCAGCTTGTCTCCAGACAGTCTCAGATTTGGTAGGGGCGGGGGGGCAGGAAAGGAGAAGGAAAAAAAGAACAGAAGGGGGGCAGAAAGCCACCCACCTTCATTCTATCCCACCAGATCACTGAGTAGAGTTCTGGACTGAGGATAGTCTGCTTTCTCTTCTGCTCTCTCATCCGCTCTTCATTCTTTTCTAACATCTTGCAAACAAGCACTAGCATGGCCTGAAAAGGTTTCAGAAGGTCTGTATGCTGCTTCGCCTACCACGGAAGTCCACCCCAGTTTCACATGCAAATCCTCTTATTGCTAAACCCCTTCCACTTCCAAGTGTCCTTTCCAGCAACAGCTTTCTTATGTCCAGAAAGTGTTCCTCTCTCCCCCCACACACACACTTATGTCCCCCAAAAGAACTCTCCTTTGCGCTTATCTCTCTCTCTGTCCCCTATCCCAGATTCCCCCAAGTCCCAAAATCTCATTTTTCCTCTCCTTTGCCACTTGACCCCATCCTTTGCTTATTACTCCCTCACATCCCAGTAAGCACATGCACACCCTTCATGCATGGGCTGCAAGCAAGCCCAAAGCCTTCCTGCACAAAGGAGTGCTATTACGTTACATAAGAGCATAAGAACGGCAATACTGGGTCTGAACAATGGCCCATCTAGTCCAGTACCCTGTTGCTGATAGTGGCCAGTGTCAGATGCTTCAGAGGGAATGACCAGTGCAGGGTAATTTTAAGTGATCCAGTCCATTTGTCCAGTCCCAAGTTTTGGCAGTTGGAGGTTTAGAAGGTTATATTTAGCACTATGTTATTGTGTGTGTGTGTGTGTATTCAACTTTATATATATATTCTTCATATATTTAATATTATTGTAGGTAGATAGAATCAAGTTCTATATGTTCTGGTTTTAATAAAATCCATGTTATTTTTTTTGACAACCAGTTGTATTATCTTGACTACCATTAAATAATCTTTTATCAAATAATCTTTTAATACCTCCAGCTCTCACCTGCTGAGTAAATTATACCACCACTGGGATGGACCATTACTAAATCTTGGTCAGTGGTCTTGGGACAGGGTGACCCTCAGATGTGTTTCAAATTATAGCACAATAACCCTATTCTGAGAAGTCAGTTTACATAGGTCAAAGGAAGAATTCTTCCATCAACCTAGCACTGTCTACACTGGGGGTTAGATTAGCTTAACCACGTCGCTCAGGGGTGTGGATTTTTCACACTCCTAAGCAACCTAGCTGGGTTGACCTAATTTTTAATGTAGGCCAGTCCTTCATTTCATCAGGTAATCCCTAGTTATGGTTATGTGAAGGGGTAAAGAACACTTTCCTATTCATTTTCTCAACACCTTTCATAATTTTATAAACCTCTATCATATCCCCTCTTTAGTCATCACTTTTCTAAACTGAACAGTCTCGATCTTTTAAATCTCTCCTCATATGGAAGCTGTTCCACTCCCTAACCATTTTTGTTGTCCTTCTCTGTACGTTTTCCAATTCTAATGTATCTTTTTTGAGATGGGGTCACCAGAAATGCATAGTGTATAGAAGGTGTGGGTGTACCATAGATTTATATAGCAACATTATGATGTTTTCTGTTTTATTATCTAGCCCTTTCCTAGCATTGTTAGCTCTTTTGACAGCTGCTGTACATTGAGCAGATGTTTTCAGAGACTGTCCATGATGGATTCCAACATTTTTCTCTTGAGTGGTAACAGCTAATTTAGACCTCATCATTTTATATGTGTAGTTGGGATTATGTTCTCCAATATGCATTATTTTGCATTTGTCAACACAGTTTCATTTGCCATTTTTTCACCCAGTCACTCAGTTTATTGAGATCTCTTTGTAGCTCTCCAGTCAGCTTTGGACTTAATTATCTCAAATAATTTTGTATAGTCTGCAAATTTTGCCACTTGAGTGTTCACCCCTTTCCCAGATAGTTTATGAATATGTTGAACAGCACAGGTCCCAGTACAGATCCTTGGGGGACCCTGCTATTTACCTCTCTTCAACTGACTGACCATTTATTCCTATTCTTTTTCTCCTATCTTTTCACCAGTTGCTAATCCACAAGAGGACCTTGCCTCTTATCCCATAACTGATTACTTTGCTTAAGAACTTTTGCTGTAGGACCTTGTCAAACACTTTCAAGAAGTCCACGTACACTATATCAACTGGATCACCCTTGCCCATATGCTGACTCTCAAAGAATTCTGATAGATTGATGTTATCCAAGTGACACACAAATGTTTTGAGAGTATTTATTTCCTAGGTCCTACCATATCAGATCCTACCACTTTTCCTTAGACACACAGTTATATGACAAAGGCATCCCAATTACAAAGAACTCTTGAAACAAAAATAGACAGTATATCATTACAATGCAGTACATAGGAACACCAACCAACTGCAGGCTTCCAGCAATACCAGGAGAAGAGGATATAATTCACTATACTAATTAAAAAAAAGATGGCTTTCCCCTTAAAAGAATACTTACCAAGAATATATTCCATCACTTTAAGAGAGTTATTTCCTTTTTAAGGTGCTCATCAAACTTATCAGCTTTACAGTTTAATAAGTGATTCATTTTGCATTCCTGTCAATACTTCATATGAGTGTGGATAAAAAGTTCCTCCAAAGACTTGGGTTTCCCCCATATTCTCTGTCTTTCCCCAGTCTTGCTTGCCTTGGTCTCCTATATCTTGGTGTACCTTCTGGAGTGACTGGTCCATAACAATGGCCTATGATCTCTTGTAACCCTATCTTTCCTCCTGCTCTTTGAAAATGGGAATGGAGGAGTGAACAAAGACAGAGGGGTTACTTGAAAGAAGAAACTTCTCCCCTGTGGTGAGGGAGAATTGACATGTCTGTGATGCGCCCTTTTAATGTACCAGTGTCACAGGAGCTCTAGCCAGAGTTCTACCATGCTCAGCTCCTCATGTAAGAAAAGGCAAATATGTTTTTACATACACAACATATCTGAAATTCATCCTTGATCAAATCTCTGTTCTCTTTTCTTCTCCCTACCCTTGTGATCAGTTTAGTGAATCTTAAGAGTTACACATGTAGCTTAACAAAAATATGGCCCATTAGTTGCACAGACTGCTTTGAAGATACAGACCAACTTTAAATTCCACAATCCTGGGGGTTCTTGTCGCCTTGAAATCAGATTTCAAGGCTCAACACCACTGAAATGTCTTGTTGAGAGTGATGACAGCCGGCAGTGAAGTGTACACTGTATTGTCACCACCTGTGATTGGTGGCAAAGTGCGTACTTTGTCTACCACATACTGACTCCCTAGCTGTAGGCTCCCTGAAATAATGCAAACAATAACTGCTGGTTAATTTCAGACAGCTGAATACAGTGATGAAGTATGGCATAAATTCAAACCATAGGAGTTAAGTGGAAAGACACTATTTTCACATCGGTGTCAAGGTCTATAGAGAAGCTTTATAGTTTTTTGTTTGTTTTTTGTTTTTTTGATCTTTAGGGAAGAGAGGAGAAGGATTTGTTTTTAAATAGATTAAGAGAAAAACAATTTTTTTTAAAATATCAAGATCCTTTCGGTATATTTTCCTGGCTGTAACTTTAGCTACCAAGAGGTTTTCATGGTTGAAGGTATAACTGGAATATTTCTTATCTTACAGTTCTTCTGTATAATACATTGCAGAAGAACAAATTGATAACCGTTCTTTCCTGCTGTATAATGTACTTAATATTAGCAATTCGCATCCACTAAATACTTGGCATTGTTTGCAGACACAGCCCTTGTCTTGACGAGCACTCAGTCTCAGACAACATATATATAAAATGTGGGGGAGAATGAGAATCAAAACTATATCCAATTTCTCTGTATATTTTGTACATATTAGGTGAAATTCTGTCCCTACTTAGGTCACTGAGTTTTTTCCATTGACTTTGTAAGGCCAGGATTTCACCCAATATTTACATTTTTTTTTAGTAAATATCAGTTCTGTCTGACTTCCTTTCAACCTAGCCATTATTACCTGGCCAATTCCTTGTAGGCTTGTGGAAGATGTAGGTCTTAAGGAGGGGCTTCAGGGACAAGAGAGTTGTGGCCTTAGGAACCAATTCAAGGAGGGAGACCAAGAGTGTTGTGGAGGAAGGAGTGAAGACTGTTGTGGGAAAAGCAGACAAATGGCCAGTCAAGGCTAGCATTGTTGCCAGGAGGTGATGGGAGACTATTATAGATGATAGAAAACCGCACAATGAGCTCTGCTGTCTTCTTGACGATATAGCTTTGAAAACATATTAGAAGTCAAGGCTACAGATTTTAAATACATAGCTCAGTAATAGCTCTGGTCCTGAATGAGGATGACCATCCTAAGTGGAGATCAAAATGTCTTGTTCGTTCAATAACTGCTAGGTCTGGCAACTATATTCTTCTGCTTTGGAGACTTAATGCCTGCTGACAACTCATCTTCCCCCTCTCCCAACATGTACAAATGCAATGCCTCTTCCATGCTAATTTCACTCCTAACCATTCTAACAGTATAGTTAGTACAAACAAAACACATGTTCCTTAGCCTTTGTAAAATATTTAGTGTGGTGAGTGTCAGGAGATCATTTTAAAGGTAAGCCATTTCTGCTTTTAAAAATCCCCAGAAGTCAGTCCATAGTACTGCTTTAAAAATGCAATAGTACTACTTATGATTAATGAACCAGAAGCACCCAAGGCAATTTACAGGAGGCAAAGTCCCTGCCCTGAGAATTTTGCACCTTAGCAGGCAAGGAGCAAGTGCAACATATGGTGGATAAGCAAGTGGCGACCTTTAGCATGCATTTTAGTGTACTGTACCATTTTTTGCTCTTTTGCGTATGCTAGCAGAGTTAGAGGGGCCTGCGGTTATAGCCCTTATGTTATGAAATGTGTGTTGTAAAGAGATTCTTTACAAGGAGGATGGAGGCATGGCAGAACAGGCCAAAGAAGCAATTCAAGGTGCAACGGGACATATGGAAGAAGAATTATTTCAATACAATTAAAAATGTCAACAAGATCACATAATTCTGAGGATGTTAGTGCAGCCAAACTTTGGAGACTCCCATCATTTAGTCTGGACCAGTGGAATGTGACTTATCATAGCCTGACTGAAAGCAGTCAGATTTTTTTTTTTTTTGGTAGCAATAGTTTTCTTTAGTTGATATTAGATACTGAAGGAGATGTTATTCTCAGCTGAAATGAACAAAGCCAAACAGTGAGAAGTTCTGTTTGCTACTAGTTTAAAGGGCAAGTAACCTGTCTTTAAACATGCAACTCTCTGCTTTCCCATTTTGTTTCATTGGTTGATGATCTGCTGAAAATGAATCTTAAATTCATTGATATCACCACACACTATAGCACCTTCCTTCTACTGCAAAGGGCTTAACAAACATGGCTGATTAAGGCATCAATCTGACAAGCCTGTGCACATGCTTAACTTTACACACAGAAAAAGAAGCCCCATTGACTTCAAAGGCATTTACATGTTCAAGCATTTGTAAATTATGGCCTTAAGCCCCTGTGAGGTATTTTGGAGAGAAGAAAACTGAAGCAAAGCACATAAGCAGTATTGCCAACCCCAATGTTAAATAATGAGTTGTGCCTCTGCAAACCTCGAGATTAAAAACAAAACAACTTGTGATTATAAAGCCAAAACTGGGCTCCAAATTTGCCTCTACTTTGAGCCTTTAGGGTGCGCTCAGGTCACTTTCCTAGATTTTCTCTGGAACCATAAAAACTATTAATTTATTTGTTTAAATGAAAGCTGAGATTCTCACATCATCACTCTGTTTCCAAGAGTTGGGGTTTTAAGTAAAACGCCAAATATTGTGAGGGCTGGCAACACTGCACGAGCAACTTGCCTAACCTCACAAAGGATGTCTGTGGGCAGAGCTGGGAATAAAATCCAGGTTGTGCTTTTATCCCCAAACCAGCTTTCTTGTCAGACCCAAACGGACATTTTCTCCAAAGAAGTCTGCTTATTTTCGCTGTTCCTTGCAACTCTGCCCTGCTTCATGTTTCCCCCGCCCCTTCCCCTCCCTCCCGTAAGTAGAGCAAAACTAGACTGGAAGACAGTGTTGGTATGCCAGGTACTGTAAAAAATGATGCAGCTTTCTTAAATCCTAATCTCCAAATGGTAATTAAGGTCATTTCAAGAATTACTCTTTGGAAATATTTTGAATAGCTGGCTGTCCACAGCTTTTGCTTCTCCTCAACTAACAGGGATATTTTATCATTTGTATGCCTGTTGCAACTGCTAGTGGAAGCAATAATCTTGAATCATTCTTTTCCACTGTATTTGGATCAATAAGCAATAAATAAGGCTAAAATGGGTCCTCACATTTTGCCATGACAATCTGAAGGTAAAGGATATACTCTTATTTATTTATATCTGAACTTACGGCAGTGAAACGGTATTGAAAAACCCATCATGATTCAACAGTAACTAATTGCTATTTTACAACATTAGCCTACTTCATTTTTTGAAATAAATTTGTGTTTTCTTTTCAAGACAATACAGCATACAATTAAGTACCTCAGAGTGGCAAATCAGGGACATTATATACATTTTTTTATTTTGAATTTTAAAGATTTCCTCTGTCTCCCTATCCAATCAAGACTCAGAACACTCTTTTTCTCCCTTTTGCCTTGATAGGTAGCTCTGAGGAGCAGTGAGGACAGATCCCTGGCTCCACTTTGCCTCTTGCCCATTGGCACTGCTCAGGAGAGTGCGAAGACTGCAACTGTGACCTGTGCCTTCATACAGAGGCACAATAGGAGGAGCAGCAAGGCTCCTTAAAAGGTCTCATCTCGTGCACAAAAAGACCAACCTAAAATCTGGCCCTTCAGAAGCAGAGATCCTATTTTGATTGAGTCATTTGCTTGCAAGTGTACTTGTAAGCAGAGACTAATGAAAGATCAACAGATGCAAGCAGAATTATCCATTTATTCTTTTTCAATAACTAGGTTTTCCAGAATCAAATGGTATTTGAGTCACACATAATAAATAACCACTTTCAACTAGAACAGGGATTGGTGACCTTTGGCACGCAGCACGCCAGGGCCAGCACCCTGGCAGGCCGGGCCAGCACCCTGGCAGGCCGGCCCGTTTTGTTTACCTGCTGCGTCTGCAGGTTCAGTCGATCGCTGCTCCCACTGGCCATGGTTTTCCACTCCAGGCCAATGGAGGTGACACGAAGCAGCGGCCAGCACGTCCCTCAGCTCGCACCACTTCCCACAGCCCCCATTGGCCTGGAGCAGCGAACAGCAGCCAGTGGAAGTCACAAATCGGCCAAACCTGCAGACATGGCAGGTAAACAAACCGGCCTGGCCCGTCAGGGTGCTTGCCCTGGCGGGCCACATGCCAAAGGTTGCCGATACCTGAACTAGCTGCATTTCTTTGAAATTAATAGGTTAGCGTGTAAATTAACTTTTAAACAGCAAACGAATTATTTTAGTCACACAGTCTTTGAGCCCAATCTTTCAGCCCTTGCTTGAGTAGTTCCATTGATCTCATTTGGCCAACTCATATGGGCAAGTACTATTTATGTTTTTGAGGGCTGCAGAATCAGACCCTAGACATGTAGCTAAGGCTATGTCTACTCTAGAACAGCTACAGCGGCACAGCTGCTGCACTGCTGTAGCATAGACATTTACTACAGCGACAGAAGGGTCATCACTGTAGTAAATCCACCTCTCCCACAGATGGTAGCTAGGTTGATGGAAGAATTCTTCTGTTGACATAGTGGGGTCTTTTCACAGCCCTGAACCATGTATTTAAGCCGACTTAACTTTGTAGCGTAGACCAGTCCTTAGTATCTTGAGGGTTTTTAAGTGTTAATGAAATTTAAGTGTTTACTTTCAAAGTTCTATCAGAACATATTGTCATTTGTGTTTTGAGTTCTCTACATTTTTTACATTGCTGGAGCTTTTAATATTCAACCACTATGCACCTGGGATAGTCAGAATTTGAAGCAGAATGGATCCAAGCCTGCAAACACATACCCATAGGCTCAAAAAAAGCAGTCACACTTAAATCAATGGGATTGCTCTTCTATGTCGAGCTACTCATATGCTTAAGCGGTTGGAGGGTTGGGCTCTTGATGGCAACAGTTTAACAACAGCCTGGACAATTACCCTATTATGCTGAATAAACTGGGGAAAAATAAGCCCTCATGTCTGACTCATGTATTTAACTGTTATTGTTGCTGGAGAGGTCTGAAAGGGAGAGAGGTTATGTCAATTGTGTTTTAAAACAGAGTGACTAGTTGTGAACATTTCAAAAAAATATTTTTCTTCAGCAAGACTTGAGCTTTACAGTCTTTGGAAGGAATGACTCAGAGGGGCACTTGCTTCTCTCCACTCCCTAATTAGCAGATTTTAATGTGCTATCACAAAATATAAATCTCAGAATGGGAGGAAAAATATACAGGAATTTCTGGGAATAACAGAATGATTATTCCCTACTCTACACATACACTTTTAAAATGTAATCAAATAAACCCATATCAAATTTAATTAAATAATCATTGTAGAAAAATTATGCAAAGACTATGGACTCTGCTTACGTCTGTTATGGTCAACAGTAGTTAGCGGTCTAATTTACAATTCTAATTATTGTTTTAAAATACACCAATTACCAGTCTCTGATCCTTACAGGCTATCAGAAAAGAGCAGATCGCTTATTGTGGGAATGGGTGTGTGCATGTGTGTGGTGTATGGGGGCGGGGGAGTAAAGGCAATGGGCCAAATTCAGCAGTGATATATGTAACTAACACCTTGGGTGTAAGTGGTAAAGTAGTTTAACTTGGCATAATATGGGATTCAATTCTTCTGTGAAATTGACTAATTTCCATCTGGAATTCTGTCTTGCCCAGGGGTTTGTTTTGTTGTTGTTGTTTAAATTGACCCCATTTGTACAAATGCTCCAAGAACAATGCACATTAGGCACAGCTTTTTGTACATAGAAGACTTGTTACCAAAGCCAATGGCACTTTATTTGATAGAAGAATGGTAGTGTCATTGAGCCCACTTATGCTTCATCTCTTCACTTACAGAAGTGGTTAGATTGGGCATCAGATATTAAAAGATTAACCTGTCCCCGTTCCAAATTTACAGATTATTCCTCACACATTATACCACAGATATACGTTTAATTAGGGAAGAAATCTTTATTTTGCTCAGTGTTCAAATATGATGCATTACTGAGTGATAGAGAAGAGGTTGGTGTTCTAATTTGCATATGTTTTTTATAAAATCACCTGTTAAGTACCTCAGTGTTTTCCACAAAAATATTCATTTCTATATAGTCCTTTTGTGTTGTATGTTTAAAGTCAACACTGTTTAGCAAAACTTGGACAGTCTCAATTACGAAGTAGACTAGAAATGCATGAGTTTGCACAAAGTTTACAAAAACAGCCTGGTGATCTTACTTCAGTTTTTGTTTAGGTGGATGTATAATCAGAAATGTACTAGTGAGCTTCTAAAAAGCTAAAATCGTTACTAACATTTACTATTAAAAGGAACATAAAGGATAGCTACCACAAACTAGTATTATCCTCACTTACATGCCAATTAAGAGATGGGTTGGGGAGA
This sequence comes from Mauremys reevesii, assembly GCF_016161935.1. Lineage (NCBI taxonomy): Eukaryota > Metazoa > Chordata > Testudines > Geoemydidae > Mauremys > Mauremys reevesii. Next base: position 144,896,801 of record NC_052625.1, on the reverse strand, counting down.
AGGGAAACTTTCAGCAAAGTGCTCAAACGTTGTGCATTTTGTCTGAAAACACTGTGGTATCTGCCAGAGGATAAGCTTCAGTATTACTCAGTAAATGATAAATGCTCAGTGGTGGATGGTATAAACATTTCTGAAGCTGCTTTTCTGTCATTAAGGTTTTTATAACTATGTTATAGTAAATTTTTTGAGACAGCTGAAACATTTTCACAAACTTTGAGAGATTTTGCAGATGATCGGTAGGAATTCTGTTTGGCCACATCTGGCTCGATGAATCTTTTCATTTTCAACTATAACAGCTCCTTATATATAAACTACACATAATGGACTTGATTCTTCACTCTGCTTTTACACCAGTGTAACTCCACTGAAATCAATGCTTTTCATACTGGGGTAAAACTAGTATAAAAGTAGAGAATCAGTGTATTTTATTATATAAAAATGGTCTGATTCTCCAGACTAATACACACATGCCATATTTGACTAACTTCACTCAGCACAGAGTGTTACTTTTCCTTAGTTCACATTGTCATTGTTCAAAATAAAGCTGGTTGGAAATTTTCTGTTAGAACAGTTTTCTGTTGGAAAAGGCTGATCTGACAAAACTGAAATGTTTCACAGGAGTATATCAGACTTTGATGGGGAATTATCAAAACACTTCTTTTTGATACAGTTGAAATGTTTTATTTTGACTTTATCATTTCAACTATTATAATATAGAACAGTTGACTCATTAGAATACCGTAGACTAGTGCATTCTAATAATAAGACTTAATCCTGCAATGAGCTCAGCATGGATCAATGGTGCTCCATGCAAGTGCTAAAGAGAGTCTGAATGGGGTGCTCCTTGCCTCCATTGCTATTTAATATGGTTATAGAACCACTGGCAGTTTTAGTAAAACAAGAGAATGACATTGGCGGCATCAAGGTTCAGAGGTAGAGCTGGGCAAAACGTTTCAACTGAAGCTTCCCACACTCCCTCACCCTCCAGCAGAGCTTCCAGATTCAGTGACAAATATTCACAAATTGATGTCAATTTTGTCAAAGTTGGGGGGGAAAAATCCAAAAAGTTTTGTTTCAACATTTCAAACAAAACAAACATTTCAATTTGAAACATTTAGTTTAAAAATAGCCTTGTATTTTATTAAAACATATAAAAATATTACAAAAAAGCTCTGTGTAAATGAGAAATTTTGTTTCAATTTAAACAAAATGTTTCATTTGGCCCAAAATGAAATTTTGGGTTTTTTTTGGAATTGCCAGCAAAGGTAAAAATCCCTTATTTCACTTAGTTCTATCAACACGGATACATCACAAAGTTTAGCTTTATGCGGATGACCTTCTAGTCTGTTACCACTCTAGTAAAAATCAGTATTTACTCTGCTATACCTTACAAAAGTTCATCTGTATTTGGGGTTTAAAATTAGCATCACTAAACCAGAAGCTTTCTCATGTGGAAATTCTATTTCTCCTGTAGGAACTGATTCCCCATTTTGATTGCCCGGGAACCATGAGATGTTTAACCAACCGCAAAATGTTTGAATTAAATATAAAACTTTACTGTATATGGTAGTACTACACACGCACACACACACACGCCCCTCTACCCCGATATTTCGCTGTCCTTGGGAGTCAAAAAAAGAAAATCTTACTGCGCTATAGGTGAAACCACATTATATCAAACTTGCTTTGATCTGCCAGAGTGCGCAGCTCTGCCCCCCCGGACAGACAGTATCTAAAATGGAATGGTTTCATGCTGTGAGGGATAGTTATAAAAATGATCAATGCAAATGAACCGAGAGAAATACACATTTTCCTTTACACAAGTCATCTCTCCCCTGCTCACCACCTCCAAAGTTACATTACATAAAAATTAGACGCAGAATAGCTGGGTGAAATGTGAAATGCATCCCTTGTTCAGGACATATATTACATGACAGATATTCAGTGTTTTCTATTATGCATATGCTTAACCATTCAGGTGTATTTACAGGAACTCATTTGAGTAAAGTTCATAAGTTATCATGTCTGTTTATGCTAATAAGAGCAAAAAAGATCATGCATATAGTAGACAGATTGTTTAAAATCCTATTTACTCATGGAGCAAGTTACATTTTATCTGAGAAAGGTAATGGAAACACTTGAAGAAAATTGGGCTCCAACAATCAACAATGGACTATTGAGATATATGTGGATGGACATGCTGTCCCGTTGACCAGAGTATAAAGACTGTAATATTCAAGGCAAGGAATGTATAGTTTAAAGTGTATGCACCTATGTGGTTTTTAAATGTTGTCATAAATATCAATATAATATATAATACTGGTTGACCAACAATCAGTTAATAGTATCTTTGAGTATCTTTCCGTTACCAGTTAAAAACCCCCAAAACCAAACAAAAAACCCCACCAGATGCCCTAATGTGAAATGCATGAGTAAAGAACCTAAAAAGGAGGGACAGTAAAGAATGTAAACAGTACATTAAATGTAGGTGCTGACAATTTTTTGCCTTGTTAGTAGAGACTTACTTTTAAAATACCCCAAAACCCCTTATTTTAGTTTTTTAGTACTGTTCCCATATGCTGAGTGACCATTTTAAAACTATATGTGTAAGACTGCCCTCGGCAAATTTTAGTAAATTTAAAAAACACATTTCCTCCACTCTCTACCATGTCTGCCTCAAGCTTCAAACAAATTAAGATAAAGGATTCTTGCTTTTTCCTACAATAGACTTTAAGATGGCCATTGGATTCTGTGTCCTCCTTAAGAGACTGATATATTGTGAGACTGCATAGGAGTTGCCATTTTAAAAGAAAGTTTTGCAAGTTATTCTGCTGTTTGTTTTGGTGGAATGTCTTTTCTAACTCAGCACCACCATAAAGATTGCTGTTATCAGTGCTCAAATACCAGTCACTCCCTTATGAAGCAAGAAAAGATACACCGTGCAGTCCAAGGGACTAAGGAAACTTTGGCATTTCATCAGTTTCAGGGCTAGAATTTCACTGTCAAGCTCACTATCTGCTGGGCCCTCATAGATAAACAGTAGATAGGAGCTCACAACACATTCCTTTCATGTTCACTAATTTCAGAAAGAGTCTCTGCAGTCTAACACCAGCACATCCCTTGAAGTCCTATCTCTCTGCCTATATCTTTGGCAGCCATGTAGTAATTAGTAAAACAGAGCAAAGATATTTTACACCACTCTGTCCACTCAGCTGTACCGCTGCTGCAGATTTTGGCTGGGAATGGATCTCACACCATGCTTGGATTATAAATCCCTATTTACATCTGAAATTCTTTTCAATTAGTTAAAACGTAAACTATAAACTTCAAACGATAAGGGCTCTCATCTATGATAATTTATAGTTTTAGGAACTAAGCACATTTATCACCTCTGGATTTAATGGAAGTTTAAAACAACATATTAAAATGAAATTAAGATAAATAGAATCAAGTTACAATTGCCCTCTCTTGATGGACTTAAGTAACATACTGAAAGAGAATGCAGTTCCACTAAGCATGGGGATTTTTGTCTTTACATAATGTCTATCCTTTCCTTTTGGTAACCTTAGGGTTACCCTTTCTGGGCCAGATTCTGACAGCCTTACTCATACCGACAGACATGTATTCAGCTGGACAACCTGTGGAATAAGGTACTATCCAACATGAGGAAGGGTATCACAATCTAGTCCTCAATATCCCTTGATCTTCAAGGGAGTTACTCATACAGGAATGGCTATAAGGAATTATAGGTAATATTCACAGAATGTAATAGAAATGTGGGTAATATTACAGAGATGAAAAGGAGGGTTTTGTAATAGGAGAAAGACCAGGAAGATAGATATTAAAGTAGTCCTACCCTAATTTAAGTAACTCTATCAGGACTAAATTCAGCTCTGGTGTAAGCAGGTACCATCAATGAGATGAGAGATGAGAGTTGCACTTGTTTATACCAGGGTCAATTTTGGTCACTACAAAATACCAGAGAGATGTAAGTGACATTTGATTTGCACAGCCGCTAAATGCCAAGTTAGCACAAATTACACTACAGTGCTACTTACACTGTCTGATGACTTACATCACCACTATGTCACCATGAAACACAGCCCTTTATTTGTGAAGTGAGAGATAAGCGGATCATAGAGCTGTCCCTTTAGGTCACCCGAGAGAATTCTTCTGGCAAGACTCCAATTTCAAGTGCTAGTCACACCTCTGACTTCTGTGTAACAGGATGCATGAATCTATACGCTTCCCTTTTACTTAATGCAGCGGTTCTCCAGCTTCATTGCACCCCCCTTGACAACAGAAATTACAGTATGACCCCGGTGCCCTCTGCTACTCTAGAATAGTTAATATTTTAAATAAAAATGCATTACAAGGCTGTATCTACAAAAAGTAGATATTTAAATTCAAAATACAATTGCAAAACAATCTTTATATCTAGCAGTACAAAATAAAAATAAATATGTACCTAATGGAAGGGGTCACAAATTGAGGAACACAAATCCTTGGAGTGGGGCTCTGTGTGGCTGAGGTAAAGATGGAGATCATCTTAAACAGCAAGACAAGCCCCGTAGTTGTTTTTCAGTAAAGTCAGTGCTGAAACGCCAGCTTCACACAGGTAGGTGAATGAAACTGGCATGAGTGCTTTCAATTCTGTAGATGACAGCTCTGGATATTCTTCTTGCACAGAAATCCAGAAGTTAGCAAGAGGTTGTTCAGAAAAATTTCAGCATCAATGTCACATCACAGGAAAGGTCCATTAATGTTTCTTTAACTGTAAATGACATAACAGCACTTGCAGTCACTTCTGCATTAAAGGGGTTTCTAATCCACACCTCTGTTTTCTGATCCTTTTCAGGGAAGTATTCCTGAAACTGTAATTCAAGGCTTTCCAGGTAGCTGATGCTAATGGGTTGCAAGATATGCTTTGGGCAAGGCATTTTCATCCAAAGTAAAAAATAAAGTAAAAAGTCATCCAGTAAAAAATAATAATTAATAATAAATAATAATAAAAAACAACACTTCATAACTGCCACTGTTCACACAACCATACCACAAGGAAAGTTTCTTGACCCACCTTCAATTTTGCCAGTAAGAGAAAAGATGTGCCTAATACATTTAGACATTCAAAAATGTCCACTAGGTAACCTAGCAAAACAAACCCTTGGTATCTGTAAACTTTTCAGCCAGAAGGGAATCTTTGTATGAAAGAAAAATTCTCACTTCCTCTCTGAGCCCAAACAATTGAGAACCTTTCCCCAAGACAGCCACCAAACTTCTGTGTGGTAAAGTAACTGATGGTGCTCAGTTCCCATATCATCACACAAAACTTCAAACAGATGTACACATTTTTGAGCTGCTTTTGATGAAGTTGACTGTGTGAACAGCTTCATCAAGAACTTGTTTTATAACAAGCAGCATTTTTTTTTGCAACAAGCGCTTGCCTGTGTATAATAAAGTGAGTTCAAACTGCTTGTGGTGCAACAGCCTGCACTTAGGTGACTGGCTTGTTTTTTCCAGTCATTGCACAAGCACCATCACCAATTTGTACACAGCACTGCCATTCCAAGCCAGAATCAGAGACAAAAGCATTCCCCTGTAGCATGCGGTGGTAATGGCCAGCAGAACATAAAGTCCTCTTGGAATTTTTCATCGTTCTCAAATTTTACATTATGGCAGCATCTGAGGAGCACCCAACATATCTGTCATGTCATCAAGTTGAATGGCCGGGGGGGCACGGAAGGACTTTGCCTGAGTTTGGCGATCACTTGTTCAGTCATGTCATTTGCTATACTGTGAATACGCCTGGCAATAGTGTCATTAGACCCAGGAATCGAATCAAATTGAATTGCTGCACCTTGCCCCGACATAATTGAAACCATTTCCTTGGCACATGGCAGAAAGAAATTTCTCCAATAGTGTGCAGTTTCCCAGTTTTAGCTATCCAGTATGACACAGCAAAAGATGCCTCAAGGGCTCTCTCATTTGCTGTAGCTGCTGTTTTCAGTACTGTTTTCTGGCCCTGTAGTTCTCTCAGCTTTCGCTGGGGGGTGGAGCAGGAAATCGAAAAGTTTTGTTTGAAGAGAACTGTGCCATGTCTGCAAGTGCTGCAACATTTTAGACAATTTTAAGCTCTCCTTTGCCAAGACTTCAACACACGCCACATGCTGTGGCCATGGGTCCTCCTCAAAATCAGTCCATGCAAATCCATGTCCCGCATTGTGGTTTCTTGGTATTTTACTGCTGTTTGGATTCTTGTTGTCAGCCCTTCTTTTGCTGCAAGTGGCAGTCAACGCCTCTTCATTACCCACTTTTCCTCTGAAAATGGTCCACTGCTAAAATTATTTCTACAGCAACTTTTCAAAATGGCTTCAAGCACAACACACACTGAGTCAGTTGCTAGGTAACCATTTCAGACAGTTCCGACAGGCGCCTGCCTGAGTAGAGGAAGTGAAGCACAGGGCCGGCATTAAGGGGTGGGAAGCAGGGCAATTGCCCAGAACCCCATGCCACAGGGTCCTCTCAAAGTTAAGTTTATCAGCTTGTGCTTCAGCCCTGCCATGGCGGGTCTCAGTTCTGGGCTTTCTGCTGGCCCTGGCAACTCCATTAAAAAATGAACTCACAACCCACTTTGTGATCACGACCCACAGTTTGAGAACTGCTGATTTAATGCAATGCGAGTGTGATGGTCCTTGCTGGTGTGAATGAGGACACAGATGAAGCACTGTGGCAGCTTGAGTCTCATTCAAATTCCACTGTCCAGTGCTTTCTAAAAAAATCCCTAACAAGCATATATAAACATATGCTCCATAAAGAAAACAGATCGACTCAGTCCAACAAGTGGATAATTCTTTTAACAAATTCTAATGACTTTAAAACATGCAATGGATTATTCTGTCTACAATGTTTTAAATGGAGTAACATCCTTGATTTAGATTAATTCCTTTTTCTCAGATATATTTGAGCAGGTGGTGATTATGTATGTGGAATATCTGTAGAAAAACTGACTAAAAGAAACTAATCAGTAGTCACACAGTCAGGCTTCACTGAACTATCTAGGTGTTGTGAAGATGCTTATCCAGATCTTCTCACCATCAATCTACATCCCTTTTAAAGCTGGGATTACAAACCTGAAACTAATATAGGTCACATGACAGTATTTTTTCTAGTCTATGATAAGCCATTCACAATCTGCTCTCAGAAGCTGGGGCTCCTTGAACTGCCCTGCTTTTACATGTGAGAGAGGAGTTGCCCAAGGGAAAGGATCAAATATTTCCCTGAAGGGTCAGAATTTTTTAATTCAGTGTAGATAAAACAATTCTAGTAAAAACACTGTTAGTGATCCAGTAGGATGGATTCAACATGTTTTCTATTTCTAGTTACAGCCTGTGATGGGATGTACAAGCTGTTTGTGACACATGACGGCAATCTCCTCCTGTCAGAAGAAATCCCTCACCCCACTAAAAACCCACTTGGTGGTTTACCCCATCTGTAAAAATGAGGTTAATGATACTGACCTCCTTTGTAAATCACTCAGATTTAATTAGCAAGGTATAGGCTTCTTGAAGTGGACAAGAAACAAAGACTGTTTTCTCCCTTCATAGTTTGTCCAGAATTTTAGGCAGTAGACCTGCTTTACATCCAGTCATTTAGAGCAGTACATCTTCATTACCATACTTCTCACCCTGAAGCCCCCAGTGAAGCCAGGCGGACAGGTAACAGTCATCAAACCACTGATTTATGCCTGAAAATTCTGTAGTCTATACTCATCACCACAGGACCTTAAAAAAAAATCTATGCCTTTACAAACAAATCCTACACTTACTCTTAGTATTCCCAGTGCAAGCAACCACTAACAATCTCAATGTCCTCAGCTCACAACAATCCTATATATAACACCACCCCACCCCCCAGCTACTTAATTGTGGCTATTAAAGGAATAGTGCTGCCCCTTGCAAAAATCTTCTGGGTCTCCAATTCTGGCTTACAGAATTTTACTAGTCATTCTGCCATACCTGAAAGGGTCTATCAAATACATGATAGGGGAAATGGGAAATTATTGGTGTGAACATATAAAATAAAGATAAGAAATATCTGAAAGATGGTGCTAGACACCAACAGAAATAGTTAATTTTATGTCATCTATTGTGCACATCTATTCTAAGATATATTTTATTCTTATACATAAATTATTGTTAACACAAAGACATCAAACACTGGCGGAAGCTGTCATTTTGGTTTTCTTTACTCATTACAAAAGTTTCAATTTCAAATAAATATCCATTTCAAGATGGGACAAGTGGTAATATTTACCCTTGTCACATTCAGTTACAGTTGGTTGGTAGCAATACTAAGAGGCCAGCATAATACTGCACAAAAAAACCGCAACTGAACAAGCCAGTCTTCTATATGTATTACTTCCTGTAAAGCTAGAACTGCTACATCTCTTGCTCCTTAATTTTGCAGATGCAAAGATCAATAAGGAACTGAGCTATCTTTACTCTAAAAGGAGGGGAAATTGTTTATCAAGCATAAAAACCAAACACACAAACATGCTTACCAAATGAATAGCATACTATGAGTTTTGCATTTCACAGATATTTGGATAATTTTTTTCCAGTGGGTTTTTGCCAGGATGGTGGCAATCAAAACAACTCTGTCTGCTCTGCAGCAGCACTACAGTTCATATCTCACATGCCTGTATGAAAGGATGCAATTAAAATGAAGTACTAGAAGCAAGCTTGGTCAAGCACATTCCAACTCTTTGGTCGCATATTTCATAATGAAATAAACAAACGATTTTCACTGTCACATTAACACGCTTTGGGTGTGACTGAAACATCTAAAGTATCAGAGGGGTAGCCGTGTTTGCTGCTTTTACAGATCCAGACTAAGAGTCCCATGGCACCTTACAGACTAACAGATGTATTGGAGCATGAGCTTTCGTGGGTGAATATCCACTTCGTTGGATGCACCGACGAAGTGGATATTCACCCACGAAAGCTTATGCTCCAATACATCTGTTAGTCTGTAAGGTGCCACGGGACTCTTTGCTGCTGAAACATCTAAGTACATAGAGTAATAAAGAATCTATAGTCAGCCCCACCCTCCCTCTTTAACATTATAAAATGGAGAGCTGGGGTGAGGCATCACCATGGAGGAGGTGGATGTCTACGTTAAGCTTGATGCAGCATTAAATCAATCCTTTTAAAGCTAAGCCCCAACAGGCAAAAGGGGAAGTGTTTTACTGCATCAAGTGTGATATGTGAGGTGGCATGAGAAAAGGAGTCTACTCTTTCCTGTTCCCAACAAGGAAATAATCCAACCGGGACTACTCTTACACATCTAAGAGAAAAGTTGGAGATTCTTACACTGAATAATTGAACTAACAACATTGTACTTTCTAGTTTGTTAATGAAAATCATTTCACTTAGGAATTTATACCTCTTTAAACTCATCTGAGCTATTTAAACGGACCTCCGAGAAATCACAACTTCTATTTTGCTCAAATAATTAGTGGACAACTGTGGAAAGCCTGAGGCTAAAGTTCTGCAGTCTGTCAATATCTGGCACTTGTCTCTTAATGAGAAATCTCACAGACCCTCTGCTGTTATGGCACAAGGAAGGAAATGCTAAAATTGCCAGCAATAATAAGGCACCTTTAGCTCTCTGGTTTATGGAGCAGGTCTGTAAAACTACAGATGAGTGACATTAAAATAAATAAAAAATTAATATCTGATAGGAGATACTCTGATAAAAGCTACCACCCAACCTATGTAAAAATGAACTTTTTCCCCATTTCATTAACTAAAACCTCCACAATCTTACAATATCTAACTATATATAAAAACAGTGGGGTTTTTTTGTTTTGTTTTGTTTTGAACACCTGGAGAAAAAAATAATTGGTTTTAAAGCAACTTTAAAGTGTGCTTTTACCTTGAAAAGAGATTGTAAAAATGGAACTCTCTTATTCCACAGCTCTGCCCTGGTGTATTTTCAGTCACGTCAACTGACGTTAATGATAAAAATAAGTGTATACTGATTTTTACCTGTCAGGATGGTACCACCGTACAACTAAAAGAGTATTTTATTTCTCTTTGTGCATAAAATTGGAACTTAGTAAATAATCAGCTATACCTTTGCAAACTTTATGAGATTACTGCACAAGTGTAACTGAAGGCATCATTCAGTCTGCAGAACCTTAGTTACTGAGGATGGTATGTAAGAAGCAGAGAACCCAGCTAGACTTTCAGATCTCAGGCTAAACATGCATCTCTAGCAATGGACAGGGGGTGGAAAATGAACGAACACACACACACACCCCAAAAAAGAAAACTACACCAGCTTCTTTTCCCCCATACTGTGCTCGACCTCTAAGGAATCATAGCCACAGAACTCCATGATGCCATTTTCACACACTAACTTTTCAGAATGTCACCATGCTTTCAGGTTGGAAAGCAAGCTCAAAAGACAGGAAATGCCAAATGTTAAGGTTTAACACTCAATCTAAACTCACCTTGGGTGTATGTCCAAAATGTAGGGCTAGAAGCCTCCCCCATAATTTAGCAGCTGATTTGGTGCTAGAGATCTGGCTTAACTGACTACCTGACAATTGCATAAGGAAAATTCCTAGGAAGAGTAGAACCTACAAAGTGGCTATATGCAACCCCACTTTTGGCCAACCTATTGTGTTCATCTGTGATAATTCTGTTCTTTACTACAGTTTTGACCAATTTGCCTGGCACGGATGTTAGGCTTACTGGCCTGTAACTGCCAGGATAACCTCTGAAGCCTTTTCTTAAAATAGGCATTATGTTAGCTATCCTCCAGTTATCTGGTACAGAGGCTGATTTAAGTAATAGGTTACATACTGTACCACAGTGAGTAGTTCTACAACCTCATATTTGAGTTCCTTCAGAAATCCTGGGTAAATACCATCTGGACTGGTGACTTTTTCATTTTTTTTATCAATTTGTTCCAAAACCTCCTCTAATGACACCTCAATCTGAGACAGTTACTCAGATTTGTCACCTGAAAAGAATGGCTCTCCCTCACATCTCACATTTACCTTCTCTGCAACCGTCTTGTCTTCCATGAGTGCTCCTTTAGCACCTCAATTGTCTGATGGCTCCATTGATTGATTGGCAGGCTTCCTTCTTCTGATGTACTTAAAGATTTTTTTGCTGTTAGTCTTTTACTAGGTGCTCTTCAAATTCTTATTTGGCCTGCCCCCTGATTAAGCTATTACTCTTAACTTGTCAGAGTTTATGTTCCTTTCTATTTTCCTCAGTAGGATTTTACTTCCAATTTTTAAAAGATGCCTTTTTGCCTTTAACCCCCCCTTTCACTCTGTTATTCAGCCAGGGTGGCTGATAAACTGTCTGGCATGGCTCACTTCCATGAGTGCCAGCCTCAGAGTGCCAGCAGACCATAAAAAAACAGGGCAGAAACCCCAAATTGGTTGCATATTCTTGTGACATTCTGTATCCCTATGTTCACCCTTTTTACAGAACTATAATGGATTTTGTACAAAGTATGCCTTGTAAGGTATCATTCGAAAATGCAATTTGCTGATCATTATTGTCCTGGTAAAATGTGTGGCAACATCATATGTAAAGTTATAAGAGTCTCCTGTATAACATTACTGTGACATGTTCCAAGTTTAGAAAAGCAGTCACAAACCAGTTCCTCAAAGACAAAAGACAAACTGATGCTGTACCCAGGTATCAACAAAATCAAATGGACTATTACCTGGCTAAGTAGCCATTTTTCAGCAGGAAAGATGGTGAGAGTGAAAAATCTACATTTTGGCAAAGAAACAGCTGGAGGTTCCCATCCTCACAGACCTTCTGTTTCCTGAACCTCAGCTAGAGATGATTTTCAAAGAAAAAGGGGACTATAAGAAAAGGGAACAGATGTCCCAAATTATTCCTCCTTTTCTCTCTGCCCAAGGCATCACCACCACCTGAAGGATGAGGAAGTTAACACTGAATTGGAAGAAGGATCCTGGCTGAAAGGACTCCAGTCAGTAAGACTGCTAAAGCATTTGGTGAGAGAAACCTTTGCTTTGAATTTATTTAGCTTGTTAAGTTAGATATTAATCACATTTTATCTTTTATTTTCTTGTAACCAATTCTGACTTTTATGCCTCATTACTTGCAATCACTTAAAATCTATCTTTCTGTAGTTAATAAATTTGTTTTATTGTTTATCTAAACCAGTGTGTTTGGACTGAATAATTTGGGGCACTTCACGTGGGATAACAAGATTTATTTATATCATTTTCTATTAATGAAATAATGGACTTTATATGAGCTTGTATTGTCCAGGAGGATGCTAGGCAGTACAGGATGCACATTTCGTGTGGGGGGAGAGATGTCTGGGACTGGGAATTTGCTGGTGTTGCCCTGCAGTGTAATTCATGGCTGGCTGGCTATAGTACTCATCAAATATAGCTTGAGCTGTAAATGTGAGCTGACCAAGAGTGGTTGCTCTCACAGTGAAGAAAGGACGAGTTCTATAATTATAATTCACCAACCCAGAAGGAAATGTGAACTCCTAAAGCACTATAACAATCTTGTCATGGAGTCACAGACAGTCCCCTTTGGCATTGCAGTCTATCCTGCCACCCAAAATCGCAACAATATTTAGGTTACTCCCAGTTCCAAAAGTACCAGTCACTTACCTTAGGTCAATTGTACTCCAATCTCAGACCAAAGACAATGCTTGTAACCACTCCGTAACTAACTAAACATTTATTAACTAATAAAAAAGGAGAGTTTTTTTCCAAAGTTCAAACAGGAATCAAAACACACACGAGCTACTGTTTTAGATTTAAAAGAGTAATATAAGCTTCTATAATAAGCAGCTCTATATGTCCTTTAGGGCTAACCGAGCCCAAGCAACATGAGGACCTCTTGCTTATATATTGGAATCTTTGCCCTGCAAAGTCCAGACAGTATAAAGAGGCCCAGCTTCTCCTTGTCAGGGATTTTTATCCCCCACTCAACCCAGAATCCAAGTCAAGGGGATTAATTCATGCACAGGATTTCCCTTCCTAAAGGGAGTTACAAATGCAATCAACAAGGTCTCTGTCCTTTGATGCTATAAAATGCCTTATTTGCCTTCAGTGGGACCAGCACTTTAATTAATGCTTCTTTTCCTGTTTGATGAGTTTCACAATTACAGAGGATTACAACGTAAACATTCATTATGACTTTATACCATGGAATACAGATATTATAGGTAGGATTAATACATGGAGCATCCTACAAGTGTTCCATAAAGTCTAAACTTTGGGAAGGGATGATTCTTTAGAGAGAAATAATTTTATAAGAAAACGCTGAAAGGAGAATAAAAGAATTGGCAGAGAATGAACTTTTCCCCTATTTTGCACACTACTTTAAGCTGTTCATTGTGATTATTTCAAGATAGATGTGATGAACATAGTAGAGCTTTCAAAAAAATGTTGACAGGTTTTTTGGGGGGTCAAAAATGGGGTTTATTAGGAAATAAAGTTTTCCTCAGGAAAATATGGTTTGATGAAGCTTCAGGAAAAAATTTGAAAGGAAGAGTGTCTTAAATTGATTTTCTTGCTGATGCTCCCTACACCACCGCATACATCTCTTTCTTACTCCTTTCTATGTGGTAAAGTGTGAAAAAGGTAGAAGTAAGGTTAAAAAGTAAGAGAAAGCAACATTCAGACTGTTTTTAAGGGTAGGTCTATACTTACCTGCCAGGTCGACGCGTAGAGTTCGACTTCTCAGAGTTCGAACTATCGCGTCTAATCTAGACGCGATAGTTCGAACTCCGAACGCGCTCCCGTCGACTCCGGAACTCCACCACCGTGAACGGCGGTGGCGGAGTCGACGGGGGAGCCGCGGACTTCGATCCCGCGGCGTCTGGATGGGTGAGTAGTTCGAACTAAGGTAGTTCGAGTTCTGCTACGCTATTCACGTAGCTGAACTTGCGTACCTTAGTTCGACACTCCCCCCCCCCCCAGTGTAGACCAGGCCTAAGAATTTCTTTTTACTCCGTTCACAAATTTCCGGTGGAAAGTAGTAACATTAATGTGGATTTTTACCCACTTAAAAAAAAGGAAGGCCACACGACCTTCAACCCATTAGAAAAGAGGGGAAATTTATTTTTAAAAAAGGAGCAAGACAAACACCCAAAAACAAGTCAAAGATTTCATTTAAAAAGTCATTTGAATATTTTCATTAAAAAGGTTTTGAATGACATAAAATTTGCTTATTTTCTATACAAAAATGTGTGGGTGGGGAGCGAAGGAGAGAATTCAAAGAGCTATAGTATGTAGCCATGAATTCTGGAGGCACTTTTGTTTGTGGTGTGTTATGTCTTTAAGTTTCTAATATCTCTGCCTACATGCAGAAAAGCCTTTTTTATTTTCAGAGTTGCTGCAGCTTGTTTCAGAGGTACATGAATTCTGTTCTATAACTCTCAGCTAGTAAGGGCCAGATTGAAGCAGGTTCTTACCTGTATGGAATTATTGCCTCACTTTTTCTTCCCTTCTGGTGGTAGGGTAATTTGTGCCCTAGATTTCCTACTAGTAGTTTCCCCTCTGTGTTAGTTTTACTGCTTTTGGCCCTCCAACTAAAAGTACACCTCTTCTGAGGTACTCAAGAGTCCAGTTACAAAGGTCCTTTGCACCTCTCTGGGCTCAGTAATTTCCTACTCCATTTACAAAGGGATAAATAATTTTTTTGCCTTCACCAAGCTAAGTAGTCTCTTACCCTGTTGATGCAGGGTAAACCACATGTTAGCCAGGAGTAGGCAAAACAGTTCATTCGTTGACCCTCCTTGGGCCACAGTTTTCACTCCTGTCAATGTAGAGGAGGAAATGGGAGAGTGGAGGGGATTTCTTCTCACCTGGAGCTGGTCAAATGTTTAAGACGACAAGTTTGATAAAAAGTGGCCTTTTGAAAAAAAAAAATTGTCAAAATTTCCCCAGATAAAATGGTGCCCTCTCACTTCCCTCCCCCCTCCTCCAAAAAAATAAAAATAATCCACACACTTCAAAACAAAAAAGAATAGTTTTTCACAAAGCTACTTTTGGATTTTTCCAACCAGGATTGCATCAGACCTCTCCTTAGTCAATTTGTCTCTCTCACCCCCAAGAGAGGGGTAGTTCTCTTTTATAGCCTGGCCATCACATGATCAGGGACTACACCTGCCATCAGTCCCTCCAGAAAGCCTCTATTTGGGGCTGTTCTGAGCCCAGATCCATGCCAGCCTCAAAGAGCCACTACATACTGCTTTACAGTGACAAAGACACAAGACTGTTATTCATGCAAGAAGACAAATTCTTTTAATGTAAGGAGCTTCATAAAGAATGACACGGAGGTTCTATTTCTAATGTAGCTAGTTTTCCAAAAGAAAGTGAGTGATACAAAGTCTGTGTGGAACTTAGGCAGTTTTGAGATGAAAGTGAAATATGTTCCTTGAAATGTGGGATCGTCAAAACTATGAGCAAAGGCTGAAGGAACTGGGTATGTTTTGTTTGGAAAAGAGGAGATTAAGGGGGGGGATATGATAGCTGTCTTCAGATACTTGAAAGGCTGACTTTAAAAAAAAATGGAGAAAAATTATTCTTTTTTCCACAAGAGGCAAGGGCACAGCACATTTAGATTAAATCTCAGGAAAAACTACCTATCTGTAACAGTAGGACAATGGAACAGATGGCATCAGGAGCTTGTAGAACAGGGGTAGGCAACCTGTGGCACGCGAGCTGATTTTCAGTGGCACACTCACTGCCTGGGTCCTGACCACTGGTCTGGGGGGGCTCTGCATTTTAATTTAATTAAATTTAATTTTAAATGAAACTTCTTAAACATTTTAATAACCTTATTTACTTTATATACATCAATAGTTTAGTTATATATTATAGTCTTATAGAAAGAGACCTTCTAAAAACATTAAAGTGTATTACTGGCACGCGAAACCTTAAATTAGAGTGAATAAAGAACTAAAAAAGAGCCACCATGGCTTAACCACCATGTAAAAGAAGCAGTGACAGATAAAAAGACTTCCTTTAAAAAGTGGAAGTAAAATCCTAGTGAGGCAAATAGAAAGGAGCATAAACACTGCCAAATTAAGTGCAAGAGTGTAATAAGAAAAGCCAAAGAGGAGTTTGAAGAACAGCTAGCCAAAAACTCCAAAGGTAATAACAAAATGTTTAAGTACATCAGAAGCAGGAAGCCTGCTAAACAACCAGTGGGCCCCCTTGATGATCGAGATACAAAAGGAGCACTTAAAGACGATAAAGTCATTGTGGAGAAACTAAATGGATTATTTGCTTCAGTCTTCATGGCTGAGGATGTTAGGGAGATTCCCAAACCTGAGCCGGCTTTTATAGGTGACAAATCTGAGGAACTGTCACAGATTGAAGTGTCACAAGAGGAGGTTTTGGAATTAATTGATAAACTCAACATAAACAAGTCACCGGGACCAGATGGCATTCACCCAAGAGTTCTGAAAGAACTCAAATGTGAAGTTGTGGAACTATTAACTAAGGTTTGTAACCTGTCCTTTAAATCGGCTTCTGTACCCAATGACTGGAAGTTAGCTAATGTAACACCAATATTTTAAAAAGGCTCTAGAGGTGATCCCGGCAATTACAGACCGGTAAGTCTAACGTCAGTACCGGGCAAATTAGTCGAAACAATAGTAAAGAATAAAATTGTCAGACACATAGAAAAACAAACTGTTGAGCAATAGTCAACGTGGTTTCTGTAAAGGGAAATCGTGTCTTTCTAATCTAGTAGAGTTATTTGAAGGGGTCAACAAACATGTGGACAAGGGAGATCCAGTGGATGTAGTGTACTTAGATTTCCAGAAAGCCTTTGACAAGATCCCTCACCAAAGGCTCTTATGTAAATTAAGCTGTCATGGGATAAAAGGGAAGGTCCTTTCCTGGATTGAGAACTGGTTAAAAGACAGGGAACACAGGGTAGGAATTAATGGTAAATTCTCAGAATGGAGAGGGGTAACTAGTGGTGTTCCTAAGAGTCAGTCATCAGACCAATCCTATTTAACTTATTCATAAATGATCTGGAGAAAGGGGTAAACAGTGAGGTGGCAAAGTTTGCAGATGATACTAAACTGCTCAAGATAGTTAAGACCAAAGCAGACTGTGAACAACTTCAAAAAGATCTCACAAAACTAAGTGATTGGGCAACAAAATGGCAAATGAAATGTAATGTGGATAAATGTAAAGTAATGCACATTGGAAAAAATAACCCCAAATATACATACAATATGATGGAGGCTAATTTAGCTACAACGAGTCAGGAAAGATCTTGGAGTCATTGTGGATAGTTCTCTGAAGATGTCCACGCAGTGTGCAGAGGTGGTCAAAAAAGCAAACAGGATTTTAGGAATCATTAAAAAGGGGATAGAGAATAAGACTGAGAATATATTATTGCCCTTATATAAATCATGGTACGCCCACATCTCGAATACTGCGCACAGATGTGGTCTTCTCATCTCAAAAAAGATATACTGGCATTAGAAAAGGTTCAGAAAAGGGCAACTAAAATGATTAGGGGTTTGTAGAGGGTCCCATACGAGGAAAGATTAAAGAGGCTAGGACTCTTCAGCTTGGAAAAGAGGAGACTAAGGGGGGGGGATACGATAGAGATATATAAAATCATGAGTTATGTGGAGAAAGTGGATAAGGAAAAGTTATTTACTTATTCCCATAATACAAGAACTAGGGGTCACCAAATGAAATTAATAGGCAGCAGGTTTAAAACAAATAAAAGGAAGTTCTTCACGCAGCGCACAGTCAACTTGTGGAACTCCTTGCCTGAGGAGGTTGTGAAGGCTAGGATTATAACAGCATTTAAAAAGGAACTGGATAAATTCATGGTGGTTAAGTCCATAAATGGCTATTAGCCAGGATGGGTAAAGAATGGTGTCCCTAGCCTCTGTTTGTCAGAGGATGGAGATGGATGGCTGGAGAGAGATCACTTGGTCATTGCCTTTTAGGTTCACTCCCTCTGGGGCACCTGGAATTGGCCACTGTCAGAAGACAGGATACTGGGCTAGATGGACCTTTGGTCTGACCCGGTACGGCCGTTCTTATGTAATAAATGAAGACTCGGCACCCCACTTCTGAAAGGTTGCCGACCCCTGTTGTAGAAGCTTCTTCACTGGAGGCTTTCAAAAGGAGTCTGGATAGCCATCTGTCTTGGGTGGTTTAGACAACAAATCCTGTCTCTTGGCAGGGAGTTAGACTAGATGACCCTTGCAATCCCTTCTAACCCTGTGATTCTATGATCCAAGAGGTATGTAGTGCTCTCTCAGGGTGTCTTTACTTTACACTTCTGATTTTAATTTTGTATGGAAAGACAGAATTCTGGCAATAAGGATAAGGCTGTAAAAGCTACAAGACGCTTAGGGGACGTGAATGTGTCCCCTGGCTAAAGAAAATGAAATGTCGAAAAGGTAAAATAGCCAAATAATTACAAATTACAAATAATCTCTTCTGAAACTTTAATTTAAAGGGTGGAAGAATTTGAAACATGATGTTCAGTGACGTATTTCTTTTTCAAGACAGTGAAAAGAGAAAATAATTTTCTTAACACTACTGGATAAGCAGTACACAATGCTTAAATATCTTTTCCACAGGAAAAGATATGGAGTATGAAACATCAGCAGAGGTACTTAAAAAGCACTATGTACCAAACTTCTACAAGAAAAATTTAGAGTGTATTTTGGTTTTTTTAGGTCAAAATACCTCAATTCAGAGAAGAACAACTAAGCACTGTTCATAGGTAGCAATGTACTCTGGAAGGAGCTGTAAATAAAACTTCTGTGTCCCAGTAAACAAAGAAAAGTGATCTATAATTCAAGAAAGCAGCTATATAAGCTTGCCACATGGGGACAAAAGACTCAGTCCACAGCCAAAGCTGGTCAGTATGCTTGAAAAAGCATTGCATCTGTCTACAGATGCAAGGCTGATCAACCATGTTATTGGTCTATTCTTCCAAGCTACAAGAAAAAAAATAGTAAATGTAATTCTTCCCACCACTCTAATTTTATATTGCTCAGTCTTACTTCTGTTTTTTAATTCCTCAAGGTATGTTGTGATAACTGGGCTGATACAGTTACTCTAATTGTAAGCTCAACTGTGAAAAATGAGTGAAAGTTCATAAAATGTCACAATACCTTTAGTAACAAAATGTTGATGGGAAAAGATACAAAAAATGAGGCAGAAACACATATCAGTATGCCTTTTTGTTGGACTAATTCAAACTCAAGAGACTGTGTTAAGATCATGCCTGGTAAAAAACAACAGGAGACCAGAAATTAATCAATCAAAATTGGTACATCGGAAATTAGGCCTAATTGGTGGACAAAATAGTGAAGGGATGGGCTATTCCACCCATCACTCCCTTCTGGGGCGCTCAGAAAAGGACTCTGGAGGAAAAGCTAATGAATCGCAACACTGACTGAAAGACAAGAGAGAGGAAGGAGTGAGCTTTACCATTATGGCTGCCACCTCAGTCTCCAGGGTCTCTGGACCTTCTTTATTCTAATCCTAAAAGATGTCCTGACCAGAACAGGGCACAGAGAGGGAGACACATGTATTGTCACTTCCACCAGCACCAGCTAATTCCCAAACACCACCTAGGCTATGACATTGTCTTCTCTCCCCCTTGTGTATTCTTTTCCTTTCCTACCTTTTTCTTTCTGTCTAATAAGAGAGTCTGGCTTAGATAACCAAAGTTGCATCTTTTGCAATGCTGCTGTAAGCCCATGACCAGAAAGACGCTTGTAATGTCCTAAACAGCCTGATGCCGGTACAAGTGTGCCAGATCCCAGAATGGCTGGTAACACCATATGCCATGTCTGCATTTCTCCAGCAATGAGGTTGCAAGTGAGAATCAATGTCAGATAGAAAATGCAGCTTTTATATCTTAGCTGTTCTTTTCTCTCCCCCTTTTGTTTTTCTCCAGCCCCATTTTATTTTGTTTTCTTGGAAACAGGATCAGACTTCAACAGCAGCAACTCCAGTCCATCTCAACTAACTTTCTTTCTCTTTTCCTCAAAAGGACCATTACCACCATCTAGGAGACTGCCAAACAAGTGAGGGTTTCCTTCTCAAAATTCTCTACAGCCAAAGTAACAACATCCCTGTTCCCTTTCAAATGAAAACCTTTACTTCATACTTTACCTTTCAAATGCTTTAACTATTTTCCTCTTTTTCTAGATCTTTAAAAGGATTTTTAATGCTGTGTTTACCAAGGTACTAAGCAGGCTGAGGTCTCTGTATACCAAGCCTTGTTTAAAATTTTTTAATGTTGGACACTAACTGGATTATGTTAACACCTTTGACTCTTTGGGCCCATATATTCCATCTAAGTTAAGACAGGTAACCAGGAAGTCATTTTCAGCTTCATCTAGTAAACACCTGTGACACCTAACTTGGGTAGGATTTCTTAAATTAACTGTGGCTACTCTGTCAGTAACAATGTTCAGAAAGCTGATGTGTTTTACTATTGGTCTATATCTAATAAGGGTCCTGGGACACATGCATGAATGAGAAACTGAAAGATCATCCAGTTTAAATTAAACAGTGCTAAGAAATGTCTAGTGAACATCTGCCAGAATAATGCAACTTCTAACAGAGAAGACTAGCTATGGCAAGAGATCTCTAAGGTTGCATGATAGCTTGGAATCTACCCAGATAGTGCCAGACAAGTGAGATCTGAAGAATTGTCACCACCAATCTGGGGATATAAAGTAAAGCCAATTCACTCTTACTTACCTCTGTAATAGCATAACTTATTTGAAGTAAACATGGTAACCACCTGTATATAAGTTTTAGATGTAATTTATTCATAGATATTATGGCCAGAAGGAATATTCTGATTATATAGTCTGACCTCCTGAACATTACAAGCCACTACGCCCCATCTAGTTACCCTGTATCAAACCCATTGACCTGGATTAAACCAAAATCTTATTGTTCTCCAGAGACTAAACTATTGTGTGTCACAGACAGAGGATAGCAGGGAGTAAAGTGCATTAATGCTTGAGGCACCTGCAAAGGTAGGGAATTGGTTTGATGAACTATGCCCAGATGAACATAACAAGCAACCCATGTCCCTCACTGCAGAGGAAGGTAAAAAGTTCCAAAAGGTCCCTGCCAGTCTGACCTGGGTGAAAATTCCTTCCCAATCTCAAATATGGCAATCAGTTTGACCCTGAGCATGTGAGCAAGACACACCAGCCAAGCATCTGAGAGAAAAGTCTTGGTACCTCCTCAGAGGACACCCGGAGGGGTGGCCAGTGATATCTCCAACTGGGGCCATCTCTGATGCTTTAGAGGAAGGAGTCCAAAATAAATAATAATAATACAACCAATATGTGGGTGGCCCTGCCTGACCCCTACAGATGACCAGCTGAAGCCATGATGCATGAAATTTATGACATAAAACATAGGATTGGAAAGGACCTCCTCATTGAGCTCAGTCCCCTGCCATGTCAGGCAGCCAAATCAAGTTAGTCTTTGGACAGTTAAGTGCCAAGAATTAATCTATTTGCTAGTTTCAACTGGTGTGAAGCAAATTAAGCCAGTAATAAGAGCAGATGAGCTCATAATTAAGAAAAATACAGCTAAGAAGGAAAACAAAGAAACAATCCTGTTTTACACTTCGAGAGACATCAGTACATAAGTCACATAAGACTCCAAACAAGTAAAAGTAGTATACTGAAAACACTGAAAATAATCAGACAAAGCAATCCCTGCTCTTTTCCAGCTTGAGATCTGGATTCTGTCCAAATATTTTGTTCTGAATCAGAAGCAAACTCCCACATCTGGCACATTAGCAAGCTTGAGAGGTCTTCTGCCTCATTACGTGTGGCCCCAATAAAGCCAGGGAAAATTCTCCATATATTACAGGTCTCATGTAACACATCCCATATATTTTTCTCATTTAGTTGAACACACAAGAGTTATTTTTACCATATATTGCTGGGGGGAGGGAAAATGTAATACCTTTATCATTTCCAAGCCATGTAGCATATCCACTGTTACCAGATGTTTGCCAAGGATATCTGGAAAAAGAGCATTATTGTCTCCTTAAAGTTTTCACGATGATTTGAATCACTTCACTGCTTCCACCCAATGGCATGCACAGGCATTTTTTATGTAGACATAAGCACCAGGCCCATATCATCTCAAATGTATGACCTGTGACAACTCTCATGAAGTCCGCAACTTGCAGTCTTCCAAGTAGCTCCAACAGTCACAGTACACAGCATACTAATACATGGTGGTGACCTGCTACTTTGGCCACCCTATCTTCCATCTCCATCTTCCTCGACATGGCAAGATCTTGCTCCTTGTGCTACGTAAAATAAAGTTTCTGGCCATTAGGAGATGACACTCTTGGAGTCTTATCTTCACTGCTATAACCTTGATAATTTGTCAACGCATGAGGTAATGCATCTGACTGATTGTTTTTCACCTAGGGATCAAAGAGGATCCTATCAAAAACAAGCCTCCTTAGCTTACACAGCCCTAACTGGGATTTTCAGAAGACCCCAAGGGAGTAAGATACGAAACTCTTATGGAGTTTCATCAGGATTTGGGCACCTAACTTTCTTGGGTTCCTTTGAGAATCCCAAGCCATCTATGGAACTCCATGCCTTTTTAAAGCTGGTAGGGCCTGGTGTTTGGTCACAACTATTTTCACCTTCCCTTTTTCTGTAATTCATATCTTGACAATTCATTTGCCTTGTTTAGTTTTAACACAGTGATTTTCCTAGGCCACCAGATCCACTTTTTGTTTTGTATTTAAAGTTGCACAGCATCCCCAAATACGAAGTTAAGTAGTTCAGTCTGGAATAGTTCCAAGTACTGTGGTTTGTGAAATGTACTTAAATCTACTTTTTCCATAAGCTTCTGCTTTATTTCTTCAATACACTTACTAAGATTTTACTTCAGACTCCTAACTCTGTAACCCCCAAATGTATAAATGCCACTTCCCTAAATAAACTAGTTTGACTGTAGCAATATTCTTCACTCTGGAGGCAGACCTCTACATATGATGAATTTTTGGTTACCTAAAGAACCACTTTCACCCCCAGTATTTCAGCCACTCACAACAGCTTGTGCATATCCTATTGCTGTAAGTCATAATGGGAACAATGCTCAGACTTGCGATTCAGTGTATTGAAGAAATGGCATGCAGCACTGTTCCTGGGTGCAAGATTTTGTAGGTCTTGATCCTGCTGTGCCCATTGAAGCAAATGACAAAGCTCCCATCTCCTTTAATGGTGCAGGATCAGGGCCCTAATGAGTAAGATTGAAGACCAGCACATTCACCAAGGTAAAAACAAAGTAGTAATGTTATTTTTTTTTAAAATTGGATCACATAACCACAACATGAAAGTTGTAGTATCTATTTTGACTGTGGGTTTCAGACCACAATCTGGTTCCTGACCATAGCCCAAGTAAACAAACTGTGCTCAGCGTTGTTCCATGGCACTTGAAAAGTTGCCAGTACATCCACCAGCTAGTCCCTCCCAGATCATCGCTCCCCAGCCCCCAATTTGCACAGTGGTTTGCACTGTTACAAATGGAGTCTCTTCAGAGAGCATCTCCATGATGAAAATTAACCTGTGCAGACTTTCTGCATCCTGTTTCCCTTCAGCAGCAGATTTATACCAATTCTAACTTAGTAAAGAGGTGCTAGTCTGTTTTCCCCTTTCCCATTGGCTTATCTGACAATAAAGGAAAGACAGACTACAGTCGAAAAAGCCAGAAACAAATCAGTGGCAAAAAGATTGGTCTTAGATAAGGTACAAGGCCAGTGCATTTCATTAGAATAATGTTCAATATAAGATTTAAAAAAAAAAAAGAGAGAGATGAAACCCAAAACCTGCCAGTTTCATATTTTGTCTCACACACAGATCAGAGCAGGTCTGTCAAAAGATTTTGCCTGAATGGTTTTCAGACATGAACAAAACGTCTGATGTCAAACCCTTGAAAAACTAGTGGGTTTGCATCATTTTGACATGGTGGTGCAAACCTGCACATACTTAAGCCAGATAAAATATTCACACAAATATCTGCACTGTGGACATGCTGAGTTTCACATATCTCTGGGTTATATCTTCACTTAAGTGAAGGCACAATAAACTATCTTAAATCAACTTGGTTTAATCAAATGTTTTAGATTTGGTTTCAATGAAAAACAAGTTTGACTGATTCATTACAGATTATTGATGTGAAGATTTCTCCCAAAGTACAGTCACATACTTCAGTGTTTTTTGGAAGAGTACCATAAGTAAGTGATTTAAACTACTAAATGAGAATTCACCAAACATAAGAAACTTATGGGGATTTAAGCAGCTGAACACAAACTTTGTTAGCATGTCTATAGATTTGTCACTGAACTTTTAGAAAGCTAAAACTGTACGTTTAGACAGAGAATCTGATTGCCTCTCTTTGGCATATTTGAGATGACGGCTCTACAGATGGCAAACAGGATGTTTGGCTTTGAAATAGGTCTGATTTTTCAGTGTCTAAAGTGCATGCTCTTTGCATACAAACTATATGTAACAGTTCTGAACAGTGGGTAAATATGAACAGACAAACAAGAGGGACGTAACATTGCAACAAAAGTTTATGGGAGGGGTATTTTTTTGTTTTTTTTTAAACTTACTGCTTGTTTTTCCACCAAATCTCACTGACTTGTTAACTGCTTAGGTTGCCTCAAGGGTGTCATCAATTAATTGAACTCTGACCTCCCCGAATTTGATTGATAGGCAGGTGATTGAAACACAGACTAGGTCCCACCATTAATTACCCTTCCTAAAATGCTAGCTATTACTCAGCACCTCAGAAGAACTGCAGTGATGATAGAAGGGCGAGTTTGATGTTTGGAGGTGTTCATGTCACTCTCTCATCACACTCTGAAAGCTTTACATTGGAGAGCACAGTAAAAAGAAATAAGTGCATGAATATGTTTCTTTTGTCAGAAAACATCTCCTGTATTCCTCAGCATGGACCAGAACTACATAGCTTGTAACTACATATAGCATACACCACTTCTTTCAGAAAATATCATTTTGTAGTCATGGCTCACATAGCACTTTACACATATCAATGAATTATGCCTCACAACAACCCTGACAGATAAGCTTACCCCTTGATATACAAAGTGAGGGGAAACTGAGGCACAGAGGTGCAAGCATATTGTCCCATTGTTGAACAGAAAGTCTTCAGCAGAGCAGGCATAGTATTTGTATTGTGATGGTGGCTAAAGGCCATGGCCTCCATGTGCTAGGTGCTGTACAAACATACAGGGGGAATCCCTCCAACAAAGAGCTTAAAATAAAGCCAACAGAATCCAGGCCTGGGAAGAGAATCCAGACCACATGACTCTCAATCCTGTGTTTTAACCAGAGTGTAAAAAATCATCCCAAAAAACCTCCTTTATTTCTGGAGATAGAGCAGCACTGCTTAATGCAGCTGGAACAAATGTGTTAACTGTAGCAGAGTAGCTTTTTATATTATTAGAAATGTATATTAAGTTTATAATATACTCCCTAAAGGATTTTAAATAGCCATGCGGAAGGAATGGAAAGCTATTTTTCTTTAATAAAACTTAGTTTCATTAGAAATGTATCTGTGACTTTAAGAAATCACAAGGATTTTTTCCAATAAATATTTGCCTTATGAATTATTACTTCATGTCACCTACAAATGCCAAGTGGCCTACAGTTGGAAAGTCAAACTCCAACCTGTTCTATAAACTCTGGGGATCCCAAGTAAGAAAACAATACTCCACCCGCTTTCAGCTGTGGCTATTCCCATTGTCTTTCCTTTATTGTCTGCCTCACTTCTCCTGCATCCAAAGTAGACTCTTCAGTAGGCACAAGTAAGAGAGGAACAACTTCAGTTGTTTGTATAATACATTGATGGGTACAGTCTAAAGTCAAAAACAGAACAGAACATGAATAGAGAAGGATGGTACCACTGTAGTGGTCAACATGCCGTACAGTCAATGTGTTGTACAGTCAACCTGTGGAACTGTGAATGCGATGCAATGTCAATCGGTGGAACTTGTTGCCAGGGGATGTTGTGAAGGCCAAAACTATAACAAGGTTCAAAAAAGAACTAGATAACTTCATGTAGGATATTTCCATCAATGGTTATTAGGCAAGATGGTCAGGGATGAACCCCCTGCTAGAAGGTGGATGACAAGAGATGGATCATTAGCTAAGTTGCTTTGTTCATTCCCTCAGAAGACAGGATACTGAGCTAGATGAATCATTGGTCTGATCCATTATGGCCATTCTTATGTTCTTATTTAATGGGGAAAAAAAAGAAGTTCCAAGTAATAAAAGCTAAGGAGATGCCAATATAAGTACATTTCTAAATAGCCGCCTCTCCTCCTCCATGCATTGATAACTTTTATTAGGCTTATGTTCCTCCCACACTTCCACGTTTTATCGTGAATTCACAATAATGTAGATAATGTAGCATGTTGGTTTTTAAAAAGCCAAACATTTTTTCACTATTATGTCATAGTCCTTATGAAATTTCTGGCATTTTTTTAAATGGTGTGAAGCCTAGAACTACTAAGATTTTAAGGGGGCAGCACTGCTGACTAATTCATATAAAACTACTGCAGTCATGCTTATCTTGTTTCTCATACACTCAGGCGTCTGGCTGTTCTGGTTGGAGTTGATGAGATGAGATCGATGCAGCACCATGGCTCTTAACCCTGGGGATCAATGGTACGGAAAGCACTGCAGTTTACTTCTGTGCTTTTTTCATGTTCCAAGTAGTAGCTTGTTAAGTACTGTAAGAAACATGGACATAGTGATACAAGTAAGACACAAATTAGACAGCATGGAGAATGTTTTTTTCTTTCCGGTATCCTGGCTGTAAGAGAAACACAGGCCTGAGTTTGAATTTTCACACACTGTGCAATGAATGGATTCAGTATGGCATGAGAGCCAGCCAGTTTCCTATTAACTATTTCCAGACTTGTTAACTTCGGGGTAATTTTTTGAGGGATGGGAATGTGTTGAATGTGTGTGGGATAGAGGAGGCAGAAGTGGGGACAGGCACACACAATCCTGACACCAGCCCACCCTGCAGAGTTCCCCATGTAAAGATAATACAGGCTCCTGGTACCATAGAGTGGGGATGGGCCCCAACTGATCTGTCCCTTTAAGAGGGGGAAGGCAAGTTCTGCTTACCTTCTATCTCTGGAGCAATACAGGAGCAAAACATGTCACTTTTCCATTTGTACCTTCACCTGGGTTTTCCTGCACGAGGAGACAATTAGGACCAATATTTACACTGGCATCTAGCCCCAGATCTAGATATTTAAAATGGGCATTTGGGTTGTCAAACCTTTATCTTTAAATCTGACCTAAATGCACCCCTAATTGCAGGTATTCACCATATAGGGAAACATTTGACTCATGCAATCATTTGAGTTACTAACATCAACCTTTGAGGCTATGGTTGAGTGTACTTGATGTGAATGGAAGGTCAGCAGTCTTCTCCCACTCATTGTTTTTCTTTGTACAAGGACTTTTTGAATGTTTATGATGTCACCTTTCACCTAGGTGATAAATACACAACATGGAGATAATAGGGCACATTAATTTCCTGCCCCAGCAATGAATGTTCAAAAAGTATGAGAGAAAATATAAATGAACCAAATTCATTCCCGGTGTAAATCCACTGATGTTATTGGTGCTACGTTAGGGATAAACTTGTCCCACTTTGCTAGCAAATTTATCATGTTTATTGTCAATTGAGACAGCAAGAATGGCTGGAAGTGCTCATTCATAGGCATGAAAGATTCTGATATGGCTATTTATAGGATTTAAGTTTAAAGTGCCAGTATGCATTGAAATAAGCTTGCATATAAAGGTCCCAGTCCTGCAAACATTTATACACCTATTTTCCTCATCAGTAGTTCCAGTGACTTCAAAGGAATTATTTGTGTGCACGAAGTTAAGCCCATACTTAAATACTTGCAGGATCAGGGCCTAAGTGGGAGAAGGAAAGAACAGTGACTGTCACAAATGCTGAGCTCCCATTCACATCAGTGGAAACAGCAAATGCTCATCACTTCTGAAACATGCAGGTGTTCTGAGATGGGGCAGAATAATATCCCCCCCCAATATATTATAACTCTGAATCCTGAACAAAAAAAAAAAAGCTTTTTTTTTGTTTACGTACTACTACGCTTAGAAGTTGTTAAATATAGGGATTCTGACCTTTGCCCTGTATGCAAAATACAAAAGGTTCTGTTTTCTTTCAGTCTCTCTCACAGATCCCTCTGCAATTTTAGAAAACCCTACACAGAATATGGAAGTTATACAATCAATGTTAGAGGCCTCATATTTTACTTTACATTTTTACAGTTTCCTTGGCTAGGTCCCAAGGCAGGTCAGGCATTCATTCATTGCCTGGACTTCTATTCTGTGCACATATTTCCTCATCTTGGGATATTTTTGAAGTGGATTTAAACGCAAAAGCCAAAAATCCAAGTCCATTTTTAAAGTGTTCACTCCTTGGCCTGTCAGCAAACTCCTCTGAGGTAATAGCCTTGTTGCACAGCAGTAACCATTTCATGCTGGCGATGAACACCTTCCAGCGGTCACAGAGCTTGTAAGATAAATGGAACTGATTGTCAAACATATTTAAGATATGGATTCACAAAGCACAGTTTTAAGTTTAGTCTTCTGTTTTGGAGATAATGGCTTACATTACTTGGATTACATACAGACTGAGAAGTGTCTCCTATGCATCCATTTTGTAGTGTGCTGAAAGATAAAAATCCCATTTGCTGTTTTTTTTTATATTGGTCGTCTTTGACACTGGTACTGCAGATCAGTATGTTCCTTGTAAATCACAGATACACCTGCCAGATAATTCGCTTAACTGCTGAATGAAGCGTTTCTTAGCTGGAAACTGAACTAGCCCATATTTGTGAGGTAGTGACTCACAATAGTAATAGGATTTACTTAAAGGAATCCCTCATTTGTACCTGCATTAAGATAGTGGGAGATACATATACAATCTAATTATACAATTTTGTCATTAGATAAGCTTCCTTCCTATATTTTAGTTGAATTCATTTTTTATTCAGATTCTTATACCATTTCTATCATCACTGCATCCAAGAATTAAGCAGAATTTAAAAACAAATCCCCTCAAAAAACATCTGCTACAACCCTTATCGGTAGCCTACGGAATCACCTCCAGCCATCTTTCTTTAACTTTTTCCACCAGCTTACATCTTCAGGGCCTCCCACTGAAGAAGTCATACCTATAGCCAAGTAAAATTGGTCAAAAATCCCTTTCGAACCCATCAGTGTCATTCATTATATTTAGAGGATCTGCCATTAAACAACAGTAACGGGGTCAACCTACCTCTTCATCAGGGGCACTACTGCTGCTGTCTCCATTCCCCTCCTTCCATGCCTGGGGCACTCACATTCGAAATTAGGAAGTTTTCCCTTTTAAAACAAAACATATTCAACCCTTCCCTCATACAGCCGGGCTTCTGGCCCTTCCACAGGAACTCACACCAATCTTGTTCCATGTGGAGAGCTGGGATGGAAGTCCGTCAGTCCTACACAGACAGCTTGTATTCTGCAGATTGCTGAGGACAGCCATGTATGAAACCTCCCAAATCTCTATTTCCCCCCAACACCGAGCCTAGAGAACTGCTTTATATAGTACCCAAAGGCAGTCATAGGCCGATTCTTGGTCATCTGCTTCTCCTGAGGACTCCTGTTCCTACATGGGGAAATGCATTTCACAGCATTCCTGCTTTTAAAGGTGCTACATGCCCTTAAGAGTAGCAGGAGACTGCACATGCCAAAGAGGATTTATGCTCAATTACAGCAACGTAATCCATTTTACCTCTTCAGCATTCCCAGCTCTGAAGTCTAGGGGGGGGAAAAGGGAAGCTAATGCTTGAACCCAGACCTCATACTCTAGGAGGCAGTACTGAACATGCACTTGAGAGGCATGTCTACACAGCAATTAGACACCCGCGGTTGGCCCATATCAGCTGACTCAGGCTTGTGGGGCTGTTTAACTGCGGTGTAGATGTTTGGGCTCAGGCTGTACCTGAGCTTTGGGACCCTCCCACCTTGCAGGGTATTAGAGCCCATGAGGTCAGTTGTATAATAGGGATGAACTTTGAACCATATTTTATTTTTATTTTAAAATAAAACATGATTCAAAATTCATCCCTGTTACACAACTGACTTCATGGGCCCTAATATATATATACATACATACACACACACACCCCAAAAGTAAGTTTGGGGTGTAGCTGAGAATCGATTATGCAGATTTACTGAGTGTCACACATCTTCACACATACATATACACACACCCTTCAATGAATGGACTGCAGTTGTGACACACAGCAGCCAGAAGCCACTGTGGTGCCTGAGGAGCAGGCAGCCAAGAAGCCTCTATCTACATCCCTGCCATCCTTTTCCCCACCCCACCCCAGCATATCTGAGCAGGGGGAGAACAACCGAGCAGTGATGACAGAAGCTGAAGGGGCCTAGAGCTGGCCCTAAGCCCCCACCTCCACCAACCCCCAAAGTCCTATCTACCCTCCATCACCCCAGCCAACTCCCTTATCTTCCCCTCCTCTCCAAGCCCCAACTTCTTCTAGTAGCTACCTGCCTGGAACCACCTCAAACCTAGCTACCTTCAGCCCCTCAATAGCCTCTGAGCACTCCCACCCAGCTGTCACCCTTTACGCCCCCTGCAAACCTCCCTAGATTCCTCCTCCCATCCTCTCTATATCTAGTTTCTCCCAGCCATAGAACTTGCCCCCCATATATCTTGCCTCTGACTCCACCACCCCAAAACTCTCTCCAGTTACATCCATCCATCCCCACTCACTCCTACAAATCTGGGTTCCTTTACCTACTACTCATCTGTCATCTACCCCTCTGATAATCCCTACCCACCTTTATGTTCCACCCAGACAGCTCCACAAGCACGGTTACTCCAGTTTCTGCCCCCCAGCCAACCCTAATTTAGCACCCATCCCAGACACTCTTCAACATCCACTTATATTTTACTACTTCCACAGCTCAGGGCAGGCCGTATTGCCCTTAAAGTGAAGTTTATGGCTGTATGCAAATTTGATTAGCTTATCTGAAAATTTACTTAAAATGTTTCATGTGGAACTGGACTAAACTTGGCAGTGTGTTGCATCAACCAGGCAAGGTACTAACAAACTTCAACAGGACTTTATTTTTAAAGTGGAAACCTCTTTACCAAGCTGCTGCTGCACCCTCTGTAACTCTCACTCTGCCTCAACTCCTCCCCCCTCCTTCCTGTTTCCTGTCCTTTCAGACTCCCAACAGCCAGTGCTCCCAGTTCTAATAATCACAAGCCACATCTAAACACCACACAGTGATAGGTTACATAATAGTCATCACCATCTGCTAGATTCTAAAAGTGCTTACTCAGATGTCTGCTAAACTGGGGGTGGAGTCTTTTGCTTCCAGAATGCTGGGTATTAAAAACAGAGCTATTTCTTAGCGACAGTGACATCAAACCAGTAAAATCTCAGACTCCTTTTTCTGCCTGCCAAGGCTATAGTAATCAGGTGGAAGTATGCCAAACAACTGGAACAATAAAGCCTAAATGGGTCTCTTTGTATGTCTTCATCTGTTGCCAGTATAGCCTGAAATGAAAGCAAGGACTTAAACATGTTAGACCTATCCATAACCTTTCACAAAGGGATTCCCAGACAGAAGCTCTTATTGCACTGTCTGAAGTTCTATGGGCTGTTTTCCTAAATTATACACACATGCAAACGAAGGCTGTCAACCTTTAGAAAGCTGTAAGTATTGCTTGAGGTTCATAACTTTTCAATGCTCTAGTCCTGCATTTGAGACAAATAACCAAATCTTACCTGTTTTAGGTTCTATACTGAGTGTATTTGGAGCCAGAAGAAAATGTATATGTACATGTTCATACATATATACACACAGACACAGTTCTTTTAAAAAGGAAAATGTTTACAGAACAAATAGAATGTCTCACCTTAAACAATTTTTTAAAACCATATTCTTATAATGTTACATTTGGGTTCACTTCACATCCACAGTGAAGGCAAAAAATGAAAGCAGCAAAACTTCCCCTATAACATGAACAGTTTAAAGTAAACAGAGTTTTTCCTCAATGTTACACCAACAGCTAGAATAATAAATACAGATAGGAGGTAGCCTCACACTTCAAATAAATTTGTGGAAACAGCTCTCACAAACTCAGCCTGTCTCATATTTGTGCAGTTGTTGGCCATAAGGACAGCCATAACCCTTGCTGTGTCTTGGACAAGTGCCTTGGCTAATCACTCTTCACATCATCCCCAGCCTCAGTAACTAAAATTAGTTGACACTGCACAAGTGTCCAAACTATGATGCATTTCTTCAGCTCTGAGGGCAGCCCTTTATGTTTGATTGGCAGACCAGTGTGGCAACTGTCTGCTTGGGTGGCAAAGAGCAACCTATTTCTGTACCTTTCAATAGAAACAATAGCAGAGCAGAAAAAAAGCAGCCTAGCACCTCTTTCTGTGAAGACAAACAGCAAAAGAATGCAACCAACTTCTGTTCTGTTTGCAGGAATGAAAAAAGACAAACCTTAGGAAGTGAATTTAGTCCTTTAAGATGATTGTCAAATTTTTGCTATTAAAATTATGAACATTAAACAAGTGTCAGATCACTCATTTCTTAAACAGTTTATAGTAATATTAGTCATGGTTCACTTTTTATACACTAATATTACTGTCCTAGAAAGAAAAGACTACAATCAGAAGTTCTTATTCAATGTAGTGCTCAACACTAGGTTTTCTTTGTCCTTTCTTTCTTCTGATTTACATTTTGGTCCTTTCCCACAAGATTTTATACTTTTCTATTTTATCCCAAGGTAGCAGCAATCCTCTAGAACACAATGCGCCAAATTCATCTCCAGTGAAACTCCACTAGCATCAGTGAAGTTACACCAGGGATGAATTATATGGCTCAGTGATTTTAGAATTGGTAGTACAGGCAGCGTCCAGACTGTATAATTAAGTTCTATTGCAAAATCCACAGGAGGGAACTTATACTGGGAAATCTCCATGAGGATTTTCCCCTTCTTACAGGAGAGACAAAGCTTGATTCCATCCACAGAAGAGCATTCACAAACCTGGCAGATCTCCAACTCCGGGGATCCTTGCAAGGTCAGGACCTGGCTTGTGGAACCCTTGCCATTCCCCTCCCCTGCCTGCTCCCTGGCAATGTTGTTCCATGCTACCAGGGATTTCCTGATGGATGTGGAAGCTCCAAGAGAGGTGGAGGGAAATATACACAATAGTTAGTTTGACCTAGGGCTGTATTAAGAAGGAAAAAAAAAAAAAGCTATCTTCCATGCATTTCCCACTGGCCCCACCCTTATCTTCCCCAACTCCACTCCCTCCCTCCTTTAAGCATCAATGGCCCACTGACAGTGGAATTAGACAGCCACCACACACTCCACAGTATGGATTCTGCAGAGTGATCCCAGGGGATAAGGACACACCTGACTCCCAGATCCATGTGTGGAAGCCCTTGGTGCAAGGGGAGGGGAAATATGATCTTTCCCTGTGTTATTTACTGAACTAAAAATCAACTTCCTAAGTGTTTGATTCCTGGCACGTGAGAATGGGGGGAGATGGTAATTATTATTACAACCATCAATGCGATCCCTTGAAAGGTATTAATAATTTCAAGATAAGATGTTAGCATTGAAAAGGCTTGTTTGGCTTTTTGTCACCATTTACTCCAGATGAATTATTCCTGGAGAAATATTTCATCTGGAGTTTTATTTTCATTACTCCTCTATTTATATTGTGATCTATTTCAGTATAACACAGTATAACTCTGACATTTGCCTTTGGATAGTGTCTACTTTTTTTAAACATAAGAGGTTTCAAGAAAATAAAATCACACACTACAGAAACAAACTAGGTTCTTACACCATTTCTTGAGAAAATGCTAATTGTTTTTGTATTTGTGCCCGTAATATTCAATATAAGTGTATAGCAAGTCTAATGAGCATGGAGGATTTTACAGACAGCTTTATATTTCTTGGAAGTTAACAATTTTTATCCACTTTTCCCCTTATGTAATGGGGAATTTTAGTTCAAGATTAGTCCACAGCATTGTGGGAACACCTCTAGGAAAACTCACAATTAATCCCAGATCCATCACTCTACTATAAAAAAGTGTTTGCTTCCAACTTTACTCAATAAATTGTTATATGCAGGAAAGTACAACTAGTCCTAATGATTTTCCTCTTTTAGCAGTAATCTATTAGAAGCAATCATTCCCAAATGTCTGCAGCAAAAGGAAGTCAGATGTGCCGACAGCAATTCGCCAAATAAAAAAAGCATGTCAAAAATGAAACATAATAAAATGCAAAACAAATTTAATTCCCCTCCCCCCCAAATTGCATACAGAATTAAGTACAGTTCAGAGTTAAATAATAATGGGAAGAGGGAGATTTGAGATAGAAGTAATAGTGGAACCAGTTCTACAACCACTACTCACTACAGAAACTCAGGTAAATAAGGGTTAGCGCATCAAGCCTTTTATGTTTTCCTAGGAGATTTGAAAAGCGATGGAGTGTTGATAAAGTATTGTTGTAGCCATGTTATTCTGAGGATATGTGAGACACAAAGTAGGTAACCTACCCTGTCCTAGTTGGTATAGGGACACAGGCAGCCTCTTTCAGGTGGCGGGAACTGGAGAAGGAGTGTTTTTGAGAGAGGTTGATGGGTCCTTAAAAAATAAAATAAGACCTCAGATAGGGAAAAGAGTGGAGGTTTTATCTTCCCATTTGTATATCTTTATGCACCCCTGAGAGTAGACACCCAGATCCACAAAGGTATTTAGATTCCTAACTTCCCTTGAAATCAGTAGGAAGTTAGAAGTTTAAATACCTTTGTGAATCTTGGGCAAAGTACCTGATGGGAGTGAATAGCAGTTCCATTTTCTCTTCTCATCTAGGAGAACGTTTCCCTCTAATTGGTGGATCTCCTACCATGGAAATCTTTACAGATATGAACAGGTATGAAGCTTACCAATCATTCTTCTGTCTCTCTCCTCTTCAGAAAGTTGCAGGATCTTTTTCCTACACTTAATCCAAGTCCAGTATGTGAACAGGACTGCCAGTTTTGGCTGGATGTATACCTAGAAGTTGCATCACATGGCATAATCTGTAATTAAAGATTAATCTTAAATTCCTAGAGACTCCAGGACAACCCTGAAGGGTGGCAACCCTAACTGGGAAATACCCTGCATGAGAGTGAGTGGAGGAATCGCCTCTAATGATACTCTTCTGTATCATGAAGGCTCAGAGATTTGTATCTTAGAGGCTTCTCAGGAGATGTCCTAAATATCACTTAGTGAAACACTCCATTTAGCTAACTTGAAGTGGCATTGGCTCAGCCTAAAGTTAGTTTGCCTAAGGAGGGGAAAAGAGTTTCCTTACTGTTAGGAAAATTCAGAAGGAAGCTGAATTTGTAAAATGAACAGCCAATTTCTAATGATCAGTGTGATTAACTAGAGGCAGGCCCAGCTGAGACCAGCTAAAGGGAACACGGGTGAATAATTTGCAGTATCAAGACACTGAGGTAACAAAGAAGCCTACGCAGTAATCTATACATCACTTTTTTTCAAACCTTTAAGAAGATAGGGGCAGACAAATGCTCTGGGATAGTTGTATGGTATAGAAGTAAAACAATAACTTTCCTCAGCTCAGGGGGCTAGTTTTTCCTCTACTGTTACTCTCACAGTCTTTACACATACTGCAAATTGGCTTGCAGTAGGTCTACAGTGTGCTAGGTGTTTTCTAAACATAATGAGATGCAGGCCTTCACCCAAAGAGCTCTGTCTAAGATAAGTAGCAGAGGCAGGGCAGGGAAGAGGGACAAAACATAAAAAAATAGTATTAATTATCCCCATTGGCCTGTTATCTAAGTCATTATGGGAATTTCTTGTTCAGAGGCCTTTTCTCCTCTGCTTGCATGAGATAGAAAGGCAGGAGCTAATAACAAAATAGGTCAGAGTGCATGAAACTCCAGTTTTAAGCCTTGATTCAGCAAGCTACTTAGTACTTGCCTAACTTCAAGCATGTGAGTGGTCCCCAGGGCTTGGAACAGTCATTATATGCTCATATAGTATAACTGTCCCTCTCTGAAGCCACTATTTAGTTCTCCAGAATCTCAACTTACTTTTTTTGTTAATGAAAGTGTCTGGCTGTTATGGTTGAGGCAAAAATCTCCAAAATTGTGAACTGAGTGTAATTAATGCTGGGAAGTCTATATGAGTCTGCAGAGATCTAGAACAATTGCTGGGAGAAGTGTAAACTGCCTCATTCATCTCAGCCAGCTGTTAACTCAGCAGCACACTGATGATACTTTAAATATCAATATTGTTTTAACTAATTCATTCCTCCTGTGGAGAGTCACAGGTCTGCACAATTTACTGAGTGACATCACATTTTGATGCTACATGTGGGCAAGCTCCATCACTTATTTCCCCCTCCCCCTCCCAATCAAGGAGCCCGTATTCAATCAAGCCCCACTGAAAGACAGCCAAGCTCAAGGTGCCCAGATAGCAGCATGATCATATTTTGAACAGCTGTATTCTCTACTGTGAGTGGTAACTCATTCTGGCTTCTCACATGGGTGGAGTTTATTTTGTGAGTTGAGCTAGGAAGAGTACCTTCACCTTTTGTTCCAAGCCTTGCCTCCCCCACACACCTCACACAGCCCCATTCTGACCACCACCACCCCCTCCCCGCCCAATAGCCAAGGAGGCTACTTATGTGCTTGCCATTAGGGGAATATTCCTGTGCTTAAAGATAGACATGTGCTTAGTACCTTGCTGAATTGGGGACTTAGACAATAATCTGGCTGGAGTCACTGGAAACTGCATACACATTTTGGCTAGCAGACTCTGTCCCTATTTATCCCTTAGGATACATCCAGAACTTCCTTTCCTTCCTCTATCTTTTTTTTAAGGAACCCATGTTGTTGATGGTTTAAACATATTGTCATCCAGACAATTCTCCCAGTGAGCTGGTATAATTGAAGAGACTGATATAGCTGTAACAATGACCACTGACCCCTGCTGCATGACAGATGTGTGTAACCTTGACTCATGTTAGATAACTGGAATTAGGAAAAGAAGATCAATCTCTTGTCAGCATTTCTGTGTAACACAACTATATTATAATGATATAAGCAGCTGCTCACAAAAACATGGGCTTTTTTTCTGTAGAGAAAAGTTCTAATTCACATGCATAGAATTGCTGAATTATGTTTTATAACTTTAAAAATACTTTGCTAAATTTCTTCAAACTTGTCTTGATATTTAAATCTTACTGGGATCTACAAAGCAATCCAAGTGTGAGGTGACTTGTTCAGCCATTTTAAAAGTTATCTGCCCACAAAATTCCAGTGTGGAGCATATGGGGACAAAATTTGCCAGGCTTGAGTAGTTACACAAAAATGGCACAATCAAAAATTAATAAGTGAGACAGTAAAAATACTCTTCGGGCTGAAACCATGCACAAATATTTCAGCACATAAATAATTAATTTGACAAAGATATAAGCAAATGAAGAAAAGGATTTACAACAGAAGTGAGATTTACAGTAAGAGGGGGATACTGGGGACTGCTATAATAAATCTCCATGTTGTATCTTTCAATTTCTTGTATTCTCTGTATAGCAGAAAAGTGAACAAACATGTTAAACACAGAACTGTGAAATCCAAAAGGCAAAGTTAAAGGGAAAAGTGATTCTTGATAAGTAAGCCGTGGAAAAAAAAAATCTGTTGTATGCTTTTTCATTTTCTTGGCCAGTCTCATGAATGAGAATTAAATGTATTAGAGAAATAAGGTAGGTGAGGTAATATCTTTTATTGCACCATCTTGTGTTGGTAAAAGAGACAAGCTTTCAAGCTTACAAAGAGCTCTTCTTCAGTTTAAGCCTGAAAGCTGGTCTCTTTCACCAACGGAAGCTGGTCCAATAAAAGATATTACCTTGCCCACCCACCTCTAATATCCAGGGACCAACATGGCTACAACACTGCAAAAATTAAATATACTGTATGTTTATCATTTATAGACTAAGTTGACTAATGCACTTGTGTGTGTTTTTGCTCCTTATCCTTTCCCAAGTTTTCTCTCTGCTAGGTACAATTGTAAAATGCTAGAAATGTCATGAAATTTCACACAGTCTGGAGTTTAGTGAGTTTAAGAAAACTTGAAGCTCCACAGTGCTTCATTCTTAGGTGCCATCATCAAAAGTAATCTAACTACTATATTCTGTTATGTTTTGGTAAGAACTAAAAAGAAAAACTTCATGCTCTAGTCTCTGGTATGTAAAAAAAAAAAGATGTTCCCTAAGAGCACATTAACATGCAAATTCTATGTATGGTCCTGCCAAAAAATATAAGTATTCCATCCAAAATATATAAATACAGTCTACATCCCTAAAGAGGCATCACTTTAATCACATTTACATTTGAAGCACCACTCACTAAGAATTTGTACTCTTCTTGTCATTGTTTATATTAAAAAACAGGTTGCCAAGTTTTAAGAAAGAGCTAGTTATCTTCATTTGCTAATATAGCATTCTAATTTTGCTTCTGCATCCAAGAATGTAGGTGGCCAAAATCCTTCTTTACCATTTCAAGGTCTAGTTGCAATGCCAAATACACACACACACTTACATAGATATAACAGAGGGTGTGCATGGAGGCAAAGAGGGCATAAGGAGCCTGTGCCTCATGCATAAACCTCTGTACAGGATCACTTCAGAGCACATGTGGTAGTGCTTTAGGGGATATGCCCGCCTACCAGAATGGACAGTTCATCATGACCCCAAGGAGGTATGAGTGTGGGCCGCAATTTAACCTATAATTTTATTTTATTTTTAAAGTGTGTCCTTCCATTGCCAAACATAATTCAAGATGGCTGAGATGAGGTCATGTGATCAAATAGCTTTGCACTATCCTGGTCCTAGTTAGACGATACATTTTCATCATCAGCTCAGGCAGTCATGTAGCCCTGTGTGAGGTGAAGGAGAGAAATATCAACGGAACCCAAAGGAAAGCCTTGTGGAGCTTCTATTGGGATGGGGAGGATTCACACTGCCTCCTGTGTAGAATTGTGTCGCAACAAAGTCCAGTTTAAGTGTTTGCAGGAGGAGGCCTTTCCTGTACTTCTGATAGTTAGTTTTCCATTACTTAAAAAAAAGTAAGGAAAGCTGCATAGGATGCAGCAGGGTAAAAAGCACAGGGGTGTCAGAGAATTACCTGAACCTTTAAGCTTCTCATCTAACCTTGTAACTTCACATGGTCCCCCACATGCTTTGCCTTTTCTTCGGTAATCTCTCTTCTTGACCATAAGGGGTGATTCAGTCACTTATCACTTCCAGCATCAGGGTCTTTCCAACAGGCAATAACTACCAATGCCTTCCCGCCCACTTTGATTTTAAGGGTCTTCAGGGAAGGGCTGACAGGGTAGCACAGTCTGTCCTAGTGCTGCTCCTTGTGCACATGGGGTGAACAATCTGCTCCATCGTAAAGGTGCATGATGTGCTTCCCAGGCTGGCATGGATAAAGGGGTAGGGCTGTGCCCCAACCTTTTCCCTTTTTAGAGTCCTGTTGATTATAGGGTGGGGATGGCCCTACTCTCAACAGACACAAAAGCTAGCCCATAGCAGAGGTGGGCAAATGTATTGGCCCAAGGGCCACATCTAGGAACAGAAATTGTATGGTGGGCCATGAATGCTCACAAAATTGGGGTTGGGGTGTGGGAGGGGGTGAGGGCTCTGGCTGGGGGTGCGGGCTCCAGGGAGAGGCCAGAAATGAGGAGCTCAGGGTGCGGGAGGGGGCTCTGGGTTGGGGCAGGCAGTTGAGGTGTGGGAAAGGGTCCAGACTCCCACTGGGGGTGGGGGTGGGCTCTGGGGTGGGGCTAGGGATGAGAAGTTTGGGGTGCAGGAGGGTGCTCCAGGCTGGGATCAAGGTGTTTGGAGATTGGGAGGGGGATCTTGGCTGGGGCAGGGGGTTAGGGCATGGGGAGAGGCTCGGGGTGCAGGCTCCAAGTGGTGCTTACCTCAAGCGGTTCCCTGAAGCAGCGGCATGTCCCTTCTCTAGCTCCTATGTGGAGGCGCGGCAAGGCGTCTCTGCACGCTGCCCCATCTGCAGGCACCACCCTTGCAGCTCCCACTGGAGCACCAGCGGGGGCCATTGGAGTGCGTAGGAGCTGGGGTGGGGCGAGGCTGCGGCTTCCAGGAGCTGCATGGTGCAGCCCCCAACCCTGCACCCTGGCTGGAGTGCTGGAGCCGTGCAAGCCTCAGACCCTGCTCTCCACTGGGAGCTCGCAGGCCGGTTAAAACGGTCTGCAGGCCGTAGTTTGCCCTCCCTGCCATAGTACAAACAATTTCATAATTCAAACCTGGCTTTTTGTTGGGGTTTGTTCAGTTTAATCAAATATAGGGCTACAGTCAGACCTGGTGTAAGTGGATAAAACTTTATTGACTTGACTAGAGTATCAATCAGTTCATCAGCTCTGAATTTGGTCCACGGTGTTCAAACAGTTTTCCTTTTCTATCGAAACATGCTGTACTTTGAAAAGAATTCTATGCATGCATGTGAAAGCATATTTATGTGTATCAAAGGGTTTTATTGGGTAGGACAAACTGAACCACTAGCAATGACAGCGATTCTTGCCTGTATTTCCTTTTGCAAAGTTGCAACACTGGTAAATGAACTAAACCCACACTTAGAACTCCAGCAAACAACTACACAGGAAAATGATCCCACTGTTTATATTTTATATACACACACACAACGTGTGTCAGATTTTGTGTATATGCAAAATAATTATGTTATCATGTAGACAGAATTATAGGTGTTATGCAGTTATTGTGCTGGTTATAAACTGATTCTGGAAAAGATTAGTGTGGAGAAATATTGACTTTCCCACAGAAAAGTATATTAGCAAACTACTTGCGTGTTTCATGTTGGAATGAGAACTGATGACATAAAGATGTTAAATTCCCAGTATGCAACTTTATTTACAGGTGGTTGTATATTTCAGAACAATTTAGTTTGGGACTTTTGTTTTAATTTCCATTGAGTTCTTGCTTTATGCAAAACAATTTTATATTGAAAACATCTTTATAAAATAATAATTTAGCAACAGTCAATCACATTTTATTTTAATAATATTATGCAACTCATAAAGCACAACTCATGATTAACGTGCTCATGCACAGTATAAGAAATTTGATGTGCTTAACTCATTACTAACCTTCTTTACTAACCTTTAGAAATATAAAAATGCTTCTCACTACAATATAATAATCTCATAGCCAATTAGTTTAAGAGAAAATATTTCAATAAGAAAAGTTTTTATACTTATTAAAAAATCACAGTAAACGTGTGAAATAAAGAAATTGCATAATAAAGGATACTCTTAATGCTAGATCAGCTCATTCCATATAAGTGAAAAGGAGACAGTAGTGGATGTGACTTACCTTCAACACATGTGTATGCTTTGATGACTATTTGAGCTCTCAGGAAGAGGCCACATTGCCCCTTTTGCTTTCATTTCTAAACAGAACAGGCCAACTTCCAAATTTCATTTTGTGACACTCTTAGAAAAACTGAAATTTAGCTAAAGTTTTTGAATTTCACATATTTCTTGATACATTTTGCAACTGAAAAGTTTTACCCAGTGTCAGTTTACCAGCATTTTGAAAATTTTGGGGATGTGACTTATCATTGTTCAACTCTCAGATCTTCTGTTCATCTCAGTAAGAGCTTACATTAAAACTGCTGGGCACAGACCACAGCCCTTAAAGATAAATGTTCACAACTCTCTCTCTCTTTCCCCTTCCCCAACCCCCATGAAAATGTCTGGCCATGCTTGGCAAATGCAGGCAAAATGGCACTGCTGAAAACCATTTTTTTTTGCCAACATAACTCCACTGACCTCAATAGAGTTACTTCCTATTTATACCAGTGTAAATGTGTGGAGAAACAGGCACTGGATCTAAAAGGTCAGATTTGGTATTTCCATTTAATATGTGAAACATTTTTCACAGTACTGCTTCAGCTTTCAATTTTTTGTGTATATAGTAAAAAATGTTTTAACATGGTAATTCAAAACTGAAAAGGAGGACTCAAACCACATGAAACAAACTTGTGACGAATTGTGTGCGAAGCATCTTGAAAAACATGTTGCCATTTTGACCCCAGTCCTAATTAAAAAAACAAATAACTGCTGAATCATATGGGAGGGAAGGAAAGCAGAGAGTGCAGTAAATTGGCTGCCTGTCAGGGATTCTAACTGTGGGGACAAGCCCCTCCCAGCTAGTGAACTCCTTGCCATTCGCCTTGCTAAAGAGCAAGTCACAAATCATGCCAGCTATTCATAGAGGTATCAGCAAATGTCAAAATACTTCATGTGCAGCAGCCTACAGCCCTACTGAAGCTATCAAATAACATTCAGGGCTGGAACACTGGATCGTAATCTCATTCTGAACATAGTTTTTAATGTGAGAGGGAGCTAGAGTTTATATATGTGAACTGGAGCTCAAGTGTCAGAAGAATACAGAGGAGTCAGATGCTGACAAATGCTTAACTATGGTGTTGCAAATATGACGCCAGAATACTTATACTGCAAGAGCTTATTGGTCCCACCAACAGCCTCTTCAGTCTGATTTTTTTCTGTGTCTGGTTTGTTCTTGGAGGAAAGAGGTTCACACAAATCCACTCCATTTTAGCAAAATAAATTCATCTCCCTTCATGGCTTCTCTCCTGAGCCTGCCAACTAGGGTGCCTATAAGTACCATCTTGTGCTTTGTGAGCACCTTTCCATTGCAAAATGGACCGAGCCCAGCAAACTCATCTACACAGACCACCCAGCAAAACAGCCAACATATGGGAAAAAACTTTGAATCACTACCATCCTGGGCTATGCTTGAACTTGTGACATAGAGGTCAAAGGTTCTGCACTGTCACCCAAACCCTCATGACAACATTTCAGTTATAACATAGCCATCAAC
The DNA here is from genome assembly GCF_016161935.1 of Mauremys reevesii. Classification (NCBI taxonomy): domain Eukaryota; kingdom Metazoa; phylum Chordata; order Testudines; family Geoemydidae; genus Mauremys; species Mauremys reevesii. The sequence goes on along the minus strand of NC_052625.1, from coordinate 144,853,639 downwards.
TAACACAGGAAATAAAGTCATCAGTGGGCCTCATCTGTGCGATGTTTTTTCTTGCAACCCATTACGCATCACCCCATTTCACAGCAAGTCTCTTCAAAAGCTGCATTAACTGGCTGCAAATCACAAGTCAGATTCTAACTGAAAAAAAAATGAAAAGGTGTGTTTTTTCCTGGTCTCCTGCTGACTGTCCTTTATACTGTTATTTCTGTGGTAGGGCAGGAGCTGACTACTAATATTAAAAAGTTTGAGGAAGAAGAATACACCTTTTAGTTTGCGATAGGACAAGCTGTCAGTGGGGAGGAGGAAAAGATCTCAAGGACAAGCCAGTGTTTGTTAACAAGCTTATCTTGTTGTCCAGGATGTTATGTTAGGTGGAGAAGCGCTCCCTTTCTCCCATTATTAGAAGGTTCTCTATTTCCCTTAGACAGAGCAGACAGCAGGTCCCTGATACAGGTTCACCTTCTTACTGGAAAAGGCAGCATAGGCAGGGGTGGTGCTGGGGATGGGGGTTTGCAGAGACTATAGCCACCCCAAAAATTGCCTTTCCCCCCATAGCCATCCCTCCTAGCACAAAGGTCAAATATTATGCAGAAGTAAGGTTGGCATGGTATGGCATTGCCACCCTTACTTCTGAACTGCTGCTGGCAGCGACACTGCCTTCAGAGTTGGGTGCCTGACCAGCAGCCACCGCTTTCTAGCTGCCCAGCTCTGAAGGCAGAACAGAGAGAGCAGTGGCTGCTGGCCCAGTGCCCAACTCTCATGGCAACCCCACCGCCAGCAGCAGCACAGCTGCCAGAAGCAGCGAAGAACTGCGGAAGTAAGGGTGGCACGTGCCCACAAGATGTGTAGCAGAGCCTCGCCCCAATTTTCTGTCTAGCCCACCTCAGCTCCACTCCACACACCGAGAAGATGCTGCCACTGCCCCTGAGCATAGAACAGATTTGGCTGATTCTTCAAAATAGTAAATTGAACAGGAAGGCTCAGAGCTTCCCTACTTTGCAGCAGGATCTGAACTGGCTCTCAGTGGTTCTTGAATAGAAGAGGCACAAGCCACCTCTGCACAGTTCCTGTGCTAGCCCATGCTGGCCCCTATTTTGAGCAACCTTGGTAGAATCCATCTGATATAAATTCATTGAGTTTAAGGCCAGAAGGGATCATTGTGATCATCTAGTCTGATCTGCGTAACAAAGGACATAGGATTTACCTGAATTAATATCCTGCATCAAGTCCAATAGCTGTAGATGAACCAGAGAATATCTTTTCAAAAAACAGCCAATATCAATTTTAAAATTGCCAGTGATAGAGAATCCTCTGCAATGATTAGTAAATTGTTCCAATGGTTAGTTACTCGCACTGTTAAAAAATTGCACATTATTTCTAATCTAAATTTATCTAGTTTCAAATTCCAGCCATTGGATCTTGTTATATCTTTGTCTGTTAGACTGATGAGCCTTTTATTATCAAATTTTGTTCCCAAGATAGGTACTTATAGATTATGATCAAATAACCCCTTAACCTTTTCTTTGATAAGCTACATAGGTGGAGTTCCGAGTCTCCTACTATAAGGCATGTTTTCCAGTCCTTTAATCATTCTTATTAGAAATTGTAGGAAACGGTTCTTCTGTCCCACAAGAGCATTGAGATTTTGAATTTTTTTCCTGTCTCAAATCTGGATGAAAAGTCAAAGTCTCAGAAAGTTTCATGACCTGATCATCTGAGTTCTGAAACAAATTTTGGATCAGTTCACTGAAATATTTCATTTTGATAATTTCAAATAACGTTGTTACAAGTTTGACTTTTTAAAAACTTTTAGTATAAAAATTAACTAAAATTTCTAAACGAAAAGTCATTTTGAACCAAAACATTGAAACTTTTTGTTTTGAAAATATCAAAATGGGACACCAATAATTTCAAAATGTTTTCTTTTCAAAAAAAATTTCAAATTAGGAGCTTTGTCCAAACTGATCCTTTCCCATGAACAGTTTCCGTTTTGACTAATCAGTATTTTCCAACAAAACAGCTTCAGCAAAAAAATGGCCTGATTTTCAGTGGACCGGAGCACCTGCAGCTTCCACTGATGCCAGTGGAGCTATACTAGCATAACAGTGTCATGGAGTGGAAAATCACACCCCATAAGTTGCTAAATATTTTTTAAAGTGTTTCTCTTGTTGTGAGTGCTAACTTCCATACAAAAATGAAGCATCAGAATGTTGATAGTATATTTTTCAATAGCAAGCAACTTTATTTAAGAAAGGTGCAGATATTGAAAGAGTGGGGTCACACTGGCTCTTCTTTTAAAGTTTCCTCCTCTGGAAATGTTTTATTCCACATGCATTCAGTCTCCAAATTCTGTTTAGCCTCATGCTCATTCTTTTTTCAGTTTCTTCATTTCACAGGAATCCACTGACTAGAGATGTGCCACATGAATGTTTTCTATCCGTCTGCCAGCTGAGAACTCCTTATCATTTCCTGTCAAAGATCCCTTTATGTCTAACAACAGCTGTTCTTTTTTTTTTACTGCTCTCCTACCCAATCAGTAGCATTGTTATCTCTTTAACTAGAATACAGATCTTATCTGTCATTTCAACGACTCTGTATTTCTTACTTCTGTTAGGATTGATGGCAGTGCTGCTATTCATCTGCATTTCATCTAGCACTGGCCACTGTTGGAAGACAGGATACTGGGCTAGATGGACCATTGGTCTGACCCATTATAGCCATTTTCATGTTCTTATGCTATTCCTGTTTGGTGTATGCTCTCCAGTGGTAAGCTATTCCTGTTTGCTCCACAATTACCAGGTCAGGCACCTACAATCTGGGGCAGAATTGGGTAGGAGGACTGGGAATATTGCCTAATTAATTTTTTAATGCAGCTCTGTGTGATGTAATGTAACAGTGTGATCCAAGCCAGTATTATAAACCCATGGGTCTATTTTATTTGAGTAAAGCCAGTTGAACGGTAATGAATGGTTGGATCCAATTTTCACTGTAACTGATGGAAAGATTCCCAATGACTTCACTGGGAATTGGAGCAAATAATTTGGTGTATATTTGCATGAACATACATAAGTCAGATTTGCTATGATTAGGGGAGGGATTCACAGTACTCATTACTGAGTCGTGAGCCTTCAGACAACCCTTGAACATTCAGGAATGCTTGTGACTCTCAAAAGTTTCACTATCTGTAGCATGAACAATTATTCATTTGGACACTTGTACCAGAAATGCATTATCCATTAACTCATTATTTGCTGTTTTCCTATTTGAAATGTTTCAGTCAACCAGTCAGAGGGCTCAAACAAAAACGTGTCACCCAGGTGACCAACCACTTGACACAGCTCATGAACAGTGAATAATCTATCATTTTTGTTTTCATTTGACTTCATATGCAGATTTATGAACAATTGACACAGTCAAAGAAAATTAGGATTGGTTCACTATCCAATGACCAGCCCTGGTTTTTAGTTTAAACAGCTTTAGGAAAGAGCATAATACAAGTTTCTCCATTACCGCAGACAATGGCATAGATCATACTTGACAGTATCCTTTCAGCTATCTGGATGGGCTTTAGTGGTATCATGAACTTGTCTGTCATTTTAGGCTCTGGAATTTTTCATTCTAGGCTGGAGTGTTGTATAAGGCAATCAACAGGCAAAATTGCCTCAAGGCCAGCAAGTGTCTGGTTTGGATATGTAAGTGATGCCTCCTGGCAAATAGTAATTATTTCTCCTTGTTATTTTGGCCATAAAATACACTCCGTGTAACATCTTCTGAAATCTGCTTTCTAAAACACATTGCACTTTACTAACCTTAACTAAGCTATGAATATTTTTAATCCACTTAGAAAATTATTAACGAGATGTAACATGATATTATTTGAACTGAGTGAAACACTGAACTATGAATATTGGGAGGAAGGGTAATCAAAATCCCACTGAGACCTCCGTTTGGGATTAAAGCTGTACAAAATGTTTGCATCTGAACCAAAACTCACAAATATTTGGATTTTCAGCAGTTCTACCGGGATGCCCAAACTGGTATGCCTGACAGTTTTGGCAATCAAAACATGCTTTTCCTAAGTGTCATCTGTTTTTTTTCCCACTGGCCAGAAAACCTGCAATAGACTCAGGGGGCTTGTGAATCATGTATCTATAGTCTCAAAGGAAAGAACTTCTCTAGGTGTTCTTTGTTTCCCCTCAGTGTAGCATGCCACCTCCACGCCCAAGTTTCAGTTTTTGGGGCTTCAGCCTTATAACTTTGTTTGAACAAGTACTTAGATTAAAAAAAAATATTAACACACTATTAAGCTCTCTCCTTCCTCTATAGAAGGATTCAAAAATGTTTCTGCAGGAAAGCAACATTTCCCCTACAGACAGATGAGGGAGTTTTGCAGGTGACAAATTTTGCAATACATATTTTTTACAATACTATTATGAAGAAAAAGAGTTCTGCCCAGACTGTTTAACAGCATCAGAGACGTTAGAATCTCATTCTAGTGTCATGACTATTTTGAAGCAATTTTTCATTACAGGGACGTTGTCAAGATTAGTAATGCCACAAGCTGACCCAGTCTTCCCCTCTTTCCCTTCCTTAAAATGTCTGTCTGCAAAGTACACAGTATTTATGTATTTTAATGCCTCGAGGTGTCATCTTTTCTTTAAAAAACAAATCACCGCTACTAGCACAGCACTGGTGAGAAGAGCTGCGGGGAGCTATTAACAGAGAAGTATTTATTTGATGCCTCTATTTCTGTTTGCAAATTATCCAGGAATAGACTTATTTTATGAACTGGGTTGTTACTCAAAATTAATCCATCAGCAAATGGTTTATGTGAAAATATTTCATTCTTGGGGTTCCCCCAGCCTATTTGCCATGACTATTGCTACAAGTATTTGCTATTCATAATTCACTCTTCGTGCTGTGTGATTAGGTAAATTACAGGGCATTGTTTCTGCTCCCTGACCAGATGACTTCTTGTAGCAGGGTGACCACCCGCTCCAGCCTGGAAGGGGTTGGAAAAACCCTGGAGAGGGCAAGGTAAAAGCCTGGCTGATTGGGGGAAGTGGCTGAAGCTGGGGCCACGCCCCAAACAGACTCCTCTGGCCCTATAAAGGCAGAGAAGCCAAGGGCAGACAGAAATCTCTCTCTCTGTTTGTAGAGCGAGAAGGGCCTGGCTGCAAGGAGCTAGACACAGGGTACCTGAGTGAATCAGGGCTGGGGGAAAGGCTGGGGAGCTCCAGTCTGGAAAGCCCCAGGCTGTGGCCTAGCATGAGGCCAAGAGGTACTAGGGGTTGCAGAGGGCAGCCCAGGGGTAGGCCAAGGCAGCAGGTCCAAACCCAACCTTGCCAGTGATGAGTAGGCTGATACTGCAGTCTGGCCCAGGGCGTGGGGCTAGACAATGATTGGCAGTGGCCTTACACTGAGGCAAGGTGGGGATAGTGGATTGGGGTTCCCCAGGGAGAGGAGACCCTAAGACTGAGGGAGCTCTCTGTGGAGAAAGAAGTAGTTCGGGGCTATTTAGGAAAGCTGGACGAGCACAAGTCCATGGGGCCGGATGCGCTGCATCCGAGGGTGCTAAAGGAGTTGGCCGATGAGATTGCAGAGCCATTGGCCATTATCTTTGAAAAATCATGGCGATCGGGGGAGGTCCCGGATGACTGGAAAAAAGCTAATGTAGTGCCCATCTTTAAAAAAGGGAAGAAGGAAGATCCAGGGAACTACAGGCCAGTCAGTCTCACCTCAGTCCCTGGAAAAATCATGGAACAGGTCCTCAAGGAATCAATCCTGAACCACTTAAAGGAGGGGAAAGTGATCAGGAACAGTCAGCATGGATTCACCAAGGGCAAGTCATGCCTGACTAACCTAATTGCCTTCTATGACGAGATAACCGGCTCTGTGGATGAGGGGAAAGCAGTGGATGTACTATTTCTGGATTTTAGCAAAGCTTTTGATACAGTCTCCCACAGTATTCTTGCCAGCAAGTTAAAGAAGTATGGGCTGGATGAATGGACGGTAAGGTGGATAGAAAACTGGCTAGATGGTCGGGCTCAACGGGTAGTGATCAATGGTTCCATGTCTAGTTGGCCGGTATCAAGTGGAGTGCCCCAAGGGTCGGTGCTGGGGCTGGTTTTGTTCAATATCTTCATTAACGATCTGGAGGATGGTGTGGACTGCACCCTTAGCAAGTTTGCAGATGACACTAAACTGGGAGGAGTGGTTGATACGCTGGAGGGTAGGGATAGGATACAGAGGGACCTAGACAAATTAGAGGATTGGGCCAAAAGAAATCTGATGAGGTTCAACAAGGACAAGTGCAGAGTCCTGCACTTAGGACGGAAGAATCCCATGCACTGCTACAGACTAGGGACCGAATGGCTGGGTAGCAGTTCTGCAGAAAAGGACCTAGGGGTTACGGTGGACGAAAAGCTGAATATGAGTCAACAGTGTGCCCTTGTTGCCAAGAAGGCTAATGGCATTTTGGGTTGTATAAGTAGGGGCATTTCCAGTAGATCAAGGGATGTGATCATTCCCCTCTACTCAGCACTGGTGAGGCCTCATTTGGAGTACTGTGTCCAGTTTTGGGCCCCACACTACAAGAAGGATGTGGATAAATTGGAGAGAGTCCAGTGGAGGGCAACAAAAATGATTAGGGGGCTGGAGCACATGACTTATGAGGAGAGGCTAAGGGAACTGGGATTGTTTAGTCTGCAGAAGAGAAGAATGAGGGGGGATTTGATAGTTGCTTTCAACTACCTGAAAGGGGGTTCCAAAGAGGATGGATCTAGACTGTTCTCAGTGGTAGAAGATGACAGAACAAGGAGTAATGGTCTCAAGTTGCAGAGGGGGAGGTTTAGGTTGGATATTAGGAAAAACTTTTTCACTAGTAGGGTGGTGAAGAACTGGAATGAATTACCTAGGGAGGTAGTGGAATCTCCTTCCTTAGAGGTTTTTAAGGTCAGGCTTGACAAAGCCCTGGCTGGGATGATTTAGTTGGGTTTGGTCCTGCTTTGAGCAGGGGGTTGGACTAGATGACCTCCTGAGGTCCCTTCCAACCCTGAGATTCTATGATTCTATGAGTACTGCCAGGGGGGCAGCACCCCAGGTAAAAGGGCACTGGGTCCTGGGACGGTCATGGGGCCAGAGGACAGGCAGATCACTGGCCTGCAGAGGGTGCTCCAGAGCTGGAATGAGCTAATTCCCAGGAGTCACCAACAGGAGGCGCCGCAGGGGTGAGTCCGCTCGTCTACACTCCTAAACCCCACAAAGTCCTTCTAAGATGGCAACATAACTACTTCTGGTGTGAAGACGTATTTACAATATTTCTAGGGCTGTTGATTGATCACAGTTTACTCACGTGATTAATTTATTAATTGCGCCTAATCACAGTTTTAATCGTGTTAAACAATAGAATACCAATAGAAATTTATTAAATATTTTGGATGTTTTTTCTACATTTTCATATATATTATATTCTGTGTGGTAATTGAAATCAAAGTGTATATTATTTTTATTACAAATATTTGAACTGTAAGAATGATAAAAGAAACAGTATTTTTCAATTCACCTCATACAAGTATTGTAGTGCAATCTTTGTCCTGAAAGCTCAACTTAAAAATGTAGATTTTTTTTTGTTACATAATTGCACTCCAAAACAAAATAATGTAAAACTTCGTAGCCTATAAGTCCATTCAGTCTAGGGTGACCAGATGTCCCGATTTTATCGAGACTGTCCCAATATTTACTTGTTTGTCCCGTGTCCTGGCCAATGTTCAGTTGGGACATGAATTGTCCCAATATTTTGCATTCTGGCGCACAGGCGGAGGGGGCTCGTGCCCCCAACTCAGCCCTAGCCCCGGCCTGACTCAGCCCCCTCCCTGTCCCATTGGATCCCTCCCCAAATCCCCGCCCTGGACCTACCTCTTCCCCAAGCACACCGCATTCCTCCTCCTCCCCCTTCCCTCCCAGGCTTGCACAAATCAGCTGTATTGCGGCGCGAATGCTGGGAGGGACGGGGGAGAAACAGGATGCGGCAGCTCGCTCAGGGGAGGCAGAGGTGAGCTGGTGCGGTGGAGGCAGGGTGGGGAGCTGCCAGTGGGTGCTCAGCCCCCATCAATTTTTCCTATGCACCGGCGACCTCCCCCCACCCATGTCCTGATATTTAATGTCTCTCATCTGGTCACTCTAACTCAGTCCTACTTCTTGTTCAGCCAATCACTCAACAAACAAGTTTGTTTACATTTACGGGAGATAATGCTGCCCTCTTCTTATTTACAATGTCACCTGAAAGTGAGAACAGGCATTCGTATGGCACTTTTGTAGCCAGCATTGCAAGGTATTTACGTGCCAGATATGCTAAACATTTGTATGTCCCTTCATGCTTCAGCTACCATTCCAGAGGACATGCTTCCATGCTGATGATGCTTGTTAAAAAAAAAATGCGTTAATTAAATTTGTGACTGAACTCCTTGGGGGAGAATTGTATGTCCCCTGCTCTCTTTTGCTCACATTCTACCATATATTTCATGTTACAGCAGTCTCGGATGATGACCCAGAACATATTCATTAAGAACACTTTCACCGCATATTTCACAAAATGCAAAGAAGGTACCATGTGAGATTTCTAAAGACAGCTACAGCACTTGACCTAAGATTTAAGAATCTGAAGTGCCTTCCAAAATCTGAGGGGCAAGGTGTGGAACATGCTTTCAGAAGTTTTAAAAGAGCAACACTCCAATTTGGAAACTACAGAACCCAAACCACCAAAAAAGAAAATCAAGTTTCTGCTGATGGCATCTGACTCAGATAATGAAAATGAACATGTGTCAGTCTGCACTACTTTGCATTGTTATTGAGCAGAACCTGTCATCAGCATGGATGCCTGTTCCCTGGAATTGTGGTTAAAGCATGAAGGTACATACGAAGCTTTAGCACATCTGGCATGTAAATATCTTGTGATGCAGGCTACAACAGTGCCATGAGAATGCCTGTTCTCACTTTCAGGTGACATTGTAAACAAGAAGTGGGTAGCATTACCTCCTGCAAATGTTTGTGTGAATAATTGGCTGAACAAGAAGTAGGACTGAGTGGATCTGCAGGCTCTAAATTTTTTTTTTATTTTTGAATGCATTTTTTGTACATAATTCTACTTTTGTAAATTCAACTTTCATAAGGAGATTGCACTACAGTAGTTGTATTAAGTGAATTGAAAAATATGATTTCTTTTGTCTTTTTTCAGTGCAAATATTTGTAATAAAAAATAGTGAGCACTGTACACTTTGTATTCTGTGTTATAATTGAAATCAATATATTTGACAATGTAGAAAACATCCAAAAATATTTTAATAAATGGTATTCTATTGTTTAACAGTGTGATTAATCACACAATTAATCATGATTCATTTTTTAATTGCTTGACAGCCCTAGATATTTCTTTTTCTGCAATCATTCTCACAAACACAAATGTGCTCTCACAATAAGAGTGGTGGAATAGCACCAAAGTGAACTGACAGATTTTACTGGAAGAAATGTTCATGGCTACCTTTTGTATATACCATATTTGCCCAGCTTTACCTTAGAGAAACCCTAAAAAAACAAAACAGTGACTTTTGTGCACTGGTGGGAACAAAACCAGGAAAAACACATATGGGCCTTATACTCCTCTCACTAAGGTTATGCCTACACAGCAGCTGGGAGGCTGCTTCCCAGTGCAGGTAAGCAGATGTACTAGCTCTGCTTGAGTGCATGAAAGTTAGCAGCATGGCTAGCCACCTGAGTACAATCCTGCCTTACCCACTGAGAACATAGTTGGACAGCTAGCCTGAGCCATCTCCCATTCTGCTGCAGCCACACTGCTAATTGTAGTTAGTTAATTGTAATTAACAGTTTGATTTTGACACCTGGTGCATGGAAACAGCTAACCGGAGCACAACATGATCTTAAGAACATATGGACAAAATCTGCTTGTTTACTAGCATTTTAGTTATGGTTTTCCTGACCCTTTATCAGTGGTCTATAAAACAGACCAACAGTACAGAAAATAAAATCAGTAGCACCATGGGTAACCCAGAAGTGTGCACTTTTCTGGATATTAACCCCCTTCAGTTTTGAATCAATACAAAACAAAAATATGCTGGAAAGAAATAAGGAAGTTGATATGCATAAAAATACTGTAATGATCTTTCACATAGTTCCTCTTAAGTGCTCAATGATTTATTCCCCTGGTATTAGACTAGAATCATCTGCAGTGTTATAAATACTCTATAAAATCATGGACTATCTCATCTGCATGCATGGACAAGAGAATAAGCATGACATACAGTACCCACTGAAACATCAGGTCCTTGAAAGGTATTATAGGGGTTCTACATGCTATGGGTTGGAACTGCTGATAAAGAGGGGCAATCAGATACTGTGGACTGATAGAAATCAGGGCAGAATTTCCTAGATCTTGAATAAAAATAGAGAACATTAGGTGTAGTTACAGTCCCCTGGAAAAAATGCCAATTTAGCCCATTCCCGATTGCACAAGTGCTAGGGTAAAATGCCCAGCAGTAACATGACCTGAGAGTTTGAGGGCCTCTTTAATAGAGGAAATGGAAATTCTGCCACAGAATTTGCATCCTAAGGCAAATGCACAAAGGAATTAAATTAAATTTTCTAGAATTAAGGTTGCCCAGGCATTCATGACTTTTGAGTGCTTGACTTTCAAGCCATAGTGTAGTTTTATCTATGTTTTTCATTGGTGATTTAAAAAAAAAACTCATTAAAACAAGTAGGTAGTGGGCATGCTGCTCTCTGTATGATCACATAATTTAATAGCGGAACAAGAGTATGCAGATCATGGCTCAGAATTTGACAGCTAAATAAACAAAAGGGTACCCAACACAGGTGCATTTTCTATTGTGCTATTACTAACATTCTTTTAATATGGTGCTCTAAGGCCTGCAGTCAGCTGGTAGGTGATTGTCTTGACAGGTGACAAAGCCAGTCCTCTGAGCTGTCAAAGTTGTCACTAAAGGGTGAGCAAGAGTAATTGCACCACTGCAGCTACCACACTGGGACTCCAGTGGTGTAGGAGGCAATAGTCCTTAAGCCTGGCTCAGAGCAAGAGGAAACAAAATATGACTGCATGGCCACTATTGGAAGAAGGTTTGTGGGTGGAAGTGATGTGTTTTACAGATGTATTGGAGGAGATTGCAATGCCTCAATGCTGTCATGAAGACAAGCCTCTAGAATCCAGAGGTGAAGGACTTTAGATTTGAATCTTCTCCCACCAACTTCCATGGGAGCAAGAGTAGGTCCTATGTTATTACTCAACTATGCCTCATTTTGTTCATGAATCCACAGTTGCCTTATTATTCATCATAGAAATAATAGAATAAGAGAAATTTAGGGTTGGAAGGGACCTCACAAGGTCATCTAGTCCAGCCTATGCTGAGGCAGAACCAAGTACATCTAGAACATCACAAACACGTGTTTGTCTAACTGGTTCTTAAAAACTTCCAGTGATGGGGATTCCAACCTCCCTTGGAAACCTATTATAGAGCTTAACTACCCTTATAGTTAGAAGTTTTTTCTAATATCTTATCTAAATCTCCCTGATTAAGCCCATTACTTCTTGTCCTACCTTCAGTGGACATGGAAAACCTCAATCACTATCTTAACAGCCCTTAAGATATTTGAAGGCTATTATCAGGTCCCCCTGAGTCTTTTCTCAAGACTAAGCATATCCAGTTTTTTAACCTTTTATTATACCATGGGTTTTCTAAACTTTCTATCATTTTTATCTCTCCTCTGGACTCTCTCCAAATTTATCCACGTCTTTCCTGAAGCATGATACCCAGAATCAGACACAGTACTCCAGCTCAGACCTCACCACAGCTAAGCAGAATGAGACAATTAATTCTTGTCTTACATACAGTACTCCTATTAATACACCCCAGAATTATATTGGACTTTTTTCACAACTGCATCATACTGTTGACTTTGTGATCCATTAACTTCCCAATCTTTTACAGCAGTACTGCTTCTTAGCCAGTTATTCCCCGTTTAGTAGTTATACATTTGATTTTTCCTTCCTAAGAGGAGTATTTTGTACTTGTCTTTCTTTAATTTCATCTTTTTTATTTTAGACAAATTCTCCAATTTGCCAAGGTCATTTTGAGTTCTATTCCTGTCCCCCAAAGTGCTTGCAACTCTTCCAGTTTGGTGTCATCTGAAAATTTTATAAGCATGCCATCAACTCCATTAATCAAGTCATTAATGAAAATATTGACTAGTACTGGACCCTGCTGGACCCCACTGGATGCATCCTCTTTCCACCAGTCTTGAACCTCTCTTATAATAATTTAATCTAGATCATATTTCCCTAGTTTTCATATATCGGAGGGGTAGCTGTGTTAGTCTGGATCTGTAAAAGCAGCAAAGAATCTTGTGGCACCTTATAGACTAACAGACGTTTTGGAGCATGAGCTTTTGTGGGTGAATACCCACTTCGTCGGATTGAACGAAGTGGGTATTCACCCACGAAAGCTCATGCTCCAAAACGTCTGTTACTCAATAAGGTGCCACAAGACTCTTTGCTAGTTTTCATATGAGATTCATGTGAAATTGTCAATAGCCTTATTAAAATCAAAATACATCATGTCTAGAGACTTACCTCCCATCCAGTAGGCCCAGTAACCCTGTCAAAGTAGGAAATTAGGTTGAGTTGGCATGATTTGTTCTTCACAAATCCATACTGGCTATTAGTTATTACCCCATCATGCTTTAGGTGCTTCCTTCTCCAGACCTAAAGAAGAGCTCTGTGTGGCTTGAAAGCTTGTACCTTCCACCAATAGAAATTGTTCCAATAAAAGATATTACCTCACCTACCTTGTGTCTCTAATATCCTGGGACCAACATGGCTACAACAACACTGCATACAAATTAATTCTTTAATAATTTGTTGCAGCCTCTTTACGTTAGGCTGACTGGTCTATAATTCTTTGAGTCCTTTTTGTTCCCCTTTTTAAAGATAGAGCCTACCTATGTTTACCCTCTTCCAGTTTTCTGGGACTGCACCCATCCTCCATGAATTCTCAAAGATAATTGCTAACGGTTCTGAGATTGCTTCAGCTTGTTCTTTAAGCACCCAAGGGTCAATTTCATCAGGCCCTGCTGACTTGAATAGATCTAACTTATCTAAATATTGTTTAACTTGTTCTGTCCTTATTCTGACTTGTACTCCTTTCCCTTTGTTACAATTTAATTGTGTTAAACATCTGGTCCCAATTAATCTTTTCAATGAAGACTGACGCAAAATAGGCATAAAACACCTAAGCCGCCTTCTTCTTATTGTCCATTATTAGTGCTGCTTCCCCATTAAGTAGTGGACCTACACATTCTTTGTCTTTCTCTTGCTCCTTATGTATTAAAAGAACCTCTTCTTATTGCTTTTTTTACGTCCCTTGCTAGGTGTAACTAATTTTGGGTCTTAACATTTCTGATTAGCTTATGCTATTCTTTTGTACTCGTCTTTAGAAATTTATTCATGTTTCCACTTTTTTGTAGTATTCTTTTAATTTTTAGATAAAGAGCTCCTGATGGAGCTGCTTCCTACCTTTCTTTTACATTAGGATAGTTTGATAATTTAATATTGTCTCTGAGAAACTGACAGATCTCCAGAACACCTTTATCCCTTCGATTTTCTTCCTATGAGAGACTTACCTACTAGTTCTCTGAGTTTATTAAAGTCTGCTTTTTTAATGTCCACTGTCCTTATTCTGCTGCTCTCACTCCTTCCTTTCCTTACAATAATTAAAACTATCATTTCACCAGTACTGCCGTCAACCTTCAGATTTACAACCAATTCCTTCCTGCTAGACATAATCAAGTCTAAAATGGCTGTCCTCCTGCTTACTTCCTCCACCTTCTGAAACAAGAAGTTGTCCCCAATAAATTCCAATAACTTATTGAACATTTTTGCTGTATTACTTTTCCAACAAATGTCTGCATATTCAAAGTCCCCCATTACTCCAAGGTCTTGTGTTTTAAATATTTCTGTTATTTGTTCTAGAAATGCCTCATCCACCTCCTTCTCCTGATTTGGTAGTCTATAGTAAATATACTATAGATTAGTTGTAGATATAGTAAACTTTTACCTTCGCCCAAAGACTTTCATGTGGTCTGCCTCTGACCTCCCTCTGGACCTCAGAACAAGTATATATATTCTTGTTGTATAATGCAACACCATCTCCCTTTTTTCCCTGTCTGTCCATCCTAAACAAGCTATACCCCCCATATCAAAACTGCAATCATAAGATTCCAATCACCAATTATCCCACCGACTCTCAGTGATGCCAATTAAGTTCTAATTTAGCTTCTGTACTAATACTTCCAGTTAACATAAGACTGGCTATACTGGATCAAGCTAGCCTTAAGTTACCAGTACAGCATACTGTTTCTTGACCTCGAGGGACTGGAGACCTAGATGAGGGGTGGAGCACAGTGTCTTGCCCGAGGTGACCAGCAGCCAGTCCTCCTCTCCTGAGAGCAGCTGGTTCTCCTTCCTTCCCTGTTGCCACTGTAATCTTCACTAGTCAGCTAGCATCCTCCATCCTGGACATCTCCATGTGCATTCTGCTGATGAAATCCTCATACTACCAGATTCTATGAAGTAGTAACGGCAGTTTCTAACACACTGGCACAGTTGGTGAACCTGACATTTCTCTCCTCTCTGCAAATACCTGTAGAGACAGGGACATGAACACTAGATTTGATACAGCCCTTATCTAAAGTCATTATGCTCTTTACTAAAGGGATTTTGCAATGAAGAGGGTGTTTCTTTTTAACCTGTATCAAGAGATTGAATCCCTGAATTAGAATGATTTTTAACAGCTGTTCTCCTGTTTGTAAAACACAATTTGAAAAGTTTGGTTTTGCAATGCATGAACTGACCTGTTTAAAAGTTAATCTTTTCTGTAGGAGGGAAACTGAAGAAGCAGCAACTGCGACAGATGTTGCAAAAGATCAGCTTATTCATAGCAGAAAGTCCAGGCCAAATCTTTTGAAAGGGTAGGTTTTTTTAAATATATAGACTTCAAAGAAATGACTTGTGGCATCTGTAACATCTACCAAACAGTGCTAGTTGAAGCCAGTGAAGCACAGTCTACAGCAGTACAGTACAAGTCATGCAATTATTGGAGTTTGCAGTCCCACTTTCTGGAACAACATATGGTCTGCAGCAAGGAAGCCAGGATTTTTAAAAGAGCTCCTACAGTGTTTCAAACTTTGATTTTACAGAGGTGTAGGAAAAGAAACAGACTCCATTCAGGCTCTTATATTTAAATACATGTGTTGTCGTTTTGGTGATTGAAGAGGCCCCTGTTCTGCTCTTACATATGCAGAGGATACTCTGGATTTTTAAGTAACGGATGATCATGTAAAGTCGCATAACAAACCCTCCTTCTCATTTACAGTTGATGAAGTGTGGATGTAGTGCTGAGCACTACAGAACTGGAGAGGGAAGTGACAACATCATAAAAAAAAAAAACCAGAAAGTCTCACTTGCCAATATGAGTAAATTGCCTTTATTTTCTTCTCTACCAATAAAGACATAGCCCTTTAGTTATGAATTCCTTTGTTACAGAAACAGAATTGTTGTCAACGTACTGCATGGAGTCTGACTGGGGTCTTGAGGCTGTACTGGTACAGGGTCCACCCATCCAGATCCTGATGCAAGATTAGGGTTCAACCTATGTTCTTCCCAAGCAACAAACCAGAAGAGATCAGATATTCCCGCTAAGCAAACACAGCAGAGTTGTGGCAGTATGAGTTATAATATATGTATGTCATATTACTCATAACAGCAAGATAGAGTCCCATTTGTCCCCATTTTCTTTAAGTTGTTTATCTAGTTCAGTCATCCATTTATCTTATTTTTGTCAACCACATTTTATAGGAGGTATTTGGTTTCACAAACTCAGGCCCTGCTCTTGCAAACATGTGACTTAACTTAACAGGACTATTCATGTGAACAAGTGTTTACAGGATCAGAGTCATATGCTGAAATACTTCTATTGGCTGCAGTCACAAGGATTCTAAGTACATATCTCTTTGTACTTATTTTAGCAAATCAGAAGAATTCCTTAACACCATGATAGGAATTTGGGAGATATATCCCTGAAATTACCCTTGAGTCTACTGTCTAAACACCCAGTCTTTTATTCAGGACAATCTCAGAAGATTGGAAGATTCTGAATATATTTGGACAATATGAATTGTATATCATTGTGATAGTCCCAGTAAGATCATCAGGGTTCAATCAATTTCAGGATTCAGATCCCAAGGCAAGGCAAAGACGTAGGCCTTAACAGAATTTTTATTTAAATCTCTCAGAGGACTGTCCTATCCCCAAAACATCTCCGGTTCTGCAGAGCATGCTGTGACCAACTCTTGTGATTTTATTATAAAGCATCTGATATTTGGTGGTTTTAAGGCCTCAGCTCCTGGCATCAGGTTATGATGTGAGAAACAACTCTTTTTTTTTTTTTTAAGTGTGTTTCTAGTTCTCATGGTTATGGAGAAAAGCCTGAAAACATGAATCTCAAAGGTTCAAAACCAAAAGGCAAATCAAACTTATTATTTTTTAAAATCTCTTGATTCATTGGAGCCTGACTCAGGATTTTGAACCTGCGGCAATACTAAGAGAATGTGACAATCACAGAGTCTTCCCCCCCTCCCCAATCTAAATTCAGAGTCTCCCTCAACATGCTGTTCAGTGCTGAACTAGGGTTGCCAGGTGTCCGGTTTTCAACCAGAATGCCCGATCTAAAAGGGACCCTGACAGCTCCGCCATTAAAGTTCTGGTCGGTGGCTCAGTAGGGCTAAGGCAGACTCCCTGCCTCTGCATAGCTCCTGGAAGCGGCCGGCATGTCCCTGCAGCCCCTAGGCACAAGAGTGATCAGCAAAGCTCTGCGTGCTGTCCCTACCCCCAGCACCAACCCTGAGCTCCCATTGGCTAGCAACCGTGGGCGTGTCCACCATAAAGAGCCGCCCGGCTACACCTGCGTCTAGAGACCAGACATGCCAGCCACTTCCGGGACCAGTGCGGAGTCAGGGCAGGCAGGGAGCCTGCCTTAGCCTCACTGTGCCACCGACTGGTAGCCACCTGAGGTAAGTTCCACATGGAACCTGCCCCAGGTCAGAACCCTCTCCCGCACCCTAACTCCTTCCCAGCTCAGTATGACTGTGCTCAGGTTTCTAGATACATCCAATTCACACTATGTTTGCTCAGAATTAACTAGCATTAGCAAAGTCACGCCCATACTCACTAAATCATCTCATTAAAATAGTTACTCCTGTTCTAATAACTTCATACATGTTCTGGCAACATTTCTGAGTGTTAGCTAACTCCCAGTTAAGAAGTCAAGACAGTTTCTAACACAGTGGCAGAACATGATATCTCTCCTCTGCAAATGACTGTAGAGACAGGACATTAATACTAGATTTGATACAGCTGGTATTTAAAATGATTATGCTGTTTCTGAAATTATTTTGTATTAAAGTGGGGGTTTTGTTTTTACCTATGTCAACTGTCTCAATTCCTGAATTAAAGTAAGGTTTAACATTGTTGTTCCCCTGTGTTTTTAAAACACAATCTGAAATATTCTGTTTTGCAATGTATGAACTGGGGAGATCCATTTACGTTTGATTTGTTGCTATTTAACTGAAGGTAATAAAAATGGAACCTGTTTATTAGCAGTCTTAATGTGTTGAGAAAGATTCCTATCTCCGAGCACCATGACCGAGCCCCTTCAGATATAAGGAATCTGATTTTCAAAGATGTATGTGCACTTTTGTGACCATAAAAATGCACATACAACTGCTTGTCTAAGTTGTGTGCACAATTACTGTAAATGCACATGGAGATAGGGTATTTGCTCCTCTGACTGGCCAATTACAGACATAGCAGCTCTCTTGCTTGTACAGATACCTTATGTGTGCAAAAACCAAATACCACCCCCAGTAATTATACATGAAGATTAGCTGTGCACTTGCACACAATATTGAAAATCAGTCTTAAAGGATTGCTTCAGCTCCCTTTGAAGTTAGTAGCACAGCTTCCATTGACTTCAATAAGAGGAGGAGGCCCTTAACCCAGTAAAAAATCCTTATGAATTTTCATAAGATCTTTAGACGAGATTTCATTTCACTTGCATTTCAAGTATATTTTGACCCTATACCCACAGACGAGACTCTGCGTCCAGCTGGCAGAACTGAGAGACCTCCATTCTGCATCCCCAGTTGCTGTCACTCAGTTTAACCAGCTCTGGCTGAACATACTATTTCAGTACAGATGTAGCTAGGTACCAATATACTCTAATATCCCAGCCAACTACTGCCCAGTCTCAGATTTCACCTTTCAGAGGAAGACCATTGAAAAGTAGGTGACAGGCCAACTCCAACATCTGACATCCTTGGGTTCCCTGCACCCATCCATTCAGGACCAGACAGGGTTATGGTCATGAGTAAACGTGGTCAATGACCCTTCATGGCAATGGACAGAGGCCAGAAACCCCTGCTGATTCTGCTCAGTCTTTTCTTCATTTTGGATACAGTGAATTACAAGAATGTAGGACTTGGCAGAAGTGGCTGGAATTGCATTAGAGTGGCTCTGCTCCATTCTTTCTAGAGGGTGGTTATGGGCAGCCATTCCTTCTCCTTGAGAGGTCTTAGCTGTGAAACACCTTACAGCTCAATCATCATCAGTTCAACATTTATATGAAGTCCCTGGAGATTTCATGAAATAGTATGGGCTACACTAGCATCAGTTAACTGAATATACTTAGCTCTTTGGCTCCATTGTCACCTGA
Organism: Mauremys reevesii; assembly: GCF_016161935.1. Classification (NCBI taxonomy): domain Eukaryota; kingdom Metazoa; phylum Chordata; order Testudines; family Geoemydidae; genus Mauremys; species Mauremys reevesii. Next base: position 144,834,785 of record NC_052625.1, on the reverse strand, counting down.
GTGAGACCCCCTAGTCACGAGGCTTACCCAACATTTACAGAAACTGTGATTTGAGTAAAAGGCAGCTGGCTGTAAGTCAAGCCAAACTAGATGGAGATGATGCGTATCAGCAAAGATAAATACGTGTGGACCTGGCAACATCAATAACTCTTTCATCAGCAGAGACCATCTGCCTGACTACTGTCAATATGGTCCACAGTCTTTGAATATTACTACAGTCATTGCTGCTCAGACTGTATCATTAGTCAGAAGGACTTTCTTTCATCTTTGGCAGCAAAGAATGTATGCCCATTCCTCTCACATCTCAACTTTGTCCTTTAGGGTGGGATCCATGAGGGGACCTTAGGCATTACAATGCTGAGCATAATGATGCTAAAAAACCCAGGAACAACACTGTGATCAACAAAGCTGAGTTAGGTGCATCTATCTCAAATGGGAAGAGACAGATGCCTAAGAATGATGTCCACAAAAGCCAGTATGCAAGGCAGGGAATGGCCTAAGCTGGCCAGTAGGGAGAGATGCCAAGGCGATGGGTGGGTTCCAAGCCCCTCCCCTCTCCCAGAAATAGGTGTCTACATCCAGGCTGCAGGGAGGTGCTTAGATGTGCTTAGTGGTCCACAAATGGGCACCAGCTGCCTGGAGTCAGGGGTTTCTTGCAGGAAATGAGTCAGGCACCTGCTTCACACCACACGAAGTAGATGGAGGAGGATCACATCTTATAACTTGTGGGGCTCTCAGTCTCTCCTGTTGAAGCTAACTAATGAAAGTGTGAATGGAGCAGGGGGCTGGTCCCAGGGTCTCTCACCTCCCAGGTGGTGCCCTAACCACTGGGCTACAGATTCATTCTCGCTCGTTTTCTGACTATTTAACTATTCACAGTGGAACAGTCACTGGGCCAGAGACAGAGAGAGTTGAAATGATTTTGTGGCCCATTGGTTAGGGCACCCCCTTGGGAGGTGAAAGACCCTGGGTCCATTCTCCCTGCTTCAACCACTCATTATTTAGCCACAGTGGTACTGCTCAACAGGAGAGACTGAGGGGTCCCCACATAAGAATATCCCATAGCCAATGGTTAGGACACTCACCTAATAGTGGCAGATCCCTCTTCAAATCCCTTCCGCTCCCCAGGTGTAGGGATGTGGGGGGAATTGAACTTGTCTCCTACATCCCACATGAATGTACTAGCCACTGGCTAAAAGTTATAAGGTGGGCCCCTCCTCCTCAGTTTTGAATGGGACCCAATCCCGAGTTACACCTACTGGATTGGACCCCACATGAAACTTAGGCAGACAAATGCCTATTTCCCCTGGTATGTGGATAGCTCTTATGTGGTAAATAAGTGCCTGAACACATAGGTTGAGGCAGCAGTGCATGTGCCCAGAGGCACAAACATAAGCCCGATGGAACTTTTACTCTGAAAAAACTTAGATACGGAATGAGTTTAGGGATCTACAGCATTCAGTGGGAGTTTTGTGGTTTGCAGTAATACCAAAACTGGGACTTGGGCACATAAGACAGGGATTTACACAGCTAAGTTTTGGGTTTAGGTGCCTGAAAACTTTTATGGATCCCACACTTTGCTACCTCTAGATTTGCACAAAGCTGCACTTTGGACTATCTGTGAAGAACACTCAGAATTGTAACAGACCAAATAGCAGTTGGCCACCTGCTTAGTGAGTGAAGCTAGAGGGCGGAACCATATTCCACAACTGGTGTAGAGGGCCTGAGGCCTCTATTCTAACACAAGCTACTCCAGCCCAGACTTTTCAGCCCTTTTCCCTAGCCCCAAGAAAATCACTACTCAGACCCTGCATTATACTGCCTCCATCAGGCTAGAACAAACCAGTAGGCAAGCTTTATTCATGTAACGGAAATATGGAATATAGCAGGATCAGGATCAGCAAGGGAAGTTCGGTTTAGTGTAGATGAAAGTAAAATAGGAAGTTTCCATGGTTTAACACACACACACACGGAGAGATTTTCTTGAGTCTTTGACAATCTTCCCCTTAAGATATATCCAAATATTGAACAATTTATTAGTAGAAACTATATAATATCTTAGATTCTGAAATCATTTGACTAGCTGAAATAGAGACAAACATTGTGTGGAAAAATACACACTACTCGACTGGATTCATTAAACGCTAGTAATTTTAGCTCAGGTTAAAACATCTGAGCCCTTAACTAGAGCAAGGGCATAGCATAAATCAACAAAGTACGTTTCTAATAGAATTTGGCCTTGGGAAATTTTTCTACATATTCTTTCTGGATGATATTATTGTTTTTAGGGCGCTTATCTACTATCTTGCTGGGAACAACTATCTACTTTAATAAAGTGCCTAAAATATCGTAATAAACATACAGCTTATATCAATAGCATCAGATTTCCCCACATAGTATTGGTGTGTAGTTTAATTAGACGAAAGGATTATGGGAGACATTTGTGTAATGATGATTTTTTTAAAGGCAAACCATAGATCAAAGTTCATAGCTGCCAAATATACAACTTTCAAAATGAGCTCAAGTGCTGCTATTAATCATGGCTGCTGGGGGATTTGATGACAAAGATTACACTGCTGTAAAGGATACTGCTGTGCATCAGATTCTTGCAACTGTCATCAAATACTTTGCCAACCATTAACAGGTCAGGAAAGTTGTCCAGCATTTACTGCAGGTGCCTCTGTCACTACACTGAGTCAGAAAGTCTATGCAACAGTGAATAATAGCTAATAACATCCTAGGCAGGGATTCTGAAACTTTTTCATAATGTGGGCCATATCTTAGAGAGTGCCTCGTGGGGTATCTCCCCTCCCATTTGTGAATGTGCAGACCATCTCCCTCACATTCATAATCATATAATCTCTGTGGGCAGCTGCAGCAGTTGCTTACATAGGAATGTAATATTAGGAAAGTATTTCATGTATTTGTATATATGTAGTTTCTTTTAATGCAACTTAATAGCAGGAAACAACCAGGTGAGCCAGAACCATGTGACCAGCCAGCTCTCTCTGACCCATCAGCAAGTGCCCTGTGGTGGGTCACCATGGGCCTTTAGACCACACTTTGAGAATTGTTAACCTAGAGACCTGTAAACTGATACTGCTGCTGCTTTATACGGAATATGAGAATAGTACACTTTAGAAGTGGTGATTGTGCATAGTTTAGCCTACAAAACAGTCTAAAACAAGACAGAGTTTCTACTTAGCTATCAGTAGAAAGTAGATGTGAATGACACAATGTGCTACAAGAAATAACTAAAGATCCAAACCATAACTGCAGATTGGAACACTCATCAACCATTGGGAGAGTTCAGATCTGGGTCCAAACTTCACAGCTATGGCCAGCTATAAAAGGAGCTTGTCTGTATACTGGGCTGAACCAAAGCTGTATACCTGAACACCCTTGAACTTTGGGGAAGTTTGGAGATACATCTGGATGTGACTCTTTTGATTCAGATCCATCCATTACTAATAATATCTAATATCTAATAATACTAATTCTAAATCACTGCAAGTGTTTTGGTGACTAACTTACCAAATAATGGCCATTCATTCCGCAGGCCACTTCATAAATAAGAACTTGTTAACAGACCCGCTTCTCTTCCTAACACTCCAATTCCTTTTTTAATAATGTTTTTTAATAATGTTCATGGTAACAGTATAAACATTATAGGTAACATAAAAAACATTATAGCACTGATAATATAGCTTATATTAATAATAAACATAATATTACATGTAACATTATAGGTTACAACAGTAGAGCCTATAGCTAAAGCTATGTTGACTCTTTATTTATACTTAGACTTTCATTTACATATATACTCTTTAAACAAACATTGTTTTCACATGCTCTTAACTTTCTGAAAAAGTCTTTTGGGGCTAAAAACTTTCAATATTAGGTCTCAACCCGGAGGCAATTTTATTTTTCAGAAAGTTTGAGAGACTCCACTCATTCTTTTTTGACCTATAATAAAGTGAAAATAAATGTTTTCTTAGATTAACCCCCTCCGTGCACATTTCTTTATCTCCATCACAAAAATAGCTGGATTGTATGGGGAAAAGTTCCAAGTTGGGCATATAACTAGTCCTCACTGAGAAAGAATCTCTTGCTAAAGCTTTGGGCACTATTGTTCTGGGGTGGGATCTGCTAAGATTTATGAAGTCACCATCATCTCCTACATAACCTTATTAGGGCCAGATACTGACATATACTCACCTGTAGCACAAGAAGCCTCCTTCACTAGCACCGCCCCTAATGCGCATGGGCTGCTTAATTTGGGAGAGTGCCTACTGCCTTAACAGTGAGGTATTTATTACAGTTTTTAAAAAATATCAAACATAACTATCCACTAAGGGTATGTCTACACTATGAAATTAGATCAATTTAATAGAAGTCAATTTTTTAGAAATCGATTTGATACAGTCGATTGTGTGTGTCCCCACTAAGAACATTAAGTCGGCGGTGTGTGTGTCCACAATACCAAGGCTAGTGTCGACTTTCAGAGCATTGCACTGTGGTAGCTATCCCACATTTCCCACAGTCTCCGCCACCCATTGGAATTCTGGGTTGAGCTCCCAGTGCCTGATGGGGCAAAAACATTGTCACAGGTGGTTCTGGGTACATGTCGTCAGGCCCCCCTCCCTCCCTCCTTGAAAGCAACGGCAAAAAAACGTTTCTCGCCTTTTTTTCCTGGGTTACCCATGCAGAGGACATACCACGGCAAGTATGGAGCCTGCTCAGCTCGCTGTCAGCATATGTCTCCTGGGTGCTGCTGGCAGACGTGGTACTGCAGTGCTATACAGCAGCATCCCCTTGCCTTGCCTTGCCTTGCCTTGCGGACGGCAGACAGTGCAATACAACTGCTAGCCATCACTGTCATCCCATGGGTGCTCCTGGCCGACCTCGGTTAGGTTGGTCAAGGGTGCCTGGGCAGACATGGGTGCTCCTGGCCAGCCTCAGTGAGGTCGGTCGGGGGCGCCTGGAGAAAAATGGGAATGACTCCAGGTCATACTCTTCTTTAAGTTTCGTCTAATGGAGATTCAGTCCTGCCTGGAATATCATGCCAGCTGGAGGCTTCTGCCTCAGGCTGCTCTCCCAGTCAGCAGCACTGTGTGGTCACACCTACCCCAGCCTAGCCCTTGCTCCCATGGCTCATGAATCCTGGACAGTAGTAAGGAGCAGTTCAACTATAGGCTGAGCAAGTGCATAATGCTGGTAGAATGTGCCTTTGGACATGTAGACGAGCAGACTCACCCCTGCTGCGCCGCCTGCTGGTGACTTCCGGGAATTAGCTCGATTCAGCTGTGGAGGGCCCTCTGCAGGCCAGTGATCCGCCTGTCCTCTGGCCCCCATGTCCCTCCCAGGACCCAGTGCCCTTTTACCTGGGGTGCTGCCCCCTGGCAGAAACCCCTCAGTCTTAGGATCTCCCCTCTCTGGGAAACCCCCACACTCTATCCCCACCTTGCCTCAGTATATGGCTACTGCCAGTCATTTTCTAGCCCCATGCTCTGGGGCAGACTGCAGTATCAGCCTACTCATCCCTGGCAAGGAGGGTTTGGACCTGCTGCCTTAGCCTACCCCTGGGCTGCCCTCTGCAACCCCCAGTACCTATTAGCCCAATGCTAGGCCACAGCCTGGGGCTTTCCAGGCTGGAGCTCCCCAGCTCCTCTGCCTTTCCCCAACCCTGCTTCACTCAAGTACCTTGTGTCTAGCTCCCTGCAGCCAGGACCTTCTCCCTCTACAAACAGAGAGAGACTGGCTGGGCCTCTGGCTCACTACCTCTTTATACAGGCCAGCTGAGGCCTGATTGGGGCGTGGCCCAGCTGCAGCCACTTCCCAATCAGCTCATCTTAGTAGCTCCCAGCCACAACCTTCCCTCAGGGCTGTTTTAAGCCATTCAGGGCAGGAGAAGGATAAGCACCCTGCTACAGGATGTTTAAAAGTTCGCTGATGCAGTTTACTGACTCGGTTAGACCTCAGCAAAACCAATATTCCCATTGGTATTACTGCTTGCTGTGTGCTCCACAATATCTGTGAGAGTAAGGGGGAGATGTTTATGGAGGGGTGGGAGATTGAGGCAAATTGCCTGGCCACTGATTATGCACAGCCAGACAGCAGGGCGGTTAGAAAAGCACAGCAGGGCATCAGAGAAGCTTTGAAAACCAGTTTCATAACTGGTCAGGCTACGGTGTGAAAGTTCTGTTTGTTTCTCCTTGATGAAAGCCCCCCCACCTTGGTTCACTCTACTTCTCTGTAAGCCAACCACCCTCCCCTCCCGCCTTTGATCTCCGCTTGCAGAGACAATAAAGTCATTGTCGTTTCAAATTCATGCATTCTTTATTAATTCATCACACAAATGAGGGGATAACTGCCAAGGTAGCCCGGGAGGGGTGAGGGAGGAGAGAAGCACAGGGGTGGGGTAGTTGTGTGGGGCACCCCTGAGAATGGCATGCAGCTCATCATAGAAGCAGTATGTCTGGGGCTCTGACCCAGAGTGGCCTTTTGCCTCTCTAGTTCTTTGGTAGGCTTCATGCGGCACTGCTGTGGGTCCCTGTTATAACCTCTGTCCTTCATGCCCTTGGAGATTTTTTCAAATATTCCAGCATTTCGTCTTTTGGAACAGAGTTCAGATAGCACGGATTCATCTCCCCATACAGCGATCAGATGAAGTGCCTCCCATTCAGTCCATGCTGGAGCTCTTTTGCGATTCTGGGACTCCATGGTCACCTGTGCTGATGAGCTCTGCATGGTCACTGGTGCTGATCAGCTCGCTATGCTGGCCAAACAGGAAATGAAATTCAAAAGTTCACAGGGCTTTTCCTGTCTACCTGGCCAGTGCATCTGAGTTGAGAGTGCTGTCCATAGCGGTCACAGTGGACCACTCTGGGATAGCTCCCAGAGGCCAATATCATCGAATTGCATCCACACTACCCCAAATTCGACCCAGCAGGGTTGATTTCAGCGCTAATCCCCTCGTCAGGGAGGAGTACAGAAATCGATTTTAAGAGACCTTTAAGTCAACAAAAATGGCGTCATGTGGACGGGTGCAGGGTTAAATCGATCTAACACTGCTAAATTTGACCTAAACTCGTAGTGTAGACCAGGGCTAAGAGTTTCATTAAAGAACTGCTGCTGCTCTCTCTAGACACACTAGCAGCCATATTATTTTCAGGGAATAGCAAGGCAACAACTTTAAAAACAAACAAAAGAACCCCAAATATTAAATTGAACAGAAGTTAAACCAAGTGTGCTCTCTCTGGCTTCCTGATGCTCAATAGGAGTCTGATCCTGCACTCACAAAAGTCAGTAGTGAAGTTCTCATTGACTCCACTAGGGCAAGAGCAGACTCTTAATGGCAGACCTCCAAGGGAAGCAAATTCCTGAATAGAGAGCCTTCAGATAAATGCCTTCCTTCTAGTCCTTAGACATAGAGAGGTCAGCTGAGTCATTTTTCTTCATGAGAAATATATTACGCACTGTAATGGGGATAGGTTTTTTTTTCATTAGGCTAGTGGAAAATATTGCCTTAAGAACAGAAAAAAAACGCCTTTTTAAAAAACTTTTCTCCTTAAAAAAAAAAGGAGTGAAAAATCTCCAAAAAAATCTCTGAAATGAGCTGTGAGTGCAGCATCCGCTGGCTATTCTGTGGATAGTCTATCCTTATTTCAGTGTGAAAACGACATATGTAAGGTTTTTTTAAGATGTGGCTGTATAAACTGTGCATAGTATTCATGTAAGAAGAATTGCACGCCAGTTCTGGCCAAAAGAATGCTCCTGCTGAATGTAATACAACCAGGGCCGGCTCCAGGCACCAGCTTAGCAAGCAGGTGCTTGGGGCGGCCACTCCGGAGCGGGGCAGCAGGTTCAGGTATTCGGCGGCAATTCGGCTGAGGGTCCCTCGCTCCTGCTCGGAGCGAAGGACCTCCCGCTGAATTGCTGCAGATTGCGATCACGGCTTTTTTTTTTTTTTTTTGGCTGCTTGGGGCAGCAAAACCCCTGGAGCCAGCCCTGAATACAACCATAACTATCACACAATGAAAAGCACTTAACAGAAGAAAGGGGCATGATTTTGGTTTACCAGCTGTGGTGCCCCTAAAAAACAATTGGAAGTCAATGACCAAATGCCAGGAGATAAACTAAGTTACTTGTAGGAACTCTTCAGTCATGTTTCATTCCCCTCAACCATCCGCTGTTGTTGCTTATCATTTTGGTTTGTGGGCTCCTCAGAGGGAGGAACTGTGACATATATTTGGACAGTGACTATAAACCATGGGTACTACCATGCAAGAAATAATAACTTCTTTTAAAAATGTGTATGCTAGGATCCTTAGGTCCTGTTTGCCTGTCTGCCCCCATTCTTCCAGCAGCCTCCTGCTGCAGAAGTGAAGTGAAACCCAGCTGTTTGCTTTAAAGTTGGTGCATAATTTCTAACTGTTAAAGAAAGTCAGTGAGGGAAAAACTCACCTAGATGTGCAGCCACTGGAGCTCTAGCCATGCAGTCTAGTGGACTGTAGAATGTCAACCATTTCCCACACATTAGCTACTTAATTGCTGCAACCCCTTTGTGTGGTAGGTATTGCCTCCCCTCCACAGAAATTCAAAATGAAGTACAAATACACTAAGGCCAACATTTTTCAAGTGTTGAGTGTATATAGTTAAGCACTGAAGTGCTCCATTTTAGGTACTCAACTTTGAAATTTTCCACCCATCACATGATTAGGAGTAGGAGCCTCTCTCAGAGATGGGATTAGTCCTGGGTAAAATTTTCAAAAGTGAGTAAATGACTTAGGGGTGGAAGTCACAAAGGTATTTAGAAACGTAATGTCCATCCAACACCTTTGTGAATCCTACCCTTAGGAGCCTAAATCTCATTTTATCTAGTGACTTAGGCACCTAGGAGGCTAAATTTCTTTTAAACATAATGGAACTTCAGGTCCAGGTCCAAAAAAAAGCATTTAGGCTCCTAACTTCCATTGATTTCAGTAGCGAGGCAAGGTGGGTGAGGTAATATCTTTGGATCTCTTTCTGTTAGTGAGAGAGACAAGCATTCAAGCTTACACAGAGCTCTTCTTCAAGTCTGTGCAAGCTTGAAAGCTTGTCTCGCTGACCCAGAGAAGTGGGTCCAATAAAAGATATGACCTCAACATGGCTAGAGCAGAACAGCATACATTGATTTCAATGGAAATTAGGAGCCTGAATATTTTTGTGGATCTGGGCCTCATGCACTTTTCAAAAGATTACCCTTTGTTTAGGCACCTAAACTACACGGCCACTCTTTGTAGCCAAAGGTCATGCTAGCTGTTCAGAGTGGTAGCTGGCTCAGCTGCAGGCTATTAGCTGTTAGGAAGCTTATTCCAGCATCATCTGTAGTAGCCTGCGAAGTTCTGACCCCAACAGCTGTGAACTTGATCTGATGTCTTCCCAAATCTCAAAGGACTGATGGATGGGAGGGAGCTGTGACTAACCTTTGATCAGTGACAAGCTTTCAACCTGAGTTTACATGTTACCACACTATCTTTACAAGGAAAGAGCTAGAAACTTATTTTTATACTATGGCCTAGAGTCTTGTCCCTCAGCTCAAGAGAGCACTGGCTTCACTTTCAGCATGGCTTGAAGACATCCCTCATCTAGACCTAAATCTTCTTACAAGGAAAATGGCACATTAGGACAAGTTTTCAGTTGTCAGATTCCACTGGATCCAGGGTCCACAGGACCATTCTCTCCTAGCTATTTTTAAAGCCACTTCTGTACCTAAGTGTGAACAAAAGCTGATCACATAAGATTTTATTCTGGCTGGTTTTCCTTCTCATTTGTTTAGTAACACTGGTAAAAAGTATTTAAACCAAGCTGCGGAGATTTTATTCACCAGTCACTCAATGACAACCTCAATGAACACTTGTTAAAAGAGTATGTCATCTCTTTGGCATGATAATGTTTTGAATTACTTGCATGAACTGATTAATGTGTCTGAAAACAAAGCAGGACATGTATGTTGATCTAGCACTGAGCAGATTAAATAAAGTACCATATAGTCAACTTTGTGACATATACACAGACAAATATTGTACCTGAGCCTTCATGTGAATAAATTCAGAGCCCAGCTGGCAAGCTAATACATGTTGTCAATGTAGTTTAAAAGGAAGTCTAAAAAGACTAGCAATTCTCTCTCAATTACACTTATTTAATTGAAATCCACACTTGGACTCTAAACTAAATCTGAATAATCATCTATAGAAGTTCGAGGGAATATTCAGACAAGCAGAGTGACAAATTCTTTTAATGTCCAAGTTGCTACATAAATTAGTAAAGCAAGTTACTCTGCAGCATTTAAAAAAAACCACTACACTCCTACAATATAAAGAGCAATTAGGTCCACTATATTTACATGAAAACTTTAATATGGTTATGAAATCTCAAGGCTCCTTCTAGTGATGAAAAACATTTCCATTGATGAAGAGCTCAAAGTAGATCTTTACTGGAACTAACTCCAGCATTATGAGATTAGAGCTACTCCTTCCTCCCCTAGTTGATATGAGCAGTTAAAGTCTAAAACATGGGGACTGGTTCTGCAGTTCTTATAGGGGAAATATTTTTTCTATAATCATTATTTGTTTTCCATCCGTGTACCGCCAGATCTGGCCCCCTTATGACTGAACTCTTCAGGCCTGATTCTCTGTTTCATCTTGTATCTTGCATAGTCATTTGCAACAGTGCCCAAGTGCCTGTAAGACATCACCATTCTGATCTGGTAGCGTTTTGTACCCACTTTGCATTGATTACCCATGTGGTATAAAATGGCACCACCACACACAAAAGTATTTTCAGAAGTGTTTGTTTGCATGCCTGTCAATTAGCAGCATGGTACAACCATTTAATTATGCTCATTCTTAAAGACTTTGAAATCAATGTATTTTGGCATTTAGAATATGCAAAGCAAACACTGTGGCTGAAGTGAGAGCATGGGGAGAAATTCTGCAGGGTACTAAAGCTCTCACTGAAGCACTTGGTAGCAGGCAAGTGTTAATTTCCTAGATTTGGTTGATAAAGAGAGGCTGAGGTTATCTCATCGCCACATTTTTTGGAATCCATTCAGGTATGTTGAGTTAACAGGGGTCTGTCACTAGCTAGTCAGCCTTGCAAGCTGCTCATTCTTGTGTTCCAAAATAAAAACCTCCCTGTTCTGCTGTCACTATTAGAATCTTCATGTGCTCAACATTTGTCATGGCCTTCACCTTCACATGACAAGGGGGCTCTCCAGCAGCTAGTTAAATTTAAACACACAAGAAATGTCTGCTGGTCGAATGCTCCCAAACTTGTTGTATAACTCGGAGCACCCTATGGTAAGTTTCTTTGTTATTGTTGAAGTCGTGGCCAAAACCCCCCAAAAACCCTTAAGTTTCCAAATGTAACAAAAAGTTTTAGATACACACTTTAATATAATTTCTGTGACATTTTCATAAAATACAGATATATAATTATAGAGATAATGCATATATAGCATTTACTATATTGATAAAAAGCTAGTCTTTGCCATGACACACCAATAACTATTTACAATATGAACTGAAGTTCACGGAAGAAATGTTTCAAGCAATATTGTGAGATTATAAGATTAAAAATAACGAAGAAAAAGCAACCAGTAAATGGTACTGAAAAATTCCCAAATTACAATGCAAATACTATCTCCACACATTTGCGCACGTGCGCACGCACACACATGCTACAATGCAATGCAAATATTATCTCCGCCCACACACACAATCCTGCAGTCCTTATTCAGGAGTTTCCCCAAGTAAGGTCTTGCAGGATTTCACACACCAGCCCCTCCTCCCCACAACCCCATTAAGATGGCACACACTGTATGGAGAATTCTCCCACTTATCCCTTTCAAACAAAAAGTACAGAGAGTATGACATCCATTTAAAGCTTTGCATAATGACAGGATTTCAAATATTTTGTTAGGACAGGGATTGCCAGACACAAATATCTTGCAAATTAAATTGTCATAGCTCCATTGATTTCGCACTTGCTGAAGAGCTGTCCCTTGCCGACTGTAATTTAAAGGCATTTTATAAAGCTGTATTTCCTTATTTTAGTATGAACTTTAAAGACAAAGCATGGGCGGGAGGTAGAAAAAAGAACACATTGTACTGCTGGTACTCTTCATTAGGGGATCTGTCTGAAAGGATACGGATGGGCTGACACCAACCCCCACAATCTATCTAAGATACTTACATGCCCCCCCCATTACCGTAGTATCTGAGTGCCTCACAGTCTTTAACGTATTTCTCCTCACAACACTCCTGTGAGGTAGGGAAGTGCTATTATCCTATTGTACATGTGGGAAACTGAGACACGGAGAGGCTAAGGGCTGGATTTTGAAAGGTATTTAGGTGCCTAGTGGGATTTTCAAAAGCACCTGTTAGGTGCGTGATGCTTTTGAAAATCCCACTAGGCACCTAAATACCTTTCGAAGTCTGGCCCTAAGTGACTTGCCCACTGTTACACAGAATGTCTGTAGCTAAGGAAGACCTTGAACTCAGGACTCTGAGGCAAGCATCCTACACCTCCCTTATGTCAGGGGGAGGAAGAGATTGTTTTTCCTCCCCTTCCATCCCCAATGAAAACATATTAGCTATAATGAGTATTTCTTAAAATGTAAGCAACTAAGTTATTGTTTGCTAGAAAACAGACAGTGGCCCTGAGAAATGCAATGAGCTACTTTTGTTTAAATCTAAAACCATACAACTAAGGGCTTTGTTTTCATTTGCACTATGTCACTTTACACTGCTCTGGCCATAAAAAGTATTTAAATAACATTTGCACTCGCTTTAAGTTGTCTTTATACTACCCGAGTGGTAGCATAGGAGGCTTAGTGTAAAAAGAATGAGGCCTCCAATCTTTAAAGATTAAAATCTGTTCCATAGTTTATAAGATCTAAAATCTGACAGGTGTGTAGATCAGAATGCATCTCCAAACGTGCAGCTGAGCAACCATATTGATCGCAATTAGGTTGTGCTGGTGTAACTAAGGGCAGAAGTTTGCCAGTAATCTTCCTTTTGTGACAAAAAAAGACATTTCACTGTGAACAGATCTCTGTACTTAGAGACCAGCTAAAAGCAAGTGAACTGTTTAAACTCCATGGAGAAGAGTGAGAAACAAGGCAGTAGCAACAGAAAGGAACAAGAAAGAAAGAAGACTCCCACCGGGATGGAAATAGTAGACTGTAGGTGCCATGCTAAAAACCTTAAGCACAGTACTATGGAAGTTGTCTATAGCCACCCTGTTCCAAATTCCTCCTGGTTACATGGGCATCTTCTCTGACTTCATTCTACTCCTAGTAGCACCCATGTATCTGAGGGCAGAATTTTGGTCACCTGTCTAAATTGGGCCTAAGTACCAGCACAGACAACTCCTTTGTTAGGATTCTAGGGCAGGCGGTAAATTTGCCCAGAAGAAGAGTAAAATTGATAATGGAATTTCTCAGCCTGTTAACTCAATGGGCAACATTTTAAAAGACTTAAAGCTGCATTTTCTTTATAACCAATCAAAGATTCATTAAAATAGTCTATTCTCCAGCAAAATAATTTAAAATAGAAAATATCTCTGGAAAACACGTATGGAAAAAAATGTATCAAGTCTTTGCCCTTGACAAAAATGAATCTCCCCAAAAATTAACTCTGCACAGAGGAATCAGACAAGCTGATCTTTCCACTGCTTGTTTTAAATTACTCTTATCACCACAATTTGGATTTGCAATATTTGTTTTTTAAATGATGTGACAACATCAGGTGAATCTTGCCTAACATTGAAATATCCTAATAAGAATGCCATGTCACTGACAGGCTAGAAACAGCATAGCATGAGAAGGAAAGCTATTCTTTCCATTTACTTTGTAGATAATCCATAGCTAACCTCCTATTTTAGACTGAACTCTGCATGCTTAACACTTGAAGTCCAATTAACTATTGTATCTCTTATAATAGAGAAGAAAATTGTACTATGTGTTTGCTGCATCAGCTCAGCACTCGATGAACACTGCAGGGAAATTTGCTAGTTCTGTAGGAAATGTGTTTTGTTTTTATTGTTTAATTCAGACCCAAGTGTCATGTCATTCTTTAAAGGGCTAAGAAAGGGGGAGGGCAAAAGGGGAGGAAGTCCTGCTTAATTTGTTGCATATGTTCCAACGTGTTATACAACTAAGTGTACATCCCAGAAAACTAAATGGACTGTGCCACAATGCAGAACTCAAACCAGAAAACAATCTGGCCACAAGCAAGTCAAATGATTCAGCGAAGCTTCCTCTCATATTATATATACACTTTACAAGCTACATTGTGTCCTTTCATATTTCAAGAGAAATACATCGTAGACACCAAACATACTGTACTTTTCCTTAAGAGGCTTCATCAAACCATATGTGCAGACACTTGAGATGATGACAGTGTTAAGCTTCCTAGGGTCCTAGAGTCAAAGAAATTCTGCTGCCCCCCGCTGCTAAGTAAGTGAACTCCTTCCACAGGGGGCAACATCTGCCGATCAGTCATGGTTCCACTTGGTGAGGACCCCAAGAAACTTCCTTGGGAAGAAACAATTTTCTCAGGACTGGCAGCCAGTTTGGGGGATGTGGAGAAGTTATATCCATACAAAGCACAGGGACTGTGTAGTCTAAATGTATTATAAGAGCCTTGGTGGGTTTGATTAGTGGTGAAGGCATTGCTTGATGGGGATGGCATGATGTACTGAAGCTGTGGCGACATCCCTGATATCTGCATAGATAAACCAGTTTGTGGGCAGCTGAATGCATCACCGTCATTGCTCGTCATGGACATGTTCACAGTTGTGCTACTTGACACACCCACATAAGAGGGAGTCCTTGGGGGTGCAAAGGTCTCACTGGTTTGGTTTGTGAGCCTGTTGTAGGTTTCAGCCAGAGAAGTGCTGTATCTGTTAAGGGTTAAGCCTGAGCGGGCACAAGCCGTATAGTCAGCTGGAGCGAGGCTACAGAGCTGGCTAGTGTTGGGACCCAGATGGAAGGCAGGAGAAGAGCAAGGGGACCCAGGTAAGAGGTGAGGGTGGGTAGATGGAACTCCATTGCCAGGTCCCTGGAGTAAAGTAGAGGCGCCTGCATTTCCTGGAAAAGAATTTTAAAACATAAATAGCATACCAGAAAAGGTTAACGTCTTAGACTGTGTTTGATCAGCAATTGAAACCTGCGCTCTCCTGGTACTAAACACGATCATTTTGGTACAAAGATTTTTATAAATGTTACAGATATTATCCCTTCAAAATACACTAACTAAATACGGAATACAAGTTGGGACTGTGCAACCCTCCATACACCCAAGGTTACATCAAGGTTTGTTCTCCTATCGCACAGTTTAGTTATTTCAGTAGACACAGGAAGCAAATTGTCACGGCCGAGGCTCTGGTGTTGCAAATTTCAACTCAGAATGTATCTTAATTCAAAATTATGAACCCTAGAAGAGTTTGACCTGAATTATTTATAACCGGCCTGCCCTTTGGAGTACATTTATAGCCTCGGGCTCAGTATGTGTTACACATTCCACTCTGTGCCTGATCTACAGAGGATAGGAGTCTGCTACAGCTAGGGAAGTAGCCCTTAAAGTTTAGCTCAAGCTGTAGAGGCTCAAGTGTTGAAATGATTCTATGAAAATCAAGGCAGAATATTATGAAGCATTGCCTTATTTTTAAATCCTGATCATACAGCTATGTATAGACATGTCTGTACTATACAATTTGTTGTAATCCGAAAGCCTGTGTTATTTCTGAACCACATACTTGAAGAACACAGGTGGGGAAATGAGTCGGAAAAAATGCAATAATTAATACAGCCCAAGAGAGCTCTCAAGACTCCGAGAGTCTCCCTAGCTGCAGGAGAGCTTCCTGTTCTTAGTGGGTAGATCTCCCTCAGAAATGACCACATAAAGCTGATTTTGGCTTTCTGTAATTACCTAAACCAATGGCCCTTAGAGGGAGGAATCTACAACTCTTCCCCACTCAAGAGTCATATATGACAATTGGATAGCTTGGGAGTGATGTGAAGAAACACAAAGCAGTTTTTTCCCCAACAAAATAGTTTTTCAAGACAGATATATGAGTAAAAATACCAGATTACCAGTGAACTTTGCCTGCCTCCTCTTGTTCTGCCCACAGTCCACTGCATCGACTACCACCAGGCACTATGAGACACTCGCAATCACAACTTAAAATGTACCTATTTTTTCTCTCTGGCTGTGTCAATGTGCCCCCAATGTGGAGACAAGGTCTAACAATCAGGATACCATTCAGCAAAAGGATAAGTCTCAGCTCTGTAGTGGAGCTACCAGGCAAGGAGACAGAGGTATATTAGAACTAAAATGCTGCCATAAACCTAGCTTCCATTCTCACCATCTGTGAACAGCAATTGTAATTTCCACAGCCTGTGTGACCACCAGAGAAGGGAAGAGGAGAGAAACCAGAACTGTGAGTAAGTCATATGTGAGAAGCAGGACGTTTATTGATATGAGCACCCTGCTTTCAAAACAGCACTGTTACTTAAAAGTAAATAGGTAGGGTTGATCTGCCTCCAGGATAGATGAGCATGGTAAGCAAGCAGCATAAACTTCCTTTGGGGGCTTATGTACTCAAGTATGTCCATAGTATGCAATCAGCTTTCTATGGCAAGCCTTCTCTCTCTCTCTCTCTCTCTCTCTCTCTCACACACACACACACACACACACACACACACACACACACACACACACACACACACACACACACACACACACACCACTAGCCTTGCCAGAAGTCAGCCAACCTGTCTGAAGTTTCACATGTACGATATTATGCTGGCATTGAGCTATTCTGGAAAGTTTGAGGCAAATAAAGTTGTGTGTTTTGGAAATCTGACGATTTTAAAAAAAAAGGGAAGATGATTTCACTTCTTGAACACTCTCCTAGCCTTTTTTGGCATTTTGTAACTCAAAATGGCTTGGCACAGAAACTCCAATTTTGTGTTTGGCCATGGCAAGGATTGGTGCCCAGGACTGTTTTTTTTTGTTTTATTAGAAGGTGGAGGAGGAAAGAGGCTAGTTATTAAAAGTGGTTTCTACGTATACTAGAGGCTCTGAGGATTTATTAATGCTTCCTGATGTGGATGAGACTGTCACAAAGGTTGAGGTGAGGGGGCATGATTGCAGTCAGGCAAGCACGTGGCATGTATGGGGAGGCACTGAAAGCAGCTAAAGAGATCTGGTTTGGGTGGGGAGGGATGAGACACACACTTGAACCCACAGAGAGATGGTTTGAGGTCCAGAGAGTGATCTGCCTCTGCTCAAGAAGTTCCACTTTATGTGCCCCCCTCCTCCACATAGCTCTCCCCCAAAAAGGGGTGTGGCCTACACAGCAGGCCAGAGACAGCCACATAGAGAGAGGCAGTCTCTAGCTCTTTGCAAAGCCTCCTGGAGTCTCTAGGCAGTTGCTGAGCAGTTCTTATGTTTTTCAGAATCTAAGGAGTTTCTCCAAGGGAAAGTTAGTGTTAAATTTGCCAATATCTATGAAATACTTCAGCACCCTCCCCCAGCCCATCCACACTTTTTTAAAGAAAACTAAAACCACACACAAGAGAGAGTCTGGAAATGCATGGTGAAAGTCACCTATAAATGAACTCTGCCCCTGCATCTCTGCCCAAGAGCAGCCAAGACCCAGAGACCATCCAGTCCTTAATAACTCACATCTTCAGCCACATTAGTGGCATTAAAATCAGGAACTGACTTAACTTGATAACTTTACTCCTGTAGAAAAATGAAACGTCCGCTGCAGCAGCATTTAAACTGAAGTACCCTCACTTATACTACCCTATCACAAGCTACTCCTGTCGACTTTTAAATTATCACCCTTATGCAGTCATTGGAAAGAGTCGGCTTTCTACTTCTTTTCTTCAAAGGGTACCACTCTCAGGACAATCCTCCAGACATATGGAATTTCAAATGCAAGTGTCATGATACTGAAAGATATACAGCTCAAACCTCAGAAAGGCTGGACCAAAAGACAGACAACACATGCAGCAAAACGTTAGAGTAAGTGGGAAGACATGCATAGCATAGACACTTATCGCATAGACACAAGGTAGATAGCCACAAAATACAGCCTTTAGAGTCTATGAAAACCTCATTTAGCAAGAGTCCTTCACCAGACTATCTCCATTTTACAAGTAAGGTGTAACAGGTGTACAAGAGATGAAGCAGAATGGAGCAAAATTATGGTAGTTTGGGTGATCTTTACTATGCACGTCCATATTTATTTTAAGTGTAGTCTTTATTTTGAAATTTCTGGCTAATATTTTGGGTTTATTTGAGAGAACCTCAGTACTTTTCTTAGGGCTCCCCCACTTCTTAAAATATTCTCAACTTCAGTTCCAGCTTAATGAACGTTTGTTGTTATTGTTGTTTTTTGGGGGCAGGGTGAGGTTGGTTAGGGATTTTGTGCTTAGTATACATATTACTCTGGATTAATGTATTTGCAAGTTTTAAAGGCTTAATCCTTGGTGAAAAGCAAATTAAGTACTGGAGAAATGTTCAAGTTAATACATAGCTGTGACAGTAATAGTATATGACTCCCTTTTTTATGATTACTGACATAATGTTGTAGAACAGTGAATTTACTGAACCATTCTGTACTGGGTTTTAGAAGCTACAATAATAGAATTCTTTTGTCCTGTTCATTGCAAACCTGGTTAAATTAGCTTATTTCTCTCTGAAAATAAAAATCCCATCATCTGCATTTAGAGTTAAGCTTAGTTTTTCTGTAAGTGATACACAAATCTAGTTTTTCATAAGGAGTGGTAGCACAATTTTATTTTTAGACATTTTGGTTTTTTTCAGGACTACAAATAAGATTATTACCTTGTTTGGGGATCCCGGGTATATCTTCAAATGTAAGTGTCCTCAGTGAAGGTCTCCAGAATGCATAGGACTCCACTAAAGCTTCCAGTCCCATTCTAAATAGAACAAAAACACCACTATGTGAAAAGAATGATCTGTATTTGGCTTGTCACTTTTTGTAGCTAGTTCATCACTCAGTCTCACACACACTGTATGTTTCAGGAAAAAAAATATTTTTAGAACAATGTTTCTCAGACTCTGGTCCATGGACCACCAGTGATCTGTAGTGAATGTGCTGGTGGTCACGGAGAGCTGGCTGGTCCCACGGTGCTGGCTCTTCTTGTTTCCAGCTGCTAAATCACTTTTTAAAAACTGCTAGCAGTACCTTTAATAATTTCCTAATAGGACTTTTCCACATAAGTCTGATTGCCAGCAGGACGATCTGCCATCTCACATTAGAAGGAAAGTGATCCATAAAACAACTTCTGTTAAAATGTGATTCAACACTTGTGCGTACAAGATGGGTGACTCGTGGATGTGCTGCTCTTTTTGAGCCTGTTACTTGGCGCTATTGGGTAAAAAATATCTTGATAAAATAGCTTCAAGAGTTTTCTCTCAGCCTTTATAAGTTTTTGAATGACAAATAGAAATAATTGTCTAACCAGACATCACATTGGATGTGCCACATACATTTATATAAACCAATTTGATCTTATACCTATATAAAGGTCATTCTTTTTGTGCCACGAATTCACAAGCAATGCTACTATGTCAGCACCCTGGTATAATTTTGCTGCTAGTTTTGATTGCTACACTCATAAGGCTTGTTAAGTGTCGACATCGAGCACATACCACAAACAAATGCTTGCCTTTGAACAGCAACACTCTGTAAACTGGAAATATGCAAACAGTCCGATTTGAGGCAATCCACATTCTCTTCTGATATTGCTTTTTTCACACTGCAGTTCCAGCAGGATCACAGATATGTTGCAGGAAACAGTTATAAAGTATTTATTAGCTCAACCTGGACTAAAACATAGCCTTCATTTTCTGCAGTAATGGTGACTTTTCACTTCTAGTTAAAGTGGAGATAAAAGCCACCTCCTGGAGGAGTGTAGCCAAGGCGATAATTTATACAAGATGCCTTCGAACAATTTCCACATTTTATCACCACCCTAATTTATACTATTAAATGGCCAAGTTTATTTAACAAAACAGTTATGTTTTTCCTGAAGTATTTAAAGAAAAGAAATTTTGGTACCTTCCTAAGGAAACGATTTTTATAGGGTCAAACCTAAGGCCTAACTGAAGAATGAAACTACTCTCAGCACATAAATTGTGTTTCACTTTGCAAAAGTACAGAGGGTGCTTTTAAAGGACAAGGCTACTGATCTTTATAAAGCAGCCTGTGAGACTGTAAATGACCTGAAAGGGAATATTTTTAATTAAACAGAATTGTTTTATGTAGTGTGACAGGGCAAGGTTATTGCAGCACAGTATACAATTAAAATGAATCCAAAAGGAGAATACAATGACACCACAGTACTTTAACTTTCGGTACAGACTATAATGCCTATGTAAAAGACATACTATAGAGTGCTGTAGAAAATAAAGCCTTTACATTTAGATTCTTCAAAGAAAAGAAAAAAACTTGCTGCAAAAGGAATCGAAAATATGAACCACAATCCCAAATGTATTTGGCCGTGTCCTTAATGCGTGTAAGTCAGCACAGGACTATTGATTGCAATGGAGCTACATCAGTTTGTAGCAGCTGAGGATGTGCCCCTTCTACAGTAAACTTCCTTATTGCAACAAAAGGGCGTTTAGATTTGTATTTAAAGGCAGAATAAAACCATTTACAAAGAGGCCCTCTTCAGTGGAATAGCCTCACATTTCCATCGTTCTGAATGACACTTTTCATTTAACATCCACACAAAGAGAATTTAATTATGGTTTAAAACAAAAACAACTAGGTCCCAGTCCAGAAACAGGATCTGTGTGGCTGGGCCCCTGCAATCACACAGAAGCTGAGGAAAGTCAATGGAGCTCTATCCATGCAAACCCAGTTGCAAGACTGCTCTCTAACTTATCCCCACCTTTGGATTTCAAAGCGCATCCCATCTTCCAAGGGAGTCTGTTGGAACATAAAGGGTGAAATCTGGCCCCAATGAAGTCAGTAGGAGTTTTGCTATTGATTGCAGTGGTGTGAGGATTTTCTCCAAAGGCTTCTGTGCAGGGATTATTTATTTTGGGGCATTTGACAGCCCCAAGAATAGTGCAGGTGCTAAAGATATATCAAATATACCATCAGATGGTCATTGAAGGAGTTCAGAAGCACATCGGGTGAATTTCTCTCTCTTATTAAATATATAGCATGGCATTCAGCAAATTGAATTTGCTTCTTCCTTAACTAACTCTATCTGGAAGTTAGTTGTTTACTCAATTCTAAGATAAAGGACTAAGTTCACCAAAGCTTTTCCAGACCTGAAGAAGAGCTCTGTCTCTCTCACCCACAGAAGTTGGTCCAATAAAAGATAGTACCTCACCCGCCTTGTCTCTCTAATATCCAGGGACCAACATGGCTACAACAACACTGCAAACATAAAATCGCAACTGACATATTCAGGCACAACTCCCTTCTGCCAATGGAGTGGTGCCTATTTTGACCCAGGGCTGAGTTTGGCCAATTATTTCTAATCAGGAAAACCCTTAATCCTTGACAGCAGCAAGTGCTTGGTGTGAAAGTCTAAGATACTTTGTAGTAGATTCCTATCAGTCATCTCTCCCCTTGTATTATTAGTATTTATTATTAGTAGTATCATAGCACTAGGGCTTCTGCCCTAGTCATGGCCCAGGACCCCACTCTGCTAGGTGCTGTAATGTTCATCTCCTCCTCTCCCAACATCATCCATTTAAAAAAATACTAATTTGCTCTCCAAAAGTAAATCTGAGTTCTTCTGCGATTTGCTGTGAGCCCAAAATGATCTCCAATGCTTCACCCTTCTACTAAAATAGAAGCTAATAAACTGGCAGCCACACACTGAACATTTTTACTGACACAGTTTGTTCTCTTCTCTGGAAGGTCAGGTCATAAATACAGCACTTGTAGGAAACAAAATGCAAAGTGGTCACTGAAATTACTGCACCATATGCAATACAATTAAATGCTTTCTTTTTCAGGTGGAAGGGTTTAGTATGCAATTCATAAAAGAATCACCATTCAGACAGTGTGCAAGTTTTCTTTTCATGTTCTACGTTGATAAGCTGCAGTGTATATTAGTACATGAATCAAGTTAAACAGTGAACCTTCAAGGTTGTATACTAGTCATTACATGCACAGAATTTAGGTTTAATTCTATAACTCTAGGGCTAGGACTGGGACACCTAGTTCTTACAAGCTTGAAAGGTCTGTAAGAACAGAAACCCCTTTTTGTGAGCATGGTAACCATTCTTTAAAGCCTTTAACAAATTGATTTTGTCACTGCAGACAAACCATTATTCCAAAGCTTACCTGTTACGTCCAGAATCTCTAAATCCTTTGGCAAATGGATTCCTATCAATCTTCAATCGAGTGATCTGTAAAGATAATAAAATAAAGTGATGGCAAAACTTCCACCAATTCAGTTTAAGTGATATGCATAGCAAATTTACCCACCAAACCTGAGCTGTCATTGGAATTTTCCATTTTCATTCTGTTTAAGAATTATAAAAAATCAAGTAGATCTTTCTTCCCATTTGCAGGTTGAATGTGTTTTTCTTTTTAACACAATAAATTAAGACCTAATCCCACAATCGTTCTCTGCATACATCCCCCAAGGAAGTCAATGAGTGTTTATTTTACACCCAGGCTGGCTGGGATTCTTGAAAGAAGTTGTCTGGAAAACATTGCTTCTTCAACTAAGACAGTGCATAGCCTCTTTGTCTGTGACAAAGTTACATAAGATATATACAGGTAGAGAAGGAGATGTTGAATGAGAAAGATTTCTGTTAAGCAGCTATGATCACATGTACATACTATAAACACACGAAAATAAAATACTTTTATATTGCATCATTAAATCCTTTTGCTATCTACTTTCTGAAGAAAGTAGGCCATGAATAAGCACAAACTTTATATTTATATATACAAACATATATACAAACCAAAACATAATTGTGCTAAATTATTTAGAATGAATATAATGTTACTATATTAAATATGATGTCATTGTGTGTTATACTTAGACAAAGTGACTAGTGCAGAAGACTAGGAATCGGGCAACCTGGGTTTTAATTTTGTCTCTGCAGCTCACTGTGTGAATTTGAATAGGTTGTTTATGGGCCAATCCTGCTCCTTTAAAAGTTAATGAAAGCTATTAATTACTAAATTAAAAACTAACTTCCTCTTTGACAACCTGGGGACATTAATACTTGACTAACATTGGAAACTGTTTTGAAATCAGTGAGTGATAAGCACCTATGGGATTTTCAGAAGTGCCTATGTACCTATCTGCATTTTTAGGCAGAATATCTTTAAAAAACTGGCATTCAGGCTATGTCTACACTACAGCCTATGTCAGCAAAATGTATGTCGCTCAGGGATGTGAATATTCCACCTCCCCGACTGACATAAGTTCCACCAACATAAGCGCTAGTGTGCACAGTGCTATGTTGGTGGGAGAGTGTCTCCTGTCGGCATAGAGCATCTTAAACAGACATGCTGCAGCGGTGCAGTGGTGCCACTACACTGCAGCGCTGTACATGTTGACATGGCCTTAGTCTCTTTGGCCCAGATCCTCATAGGTATTTAGGCACCCAACTCCCATGGGAACTGTATCTCAATCCCTATCTGTAAAACAGGGATAGAACTTCTTATGTCCTGTTTATTTAAACTGCAAGAATTTCAGGTCAAGAACCATCCCTTACTATGTACAGTGCCTTGCACACCGGCACTCCTGTCTCAGTTATGGCATCTACATGCTACAGTAATATAAAAAGCTATTAAATATTTAGAGTACTAGACAAATGCCTTATTACTAAGTGGTGAAATAAAAGTTTATCTTTTTCTTCTCTTGTACTTGTCTGATGTATTCTATAAAGCTAGTAAAACATTAACAAGAAAGCCAAAGTTACCTGTTGATTCTGGTATGCTGTTACAGTAGTGAAAACAGTTTCAGGAAAGGAGAATGCTTTGACGCCTTCTCCTGAAGGAATGGGCTTGACTGGAGACAGATCATCACCACAGTCTTTACGAATGACATGGACGCGAGGCTGGTATTTGTGCATAGAATGAAGGATAATCTATACAAATGAAAACAAAGAAAAGGTAACATTTATTAGAAAGGATGCCCCACTATTTCAATGCTGGTAGCATTTTGGAAAAAGATTATGGCATGTGTTGCTTATCATGCAATCTCCTGGAAATTAAGTTTTCTATAACTTATAATGGGTCTCATTACAGTAATCTAATCACTATATACTTACAACATTGACATCCCTAAGCATTCAAAATTCATGAGTGAGGAACTTAAAAAATAATGAGTGGTGAAATGCTGGCCTCACTGAAGTCAATGGGAATTTTGCCATAGACTTCAGTGGGGATGGATTTCACCATATGAGATTTTTAAAAAATATCAGTTTGCTTTCTGGATTTTGAAACTTTAAGAAAATATTGAAAATGCTTCAAGTATGGTGGTGGTGGATTTGGCTGGTAGGTTTTTGTGACCATAAGGGCTAGAAACATAATTTGTTGGGATTTTATTTAAAATGAAAGCTGAGATTCTCATGACTCCTAGAGCAGTGGCTTTAAGAAAACCACCAAATGTCACAATTGCAAACGTTAGCAACTGTGTATTTACAGTATGTAAACAGATACAAGGAGCATTACTTATGCGGGAATAATAAATACACCCACCACAATATACACGTGTCAATTTAGGAAAAAGAACAATTCCCTTTACTAAGGATTTAGGCCCTGATCCGATAAAAATCTTATGAATATCAGTGCCTCAAATTAAAGACATCCATAATCGTTTGTAGGATTGCAGTGGTATTTCTACATTCCGAAGGAGGCTTAAAACATAGATCTGTCCTTATGTTTTATTCCATTTCATTAAAGATAAACACCCTTTTAATAAAGATTTCTTTTTTAAAAAATCAGAAGCTTGGCAACTTTTGGAAGGTCTAATCAATAAATAAATCACCAGTCCCATAGCTACTGGCTTGCAGAAGCTTTAATCAAGATTCAAGAGCAACCTTTTTTAAATTTCCTGCTTCTTTAGCAGCCACAGAGTGCTTATGCAATCAGGCATCACAACATGGAGCCTTTAACTTCACCCAGCCTGAATAATGCCAAATACCATGAAACCTCATTTATCCAAATGAAATGGGGGACATTACATTAGCTTGGATAAATATGGGTTGACTAGGCAGAGTACTTTTTAATACATTTAGTCCTGGCTGGGGAACATGATCCTGTTTTGGATAAGCAAAGTTTCTGGATAATCAAGGTTTTCATTTATATTGCAACTGGGCTTTTTGACAATGACATCAGAAGAGCTCCAATAAATGACTTCAGGCAGTCCCCTATGGATAGGGCCCTACCAAATTCTTGGCCATGAAATCTGGTCTCCCCCCGTGAAATCTGGTCTCCCCCTGTGAAATCTGGTCTTTTATGTGCTTTTACCCTATACTATAAAGATTTCACAGGGGGAGACCAGTATTTCTCAAATTGGGAATCCTGCCCAAAAGGAAGTTGCAGGGGGGTCACAAGGTTATTTTAGGAGGGTTGTAGTATTGCCACCCTTACTTCTGTGCTGCCTTCAGAGCTTGGCAGCTAAAGAGCGGTGACTGTCGGCCGGGCATCCAGCTCTGAAGGCAGTGCCCCCCCATCAGCAGCGCAGAAATAAGTATGGCAATACCATACCATGCCACCCTTACTTCTGCGTTGCTGCTTTCAGAGCTGAAGAGTCAGAGAGTGGCAGCTGCTGTCTGAGGGCCTGGATCTGCAGGCAGCAGTACAGAAGTAAGGGTGGCAAAACCATACCATGCCATCCTTACTTCTGTGCTGTGGCTGGCAGCGGCTCTGCTTTCAGAGCTGGGCTCCTGGCCAGCAGCTCTGAAGGCAGTACCGGCACCAAACGCAGTGCAGAACTAAGGGTGGCTGTACCACAACCCACTCTACAATAACTTTGTGATCACTCCCCCCCCCTCCACAACTCCTTCTTGGGTCAGGATCCCTACCATTACAACACTGCGAAATTTCAGATTTAAACAGCTGAAAACATGAAATTTACGATTTAAAAAATCCTATGACCATGAAATTGACCAAAATGGACCATGAATTTGGTAGGGTCCTGCCTATGGTTATTCTAATTCAAGGTGACTTCCCCAGCTTCTATAGCCTCACACAGAGCAAAAGGCTATATACTGGCTTTGTTGAACTGAGTGTTTAAATATCTCTTCCAACAATCTTTCCAGAGTTTTTCTGTTGGAAAAAAGTCTATAAAAGAAGAATTAGCAGGTGACTAACAGCAAAAGTCTGATCTTGCATTCCTTGCACACCCTAAATACCTGATGATGTAAGAGAGCAATGGGTGCATTAAGAATGCAGGATCAAGCTAAAACTATGCATTAAAGCCCCAGTTGCCCATTGCCCTACACTGTGCCTAGTCATTTACATCAGTATAATTGAATATAAATTGCTTTTCTACTATTCTGATTAGGCAGAAGTTTACACACACACACACACACACACACACACACACACACACACACACACACACACACACACACACACACACACACCGCCTTTGTACTGGGTTAAATGACTACACAAGGTGCAGGGCAATGGTGAAGTGGGCCTAAGACATTGCCAATTTAATAAGCAAACAACTAAATCACACCTCTCCCTGAAAATGTGTTACCCTCTATTGTTGTTAGTAATGCCATCCCGGATTGATTAGAGAAAAAAAGCTCTATGTTTTCAGTTTGCTTCCTCTGTGCATTTAATAGCACTGAGCAGACTGGCTCTACGCCATTGTCCCTGGAGAATCAGTCAGTTTCTCCCGTTTGTGTGGGTCTTTTAAAAAGCAGGAAACATGCAAACCACAAAAATGGCCACAGAATTGACATTACCTTGAACTTATTTTTTTAAGTTGGCTGCATACCTTTAAAAATTCATTACACAGCATGACCCAGTCAACGACACCCATCTCAGATGATTCCATTCTTTATTTAAGATAATTAAACTCAAATTGACAAGCAGATCAGTACAGTTTTTGGGTTTAATAAAATATTGATTCATTTCCTTTAGATCCAGGCCATGGTGCACTCTGTGAATGGGAGTAAGGAAGACCAAGGCAGGCAAACCATTTCTGTGACTTGAAGAGTCCCATTCTCCCTCCCAGACTGCTCCAGGGACAGTGCAACAACCCAAATTGCAATTGCAAACTGACAGTCCAGCACTTAGAAAGCAAGTTGGCCTTCCACATACTTTAATTGTACTTCCAGAATAGCTCATCTTAAATATTAATATTGCATTGTTAGGATTTTTTAAATAACGACTATGTTAATATTTTGTTCATACTCTCTTCCCTTTTGTTCCCCCTTAGGTTCATTGTTCTTGGACTGATTACCCATGAAGGTCTTCAGCTTCCTGACCACCCTACGTAAACAAATATTTCAATGGAACCATGAGATGAGGCACAGCAGCCTGTGACAGCAGGTAGCGATCAGTGTACCACGGCATCATTTCTCTGGGGGTGCTATCATTTCTTGCAGCATTTAAGTTTTCATTTTAAATTACTTAAGTGTCTTCCCTGTAGTGGTGAAGATCTTGTTCTTAATGTGGAACGACACAAAGAACAAAACAACAGCACAGAAGAACAAACCTTGGCCCTATCAATAGTTACAGCAGGCCCTAAACACAAGGGAAGCCACTGTTACTGCTTCATGGGCATGCATGTCATGCAGAAGGCCCTTGCTGCAACTCCACTTTTCCATACAAAGTGACAGTGCCGAGCAACGGCTGATGGACGCACAGCCACACATGACATTTTTTGTAGCAGGGACTTTCTTTTTAAGATGTTTATGGAATGCCTGCCACAATGGAGCCCAATGACGGGAGCCTTATGCATAACCAAAAAACAATCAATAACACCAGCACAACATGGGTCCTCCCCCTCTTGCCCTGCAGCCTAGCGGCACAAGGAACACAGACACTTTTCTCCTAGCTGCCAGGTTCCTTTCCCCATATCTCAAAAACCAAGCCAACCAACCAAGCAAAAATCCTTTTTGACCCTTTGTGCAAAGCTCATTTATTCAGGCTTTGGAGGTGGGGAGAAACATTTGGGGCTATGACCTGTGAACTGCCCCCTATCACCTTCACAAAACCTAGCAATGCAAATTTAAATGTCAACTTTTTCAACTTTTCACTGCAGGTCATTTTAACAAAAAATCTACAGCTACTCCGAACTTGTGAAGGTGGGCAGAGCAATGGCCTGCCTCCACCTGCAATCTGACCCCTGCATTATAGAGGGGAGAAAATAGACAAGTTTAATTCAATTTAAATACCACAGGTGAGACTCTATTTCAAACTAAGGGTTAAAACAAGTTACTCAAAAGTCGTTAGTGGAAGAATGTCAAAAATATTGAATTTGTTTTCCATTGAAATCTTGATAAAAAGGGTGTGAAAATTTCAACCAGTTCTAATCAAAGAGGATCAATCTTACCTGGGATCCTCTATTCCAGAGACTGCAGGGGAGAGGGGCTAGTATAAGAAAGAGGAAGTATGTATGTGTGATGAGTGAAGCGTGTTTGTCTATCTGTGTCAGTCGTAAAATGAAGATTTCCTTTTCATCATCATAAAATCTCTAATTGATGATACTGATGTGTTTGCAAGGGACGGCATTATAACCCAGTGTCTCAGTGGAGATTAGTGCCTAGTATAATTTAAGATGTGTTACCTTTTCAAAGCAGTCTGCAACAAATTAACTGGGTGACTCCCATTAAGTCCGCAAGCATCACATTGAAAATGTATCTTTATAAATTTCACCTGACCCTCCAGTTGTTCCACATGCAAAATTCACATGGGGATTCTATGTGCAAAACCACTTCAAGATCTGGTCCATGTGTCCATTTATACAACATTACTATAAAAATGGGAAGACAAGAACTCCCAATCAAAATGCTGATGACAACATTAGCACACTGGAGTGTTTACAGGAAGTGTTCAAATGGAAAGCGAGTGGCCCTAAAATATTAAGAAATGTAGCCATGTTCAGTTCTAAACAAAGGGCTAAAATTGGGGTAGGCACTGTCACTTACTGTCATTCTGTACAGGGCCCTGACCTCGCTGGCCATTACTCACTTCCACAACATAAATGTTTACTAATAATACTAACGTCCTCAGTTCACATATGTAGCCCCAACTCACATGAATGTGAGTTGCACATACAGTTTGAGGATAGTAGGACACCTGGGTTAGTATTTTAACATGCCCCTTAAAAATGTGTAATGTTAACTTTAGAGTATTTTACCTATTTACTTAGTGTCACTGATTAGTTGCAACAGCAAGCAGCCTTGTGAAATGTGACTGGCGCTGCTCTCAGTGCCAGTAAGTTAGTACTACACTACTGTCATTCCATGAAGGTCAACGGAGTTACATTGCTGAAGGATCAGAATCAAGCCCCAGAACACTAGTGGAGAAAAACTGTGTGTAAACTGGCCATACTTAGGTGTTTGAAAAGAGCAAAATCAACAGGGTGTCAAAATGGAGAACTGGACACATAAAATATGTTCAGAGGCAAAGGCTGAGGGCTAAATTCTGTCTCTCCTTACATGACCCTCAAGAGGTGAGTGGGGACCAGAACTGTAGAAGCCAAGTGGCTTATATTCATCACAAAATGTGCAATTATTCCTTTTCCATTATTGCTGGAGGCCCCCAGAGGCTGCACAGTCATTTCAATTCTGCATTTCATGCTACTCAAAAAGAAAAAATGGACCCATTGAGATAGACACATCTCTGTTTTCTGTTTTTGCCTTTTCTGATAACAGTGAGTGTTTGCAATTTCCCAGATTTTAGAAATATGAATTTTGCAACCAACCTTCTATTGTCTTTTAAAAAAACACATTAAATTTCCATTTTTTTGTTTTATTTTGGGAGTGGAGGGATGTTGTAGTTCTGAATCAGTTCAATGTGTCCTGAATCTCTGTAGAAGAATACTACTTGGCTAGCTTCCAAACTGAAACTTTAATAAATAAAGAGTGCTCCAGTAATTTTAAATTTCTCTGCACCGTGAATAAGAATGCACTAAAAACACTGTGAATTTCAGCTCAGGGAGAAGAAAGCCTGAAATGTGGCCTTGCACAATATAGTATAGTATATACTTGCACTATATTGTGCAAGGCCAATATAGTATATAGCATACAATACAGTAATTTAGCTCTTTGTCCATCTTCAAGATTAAATCTTGAGCCCCAGTCGTACAACTGATAGCACATGGGCAGACTGCTGTGTCCATGTGTAGCCTCACTGAAGTCAGTGGTTACAACAATCTGCCTGAACGGTTGCCTATGTCTACTCTTGGAGGTAGGGGTGTGATTCCCAGCTCACCTACACCTACTCTCTATAGCTCTCATGGAACTAGCATGCTAAAAACTATAGTGTAGCAATGGTAACATGGGGCAGCGGTGAGGGGTGGCATTGGCTAACTGCCTTGAGTACAAACCGGTCTGGACCTCATGAGTACGTACTTGGGGCAGCTAGGTCAGGCTGCCGCTCGTTTCTGCCCAGGCTACCAACGCAATACTACTATTTTTAGCACACAGTGCGAGTATGTCTACACGAGCTGGGAATCACACTACTAACTGCAAGTGTAGACATAGCCTATCAGTTGTAGAATTGGAGTCTTCCAGAATTACAGCTCTCTTCACTTTTTAAGCACTTCAATAAAATGTTGGTGCTACCCATTCACATTAATTGCAGATACATAAGTAATCCCACTGAAACCCATGGAACTTCTCATGCTGAGTAACATTTATTCATGCCAGGATTGCAGAATCAGACCCCTGGATCATAATTCCACAGATTAAGAGTGTAAATATTGGGGGGAGGTGTTAAATCCTAAATAGAAATACTGTTAATTCAAAACCTTTTATGGACATATCTACAGTGAAACAGCAATCTAACTCCTGCCACATCTGACGATAACATACTATGTATCTTTCTTGCAGCCGAGTGGGAAAAAATAGTTGCTCATACTTATGTAACATAAACAAAGGATAGGCAAAGAACTGAAAAAAGAGTGCAGAGATAAAGAACAGGGCTTAACACAGCAGAGTTATTGGACTAGATTTATCCCTAGCACAAATCCATTATTTAATGAGTTATGAATTGGCCCCATCACTTTACAACCACCTCCCATGTAGAGACATTCAGCATGGGCTGTACTAGCCCACCTGGAACCCTGATTTCACTGCTCCCGTACCCAACCTGGCTGGATTACAGCTAGCTCAGTAACCCCACCCAAGCTGCAGTCACACCCTACGACTGCAGAACAGACATACCCTACAGACACATATTTTCTTTAGAGAAAATGGAGGTGCTTGTAGAATTTACAACTGGGACCAGGTTCTCACACTGTTCTGCAAGCAGCGGTCCCATTGACTTCAATGGGAAATGTGCATAGAAGAAAAGTGCTGATAGCTATATATAGCATCTTTGCATATAGTGCTAGGGGTATTCCATTTTATTCCTTTTCGTGACTGAGGAATCATCCTATTTAATAAGTCTGGCTACTTTAGAGTCAATGGAACCCACATCCGGTCTCCGACTTGTCACTCAAGTTCTTAAAACTCCAGACACTTTGAGTTCAATGTTCCCTTTGAAAGAAAGCCAACATTTGCCATTTATTACTGGATTTGTCAAAAGTAAAGACTTCATCCTGTCTAAAAACAATTCTTGTTTTTTAATTATTTCCTAAGGTGTCAAGTACAACTATTTTAGGGATTGTTGGAAAGACGCTGGCTTACATCTGTCATGTTTCAACAGTTTTCAAGAGAAAAGGAAATATGAATATAAACACATTTTGTCACATTAGATAATGTCATAACTAAACAATTCAGAGCTTGCAAACAGAACACTCATACTGCAGCAGTCTGCCAGCTTTTTCAGAAGTAATGAGCCTCAGCTGTGAAAGGGTCTTGCTTCATAAGGTATGTAATAAATCATTATCAGAGTGAACCCAGCTCCCATGTTGTTCATTTTGGAGTGCAATTATTAACACCTCATGGGATTTCACATAAATGTTTAAGTTAAAAAAAACAGTTAAATGTATTTTTATTCACATAAACTTATTACATATTACTAATATTTATTCTCACTGCTTGTGAGTTTAAGCACACTTTTTTGATAAAAACTGAAATTGCAAGATCGATAGATATGGTGGTAAAATATATGAGCAATTCTGTACTTTTACTTTAGTTAATTCAGTCTTGCACAATTCTACTTACCCAGGGGTCTTATACTTTTGAGGGGCAAATAAACTAGCATCCATTTTTTAAAAAGCATCAATCAATTATTAAAGCAAAAGAATGAGCAGATTTTGTATGTGTGCTGGTCAATTTTTATGAAGCTTTGCAAGGCTGAGATCATTCTTGTCAACAGGAAGATACATGTCATAAAATCTTTATGTGATGACCGATGTGCTAGTTTGTCATATTGTAAGACACGGGATACTCACATGCCCTTGATCGTCCAGCTCATTGTTTGTAAGTTTCAGCTTGTCAAAGCTGATCACTTGCCTCATCCAAGTCTCCCCTGAGGCGGGTGAATCAGGGTGAATATAAACACGAGGAGGTACTGGTGAATCAGCATTCCCGGCCACCATCCACTTCGAACTATGGTAAACATACCTATGAAAAGAAGCCCAACATCTGTCAGAATGAAATTGGAAATAATTCATCAGGCTGATTTATATTGATATAGCAGGACTTCGTGTGTACAGCACCTGTCAATCTACAAATGTTGAGGGACAATAATTACAATGAATCTAGTCACAATATCCCAGAGAGAAGTGATCATTTTTCCAACAGAAAAAAAAAGAGGGAAAAAACCACTTAAAAGAAATCTATAAAAATAGCTAGGAAATTCAACTGAGATTTGAGAGATAAAGGGAAAGTAATCAATATAAACAAAGTCACAGCATTTTGGGAAGCCTTCTCTCTCACCACTGTCAAGATTACCTTAATAGCTGCACTAACAAACACAGTAGTCTTCTTTGCTGCAAATAACATGTTTAATTTTTAAAAAAGAACAGGAGTACTTGTGGCACCTTAGAGTGTTCCTGTTCTTTTTGAGGATACAGACTAACACGGCTGCTATTCTGAAACCATGTTTAATTTACTTTCATTTCAACTTTCAATTTTCAGTTGCTGCAAACAGCTGAGTTACAAAATATTAGCAAAAGTATCAACAATAGACAGGACCAAATTCTGCTCTCATTTAGAGCCTGATCCAACTCCCATTAGAGCCAATTGCTGTCTTTCCACTGACCACCACTTACGCTGTGATTGATCCACTGATCTCAATGGCATCACTCTGGATGGGCTCCAGTGTAACAGAGCAAAATCTGGCCCTTAATTTATACAATGACATAAACAACTCTTTATGTGACTCACTTAGCATGTTGTTTCTAACTTGAAACAGTCCACAAATAAAACTATTCCAGATACAACACATCTTGCGACAATGAAAAAGAGAATGAAATTAAAATGAGAGGATTTCTGTGAGAACCATATTGATCTTCTTGACAGTACCACAGAAATATTTAAATAAAAAACCCACATCCTATTATGTTTCTTTTTATTAAAAAAAAATAAACAAAGTCATTCTGTAGTAAAAGTATCTTATCCTTCAGTAAAAATATTTTATTCTGAATTCAGCTATTTTGCAGGACAATTTTTTTAAAAAAAAACCACTAATTAAAAACTGTGCAAATGAATATGTCTGATAGGCATGCACTCTTCAGAAAAAAGAACAATGCCCTTAGCAAAAAAAATAAACAGTTCAGTTTAATTTTAAGAAATGTCTTTCAACACTTTCACCAGGTATGTCTCTTTGTACGGTTCTCCTCTTTAAGAGAAAAAAGAATATGCAACATTATCAATGGTGGAAACAAAATTATTCATTACAAATATGCATGGATGTAAATCATAGCAAGCCATCAATTATGAAATGATATGTACTTTCTTGTGATTCCTTCTTGTGGAGAAATATCCTCTACCTAAATCATACAGTTTGTTATTTGTTTTAGTATTTTTATCTGATTTATTATTCTTTTTAATTTGTGAATAAATTAGATTTAATATTTTCTTTACCTATTTTAAGGTGTGAACATTACAAATTGTACTTCATTAAATTTATTTAAAATATTTTAAAACAATACCTAACTTTTCAGATAAGGTTTAATTTTGCTAAGCTTAAATATAAATTATCCTCAGCTGACACCATTTCAGTTAAGGTTTAATCATTTACTTCAAGGGGAGCAGGATTGGGCCCAGCGTACAACTGTTATAGTATCTCTTTGCTGTTCAGATGGTCAGGGCAGGCAGTTTGTAAAGTATCAAGCACAGTAATGGGACTAAAATAATAATCAGTATAAAAGAATACATCCACTGCATAAGAGCCTTGCTTATAGAAAAGTGAAATCAGGTAAAAGTAACACCATCATTTACCAGGAAGATAAAATAAACATAATTCTAAATTCTTAACAAAAATATGTGCGTGCCAACCATGAAAATACTGCATTTTTTATATGAAAACATGAGCTGACTTTGGGTTTTTTGGAAAATTAATAGTCAGCAGTGCAGACAGCAAGGACTATACTAATACATATATATTTAAAATGAAAGAGAGACATTCATTGTTATAACTACTAATATTTAATATTAATTTCCTCATTTGAATATCAGAATGTTTAACTCTATTCAAGTCCTGACATAAAGATCGCTGTTTGTAAAGATCAGAAACTACATGCTCACAGTACTGTGTAAATTTACATTTCTGTTATGACCAGTTGACAAAGTCTTAATTTGGATCCAAATCAGCATAAAGATTTTCCATTTTAATTGAACTGCTCTAGCTCAGAGAAAACCTGTTTCGGTTTGTTATGACATAATCCAAAAACAAACAAGCAAAAAAACCCACCAGACAACCACTATCTGAATTGTTCTCAGTGTTTATATTGTCACCTTGCTGAAAATTTCTCTGTAAACAAAACTAAAATTCTCATAAATGTGCCTGTGGAAGGAGGAAATTACAGTTAATGATTTTAGTTACACAAGAAATGTAGTTCAGACTCAGTGTTGGTATGGTGAGAAAAAAAGTATTCCTTGAGAGTAAGTCTGTTCAGCTTGACCTTCTTTCCCTATGTTAAAGTTTCATAGTTCTACAATTAAACCTATGGCAAATAGATTTACTGAATTGTTCTAACAATGGGTTGAAATAACCAAAATGATAATATGTAAGGCTCCAATCCTGCTCCCACTGAACCACTTGGTAAAAATCTTCTCTTGACTTTAATGGCAAATAAGGTCAGGCCCTCGATTCGTAAGGTTTCTAAACGTGCTAATAGTGACGATTGTGGGCCTAAACCCGCAAACATTTCATCAGACCAGTAGTCCAATAGGCACAGGACTATTTGCTTAGCCCAGGACTGCCCTGGTAAGAGTTCACATAAATGTGACCCTTCTTTAAAGTATTAAAGAAATAATT
Organism: Mauremys reevesii; assembly: GCF_016161935.1. Taxonomy (NCBI): domain Eukaryota; kingdom Metazoa; phylum Chordata; order Testudines; family Geoemydidae; genus Mauremys; species Mauremys reevesii. Next base: position 144,799,145 of record NC_052625.1, on the reverse strand, counting down.
AGCATAGCTGGTCATTCATTAATATATTCTTTAAAATATGAAGTTTCATAGACAGTAATGCCATTAATTCATTCAAATCAAAATCACTAAAGATACCTACCTGTTATCCCTTTTTAATCTGAATCCATAACACAAGGAGCAGCATTTATCATAAATCCATTTGAACCATAATTCAAGTATATTTAAATGCTTTACATTTTAATGTAGTGTCACTAGAATATATAATTTTAATATTTATTCATTCATAGGAAATAACTACAAAGTGACACAAAGTGGATGTATGTAGCCGTGGACTAGGAACAAAATACATTAAAAATTGCTCTTTGCTGGGGCTAAATTGCATTCTGTAAAAGCAAAACAACTGACTGCTTAGCTATCGAACATAAGCCCAATGTAGAAAGCACTTCAATAAAAACTGCAGTTGTTCTTGCATACTTGGCACAACAACTTATTTTTATGCACTGAGATGAAAATAGAAATTTGGAGGAGCATTAAACTCTACCTTCTGTTAATATATAGTTGATTAATATTCTCTGCCAACAGCCGTATCTGTATGGTTTGCATCACAAGCTTTGTGTTTTACAGTTACTGTACCTGTATCTTTTGTTATCCACTGGCACAATGTCCATGGCAATGTAATATTGCTGATGTGGGTCTAAACCTGAGATCTTCACTCTCATTGCAGGGAACATCCGCCTAAACATAGAAAAAGGGAGGTCATTTTAATATGAAACGGACTTGGGAACAGTTGTACAGCAAAGTAACCAGTTTGTGAGTACCCCCCTCCCTAATACAGAGAAGTCTGTAAGAGCCTTTTTTTATCATTATGGCCACATAGCCACAAAATGGTCCATTTGATAGGTCACAACAGATTTTTAAAGTGCATTTTTGCTGAACAATGCTTCATATGTTTTCTGATCCTTTTTGAGAGTACAAATCTCACCATTTCATTTCAACTTTATTGTTAAATAGTAAGTCGTTTTGTTTTGAGACTTTATTTCACTACGTATGCATTTACAACCTGCTAGACAGTTACTAGACATATATTACATGAGATGTGCAAGTAACAGCTCTTATCAAGCAAGATCACAACCTGCAGAAACTTAAATTGTCAGATGAGTACTGACAGCAGCAAAGGATGTGTCACTTATATATCAACAAATTATACCATTAAAAACATGGTGATATAAATATAAAACAAGGATGCAGTTATAAAACTCAATGTACCATGCTAGAACCAAACAATATGTTCCTTATTCGGAAGGGACTTTTGGTACGTACGGTTTCACATACTAAAGGTGAAATCCATGAGTTGTTCTATGTTTGAAAGGTACCGTAAAACATCTTTATTGAAAGCAGAAACCAAAGTACAATGTATGTTTATAAATATGTTCATAATTTAGATCATTTGGTGTCCAAAAGTGGAATAGTTAACCAATGTGGGGATTTTAGATAAAAAAAAATCATGTCTCAGTTCACTGTGTGTTTGACATTTGCCTTTTAGATGAAAAGTTCATTCTGAAGGGCAAAAATAAGAAACTTTATAATGACTAGTTGATTGCATATTAATAAAAGATTTTTTTTCTTATTACATACATCCAAATGCCATCCAAATGTTTTCTGATGTTCTAAACAATTAGCGAAATTAAAATTGTAGAAGGAAAAAATATATGTTATTTCTATAATTTCTAAATAAACAGCAGGGTGAAACTGTCTTGGCTAACTGGCTCTTACTGTTATTTAAGTGCACCTGTAAGATAAAAAAGGAAAATCTTTGACTGGACCTTCAAGACAAATGTTGCTTTGTGCTAGTTAAGACTGCATTTCAATCATTAATAAAGCCTCGCTGAAAATGGAGAAGGTAGCATATGGATTCAATCAAATATGTTTTTGTAATTTCTAATAAGTTCAGATATTTTTATACTAGCCAGGTTTTTGCCATGTGTATCCATTGGAAAGGGGGGAAAGTTTATTTTAGAAGAATACAACATTCATAGACTTCATCCTAATGAACAGGAAACCTAAAACTCCACATGCTCCTGTGCCCATCTAAAATTATTGTGATCTACATAGCACATAAATCAATTTGCTTTATCCACTTTGATGTATTTGTAGATTTTAGACTGTGCATGTCATCTGTATAGTTATTATAAATTAGCTGTCCAAAACAGCATAAAAAATCTGGCTTCTGCAGCATCAGATTTTGTATTTGATTAACATGAATGAACAAAGAGATATTATGAGACAATATGTTTATCCACCTGAAGGAGAGCATAGCATAAATCAGAGGGCAGTTAGGATATCCTGTCTCATTTGTACTCAGTCTGATCTTCCTTTATCAATAGACTTCGGAATTAATTTTAGTCAAATTGTAACCTCCTTACAAACTCCGGCTTTCCCTAGTTCCAAGAAACAATACGGGTACCAAGAAAAAGAAAAATGTGCCTGTCCTGCAACTGTAAATTGGACCAGAGACTAGAAATTAACAAGCCAGTTTAATACAATTCATTTGATGTATTTATGAGTTTGGGGTGGAAATGACTAACAAACTACTGCTTTCTTCGGGGACCCCTACACGAAAGCGCTGCCTGCGGGAAAATGGGCCTCAACTCTTCAGTTTTCCCATCGCGATTTGATTGTGATGTGGTAGTGCCGTCTGATTTCGATTACTCCTAAGCAACTTCTCCCTCCGCGGTACTGCTGCGCCCACCCAGAGGTGCGGAACCTGGGTGCTGGCTTTCTGCGTCTCTCCTGAGCGGTGCAGCAGAACAGCCCGTCGCAGAAGGGTACCTTTGCCCTCGTGCATTTGCCCCAGAAGGGGGAACTGGATAAGTCCGCGCCGCGCCTTTTTTACCTTCCTGCCTTGGTGATGATCATCTCGGTGCCGATCTCATGGAAGCGCTTCCACAGCTCGGCTCCCTGCAGATCTACCCGGGGCGCTTGCGGGGTTGGCGAAGGGGAACCGGCCCTAGACCCCTTGGGGGAGCCGCCGGGCGACACTGGCGGGGACCCTCCTAGGAAACTCTCCTCGCAGCTGCCTGGAATGAGAGCCGGGAGGAAGGGAAGCAGAAGGGAGTGTCAGGCAGAGAGCAGCAGGGCCCGGGATCTCCGCAGCTTCCAGGGACTTTGGAGCGCCTCGCTCTTCCATGGACGGAGAAGAGCCCGGGGAAGGGCTGCTGGGTCCAGTCCTTGCCCCCAAAACAACCGAGAAAGAGCAAGTCAAAAGTCTCCCCACGCCACCCACCGCAGCGAGGGGCGAGGCAGCGAGAGGCCTGGAGCATCGCCCGGGCCTCCGCAGCGCGCCCGCACTCTCCCGGCCCAGCGCGGTCATAGCTCGCTGTCCCTCCCGTGGCCTGCCCAGCGCAGAGCTACGCGGCCTGTGCCAGTGTGTAACGCGGCTGTCCCAGCGCGGGGTGAAAATCAGCCGCGATCACGTGCGGAGTTTGGCCCTGGAGTTCAAAGCTGATAACAGACGCCGGAGTGGGGTCTTTTAAATAGCAACCGTACCCCCATCTCAGACAGGGCCCTCCGCGGACAGGCAGCGCACAGCGTCGGGCCTAAGCACCGGCATGCAGCAAACCCCTGGCACCGAGGAGAACACATCGGGCTGATTGTTTTCCTGGTGCTGCTGGGGCAGAGCGAGCCAGGCCATCTGCGCTGCTGCTTGCGGGCTTGTGGGAAATGAATTAGCGTCAGATTTCGTTGGACATTTGATTTCAGCTCTGCAGAGTTTGTCCTTCTCTCCCATATTAATGCACCGGGTTTTTTTTTAACTGACACGAATCCCCGTTGCTCCTCGGCTCGGCTCCTTCACGTCTAGTATTAGGGCTAGGGTGGTGGTTGTCTGAAATGCAGTTGTCAAAAATAGCAGGGAAAGGAACTTTTAAGTGAACACGGTCGCCCCGCACCAGGCCCTTGGTTTCCCCAAATGCCTGGAGAAGGTTCATTAACACATCTCCGCTCTGACAGATATTTTACTACCAGCTCATTGGCGGGAGGGATTTTTGCCCCACGGTGTTAAAGAGAAAAAATAATCAGGGGAGGGGAGGAAAGTGTTGGATCCGGAGCCAAGCCGGGTTCAAAGGGGAGGAGGAGAGAGGAAAGAAAGTTGAAAAGCTGTCAGAAGAGTGAGAGGGTGAAGCCAGGAGTGAGTGACCCGGCGCAGGAGGGTTTACACCGAGCAAAGATGAGCCGCGCCGGGGTTCGGCTCTGAGACAGAATCGGCCCCCGCCCCTTCTCGGAGTGCCCGGGGAAGTTCCACGGGTCCCGGCCGGCGTGGGGGCCTGGCTGCTTTGACAGCTTGCGCGGGGTGGGCAGGTTTGTCCCGGCCCCGCTGCAGCGCCCAGCGCGGTGGGATAGGAGCGGAGAGGAGACTCACCGGCCGGTCCCCGGACGCCGCAGCTCAGCTCCAGCTCGCCGCAGCTCCTGCCAGGCGCCGACGCTGCCCCAGCGTGGGGCTGCAACGGGACGCTTTCGGCGCCCTCGCTGGAGCCCTTTTCGCAGCCGCTGCCCGCTTCTTCCGCTGCCGCCGCCGCCGGCTCCTCCTCGCCGCCCAGCTTGCGCCGCTTCGGCTGCTTGTGCTGCTGCTTCTCGGCTCCGATGAGCGCCTCCACCGAGAAGGCGTGAGCCTTGAGACTCATCGCGGTGCCGGGCGAGGGTCGCCGCTTCTCGGCCATGCCCGGCGCGCACACCTCCCCGCCCTAGACCCGGCTCATAGACACGCCACGGGCCCCTGGCCAAAGCCGCGCCGCGCTGCAGCGCCCGGCCTGAGCGGCGTCCTGCTCCCTGCCGCCCTCCCGATCCCCCAGGCGAGGGGCGCGGGGGTCTCCTCGCCCTGCTTGTGCAATGCCAGGGATCAGCCAAGTTTGTCTAAACTAGTCCCGTTTGCAGAGGCGCTGTTCCTCCCCCTCCTCCTCCTCCGAGCTCTGCCTCCTCTGACGGGCCAGGCAGGACTGACATGGGGCACAAACGCTCTGCGGACAGAAATTAGGGCTTGTAATTGAAATTTGTTGCCTTGATCTGTCAGCACTTCCAAGCAGGAGACCGGTGGGAAAGAACTCGCTCATTAGTGTCAATAAAGTGACTGGGGCTGGGCGGAGCCAGGGGGATCGTGTCAATCAAACCATGTGCGGGCCAATCAGAAATTGGGGATTATCTCGAGCCCGGTCCTTCTTCCTTACAAGGTTATAAAAGTGCAGGGTGTGGGGAACCCAAAGTGTGGCTCTGTGGCTCCAGAATTCACCCCCTTCGTTCCCCCTCCGGGCGTGTCAGTCACAGCCCCGCCCCGCCTTCCCGCGTGAAAGGTGCGAGGCTCCTTCACTTGATCGTGACAGCAGCATAGACCAGAATTCAACAGATAAAAATAGGCTCGTGCCCCTCCCCCGTTACACTCCCATCAAATTAACTCTGGGTAAAGAGCATTCATTAAAAACAGGGAAACGTTGCTTTTCCCAAGCTTGTAAAGTTTCCTCCTGGGAACACAGGCAAGCCTCAGAGGGGAGTCAGATTTGCATACATGCAGTATAAGAGTATGGAACTACATCCAGGTTTATTAGCGTGGCAGAGTTTTTTGTTCTTCTTTTACCTTTCCGGTCAGGAGCTTTTAGGTCTATGGTTGGGGATGTACCTGAGTTAGACTTGAAACTCCCCTCAAGGAATCTCATTTGAAATGTACAAAGCCGTCCCGCGGAGTTAAGTGCCCGTTGCATTCCCTTTCTACTGTAGTTCTTCGGGGGAGCAATCGGGTTTAAGAAATAAATAAATAACATAAATAACGATTATGAATTATTGCTGCTCTGAAAATTGATTGTCTTATTCTACAGCGAGGAAGGATGGTACTTAGAGATTCACTGAATTGTTATTAAAACGGGGGCCAGCGTGAATTTAAGCACAAACCCTCGAAGCCCCCGTTACAATAATCGATTGTAAACTGAAACTAAAAAGAAAAAAGGAAATTCAGCGAAGCCTTGTCTGAGCACTGACATATCCGGCCGCAGTAACTTTAATAATAATCATATTCAGGTGCGGACGAGGAAAGGGATCGTTTTATCTTTTTTCCCATGAACAAAATATCAAACGCTACAGAGCTGAAGTCACTTTTATTATGCTCTTTGCTTTCTTTTAGAACACAGCGTTACAGTGCGTTTCCACTGTCATGTCAAAGTGATTCATATAATTAAATAGAAAAAACACATATCTTACGTAATGAATGTTAAGGTTTTATATAAGAGCGATCACGTATTTAGGGCACTGTTTTAAACAATTGTATCCATGTTCTGTAATGGTATGACTACATTAACGTTCTGCATCATGTATGTTCTTAGAGCAATATATTGTTTGAACTACTGAGTAGCAAATCTCATAGCTTCTAAAGGTCCAGATAACAGGATTTTACATACCACTAAAATGTAAATCCATCTGTAACCTCAATAACGAGTGGGCTGAACCCCCGGAATTTGGGGAAAGGGGAAGGACTGCCTAATAAATATCCTAGTGCTAAATTAGCCTTTCGAGTAATTTTAACAATGTTTAAACTGTAGAAATGCGTTGACGGTATGAAAATGTAGATGTCTGAGACACATTCCATGAATCGAACAAGCAGAGGCACTATCCAGCCCCCTTGGAGAAGATAGTAACTTGTCTTAAAGCAAGTCATTAGTGGGAAAATCCCCCTCCACTTGATGTCATTTTGAATCTATAGGATAATGTAAAACGTCGAGTGGCAGTCACTGAATAGTGCTGCGGAGTTAGTTTATCTTTACATTCAATCTGGGATCTATTAACTGTTCCGTGGTCTAAAATCTGTTTGCTCTGCCTGTTCCAAGTGTGATTGAATCTGAAGAAAATCAGATGTGCAGAGTAGATGAAAGCGCTAAGCTAAAGGATCTTTCAAGAGTTTAAACGCCATCAAGATGGAAATTAGGCCAATATATACGGAGGAGGGAAATGGATCTGTGCATGCGGCGGCTGCGGGGATCTCTCTGTATTTAGGACCCTGCCCGCGGATCACCGAGGCCCCTTTCCCATCTGCAGAGATCTCACCAGGGTATCTGCCCATTCGCAGGGATCTAAAATGGCAGGACTCACCCGGGCATCCACCGAGGAAGCTGCGAGCCATCCACCGGACTCTGATCGGGAGGTACTTTCCAAATTATCATCTCCCTTATCGGCAGGCCCCAATCTCAGGGATCAGGTACTGACCTACCAACGCATATACCGAAATGTTTCCCACCCACCAACCGTTATCGTTTGGAGACCGGGAGCCAGCCCGCTGGGTTTTCCTGGCAATCTTTGCAGAATGTTATATCGGGTCTGGTGAGAATGACAGACGAGGGCAATACACAATAAACATCACAAACACCGGGGCTGGGTTTAAAATTTGTCTGTTGGTCTCAGTGTTTATGGATTTTTTTTTAAACAGGCGAGAGCCGAGGTAACTTCTGCAGAAAGCTGTGCCACGGGGCATGCTATGGGGAATGCTAGGGCTTAATACGACAATAACTTTCCAGAAATGTGCTAAATAATCCAAACAGTCGCCAGTTTAAATGGCTACAACAATCCCCAATAAAAACGTCTGTTCTATATTCCCAATAATAATAGTACGTCTGTTCAAGGAGCCTGGTATGGTATGCACTACACGGAGATCGGGTTTAGAAGAATAAGCGGGACATATTTCAAAACGAACCAATCAAAACCAACCAGTTACAGATGCCGTACGCATATTTTAGAAAACCGGGAGTTATTAACATAAAGGTTCCTGATCACCCCAATTCCCGTTTCGTTCTTCTGGGGCTAAATCATTGTCCTTTACCAGAGAGGAGTCTAACATTTAGAGATGCGGAACGGCTGCAGTGTACGTACACTCCTTAAATGGTTATTGCTCTCACCCTGAGTGCGTTCACATCAGGTCTATACAAATCATCCCGTATTTCAGGGCGTTTACTTTTTCAGTTTTCTATTGCAAATCTGCGATTTGACTTGCTGTTTTCATTTAATAGCTGGATTTATTGAAATGTGTTGAACGATCTGTGATCCATATGGCTGTAAAAAACAATTTTTTTTTGAAGGGATGATGAAAAACACACCTTCATGGTGTCTTTCGGCATAAACTTTATATTTCTGGATTTTAAATGTAGATGGGGTTTAAGCATTTGAGTACTGTATTTCTGTGTTCAGGGCTATTACAAATTTAGACCTGAAAAAATATATTTAAACGACTCGACATTTTCTTACACTGAATATCTTTAAGGGCATACAGAAGTTTGTTTGACCGCAGTTTGACGTCATTCAAACCTTTTCTTTCTGTAAACACATTTGAACATTAAACCTCGGCTTATCATGAAAGAGGGCAGGAATGTCAAAAACTGCAGTTTCTTTTCTCTTGAAGGACCCGATTCCGCATATCTTTTACTCAGCCAGGGAATCCAGAATCGGGCCCTGAGACAGTTGTTTATATCATTTTACAAAAGTTGTCAATAAAGTGGGCCCTCTCACCCCAAAAAAGTTTTATATAAAAAGTCAGCAGATATTTTAGCTCAGCTGCTTTGTAATAAAATAAACTAAATATTACCAACTAAAGAGGATTTATAGGAGTTGATCAGAAATTCTCATGATACGCCATAACCTTACTGTACACGAGACGCGTGTCCATCGTTATAACGTTTCTAGCTTGTTCTAAGCAAAGTACTAAGCAATATAGAGCAAATATGTCAAATGCTGGAAGGCAGGTTAACATCTCAGTTATTCCACCAGTACAGTATTCAGCCTGGGGTGGGGGTGTGTATGTGTGTGTGTGAGGGGGAAGGGGGACAGAAACAAAACAAATCTAGACTGAATCTCCCAGAGATCTGTATCACCTACAAAAACTCGCTAAAATAGGGTTAAGTACGGGTTAAATTTAAAACAGACAGGAAAACTTCCTTAACCCTCCTGGTTGTGCGGGGGTATTACAGTTTCTCAGCAGTGAGCTACATGGGGCTCTCTAGGCCCAAGTCTGGAAATTAGGGACTGGATTTCAAGCGTCAGTTCTGTTTAAATGCTCTTGCTGTTTAGAACTAAGTTGTTTTCACCAGCTGTCTTGTTAAGCGTCCTTCTCTGTGGTTAATGTTAGCTTAAAAAGAAAGAGGTGAGCATAACAAATCAAAGGCTGTCTCTAGTGACTGAGAGTTACTGACTAGATGATCAATCAATCAATAAATCAATCAATTGATAATGGGCCTGATCCCGTTCACACTGGCGATCAGGAGGATTTTGTCAGGGATTTCAGTGAAAACAGAATCTGGCAGGATGTCTCATTTGGACCTGCACAGCTGAAGGGGGTGGGGCTCAGTTGCTCACCTATTCAGCCAAAACCTCCCACTGAACTCAGTCAGTTTGGGCTGAATAAGGAGGGTTGAGCTGGGCCCTGTTTGTTCCAGGGTCTGTCCTTCTCCCAGTCAAGTCAATGGCAAAACCTCCAGGGACAAATCATACGCTTAGTTCAATGGGGTTTCACACGGTGTGAATCGGGACAATATTCCCACTCCCTCCCCGTTGACTTCAGGATGATCAGGATCGCTTCCACAGTCTCCAAGTAAATGGGTGTTGTTTCCCGCGCACCCGGAAATGGGCGGGGCTCTTCCTCCAACTTGATTTTCCAAACCGAGGAGTCAGGCGCACGACTCTCACTGACATGAATGGGAGTTGTGTGGCTAAATCTCCTGTTCAGTCTGGAACATCTCAAGCCCGCTTTCGGAAAGGCTTTCGTTCAGATTATTAGGGCTCGTTTAGATTTTCCCAAATTGTTGTCCCCAAACGTAGTCAATTGTTTCCAGACCAATGGCCAAAAACCAGAGCGCATACCATTGCTGACACAATCCGCCATACCCTTCTGTCCTTACTGAGTCTACACTGCGGCGAAACTTGTCTACACGCATGAGTAAAGGCTGGCTTCTGGTGTCAGTTACACCCGTGTAAACCTAGAGTAACTCCCATCCACTACAGATTCGCATCCATGCAACAGATCAGACTTTCGCCCTGACTCAGGAGCTCAGGATTTGAACCAACATTATCTGCGACGGCTCTGGTGAATACGATGCGATTTGTTAGCATCCAGTAAGAGTCAGCAATGCAGGCCCCTGGAGCTAGAGACGTTGAGTGTAAAAGTTTAGCAGGTTGGCCTCATCCATTTTGTCATGCTTTTACCAAGAGATCCGGATCCCGTGAATGCACCTAAACCGTTATATTTATAGGTTTCAGAGTAGCAGCCGTGTTAGTCTGTATCCGCAAAAAAACAGGAGTACTTGTGGCACCTTAAAGACTAACAAAGACAGCTGTAGCTCACGAAAGCTCATGCTTAAATAAATGTGTTAGTCTTTAAGGTGCCACAAGTACTCCTGTTTTTTTTTTTTTTTTGCGTTATATTTATAACACGGTTCTACTCAGCAGCAGGTCTCATCTTAGACTGTTAGAAAGAAAGAGAAGGATGAAGCCCAATAAATGAAACATGCAGCTATTATTGTTAGCTACCCAACACACTTGCTTCAGATGTTCAACGCCAAGATTCCAGTGTAGCCTGAAACAATGAGACCGGTAGGAAGGGGCAGATTAGATCCCTTTGGGGAAAAAGAGCGAGGAACAAGCCTGTCAGATTTATTAAATAACCAGGTGTCCAGCGATTATTCAGTACACAGGCAAACCTCCCGTTGATTTCAAAGAGGACTGTAGAATCCGGCTTCGGGTCCAGGGAAGGTTTGCCTACATTATAAGATTGACTTGTCTTCTCTATTTCTGTTGCATTTGGACCGTTGTTTTGCTTAGCATCCTGCCATCTCAACACGCCAGTTGACCTATTTTTAATTAACTGTAAAATGATCACTCTCTCCGTATCCATAGTTTCGGTTTAAAAACTCAGGAAAATACATGCGTGGCTGTTGCAGAGTATAAAGGCGGAAATAAACATGCGAACCCTTTTAATCAGTTTTTCCTGACCGATGAAAATGCTGAGAAACTGCATTAAAGAATTCAAGATACAATTTAAAGCCACCGGTGTTAAAACTATAAATATTATCTTAATTGAATTTTCTAGCATTTAAAAACATGACATCAATTGGGAATTATGCAGCCACAAGTATGAATCATTTTAAAGGAAATCTCTAGTCTTTAATATGACTTTGTCACTTACGTTTAATGTTAATTTCAGAAAAATGATTTAAAAACCAGCCTTTTCATGATTCTAGTCACAAAATAAGAGACGGCAAACATTAAATGAGGGCTGAGGAAACCTGAGGCTTAACTTTTTTATTGCTTTACTATAAATTTAAGTAATATTTTCACTATTGTCTCAGGAAAAAAATATCAAAACATGCAGGGAATTAAATTAGGTGGTCTTAAATCACCATCATTTCGGGCAGAGACACTAATTGGAAGTATTTATGTTTGGGATTTGGGATTTCAGCAGTAAAAAGATACAGTGTATATAGCGCAGTTTTAGCCTAACGTGGGCCCGTAAGAACACTATGGTACAATTGTAAGCAACAATTTGGAGTTAAATAGAATTTTAAAGTAAGGCTTGTGTTTTTATGGTGACCCTCCGTCTTTAGTCGGGGCTAGTTCTCGTATTACATACAATGTACTTTAAGAAGCACTACCTGCTCTAGCTGTCCAGGAAAAACTGAATTATGGAACTAGGAAACATATGGCAGTTGCATATTGCATAAGGAAGGTACATATGAAAGTTATAAATTTATTTTTAAGTAACCATTGTAAACGCATTTTTATAGGTTTCACAGTATGTATTACATCTGTAAGTTTAATTTTTGCAATATACCTTTTTTAAGATACCTGTGTTTTCTGTCCCTCAGGGGAGGAACAGTTTATGCGTTAGAGATGTTTATGCGTTAGAAATGCTACAAGAAAAACAAACAAACACGGTAAATAAAGCGGCGAAGGTTTTAGTCCAGGCTCCCTTACAATGAAAAGGACACTATGCCATCTATTGGCAAAGGAGTTATTTACAAAGCAACAGGTACAAAAAAAAATATTTTCCTCTTTCTCTCCCGCCCCCCCCCCCACCTCGTGTGTGTGATTTCTGTACAATCATACTTTTTGTACATTACAAACAATATCCAGTTAGATTAACGGAGAGAGAGTGTCTGTGAATTTATACAGAACAAATTAGGTCATTATCTCCCCGGGGAATTTTTCAGCTGGTTGCAAACTCTCTGCTTGGAGCCTTTGAACTGGAAAGGTTTAGTTTTTCGATCATTTTAATTGTAAACTATGTAAAAGAGATTGTTCCCCTGAAGCCTAAATATGAACGTAGGGTTAGATAAGAACCTAAAAATGGACTTTATGGAATAAGAAGGCACAAAACAACTCAGAAGATTATTTGTGGTCCCGTACCGGCCTTGCAATCTTTACTCGGACAAGACTTCCTCTGACTTTAGCAGCCGGTTTTGCTGCAGGATCGGGCCCCTATTTTCCTGTTCATAGTGTGAGCATCAGCTAGCTCGCCTGAAACATGAGTCTGCTCTGAAATGCTGTATAAAATAATAGTCTCCAGTGCAGACAGGACAAAGATGGGGCTATGCAATTCCATAAGCCTAGCAAGCCAGAGGTCACATCATTTGGTTTGTTGCCAGAGAATTATTTGAATTTCTCTGGAGTGAAGAAGAGCTGCATTACATAAAACGCACGCTTAAGCTAATACCATACTGTTATTCCTTCGGATTTTTTAAAGTAAGAATCTCATAAATCAAAAGAAAGATATAAATATATAATATTCCTTTTTGTCCAAGAAGGAGAGGTGATATTTCAACATCAGCTATAAATAAGACAGAATAATTGTATTTATGGAAAAGGGAAAGGTATAGTTTTCTGTTACAAACGCAGATCAATTTTTGAAGGAAAGTCATTGCTGCACCGTTGTCTGTTCGCCTGCCCTGATCTGGCTTTCTCCCTGTTTCTCAGACTTGCTAAGGACTTGGCTTTTTCACTGTAAGAGCTAGACCAGTGGGAAATACGAGATCTCTTTGGTTTTTGCTTTTCAACATTGTTAAAAGTTGTACCGCAGAATGGGGCTATAAATGGGCTTCTTGTCCATGTACGAAAAACGTGTGGAAAGAATTCTTATGAGCACCTGTATTCCTTTGCTTGAAAGGTTGGTCCTTCCTCATAGAGAGAAAAAAAAGAAAGAAATAAATCTCTTCTATCTAAAACCAGACCCTCCCCCCGTCCCAGGAGAGGAAAATATAAGATTCAGACCGTGCACTCAGACAGACCCTTTTATCACTGTTCTCACTGTGAACGTGTAACTAGATGATGTTTTACAAAGTTGTCTGAATTTCTTGAAAGGCCATCCCGGTATTTATATGCAAGAGGAATAGGAGAGTTGCAAACGATCATTGACTAACGCAGGTTCACTAATTGATTTTTAATCTAGCACTTAAAGCACACGTTAGAGCCAAACGTCTCTGGTTGCCTTCGCTTTGGACTCTTACTGTGAGATTTTCAGATCAGCCCTCTTTGCCTGTTTGTCACAGCTGAGGACTAATTAATTTACAGTATGGCTGAGAATACAGTTTTGTTTAATAAAAGCTCGCATGACTTCACCATATTTGCCTCTAAATTTTAGTGCTTTATCTTCGATGCACAATTGTTTTTAATGAATGGCTGCTTGAGTTCAAAATGTTCAGGGTGATTTTTTTTAAAGTCTCTTGTATATAAATTATTTCAGACTGACAGAGGGAATAACAATTGTTTAGTCTTTGAAAAGAAAAAAAAGAGCATTTGTATAATACAACTGCCAAATCTCTCGCAGAGAAGTTGATAGAAATATGTTTTTCAGCTATCCGTGTATTAGAATCTCGGAAAGTTCTTCAAAGCCCCGCAAATGAAACATTTTTGCAATCGCCTTAAAACTTGTGTTCCCGGAGCTGCCATAATTGAGCCAAAGAGTCAAAGCGCCGGTTGTTTCTTCGGTTTGTTTGTTTGTTTGTTTGTTTTCAGCCGAGTGAACTGAGAAAGATTAAACAGGGTAAGAATTAAGAGTGGAAAACACATTTATCTAGGCGGAAGCTCAATTCCATCTGGTCAGCAATCTTGCAAGCAGCCCATCAAACAGATTTTTTTTCAACATACACAAATAAAAGTCTGCAGCTCTTTCTCTCGCCACTGAAAGGAGTCTAGAAATGCTATTGAGGTCCAAGGACATACAACAGTATGATTTTTCATGTCATCTGAAAGAAGGCATTTGGCTCGTCTAAATTAAATTCCTTTACAATCAGCCAGCCCAAAATACTTTCATAGAAATTTATAGGAGATCATTTCCGTGGAAGCTAGCTATCAGGTGTTGCATGCATAATACATCTTTTAAATATATTGCTCTTTCAATGTGGTGAAAGGCAGACAGTTATTGAAAACGGTGCTAGAATTCTGCTTATACAGAGAGCATTAAGTAGGATGAGGCATCAAATAACTCGATATAAACTAGTTACATGTCGTGAATGATGGCCTTAAATCGAGCCCCTTTACGGTTTGTGTAAAATCGCTCGGCGCCTTCATCAATTTAAAAATAAACAAATGTGTAAATCGACTACATTCTCTCGGTTCATTTTGCAGGGCGCCTTCATTAATTTGTTTCCGTTGATAAATGCACAGGACTTTTCTTTTTCCCAATGTAAAGTGCACAGTAAGTGTGAAGTATACATCATCTCCCGAGGAATTTGTCTTGAAAAGTCCTATCAGCCCCCTGGTGTTCAAAGACTGAAGGATGATTATTGATTCGTACACTAGATCAAACTCTAAATTAAAGCCAGGAAAACAAACGGAAGGTTTGGAGCGCTCATACCATGTTCAGGGTTTATTCCACGGAATTAACACAAAGAAAATACATCAGAGTAAGAAGATTAGACTGAATGTCTGACTGTATAATGTTACACACACACACACACACTTTAAATGTAATATACGCTATGCATAAAACATTCAAGTAACGCCAGCTTGAACCTAATATTAAAACAGAGTATCTTTTAAACTTGAAACAACTGGACTATGCACAGCTCTCTTTTCCATATTATTTATGATGAAAAGGGTGTTAGGGTATTTTGGAATTTTGTCTCAGCCTCTTGATCATAGAAATATTCATTTCGGATCAAATACTGCTGCCTTTTGTCAGGCAAAACTCCCCATTGTGAACTTTGCCAGCGTAGGGAGAGCAGGATTTGGCCACACCAAAATCAGAGGGGACAGAAGAGCTTGTCGGTCACTGAAAAGCTAATTGTTGTCTTTTAACGGAGCCGACTTAAAAAAGTACAAATTAGTGCAACCCCCAGCCAAAGCAGGGGCGGTAAATCCAGGATAACCCGAGATTTTATAGGTAAGGGGGTTTAGTGCTGTTAATATCGTCTCACTGGAGAAAGAGCCCCTGGTTTACAGCTGGCCCCAGCGCCGCTGCCGGAGAACCCGCTGGGAGCGGAAGGCAGGGCAGCCCGCGGCAGATGTTGCATTCTCTGGCCGGTCTGTTCCCCTCGGCTCGGGAGGGAAGCAGCGGCAGACCCTGGTGCGCAAGGAGCGGGAGCTGGGTCTCTGCCGCGGTACATCGTTTCCTCTCCTTCGTTCGACATTTCACGTGTCTGTTATTGGCGACCCATCTAGGGCAGCGGCAGCACCAAAGCCTGGCCCGGCAGCACCACACCCCCGCCTTCCGTGACTCGGGTCTGAGCGGAGACACATTCCGCTCTCGTCCGGACCCCCAAACCAAGCGTCCAATAACCGCAGGGGACTGGCGTACGTGTATTTTAAAGCGGGGATCGCAGAGCAGACTCCCTGGCAGAGGGGGAAATGTGGGCTTCCGCTGAGCGTTTCCTTCATTGTGCAACCCCCCCCCCCCGGTTGCCGGGATTCAGCCCCGCACTGACAGCGAGGGGCCCCAGTCTCTGGGGAAGCAAACAGACGGGCCGCGACAGGGCACCTTATCCCGCAGGCACCCGGGGCAGCGACAGGGGAGGGTCAACGCCCAGTTTCAAGCCAGGTCAGCTCAACCCAGTGGACTTCCGGCATGAACTAAAGCCAGAGTTGCCGAGCTAGCGGGCAGCAGCCGGCGCCAGCTGAGCCGGGCCAGGCGGGCACCGCACCAGGGCACTTTGTTGGACGGGATTCAAGCTGCCACGCGCCCGGCTCCGCCTAGAGGCGACCTGCGAGGTTGTGGCTGCAGCGGGGCAGGCGCTCAGAGCTGGACACTTGGCGCTCCGGGGGCCCCGCCCGACAGCCAGCTGGAGTGCACGCTCTGCTCCTGTGAGCATGCTCAGTGCACCCCAAGACGCACATGCCTACGGGGAGCAGTTTCCGCCGCTTGAGCCGGCGAGATATGCACCTGCCTTCATTGATTTCTGAGTTTTGGGACGCGTGCACTGCCCTCCCTCCACTCTAATTGGACCCATTTTGCAAATGCAAAACACTAGAGGGTTTATTTTGAAGTTGCCAGTTTGGCCAGTGACAAGAGAAGCTGAGCCTCTGCCTAGCTTCAAATATAGTCCACTTTGTGTAAAGATGTGTCTGCTTCCAGAGGCTATGAGCATACAGGCCTGGGAAGGCCCTGGAACAGATTTTACACCATGCCATTGTTTATATGCAACAGGACTAT
This sequence comes from Mauremys reevesii, assembly GCF_016161935.1. Taxonomy (NCBI): domain Eukaryota; kingdom Metazoa; phylum Chordata; order Testudines; family Geoemydidae; genus Mauremys; species Mauremys reevesii. Next base: position 144,782,524 of record NC_052625.1, on the reverse strand, counting down.
TTGAAGTAATTTTAACATGAGAAACAGGAGTTTTAATTTTATTTCTCTCTCCCTTTGAGCTCTGTACTCTTCCACTCATGGTAACCTAGACCCCTAGCTCCATGAATGAAAGGATTAAAAAACAGTCCCAATAAATAGTTCAATGTTTCTCCTCGGTGCCCTGCTCCTGTCCCCTTCCCTACTGATCCCATATACTCTGTGTCCTGTATGCTCCTGCCCCAGGGTATTATTAGAGCAAGAGTTGCAGAGTGAATTGCAACACTGTACCCCATTTTGGGGTGGCTTTTCATCTACCAAGGGCCTGCAGGCCTGAGTCTTTTGAAGGAAGCCACATGGGGAATTCTACACAAATAAAATGAAGGTTGCTTTATTTACATTTTTCATAGATATATGCCAAAATGCAGTATACATTACAGCTTCTATATCTCCCCCTCTCCATAGGTATATTTAACTCCCCTTGACATTGATACGAATTATGCACATGTCTAGAAAGGAGAACAAAGCCTTAGATCTTTTTCTCATAGTTTACATGAGATCAAAGGGACTCTACTGGAGTTAATGAAGGGCCAGATGGGTTTTGTTTATACTCTCTAAGACAGTACAAGAGAATGTGAAGGAATATTTGTCCTTTAACTGGGCAGAAGAGGACACTTATTGTAGCATTTAATGGGCACAGAAGCAAGCATGTCATCTTCAGAAGCAGGAAAGGCTTGCTTATTTTCCCCTTAGGTAGTGGTGGTATGTCATGGCTTTGGCAAGCATTGGATGAAGGGCTTCCAGACTCTGAAGTCATTCACCTTTGTCTCTTTGGAAGTGCGAGTTTTTCTGTACCCAGAGAATTTTATATTTTTGCTTTTAAACCGTGGGATATGTGGGCTTTTCCAATTCATGGCAAATGTGTAATCTAAGCTTCTAACAGGAGAAGGTCTGTAAAGGCAGTAGAGTCTTTGATTTGGATCCTTGCTGTGAACACTTACAGGAGATTTTGGCATAAAGGACACAGGATGTTACAAACCTTCCTGGTTGTGTATACAGAGCAACTCTCAAATCCCAGAGGATTCAAAGCGGGCCAGGGCCATTTGCCTCTGCACCAACTCCGGTCCCTTCTTCCTCAGCTCCTTGACTTTATGGGCTACAACTGCCACTGGGATCCCTGCAAAAGGAGATGGGGGTCTGGAGTACAGATAATACAGCCCACGTTGTATTACTTTTTAACTTTAGCTATGCAGGACCAGAATAGTAGGGATCACCCAGTCTCTGCTGCCTCCTCCACTGTAGCTCCAGACTCTATGGAATACGGTCTGCAGGGTAGAAGAGTGAATGGTGTTACAAGGGGTACTGAATGCCATTCTGTGGGTGAGGGGAGGAAGGGGAATCTGTACACAGCCACATCATCTCCAAGTGTAGCTTTTGCAGGGGTGTGTCTGTGGGGGGCAGTTAGGGACATATTGTTTGCATTACAGCATTGTGCTGGACAATTAAGAAACATGCTAGAAATTTCCTAACAATGTGATGCCGTGTCCTGGCACTGCATGATCATTTTTTGTAATGCCATTTGATGAAAAAGTGATGTGCTCTACAGCTCTAATTTTGACAACGTGCCTCTCTTGCTTTTGAAATTTAGCAGCTGAAACTGGACTGAGAGGCCACCTTGTTTTAATAGATGCAGCCAGAATCTACCTTAAAATTACTTAGCTGGGGCTGATGCTTATGTAAATTATTCTGAGGATGATAGAAACTGTTCATGCTTATACTTTCCAATGAAAATTATATAAAGAAGACCCTAGCACTACATAGCCCCATCTTCCCTTTCTTCAGTTCTGCCTGGTAAAAAAATAGTCGTGCATCTATGAGTGACACCACTTTCACCTGTTTTAGGTGTGTTTATAATACTTTCATTCTGGTTGCAACTTCACATTTGTATCCATTTGCTGATTTTTATATGCACATGTGGTAGGTCAAGTTTTGGACATGTAAGCCACAGTTTTGTGCCATTTGTTTTGTTAATACTTTCCCTGGCTGTATTCCTTGTTAAGAAGGAACATTATTTTTTTTTCATGGTTAGGAACTAGCAGAAAAAACATGAGGACTTCCTTGCCCTTTTATATATCTAGCATTTTTTATTGAGTGAGTGTACAGTAATTTGTGTGGTTTAATAAGTAACTTGACAGTTAATAGGATACATCTGTAGTAGATTTCAAAATAACTGGTCTCTTAGACATATAGAAAACACCAACATTCAAACTCCTTTCAGCTCTCTGTTGAGAAATTCATACTTGGTTTAACTCCGTTGAAGTTAAGATTCCATTAATGATACATACACTTTGGGATCCACACTACCAGCCATAATTACCCTCTTATGGATCCCCAAATTGTCATTAGAATGAAGATTTATTATCTGCTTTGAATAATCTACAAAGACTTGCTGTTGCAGTTACAAAAAGCCGCTAATTAAGAAATTCCAGGTATTTTTATGAGGCTTAATGGTGCTGGTGTAAAAGGTAACTCAGCTATTGAATTCTGCAAATAAAGAGACATCCTATGCCTCCATTATCTGTTTGTAGATGGGCCCTTGCCTCACATATGGAAAGGGGAGGGATAATTGCATCTGTGGCATTATGCCTCCTTTCCCCAGGCCCTTCAGAGGAAGCTCTATGAGATTAGAATCTAGCCAGGTGAAGGGATGGAGAGTGGTGGCAAGAGCTCTGGGCCACATCAGCACTCCACTGGCCCTGAGAAGATCACATGGCAAAAGGCTGTGATTTCCTTTTCTGTAGTGCCTTCTCCATGGTGGGAAACCCTCCCTTTAAATAAAACAAAGCTTCCCAGCAAGAGCCTCAGATAGAGGGAGTTCCTGGTAGTGTGACCCCATTGGAACCAGGATGGGGGTGGAAGGTAATGGATATGCTGGAGACACAGAGCCAGATTGGATGGTTCAGGCATCCTATAGGTCCTGGGAAATGATGCTATGAGATGGGAGAAACAGGATTCCCTTGTAGAGCTTCTCTATGTCTTAGCTTTTGGGGAGGAGGTGATGTTGTCTGAAGTCTTAACTACAGTTCTTTTAATGTTCTTTTTACAAAGTTTGAAATAGAAATGGATAGATAATGCATGTTAAACACTACAGACATTTTTGGTAACCATCTAATATTTTACCAAGAAGATCATATGGGATGCTGAAGAATTATCTTGATCAAATCATTGGTAATTTCAATTAATCAAATACTCTCTGCTTTTCAGTATCAAAGAGTTGGTAGTGGGTAGAGAGTCATCAGGTTGTTTTGGAAAGTTGATAAACAAGTCCCTTGATAACTCCTCACAAAAGGTTTCTTCATGTATTGACATCTGCCCATTTAGCTCCAAATGAAAGGCAAATCTGGAAAGTTAGTCCAAATGTTTATATGTCAATTATTCAATTTACTTGATGACAAATCATTGTTCAATCTCTTATTGAGAGCAAACATGGCTCCCAACATAATTTATAAGGTTTAAATTTAAGACAACAGTATTGCCACACTATGTACTCAGTCCATTTTACCCCGATTTGAAATCTATTAATGATCAGCATCTCTGCCTCAGACAAATACCACTAAAAGTTATTTACTGGCTGTGGGAGATGCTAAATCTTTTCATTGTAATATTCAGTTGTGTAAGATCACAAATTCTCATTTTCAGTAATTGACAAAGGGTTATTTCCAGTTAGCAACAACACTTAGAACTTTCACAGTGCCTTAAATCTTCAAAGCACTGTACAAACATTAGCTAATCAATAATTATCTGTACAAAAATAGCTAATCAGTTCATAAACATCTACTTCACATGGGTATTAAGTATTTCTATCCCTATTTTACAGATGGCAAAACAGAAACAGTAGAGTTGTGATTTGCTCAAAGCTATACCCCAAGTTAATGACAGAGGGAAGATTAGAACTCCTGACCTCTTGGTTCTCAGTTATGTAAGTAAACACAGAGTAAAATGTTTTAAAGCACCCAAGTGATTCAGGAGCCTAAGTCCTACTGAAAGCCAATGGGACTTAATTTTCCAGAGCTACCAAGTCACTTAGCTGCTTTGAAAAATTTATGCAATGGCTTTTCCCCAAGGGTATAACATCAAATGTTGTAAACAGACGTGTATATGAAGAGGAAAGGAGACATTCAAAGCTAAAAGCAGAGTTTCAAATAACTAGTGGTGGTGAGGGAGGCGGAAACCATGTATTTGGGTTGTTATGATGATTTCAAGCCAGAAGGTGTGGCAGCATCCCCAGCATCCCTAGTTCCAGCACCTATGGGGTCAGGAGTCAAGCCATGGGTCAGAGCTGAAGTCAGGAGTTGAAGCAAGGGTCGGAGCTGGAGTCAGAGTATAAAGCCAAGGGTTGAAGCCAGAGTTGGAGACCTGAGCAAGGTCAGCAAGGTCTGTAGCAGCTGCAGCAAGACAGGACCCACCTTCTTGCCTTTCCTATTTCTCCTGACTTAAGCAGTGTTCCCAGCCCCATCAGGTCCCTGTGGACAGGACCTTTAGTGGGTTACAAAGCAAGGGTAGCCAAACTGCGGCTTGTGAGCCACATGCAGCTCTTTTACAGTTAAAGTGTGGCTCATGTAGTGTCCCACACCCTCCCATTCTCAACCTACCAGACTGGAGTGCGGGGAGCTCGGGGCTTCTGCCCTGTCATGTGGTGGTGGGGATAGGGGCTTCTGCCCGGTGGTGGAGGTAGGGGCTTCTGGCCAGTGGGGAGGGAATGCAGGAGCTTCAGCCCTGCAGGAGGTGCCTGCAGAGCTTGGGGCTTCAGCCTCGCTCTTGCTGAAACCCCAAGCACTGGTAGGCACCGCCTGAGCGGTTGAAGCCCTGAGCCCCACTACCCTGCTGCAGGGCAGAACCCTTGAGCAGGTGCGCTCAGCGCTCAGACTTCTGAAGATTATTGTATATGGCTCAGAGGATCAGTAAGTTTGGCCAGCTCTGTTATAAAGCCTCATGTCTCCTAATTCTCCACTTACCGGAAGCGCCATCAGGTGGTGTTGTAGAAGCTTCCCAAAATTGGGGCTGGGTTTAAGACACAGGAGGAAGGGCCTGCAGCACTATTTGATCAAGGTCAATGCTGACAGTGCCTACAACTAAAATACTATGCAACTGCCAGCACCAGTAGTTGAGCTTAATGTTTTGCCAATAAAATTTATAATCGAAAAGCAGCCCAATCTTGAAAGTGAAAAATTTTGCAAAAATAAACCAAACAAACTGGTCAGCATTTTCAGTTGAAACAGACATTGCTCATTTCAAGATGTCAGGTAAACTAATAAATCCGGTAGTTGTCCCATATTGTTGGATAAATATTTTTGATTTTAAACATTTCACAAAATTTTTGAAAAAATAAAAACTGGAGCTGTTTCAAATTCATGGAACAAACATCTTTTCATGATTTTATTCTGTTTAAACAACTCTACAAGGCACAGCAATGGAGGAGGAGGAGCCAGGAGGGGGATGCATGGCTTCTTTAGCTCTTCTGTCTGAAGTTACAGGCAGCCGTGTTAGGAGTGGTACTCAGGATAGGCTTGAGAGGCAGAGCAAGGGGTAGGGATTGCTAGGCCATTCAGAGCTAAAGAGTCTCCTTGTGCAGGGAGAAGCTCCAGCCCCCTCATACATTTCAGCCCTGGAGGGTGAGGTACCCCCTTTGGTTGGCTGCCTGTCTCATTTGCCCACCTTCTGGAGAAGAACTGCCAATTAGAGCTTCTGCAAGGCAGGCAGAGCTCCTCTGCCCCCTCCCCTTACCTCCCCTTAAGAGCTTTTGGGTAGGGGAGGGTAGACACTGTTCTCATGAGAGGGGAGTTGGGAGGAAAGTGCTAAAAGGGCCTAGAAGCTGAGGACAGCTCTGTTCCCTCCTCCTGTCTCCTGAGCAGTGGGTCCTTCTGCTCCTCTCCCTTCCCTGCAACACCAGGCCAGGCCTGGGAAGGGGGAGAGGGTGCCCTGGTGAACCATCCCTAAAACTGCAGGAGGATCAGAGGAACTGCCAGAAGGCAGAACTGATGTGGGGGTAGAATTAATGTGGAGGGTAAGGAGACAGAATTGTGGTGGGGCTAAGTGGGAATATAATTAATTGCAGGGTGGGACGACGAGAACACAATTAATTAATTAGAATTCTGGGAGATGGGGAGAAGCTGGAATCACCACACCATCAGGAAACCAGTGAGAGCCCCTGCGGTGGGGATCCAATATCACCTCACTATATGGAGGTGAGAGTTGGCAATGACACACATGCACACAGAGGGTGGGCAGGGGGAGTCCAAAAATCAGGAGGCAGAGCAAAACCCTCATTTAAAATCATGATTTTTGTGCCAATTTCATTATTTTGGGGGGCCTGATTCATGATTTCTGAACTTCTGAGGGTGGCAATACTTGAGGCAGAGGTTGGAGCCGGTTAGAGCTGAGGTGGGGAAATAGTACAGCAGAGGAGGAGAACTTAGGGAGAGAGTGGATTTTTCAGGGAGAGAAATTACTTGCCCAACAGGCTGATGATCAGAAGAGAAGGCCTCAGTGGAAGAAGGGGGACAGAGAGTGAGCTTGGCACTTGAGTGAGAGACTGAGGCAGAGACCTTGGCAGGAAGGAACTCAAAGGGAGAGAAAACTTTGTGGCAAAGGAAATCGCAGCAGGTTTGCAGTTCTCCTGGGAGGACCAGATGGCAAATCCTGGTCCTCCTTTCAAGATATTTTCATTTTTTTAATTTGATTTTTTGGCAATGAGCTGTGGAACAAAGACATTCACTGGCTACAAATACTGTACTGTGGATTGTGTCTTCACTTCAAAACACTCAAAGGGATGGAGTAACTGTTTGAACTGCAGTTTTAAGTATTTTTTTTTGTCCCTGGTTAAAAATACTCAGTAGTTTCATCACATCAAAACCTCAAGTGAGTGCGCATAACTAAGAAGATCTCGAGGTAATGGTGAATTAAGGAATAAAAAAGACTAGCCTTCTAAGCCAAAACCTATTAAATCTGAAGGAAAAAGGAACTTTCAGATGGCCTTGTGCCTACACTTGGAAATTTAACTGAATTTGGAGTAGACTTATAGACCTCAAGACCCACAGCATGAGATTAATTATTTGCTGTAATGATGGCAAAAGATAGCAATAAATTGGCCAGCTGATCCAGCCAACAGGATAAAAGAACCTAATCAAGGGTGGTCAGGATAAATTAGGTAAAATCCCTCAATGGCGGAAAGCCACTTGGAGGGGAAGCAAGCTCCCTGAGAGTTGTTAAATATTCTTTTAGCTTGACCATTTAATGCTCAACAAGGCCCCGTCCTTACATAATTCTGTTTGCACAGGAAGAAGTGTATGGGAGCTTTGCCAACTGTATGTAATTCACTGAAAAATTCTTGAAAATCCTGTTTTTAAAATATGTATACAACAAAAAAGTTATTTCAACATTTCTACTCAGCAACCAGGTTTTAAGGTAAACAAAATCCATCCTCAAAAATAAAAAAGGAAGAAATATAGATCCAGATCCTCGGTTGGTATAAATCATCAGACTTCCATTGAAGTCAATGCAACTCAGCTGATCTAAACCAGCTGAGGATCTGGTCCAGTGACAATAAGCTTTCTTGTAGATTATAAACTCTTTGGACTAGCAATGATGGAGCCTAGCTGAGCTCTCTAGGCACTTCCACAATATAAACCATAAATAGTAATAGTATAATCCTGAGATTTTGCTCACTAAATGTTACATCAATTGGTGTATCAATTGAGATTAGTGAATTTAGGATTGTTCAGAGAACCAAGAAGGAAAATGCACTCACATGTAATTAGTCCTCTGAGAAGCCAAATCATACAGGACCTAGATTAAGAGCAATCTATCAAAGTTCACATATTAAAAGCTCTGGGAAGCAAATTAAACAAAAGAAGTTAGATATTCCTTTTAATTCTTGACATAAAAAATGGGGGTTCCTATGTTCAAAAGTGTGACGGGTTTGGTCACAGAGATTACCTTGGGACTGTCACCTGATGTGCTGAAATTACCTCTGAGCCCATTTTCCTGCTAGCTTGGGACTTCCAGAACCCTGTATTGTTGAGCCAGACATGCTAGCCTGCTGCAACACAGACTCAGGGTCTGGACCACGCCCTCAAAGCTGCAGACTTTAACCAAAAACAGCTCAGCAGGTTACCCCTCCAGCACCCAGACACCCAGTTCCCAATGGGATCCAAACCCCAAATAAATCTGTTTTACTCTGTATAAAGCTTATACAGGGTAAATTCATAAATTGTCCCCCCTCTATAACACCGATAGAGAGAGATGCACAGCTGTTTGCACCCCCAGGTATTAATCACTTACTCTGGGTTTATTAATAAACAAAAGTGATTTTATTAAGTATAAAAAGTAGAATTTAAGTGATTTCAAGTAATAACAGACAAAACAAAGCAAGTAACCAAGCAAAATAAAGCAAAAATATGCAAGTCTAAGCCTAATACATTAAGAAACTGAATACAGGTAATATCTCACCCTCAGAGATATTCCAATAAGCTTCCTTCACAAACTAGACTCCTTCCTAGTTTGAGCCCAATCCTTTTCCCTGGTACAGTCCTTGATAGTTCCAGCAGATGTCTGAGGTGGTAAACAGAGGTTTTCTCATGACCGGAAGCCCCTTTTGTCCTGCTCCACCCCCTTTTATAGCTTTAGCACAAGATGGGAATCTTTTGTCTCTCTGGGTCCCCACCCCTCCTTCTAAATGGAAAAGTACCAGATTTAAGATGGATTTCATTATCAGGTGACATGGTCACATGTCACTATAAGACCCCTAGTCTCCATTTCCCATGGGTTGTCCTACACATACACAGGAAGGCTTTCAAGTAACTAAGGCCATTTACAACTGATTGTTTCTGGAGCACCCTTAATGGCTGCCACTTAATATGTTTACATCAGTGAAACAAGTTTATAACTTATTCTTCTAACTCCAGATATAGAAATAATACATGCAAACAAATAGGAAGAGCACACTTAGAAGATTACAAGATTTCTAATGATACCATACAAGGGGTATTTACCATAAAGCATATTTCAGTTATGTCATATTCATAAGCATATTTTCATAAAGCATATGGAGTGCAATGGCACAAAAAGGATATTATGCAATAAAACATATACTTAAGTGATCTTTAGCAGACTCAAAAGGCCCCATGATATTGTGAGCTTAGCGAGTTCTCTACTGTTATCATCCTTTCAGTGCTGATAGTCAAAGCACAATGGAACTTAAAAAAAAAACTCTAGAACTACAGACTGATCAGAACTGAAGGAGCATAATTATAATTTCTTCTAAATCTATTCTGGGTGATCACACATAGGATAAGGCTGCAGTGATTACAAAACTTCCAGTTATTCTAGAGATAGATACTGATGGATATCTAGGAAGAACCTCTCTAAAGGATCAGTTCATCATATGACAATGGGAGCATTCCCTTTAGAGAACAAACTGCTGAGAGTTGTTGACAATTGGTACCCGCACTGGTACCACAAGGGTTAACCCTTTCTTCCTAGCAGAGGACGCCACGCCCCGGAAGCTCTGCTGGGCATGCTCCAACTGGAGAACAGGTATAAAAACCTGCAGAGCTGCTCAGTCTGGGCTGACCACTGGAGAGGAAGAAGACACGCCATCAGCTCCTGAGGAGGGACAGCCTGCATACCAGAATCTGGAGGCCAGCCAAGCCAAGACACACCCTAATGCCCAGATGGAGTATGTCACAGGAGGGGAACAGACTGGAGGACCCCATGAAGCAGAGAACCCAGCATTTATGGTAGGAAGTGACCCAGGGGAACTTTAGAGGCAAATGGTGTTAGAGCTGCACAGATGCCACTACCAGGGCCTTGGGTTGGGATCCAGTGGAGAGGGCAGGCCCGGGTCGCCCTACCACTTCCCCCCCACACACTATGGGGATTGTATGGACTCTAACCATTAGGCTGCACTACTCCAATGCGGGAGGTGATTTATATGGACCCTGGCCATTGGGCCACCCCACCCAGATGTTTGGGCTGAGTTACCTGGACTCTAGCTGCTAGGTCCACTACCCTGACCAAGGGGTGATTGTGTGGAAGGAGGCCATTAGGCTGTAACTGGCCGCCCACAGAGAGACGGGCACATGAACTTGAGAGTGGCAAGGTTCTGACACCCCATCCCACCCCTGCCATGAAGGGGCGGTGCGGTGCCAGGCCTGCCGTGACAATATATAGATAAAATATTCTCTCCTGCGTTGACAGTTTCATGGTGGCCCTCAGAATAGAGCTGAACAAATAATTGATGTTTTTGGTTCAGTGACTGAACTGAAAAATCCAAAAGAATATTTGTTTTGGATTGACCCAAAACATAATTTTGTTTTTTCTTTCTGAAACAAACAAACAAACAAACACATTTCATTTCAGGTCGAATGAAATGTTTTTTTTTTATGTTGGTTTTTAAAAAAAGCACTGAAACAAAACAAGCAAACTTTTTAAAGTAAACCTAGCTACATTTTGAATAAAAGAGTCAACATTTTTGTTTCAAACATCAGAATGAAATGTTTCTACTGTTAAGTTGTTTTGTTTTTCCATTTGTTTTGGCTTAAACTATTTCCCAAATATGACTCATTCACAAATAGTTTTGCAAAAAACTGCATTTTTTTGGTGAATAAACTATTTGTCCAAAACTATTACCCAGTTCTACCTCACTGCCATGGGATCGTATAATAGAATTTTTGCTAACAGATTTCCCTAGATTGTGATGAAAATGGATGAATTGTCAGGAGATTATAAAGGTAGATTTTCAAAGACCCAAATGGCAGTTAGGCGCCTAACTTGCACTGAAAGTTATCAGTGGCCTTCTCTATGTACAATTGAATCTGTTGACCAATAAGAGTCTGTGGCAAGGGAGTAGAGACGAGCATGCAAGCTCTTTGGACAAAGACTGTGTTTAAGTATTGTTTACTGTTTATAAGTATCAGTCTCAATGGGACTATGATCAGGATCTCTGACTACTACTACAATATTAGTATTACCATATCATAATAGTAGGGCGTGTTTTATGAGAGCTCTTTTCTCTGCACTGGAAAAAGCAACCACTAGTGGAAAAAAAAGTGAAGTTTCTGTCTGAAGTCTTGTGCAGGATTTCAGTAGATGCTGCCATGATTGTGGTCAGACCCTTAGACACTGTAAATCAGCATAGCTGTACTGAAGTCAGTTGAGCTGCACTGATTTACACCAGCTGATGATCTGGTCCCAGATGCATAAAAACAGTGACCAAGTTGACCTCTTTGCCATGTAGTGTTCGGAATTATGTTCAGTACAGCAGCTTTCTTTAAGAAGCTGGGCAAAGATAGCAGGAAGCTAAAAATGGTAGTAGTTTGAGGGTACAGAAAACTCACTGGGCACAATTTGGCTCCCACTTACACTGGTGTAAAGGAGAAGTAAATTCCCTGAAGTCAAAGGTACACCAGGGGAAGTAGGAACAGAAGCAAGCCTTAGCCTTCCACCTCTGTTGAAACCATATTAAAAATCCTGACAGCTCAAAGAAAGTGTGTGTGTGTGTGTGTGTGTGTGTACATGCATGTGGAGGGAGGGGAGTGACGGATTTGAAAGGGAACAAAAAAGAAAAAGCGCCAGAGCCCCAAGGCAGCAATTCTGGTCACAGTAAGACATGTTTGCAGACAGAAGTTAAGATTATTGTAACCCAATCTATCACTCTGTTTGTACCATGCGATTTTCCTGTTTCTTTCAGTGAGGAGGTTGCACCTGTTCACTGTTGTACACTGATGCATGACTGAAACATCAAGAAGATCATGACTGCAACATATAACCTTTGCCAAAGAGAAAAGGCTTTGTTTAGATCATAAGTGCTTCAGGGCAAGAATGGTCTTTGTTATATGCATGTAAAGTTCCCTGGAGTTCCCAGCTGTCCTCTCTAAGCGCTACCTGAAGAGAGAAAAAGGGACAATCACTGTCCAAAGTCAAACTCTAACACTGACTAGTTCAATTCGTCACCATATTGTGGGGGAGGGGAGGAGCTTTCCTCAGAGGGATGAGTGACATAACTGTGCTGTTAAGCATTATGGGAGAGCCACAGGGAATGTTTAACATGCAACAAGAACATCCTTTCTTGCATCAGATGAACTTCACTATATTACATAGATGAATGATCTGTGTTCTCAAAGAAACAGTTTCCCTGTGGAGGAAGAGTGGAAATATCTACATTATTTATATGTTATCCAACTATCTAGCTACATATGTGTGTGTTATATTTTTATGTGTGTTCCAATAATAGATATGCTGTATAAAGCTGATAAAAGGGCAAGCAGAAGAGAGGTTTAATAGGTACCCAATATAAAACTCAGACTTCTAATTTGCCAGCACTGTTTTATCTTAAATTATAACAATTATAAGAAACATCTGTGTCCCTGAGTACATTCCAAGGAATGTATTCAAATAGATCTTCACATTTTAAAAACTGTTCCAATAACTAGCTTTCTCTCCCCCCTTCTCCCCGCAGAAAAAAAAGAACTACCCTGCCAAAATAAATCCATTAGATCATGGATTAAATAGGTCTTCAAAAACTAGTAGAGACGAGAAGTAATATTCTCCCCTTTCACGGAGAAGGTTTTCGGAAACAAATTCTGTTCTTTAAAGCCTAAATATTATGTAGTCTTTGGCAGCAATCCTTTCAAAATTTTGCTGGCACTCTTTGAATGTGGAATGGTATAATCTGGCTTTAATAGCTTCCAGGAACTATAATGTGTTAGTTCCCATTTTTAACAAATGAAGAGTCATTACCTAGAATACTACAGAAAATGAGATTGCCACCAGGAATATAAAATGGGTAATTGTTTTTCTCTTAATCAGTCATTGATTCATTATTTTCCTCTTGTTTTCATCTTTACACCTTCCTAGATCCTAATGAACTAACAGGTACATGGTAGATAAATAGAAAGGTAATCATTTCCCTCTTACAAAGACCATTCATGAGAAACTTTGTTCTGATACTCAAAGCTGAGAGATATAATAAAACTAAATGAAACATTAACATGTGGATCATAATGGTGATGTTCTAATTTTTTGTTGTTTTGGATATTTAAATGATGAAATTACTTTTATGCTTAGGAAGTTTCCCACTAAACTATTTCCCCCGATTTCATATCTAGAGTCTGATTATTCTGTTGTAATAATCACATAATAGCAGTATTTGTTATTACCACATTTTACTTTTATTTGCTTATGTTTATCATTTTTACATTTTCATAATTGCCACAGAAATTGTTCTAATGAGCATTTTAAAAAATGGTCTCAGGTCATTGATATGAGTAACCAAGACAACCCAGTCCCCAGATCCTTATCTTATTCCTTCTCCTTAAATACAAGATGAAATCTTGCAAAGCAAAAATAATTTGTTTTGCCCAACTCCAGTGAAGGTCATAAATATTATCCTCACTGAATAAATCATGCAAGAGAAGCAGTCTGATTATAGAGTAGCAGATATAAGACCTGATCCTTACTTTGACAAGTATCCCATTGCTTGAGTGTGGATTGCAGGAATAGGCCAAAAACACACATCTTGGTCACCAGCCAGCAATGACAAACAGAGTGAACAGAAATTATTTTCCCATTTGCCATGCAGAGGTAGCAGTGTTTGGATTCAGATTAGGAACACGAGTCTCCACTGTTTTCCATGTTTATTTCAACCTGCTCCCCCAACTATTGTTGTGGGAGAGGGCAAGAGGAAGAATGTAAAGTAATCGCTGCTATTAAGGGTTCTCTTTCAATGCTTTCTGCAAAATCTACTTAATGTACAATTACCGTATCTGTCCTACTACCTGTCAGTGGTGAATGGCTGTGTAGTCACTTAAACCTGTGCCAAGTTGGTGTAAAATACTACCAAATTAGCATGGCAGCATTTTTACACCCACTCTGTCGTGGAGTAAAGGCTACATAGGATGCGAGGCAGTGGAGAATCAGGCCCTATGTTTAGACCATGGTTAGGGTTTGAGGTCAAAACAATGCCAGCCTTCAGGCTCACATTTGATAATGACAAAATATACCAAGCTGATCACATGGAATTTAGGCCCTAAGTGTCAGAAATCTTGAAATAGCAGCAGACCTCAGGAGGTTTCTGCCACCCTGAAATCTTGCAAGGAGAGTTCATTTTACAATTTTAAGTTTTTAATCAGATTTGAAACCAAAAATAGGAGCAAATTCAAATCTGAACCTCCCTGTGAAATTCAAGGTTCTGGGTTTGTCCCAGTGATGTTTTAATTTATACATGTCAGTCCAAGGTGGGGCAATCTAGAGTAACTGGAAGGTATTGGACAGGTATAATGCGAGATATCACAGGACTGCTAGTCCTTTCTCATGATATACAAGAGTAACAGGTGTCACCGTATGCCTTTGCTGACTAGACTGGGCCATGAAAATTTCTGATGTAACTTCCAATGATATCTTGACAGTTTGCATAACTCTATTTGTACAGTAGGACTACCATTTATTAGCAAGCTGCCCTCATTTAATAATGATGGTTGTCTTGTGGAACCACAATTAATGGTTAATAAACCTTGTGGCCTTATGTGGTTTGTATCGTGTGACAGTATATTAGTTTAAGAACTATATATCAGGCTGAGACTGTTTTCTTATTCCATAGTAATTGGTTGCTCTTGAGATGAAATCTAAATTTATTAACTATAATCATATCTGTGCTTCATGTTCCATTATAAGATCAACATTTACTGCTGCATTTTCAGAAATGCTTCTGCTTCCTAAAGTTGGGAAGAGTGTATCCATTGATTTGCATGGGATTCAAAAATTAAAAGGGAAGATCAACTGTCTTCCATGGAACAATTAAAATGAAGGCGTGAGACCTTCACTTCTAAGAGTGGCTCAAATGTATTTCACTGTAGGCAGTAGTTTATGATATACCAATAGAAAGACCACTGGACCAGACTCTTATCTCACTTACAACCATACAACCTTACAGCTGAGTGGCCCATCAATATTTAAAAATAGTCAGATTTCTCCCAGAACTGTCAGACAGTTTTAGCTGATTTGTTTCTAAAAATCGACTTTTTATTCATTTCACTATTAAAAGGACTTATTTGTTAAGCCCCAACAGTGATCTACCTGCTATGGAAGACAGATATCGAGACTGTTTCTGCCATAGAGAGCTTGCTGTCTAGCAGGTGTGTGTGGTTTTTTTGTTTGTTTGTTTTTTTTAATTTTTAGACCCATGGGGGAGATGCTGTTGGGGTAAGCAAGCATGAGTGATGAATACCTAGTGCCAGATCCTCAGCGTCTGTAAACTGGTATAGCTCTATTGGAGTCAATGGAATTATACCAGTTTACATTGGCTGAGAATCTGGTCCTTGATTTTTTGTAATAGACTTAGGGATATCTTTTCTCTTGACTTGATATGAAAATATAAATATATTAGGGGACTCCTTTCACATGACGTCTGGTTGGTTAGAGAGCTGGTCTCTGAATACAAGTAAGTTACTACTGAAAAGCCTGTGAGGATACTACAAAGTGGTTTCTTAGAATAATCTCTTAGAACAGGGAGTTGTCAGGTAAGTATGGGTCTGCACAATAGTAAAAGCAATTTTTTTAAAATTCCTCTTTCCATTACAGATGAACATAGGCATAGATCCTCGGATGCCGTATTGCCACTTTGCACCAAACTGCTGGTGTAAAAGTTTATCTGTTCCAGGGGACATCCTTGCAGTGCAAGGACAATCCTGCAGAGATGTAGATCTGTTTCTTGTATGCCACTCCCTCACCCGCCTGCCGCTCCCCTCTGCCAGTTTACCAGGGAAAGAGGGTGTGGTTACAGAAATTAAAGTGTGTTTGGGATTCACCTAAACCATGCTGCAATTTTGGCTCCCGGTGGTTGGTAAAGGCCAGTGTGTGTTCAAAGCTGCCCTCTTCAGCAGAGGGAACTGACTTGCACAGAACAGCATCAGAATCAGTATTTTAAGGCATCCTGGCACACCACCACCACTCTGGGCATTTTGGTGACACGAGAGAATGTGCATCATCATTTAAGTATTAGTTTTCTGTCACATATTACATATTGATTCTAAATTTTACCTTTTGCACCATTAAGCAAGTATTTAAACTTCCAACAATTTCCAAGTCAAGGGATTGTATGAAATCCTTGAATTATTTATGTGATTAAGTTATTCTGTTTTTCAAATTACCAAAGTTGCTACTTCATGGGTGTTTGACTTGAGCCATGTTCATGTGTTTGCATGCATAGGACTGATGAGGTTAAGATCCCTGCTGATAGTACCAGCCCACGGACTTTGCTTAAAATATAAGAGGTAAGTTTCATTACCCCCACCTGCTCATATTTGAAGCTGGCTGTCCCCCTTTGTGGATCACACCACAAGGCAGGTAAAGCTATATTAAGTATGTTGGGAAAATATGGAGTCCAGCTGACCAAGAAGGGGAGGAGCAACTTCATGTACCTACTCGCCAATCTAATGAGGCCTTTCAACAAGGTTCAAAGTGCGTAGGTAATAAAAGCCCACAGCTAAGCAGAAAAAAATCTTAACAGAAGGCTAGATGTTGACAGAGGGTGGGGTGGGACATGGAAAATCTTTCCAGGAACAACAAGAGGGAAATCAGTGGGGGAATCTGTTCAGCATCTTAGCTATCTGTAGACAATATAAGGAATATGGGGATTAAACAGTGTCAGAGAAAAACAGAGTTCTCACTCTCAGGTTGGGTGCAGTACTGGAAGTATTAGTACATAAGCTAAATTGGCATCACAGAGATTTGGTGGGATAAATCTCATGATTGGTATATTGGTAAAGAGGGCCGGGGTATAGCTTGTTCAGGAAGGAGAGAGCAGGGGAAAAGGTAGGAGGTATTGCAATATATAAAGAATACATGCACTTGTTGAGAAGTAAGTGGGAGACAGACCAATTGAACGTCTCTGGATAAAGAAAAAAGGAGAAAAAAGAAAGGGGTGACATGAGTCTACTGTAGACTACCAAATCAGGAAGAAGAGGTGGATGTGGCATTTCTAGAACAAATAGCAAATATCCATAACACGAGACCTGGTCATAATGGGGGACTTTGAATACTCAAATATCTGTTGGAAAAGTAATACAGCAAAACACAAAATGTTCAATAAATTCTTGGAATTTATTGGGGACAACTTCCTGTTCCAGAAGGTGGAGGAAGTAACTAGGACTACAGCCATTTTAAACTTGATTATGTCTATCAGGGAGGAATTGGTGGTGAATATGAAGGTTGAAGGAAATTTGGGTGAAAGTGATCATGAAATAATAGACTTCATGATTCTAAGGAAAAGAAGGAGATAGAGCAGCAGATTAAGGACAATGGACTTCAATAAAGCAGACTTTAACAAACTCAGAACTGGTAGGTAACGTCCCATGGTAATAAAATCTGAGGGATAAAGGAGTTCGGGAGAGCTGGCAGTTTCTCAAGGAGACAATATTAAAGGTACAAGGGCAAACTATCCCAGTGTGAAGGAAAGATTGTGGTGTTTTTTGTACTCCTTTTCAATTAATTCATTTTCCCACTTTTTGTAGGATTCCTTTTTGATTTACAAATAATTAAAGAGCTCCTGTGGAACCATATAGGAATAATAGTAACCTGACCTATAAGGAAAGGTTAAAAAAACAAGGCATGTTTAGTCTTGAGAAAAGACTGAGGGGGGAACTGATAACAGACTTCAAATAAGGGCTGTCATAAATCAGACAGTGATCAATTGTTCTCAATGTCCACCAAGCTGGGACAAGAAGTAATGGGCTTAGTCTGCAGCAAAGGAGATATAAGTTAGATATTAGGAAAAAGTTTCTAACAATAAGGGTAGCTGAGCTCTGGAATAGGCTTCCAAGGGAGGTTGTGGCATTCCCATCACTGGATGTTTTTAAGAACAGGTTGGACAGACACCTTTTCAGGGGTGGTCTAAGTTTATTTGGGCCTGCCACGGAACAGTGGGCTGGACCTGACTATTTCTTGAGGTTCCTTCCAGCCATACATTTCTAATATCACCGTTCGGTGTAAGCAATTGCTGTAGACACCACCAGGATGTTATGGAAAGACGAGAGAAGAAAGACGGTCCATGCAATTGTGAATAGACAATCTCTGTATTAATATACGCTTCATACTATGAAAGTGTTTGAGAACCCTTGCCTTATAGCATTTACAGATATCTCCTTGCCTTTTGTTAGGATCTCTACAACCTTAACAATATTTAATAGTGAGTTTTGTTTTAATTTCCTTAAAAAAAGATCTTTCTGGTAAATATTTGTTGAAACTTGTGATGTTTTGGTTCTTTCAGACAGGTAGTCAGGGTATGTATCAAAAACATTCAGTACCTTGATAAACATGATTAATACTGTAAATAATATCACACAAATCTGACAGACTGAAATGGTTCTGTCTATTGGCTAATTATCCAAATTAAAAAAAAAATAGTTAGGCTAATGACTTCCAGATAGTTGTTATGCCATATCATGTTAAAGCAGCTGTTAACCATATGTACTACTGTAGCTCTGCTTATACTAATCATGAAATTTTCCTGTGGGGGGAAAAAAGATCTGCCACTTTTCTAATGAATTAACATGGTTAAATTTAGAGCTGAGTAAATAATTTGTAGCATATAATTTAGTTGTGAGTAGAGGTCAAATTTTCAGAAGCACTCAAGTGATTGAGGAATTTAAGTCCCATTTTTAAAAGATATTTCAGCACTAAGGAGCCTAAGTCCTATTGAATTTCAATGAGACTTCAATTTCAGCTCTTAGGAGCCAAATGCTGAAACCACTTTTGAAAATGGGAATCCTGAGTCACGTAGCAATTTTGAAAAAGAAAATCAAGATTGAGGGTAAAATTTTCAAATGTGCCTGTTTGAAAGGATTTGCCAGATAATGCTTGGTCTGTAGCTTGTTAATAGAGAATTCACTGCAAGTATTCAGAATGAGGGTTGTTTTAACTGGACAGAAAGGTCACACAGGAACCGATCCTGCAAATACTTTTGCACATGAATAATTTCTGAGGTGAATAGTCCCATTGAGATCAATAGGAGTGAGTACTTACATGCATTGATACTTACATGCCAGAGTGAGTACTTACATGCATTGATATTTGCATGATCAAGCTCATAGTAGCGCCCTGCTCCCTGACTGGATAAATGTAAATTTAAGATTAGAGTTTTGAAATTGAAACAAAAACTTATTTTGTGAATACTTGCTAGTATTCACTTAAAAGTCAGTTTCTGTGAATATCCCTTTGGAAACTAATTTTGCTTGAATACTCCCAGAAAGTGAACATGAAGACAGTCATAACAAATTCATTTAAAAATTCAAAGTACTGTTCCCAGAACATTTTTAAGTATTCCCCCACTTCTAGTATTTTTCCATAAATTTACCTAGGAAACTATTCTCTGCTAAGAACTAGTCTTCTGCAGTGTTATTAAATGTAACTCAAATGCCATTGTTTTTAATTTAGTGTAAGGATATCTGTGGTGCTTATCACTATAGTATCCAGGTGCCATAAGCCCATAAGAATTCACAAAGCTCTCCAGTGGTTAGGGCACTAGTTTAGGACTTGTAGACCTGGGCTCAATTGTGTGTTCTGCCACAAACTTCCTGACTTTGGGCAAATCATTTAGCTTCTCTGTGCCTCAGTTCCCCATCGGTAAAATTGGGATAATAGCACTTCCCTACCTAAATGGGATGTTGTGAGCAGAAATACATTAAAGATTGTGAAGTGCTTTGAGATCTAGTGTTGAAAAGTACTATATACGAGCTTAGTATTATTATTTTTCAATGTTGGATGAAATCCTGGCCACATTGAAGGAATACCATAGAGGTCTGTTTATTTAAAAGTACCCCATTGCCCTACTTAAGTCCTATAAAGCCTCCTATTTCTCCTCTGCTCCACTCTCAAGTGTCATAGCTAAAGAGGACTGGAGAAGAAACTCTCCAGAATCCATTAACACCACTCAGCCTGAATGCTCACTGGTGAGTGATGAAAGGGCTTCTTCCTCTTAAAATGTTCAACAGATGCCTGAGGCCTGATTAATGTTACACTAGTTTTACACTGGCATAACTCCACTGATCTCACAATGGTCTCTACTACCCTCATTCTAAAATTATATGATTGGAACTCGGTTATAAGCTGTGACAAAGGTGTATTGTTCGACAGACTCAGTCCATTGCCAGGAATATATGGAAAGGTATGAAATGTATACGTCTACACAGCCCATGGCAGTGAGTCTCCCAGCCCGGGTCGACACACGTGGGCTAGCAGGACTTGTGCTAGTGTTTTAAAAATAGCTGTGTAGACAGAGCTTTGAAGTTGCAGCTCAGGCTGGAGCTTGGGCTTTGACGGCCACCCCCCCGTCCCTAGGCTTCAGAGCCAGAATTCCAGCTGAAACTGCAACTTCAAAGCGCTGTCTACATAGCTATTTTTAGAGCACTAGCATGAGCCCTACAAGCCCCAAGTCTGGCAGCCTGGGTTGGAAGGCTCGCTACCGCAGGCTGTGTAGACGTACTCTATATGACCCAGTAGAAGTCTTCAGATCTGGAAGAAAACTAAGACTATTCATTGTCCCTCGCTGTTTGTGTCAAATCTTACAATTGCATTTTACAAGAGAAATATGTATTCAGTCACGGGGTGGTTTGAAAATAGCTGGTCTGACAACACTTTCAAAACTGTTTACAGGAAAGAAATGAATATTTGTCCAACAAACACACAAGATTAAAGGCTTCCCCCAGAGCACTTGCCCACGCTGAGGCCTGTACACTGCCCTCTGCCCTCAGCTGTTGACCTGAGAGAGGAAAGGGAGGAGCATAAGAACAGTTCCTAATAGGAGTTCTCATTCAATGCTTCCAGTAAAGTCTATTGCACATAGGAAAGATCTAATCATCAAATCAGCTGGTACCTGTGAAAGGCTAGTAAGTGAGTTGTGGACAAAGAGAATATTTCTTTTCAAAATATAAAGATACGTGTATTTCCAGATGTTTCAAAGCCCACGGAAGCTCAGAGAAACAAGCTATTGGGCCAGATTCTCATTTGCACCAAGGCCCCTTCACACCACTCTGGCACTATAAAGAGGCCTCAAAGTGGGTGTAAATGTAAGAGCCAGAGTGGTGTAAAGGGGCCTATGTGCAAATGAGAATCTTGCCCACTGCATCCAAGAGCCACATGTTTGAATTTTAAAGCTATTTAAACTATAAATTTTATATCATTCCAGATGTCATGATATCTGTGGGGATCTCTCATGGA
This sequence comes from Mauremys reevesii, assembly GCF_016161935.1. Lineage (NCBI taxonomy): Eukaryota > Metazoa > Chordata > Testudines > Geoemydidae > Mauremys > Mauremys reevesii. The sequence continues at coordinate 144,761,278 of NC_052625.1, read as the reverse complement.
TTCTGGGCCCTCCCTGGAGAGCAAGAACTTGGAGCTTAAAGGTGAATCTACATTATAAGTGCTACAGCAGCACAACTGCAGCACTGCAACTATGCCATTGTAGTGTAGACACTTGCTACAGGCACGGAAAGCATTTTTTGTGTCACTATAGTAAATCCACCCCCTCTCAACAGGAGGCAGCTAGATTAATGGAAGAATTCTTCCCTTGACCTGGCAGCATCTACTCCAGGGCTTTTAGATTTTAGAGTCTGCTGAACACTTCTTCCCAGGCTTGCTCTTCTCCTGTGACAGCAGATCTGTCAGGTAGACATGGCTACCACGTGCTCCCTACCGGAGGCTGCTGCAGATCTTCCCCTCAGGATGGGGAGCAATAATATGGCAGAGTATGACTATCGCCACATTATTGTCCCTGAGGAAGTCCCTGCAGAGGTGTGTGGGGAAAGAGGAATGTTGCAGAGAGCATGTCAGAATGCAGTTTCCTTGGAAAACTAGTGTGGTTGAACAGCTAAGTAAAACTTTCAGGCTGAGATTTTCAAAGGCGCCTAAGGGAGTAGGCACCCATGAAGGGGAATGCTCACTGGGAGTGCCACCTGGTACTCAGGCCAGGTGTGGCAGGTTGTCTTCCTCCCATGTGTTCCCCTTTCTCACTATAAATGCACCATGTGAGGGTCTGTCCTGTTAGCGACTCAGCCCTCTGGCTGGGTCACTTATTTGAGTCCACCCCTTGCAGGGTACACAAAGAATCTAATCTTCAGAAGTCAGCAAAGATTTCAGGGGCCTCCATTGGATGATGGTCCTAGGGTCTGGGACCTTGCATTTTCAGTATCTTCCCCAGCAAGGGTCCTAGCCAGGGAAAGACTTCTGTTGTTGTCCCCTCTTTAGAGGTTGGTAGGGGATCCTCTCCACCAGGCTTTACTCAGGACCCAAAGGTAAACAGCTAAGTTCTTCACCTCGGGGTGCTATGCAGCTGCTGCCCTGGATCACTTCCTATCTGTATCCCCTCTTCCTGAAGGGTGAAATAAAGAACTGAACACAAAATTAAGGTTCCTGACATTCAAAAGTCACTAGTCCCTCCTTTGCAGGCTTAGTCAGGTCAGTATCTCCAAGCCTCAGATGGCAAGAGCTCCTGGAGTACTCCTTCCCAAGCACTCAGAGCAGGTCTACTCCCTTCCACTGCCTGTCTCCCTCTGAGCTGTTCTGCTTCCCTTTTTAAGCTCCACCTCCACCTTGTGTAGCAAGGTGGGGCCACATGGGCCCAGAGCAGTTCCTTAACCCCTTCTTCTCCTGAGTGGGGTTTGTATATCCCATGACAGCACTCACATCTTATAGAATTCCAGTGGCAATGGGACCTAACTCCTTTCAACTCATTTGACAATACCAGCCCCTAATGATCACATATTGAATTAGCAACTTTAAAAACCCCAAACAAATTTTGTATAACCATTTTTTTTAAAAATCCATATATGGGACCTACAAATGTTTTCTTTCTGCACAAGATTTTACTATAGCCTTGAATTTACTGCTGAATGTGTGTGAAATCTCAACTATAGGAACAACAGTAACTGATATCTTTGCATTTAAATGTTATTTCTTTAAAAGACAAGAAAAATGTGTTTCAAAGTGAGAGCTGAGACTTGAATTGCTGCATGTAGAAAAACCTCAGTCCACATTCTGCCCTGCCTCACATCCCATGCAGCTTCTCTGAAGTCAACAATTTTAAAAGATGCTTCCATCTTCACACTGGTGTTTACATAATCCTCAGTAAGAAATGTAGCAAATCCATCCATTTATAAAAACAGGTTGAGAAACAAAGGGAGAAAGCAAGTGAGTATAGCTAAGATTACTATTTTGGCATGGAAATTCTTAGTAAGCCACATGGCAGAGCTGTGAGCGGGGCAGAGAGGAGATAAGTCACAGAAAGGACACCAAATAATATAAATCTTGCTACATTAACATACCTCAGAGTATAGTAGGGGTTTTGAAAGATCAGGCCTGTGGGGTAGGGAGTTGGAAAGTGAGCCTGCTCTACACTCACACTGTGGTTGTGACTCCTATCTTATCGGACTGGGTCCAGCTCACCACTATGGGCATTGGGACCTAGCACGCAGAGTCAAAACACCACTCAGGTTTGGATCACCCACCCTTCCACTAGACAGAGCTGGAGAAGTGGAAGAGTCAAACCTAAATGGCGCTGCAACTCTGTGCAGTAGGTTGCAATGCCACTTGTCGCTGGGGTGGACAGCCCTGCGCAGGCACTGAACAAGTCCTTATATCACTTTTGTGGCGGGAAAAGTTCTGAGGAGATGGAATGCTGAGGGCTGGTTTTGGCAGGAAAAACTGGTTTTCACTGGTTTGAGCCTGTCTCTTAATGGTAAACAGGTCCACTCTCAGAGATGGAGTCCAAGGATCAATAACTCATATACTCCATATTGGATCTTATTTTAAAGCCAGTGATTTACTTAACATTACTTCATAAACATCTTATTAAACAACTAATTGAACATATTAAACAGTTTATACTTCTTACACCTAACACTGGATATGAGAGAATTTTTCAAACCAGAGGAACCCATTTCATTGTGTCCACTGTATGGAACAAGTTTGAACTTTTATAACCAGAGCAACTGTCAGTTATCCACATACCAACAAAATACATGAAAATACACCTGTTTTCACATTTGGATAAGCAGAAATCCCCTCCCCGCAAAATATAATTTTTGCCAAACTTTTCAAACAAATTTACCTTTGGGCTTAGAATAGCATTAGAAAATTCAGCCCAAAGTATGTTTTTTTCTGGAAAGTTATAAATGACAGAAAATCTGATTTAAATACAAATGCCTGTTCAATAGTTGTGTACCTAATCCTGCAAAGTTTTCTCAGGCAAAAACTCCCACTGACCTCTACTGAATTATATTTGGATTATTTCTTAACTAAATAATATTGCTCAAATGTCACATAAGGGTCTTTACGTAAATAAATTATACTCAGCCATTCACTTCCTACCCCTCTGACCCACAGTGGGTATCAAAATCCACATGGTGTTCTTAAGAGGTGGATTTTGCATCTGGATCGCCAACTTTTCTTGCTAGTCATGAGGACAGATGTCTGACTATTGACCAAGGAGGCTCATGCATGTATATTTCACCTGGTACATGAAATATTTACATTGATGCAGGATTGTAAGCTCTTTGGGGAAGGACTACCTCATTATGTGTATGTACAGTGCTTAACTCAATAGGACTCTTGGCTTCTAGGCACAACTCTAAAAAATAATATTTTCCAGTATGGTAGCCACATGGGATTTTCTTGTACATACATTAGTCTATCTCTTATTTTTCTTAACAGGTACGTAGACTCTCATTCAGATGTTTTCTATCAGGTAAGCTACAGCATATCCAGATTCTCTGGGGATAATGTGTAAGATACCTTCATCCTGCGAAACTCATTTTCACAATGAAAACCAGCCATTACATTACTGTTCTCATTTTTTATCACAAAGACGGATCATCCCAATCCTTTGAATCCTGACCTCAACAACATACACTATTGAAATTGCCCATTGTGGTATTTATATTATTCTTCCTCAAATTATCAGTCTTCTATTAGGCCAGTTTAGAAGATAGCTTTAGAGAACTCTGGATGCAATGAGAATTTTAATGATCTGTCAGTGACATCATGTCTGTGTCTGTGTTGAACACACAGGTCTAAGTGTTTCTCTGTATTTAATGTACTGTAGAAATTCCATTTCAGGATAGCATTAAGACACTTGAGAGCCAATTTTGCATTTCTCATGCAGTTAAGACCTTGGCTTTTGGCCTTATGACTTCTAGCACTTCCAGAGTTATACTATAGTCATCCAGAAATACACTGCCTGTTGTTTTTTACTGCTTACGTGAAAACTGTCAAATTCCTCATCAGCTGAGAAGGGAGGAGCATAGACTTGAAGGATTGCACAGCAGTGCATTTGGGATTTGCATTATTTCACGGCACCATCAACCTTTCAAAGTTTGCTCTATAGCCTAGTATGGTGTCGGTGCTTTTGCCATACAGCAGAGAACTAACCCTATTGTAGTCACTCTCTCTGCCAGAGAAACTAACTCATGTTGCCAAATATCTCCCCTCAACACATTTATTGAACATTAAAACAGCAGAACAGCATTGAATGAAGTCCAGTAATTTTATAGGATATATTTTAGTCACTAGACTTTGAAGATTATTCCAACATTAATTATAAAGTTTCTGTGTCTGGCTAACATATTGTTAACAGTTATTTTGTAAGTGCTAATGGCAAGATGGAAGATTTCCAATCGTTTTATTGAGGAAGTGGCAATTAAAATGTTGAGCACTGCAACATACGTACAAAATAATAATAATCCTGCATATAAGTGCACTTTATGTAAAAAATGGGGGAAAATAATTTCCTTTGAAATAAATGTAACAGTTTTATTTTTAACAGTCACTTTTGAAAAAACAAACATCGACTTGTTTGCCAACTTCAAATGTCATGAGTCTTGAACAAGTCTGACTCTGTTTAAAAGAACATCGTGAAACTATTAGAAAGTCAAGACAAGTTGCTATCTCTTGTGTTTTTCCACACACAAAGAGCAACAATATGCTCTCCGTCTGAATAACTTATTGTAGATTAATGAGAGTTCAGTGTGGGTATGTCTATACTGGGGAATTTTAAGGGGGAAAAAGTGCTACCACTAGGTCACAGATGGGAGCTGTTGACCTGCACAGATGGGAGCTGTTGCAGTAGTGCTATGTAAAAGAGTACGTATCTTTGTGTACATGAGGGTAGTTAACATAAAGACGACCATTTACCGGTGCATGAGAATACGTTGTTTTGTTCCTAAGTCATTAGGTTCTATAATGTTGTTGCTATGCACTGGAAATGGAGCCCTGGTGGGGGCTGTAGTGTAGACAGGAATCCTGCAGCTCCTGGTTTTATTTTTAACTTCTGTGTCAATCAGACCTGAGGAACTTAATCTGTGTAGCACCAGCAAAATTCTGTGGATGCTACTGTTTTTTCCTGCAGCGTTTCTATTTTGATCTAAGCCTACTGCAGTTGGTAGGTTTTAAATGCCTTTTTTATTTCCTTTCAGTTAAGTACCTGAAGTTTTCGAGGTTAGTTGTTACCATTTTCTTGGCTGGGACTCATGTCGTTGTATCCAGTGCAGTGTCTCTCGCTAGAGAGAAGAAACCGGACTCATTTACAGCAAATACAAAAAGGGATTCTTAGTGTCCTGGGAACACATAGGCCCAGTAGGTCACTGGCTTACTAGCTCAGACAGAGGCACAAACATATGCCGCTCAGGCAAAGGGTCTGTCTAAATTAGAGCTGGTCAAAAAAATTTTCATGGAAACATTATTTCAACATAAAATGTCTTTTTGACCGAATAGAAAATTTTCTGCCAGTTTTCATGGCGTTGAAATGTTTGGATTTTTCATGAAAAAAAAAGGTTTGAGTTTTCCCTCTCCTCCGATTCTTCATCCCTGCCCCATGCATATTTTTCCACTGGAAAAAGCGGGGGAAATGGGACAGAAAACCAAATCCCTCCCCCCATTTTGTTTTGCATCAGATTGAATTTTTTTGTTTCGTCTTGCTTTGTCAAACTGTTCTGCAAATGATTTCATTTGTTCAAAACATTTCTCATTTCTTTAGAAATTTTTCACAGAACAAACTAATTTTTCAACCAACTCTAGTCTACAACCTGGCTCAGGTTAAGCAATCATGGAATGTACTGCGGTCTATGTTATGGAGCTAGTGATACGCAGTAGAAAGCAGAAGAACCAAGCCTGAAGTTCAAAATCTATTCCTTGCTCCCTTTGGCAGCAATAACTGAAGATCTATGGAAGCAGCACTCAGCTTCCTGGGGAATTGAAAGGTTGTGATGCTTAGCAGTGACTGCTGCTGGCCAATGGGGAGTGATGTTAACAGAGATCTGATGGTTCCTTCCTGACTGTAGGATGATGGTTATGTAAGGCCTTTATGCAAAGAGGAAGTTGCACACAGGTGGGGGTGGGATGGGGAGAAGAAATAGATTTCTCATGAAGGCACAATAACACGGATCTCTCCACACATTGGGCAGGCTGCCAATTCATGACCTAAATAAAGCCTCTTCCTTCCCTCCACCCACCCTCTATCTAGACAGCTATCTGGGCAATGCACTTGGTAAACAGTTAACAAGGACACCTTATTTCTTCTGTCTTTTTTCTCACAGTCTCATTTTTCCTAAAAATATCAACATGAGAGTATATCATGGACCAGCTCATTCTGCCTCTGAGGTCCTGCTGGGGATCAAGGACAACATTTTCAAAAACAATCTAGGTGACTAAATCAGTGGGATTTAGCCTCCCTTTAGTGAGACTGACTTATGCACTAAGGAGCCTAAATCACTTTTGAAATGGGGACTTTGAGGTACTTTTGAAAATGACACCTCTAGCTCATAACGTTGTGCTGTGAATCTGTTTGAGCACAGTTCAGTAGAATGGTCCCTTGGACCAAAACTTGGACCAAAACTTCAGACCCAAACATTATTGAATTCGGGGGAAATTTGAATCCAGATCTGAATTTTTGGCTCAGATTTCTTTGACCAGCAAAGACTGAGTGTGTGCTAGCCATACATTTTTTGCTCCGTTCTGTATACACAACACTGGGCTTTAGAACAGCCTAAGATCCATTGAAGATCACAATACACACAACTGAATGGGAGGCAACCGTCACTGGCTACTACACAGAGGATTATGGCTTGATTCTGCCAGATGCTGCTTGTCTCCTGGGTAATGCTAAGTGGCCTGGAAATAGAGGGTGCTCAGCACTTCACAGGCAGATCACAGGCTAGATAGATCTGGTAAAGTGGTACAGTTATCTATAAAGGTTGAGAATCCATGTATAAACCAGGGAGATTTGCCTTGATATGGTTATGTATTCTAGACGTTGCCTTGGCAATAAGCTAAAGATAGTGGGCCAAAATCATTCCTGCTGTAAGCTCAGTGAAATTTCATGAGGGATAAATTTGGCCCACTGGTTTTATGGAAAGGATTCTTTACAACAAGTTTCCTTATCACAGCTCAAATAACTTGCAAGAGAAAGCTTGCTGATGGGGTCAGTGAGGATTTTAAACCAATAATGTGGATATTATAGCTACAAATGGTGCCGTATATTTTGACTCTTCTCCAGAATATCCAGCAGTAACCAGAGGTTTATTTTCATTATGCCTTCACGTAAAAATGTCAGCAGTGCTTTCTGTGTCATCTTTTTTTGTTTAGATATATCACTAGAGTAGTGAAAACAGTTCACACTAAGTAAATGTTTATGTGGGTGACCGTTTATGTCATTATACTTTATTTTAAAATCTTTCTTCAAAGTTAAATAAAATATCAAATAGGCTGATTAGAAAACAGTATGTCATTCTCAATTTGTCTTTCCTTGTGGACAAAGGATTTTTTTCCATTGGACTCCAGCCTAAAATGAAACAGCGCTAGAACAAAGGTCAAGAACTTGGACAAATTCATTCAGGGGAACCAGGTACAGCTTGATTTAATATCAATATTTCATATGTTCTGAGATTGTGGTTCAAACTACAAGATAGCTGAACACCATTTTTATAGCTTTCCATCTGTGAAGAGTTATTTCTCAAAGCACACTGCATGAACAATATACTAGGTATTCATGTTTGAAATCATATGCACAGCTACGTTAGATTTTTTTGATGCACAATCTATCTGTGATAATTTTTAAGAGTAAAGAGTCTTAAAACCAGATTTGTTAAAATAAACGTTTTCTACACTAGGTTATTTTTCATGATACATTAACTTCTCCTTCCCCAGACACATGTATGCAAGTATCGTAGTCTGTTACATACCTGTGAAGCTGGGAGACAGCAAACCCATTGGGGCAGGGACTGTGTTTTTGTTGTGTTTGTACAGAACAATGGGTTCCTGGTTCATGCCAAGGGCCCCATAGCACTATAGTAATGTAAATAAAATAAAATAATGAGGCAGAATGAGATGAAAAAAGTGGTTTAATAAAAATACACATACCATTCCTTTAAACAAATGAAGAAAAATATTTCTTTTTCTCTTAAAGAAATAAGAGTACAAGCAATTGTAGTTTGGAACAGCCAGAAACGATACTAACTAGATTTCACATAGACATTGATTTTGCTCTTTAACAGAGCAGGCTACCTGAGTGATTGCCACATCAATGGTATATAAAGCTCCTTAGAAATATTGTAGATCAGTTTTCACCTATCCTAATGTGTTATTGCTATGGTAACAAGAGGCTTGTGAAGTTGCAGTACTAACCTTTTATTTATATGGTCATTGACTTTCAACTACACAATTGAAGTTCTGTGGCCTGTGTTATGCAGGGGGATAGCTTAGATGCTCATAATGGCCTCTTCTGGCCTTAGAGACTGAACTTACAGAAATGCTGCTCATTTTTAGGGAGGTATCAAAGTTTGCTATAGCTTATAGGGATGCAAAATCCCTATAGGCTACAGTACTCATTGTTACTCTCTGTGGCTTTCCTGCGACCTTTCAGAAGCTCTCCATGCTGGGTTTGCAGCTGCCAAGCCACATTGATTGGTCCTGGTGAGGGTACATCACATCAGGGATCTTATCTTCCTGCTGGTGGCCAGGTCGGTATTGCCAGCTCCTTCTCTCAGGTTTGCTCTCACTGGCTCTAGCCATATTTGGAGTAATTAGGAACACTTTGAACAGAGGAGTGGGTAAATGCCAGAGGTGATGTCCTGACCTTATTGAAGTCAATGGAAGTTTTGCCATTAGCTTCAACGGGGCCAGGATTTTGCCCCAGGTGTTATAGGAAACATACAAGGTGTTCCTTGTTCAGATGCAGAGCTTCACTGAGTGCTCTTTTTCTGGGTCAGGAAGGAATTTTCCCCAGGAGCAGATTGGCCCAGCGTTAGGGTTTTTCCCTCTCTGGTGGCATCCTGCCACGTTCATAGACACGGGAAAGATTTGTGTCACTGGTAAGGAAAGAAAAAAACCTGGCGGGGTGGGTAGCAAACCACTATATTTTAGTTTTACTCTTCAAAACAGAGAATTGCTGGTAAAGGTCAGTGCAGCGTCAGAAGCCTATTCCACTTATCAGTTTTAGCCTTTTCTGCATCCAGCTCTATCACATCTAACGTTTCTCAGAGGAGTATCTTGCAACATGTGCTATAGGTGGTCAGACTCCGGTTTAGTTTGACCTCTTCTAGTATCTTTTTCCACATCTGATACCCTTGACCAGGCACACTCTTACCTCTAGCTCTCACATGCTTCATCCTGAGGAGTTCAGTAGACTTTGTGGGTCATGGATGGAGATGCAGTCACTAATGTAGCTGGGTCCTGACTCATTTCTGAATTTAAAGATCCAGACCAGGGCCCGGGATTGACAACAAGGCTGACGGGAAGCCTGTGGAAGCATTGGTACCTTAGGGATGATGTGATTGTGATGGCTTGTAGTGTCACAATCACATTGGGGGATGGCTGCCTCTGCACTGTTTCAGGCCCAGATTCTAAGACTGAAATCACTCATTTAAAACACAAATATCTATGCTATGTCTCACAGTCAGAGGAAATAGAGGCGTTCTCAGAGAAGCTACCATTATATTTTGTTCAAATGTTCTTTCTTCAGGTTTGCTCAGGATGCTCATCCTGTGGGGAGTTGAGGGAGTGCTTCCAGAGTAGCATAATGCACTGGGAGAGCATGGCCACGGGGCGGGATGTGCATGCACACAAAGGGAGAGGGGCTGTGCTAAGCCCCCAAGTGCTTTTTACACCTTCAAGTGATGAGATCAACAGAGCACATTAAACGCATTACTAGATCTCACTACACAAAGGTGGGCTGCTTTGTTCTTCCTTAAGGATATGAAGGCCCCAGTCTGGTGGGGAGAGAGGGTTCTTAGGGTGTGGGCTGGTTACTTTGAGAAGGAGTCCCAAAAATGGAAGCAGTATTAGGCCTTAGGCTCCCACTGGAGAGGAGAAAGGGGGATGCACCTGGAGGAGAATGGGAGGGGGCCATTGGGCCTTCCTCCCTCCCTCCCAGCCAAGCAACTGGAGGGAGCAGAACAGGACCAGTGCAAGTAAGTCTGGGGCTGCCCATGAAACCTTCTAAGTATGCCTTCCTCATGTGAATCCCATGAAGTTCCAAGTTTGGTAAGTCTGTCTTAGCCAGTCCTAAGGAAGGGGTGAGTAACTGGGTAGTGAGGGAAGATTGGTAGGTCTTGTGTAAGAAATACAGTGATCTACTTCATGTAAGCATCTAGACTTTTAGGTGCTTCTCCAAGCCTTAGACACTGGTGGGATTTATCCATTACTATTTAATGAAGAAGTTATGCAACTTCAGATTGACACTCGGAAGTGGAATGCTTAGAATTGCTAACATTTTCCAATGGTGCATATTAAAGGAAAAACCAGAAACTCATATGTGACGTGTAACTGAGAACATAGAGACAGGATAAATCTAAGAAGAGCGCTTAATAATGCTGTGCAATGTATTTTTGAAACATATACCCCCTCATGTCCTAGTAAGCAGGGGGAGTTCAAAGAGCAATCAGCCAAACTGGATTAGGTACAGGACAGCAAAACTGTTTTTCCTTAAAGTTGCCCTCAATAAAGCATCATTTCTCATACTACCTGAGGCTGATTTAAGTTTTGGGAGTGTGCCAATCATTTGCTAAGCCTTCTGTCTTTATTTTATGGTTTATATCATACAGTTGACCAACACAGGGAAACATCTGTTGCAGACAAAGCCAAAAGCTACTAGGAATCTACCAATATATAGATGGTCACTTTGTGCCTTTATGCCATCATTACCTACATATATGGTCTTGAATACTGGATAGATTAATCTAAAATATTGTTCTATTCATTCCATGCCACAAAGAATTCATTGCTCATTTAATTTGATGAAGGCAATTTTTGTTAGCTAAGTGTGTAATTACAATTAGAGCATTTGATGTGGACCTGGGCAGCTTAGTGGATATAGCACCAATCTTGCAGTACTAATCACAAAGAGCTATAGTTCAGCCAGAGGTCCTGCATAATATGAGTTTTTAGGGATTTTAGCATAGTCCCAGCTGGAATGTTATCTACAGCACACACAAGCATACATAATTTGGCAACCAAGGATGCTTAGGAGACACCCCGTTCTGGTTAGCTGAAAGAAATGAGGAGTGCTTTCTTTCCAGAGTAGTTATTTCTGGCAAGGCTTGCAGTTCTTAATGAAGAAGAGAACCTCAGCTACCCTGTACCGAACTTCCACAGTCAGAGCACACTGAATTCTACATTTCTTCCTCTATCATATGTACAGCATTAGCTTTCACTCAAAAGCTTAGCGGTATGAAATTGCTTGATCTGCCACCTCAGAAACATCAAACCTTTGGTTTAAGAACAATTTTTTTTGCCATTTCATCATATTTTGTGTTACTTTTATTTAATCTAACTGTATTTCTAGTGCCCTTATTGCCGTACTGCCTAGACATCACTTACAAAATTATGCCGTTTTTTGTTTTAAGACCTATTCCTTTCCTCCCCATTCCACACACTAAGCCATTGGTCTTGTATGGTTGTCTTTCAAGTGAAAGACTGCCAGGAAGGGAGACTTTCACAATTCCGGTTGATCCAACCACTACCTCTTTTCATTCAAATCCTTTATAAGACTGACTCACGTCCTGTGGGCATCATGGAAGAAATGAATCATATTTTTTGCAGGTACATTTAACTGACCCATCAAGATGAGCCGAAAATGCGTAACTTCTCATACAGCTGTCATACTTGCCCTTGGCCACCCCATCCCCTCCCCATTGCTTGTTAACCCCACTCAGGATGATAGCATCAGGCCATACCAGCAAACAGCAGGAACAAGGATGTGTTAGCAAACCCACTCAGTCTGCGTGGGAAGTGCCATAGGAACCAAGATGTAGAACTGAAGGCAGAAGGATCTGATTAGAAAACAGATTTAACTGAGATTTCTAAAGTGACATGATTAGGGGAAGGTGAGTTTCAAAGACACAATTTAAGTTGACAAAGTCTCTTAAGCTGTAAAAATTCAGACATCAAAATTTTCCTCCAACAAGGTTTGTGCTGAAAAAGAGACCAATGCAGCATTACACTGTTGCAAAAATTAGGCAATCCCTGGCTGCGAAACAGCCCATTGGGAAACACTGCAGCTGGGTGTAATTTAGAGCAGCCTTGAGGGTGTCCTAAAATGTGCTGGGGACCAGACTGTCCCCAGCAGTCCCAGGGGAATACAAGGGTGACTTACAGGAACAGCTACCTTTAGTCCTCATCCTTCCTTTCCTGAGCTGTCATCATGTGAGCATTGAAGACTTATGATATCCTTTGTAGGCTGTTTTTAATTGGATGCAATGGAACTTGAGGTTCCTGATAAAAGCTACATTTGCTGCACCTCACATTCAATAGAACATCCTCTACTCTCTGATGTGGCAGCCTTGGCTCCCCCGTCGCTCAGCAAAACATTCCCATGCAGTTCCTCCCTCTCATACACTCACTCATTTTTTCACCTCCTAACTCTTTTTGGGTAATCAACCTAGGTTTACAACAGTTTCTGGTATATATTAAGCCATCACTTTAATTGTGAGTTAATTCCTTAGTGGTTTCTATTTGGATAAAGAATTATTTCCCACAAATGCTTGTATTAAGCCATGTCTCCCTCTTTTCCAGAACTGGAATCTCATCTAAATCACTACTTTCATACAGTTCTCAGAAGTGGCTCTTTTTTTTAAAGTTAGTGCCAGAGATCTGGGGCAATTTTAGCATATTGGCTTCCTGAAGTGTGAAAGACATTCCGTTTTCTTCCATGGTCTGGAATGCAACTTTTTCTCTTCTGACTTCTCAGTTTCTTCCTGAGTATATTATTTTCTTTTATTGTATACTGCTGTCCCTAAAGGATCTCATATCCTGCTTTGTGCTCCTCTGGTGTTCCTCTCTCTGGTTTTACACGATAATCTCCTCATGCCTTATCTTCTAGCTCTAACTGCTGTATATCTTTTATCTCTGAGTGCTTTAAATACTGCTACAATGCAGGAAAATCCAGTTTTTCCCCAACCTCCATTGCTAGGAACACAGCTGTATACTCCCAGGCTGCTAGCATAAATTTTAGAGGAATATAATTCAGTTTTATAAACCATATCATTTACATGGACTTTTAAAGGCATTTTCAGACAGTAGGCAAAGGCCTTATGCATAATTTGAAAAGTGTATTGTTTTGTTAGCCTTGGATTTACTGCCAGGTTGTTAACTGGTAAATAATGATTTTATTTTTTGTGTAGTGCACCTTTAAATTTCTAGGAGTCAGATGTCAGCAGAAGTAGCCACCATTTTTGTAAGGCAAAGTTGATGTAGCAGGTAACAGAGGAGAAATACACTGGCCTCTCTCATGGAGATTATAATAATAGGAGATATACCAATCTCCTAGAACTAGAAGGGACCTTGAAAGGTCATTGAGTCCAGCCCCCTGCCTTCACTAGCAGGACCAATTTTTGCCCCACATCCCTAAGTGGCCCCCTCAAGGATTGAATTAATAACCCTGGGTTTAGCAGGCCAATGCTCAAACCACTGAGCTATCCCTCCCCCCAATTACTTTGTTTGCTTGTTTTGTCATTGACAAATGTCTGCACAGTGGCTGGGCGGGTACTCAGGGCTTAGGTAGACAGACAAGTGGTAGCTCTGCTCAAACGAGCATGGCAGTGGCTCAGGCTAGTTGCCTGAGGGTATGTCTACACTACGGGATTATTCCGATTTTACAGAAATCGGTTTTTGGAAACAGATTGTATAAAGTCGAGTGCATGCGGCCACACTAAGCACATTAATTCGGCGGTGTGTGTCCATGTACCAAGGCTAGCATAGACTTCGGGAGCGTTGCACTATGGGTAGCTATCCCATAGTTCCAGCAGTCTCCCCCACCCACAGGAATTCTGGGTTGAGATCCCAATGCCTGATGAGGCCAAAAATTTGTCGCAGGTGGTTATGGGTAAATGTCATCAGTCAATCCTCCCTCCGTGAAAGCAATGGCAGACAATCATTTTGCGCCCTTTTCCCTGGATTGCCTGGGCAGACGCCATAGCACGGCAACCATGGAGCCTGTTCAGCCTTTTTTCACTGTCACTGTATGTCTACTGGATGCTGCTGACAGATGCGGTACTGCAGTGCTACACAGCAGCATCCTCTTGCCTTTGCAAGTTAGCAAAGACGGTTAACAGCCCTACTGTACTGTCTGCTGCTTTGCAAGTTGACAAAGATGGTTACCAGTCATACTGTACCGTCTGCTGCTGTCATGGGTGCTCCTGGTCGGCCTCGGTGAGGTCGGTCAGGGGCGCCTGGACAAAAATGGGAATGACTCCTCAGGTCATTCTCTTCTTTAAGTTTTGTCTAATGGAGAGTCAGTCCTGCCTAGAATATCAGGCAAGCCTACTAAAGAACCAGAGAGGCAAACAGCCTCTCCAGGTCAGAGCCCCAGAGATCCCGCAGAAATGATGAGCTGCATGCTATTCTAGGGGGTGCCCCTGCAACAACCCCACCCATTGCTTCCTTTCTCCCCCACCCCTCCTAGGCTACTGTGGCAGTTATCCCCCCATTTGTGTGATGAAGTAATAAGGAATGCATGAATAAGAAACAACACTGACTTTATTACCTCTGCAAGCAGAGATCGTCGGGGAGGAGTACAGAAATCGATTTTAAGAGTTCTTTATATCGAAGTAAAGGGCTTCATTGTGTGGACGGGTGCAGGGTTAATTCGATTTAATGCTGCTAAATTCAAGATAATGCCTCATAGTGTAGGCAGGCCTGAGTATAATCCCGTCCAGCCTCACCCCCCGGGTACATACTCTGGCAGCCACATCGATCCTCCATGCACTGCAGCCACACTGCTATTTTTAAGATGCGCTAGCTCAAGCAGAGCTGGCACCCACTGGGACGCACACTCTCAGCTGCTGTGTAGATTTACCCTTAAAGGAAATGGTTGCTTTACTGAATGAAAGACCCTACTCCCCCCCCCCAACAAAGATTACTTCTGCCCATCCATTTCCACCCACATTTTGGAGATTTAAATTCAAATGAGACATCTCCAAATGATCCCAGGTTTTGTTTTTGTTTCTGGATATTTTGCAAAGCTGGTGATGGATCGATGTGGTTTCCTCAAACTGCTAAAACAAAAGCCACCCTCTAGTTCATTGTGCACATTGAAAAAGTCCAGCTGCCTTATCCCTGTCTAAGTTCAGACAAAGAAGCTCATAACTGGCACGTAAGGACACTGAGCATAACAAAGTAGTGAGATACAAGGCCTTATTACGTTTGGATCTGTGATAAGTCAAAAGGAGCACATTAAAGTGGCTTCCTATTAGGGCTGGCATTCAATATAATGAAACCAGCGTTGGTGTAATGCATTTCATCTGCCTTGCAACAAAGAATCCTAACAGCTCAGATTTGCACTAATTACAGCTGGTTAATAGTAAGTTAGGAAACACCTCTCTGTATAATGTTATGATCTAAAGAGAAGGAAACTAAGGCATGAACAAAAAATCTCTAACCATTTCAAGATAGATAAGGGTGTACATTGGTAATAACTTGTAAGCGATAAAACAAAGTTTTCATCATAACAGAAACATCCACTTTGTCTGACTTCTAATCTCTGTTTCAAACTCCTAAACTGCCAAAAGCAAATTATGAATGCATAAGACACCCTCCCAGATTATATTAGAAATTAAGTGGGAGAGCAGAGCAGATGTTTGAGGCCACTAACTGGAGCTCAGTTTTCCATGATGCGAATAGTCACAACATATTTGTATCTCCTCATTGTAAGGACAAGATTTCTCTTCTAGATCACTAATGAAAATATTCAACAAGACTGGACCTCACCTAGATCACTGTGGCATAGTAGAAAGCCGAGGGAAGTTGGCTACATGAGTGCCATTTACCATGTCTTTATCTACAGTCTATCATCCAGTTTTCAGTTCATGACAGCAGTTGTGTCCAAGCCAATTTTATTGTTTTGCAAGACACTATCAAGTGTCAGACTAAAACCCAAATATGACATCTACTTCTTTCCCTTCATCCAACAATCAAATGTGTCTGGCAAAAGGGTTCTTTACAAACAAATGGTATTGCTCATGGGCTTATTATCTTCAGACATTTGCTATTTTGTTCCCCATGGGACAGTAATGGCCAAATCACTCCTCCTTTTTTGAAGAGTCATACTCTATTTACTCTTTCCCCCCAGTCTTCCCAGACCTCCCTAGTGTTCCATGGCACTTCACAAATGAAATGCCAGTGCTACAATAAGCTTGTTTAATAACTCCCTTAACACCTTACCATGCATATCATGCAGACAGGATGATTTCTATAACTAGTCAAATTTCCCAAGCAGTCCTGCCTGCTCTTAATATATATATTAAAAAAAAACCTTAGAAATGTACACAACTAAGAAAAGGGGGGTAAATATATATACTCCCCCTTTTCTTAGTTGTCTACATTTCTAAGTTTCCCCCACTCCCACCCCTCCCCCTTTTTCTCCTTCCTCATTTCTTCTCCTTTTGTCTTTCCTGAAGACATTTTAAAAGCAGAATTTATTCTGGCAGCTCAGCTATTTCCAAATCATTAACTGTTGCCCAAGCAGAGCTAGACCCTTCCCTCCAGGCCAGACTTATGCCTCTATCTCCCCCAGAGGGTGGGGCTTAGTACTACCTCTTTTTGGCATCTCCTATGGACTTGCTTAGGGGTATGTCTACACTTAAAATGCTACAGCAGCTGTATCACTGCTCTAGTGCTTCAGTGTAGACACTAGCTAAACCGATGAGGGGGTTCTCCCGTCGGTATAGGTAATCCACATCCCTGAGAGGCAATAGCTTCCATTGACCTAGCACTGTCTACACTGGGATTAGTTCTTCTTAACTACCCCACTCAGGTAAATTCCACTGGGTGGCAAGGCACCTAAAAGTTAGGCACTGCAAGGCCTAAGTCCTTATGTGGATCTGGGCCAAAGAGCCTGTGTGTAAGATGGGAATAATAGCACTTCCTTTCCTCCGAGAGAGTGTTGTAAAGATGAGTATATTTAAAAAAGGATTGGGAGGTTCTCAGATACTATAGAAAGGTGGTCACATGACTATCTAAGATAACCAGAAAACTAAATTCCCCATTTTTCTTCCCAAAATCTCCCTAGCTCCTCATTTTTCTGGCACCCTGATCAATTCCAGCACCTGCTTCTTATTTCCCAGGCTCAGACTCAGTTGTTTTTGACTCATCTCTCCAGCTCTCGGCACATCCCTACATCTTGCCAACTTTTGCCTCTCCAGCAGCTCCACAATCTGTCTTTTCACACAAACAAAACCTTTGTCCAGGATCTGGTCATCTCCTCTCTTTAGTGATTTTCACCTCATCCTTCATCCCCTCCAAAAATGCTGCTGCAAAAATTATCTGCCTCACCATTTTCCCTTTGGCTAGTGTTAAATCATAAGTCAGTTCCCTTTCACCCTCATTTAAGTCCTCAGTAGTTTAAATTATATATTGTGGAGATTGTAATATTACTGCCAAATATACAGTAAACATAAATCAAGTAGTCATCATACAATCACAATGGAGATTTATAATCTCCTTTCCCACAAATATATTTACAACAAATGTAGATTACCCCGGGATTTAATTTAGTGGAGCATTGGATTAGAACTGAGGTTTAATGGGCAGCAATTTGGTAAATTTAAGAATCTGATGCTTGAACCCTACAGTTCTCACTTTTACAGTCTGGTATTCCCTATTCATCCAATTTTGGTTTTTATTGTGACACTATTTTCCCCTCCAGTCTGCTACAATTATCTTCAGATGTATAAACCAATGCCAATGCGATGTTTAGAATCATGTATTTACTAACCCTCAGCATCACCAAGAGACATCCTCTGCAAAATCAAAATGTGATGAGTATATTCAATACGAGCATCGGCTTCTTCTGCACTTCCATGCAATACATTCCAAATCAAAGTCACTTTCACTGGAGCAGGTGGAATAGAAAAGAAAACAAAAAGAACAATGCAGTTGGATTCTGCATGCTAAGACAAAGCAGGTTCACAGAACCTAAACCAATCACTTGGCTTCTGAATGACTTAAAAATATGTAGAAGAATTTTACATAGCGTTCAGCAGAAAGCAAGCAGCAGACGCTTGGAGCCAGTGAAAGATGGAGTTGGGCACACTATGCAGTACAGAAGAGTGGCCATACTGGGTCAGACCATCTAGCCCAGTGTCCTGTTTTCTGATGATAGCCAGATGGTTCAGAGGGAATGAACAGAACAGGGAAAATATTGAGTTATGCATCCCCTGCCATCCAATTTCAGCTTCTGGCAGTCAGAGCTTTAGGGGCAGCTCTTCATTTTTCTAAGACTATCATATTACATCATTCTTTTATTGACTTTCTTACACCAGGCCTATCACCATGGCCCCCTACCAAACCTAGTAATCAGTAGTGAGTCCTCTAGTTTTAACCAAAAGTGATACAGAAGATGACTATGATGTACAAATACAACCTCCTGAGAAGACTCATAGTAGGATGTGATTAGTGCCACTATGAGTAATCAAGCATCAGCATTCCACTGATGTCTGCCAAAAGAAGACCCAAAACAGAAGTTAACCCTCTGATTATTGTAGTCCCCTTTGCCTCCACAAAAACATCTCAGCTTCTTCTCTTTCTATTACTCAACATTGTGTTCTCCCTGAAATAAGCACCTTACACCAGTTGTGCAGAGTCACTTTTTTATCTGGTGATCCAGACCATGCTCCATGTGTCCTCTGTAAAATGCACAGAAGCCAAATAAATGGGATTTCTGCTGTACACATTAGTTTTATGATGACTTCTTATGCATAAGCATCAAATCATATATATGTTTCTGCTTCTTCTTATGTCAGATGGAAGGCACCACACACAATGTGCCAGCAGTGCTTGTAAAAGAAATGAAGAGCTTAGTGGGGAAGAAGGAAAATTTAACTCTTCACAATGAAGTAACATCTTTGTTATCTAGAAGCAGTATTACTAGTACAGTATCTCCACCACCACTTGATAGATGCAAGAGCTTCCCAAATGATGGCAGGCACAGCTTAGTTTACACCAAGCTGAACAACGTCAATGTCCATTCCTAAATTAGAAGAAACAATAGATTGCCTTGGATCTGCACCCATAATCCATTGTAAAAGGATACTAGTTTCCAAAGGTTCTTAAGGACATCAAGCCATAATGTTCCTTCCGAAGAATGATATTCTTCTCCATCAGGGCTGTGTCATATAATGGTTTCATCAGACACATGTCAGAATGGTCCAGAGTAAAGCGCTATGCCTCACTACCTATACAGTGTGTGGACAAAAAGAGAAACAAATGTATCTTTTCCCTTTTACAGAACATTAAGATTTGACGCTGAGGAGGTTGTTTCTAACTCTGTTTTGGGCCTAACATAGATATCACCACCACAAGGAAGCAAAAACACAACAGCAGTGCTCAAAGCTGGAGTGGGGGTGGGGGGGGGGGGGAAGAGACTGTACTCCAGACATCACATTTCCAGCATACACACCAGGTGAGAACATTGAAAAACTGGAATGCATGGTTAGTGTTTGGATCACTTCCTAAGGGCTCACATGTGGCTTCTTCGCCACGTACAGTAGTACCAATATAAACCAAAGTGCTCAGGAATTCAGGCCTCACTCACATTTATTACTTCACCCATTGTCTTCGTTTTTGCATCATTTCTTTGACTTTACTAGGTAGGATAGGAAAGATACAAAAAGTTTGCACCCATTTGTGACCCTAAGACCCACTCAGTGCCTACTGGCAAAGGGTTCACTGCACTGTACTAGCAACTCCTATCAGACTTGACAAAAATCACTACGCCCAAATACTGCTTTCACCGTATTTACCCAAAAAGAGTTGCGCCAAGTGTCTAATGGAAACTTATGTCATGATGATCTTCCTAGTCATTGCAGGATGTACATATAAGTGATATTTAAGGAGGTGTATGTATGGATTGAAACATGTTTAGAATCTATGTCCTAGGCAGGGTGGACAAGCAGGTTTTGCCAAATGGGTGTGGAATAATCTATGTGCCGTCTCTGAGGTAAATTAAGCATTTTGAAGCCAAGACAAAGCAAGTCTCACTTATATATAAAGTTAACAGGAACAAGGTTGATGCGGGGGATGTAAAGTCAGCATGACCCAGCACACCAGAGAACATACAGCAAGATGCATGTTAAAGATTTCCTGGACTACAGAAAGGGATGCAAGGATAACAGCCTGCTGGCTATTTCCCTGAGGAACACTTGAACAGAGGGGGGTTGTCCGTGAACATTCTGGATTCTGGTTTGACTGAAAACCACAAGCTCTGCAGAAAGACTCTGAGGGTGAAAAACTGCTTTAGATAAGGATTGTAGCCTGTTAAGTTTTAGTCTCTGGAAAGCATGTTATACTTTTGTTTTATTTGTAACCTGTTCTTATTACTCTTGCTCACTATCTCTAAAAATCTTAACCTTTATTAATAAACTTACATTTGATTTTACTATCAATAGATTGCAGTGCTGTGTTCCTCTACCAAGTTTATATTCAGGTTATGTCTACACTACAGCTTATGTTGGTATAACTCAGGGGTTGGCAACCTTTCAGAAGTGGTGTGCCGAGTCTTCATTTATTCACTCTAATTTAAGGTTTCACGTGCCAGTCATACATTTTAACATTTTAGAAGGTCTCTTTCTATAAGTCTATAATATATAACTAAATAATTGTTGTATGTAAAGTAAATAAGATTTTTTAAATGTTTAAGAAACTTCATTTAAAATTACATTAAAATGCAGAGCCCCCCAGACCGGTGGCCAGGACCTGGGCAGTGTGGGTGCCACCGAAAACCAGCTCACATGCCACCTTTGGCACCCGTGCCATAGGTTACCTACCCCTGGTATAACTTATGTCACTCAGGGGTGTGACTAAACCACCTTCCCTGAGGGACATAAATTATGCCAGCATAAGCACTCGGGTGCAGTGTTATGGTGGCAGGTGAGCTTCTTCTGCTGACGGTGCTTCTGCTGCTCACAGAGGTGGTTTTATTATACCAGTGGGAGAGCTCTCTCCTGCCAGCATAGACCGTCTTCACCAGATGCACTGCAGCCGTGCAATTGCCCTCAGACATGCCCTCAGTTGAATCAAACAAGCGGAATGTAGGTACTATTCCCTTGGGAGTAGCAAACTTGGTAACTTCTGTGACTGTCCAGTGACAGGGGCACGTTCTTCAAACAGGCTTGAGTACACCATGTGTTAACCTGCAAAGCAAAAAGAAGGCTAGCAGAGTTTCTGAGGAGATTGTTTGGGTGGCTAACAGACTGGGATGGCAGGGAGCTGACCCCCAGGTTAGCACCAGCAAGTCTCTCTCTCACTGAAGCAGGGGGAGACACAGTGACCTGAGTTCCCAGAAAAAGCATGCACCATTTTAATTACCTTACAAAAGCTCCAGAAACTTTTTCCAGAATCCAGAAAATAAAAGCTTTCCAGTTTATCTGCTTCTTCACCGTACTGTGGAGTTAAACCTGCACAGTGTGAACACTAGATGTACATATAAGAACCAGGTAAAAAAGTGATGTGCAGGACCAGGTAGACAAGAAAACCCAAACCTTCACTGATGAGAGTGCTCTCCACATCCACCAGTTTACTTTGGCATACCAGAAAGAGTAAGACCAAAGCGGGGAGAGCACACCTAAGTACCCCAATTTGCACGCTGAGGATCATACTTAAATCCTTATCTCCTCACATGCTTATTCTTCATCCAAGCCCCACCCCTTTTTACCTTGCATTCTTGAGAATAATGGAGAGGGCATGAAACCAACTTTGACCCTGTGCAGGGGACTATGTGTTTAACCCTACTTGTCTCCATGAGTAGTCTCCACTCTCACTGGAGGATCACAAACTTGCTGTTCCTGCTATGCACTATCTAAGGACTTGAAAGATCAAGGGCTTTATGTACTAGCAGTTAGAATTCTGCCTATTACATATTTAAAGTGTGTTCTTCTGGCAGCAACAATCATATATTGTGTACAATGATAGAAAGTGCATTGTTTTTCATTCTGACCATTGGACTCAGCTGGGTTACCATTTTCAAAATAAGAAACAATACGATTGTCATCAAAGTAGTAAGGGTTAAAAATAGCAGCATGTCAAGTTATCCCTTATGGGGAAAAATGGCGAGGGGAAAAACAAGGCAGGCAAACATGCAACTCTGCCATGGTCATCCAGGCCAACCCCCCTTTTTGTCGTATGAGTACAAGGGTGTTAAAGTGCCACTTCACCTTGAATGATCCCTTAGAATATTGCTAACTGCTTACACTAAATGCTCTGTTCAACTTTGTATTTCACTGTGACACTCTTAATACCTTTCCCAGACCTGAAGAAGAGCTCTGTGTAACTTGAAAGCTTGTCTCTCTCACCAACAGAAGTTGGTCCAATAAAAGATATTAATGCACCCCTTGTCTCACTAGTGGTTACCCAGGACAAACTCATAATCTGTGAATCTATTAACACCACAATGGTGCCTATTGATTTTGTAGTCTGATCTCCTGCATAACACAAACCATAGAATTTCACACACTAATTCCTGCATCCAGCCCACAACTTCTCATTGAGCTACAACACGTCTTTTAGAAAGACAAGTAGGAAGAGCATTCAATACTTTTGGGAGAGGGGGGTGTCTAGATTGTGGACAGTGATAGAAAGGAGGGGATGTGAAGGCCCAGGTTACAAGAGACCAAATTGAATAAGTAGGGTGGGGTAGAATTATGTAATGTTTTAAAGGCGATATCAAGAACTTGAAGCATGATTGGATGATGGAACAGCCAGTGGAGCGGTCTGGAGAAAATGACAGTCAGATCAAGGGGCTGTAAAGACAATGTTAATGGCCCCATTTTGATGACACTAGAGAAGGGTGATGAGGCTCTTCGCTAGGCCAGAGACATGGGAGGTTGCAGAAATCCCTCAGTTTGTGAAATACACTTGTGCTGCTTGCGTGCACAAAGCAGACTTCAACTGGCCTGTAACAGTCAGTGGAGAGTTCCATCTCTTCTGGGGAATTCTGGGCAGAAAGCTGGCAGATACAGCTCTTGTGCCAGATGCCCCTACCGTAAAGAGTAGGGGGAAGCATGGCAGAGCAGCCCCAGGCTATGGTCGTCCACTGGAGTAAGGTCACTGATAGACTTTTAGCCTCGGCTCAGGCCCTCCCCTCCGCTGCATCTGAATAGCATCTGGCCTCAAGATGGCAGTGAGATCTGTGCACCTATCTTCTTTTATGTGATGTTAAAGTACACTTCTCTCCAATTGCTTTACTACTCTGTTTCATTCTATTTGTGCATATGCAGTGCATGATGGTGTGGTACAGTCTTACTTTTTTATTGGTATGAGTTTGGGCTCACTCAATGGCAAAGTCTCTTTTGCAGGCCATCCCAAACGAGTGTCAGGAAAACTTTTATCTGACACAGTCACATTGTTGAGATGCTGTCTGTAACAGGAAAGGTATTTTAGAATAGAAGGGCCTTAGAAATGTCCTGAGACTACTTCTTGCATCCCTTCATCTGTAGGACCACTTTTCTCCTCTATCAGGTATCCATCTGTCAAGCCCTCAGTGATGGGAAAATTAGAACTAATAAATGTAGAGCACTCTTAAAGGGTTCTAAAATAGCTCTTCTAAACAGAAAAGTGTTGTGACTTTCGTGTATCTAATCTGGGGCTCTTCCAGGGAAAACAGCAGATGCTGTTTATCCCACTGGAAAGCTGGGAAGCGCTCTTGCTATAAAGCGCTTGTTTCTGGCTCTAAATGATTGCCATTGGCCCAGGTCTGAATATTGCACATGCAAAAAACTCAGTACAGTGTAATTTGGGGGTGAATATTCCACTTTCAGGGAATAGGAGGAGACATATTTTGTGGCAGATGATTTAATGAAAACCAAACGTGGCTGTTTAAAGCTGCTCCAGTATTTGGAACATGAGAATAAGTTGCAGGGGAGCTGGATCCTTCGACAGAATGCAGGTAAGGTGATCATTTCAATTTGTCATGGAGTTCTGCAATTTAGCACCTGAATATCACCAAAACCTGTGGGGTAACACTTGATTTCTGTTCCTAGAGCTCACACCAACCCACTGTATGACTTCACATCTGCATGCCTCAGTGTCTTGAGCTGTAGAATGGGGATAATGATACGTTCCCAACTTTGTAAAGGGGTCAGAGCTACACATGAAAGAGACTTAATACAGTGTGTAATATATGTGTTGATGTGTAATAATTTCATACATACATCCACTCACACACACCCCCCACACAAATTTATTTTCTAGGGATATTTTTTGTATCAGAAATTGGCTTTCTTCCAGAAACAAACAGGACTACTTCTCTGGGAATATTGTCCAGTTGCTAATTTCACTACCGGAACTGTGTTTCTGCACATTCTGGCCCATGTCCACAACTGCTTCTATTGAAAATAAAGGGTCTGATGATTCTATGGATAATGGTAAACATATGTAGCCCAGGCAGTGTTATACTTTGAAAGCCAGAAATCATTAAAAGGTATTTTAGTTGTTGGCAACATAAGATCAGTGTAGGAAACATCATCTAACAGAGAAATCTCATAACATTAAATTTCATGCTCGGACAACATTTGGCATCTTTCTTCCTTTCAATAGACTAATTCAAAACTAGGGCCAAAGAGTGTTCTGAGGTTTCAAATTAGTTTGTCGTAACTGCAGAAAAGAGGGAAAAAACTGGATCTTTGATTTTGTTTGTGTTGGAAAGTACTTTCAATTCAGACTAGGTCACTTGATTTTCTTTTGAGTGTACATGAGACCTTTGACTTTTTGGAGTACACAGGAGACGAATTGAGTAATGTGATGTCATTGCCTTGTGGAGTTCCCACAACACTAAATATATTAGTCACTTGTTGCCAGTACCAAGAGGGTAAAGAAGAAAAGCAGAAAGAACATAGTATTATGTAGATGAACAGTGATGATTATTCCTTATGATACATACTACTTTCTTACTGTTTAATTCCTCCATTATTATTTTTTGTGTGAATCCTGATAAAGCATATTCAGACAAAATTATATTACTCAACTAAGTGCTCACCTTCTCATGGCTGTGTAAATTTATTGTGTTAAATCAGTGAAATTTAGCACTCAGAGTAACAATTTGAATCCATTAAGTTAAATAGGTTAAAAGTGTGTAATTTTTTTTGGGGGGGAGAAGGGAGAATCTAAGGCTATTCAATATCATGCAGATTACCTGAGTTTATATGCTTAAGAAAAATTCCCTCTATATTTTTAAATCAAAGTTTGGTAAAACAGAACAAATATCTGTTCATCTGGAGACAGGACCACCATTTCCCCAGGAGCAGAGAAAGCTGTATGGTTTCTCTTCCTTATAAGCTGCAAGTGTCAGATACTTGCTCTAGTAAAATGAAACTTTGGATTTTATACAGATCTATATTTTTCATAGTGAGTATTTATCTGTTGGCTAATGACAGCACATTCTCACAAAGGATCGTAATAAATAAGATGATGTATAATTTTCTTTTCCTAAGTGTTCACAACCAGGATTCAGATGGCGGGGGGAAGTCATAATGTTCCTTACCAATGCTGGGATTACTCCAAACTGCTTCTTGAACAACGTCTGCTACTGCTGTGGCTCTCATTGACTATGGTTGAGTGTTTTATTTATGTATTTTTTCTTAAAGAAAAACAACAACCCATCAGCCTTTGATCAAAGGGAGCACAGAATTAGAAATGCAAAGAGGAGACCACGCTCTGACACAGCTGCTAGTGCAGAAAACATGAAATAAAAACCAAGATTTATCATACGGTAAGAAGCATGAAAGCCAAGATTTTTAATTAGCTGTTAGATAATTCTCAAATCAATTCAGTATGGCAGAATCTTTTCTTAGGGATACATGGGGGTGGGAAACTGGGCAAGGAAAATGTTGTCCACGGAATTAATTATATGAGATTATAACTGTAAGAGACCAGTTCCCGACAAGCTTAATAAACAAATAAAAGGTCAGTTAACCCATTTCTAGTCTCCATCATATAAATCGATTAGAAGAGCTATATGAGTTTTAGCAGGTGACTAGTAAAGCAATGCCCTCCAAGTGGTGCTACAGCAATTCCAACCTTGTGCTCACTGCCTCAGTCCTTAAGGGAATGTGCTTCTCTGAGAGGTGGCTGGTTTATCCCAGATATGCCCAAACATGAATGCATGCTTTGTACTAGAGAATTAGTTATTAGCGACTCACACTAGTGATGGGTTAACTCTTTGTGGCTCCTGGCCTGTCCAGGGACAAGGAAATAAAAAGTTGTCTGCATGCCCTGCAGCTTGCCTTCTGGTGCTGAATTCAGCTTACTTCAAGTACATGTGAAAATGCATTGGTCACTGAGAACCATCAGTAATTCATCACGATGAGATGAGAGTCAGATCAAAACAAAAGTGGAAGACACCCTACCCTAACCCCCCCCCCCACACACACACACAGAGCATAGCCTTCCCCCCTCCTCTTTTTACTAGTGGATGTTGCATTGGTCTTGATCTACACAGTCCATATATCATGGAGTAAAAGTCAACTCCTAATCTAGAAGACACCTGTGATTAATCTCCTACAAATCATTCACACCGAAGGGCATACTTAGTTAACTTGTCTCAGAATTAAAAAACAGAATTTACCTTGTTTTTAGTTAATAATATGTAAAATGGTGCAAAATCTTTCATATATTTTGCAGAAATAAATATCAAGCTTTTTTAAAAAGCAGAGCCCTAAGGTAAGTTATAGTTGAGAATATTGGGCTGGATTTAGCTTCCACTGCAGTGACTAGGCATCTTTCCATTGACTCCACCTGGAGCTGCATTGGGTCAGTAATGAAAGTAATTGCTGAGAACTACCAGGAACCCTAAGGGGTTCATGCCTCATCGGGAAGTGCATTCACCGTTAATTAACATGGAATCCTACATTTGGGCTGGAAAATAAACCCTCAGGTCAAAATTTTCACTCTTAGGTGTCTAAATTAGACACTTCAGTCCACATTTACGGGGAATAATATATGTATGGGATGTTATACTCTGTGTAGCATATGTCTATGTTTTAATATATCATGTTAGGTCAGATCAAGCAATGGTCAAAAAGAGAGGGATATGGGTATGTGAACCAGATAAACATGTAAACCAGAACAAACATCAGCTTTACTCTGTCCTTCTCATCACCTCACATACACATTTCTAGTTGCTGTACCTCTGCAAACATGCAGGAGAAGCTTCTGACAAACTTGCTGCTCTCCACCCAAGCTTGAGCTCTAAGGTCAAATCTGGGGGATCTGCCTTCAGCTACACCCACTTTTCCCCCTTTATATTCTTGACCCAGACTTTGGCTGCCTACAGCTGGGTGCATTCTGGGGTGCAAAACTCCTTTGTGGCTATTTCTGTGCTGCAGTGGCCAGGGGAGGATCCACCCCCTTGAGATTGCTGTTAAGTACAATGTGGATAAGTTGCTCTTCAGAGGTGATACCAGCGTGCAGAGGGAAGCACTTCAAAGGAACGTGATCCCTCACCTCCACCACCCCACATCAAAAGGGTCTGCCTTACAAGATCTGCAGCCTGGGTGTCCTTCTCCCCATTTCACTGATGCTGAGTATGGGAATAGCCACTGCTGGCAAAGTGACTTCACCCCATCCCGTCAACTTTGACCTGGTCACGGTGACCTATGTATTTGAAATAACTGATCTGGCATTTGCAACTGCAAAAGAATTAAATTGCTTGCTTTAGAAAAAGCTCCAGATGGTTCAGAAAGCATCAGCCCCTGTCCTTATCACGTCAGGACACCAAGAGTTCATCACCCATGGCCCCACTCCTTATATTGGCTCCCTGTTAGATAACCTGCTCAAGGCTTCAGCCCTGATCTTCAAATCCCTTTGTGGAAGTAACCAAAGCTATCAAAAGGACTGTTTCATTCACATTGCCTACTAGGTTAAATTGGTTGAGGTTGGAATGGATTCATCTTTCACTCAAACTTCCTTCTCCCTCTGCAATTCAACTTGAAAGGGGTATAAACAAAACACATCTGAAGATTATCTAGTTCTGTTGAGCAGTTTTAGACCCGACAGACTGAATACTAGACCCTGTGCAATCCCACTTATTTCAGTAGAATTGCATGGGTCATAAGGCAGTATAGAATTTGGCCCACAATATTCACATCTGTTCAATACTTCCCAAAGTGACTTTCTGCCCATATGTAAGGGGTGCACCAGAAAGATTTCTGTTCTAATGTTATATTGAAAACAACAGCCACTACTGGAATTAATGGTTTGTGAACCAAAAGCTTCTCTAAATGCACAAGATCTGAATCAAAGCCAGTGGAAATTTGGAAAAATAAGTGCATGCATTCTCTCATCTCATCAGTCATCTACATATATATATATATATATATATATATATATATATATATATATATATATATATATATATATATATATATATACATATATATATATATATATATAAATGGACATAAAATGAGTTAATATATTGGAAAATGCTGCAAAGGTTTCATTTTAATTCAGAGATTTGCATATTTTGTGAGATTTGAATTCTGTATTTCGCTATATCTCCATGGAGACAGGAAGGTGTTTTATGCATTGTAGCTTTCTCATTCCAATAAAATGGAAAACCAAGAAATACATTCTGTAATATTTTTTGAGCAGTAGGGATAAGGGAAATAAACTGACTTTGTTGAATAGCTCCTGAGCCAATTCTTCTGTCCATTACACCAGTACATATCCAAAGTAACAACACTGAGGTATGTGGAATTACACCAGTGCAACAGAAGAACTTGCCCCCATTTCCATTCAATATGACATGATGAAAGTGTGCTCTCTCATAGGACGGTGCATGGCTCTTGCAGCAGAGGTGAGAGGGATGAGGATGACTCGTTATCAAATAGAGCTTTTTGAACTCTTTTATGGGACATGATCTGCAGTGCTATTGCTAGAAGCAATTGCTAAGTGGAATTGTAGTTCCTGTTATTGTCTTTTCAGCAGGATCTCAGACCTATGTCATACTGAAAGAGGTACAGTGCACCATTAAAAACAAACTAGCCCTCCTTCCCAGTAGTAGATGAGAAATAGTGTCAGATACCATCAAAGAGAGAAAAGGCTCAAATAATACAAACAACAGTATGAACGCTACACAATAGTGCAGCACAACTGTGCCAGTACTTCATTTGTCAAATGTATTATAAGAGTAAACCATAGAGTTCAAGGGGGGGAAAGAAGGTTTCTGGTTAAAAACTAGCTAGGAGTGAGGAGTCCTGGCTTTACCACAGACCTTGGGCACGATGCTTAAGCCCTGATTTAGGACAGCCCTTAATCTTAACGTTAAGTATGTGACATCAATGGGACTTAAGCACATGGTTAAGTGCTGTTCTGATTAGGGAGGCTTTCTTGAATTGGGTCCTTAACCTCTGCTCAGTTTTCTTTATCGGTGAAATGGGGATGTAAGGAGGTGGAAAAAAGATGGCCATTGACAGAACATTGCTTTCAGGGTTTCTTCCCACAGTTCTTCTCTTTAAAATGGCCAGTTGGGAGCCAGCATGGAGGCCCATGTAGAGGTTAAGCTGCTAAAATGAGACATTAAAACAAACAAGCCTGTGATCTCTTATTTAGAGGACTTCTCTTCCACCCCCCACTTTGGCTTTAAAGATACAATTTGTCTTCTGGCCTCTCTTAATCTCATAGATATGGAAGTTGTGTTTTGGGAAAAATAAAGCAGAAGCAACTCAGGAGTCTCTTTAAGCATCTCTTGGTACAACAGATTTTCCCAGTCTTTCTAGCCTGCCTTTCAGGTGCCATCCAGCGTTGCTGGAGATGGTGCTTCTAGTAGTAAGTTGGACACAGTCAACTCAGCGACAGGGCTAATGAATTAAACCTTATTGTGATAGCACCTAAGGGCCCCGATCAGGGCCTCATTGTGTTAGGCACTGAATAAACACATAATAGGAAGAGTTCTGAAGTTTCAGTATTCAGGCTGATTCATTCTATTTTAAAAGATGGAGGATCTTGTGAAGTAATCAGACAATAACTGGACTTTACATTTGTACACACTATTAGATCAGCCAGTCCATCTCCCAGAGGCATGTAGAGAAATCAGCAGGGCTGTGCATGTGTGGTTGATTCTCATGGATTAAAGCTAGCAACATTGCAATTGCAGAAACAGTGTTCAGTTATAAGGAAAAATTAGAATTGAGACTGCCTTAAAATATGAGTTTAAGAATTCTTCATTTTCCAAACACTGTTGGTTAAGTTCCTTAGTTTTGATTTCTTTTACATTATTTTATGTTTAATGCTGTCAACTTCCTTTGAAGTCATGAGCCAAGGTTTTCAACAGTGATAGTGGTACGGTTGCCAGTTTTGGTTGGACATATTCCTAGAAGTTTCATCATATGACAATCTTTAATTCAAGATTAATCTTTAATTCCTGGAGACACCAGGAAAATCCTGGAGGGTTGGCAACCCTAGATCATGGGTATCTAAATTTTTGGATATCCTCTTCTTCTCAACTCAGCCTTCTGGCCAGGTCACTATGAGTGTTTTCCCTTCTAGGAGAGAGGTAACAAAGTCTTCATAGAAAAAATTGTCCCAGGCAGTCTTCTGCCTGGTCTGTGCCACATCCCCAGTGGCTGGTAGGGTAACCCAGGCCCACCCTCTACTCTGGGTTCCAGCTCAGGGGCCTTCTAATCAGCAGCCAAGAGCTGCATTCCTATTCCTTGCTGACTTTCCCCTAAGCCTTCTCCTGCCTCCCACCTAGGGAGTAACGGTGGACTATCCTCTACAGTCCTGAGCACACCTCCCTCAAAATAACTGCAGACCACTTCCCTGCAGCCCCGCTTCTGTTACCAGCTACCTGGATTTATACAGGCCCCTTTTGTTCCTGTCCAGCTGGCCCTCGTGTCTGATTAATCAATCTCTGCTCCTTAGCTCCTCCTCCAGGTGCCACCTATAAGTTAATTAGGCCTAATTTACCCTCTCAGGGCCATTGTGGGGAGTACAACTATACAACAAGATTTGAGATGTTCATGAGTAACAGGATGACATTTGTTGCTTTTCCTTGCTGTTCCTTATAATAGTAAAGGAACATCACTCTTGATAAATAATTTTGCTGCCCATTGCAGTTCCTCCATTTGAGGGCCTACATTGAGACTGAGTTTTTGTTACATGTCGGAAAAGAACAACTGGGTGTGGGATGGTGGGAAAAGATTATTTATTTTTTTCAGTCTGGATTTGGTTGATAGTCTTAAGTATTTTGTAAAGTGGGTGATCATATTACAGGGCTAAAGTTTTCAGCTAAGCTTCAGCCCAGCCTCCCTTATACACATGCACTTTATACCCATATTCTACAAGCCATAAAATTTGCTGGTGCAAATGTGATTAGTTAGCTAGCCAAGTGCTAATGTTTATGCCTCTAATTCATTGTGGATACAAAAGAAAATGCAACTGGAACTTTTGCAGATAAAAAATATTACAGGCACACATTTTCCAGGTGCAAGTTTCATCTACAGAAGGGAGGCAGCGTTTGAAAGTGTAGCTTTTATATTCTAATGTAGGCTATACAAAACGCTCTAGTAAATAAAAATAGGGGGAATAGTTTACCTAGCTCATAGAACATGAAGCTTAATTAAAGCAGTTATGGTACATTGAGACCTGTTGATGGAGGGCATTATAAACATTCAAAGAATTATTAATATATGGTGGATTTCACAGGAGAATATGTATGGTACTGCTACAAAGTTTCTTACAAGGCACAGCTACAACAATAAAAGTCAATGGTTGGTAATAGTAAACAGAGTTGTGAGTAAACAGTTGGCAGCTGGTATTACTTGTGAGAAGAATAAGAGGTGGGTTTTCTGGTGTAAGCCAGCAGACAGGTGGAGAGAGCTGGGTGGATTGCCCCAGATAGCCAGGGCCGACGAGAGCGGGGGAAGCCAGTACAAATTACCAGGGCCTGGCAGTCCGGAAGGGGGCCCGGGACACGGCTTCCCCAGCTTCGTTGGCCCTGTTTAGCTGGTCCGCCCTTGCTGTGGGGGCCCCCCAAAAATTTTTCACTGGGGCCTAAACCCGCTCTCAGCGGCCCCGCAGATAGCTGCTGCAGAGAAATTACTTCCCTTTGTCAAAGTTCTCAGTTTCTCATTCCTTCATGAGGAGAAACTGAGAAGGCAGAGTTAGAAGAGCAGGGCAAGAGACGGTGATTAGAGTGATTTAGATAGGAGAATTGAAGGAAGATGGTAAACTTATGCAAATGGATAGTGCATGGATGTACACACACTTTACAAAAGTAGTGAAAACTTTTCTTCTCATTCCCAGAATTGCATCCAGAATGAAAGCTGTCACACTGGAGCTAATTGCTTCTGTCCTATTCAGCATACACAGCACTGTTGCCTGCAACTGTTTTTCATATTGAAGCTTCAACTTTTAGAGACTGGGGCATATTCAGAGGTAATGAAAAAGGTGATGTAAGCTAGACAACCTTTAGACACCCTTACTTACTCCTTTAGACCTACATACATCCTCTCTACCAACATACAAAGAAGTTAGCATAATTTATACATCAAGAAACTGGAAATAGAATGGGGGCACTTTAACAGACATCTTCTGGCTCCACAACATAAGAATGGCCGTGCTAAGTCAGACCAGGTCCATCTAGCCCACATCTGGTCAGTGCCAGATGCTAAGTCAGACCAGGTCCATCTAGCCCACATCTGGTCAGTGCCAGATGCTTCCAAGGGAATGAACAGAACAGGACAATCATCAAGTGATCCATCCTGTCATCCACTCCTAGCATCTGTCAGTCAGAGGTTTAGAGACACCCAGGCCACCGGATTGCATCCCTGACCATCCTGGCTAATAGTCATTGATGGACCTATCCTCCATGAACTTATATAATTATTTTTTGAATCCAGTTATACTTTGGCCTTCACAACATTCCCTGGCAATGAGTTCCACAGGTTGACTGTGCATTGTGTGAAGTACTTCCTTTGGTTTGTTTTAAGCCTGCTGCTTATTAAATTCATTGGGTGACTCCTGGTTCTTGTGTTATGGGAAGGGGTAAGTAACACTTCCTTATTTGCTTTCTCTATACCATTCTTGATGTTATAGATCTCTATCATATTACCCTTAGTTATTTCTTTTCCAAGCTGAACAATGCCAGTCTTTTAAATCTCTCCTTTTACGGAAGCTGTTCCGTAACCCTCATCTCTTTTGTTGCCTTCCTCTGTACTTTTTCCATTGTTAATATATCTTTTTTGAGATGGGGCAACCAGAACTGCAGACAGTATTCAAGGTGTGGGCCTCCATGGATTTATACACTGGCATATACAGTCTTTTTATCTATCCCTTTTCTAATAGCTCCTAACATTCTGTCAGCTTTTTGACTGCTGCAGCACACTGAGTGGATGTTTTCAGAGAACTATCCACAGAGACTCCAAGATCTCTTTCTTGAGTGGTAACAGCTAATTTAGATTCCATCATTTTGTATGTATCCTTGGGATTATGTTGTCTAATGTGCATTACTTTGCATTTATCAACATAGAATTTCATCTGCCATTTTGTTGCCCACTCACCCAGTTTTGTGAGATCCCTTTGTAACTCTTTGCAATCTGCTTTGGACTTAACTATTTTAAGTAATTCTGTATTGTCTGCAAACTTTGCCATCTCACTGTTTACCCCATTTTCCAGGTCATTTATGAATATGTTGAACAGCAATGGTCCCACTACACATCTCTGGGAGACACTACAATTTACCTCTTCCCATTTTGACAATGGACCATTTATTCCTACCCTTTGTTTACTGTCTTTTAACCAGTTACTGATCCATGAGAGGACCTTCCCTCTTATCCCAGGACTGCTCGCTTTGCTTAAGAGCCTTTGGTGAGGGACCTTGTCAAAGGCTTTCTGAAAGTCCAGGTATACATATCTACTGGATCACCCTTGTTTACATGCTTGTTGACCTCCTCAAAAGAATTCTAATAGATTGATGAGACATGATTTCCCTTTACAAAAGCCTATTGACTCTCCCCCAACATAATCTCTTCATCTATGTGTCTGATAATTCTGTTCTTTACTATAATTTCAACCTATTTGCCTGGTACTGAAGTTAGGCTTATCGGCCTGTAATTGCCAGGATCGCCTCTGGAGCATGTTTAAAAAATTGGCATCATATTAGCTATTCTCCAGTCATGTAGTACAGAAGCTGATTTAAGCAACAGGTTACATATCAAGTTAGTGCTCTGCCCTGCCATCTGGAAGACTGGTTTTGATTTTCAGTTTCATGCTAGCTGGGCTGGCAAAAACTGAAGTGCAGTATGGGTATGCCCCTCCCTGCCCCCACATCATAAAGTGGAGGAATATCCAGAAATTAGGGAGCTTACAAGCGATGCCAATTTAGACTCCCTAGATTTACTTGCCCCCTCATTACTAATGTAGAAAAGAATCAAACCTGGAGAAAGAAAGCCTAAATCCAGTGGAGTGTAAATTAATGTGGGTAAGGGTCTAATTTACACTATCTTAATGCTTCACTTCTGAATAGGGTCCTCTCTTTGAGGAAATTCAACTCATTAGCTATCAGAAACTGAGTTGTTCCTAGGGCTGTGTGAAAAGTCTTGTAGCTTAAAAAAAAGGGAGTTTCTAGGCTTTGACAGTTTTGCAAAATGTGGAAAAAATATATTTAAACAGGACAGCTTGTATAAGCTTTTTCCAGAACTGTAAGAAATGTTTTTACCAATGAAGAGTCAGGATAATTTGCACAAGATTTGCCACTTGATTTTGAAAGTCGCAAGCTATGAAGATGAGAGACATTTTGCACTCTGCAAATGTGCATTATTTCACAAAGATACTTCCTTTTCCCTTGTAAAGGTGTAAAACACACAGAAGTCTCCTTCACTTTGAGCAGTTGCAGGCTTAAAAAAAAAAAGAGAGAGAGAGAGAGAAGGCCAATTCCAGGGCTCAGAGTGAAATGTTGTTGAAAAGAGTAACCAGCCATGACTAATAACTGCATTGTGCTGGATATTTGTAGGGATTCTGTTGTGAACCACCAAGTGTGTGAAACAAGATCATTTGGTGGGAGTAACCCAAGTGGCACATGGTGGAACTTAAATATAAATAGAAGGTTCTGTACAAGATCAAGTGACTGGGGGTAGATGGAGAACCAATACAGTCATAGGAGTGGTACTCCCTTGTAGTTATTAATGACTGCTCCGTTCACTGAACACGCCTGGTGCTTTTTCCTACTTCACAAGGCTATTGTGAGGATTAATGTTCATACAGCTTTTGATGATGATATATAGCACTGTGTAAGTGCCAAGTCCTACATTAGAGCTAAGAATTATTATGAAAGTGGAGAATTAATATCGGGTGAAGCAAATGCTTTTCATAATTCAAAAGTGTTCATTGGATGATGTGACAACCAATATTATGAGAAATATTCATTTGTATTTCCCTCAGGGGGTATGTATCCTTGGTGCAACACTCACTATCCATGTTTCAACACTTTGAACCTCCCTCTGCCCCAGCACTAATTTATAACCACCATCCTACCTGCTCAAGCACACTGGATAGGACTCCTTGAAGCCATCTTAATCAGCTTTTAATAAATTGGAAGACTTGCTGAGAAGCAATTGAGGTAATTCCTTCTATCACCAGTACTTACATGGTCCCCAATTACTGTAGTATCTTTGTGTCTCACAATTTTTAACACCCCTGTGAGGTAGGGAAATGCTATTATTCTCACTATGCAAATCGAGAACAGCAGCACCACGTGGTAGGGTCACACAGGAGGTCTGCAGCAGAACATGGAATTGAATCACTAAGCACCCTAACCTCTTCATGATGGGGGTGGGGTTGTGAATACCCCTACTGCACTTCAGCTTTTGCCAACTCAGGTAGCATGAAATTGAAAATCAAAGCCAGTCTTCCAGCTGGCAGTGCAGAGAACTGTCTTTATGCCACTGGTTCTTCAAGGAATGTCACATTAATTACAACTTCCATTTTCTATGCAACATGTTTTTCTTCCTTTCCACCACCTTAACCGAATCACCAACTTTTTGCTCTTTAATTGACTTTCCCTAGCCTCAAATTCATACTTTCCTCCCTGTCAAAGCTCTGCCCCATCTAAACTCATTTTGTACTCACCTCAACTGCCTATGCTTCTCTAACACCTCCAGCCTATAAGTCACTTCCTGGTTTACTTCCACTATTCTTCTCTTTGCACCTTCTTCTATGCCACTGTTTGTGCACCGAATAATCAGCCTAAGTATTTTAAGGAAGACTACCAATAACGATACATCAAAGTGAAAATTAACCTTCTGGAAACAGATCTGTGGTACTTTAGTAACTGGCCATTTGTTGTATAGTGTCTGAACTAGTTTGACTTGTAATTCATGTGTAAACCCTTTGGGGCATGGACCGTGTTTTCCTCTCTGGTTTGTAGACCACTGCACACACTAAAGATGTTCATATATTTTAACGGTTAATATTTTGTACACAAAAGAAATTTTCTTCATGTTACCTCTTCAGCTTGACACTGTGACCTTAAAAGTACATGTTTCTTTTGCCAGTGTCTTACACAATCTGAATGTAGGCTCCAGAACTAAGAGAGATAGGAATATTCTTAATTAAATTAAATCCCTTAATTTCATGCCCATTATAGATTTTAAAGGTACAGACCAAAGAGTTCCATTCTTGTGCATTATTACCATAGCTTTGCATGCAAACCAGACACAAATACAGAAATTAAAATAAACAAACAAATAAATAAATAAATAAAAGCTGACCCTTTAACATAGGTTATTATTTAACAACATTTGAATGTACATTTGTAATTATACCCAGGGACCTTTAACAGTGGGTCCCCTGTTTTCCTCCACTACCAGCTCACATCCTGTTCAAGGCTTCTAATTGTAGCAACTTTGCTTGGGAAGCGTTGGGCTGAATGGGATTCCATTTACAGCCTAAAAGTGATACCCCAACATCAATTAAAATGACAATTGCAAAACAATGCAGAACTGTCTTCCCAGAAAGTGAGTATAGTTCCTATACAGCCTTCTCACACCCAGACAGCTGAGGAGGATGGGGGAAAGAGAGGTGCCAGTCTTGGTGTGGGGGAGGGGAAATGGACATGTATAGTTCCTTCTGTAGTCCATCATGACATTAAATCCAAGAAGTCCACAGTACCTCCATAGAAATTAAAGACGGGTCTAGGACACTGCAATAGAGGTTTAAGTATGTTCATGACCCCAGCCCCATGACATGTGGAATAACCTATGTAATTATATTCCCCTTAGTGCTTCAGAGAAGTCCCAGTGACTGTAATACATGCTAACTTAATCTTAGCCACAGTAAAATGTGTTTCTAATTTACAAATTCGGCAATTTTTCAATAAGAATTGTTGCACTTTGTCTGATCTATTCTCAAAATACGGAAGTGCTTGAAGCATGACCACCTGCAATAACAGATTACTGTTCCCTAAAATATTGCCATACACCTACAATGTGGAGGCATAAAGCTTCTCTAAAAAAGAGCTTTGTTATTTTTTCTAAAAGAAAGAAATGATCCCAAAGTAAAGCCGGTTTTCAGCAGCCTTTCTGCTCCCAAATGCAACTGGCATCAAAGTCTAATGAAAACCTGTTTGCGGACACTGGATCTGATCCAAGGTACACTATTGGCATATTCCAGATCCCTTGGGACATGACTCATAAAAAACACAAGGCTGTCATCAGATGGCTGGTGGCTCAAATAAATCAAATTTACTTTGAAAATTGAGGCATACCAAAATTTTATTAGGTGAAACTGGCATTTCTTATAGCCAACTTGCACATATATATTTTTATTACTTACAGCAGTTTAAAAGTATGCTACCAATCATATGCAAAACAAGAGGAGATTGCAAATGTACATTTTTTACTGGGTGGCAGGAGGAACTATGGTTTTTTTTTAAAAAGTACTGACTAATACTGCATGTTTATAATAGGTGGCACTGAAGAATGGACCTCAGCGTTTATTTTATTACCAGAAGTGCTTTGGTGCAAACTTCTGCACATCTTCCATTCATACTCCTTAGTACTAATCTTAAAGAATGACTTTTATTAGAGAGTAATTGGTCATTAAAACAATCAGCTGCACGCAAGGATGACAGATAATGTTTGCAATGTGCATTTACAAGAAACAGACATGAATACAACTAAAGCCCTTGATGATCTAAAATGGATCAGATCTTCAAAGGTCTAGTGCTGCTTGTGTGCTGCATATGGTGAGGCAGTTTCCAAGACAGTCAGACCAAGAATGTAATGACTATTGACAGCCCAAGTGTAGCTGAATACAATTCATGAGCACCAAAATTCTTCATTTTTGATTGAAATTTGTACTATTTATATTTTTCTTAATCATATCCTGTAACGGGACTATTCGTGTGTCTAACTTTCCATTTGTTGTATCTAATTGAACCTACATTACCCATAGGGTTAGATTTTTATCAGTCAATGTCAATTTCACTGAGTTGCACACAAACAGAGGACAAATATTTCCATCAACAGTGAAAGTTTACAGATAGGCAAAGTAAGAAAAAAGCTACTTGAGAACTTAGAGTTTAAGGATATTTACTTTGTATACTTTGATGTATAATGTGGACAATTCATATTTTAAGGTTACAAAGCTTTAACTTTCTGAATCTCAACATGTACGTTATTAAATAGTCATTTTCTAACCCCCTCTCCCCAATTTCCTGCAACTGTGAAAGTTAATAAGACCTTCTAAAAATCAGAAAAAGTGCTTAAAAATAAACATTTTTTAGAATTTCAACAGATGTTCTGCCAAGCCTAATTATCCATCACATTCAAACCTCAGGGACAAATTTTGCTTTCATTGACATCATTTAAACCCCCTCTGGGCTCACTAAGGACCAGTATTTGTTACACTTACTCATGTTGAGTAAGGTACAACTCCTCAAATTATCACGCTAAAAACCCAAGGGCTGTCTAAACAGGTGTAAGTGGGTTACAAAATAGCCTTCACTTTAAAGAGTGTGTATGTATAGATATATCTATAAGAAGCTGAGGAAAGACAAGGCCAAATCCTTAAACTCCCACTGAAATCAATGGGAATTTGAATAAAGGCTGAAAAAAGCCCTCTGGATTTGATCCAGAAAGAATTTAGTTTGCTTTGCAAACCAAAAGAGGGCAAAAAGAATATCACTGTAGAGAAAGTCATTGGCTTGCTGTATTTGACAGTGTGCTTTTAAGATTAAGAAATATTTAGCCACCTTTTGACACCCTGTCACCATAGGTGCTGGTACTAGGGGTGGTAGGGGTGTAGCAACACCCACTAGTTTGAAGTGGTTTCCATCATATACAGGGTTTACAGTTTGGTTCAATGTCTCTTAGCACCCCTTCGATACAAATTGTTCCAGCACCTCTGCCTGTCACTGCAAGATAAATCAGTGGGGTCACACCGAACAACTCCAAGAGTAATACTCTGGTCATCTACCTTGCTTAACGCTCTATATTTGTTTGAAAATCATCTTTCTTTGCAAGCATTTTGGTTTATGGGCACTCGGTGGGGATCACTGGGTGTAAGTCAACACAGAATTTGGACATACACCTCTACTCCGATATAACGCTGTCCTCGGGAGCCAAAAACTCTTACCGCGTTATAGGTGAAACCGTGTTATATTGAACTTGCTTTGATCCACTGGAGTGTGCAGCTCCCCTCCCCCCCCCCCCCCCGGAG
The DNA here is from genome assembly GCF_016161935.1 of Mauremys reevesii. Taxonomy (NCBI): domain Eukaryota; kingdom Metazoa; phylum Chordata; order Testudines; family Geoemydidae; genus Mauremys; species Mauremys reevesii. The sequence goes on along the minus strand of NC_052625.1, from coordinate 144,721,450 downwards.
CACTGCTTTACCACATTATATCCGAATTCATGTTATATCGGGTCACATTATGTTGGGGTAGAGGTGTATGATCTTTAGTACATGCCTATAGCTAATCTTTGGTTACCAACTAACCATACTGTCAAAACCTTACCTTCATCTCGACTTGTTCTGGATTCCCCGTAGGTTCCAGTGTGGAATGGACAGGGCCAGCTTAAACCAAGAGGTATCCTTGTCTCCCACCCTCATGCTGTGGCCACAGCCCATGCCATGCCTGTCTCTCACACAGTCTAGCTCTGCCCATTCTTTGAATGACAGGGCCAATTATACAAGATCACTCTACTGGGAGACTCCCCTTTGGGCTGACTAGGTCTCCCCCGATCACCATTTCCTGTCTTCAGGAGGGCTGAGGGCTGTCCCAGAAGAAGGACTCTGCCCTCTCCCACTTCCCTGTGAATCAGGCCCCTCCAGTGCCAGTCTGGCAGGACTATGAGGAGTGATGGCAGAGAAGGCCTTACCAGCACTCACCTCCCACAGGACACACATATTCTTCCCTTCTGGGATGATGTAAGCAGTTCATCACCACCACCACCCCAAGCAGCAGGTTTCAGAGTTCCAAACCAGTAAGGTAAGACAGTCGACATCTCTTGGCGCTGTTGTCGCAGCACTGTCTGTAGACAGCCTGACTCAGTTATACTCTGTTCGTATTTTCAAGGATCTCTTTGCAACTAAGAAGGCTAGTAACAGGGTTTAAGAAATAAAAAAAAAAGGCTGACATCCTGAAGTAATCACAGGACTCCGAGACCCACAGCCCTAGGCACCTGCCCATTCTTTAATCCAGCCCTGGTAATGAGCCCATGGGTTTAACTGACGTGAAAATCCAAGCCAGAAAGTACAGGTTTCCCATAAGCAAATGGAAGATTGGTAGAACAAGTACATATAAGCAAGTGGGGGCTAAATCTGCCAGGAACAGAGCTCTAGCTAGATCTTTTATACAGAAATCACATTATGGCCATGGTTTATTGGCCAAATGTTAAAGAAGTAGAGTCCTTGAGAGAGTAATTTCTTTCAGGCTGACAACCTTTCATTTTAAATACAGTAGATGTATTTCTACAATGCAGAAATACATTTCCAAAGTAATCCTTACTAAATAAAATACAGTTAAATAGCCTAGATTCCTTCCCTCCCCCCCTCCCCCCAAGTTTTACTACTGAGCTACATTTTGGCCAAGAGGGAGACACGAGTCCCTGTTCTACTCCCACTCAAGTCAAAAGCAGAACTCTCATTGATTTCAGTGGGAAAGGGTCAAGGCAAAGAGACAACAGGCCTCTAAGAGGTTTAAAAAAAATCAGTGAAATGTTAGTCAAAACTGGAGCATATGCAGTTCAGTCTGGATGCACATTTATACAGCTGAGGATGACAAGAGTGAAACACCAGAGCAGACAGAGATGCCTCCTCCTACAGAATCTGCCCCCTGAAGAAAACATCTGCCTGCATGATTAACTAAGAATGTGAACTGCTAATACAATCTGACCTGCAGACAGAGAAATGAGTAGTTCTTTAACATACCAGGCCAGAGGGGGGTGGAAAGAGAAAAGAATCGAAAGTTTTTTACCAATGCCCTATTTTCTGCAAGTGTACATGAAGGGACAACAAAAGGAGAGAGCAATCAGGAGTTCCAACCAACTGACTGAAGACACTGGGACCAAATTGAACTGTGGCATTATCAGGTAAAACTCCACTGAAGTCATTACAGTTGCCCCTATATAGTCAGGGCTGAGTCTTGCTTGGAGACCACCTACATCTAGGGCCTAATTCTGCCAGAGGCTCAGCTCCGTCTAGGAGAAATAGGATTTTCATGGAAGTTGAGGTTACTAGGTCCCTTAAGTCTAGTTTACAGTATCTGCAGCAGGAGGTGGGATAGATAGATAGATAGATAGATAGATAGATAGATAGATAGATAGATAGATAGATAGATAGATAGATAGATAGATAGATAGATAGATATAAAAGACACTACCTGAGTCTTATAGACTACATTTCCCTTACTCTGTTTCTTTGCACAATAGGCATATATCTTGTGCAAAGAAACAGAGTAAGGGAAATGTGGTCTATAAGACTCAGGTAGTGTCCCTTTAAATAGTTTATGTGCCCTCTAGTGGCCCTCACTGTCTTCAATTTCCATTTGTAGATAGGCTCGGACTAGCATGATCTTTGAGAAATACTTGCCACCAGCTAATGATACCAATATAGCCTCTATTCTAGAGAAAGGATACTGGATTACTTGGTTAATCGTCACCAGTGATACATACAGCCCTATTCTTTTTCCTTTACTGGCACTACAGAGATGCCTTGGCTATAATTCCAGAGTCCTGTAAATGTTGATGTTCTGCCTGTGTCTTTGATGGCATCACAAGGGACTGGTTGAATTTTGCAAAGTTTAGGAATTGCTTCATCTTCAAGCACAGTTTTGGTTTCCATATGTTTTGAGGCTACAAGACCATCCTGAAAGACTTCAGCTGCCTTGTCCCAAAATTTCAGTTAGTTTTTGTTTTGGGCTAGAGTTCATAATAAAAAAACCCTCAAACAGCTTGCCGACATTTTATGTTTTGCCAGTCCAAATGCATTATTTGGTAGAAAATTCATGATTTTCCTCACTTCTCAGAGATTAGCACATGCTATTTACAGCTATGTTACTGTCACTATAACACCCAAGGAGCAAGGACTGCTCCTGTATGTTTACTAGTGTTGAAGTTTTCTACAACTCTAAATAGTGTCTGACAATTCTACTATGAAACTAAAACAGTAGACCCTGTGTCAAACTCCACTGTAAGGGTATATCTACACTGCAGCTGGGAACATGCTTCTCAATGCAGAGAGAGAGATGCCCTAGCTCTGCTCAAGCTAGCAGGCTAACAATAGTAGCATAGCCAGGGTAGCATAGGCAGTGACTTGGGCTTGCTGCCCAAATAGGTATACCAGGTGTAGCTATGCTTGTGCCGCCTGTGCTACCTCCACCTCCACTTGTATTTTTAGCATGGTAGCGCAAGCGAGAAATTAGAGCTTTAAATGATGTTGTTTCACAATCTTAACTTGCCAGTGCAATGCAGCTGTTTCAGTTGACATGTTATTTGGGCTTTTGCACTTACATGGATATACAAGTTCTTAACTCAACGTTTGTGGCATCATAGCTACTATGCTAAGTCTAATCTAGTCTTGCAGGACATGTAACACCTTATTCTGCAGTTCTTATTCAAAACAATTTCCCAGCTAGGAAGATGGGGTGTTTTGTCCATTTCAGAATGAGGCCTATTGTTAAAATAGGCCTTTTAAAAATGTGCTCTTCCTCCTTTGCATAAAGTAATGTTATGCTCTTGAATACCCGATAAAAAGCAGGTTGATGTATTCAAAATATCACACCGTTACAACAGGAACTACAGACACTAGGGCCCACGTTTTCAAGAGTGGCCTCTGATTGTGCATGCCTCATTTTCTGAGTGCCCAACTGTAGACACTCGGGATGAAATCCTGACTCTATTGAAGACAATGACAAAACTTTCACTGATTTTAATAGAGCCAAGATTTCACCCCAGGTGGTGGAGGTGGGGATATGTCTGATTTTCAGAGATCCTGAATACTCACAGCTCTTAAATTACTTTAATTGGAGTTGCAAGTGTTCATCACCCCTGAAAAAAGATCAGGTCACAGAAGTCTAAAGTTTTGCACAGCAAATAAATAAATGAATAAGTAAAATCAGGCCGTCACATTGTCTGGAGTGGTTCAAGACCATGAGTTCCAGCCTCAGGGCAGACTGACAAAAAGCAGGACAGACACCTGAAACTGGCTGTATGTTCTTTAATTAGATTTCACCAGCCTCGTAACAAATGTGAACTCCTGAAGCACTATAACAATTTACCATGGAGTCACAGACAGTTCTCTTGCACATTCCAGTCTATTTTGCCACCCAGGCAATCTGGACTTAGTGATAAGTGGTTGCCATGCACCGAAGATCACAAAAGATTCAGGTTGCTTCCAATCCCAAGTGACCAGTCAATTTGTACCTAAGATCTCGCACCAAAGGCAACACTTTTAGCCAATCCAATAGTTAACTAACTAAGGATTTATTAACTAGGAAAGCGAATTATTTAGAAGTTAAATCAGGGAAATGTCTGTACACAAATGAATTACAGTGTATGGTTTTAAAAAGATGACAGTTGTAGTAATTTGTCACACTGAATGTCTTTTATGGATAACCCAGGTTAACCCTGGGGATTTCTGCTTCTGTTTCCTAGCTCCAGCCCTGAGAGACTCCAAACAGCAAAGAGATGAAATGTTTTTTAGGATAACTATTTTAATTTCCTTCTTCCAGAAATCAAGTTGATGGGATGAATCCTTTTGCGCATAATCCTTTCATATCTGAGCCAGAACAATACTGCTAGAACTACGAGGCAGCAAGAGAAAACTTGCCATGAAGGCCACATCAGACAAGCTGTCTAGTTGAACAGACATTGTCAGCTACAGGTTAAACTAAAAAAAGGAGGCAAAGAAATAGGATGTTATTTTTAACTTGTTATAACACACAATGTGTCGCACATACTCCTGCACACAATTAATATTAAACATTTATCATTAATTGCATACGCTCAATATATACACTGGGTTTGCCTTCTTAAATAAAGGATGTTAACAACCTTCAGATGAGTCAGGACAAGCAGTGTAAACAGGATGGCATATAAAGTGTGATACAGTATACAGAGGGCAAAGTATGTTTGAAGGTTAGCTTATTAATAAAACATGGCTGGCCTTGGTTTAGTTTATAAGAAACTTAAGACATTTATCAACATCTGTCTGAACCCATTTCCAGTCTCTTTGGACTCTGTTGTGGATAAGCTGATTAATAAAAGATGATGCCTTAGGAAGGAAGCTTAGATCTTTGTAAGCAATGACAAAAGAAAATGCAGTGCTTAATCTACATATGAAAGGAAATTGTGAAAGTAAACTAGTTTACCACTGCATCCCCGGCTGCCAGTTTCCTATAACATTTCATCTGACTTAGTTTTGGCTGGAGTCTGGAAAAATAAGAAAGAATTCCAAAAATTAAGTGTGGAATTAATTTACAAGAAAGATCATGGTACTCTTTTTTGAGACTCTGAAACCTAATCCAGTTCCCTTGTGGCTTCCTCCCCTTAGTGTTTTTAACTTTGCAGCTTTCCATGTTTGTTTTTCATTTGTCTTCTTGATCCTTTAGTCTTTCCTTTCCCTTAGGCTATAATAAAGCTCTAATATTAAACAAGTGCCACAATTTGCCTATTGATAATCATTGCCCAATAAAATATTGCCCCAGAAGCCAATTAGTGAAATATGTTTCTTGTAATAGTCAGTAATTTGTTTAGAATAATGTGTTCTTGCCTGATAATCAGTTTAAGGGATGCATATGTGTACTCAAGACTCCAATATAGCACAGTTTAGATATAACTTGTACAGAAGATTCACCTCCTATGAACTTAGCTAACAGAGGGATGTAGTCCAAGAGGTTAACATTGTGACTATGGCAATGGTCGATTCACACTTCAAAGATATATGAAGGTTTAAGCAAAAGGTTGACCAGGCTGCTGAATTTGGTGTTAGATTCAAATTTCCCCAAAGTTCAGGGTAGTGAGATGAGATGAGCTCATTTCTAATTATTGTCTTATTTCTCACCCTCAACAAAGAACTCAGACGCCCACTGCACTTCTGCAGTATAGAAGAATCAGTTTTATAAGCCAATCTCTCTGGACACGATCTAATTCTTGTAAGGAAGAGTTATTTTGTCAGGTCATTTTGAGTACAGTGGCTCTTTAATCTATTTAGCCACTTACGCTAAAGTGGCTAAAGAGATTAAACAGACCATGTGGGCCATATCCTCTGCTGGAGTAAATTGGCATGGCTCTATGTAAGTTAGTGGAGCTATGTCAATTAATACCAGCTGAGGATCTGGCCTGTTGCATTTAAAGACCACGTCTGAGCCCACCTACTTTCTAACACATCTTATAAAACTGCTTTAAAGACAGTTTAGACCCATCTGTGCTAGCAGGCTACATTGTATTAAAAGCATTCTCACCTAAAATTGGGTTTAGGTACAAACATACGTGGGGCTATATTATCTGATGCCTCGAAACCTAGATACTGAATTCCTCATTGAGCACAGGACTTAAGCACATGCAAACCTACTTTGCCTGAGCTTGAACAGTCTTAAGATATTTTTATAATGAAAGCAATAAACTTGACTCATGTGTGTAGTCCACCAAGGTAAATGGGACTGCTCATAAATGCAAGTGTTTGCAGAATTGATGCATAATTTACAATCCAGATTCCCTGTTCACATCTCAGGTTCAAGTTAGATTTGTGAAAAATACAGAGAGCCTACATTTTAAAAAAAAATCAGTCATTTTTGACATACAAGAAGCCCCCCTAAAGACTATGCTTGCAGATATATGGGCCTTAGCATGCAAGTATTTGTTACAGCTTTACATTAATCTCAAAATAGATTTCAGCATGCATTGTAGAAGGACTTAACTTATACTATTGGTTCTCATTCTACATTCTTGCTAGCTAAGATTATTCATTGGTTCCTGGATGTCAGGGTTGATGGTGGTGGCCACATCGAGTTGGAATGATCTGTTACCTCGTCCAGAATGGCATTGTGGTTGTGGTTCCCCAACAGCGATTAATAGGCATGGACACGCATTATGCACATGTTGAGCGGTTTAAATGCACTTTGAATTGTCATGTTTGTCAGTGGTCACACATCCAACAAGCAAAACTAGGGCCCTTAGCAACTATCCACCTCTCAGGAATGTGGGGTGACAATCATTAGGGCTGGATCATGAGCAGCCCCTGTGTAGTTACATAGGGATAAGCAAGATGCTTCCTCTCCTACAAGAGAAGCTGCATAAGGGCCACTCACAATAGCAGTCACTGTGTTATGGGGAGCACAGAGACAGCCCCTCCACCCCTGCAATGGAACTCCTAATAGGAGGTAGGGCATGGGGTTACTTCCTTTAGCTTACAGAGTAGGGGTGGCATGCGAGGGGGAGCAGATCACTCTCCTCACATGCAAGGAGCATGCCTCTGAGGCACAGTCTCTCAAGTACTCCTCCTGGGCAGTGCAGCTCTTGACTAAGGGGCAGAGAAGCCACAATCTAGTTGCTTAGTATCTGTAGAGCACCTGCCATGGCCAGGTGTGGGCAGTCATGCTTAGTGGGTGGAGACAGTCAGGGGCCCAGGACTAGAGCCCAGGATCAGAGCCAGAAGCCAGAAATTAGAGATGAGGGTCAGAGCTGGAGTTGGGAGCAAGGCAAAGGAGCAGGGCCAGCTGTGGCAGCCAACTGGGGATCCACATAGTTACACAACTTCCTGGTGTTCCCTCTAGGCTTAAGTAATGCACCTGGACCAGCCATGGGCCCCAAGGGGAACTGCCATTTAGGCCCTTTGTGGGCAGCATGTGCTGTGGTACTTGGGCCATAGCCGATCAGTGGCTTCGCTGCCAGGCCATTGGATGGTAGCGTGGATGTGCAGTAACCAGCTGGCCCAGGTTCCAAACCTGCGGTTCCTCATAACACCTTGAGATTCTTAAATGGAAAGTGCTATATAAGTAGCAAGTCTTGATCTTTAGTTAGACATGCAGGGTTGCTTGCTGATTGGATTCCTATGCTATTATGGGTTTAAGACACACCATTTGCCTTGTTTTCACTAGTATTTTTTTTCAGGGCAGGGGTGAGGTAGGAGCAGCAAGTCATCTATGGTAGTGTTTAGTTTATACTTTTCATGTTCAGAGGGCATGGAAATATAAGTTTTATATATGAATGACAGTAAGAATTAGTGTTGATGCTAAAATGCCCATGAAGCAGAAATATCTAAGGATTCTGGGAACAGGAGAGTTATTGGCAAGTGAATTAAACATGACCCAGATTGCCAATTTTATAATATCATGGCAGTGTATTGTTTCTTCTGAACATGTCATCTCCCCTGAATTTCCAAAATGAATTTAGTACTAGGTACATAAAACTAAACTTACATGATGCAAGTATGGTTTTCTTATTAGGAATGAATAAATTCACATAAAATAATTGAATCTTTACCCAAAACTCAAAATGAACCTGAAGCCAACCCATGCTGAGATTCAAAAGAGCTGTTGACATATATATGTATGTAGAACTTCTAGCCAGGAATGACAAGAGATGTGAAAATATGTTTGTGGTACAGATTTGTTTTCCCACTCACCTGTAAAATGGCATTAAGCACAGGTAGGGTAATTACACACACAAAAAAAGCACAATACACATGCGTTCTCTATGTCTGAAGTTGAAAAGATATAGTATTTTTCCATTTAGTAATAACAATCTCAAGAGAAAGCCTATTCTGTTGTTGCTAGCCCAGGTTTGTAGAATCAAAGTGCTGGTTGATTGACTTGAACAATCATCGAGAGTTTGAGTTGTTTTCTCAATATTTTGTGTAACTATTTGAAGAACCTGAAGAAGAAAGTTAAATTATGCAGTCTCAGCTGTAACAGATTAGACAGTAGACTTTATACACCATAACTTTGAGGTGATAATAATTTGTTTGCTAAATATTTCTCTTTGCTTTCTGAATTTCCATCATAATACATCATGACTCGTGTGGAGAAAGTAAATAAGGAAGTGTTATTTACTCCTTCTCATAACACAGGAACTAGGGGCCACCAAATGAAATTAATTGGCAGCAGGTTTAAAACAAACAAAAGGAAGTATTTCTTCACACAACACGGTCAACCTGTGGAACTCTCTGCCAGAGGATGTTGTGAAGGCCAAGACTATAACAGGGTTAAGAAAAGAACTAGATAAGTTCATGGAGGATAGGTCCATCAATGGCTATTAGCCAGGATGGGCAGGGATGGTGTCCCTAGCCTCTGTTTGCCAGAAGCTGGGAATGGGTGACAGGGGATGATTCACTTGATAATTACCTGTTTTGTTCATTTCCTTTGGGGCACCTGGCATTGGCCACTGTCAGAAGACAGGACACTGGCTAGATGGACCATTGGTCTGAACCAGTATGTCTATTCCTATGTCAAAATGGAAGTGCCTGAAATGTATGTGGATGGAATGGATCTAATTGGCTCAAAGAGTGGTAATCAATATTAATATGATTTGAATGAACAGTTCACATCCCTAGCCCCAACCAGGGAATACCATGGTGACTGGAGATGGAATCTACCTGCCAAACCCAGGCTATTCTCTAGGGCTGGCAAGAAGTATTTCCCTGGCCACTCTATAGCTCTTTAGTCGGTTTTGGCCCACTGACCCCACTTAGTTACAAATCCCATATCCCCACCCCAGAGATCATCCCCCAAACCACTTTTAGCACTTCCCTGGTGTGGGCTAGTATAGGGCTGGGGGGAGCAAGGGAAGAAACTTCCTCTGCAGTTGACAGGAAGTACATAGACCCTGACCAGACCCATCTTAAGAGCCTATTGCCAACCAACCACATAAAGGGGAGAAATTCACCTTAAAGTTTAAGGATCATCCCCCCCCCCCCGCTTATGAAATATTACATAAAATAGCTCTAAATAAACAATCCCTGGGGAAGATATTTCTACAGAGCAAGACAAATAGTCTCTTTATAAGTAAGATTGAGGAACACACTGTATGCAAAAAAGTGTTTCTCTTGAGAAGATAGGAGATTTGGGTTAATAGCCCAGAAAAATTATATGCAAGCATTATAATAGCACAGAGGGTACTTGAACCATAGGTGTCCTATATCTCAAGTGAATACCCTATCCACTGAGCTAACAGTTATAAGGGAGAGCAGCTACTTACTCCCTCCCTTTCCCAAGCCCTGCCTGTTGTGTGGCATCCAGCAGCTTCTGATCACACCTATGGGATTGCGCCGCACATGCAATTTAGATGCCTGTCTTCTTCCAGTTTGTGGATCACAAGCAGAGATAGGCACTCCCTGCAGCCCAGACTTAGGCATTAGCTCTGTGAAAGAGGTGTGATTTAGGACACATCCTTCTCCTGCGCATCTCCCATTGGCTAGCATGGGCAGCTTCTGATCTAGCATGCTGGGTTTTGTTGATCACATTCTATGGTGCCAATCTTTCCCCATTAATTGCATAGTAGCCTAGGCACATAACCTGGGCTTTGTGGATTGTAATTGAGTGATTTTGTAGACACCTAAAAATTAGGCATTGTGATACTGAGCATCACAATGCCCGAGAACCTTTGTGGATCTGAGCTCAGGCCCCTCTCAAAGAGGAATGGAAAGAGGGAGGGAGGGAGGTAACCACTGGGGTGAAGGTCTGCCATGTGGTCCCCAGATGCTGAATGGGAGAACCAGCTTTTTATCTAGAATGTATCAACAGGTAGAGTTCTCTGATTGGGAGGAGTGGCAGTAACAGGTGGAGAACAGAGTTGCGTAAGCCTTCATAAGTTTGGATCAGCATCTGAACTTCAGAATGTTTGCCCAGCCAACTCTAAAGCTTTCGAGTTTGCCTGCTGATGCTGTTTACTGTATAGGAGTCTTAGCTGTGTGATATTACAGCAAACATGCAAGTGACTACATAGTAAAAAGCCTCATCTGGATGCAGTTTCCTGACTTTTCAACTGTAGGTTGGGCGATATTGTGGGAGTGGGATTGACATACTCCACCAACAACTTTGAGTCCCTTTGGGCCATTCCTCCATCTTGAAGTGTTCAAGATACTGAATTAGAAGTTGGTTTCATTAGTGTGTTATCTGCTTAGCATTCCACATTAATCAAAATGTTAAATAGAAGTATGTGCAAATGCCTGTAATAGCCCACCAGACACCATCCCTCAGGTTGGTGCTTGGCCATTTATCATTATCTTCCATCTGTTTTCAAGCCACAATTTTAGTTCCCCTCCCCCAATAAGAGCCAAGCTTTTACTGAAATTCTCATTTTCTTCTTTCCTATGGCACCTCAAAAAGAAGAGAAGATCCACTTACTTATCGGTAAGGTTACTGAAGTGCAAATCCCACCAAGACCATCAGGAAAAAAAAACATTAAAGCAAATCACCAATTAAGGCCACCTTCATTCACACTAACCAGGACAGAGTCCACAACCAATTCCTTTGCATTTTCAACATGCAATCACAATACACATATTAAATGTACTACATTGGTAAAGATGTTTAAAGGGACATTTCCTTTTAAGGTGTGTCTTCACCATCATTTGTAATATTCTCTGAGAAGCATGAAATCAGCATGTCTTTTCACTACTATGCCAGGCAGCTAGCTGAAGAGTATCCAGGCTACTCACAAGGTAAAGATACAAAAAATTAGTTTCCACAAAAACATTTACACTTTTTTATCAGTCTCTGAAGTGGGATCAAAGTTCTGCTCAAGTCAGTTCCTGGAGAATGCGCACAGAGGTAGTTCTACTCCCCAGCTCATGCTTTTAAAAAGTGACTAAATCACATGACCTCAGTCTCCTGGTAGCCATTGCTTCTCCACCTGAGCCCCTTTCATTTATCTTAAGCTGTACTGAGCAGCTACCTCTCCTCCATTCTTTGGATAGAGAAAGGGGTTGTGAATGAATATGAAAGACAATAAGGATTGAACACATCAGGAAACAAAAGAATCCTAACACTGGCAAAAATCCATTATTTAAAGGCGATAATAAAGTTGCCAGTCAATAACACAGAAGTGTTCAATACATATATCTGTTCATAGGAACACAGGACATAGGACTGGAAGGGCCCTCTTGGATCGTCAAGTCCAGTCTCCCGTTATTATGGGCAATCCCCTTAAAATCTCATTCATAAATCCCTGTTCTGATGGACCAAAATTGGAGAATTTATCAAGATGATGAAATGAAGCTATTGAAGAGTCTATCAAATAAGCAATCTATTCCCCCTCACCATGATCTTCAGCTCCAGCTCTGGGACCTTTAAATTCAGGCCCCCACATAAGGCCTGTCTACTTCTTAAGGTTTATACCACTTTATCTGTGGTCAGTAGGGGAACATGGGCCCACGCATTACTCCAAATTCCAACCCAAGGGACCTCATACACAGCAGCCATGTACTGGTTACTCATTGCTATTTCCCTAGTCTATTTCCTACTAGGCCCCGTTTATCTCCAGCACTATCTCAGGGCCAGTAGCCTCAGGTTCTTCTCTATTGCCAGAGCAGAGTATCCTTCTTCACATCTCTGGTCCCAACCAGGAACTGATCAGCAGAGCCCCTGCAGCTCCTTTTATCTTACCCTGCTGGACTCTGATTGGCTGTTTCTGTGACGCCTCTTTAGGCAGGTCTGGAGGCCCCACCTTCACTGCTGCCTGGGGTGGGGTGGAGTAGGACCATGGGGCTTCCTGTAGGGAGCCACAAAGGTCAGGTGTACCCCATCACAGGACCATATTAAATGGGTTAAAGACTAACAGGTTTCAAAATGTAAATGTTAAAGGGTATTTGCAAATGAATATGAGTGTTTTCAGTGAAGTCCTGTAAGAATGGTTCTCAGCCCAACACTTAAATATTTTTTAAATCAGTGATTTAGAAGACTATATAAATTAGTTGCTGATAAAATTTTCAGATGCCACAAAGATTGGGGGAGTGGTAAATAATGATGAGGCCAGCTCACTGATGCAAGGTGATCTGGCTCACTTCATAAACTTGGTTCAGTCAAACATGCATTTTAACACAGCCAAATCAAGATCATAAATCTACGAAAAAAAATCATTCTTACAGAATGGGGGACTGTATCATGGAAAGCCACAACTCTGAAAAGGCCTCAGGGAATTATTGTGGATAGGCAACTGAACATAAATTTCCAGTGCAGTTAAATGGCAAAGAGGGCTAACATGATCCTTGAATGTATAAACATGAGAATATCCAATGGGAGTAGGAAGATGATATTCCTTCTGTATACAGCAATAGAGAGACCACTTTATCCTGAAATAACATGTCCACTGAAATCAATAGAAGGACCAAGGGAGGAATAGTTACAGGATCAGGTCCTCTACATAAAGCAAATTTATTGCATGATTGTTCTATGATGGATTACCTCAGGAAAATATTTTCCAAAAACATTTCCATAAAACAGCAAAAGACCCATGCGATTCCTCTGCTGGACCCTCCATCAATTCATATTTTCTGGATTAGGTTGCAAGAGAAAGCAGTAGGGGGTTGCAGCATTTTGTGGCAAATTTCATGTTGGATACCTGCCTTTGTTTTGTGATGTGCTGCCTAGGCTAATAAATCCTGACCTGTGTGGTTATATTGGTTAGATGCTCACACAGTCAGAACAACTGCCAGCAAATCAGAAGGCTCCTTTCACAATGCCTATTGGACAAATATGGGTAGTGCACACATGGTTTAGATATAAAAAAAGTATGCTGCATCAATGCTCCATGTGTGAAATGTTTCAATTATTCCTAAAATATTTTTAATGTGTTCCAGATTTATCAGGCAAAATATTTAGGAAGCAATTGGAGTGTATTCTGTTTTTCATTTTAGTATAGTATATTATAGTAAACACATGTTCAAAATACATTTGACGTACCATCAAATATTTATACATGTATATAGGTGGAAATCACAGGGTCATGACTGTAGCATCATTTTATCAGTTTATTTACAAGGGCCCAGATCCACAAAGGTATTTACACTCCTATTTTCCATTGAAATCAATGAAAGATGGGAGCTTAAGTACCTTTGTGCATCTGGGCTAAGGAGATGAGTTGCTAAAATCTATCACGTTGGTCATGTCCACACTACGAAGTTCAGTCAATGCAAGTTATGTCAGCAAACTGCCACTAACATTGGGAGCACACTTGCGTGCTTGTGTTTCTGCTGCACTTACTCAGTACGAGTGTTTGTGTCAATGTAAAATGCAGTGCACCACAGGTAGGTATCCCAGCGTGTCCCACGCTGCCCTCCAGCTCAATGATTCTGGAAGATTTTTCCAGTGTTTTGTGGGATACCAGCAATTTGCCCAATAATTCCTAGAGGCTAGGGTTGAGTTCCCACCATGTCACTTTCTCCAGGCCATAATGCTTTCTACATCCCATAATTTTGGAGCCATGTTTTAAAATACCACAGGCCTATAGGCCACTTTTCAATCTCCACCGTCTCTTTGTCAGAAGCATGGACTCTGCACAGCTCAGCACAATTCTCATGCATGTTGCTAAGCCAGGATGCACAATTCTCCTATATTTCCAAAACTTGAATGAGTACTACTACAGCCGGGATTGAGATGAGGAAGATGCAGAGATGTTCAAGCACCAGACCCAGATGTTGAGGGTCACCGCAAAAAAAAAAAAAAGAAGAAGAAGCCAGGCTGCTGTTGGTTTTCACAGCAGCTCCTCAAGGGGGATTGCCACATCTGAGCCTGCTAAATGAGCCCTCATTGGTCAGATCACATTCTAAAGCAGATTTGGGATGATGAGCAGTTGCTGCAGAACTTTCAGATGCAAAAGGTCACATTCCTGGATCTGTGTGCTTAGCTTGCTCCAGGCCTCCAGTGCAGGGACACCCATAGGCAGCGAGTTATATGGGCCCGTGGTGCCCGTGCTCAACCGATATTTAAGAATGTTCTCCCGGATCCACCAATGTTTGGGCTTACAGCGCTTTGGGGGGCCCTGTGCTTCAGGGGGATGTGGGGTCCAAGGTGGCCTAGGGGAGCTAGCGGGGGGCCTGGCACCAGCAGTAGCGAGCGACCAGGCCCAGCCCACCCCACTCTGCTCTGCCAGCTCCCGTCATCGCTCAGGGCAGGAGGCAGAAGCCAGAAAGAGGCGGACTGGGGGTGGTGGCTTGGGGGAAGGGATGGAATGAGGTGGGGGTGGAGCAGAGGTGGGCTGGGTCGCTCTCTGCTGCTGGTGCCAGGCACCCCGTTAAACCACCAGGCCACCCTGGATCCCATGTGCCCCTGAAGTGCAGGGGTCCACCAAAGCACGGGGCCCAGGGCAGTTGCCCCGGTCTGTCCTATGGATGGGACGGCTCTGCTTGGACCCATTTTGGGCACCACCAAAAATTATACAAACCTGGTGCCCATGGGGATCATGTTCTGAAACTTACCATGCTGGATTGCTATCAGTCCGTGGGAAATCAGGTTGGAGCTGGAAAATCCAGTGGGGGACATCATCGTCCAAGTGTATAAGGCCATTAAGCATCTCTTGTTACACAGGACTTGATCTCAGGGTAACGCACAGGAAATAGTTGACAGATTTGCAGCTGTGGGGCTCCCCACTGCAGTGGGACAATAGATGTCACCTATTCTGGGACCAGCACCCTTGCCACTGAGCACCATCAACAGAAAGGGATACTTTTCCATGGTTATGCAAGCACTACTGGATCACTAGGGATACTTCACTGATGCCAGTTTGACTGGTTAGGGAAGATGCATGATGCTCACATCTTTAAGCACAGGACTTTTTAAAAAACCTACAAGTAGAGACATTCTTCCCCAATCAGCACATTACCATTGGCAATGTTGAAATGCTAATAGTGATTCTGAGGATCCCCCCTGCCCCCTGCTCCCCTGGCTCCTAAAGCTGTACACTGGCCACCAAGATAGCACCAGAGAAAGATTCAACGACCAGCTTTGTAGGAGCAGAATGACTGTTGAATGTGCTTCTGGTAGATTGAAGGGTCACTAATGTTGTTTACAGACTAGATTGGGTCTCAGTGAGGCAAACATCTTCTTGGTCAGCGGTTCTCAACAGGGGGTCCGCGGCCCGCTGGGGGTCTGCAAACCTTTCCAGGGGGGCCATGGGGCCCCGTGGCTAAAACCCAGAGCCCGAGACCCAGCATTTCCTGCACAGCTGAAGCCAGGACCTGCAGGGCTGAAGCTGGGAGCAGCAGGGCTGAATTCTGGAGCCCCGAGACCCAGTGCTCCCCATGGGGCAGAAGCCATGAGCCTATGGGCAGAGTTGGGGGACCTGGGGTGGTGCCCCCCAAAAAACTACACTGCAAGAGTACAGCAGTCCTGGGGCAGCCCCCCCACATCCCTGCACCTCCTTCTCTCCCCACCTCCTGGCCAGGTCGGAGGTGGGAAGCCGGAGTCGGGCAGTGCGGGACACCTGCTGCTCTGGCTAGTGCCATGGTTTTCCCTCGTCTCCTGCTGCTACTGGTGCAGGGGGGTTGAAGCTGCTCCTCAGCTCCCAGCCTCCTTTGCTCACCCAGCTGGTAAGAGCCTCCTGGGTGGGGGACCTGGCTCCGTGGCTGGCAGAGCCCTCAGGGAACAGGGACTGCAGGGAAGCTCTCCTGGCACCCAGCCCCTAGCTACCCCCTGAGCTACCCCCCTACCTGCACCCTGAGCTATGCCCCTGCCCACACACAGCCCCTAGCAACCCCCCTAGCTACCTCCCTACCTGCACCCAAACTACCCCCTTGGCCACACACAGGCCCTAGCTGCCCCCTGCCTGCACCCTGAGCTACCCACTCCCTGCATCCTGAGCAGTCAGCTCCAGTAGTGGTATTTGATGCTTTTATGAAACAGTGTGTCTCATGTGTATGGAGATTGAATATGGGGGGAATTATTGCCTGCAACTCTGAATGCTGTAATGCTTGGTGTAAACTAGTGAAGATACTCTGAGTTTCCAAAAATAGTACTTTGTGTGCAAAGATCAATATTAAACAACATTAAAGTGTGAACCAACACACAAGGTTAAAACCTTTCACCAACACTGGAACAGGGTGAATTACACTTTAAACCCCAGAGTAAAAATGGAAATACAAAGTGAACATTTATTTCCATGTATCTAAAACCTATTACAATGCAGTATGGTGTGGCAACACATGCACCAAACTGTGGTTTTCACAGGTCAGCGTAAGTGTTGCTATAGTTCTCCTTGTCGTGCTCCAGCGTGGAATAGTAGGGATAAGGATGCATACCATGTGCCACCTGGTATGTTGGGAAGTGTAAGGAGAACCAACCATGGAGTTCTCCACAGATTGGAAAAGCTGCTGTGTCCATGGTCTTTGGGCATAAAGGTTAATAATGCTCTGCAGCATCTGAGTTTGTTGCCTGAGCAAACGCATAATGTCCTGATGCATTTCCTGATGCACCTCTCAGTCCTTTTCCCTTTCCAGCAGAAACCTCTCTCTCTCTCTTTCTCCATTCATGGTTGTTTTCTTTGCTCATGGTCATATGGATCCAGGTTGAAATCATGGCATCACAAATGTTGGGATTCCCTCTAATACCTCTTTCTACGCAGCTTCCCCATAACTCAGTTCAACTCCACACTTCGTCACTCAGGTATCTTTATTTGGCATACAGCATTGCTATGCTGAGTTGATCAGACTCAAACACAGGCAGGTGGAGGCAGGGTACATAACAGCTCCATAGTTACATAGAAATCATCTTCCTTTATATACATTTATACATCTCATTACTGTGATGGGTTGGATCACAGAAACCCCCTTGGGACTGCCAACTGATGTGCTAAGACTACCTCTAAGCCCATTTTCCCTGGCAGCTTGGGACTTCAAACCCCTGCCTTCTTGTGCCAGACACGCTAGCCTGCTACAAACACAGACCCAGGTCTGAACAACATCCCTCAAAAGCTGCAAGCTTAACTGAAAACAGCTTAAGAAGTGTTCCTGTCTCCAACACTCAGGTACTCAGCTCCCAATGGGGTCCAAACCCCAAATAAATATGTTTTACCCTGTATAAAGCTTATACAGCATAAACTCATAAATTGTTCGCCCTCTATAAAACTGATAGAGAGATATGCACAGCTGTTTGCCCACCCACCCCTCCCGGTATTAATACATACTCTGGGTTAATTAATAAGTAAAAAGTGATTTTATTAAATACAAAAAGTAGGATTTAAGTGGCTCCAAGTAATAACAGACAGAACAAAATGAATTATCAAGCAAAATAAAATAAAACACGCAAGCCTAATACAGTAAGAAAACTGAACACAGATTAAATCTCACCCTTAGAGATGTTTCTATAAGCTTCTTTCACAGACTGGATGCCTTCCTATTCTGGGCACAATCCTTTCCCCTGGCACTGTCCTTGTTCCAGCTCAGGTGGTAGCTAGGGGATTTCTCATGACTGCAGTCCCCTTTGCTCTGTTCCACCCCCTTATATAACTTTTGTACAAGGCGGGAATCTTTTGTCCCTCTCTGGGTTCCCACTCCTCCTTCTAAATGGAAAAGCACCAGATTAAAGATGGATTACAGTTCAGGTGACATGATCACATGACACTGTAAGACGCCAAGCCCTCATTCCTTCCAGCCTGACTCACAGGAAGGCCTGCAAGCAAACAGCGCCATCCACAGTCAATTGTCCTGGTTGATGGGAGCCATCAAGATTCCAAACCACCATTAATGGCCCACACTTTGCATAACTACAATAGGACCTCAGAGTTATATTTCATATTTCTAGTTTCAGAAACAAGAGTGATACATTTATACAAATAGGATGACCACACTCAGTAGATTATAAGCTTTGTAATGATACATTACAAGAGACCTTTTGCATGAAGCATATTCCAGTTACATTATATTCACACTCATTAGCATATTTTCATAAAATCATATAGACTGCAACGTCACATACATTTTTGGATTACTGTATATACTTGATCATAAGTTGGTTCATTTATAAGCTGATCCCCCTAGATGGATAAGTAAAAATGGAAAATTTTTATAACCCGTTCATAAGCCGACCCTATAATTCAGGGGTCAGCAAACTTTGGCTCTCAGACCATCAGGATAAGCCGCTGGTGGGCCAAGATGGTTTGTTTACCTCGAGCATCTGCAGGTACGGAGGTAAACCTAAGTAAACAAAGTGTCCCAGCACACCAGCTGCTTACCCTGATGGGCCGGGCCAGCAACTGGTGGGAAAAATTTGGGGGGGGGAGAAGCTGGGAGTCAGGGAAGTAACTCCTGTGACCACCCCTCACATAACCCCACCCCTAGCCTGGGACCCCCACACTCTCCCCATCCCATCCCTTCCTACCTTATCTGGGGAAGACCAGGGGAGGATGTCTCTGACTTGGCTGGAGCTGCTCTGGCAGACCGGGTTGTGCAGCCACAGCCTGCTCCGACAGGCCAGACCTGGTGGCGCAGTCCCAGCAGGGGTGGCTCTAGGTATTTTGCTGCCCCAAGCACGGCAGGCAGTCTGCCTTCGGCGGCTTGCCTGTGGGAGGTTCCCGGTCCCGTGGATTCGGAGGCAGCCTGCGGGAGGTCCGCCAAAGCTGCAGGACCAGCGGACCCTCCGCAGGCATGCTGCTGAAGGCAACCTGCCTGCCACCCTCACGGCGACTGGCAGAGCACCCCCTGTGGCTTGCCACCCCAAGCACATGCTTGGCGTGCTGGTGCCTGGGGCCACCCCTGAGTCCCAGCATGTTCCAGTGGTCTGGGCCGGGCGGCACGGCTGCAGAGTGCTCCGGTGGTGCGGCCACAGCCTGCTCTGGGGGGTGAGGCCGAGTGGCATGGCTGCAGCCTGCCAGCCCTGGAGCTGCAGCTGCTTCAGAGGCTGGGGGGAGAGCCGTGTGGCCAGAAGCGGAGAGGCTCTGGCCCCACCTCTTCCCTTCTGGCTCTGGTGAGTATTGCCTAGCCTAGCCGGGTGCAGTGGGGTGATGGTGCCCCACAGCTATAGGTATAGGGAAAGTGCAGTGTATATTGGCACTATTTTCACAGGCAGTGGTGATTTTGGCTATTTCACTTCTGAGAGTGACAAAAGCACAGAGGACCCAGCTACTATCAGCATCCTGGAGCTGCCCGGGCCCATATGCAGATAGCTTGTTTGCTGTGATAGTGCCAGCTGAATTCATTGCACAGTGGTGTGGGAAAGTCTCATATCACGGTGGCAGAAACAACGCTGCCTCTCTAGACATGTTCAGGAGAGGATTGCAGAGTATCTCCAGCAAAGTTTCATCAAGATCAGTCAAGAGGATAAAAGGCACACCCCATTCAGATAAACAAAGAACATCGTAGTTCCACCCCCATCCCCATGTAACAAACCAAAGAAATGAAAAGCAGATGCCAATTCTACCTCTGTTTGTGCTACCCCTACCCACGCATGGGTCACTGAACTGCTGTGGATTGTGTAATCAGACTGCCATCCTGATCTTTTTGAATTTATCCCCTAATGTTTTATTTTCTAACATTATACCAGTAAAGTAAGCAACTGAAAATCAATGCTTTTGTTCTATAACGTTGCTAATGGCATGAGTGCCACTTTTACAGGGAACAGTGGCGGGATGGGGAGGAAGGCAGGAGATGAGGATTCAGGCAACAAAAATAAAAAAAAGTATCATAAGGAAAAATGCATGTACACACTTATCTGAGCTCCCTCCTCCTTCATCAGTAGGCTCATCTGCATTTTCCTGATGGGACTGTCATGGCAGAGTTTTAAACAGCTCCTGACTAACAGACTTCTCCATGGAGTCTCCCCATTGCTCCTCCTCCTCACTGTTCATGGCAGGGGTCTCCACCTTGGGCTCCTGCAAAGTGTCCGCAGTTGTCTGCAGGGCACAGGTGGGGGGCCACTGTGGAATGTTATGTTAACTTGGCAGATGGGTATGTGAGAAATTGAGATGTTTAGGCTTCAAGGACGGGCTAATTAGGCTGTGAGCTGTGTAGTGAGATGCTGTCCTTGGGCTGGTTCTCATCTGCCAGTAGGCAGTAAACAGGATAATAAATCAGAAAGTTGTACAGGATGACAATTACCCTATGAAGTTATAGCTGTGCTTGTGTGTATCTTATTAACCAATTAGCAATTGCTTGATTGTCTGCCATAATTGTATATAAGAGCATGCTGGAGAGAAATAAATGACTTTGCTACCAATCACATTGATTGTTGGGCTCGGTCCATGCCCGCCTGAGAGGCACTGTGACGCAACAGGCCACTTCCAAGCATGGCATGCAGTTCGTTGTAAAGATGGCAGGTCTACAGGGCAGCACCAAATTTCTTGTTGCTCTCCCTCACCTTCTGGTATCCCTGGCAAAATTATTTCACTTTCCTGCAGCCCTGCTGCTCATCCCTTCATGACCCCACTTGCATCCCTTGTGAAATCTGCACAAAGATGTTGCTATTTTTTCTACTGTTCTGTTGCTGGGCTTCCACAGCCACTTCTCCCGATGGGCGTAGGAGAGCCAAGACTTTTTGCCTGCTCCAGGTAGTTCTCTCTGTGCATGGAGCTGGCATGCTCAGATGCAAACCGCAAAGGTAAGCAGCTAGGGTTGCTCACAAAAGTGGGCAATCCAGAAAAGGCATTTCAAAAACATGCCAGGGTGGTGGTGGGGGGAGAGCTAAAGGTGGGATGGTCTTCCAGTCTCTGTGCCCTCTGACCAGCAAGTGACCAGAGCAGCCACGGTTGCAGAGATAAGGGCATTGTGGGGCAGCTGCTAGAGAACTGTGCAGTCGACACAAGCAATGCAATGTCTATGCTTGCACTGCATTGACCTGAGTAGGTTGACCATGGCTATGAAATGCTTGGGAAGGCGGTGTTACTGCGTCACTCTAATGTGGTGCCTACATAAGCAGGAGACAAATATTGGTGTAGACACATGGACAAATAGGTTGATGCAAGTCGACTTACATCAACCTAGCTTTGCAATGTAGACCAGGCCTTTATTCTCACTCTGCTATGTTCCTGCATCCTGCAGTACTGCAGAGCTGATGACCAGCTTTGGTTTATTCTGAAAGTTACCTTTCACAAAGGTGCCTGTAAATGAAGGAACTCAGCATTGCCTGACAAGTGATGTGCTAATGGTGGAAGGCTATTTCCATGACCTTTAAGTGCCAGTTCTGTATTTTACTTCACAAACTCAGTTATACAGTATGTGGCTCAGGACAGGGAAACTAAAACTGTGATACGTTGCAGGGACAAGTTACTGTAATGAGAGGTCAGAAGGGCCCCTCTGCTCAGCCTGCTGCTGCCCCACCTAACGTCCTGAGAACTCTGTGCTCTGAGACAGTTTGTTCAGTGAAGGAAATTACAGCCTAAAGAGTAGCACACAGTCCCTCCTCACACGTACAGTGCAGGGCAGCTTCCTCATGGAGTGGTGTGTTTTACTGACATTGCATTTACTACACCACTGCACTCTCCTCTTCTTAGAAATCCGGCTGATGGCCTTGGGTATCTTGCCGGGGCTAGTTTACGATGTCAGTATGCATGTGAAGTCTGCTGGAATACCTAGTACTGTAAGTCCTAGGGCCTTATATCACCTTACTGAATGTCACTCCTGTACAGGAGATGGAGAGATTTCATGAGACCACATTTAAAGCTTATATTTATGGAGCGCTCCTGCTCAAAGAAGCAGTTGTTTAGTATGTCATAAGTGCATAGCATAATGTGGCTCATTATGGTGTAAATTGCTAGCAATCTCAGGGCCAAACTGGATGAGTTTCTTACTTGAAATTTTATGAAGCTTGTTTCTTCTGATAAGCAAAATATTCAAGTCCAGGTTAATGCCTTCCTCCCTTCACAGTCTAGGTGCTGATTTGTCCAAATGCTCTGCACACCATCATCTTGTGATTTGTGTATTGCCATTTGTATTCCGAAGCCACTGTAATGGACATACTATTGTTTTTATCCCTTCTCCATATGTTTTTTATTTCTGGCAGAAAGTGTGGGGAGGAGTGAAATCAAGGTGGGGTCAAGCTCACTGTTAGGACAACACAGAGATCACGGTGCTAACAGTAAGACGTTCCAAAGCAGCTCTCCAGTTTATGTGAGAGTTTCCCCTTTTGGGTAGGCTTTATGGCCATCCAGGTGCCTCTGGTTTCATATTCCTTCACTGGGGGTCATATCTTTTGAGCTGGGAAATGCAGCACACATATGTTTGTAACTATATATAATGGACATTACATCAACATACATTTGATTAGGAAGATTCATAATATTCACCCCAGTGAAGTCCAAGCACAGCTTATTCCCTGTGCCTTATTAAAAGCTGCAGAGGACAGGCTGTGCACTTCAGGTCTCTGCAGAAGAGAGAAAATCATTAATTGCATCTGCGTATAATGGAAAGAACACTACCATTTGGGGAACACAATAGAAGGAATTGATTTTGTTTATACCTCTGGTCTCACAAGAAGCATTTGACAGTGATATTGTCAGAGAAGTTGGCAGGGAAGGGAGAGTAGCAGAAACAAAACAAAATGTTACATGCATCCACCAAACCAAGTTTTAGGTGTACTGCCCTGTGGCATTGCAGGCTGGCAGGGAGGAGTGAGTGTTGGGCTGAACTTCAAATCCACATTGGTAAGAAAGTGTGCTGGAGACACTGTTCTACCTGCACCTGATATCAAGACTAACACAAAGCAAGACACATCAGGCATCAATCTCACTCCCAAATGCCTCTGCAAATGTAAAAGTGATTTAACAACCCACAGTAAAATCAGAACTAGACTCAAGCTCAACCTTTTAAATGCAATGTAAACAGGGCTTATCAGACTACTTTTCATGATGTAGGTTGGATCTGAGTCTAGTTCAGTGGTGGAAATCACAAGGCAGACGAGCAAGGAAGGAAAGCTAGGCCACCGCAACTGGAATAATTAATTAAAAATATCCCAAGTAGAACTTCGTAGGAAGGAAGAAGAGCAAAATAGTCCAAGAAGTCCATTATAGACTATGCAATGGAAACCTAGTTTACCCGTGTAATCCTTAGTTACTGTGTTGATAGGCAATAAGGAAATCCACAGCTTGGTGATAGATTGTGTCCCTCCTTCGCTAAGCCTGTCCCATGTGATCAAGGGGACCACTTTCACTAAGGGTAGGTCTATACTCACCGTCCGGGTCGACGCGGTGAGTTCGACTTCTCGGAGTTCGAACTATCGCGTCTAATCAAGACGCGATAGTTCAAACTCCCCGCGCGCTCCGGTCGACTCTGGAACTCCACCACCGCGAATGGCGGTGGCGGAGTCGACCTTGGAGCCGCAGAATTCGACCCCGCCGCGTCTGGACGGGTAAGTCAGTCGAACTAGGGTACTTCGAGTTCAGCTACGCTATTCGCGTAGCTGAACTTGCGTACCCTAGTTCGACCCCCCCACCCTTAGTGTAGACCAGGCCTAAGTCTGACAGAAAGACAGGCTGCATTTTTTATATATATATTTCTGTCATCACTAGACATATCAGGGTAAAAAAAAAATTCCTAACAGCTGGAAAATATTAACCTCTGTAATTTCATAATGACTGGAAATGAACTCTTTTTAGTTTTTCTTGATATAATTATATCAAAGTTTTAGTGGAGAAAATTTCCATTATATCAGAGAACTCTTGTACCATCAGAAGAGAGACATAGTCACCAAAGACCTACACATCTTCTGAAATTCTCCCCCATTTCTGGGGACAGACTCATTTGATATTTTCACATACATAACAGTTATATTGTATTATATACACTTGTCTCCCTGAGGTTAGAGCTCTCCTGTTGCATCAGAGCTGAGGCCTAGCCCCACATGTAGTTCTGGCATACTAGCAAATGATACAAGCCTACACAAATATGATGAACTCACTGATATGAACCTCACCTCTGGGCTCACAAGATTCAACCACCAGAAAATTGGATCAGGTACCAAAATTTGCTTCCTTCTCTTGTACTGAACATGGGAAAGGTTTGCACATTTCAAACAGGCAATACAGAGACAGAGAAAAATCATAGAAGATCAAGTTTGTTTGTTTTTTATGGACTTCTTAAATTTAGCTCTGTTACAGGATTCAGTAACATCCCAAACAGAATCAAGACATTCCTGGCTCTGCCCTCCCCTATTGTTGTCTCAACTAATACTGACATTTCGGAAACAGAAAGTATTTCCTTAATTACCATTTTCATTAAAAACATACTCTATTGCAAATTCTGCCTCTTTAATATTCTTCTATTCTTTTCTATGCATTATTTTATTTTTACTGCAAATGGGAGTGTCTCATTGGTAGCCAAGCCTCTCCACTGCTTCCCGGTGCAAAAGATTTCACCATTTACTCTCCTGTTATCCCCTTTTTTTATGTCTTCTCGGGAGGCTCACACTCAACTGGCATCTGTGTATGGGAACTCCTGACATAGCCAAACATTTTGTGATACTGGCAAGCTGTTATCACTGGAGAATAAGAATAAACCCTTTCTATTGTGTCCCGTTGATGGAGGAGATCTTGCTGTATGGCTGTCATTCTCTGAGGATATTGTTAGATGCTATTAAACAACATTTCAGAGAGGGCAGTAGAAATATTTACAAGAGATACAATGAAACAAGACCGGCTTTTGTTTCATGTATAAGTGCTAGCAATTCCCACTACAGGCAGTGAAATTAATAATAGCCAAGGCCAAGTATGTATGAAGAACATTTATATGAAGATACAGATCAAATAATGCAGACCAGTTGGCTCTTGACAACTTGATTTTCCACTCATTTTGTATAATTTTATAAAATGTAGTAAAATAGTGCCTACAGCTCCTATAGAGATAATACTGTTTATCATGATTAAAATTAAAAAGATGAGACTTATGCTACACAGATGTGAATCAGACTCAGTGAGCAAAGTATTCTGATTCTCTTATTTACAGGGCTGGAAGTCAGGACTAGCTCAGTAGGGTCAATGGAGTAATATTAGTTTTAAAAAGTGATGAGAGATCGGGATCAGGCCTTAAATGAATAAACCTGGCAGGTATATTGGTTCAAAGAATCACTATGGTTTGAAGTTCACACACCACAGTGGGAGAAAGGATGGTCCAGTGGTTAGGCTGCTGGCCTGGTACTGGGAAGTGCTAGGTTCAATATTCATTTCTACCCCACACTTCTTGTGCGACTTTGGACAAATCACTTTAAGGCTCAGATCTGCAAAAGTATCTAGGTACCTAACTCCTGATTTCAATGGGAGTTGGGTACCTAAATGTCTTTGAGGGTCTGGGACAGATATTGTGCTGGCAGCGTAAACCCAGTGGATTGGATTCTTCACTGCCTTGGACACTGGGTAATCATTTACACCTGTGCAAAGTGAAAACTTTGACTATTCTGCTTTTGCTATTATTTTATAGCCATTTTGCACAGATGGAAGTGACTACACAAAGCAGTAGAAGTTCAGGTCTAGTGACCTCCTTGAGTTACTCCAAATGTATACTACTATAGTTGGGAATAGGGTTGCCAACCCTTCGGTATTATCCTGGAATCTCCAGGAATTAAAGATTAATCTTTAATTAAAGATTATATCATGTGATGAAACCTCCAGGAATATGTCCAACCAAAATTGGCAACACTAGTTGGGAACAGAATGCAGTCTCTGACTTCCCAAACCACCACTGGGGAGATTTGCCTGACAGTTTATAAATTTAAACATTTGTCACGTCACAATTGACCAGTATAGTAAAAGCAAAGACAGATTAAACAATGTCAAATTCTGCTTTATATACACACGAAACTCCCTCTGAAGTCCTGCCTCCAAATCTTGTACAGGCTGTATTCAGCACAGGGCTTCACCTAAGGGAGTGCAACTAAAACAACCTGAAAAATAAATAAATCACTGGTGGTCTAAATTCTGTATGGTGTCTCCTGAGAAATGCAGAGGAGCGCCTGCCATGCCCCCTGTGGCTACCTGTGTTGGCCCAGCTCTCCCTCTGCACTAGGGTTTTCTCTTCTAGACCATTTTACACCCTTCATAGCAACTTATAGGCAGTGGCGGAGCTAATAGTGGGGCGACCACCCCTCCAATGGCCTTTAGATGTATGTGTGGCACCTTTTCAAGCCAACAGGTATCATTGAAGGTGGCACCACCAATGACCCATCGCCTCTCTTGGCTCCACCACTGCTCAAAACCTGGCTCTACTACTGCTTATAGGGGCCGGAGTGGGCATCAGAATCTGGTCCCTTCTCCTTATACCAGAGCCTATCAACATAGGCAGTACTTACATATTTAAGGGTTACAGGATTGGGCCCTTAACAAAACCATTAGTATAACACCTCTAAGCACCCATCTATTTACTAAATCCACATGGGTAGCAATCCCATTACCACTCTGCACATAGACCATTGGAGAAAACTGCATGCTGAGAATTGCACCTACCAGTTATTCTATTATATATCGCCACATATAAATTGCAACCACATATTCCTAAGTGATACAATGCTTTATGACCTATTGCAAAATAAGGGGATAAAGGCTAAAGGTAGTTCACAAATGCAAGAAAGAAGAGGTGTGACTTTAGGCAGAACTGGAAAGATTTTGATTCTCCAAGATGGAGTTCAGAGAGTAAACTCAGGCACCAAATATGGAAAGGGGAATGGAGGGATGTCACAGTAGCTTAAAGTGTGGTTCTACTCTGAGAAGTAACTATGCAAAACTGGCACTTCCTTACTTAGCTGTATATGTGAGTCTTGTTGTTTATTGAGTCATACCAGCTTGTTTAAATGCCGAACATATTTTTATTGCTTTTTATTCCAGTCTTTTTAGTGTATGTGCAAGGTGCCTCAGGTAGCATGTGACCAGGATTCATCACCAGATTTGGTCTGCTGGTTGGATCATTAGCTTCCCTGGCTTGGGAGTTGTTCCATTCTCTCCTTCACTCCAATTAAATTGTGCATCAACAACAGAATAGTTTACTCAGTTCCAATTAGTGACACTTGTGCAGCCAACAGGGTTGCACAGTTGTAACTGAGGGCATAATTCAGTCTGCAGGACTTTTATTACTGGTAATTAGAACTAGCCAAAAAAGGTAAGTAGATTTTTGCAAAAAAATTCAAAAGATATGAACATTTTTCATTTAGTTCAAAAATGGCCTTTTTTATTTTAGCTGAATTTTTTTAAATGAGCTTTTTAAAAAAAAATGTTTTGCTGGGGAAAAACTAAACAAACCATTTAAAAAAAAGCCTACACAGGAAAGGTGAGGTGAAGAATACAAAAAAAAGTGAAACTGCCCCTCCACCACTTTGGCATACCTTAACACATTTCAAAAACTGAAAAAATTCAGCCCAAACCCAATGTGTCAGTTTTTGTTTTGCTCAAAGGCACACATTCCATTTTCAAAAGAAGTGGTGGAAGTTTGTCTCCCAGCTCTCCTGATGAGGCTGTCCGAGAAGGAAAGACCCCAGCTTGAGTTTCAGATGCAAGCCTCAGTTCTGCAGGGCTGATAGAGAAAGTGGTGGTGGCTTAAGCAGCCAGCTGAGTACATTTCTTGTGTAGTGGAAACCCCAGGTGTGTCATAGCCAGCTCTATTCCCGCATTCCTCCTCCTTGCTCCTTCCCCCACCAAGTGTGGGCACAGCCAGAGCATCGTGCATGCTGATAATCCTGGACCCCAGCCCATAGGGGGTTATTGCAGCCAATGTAGGTCAGTACAGCCAAAAGCATTTGGCCACAGATTATTTTTCATGTAAAAATTACTACAGGGATCAATAAATATGAAACCCAACAATGCAATTTTTCAGAGAAAAGCCACAGAGTAGGGGAAGAGATAGAGAGGAAGGAAAGGAAGTTGCATAAGGATTTTTTTTTAAATAGTAAGAATATCTGGAACACTTTCTTCCTGAACCCCCATCAGTTAGCAGTTAGTTGTCTCCTTAAAGCATGGGCATTCAGATCCTTCCCAAAAATCCTTTGGGTTTTTTTTTAAACACAATTTTTAAAAAGTTTTTGTTGTTCAAGTTTTGGAAGGAACATAAACCTTCATGCTACAGGGCATATGAGGCCCTTTACCTGATGGAGGTAGGAAGGAATGTCCCTGTTGGCAGCTTATTCCATAACCACCTATTGCAGGGTTTCTTGTGCCTTCCTCTGAAGCAGCTGGGACAGGCCACCGTCTGAAACAGGATACCAGCCAAGATGGACGACTGGACTGATGGGACATGACCATTCCTATTTGGATCAGACAAGGCACAGATTGGGATGATAGAAAATTAAAGTTAGAAATACATTGTGTTAGCTCCCAGCGCTTCCTTGCTCTCATGTTATTCCATTCTCAATTTAGTTCTTAGCCCACCGTGTCCATATCACAAAACCAACATCTTAATTGGCATCTTTAGGAAAATACAGCAGAGGGGTTACAGGCCTGATCCAAAACCCATTGAAATCATTGAGAGTCTGATTGCTATGGACTTTGGCTGAGGTCCAATGTGCGTATAAAGACTGAACTACCCTTTCACCACTACTCTATAACAAAGTTAAGAACACATGGCAGGTGTTCACTCTGTTACTGGCCTCTATCATATCCGTTGGGGTTTTTTTGCCTAAATAGATTACTTCTGCTTCAGACCTAGCAACCTACCAAAGGACTAAGTTTGCTCAGAGATAGAAAGGAAGATGTATAGTTGAGCATGCTGGACTTGCAAAAACATATACATATTACCTCTGCTGGGGTGAGATAATGGAGCTACTCCCTTTGGTGTTCCAAATAGGGAAGTTGTATAATGGAGCTGTATTTGTGAGAACTGATTTGTCAGTGACTGGGGTTTGGGAAGCCATGCCTAGTGGCTGGAGCAGCAGTCAGGCAACCAGAAATCAGAGCACAGGATCAAAGTCAGAGCCATGTACCTAAGGCATGGGTCACAGCTGAAGTCAGATCCCAGATTCAGAACTGGGTTACCTGGAGTGGGCAAGGCTGGGGCTATCACAGCCATGGGCTAATGCTTTGACCAGCCAAAGATCTACTGCTGGGCTTAAGAGCCAGTTTGCTAACCCTTGTTCCAACCAGTGAGTTGGTGCAGTCAATCAAGCAGCCTACTAGAGGCCAGCTTCCCTGACTGGGTTACCCAGAGACTGGCTCTCCTGCAGGCCCTGATTCCTGACATGATTCCTAACTATTGTATTGGATTGTGTGAGACTGCCACATAATGCTTCCACAACTGGCTAAGTCCAGTAAGGGGATTTCTGTCCCAAATGTCTCATGGTCAAGTTGAGACCATTCTGCAGGTTTTCATCCTTGAAGTAGAGCTGGTGTTTAGCCTTGCAAAAGAGCTGGGTTTACACATTGAAATGATGATTTACCTATCTTATGAGCAGCATTCAGAGTGAAAAAGGTTTCCAGGATTTTTCCCTTATGATTCTGGTCCAGAGGCTGTCAGCTAAGCATGTTGCCAACTAGTGGTACTCTGGAGGAAAGGAAAGCTCTTTATGACAGCAAAGTTCTGGTCATTTTGTCACCCATTTCAAAGTGTTTAGTATTCAATCGGTCCTCAGATTCATATTCTTCTGATCCTCCATGCAACATTCTGATTATATTGCACCATCACCATTCTGTGTGTTTTGCTTTGTGTTGTACAGAATGTCTTCCAGCCAGAGGGGTTCTGGGATAGTGCCAGTGGGAAAGACAGCATGAGGAAGCAGAGTTCCATGGAAATGCCTTCTAAAGTTACTGAAGAATGTGGGCTGTCATGGCAGCTCCACCATGCTGGCAACAGCCAATAAGCACTACCTCTGTGCACTCAGCTGTTCTACTGACCTGGCCCCTCCTCAGTCATCTTTGGTTGACTAGCATCAGCACTGGGACTAAGTAGGAACCTTAGACTCCAAAATAGGACTTGGGCCTGGCTCTCAGTGAGGGATACAATACAGAAAGCTTCTTGTGTGCTTTTCTCCCCTTGTGCAGCCATATGGTATATTAAAATATTTGAAGGTATACCTACCTCATGGAACTCAAAGGGACCTTGAAAGGTCATTGAGTCCAGTCCTCTGTCTTCTCTAGGAGGACCAAGTACTGATTTTGCCCCAGATCCCTAAAGTGCATCTGTACAAGAGGATTACATTGATTTGATCATGACATATTTTCAGACAACCTAAGAAGGATCGGCTCAGTTAGCAGAGAATTAAAACGGAATGGAACTTCAATGCATATGAAGCAGCACAATTTTCCATGCACTGTGACAATCTCTACATTTGAGTGGAACAGTGTTTGTACTTCTCACAGAGCACTGGAGGAATCTGTATAAAGATCTGTTTGTGATTTGCATGGGATGTTTATTAAAGCTGATATAAAAGGTAATGCTAGGGACTTAATCCCGGGGGGTTTAGCACATAACCACTATCACTTAATAGGAAGTGGGTGGCATGTTGGTTGTCAACTGTAATTCCTTCTTCAGGCTGAGAACCTTATCCATACTTTTCCTATTATACCATATGACTAACTTTTACAAGACTACAGTATCTGTTTCTCACACAGGATAAAACTGAATATAAAATATAAAACAGACACTCACCATGTTTTAAAAGGGCATATGGTAAAGTGTGAAGGCAGAGGACAAAGTCAGAATGTAAAAGGGCATGCTGAGAACACCCATTGATCTGATGGTTACTGCTGCTATCCAGGAGATGTGTATTTGATGTCTTGTCCTTTGCTTGCTGGGCAGATGAGAACTCGGAGCCCTTGGGGATGGAGAGGAGTAAAAAAAGATCTATAGCAAGGATTAAAAAAGAAACACACACACTCCACGAAAACCCAGCCCTAAACTACCTAGCAATAATTGTTAAAGTCATGAGTTTGTTCAATGGGCCGTTTATTTGTCCAATTTATTATAATGATGAACAGCTTTCAAACTAGAGCAGAATGCTAATTCTTACTTTATGTATAGACTAAATGATAGGCAGCTGTGAGCTACAGGGCTTTTGAGGGATTTCGGGTAATAAACTATAAAAGCAAAGAAATATGGCTTGGAGTTTCTGATAGTGATTATAAAATATACACAGAATTATGCTTTAAACTAAGTAGATTGTTTTAAAAGAAATGCATACCTTTGTATTTAAAACCTACTAAGTGATGTGCTTCCTATTATTTCATTAATACTTTAACAAGAATTTTCAGAAATATTTCTGAACTCAAAGTCGGATAGAGATTAGCTATTGTCCTGTAATAATTAGTTTGATCTGAATTCAGTCTCTGCATACATTGGGCAGTAGGGTTTTTGAGCATTATGAATATACAGAAGAGTGGGAGTGGACTAGAATTTATAATAATTTCTGCTAGCCAACTAATATGGTGGACAGCGTTTTAGAGGTGCATCGTTACTTACGAGTTGCAAGCTAAATCCATGTCATTGTTAATATTTCTCATTTTATTGTCTAGGTAAAATGTTGTGATGAATCTACTGAGCAATGATGGGTCAGCTGAAGGCAGCGTGGTGAAGCTTCTGTTCTTATGCCTCTGGCTGAGGGAGACGCAGATTCAATGGCATTTGAGAGGAGTGGGTCATGGAGGCAGCAAGGGCCAGAGGCCCTGGGAGAAGCACGCTGTTGAAGGCAGAGCACATACTGGGGTCTGCCAGCTGTTCGGGCCCATAGATCCTGAGCAGCTGAAACACCTACGGTGCTTGCCACAGCAAAGATTCACCTGCTACGTGCTACCAGGGATTATTTTAGGACAAATCTGGTGACCACACCACTCCAGAGCTCCCAGGGAGGGGCTATGGTTACCAAATGAATGAAGGTACTAGTAAAATACAAGAGACCTATGTGCGAACCTTGAAACTCTCACACAACATTCAGTAACATTTTCTTTATCTGATTAGGGTATTAGCAATGTGCTGTAAATGGATTGAGACTTGGTAAGTGATAGGAAGAACCATTCTCTTTGTATTGTTCTGCATACAATTTCACATAAACAATATGGAAGACCCACTCTCAGATACCCACGGAAGGGTTTATATTCTTCCAAGAAAGTTAATTGAGGAAAGAGGCAGTTGTATCTGCAGTGCAGAGATCTGTTTGTCACTAGCTAGGGTAAGAATACGTCTAGGTCTGAGGGAGGAATATATCTCTGGTATGTTGGCATCACCTGGCAAACTGATGTAGCAGGACATACACATTCAATTTGAAATGATGCAAACTTGCCTGTCTGACTAGAGCAGGATAATGGGTTTTCGCTGTACCTGGAGAAACTCAGCAGTTCCACTTCAAAAGTGTTCACGCAGAATTCTCTTTGATCCTTGTGGGTTTGCATCCCCTGCAGCACTTGGATCTCAGTTTTCAATCCACAAAACTCACTCAGAACCACAAAGCTTCACTTGGTCATGTTCAGCAATCATTATTTCCACACCATTGTGATGCAGAAACACAAACTGGGTCTCATGCTCACTTACAATTAGCCCCTGTGTTCGCCTGAATGGTTCACAAATGTTTTTCAAGTTGGTACCAAAATTTCAATCCAGGTGAGTTTCTCATGGGTTTGTGTTTCATTGCAAACATTTTGCACAACTCTAGCTTTTACTGACTCCTAGTTGCATAGTTTATATCTTCTAATACAAAAACTGGGGCAGCTCTTTCTTCTTTTTCCTCCTTCTTTCACTCTGTTGTGCAAGTGTCCTTACAAATATTTGCTAATTAAGAAAATATACCATCAAAGAAGAAACATGCCTACATTTAATAGGCAAGTTTGGGGGTAGGTGTTTGACTGTTATACAGGTATAAACTGTAGGCTCTTTGCTCACTCAGCTCCTCTTCTTCCCTCGCCTCTGAGATTACCTTACACTGTGTACCCGGGACAGTGGTTTGATTTATAGTGAGCACTCTCTTCTTTAAGCCTAAGGGATGCCACCAGAAGCTGAGGTTGATAAAATCCTTCCTGGAGTGCAAGATCAAAAGTGAACAATGAATCTTTTTAAAGTTATACACCTCTACCTTGATATAACGCTGTCCTCGGGAGCCAAAAAATCTTACCGTGTTATAGGTGAAACCGCGTTATATCGAACTTGCTTTGATCCATGGAGTGCGCAGCCCCGACCCCCCCCGGAGCACTGCTTTACCGCGTTGTATTCGAATTGGTGTTATATCGGGTCATGTTCTATCAGTGCAGAGGTGTATATTCATCTCCGTTTGTTATTCTCTTTTAGATTTGGCCATTTGACCTGCTGATTAATCAAAGGGCAAAAAACAAAACAACAAAACGCTCCTCAGATTTTTGCATTGTGCAAAGTATTACTATAATCAGTCAGACCATGAAAATAAAACCCCATTCTTAATCTGATCTTTCAGACTAGCCAAATGTATCATCATGATTTCACAATATTATTTTCTTCTGTTAGAAGCATTCTTTTAAAAGTATAACAGATCTTTACTAATAATTTAAAGTTGCTACATCCTGGCTACTGCTTGTCTACTGCCAAGATACTGTTTAGGTAACAGTTAATAATCAGCTGTCTGGACTACGTCACCATAAACATTACAGGGTTTCATCACTCATGTTTTATTTAATTCCACTTGTCATCAAGGTCTATTATTGGAGCAGTGCGATTTTGTTCAAGAGAGGTGATTTTTTACTACTGTTGAAAACTGCCTTACATACATTTTGCACTTTATTCTTTTGAGTTAGGGCCCTTTGCTCTCAGTTCCCAGGATGACATAAGGTGTTTATCCCAATAAATTCATTAGATAATTGGCACACCCTAGTATTTCTGGATAAATGTTTGAGATACCGAAGAAGGGAAATGCAGATAGTTAGAAAATATTAATTATAACAGCCAGTCCTTGGCCTTACTCAGGCAAAACTTCCCCATATCATCCTATTAAAAGGTACATGGCATCCACAAAGACAAAAATGGAGCTTGAGAACAGCTTTTTTCATTCTTCTCCAATTTTATCTTGATTTCCCTCTAGTCCTGATCTCCTATCCTCAAAATGAAAGGCTTCATTTTTCATGATTACCCATCTGACTTCCCTAACCTTTTCTACAACCTCTAGACCAACTTCCTTTTTCCTCACCTTGATCACGTCCCTGACCTGATCTAAGCCAAGGACTGATCAATTTCTAATGTCTAGATCTCCAAATCTCTGATGACCATTTTATCCCCTGTAACATTTCTCACTCCCACCAGCCCAGTCCTTCTGTGGCCACAATCCTTCAGCATCTCCACATTTCCTGAAGAACACAACCTTTTCTTTCCAGGGCATCCCAGAGGATTCAGGGGTCCTGGGGAAAGCCGGGGAGCTGCGGCACTTGTACTCACCCGGCGGCAATCCGGGTCTTTGGTGGCATTTCAGCGGCGGGAGGCCCTTCAGTCGCTCCATGTCTTCGGCAGCACTGAAGGGCCCCCTGCCACCGAAATGCTGCCGAAGACCTGGACCGCTGCCAGGCCAGGGCCCACGGGGCCCCTATTTGGCCCGGGACCTGGGGCAAATTGCCCCACTTGCCCCCCTCCCTCTGTGTGGCCCTGTTTCTTTCTGTCACTAGCAAGTCTTTTCTTGGTTCCATGGTCTCCACATTCAACCTTATCCTTCTTTCTATGCTTTCCTCTTTTGCCTCCTAGTTCCACAGCTATGTCCTACTAATCTCCACCATTAGCATTTGATTCCTCCTTCTGCATAGCTGAGCATATCTGGAGAAAAACTGTTGCTCAAGAGGCTTCCAGGATACCTGACTCCAATACCTACAACTTCCAGTAATTCTTTACAGTTGCCTCTCTCTCTTCTCCAGTGTCTCTACCCAAGATTTTACTAATTTCTTACATAGGGTTTGCCATATTGGATCAGACCACTGGTCCAAGTAGACTAATATGCTGTTCCTGACAGGCACCAGTACCTGCTCCTTCAGATGAAGGTGCAAAAAACTCTGCAGTAGGAATTATGGATGGCTTGTACTCTGAAGTATGAGAGTTTTTATCCCTTCAAAAACAATTTTTAATAAAAAAAATTATTAAATGTATATATGCCCAGTCCTTTTCTGACCCTGCTAATCTCTTGTCCTTAATGATATCTTGCAACACTGAATTCCACAGGCTAATTGTGCACTGTGTGAAGCAATGTTTATTAAATTTGCCAACTTTCAATTTCATTGTATGACTCCTTGTTCTTATATTATGGAGGGTGTTTCTGATCTAGCTTCTCTGTCCCATTCATTACTTTACTGTCCCTTTATCATTACCTTGGAACCCGCTATTATTCTTCCATTTATGGTCATTATGCACAATCTGTTTAATATATCTTCATAGGAGATTTTTCCAGGCCTCTAATCATTCTCATCACACGACTGTGAACCTCCTTTATTTATGTTAGGTCTTGTGAGATTAGATGACGAGCACTGAACACAGTATTACAGGTGAGAGTGCACCATTTAGTTCTTCAGGAAGCAAACTGACAATATCCAGAGACTGTTTACACCCCCATTAACTTCTTTTCCAAAACCCTCTCTGCTTTCACCCTACTCTTGGACTCTGGAGTGTCTCTGAACATCCAACTTACTGACCAATCGCCCATGACTCCAGAACCAATGTAACTTGTGATTTCTCTCTCATCTGCATTTTTCTTTCAGTCTTTAAATATGATCTGGCATCTCTAATCCTAGATCTGTGCGAGAAGAAGAAGCGTTAAAAATGGTCAAAACCACAAATGTATAGAGTAAGTGGAGCCCCTTCTTTGGCTTTACTTTGCTAACTTTAACATTTGGCTCTTAGATATCACCCTGACGTAATCTTAGAAGTAGATAGTAGATCAGACTATGATGTTGACAGCAACTAGGTTACAAAATGCCAGCTAAGTAGCTTAATTACTTAGACCCCAATCCAACAAGATGTTCCACTGATTTATGGGGCTCTGCACAGAAGCAGGGGCTCACCCACATTGAATGAGTTGCAGAGCGAGGGCTATAAGTAGCTGAAAGTATGAGACATGGTGGACCAATGAGATGGATTCAGAAAGGCAATCAAAGATATAATTTCAAACCATACAGGTTCTCTGAATGCCAAAAGCAGAAATGTTATTTCAAGACAGTTCTGAAGTGGAGAACGGTGAGTGAGACAAAGACTGTGGTTATCTCTGTGGCATTATTTGTGTATTTAAGAACTGTTGTAGCTGATGTCAACCTTTCATTTATGTGTTTGGCTCTTCCCCTCTCACACAGAGTTGACAGGTGTCTGGGGAGAATCGCCCTTCAAAACTTTTTTGGGAAATGTGGTACCCTGATCCCAACAGCCCACACCACAGCTGAGAGAGATGAAGTTGCAAATTAAAGTTCTCTTCCCCCTGGAACTTTAATGTCCCTAGGGGGTGTTACAGGCACAGGGAATAGTGTAGTGAAGCCTGCTTCCACCAAGCCCCTCCCCTGACTTGCTCTCTGTCTCTGACACTGCCCCACAGTGCTAACACAGCACAACGTGGATTTGCCAGATCCAAGAATCCAGCCCCTACTATGTGGAATGGGCCCAGGCTATCTGCAAGACTGCCTCTCTTCCTGAGACCTGGCACAGTAACTGAGCCGCACAAATTAGGAGTCCCTAGATTTAAATGCAAGGAGGCAGGTAGCAGGACCATGGAATTTTGTCTCCCAGATCATCCAAAGGAACCCAAATTCAGAAAACAATTCAGGGTGTCTCTTCTTTCCAGTGTTTGCCCAAGTGGCTAAAGTGGGTGGCTGAGGGTTTGATTTGAGGGATGGGCCGAGCCTTGCTTTCTATTGTCTATTGCTATTCTAATGTTTCTATTAGAGTATGTCCATGCACCTGGACACATGCAGAAGAGAACATTTTAGTGCTCTAGGGCCAGATTTTCAAGAGCACACAGCATCCTCCCACATAGACACCAAGTCAGTGACACGATTCTCAAGAGACCCGAGCTCCCATTTAAACACCTAAATGGGCCCTCATGAGAGTTTTTCAGGGCCTCTGGAGCGGGGTCCTTCACTTGCTCCGGGGCCCCGGAAAACTCTCGCGGGGCCCAGGCCCCCGGAGCTTCTTCCGCTCTGGGTCTTTGGCAGCAGGGGGTCCTTCCACTCCGGAACCTGCTGCCGAAGTGCCCTGAAGACCCGCGGCGGGGGGTCCTTCCTCCCCGGGACCCGCCGCTGAGGTGCCAGGTCTTCGGTGGCAATTCGGCAGCAGGGGCCCCCCGCCGCCACAGACCCCAGGCCCCCTGAATCCTCTGGGCGGCCCTGTTCTTGTGTAGGATCATTTGTAGAGCCTCTGATCATCAATGAAGCTGGATAGATATGTTGGAAGCAATTTACATAAGAGAACAATTTTTAGATTAGAAATCTGAAAATCCTGTTTGATGTTAGACATTTCTCCTTAAATTATAATAGAGAAAATATAAATAAGGGATGAAATCAAGCCTTCATTATCATCCCCAGAACCCTACTGACAGAAGGCAGAATTTTTCCAGATGTATTTTTACTTAGAGAGCTAGATAAAATCTTTAACTCAAACAGCTAGTTTAAACATATGATACTGAATTCCAGTGTCATTTGTGCCTGAGGAACCCCATTAACTTCAGTGAAGTTATGCTGGTGAAACTGAAATGAGGATTAGGCCCATGTTGTTGCTTTTGTTCTATTGTATTTTATGTCATTTAAGAGTTACAAATACTGCTTGTGCTTTAAATATTCCTTTCACTGTCTCCTCACTTAATGTGCAAGTTGCTTTTTTAGCATCTAGACAGAGCAGTCATGCAGACTATTAGGCTCATCGCTGAAGTTTTAGGACAGGGGTGGGGATCCTTTTTTCTATCAGGGGCCATCGACCCACAGAAAAAATCAATTGCTGGCCACTTACCCGCCGGGCGGGACGTGGAGGCTTGGGGCTTCCCCCTGCAGCTGGTGCCGGCACTCGCGCCTCCAGCCCCGTGGCGGGGGGCAGAAGGCAGTGGCATTGGAACAATTTTATGGTGGGGGTGCTGAAAGCCAGTGGTCCCCAAAATTTCTACCTGGCACCCCATCCCCGTACCCTATCTGTGCCCCCTTTCCCCAGAGCTGGGGCCAAGACTTGGCTGAGGTTCCAAGAGTCGGGGCAGGACACGGACACGGGTACTGGGGCTGAGGCTGGGACCACAGCTGTGGGCAGGAGCAGAGTCCCAAGTGCAGGACCAGCAGCCAGGATCCCGCATGTGGGGCTGAGTGTAGAGCCCCATGGGGGGGTCTGGCAACGCTGGGACCTGAATGCAGGGCCAGCGGCCAGGACCCTGTGCAAAACCTGTGGGTTCTGCAGCACCTCCTCACATGCCTAGTTCCCACGCCTCTGCTCAGAGCTCAGCACTTCCCCCTGCGACAGGGCAAGCCCCACAGGGGCACTGCAGGCCAGGTCAAATTAAGCAAGGGGCTGGATCCGGCCTGAAGGCCGTAGGTTCCCCACCCCTGTTGTAGGACATAGCTAGGTTTCCAATTTAATGATGTAATTGACATCAAACATTTGGATATGAGTCAACAGTGTGCCCTTGTTGCCAAGAAGGCTAACAGCATTTTGGGCTGTATAAGTAGGGGCATTGCTAGCAGATCGAGGGACGTGATTATTCCCCTCTATTCGACATTGGTGAGGCCTCATCTGGAGTATTGTGTCCAGTTTTGAGCCCCACACTACAAGAAGGATGTGGAAAAATTGGAAAGAGTCCAGCAGAGGGCAAAAAAAATGATTAGGGGCCTGTGGTACATGATTTATGAGGAGAGGCTGAGGGAACTGGGATTATTTAGTCTGCAGAAGAGAAGAGTGAGGTGGGATTTGATAGCAGCCTTCAACTACCTGAAAGGGGGCTCCAAAGGGGATAGATCTAGACTCTTCTCAGTGGTACCAGATGACAGAACAAGGAGAAATGGTCTCAAGTTGAAGTGGGGGAGGTTTAGGTTGGATATTAGGAAAAACTTTTTCACTAGGAGGTTGGTGAAGCACTGGAATGGGTTACCTAGGGAGGTGGTAGAATCTCCTTCCTTGGAGGTTTTTAAGGTCAGGCTTGACAAAGCCCTGGCTGGTATGATTTAGTTGGGAATTGGTCCTGCTTTGAGCAGGGGGTTGGACTAGATGACCTCCTGAGGTCCCTTCCAAACCTGATATTCTATGATTCTATTATTCTTCAAGTCCTGTTTTCATAATGCTACAATTCTAACAGCAGAGCTCAAGAAGAGCCATTATGGCCCATCTGGGCTTATTCATTGGCATGACAAAGCCACATATGCTAAGAACCTATTTCAAATAAATATTCCCATACACCTTTTCAAAGAGCTACAGATCTTCAAGACAAGACTACTAGTAAGTGTGTACTATATCACGGGCAACCAACATTTTTACTAGTCATAAAAAAGAAAACTGTTAACATCAAAAATGCACAGTTTCTGGCCAGCTTGGGCCTCCACCAGGACTCTGTCTGTTGCTAAGAGATGCTCTGCAGAGCATCTCAGGTCAGCTAATGTTTATGTAACTGTTCAAAGTTTACATGCATCAGTCCCATGGTAGTCTAGCAGATTGGCAGCCACTCAGTCGACTTCCAGATCCTGACTTGGTAACTATAGTTTTATATATTGCAGCCATCATATAGTTTAGGTTCAGATACACAAGAGATTGGATAATACATACTTTAAATAACCTGTCTTTGCATGACAGATTTACTAATGTAAATACAAAATAAGCCACCAGTATGTACCATTACTTGTCTGTGAGATCCCCATGATTGGCATACTGCCAAGGCCCATCCTGCCGCACCTCCATCCTTCTCTCCTTCAAGTTCCTCAAATTTGCTCATATGAAACCTGTAGAATATAGCAGACTTCCCTTCTAAAAATGGTGTCGCACACGTAAGCTCCTTTGGACACGGGAAGCATCTTTTCATTGTGGACATGTACAGGGCCTCTAGCATTAACTGTCATATAATTAGCTCAAGCACACTTAAAATAAAGTCTTTCCGACTCTCCATGGCATGTGCACTACCAACCAAAGTAACTGCATTATCTTATTGCTGTTATCCTTGTCCTCTCTTCCCATTTAACCCCTCATCAAGTGTTTTTAATAATCACACATCCAAGTTGCCTCTCAATAAATCCTGCAAGTAATTTTGCAGGTATGTAATTTTGCTTGCATGTATTCATAGGAGCAAAGTTACACACATGCATATTTACAGGAACAGGGACTTATGTTCTCTGTTCTGAACAGCTTACGACCCAACTTTCATCTTTCAATTAAGTGCTATGCACATTTATTGCACTAACTAGGTAATAACCTCCTGTGATGTGAAACTTGCACAGGTTACAGAATTTGGCACCTATTCTGCCATCATGAATTATATATGTTTTGTCCTACTGGTAATATGTTGCGATTTCCCTCCTCTTTCTACTCCTAGTACTTTGTGCTACTCAAATATTTTAGTTTTAAATGTTCATTTCTCCACAGACTTTGTCATATTTTTATTTTTGTTACTGTGATGGGACACTCACCTTCAGTGTGCTTCCTAGCAGCTGGGTGTGGTACTGCAGGCCTTTCCTTCCCCTGCTGCCCCCTGTACGTTGTCGACCTTGCTTGGCTTCAGCAGCTCAGCCCTTTGACCAAGTCAGACAATCTAAAATGGATGAACCCCTTCCAGGGTAGAAAAGAGTTCAACACACTGTCAACCCTCACTACGGTCTTCAGACCCAGCTCTGGTCCCTTTTTAATCCAGCCCTCCACCTGGGCTTTTAAAGGAGACTTTCCCCCTTCTTGGGGCTTAGGCCACTTTGCCAGTGGGGGGATCCAGCCCACCCACTACTCTGGGTCCCAACCCAGGGACCCTATACACAGCAGCCACGTACTGCTCCGTCCTATTCACTGCTGCTGTTCCCTGGGTCTTTTCCCACATAACCTCCTCAGGGTTACAGTTCTCAACTCCTCCCTCTCCCAGGTCCAGTAAATGCACCCTGTCATGCTCCTTTGGACAGAGCATCCCTCCTTGCCCCTCTAGTCCCAGCCAGGAACTGACCTGCTCAGGCTCCTTTTATCTGCACCTGCTGGACTCTGATTGGCCAACTATGCTGCCTCTTTCGGCAGGCCAAGAGAGACCCACCTTCGATGCTCTTTTCCTGGGACAGGCTATGGCAGGGAAGTGGGGCTTACAGGAGGAGGCCACAAAGGCCTGGTACATCCCATCACTGCTACTTACTGAAAATTATTATTTTTTGTGCAAGCTTTGATATACAAATTATATAAAATATTTGACTAGATCATTTTCTATTATCTGAACAGAAAATAAAAATTTTACACAAAAAGGAAAATTAAAGTCAATACATATTACTAGCATACTTTAACAATACTTCTTTCAACCCCGGCTAGTCTATCTTTTAGGTGTCCCATTCTTTAAATGCATTTCTTCAGATTAAATATTTCGCTCACTCACCTCCACTTTGCTGTGAAGACCAGTTGTGGAATATTTGATAAGATGCATATATACTGCTCCAGAATACAGCCAATATGTTAAAACCCTCAGTACAATACAAGTATTATCTCACCAGCTTGATGAGTTCACTCACAACTACACTATAGGTGATAGGGTTACACAGCTGGAAGTCACTTCAGGATTCTTGAGTCATTAGCTGATGTCATTTTCACAGGGAATAATAGGATATTCATTTCTGTAGAATGACATGTTAATTACAGAGAACGTGTGTAGATATGAATATTAAATGCAGCATGGGTGTGCTGAAGGAGAAAGTATACTGAAGTCAACTATGTATGAAAATTAATAGCTTTCCTGATCTGAACTCATGTTTCTCATGCTCTTTGGATTACAGTAGGGTTATCCTTCTGGTGTTTGCACCCCAGGGATTAACATCTGTGTAAATGTGGTAATATTAAAAGGCCTTAGTGATGAATTCATGAATTGTTCTCATTGACATTAGCTGATACTTTTCTTTGGACAAGTCTCTTTTGCAGGTGCACTGACCACACACTAATTGAAAGGATTATTTTCATAACTTTTTGTGTAGTCTGCAAGGCTCTCTGTGAAAAGCATAATTGTTTCAACCAGCTGCTAGGAGTTGTTTTTATTAATTTCTTAATTCCAACAATGCTGGGTGGACATGTTTGTGACTCCCCACCCCCCTCTCCCGTAAAACAATATATGAGCATAAATAAAATTAGAAAATGTGGTTCTTATGTAGGGAAAGAGCTTTGCTGGGAGTATGAAATTTCAGTGAACAGAGGGGGGTGGGGGAAATCTGCTTTTAAAATGTACTTTTTCTCCCAGCCTCTTTCTCCCAGCCTCTTGCTATTTTTATCCTCATCCCCACAACAAATCTTTAATGGGCAGTATGTCTGTGTGACACCTGTTGGGATTAGCTGAGCCCACAGCAGACACATTACAACTCCATGGCACTGCCCAATACAGCTAATACTAAATTTACACTGTACGCTCCCTTCAACTGTAGAAGATTCCTCACATTCCATTGTTTCCTTTCCTTGGGTGAGCGCCAGGCCTGTCACTATGGGACTGGCCTTAATATCCGAAAAGTCTCCCGCTGGAATCGAGTCCCTCGTTTATAAGGCAAGCCGGTGTTACTGAAAGCAGTGTGTAAATCATGCTGGGCAATCACAGAGTCTTCTAACAGGGTGGCAGGATTCTTTTGAGCCCTCCATGTTATTTGGGAAAATTTTTACATGTGGAAATTGCATCTGTGAAACCCAAATTAAATTAAAAACATGTTTAAAGTCTATAGGGTGTATCAGGTCTACTTACCAGGTCCTTCACCACTACCTTAGTTTCTACTCACCTCAGCCAGTCAGTTACTGAGCGAGCTGTTGATTTGGTGTTTTTGGCACTCTGGCCAAAACCAAACGTCCTCCTCTTTTAATAAAACAAGTCCTTTTGCTCCGAGAACC
Source organism: Mauremys reevesii (assembly GCF_016161935.1). Taxonomy (NCBI): domain Eukaryota; kingdom Metazoa; phylum Chordata; order Testudines; family Geoemydidae; genus Mauremys; species Mauremys reevesii. Next base: position 144,678,034 of record NC_052625.1, on the reverse strand, counting down.
TCTTTGACTACAAGGAGTCACACCACCCCTTTGCTCTCCCTAGACTTCAGGCAATTGCACTGTCAGACTCCAAGCAACCAAGCTGAGGGGTAGGAGATTCTGGGGAACTACAGACTGGTCAGCATCACCTCAGTCCCTGGAGAAATCAAGGAGCAGGTCCTCAAGGAATCCATTTTGAAGCACTTGGCAGCGGCGTATTACTGCCTAGGCCAACAAGGCCTAGGCCTAGGCCTAGGGCGGCAACTTTGCAGGGGCGGCAAATTTGCTCGTGCCCCCTCCCCAACTCTGCCCCTTCCCCAAATCCCCAGCCCGCCTCCTCCCCCAGGCGCACCACCCTTCCCTCCTTCCACCTTCCTCCCAGGCTTGCCACGCAAAAGTGCTGGGAGGGAGGGAGAAGCGAGTAGCGGCACTCTTGGAAGAGGCAGAGCAGAGGTGAGCTGGGGCCCGCGCTTGCGGGAAGTAACCTGGGGGGCTGGGAACCCCCCCCCACCCCAGCTCACCTCTGCTCCACTGCTGCCATCCCCCAAGCGCACCGCAACTCCCCTTCTCCCCCCTCCCTCCCAGGCTTGCCGCGCAAAAGTGCTGGGAGGGAGGGAGGGAAGAGAAGCGAGTAGAGGTGCACTTGGGGGATAGCGGAGGTGAGCTGGGGCTGGCAGGCGTGGGGAGAAACTCTTGAGGGGGGGCAGGGAACCGCTCCCTGCCCCAGCTCACCTCCACTCCACTTCCGCCATCCCCCGAGCGCCACAACTCCTCTTCTCCCACCTCCCTCCCAGGCTTGCCACGGGGGAGCGGAGGTGAGCTGGCATGGTGTGGGGGGTGGCAATTTTTTGAGGGCCTAGGGGCAGCAAATTTGTTAATCCATCACTGGCACTTGGAGGAGAAGAAGGTGATCAGGAACAGTCAGCATGGATTCACCAAGGGCAAGTCATGCTTGACCAATCTGATTGCCTTCTATGATGAGATAACTGGCTCTGTGGATATGGGGAAAGTGGTGGACATGATATATCTTGACTTTAGCAAAGCTTTTGATATGGTCTCCCACAGTATTTTTGGCAGCAAGTTAAAAAAGTATGGATTGGATGAATGGACTATAAGGTGGATAGAAAGCTGGCTAGATCATTGGGCTCAACGGGTAGTGATCAATGGCTCAATGTCTAGTTGGCAGCCGGTATCAAGCCAGTATCAAGAGGTCGGTCCTGCGGCCAGTTTTGTTAATTAATGATCTGGATGATGGGATGGATTGCACCCGCAGCAAATTTGCAGATGGCACTAATCTGGCAGGGGGAGGTAGATATGCTGGAGGGTAGGGGTAGGATCCAAAATGACCTAGGCAAATTGGAAGATGGGTCCAAAATAAATCTGATGAGGTTCAACAAGGACAAGTGCAGTCCTGCACTTAGGACAGAAGAATCCCATGCACTGCTACAGGCTGGGAACTGACTGGCTAAGTGGCAGTTCTGCAGAAAAGGAACTGGGGATTACAGTGGACGAGAAGCTGGATATTAGTCAACAGTGTGCCCTTGTTGCCAAGAAGGCTAACAGCATATTGAGTAGGAGCATTGCCAGCAGATTGAGGGAAGTGATTATTCCCCTCCGTTCTGCACTGGTGAGGCCACATCTGGACTATTGTGTCCAGTTTGGGGCCCCCACTACAGAAAGGATGTGGACAAATTGGAGAGAGTCCAGCGGAGGGCAACAAAAATAATAGGGGCCTGTGGTACATGACTTACGAGGAGAGGCTGAGGGAACTGGGATTATTTCATCTGCAGATGAGAAGAGTGAGGGGGGATTTGATAGCAGCCTTCAACTACCTGAATTGGGGTTCCAAAGAGGATGGAGCTAGGCTGTTCTCAGTGGTGACAGATGACAGAACAAGAAGCAATGGTCTCAAGTTGCAGTGGGGGAGGTCTAGGTTGGATATTAGGAAAAACTATTTCACTAGGAGGGTGGTGAAACTCTGGAATGGGTTACCTAGGGAGGTGGTGGAATCTCCATTCTTAGAGGTTTTTAAGGCCCGGCTTGACAAAGCCCTGGCTGGGATGATTTATTTGGGATTGGTCCTGCTTTGAGCCGGGGGTTGGACTAGATGACCCCCTGAGGTCTCTTCCAACCTTAATCTTCTATGATTCTATGAGAGTGCATTCTTTCCTTCTGTCCCAGGCCCTATGCAGAGAAACAGCAATCTGCTCCAGCCTTAGTATCCCAACGCCTACCCAGTCTGCTTTCATAGCCCTTTCCACTAGCTCCTTTCCAAGCCAACTTTCAGCTGGGAACCCCCATCCAAGTCCTTCCTGTAGCACACAAATTTTCCTTCTGGAGCACCCTAGACAGTTGCTCACTTCAGTTCTCTCTCTACCTTGAGAAAGTGACTTGGCTTTTATTCCTGCCTGCTCTCTCAGCCACCCTTGTGGTAGTCCCATAATCAGAGCGAAAGCACAGGTCAAAGATGGGCATAGATCATAGTAGGGACTTGAACCTCTTGTAAAGGCTCAGTTCACACTTTGAGATGGAGCAAAACACTTTTGACAGCTTGGACTAGAAACAGCACTTTCCTTTACTCTGGATCTTAGTTCTAGTAGCAGAGGCTCAAATCTGTCTGGCCATCTCCATCCTTAATAAAACTACTACAGCATAGAGTTATTGTCTATTCCAGAAGGCAGTTTTCTTTTGAAAAGAACACAAAGATTATGGGTTTTAAACAGAATTACCAGTATCAAAACCAGGAGCTGAGCAAGAACAGTTTTGGAGGGCTAAGTACAATCCAAAAAAGCCAGACTAGATAGCACCAAAGAATCCAGGACAAAACTAATATAAAATATTTACAGTAAATAAAACAGGGCCTGATCTTACTCCAGAGAATCCATTGTAGAGCTCTCCTGCCTGGATGGAAGATGGCAGTGTCCAGCTTCCTCCATGGCAGCATTCCCCAACTTTCCTCAGACCCCATAGGTCTGGAGGCCTGTGAATGGGATGGACACAATACTGCAATCTCAAATATTTAAAAATCATGAAACATGGCCCCCCAAATCATGAGACTGTCTTAAAAATAATGAAATAAGGTGGCTGAGCTAACATCTTTTATTGCACCAACTTCTGTTGGTGAAAGAGACAAGCTTTTGAGTTTATACAGAACTGTTAGTTTGTCTCTCCTACCAACAGAAGCTGGTCCAATAAAAAGATATTCCCTCACGCACCTTGTCTCTTTAATATCCTGTGACCAACACGGCTGTAACAACACTGCATGTATTACAAATAATGAGTTATTTAAAATACACTTGTGGTTCTTTTTATTCGCCTCCTGGGTTGGGTCTTATTTTTAAGCTCAACTCTGCACCCATGATGACTAGAAACTTACATTTTTAAAGAAAAAATGGAAGCCAAGGTTCTCATGACTCCAGGAGCTGGAGCTTTAAGAAATACACCAAATATCACAAGACTTATGAGAAAATAGCAAGAGCTGGCAACAGAGCTGTGTGGTGGGGCTCCCTCACCCTTGGAGCTCCCCCTTACATCTGCGCGGGATGTTGCTGCTATGTTCATATTCAGTGCCTTCTTCTGGATGCCTGCCTCCAACTCCAGATCTTGTGTGGCTCAGCCCTCTGGCCAAGCCACCAAGTTCAAACTCCTTCTAGGGTATCATGAACAAGTCCAAATGGATCTGGATACTTCTCTTGCCCCCTTGGACTACAGAAGTCCTCTTTTTGTACCTAAACCAATGTATCTTGGAGTTTCCTTTGCAGGAGTCTACACTGCCCCTGTAGTGTGCTGCCCCTGTTAGCTCTGTCAGCTACCCTAACCCTGGGCTTCAAACTGCCAGAGATACCTATCACCTCTAAAGTCTCTCCCTCAGCTGAGCTCCGTCAATCCACTTATTATGGCTTAGATCCAACCCCTCTGGCCAGGAACCAATTAGCCACTCACCTCCCCAGGTGCAAAGCATGACTAATTAAGTGCATTCGCTAGCCATGCAGGTGATGGGGCTTAAACCCCTGACAAGCTGCTTAAAAAATGGAATTTCCATTCCATGGGAAATTCTGACATTTCAAAATCTGGTTTTGTTCCAAACTGGCACAAAAAGTCAAAATTTCCAGCAGACTAAAAATTCCACAGAATTTCAATTTGGGACCATCAAAGAGTTTTGATAATGTCTAAATGTCTCATTTTGATAATGTAAAAACATTTTATTTTGATAAGGTCAACAATATATAGTATTAAATATAATATATAAAAATGTTATAAAATATATAATATATAATGTTAAAGTCACAATGAATCAAACTAATATAATCTAAATGAAATGATTCAACAATATTAGAAAGAAACAAGAAAGCTGAAATAATTCATTTTTGCATGACACTTTCTATGGAAGAATGTCATTCAAATCGATACATTCCTGTGAAATGTTCTGGCTTTGATGAAATCACGTTCCAATAGAAAACTTTCTCTCAGGCCCTTTTTGATCAATGCTAGTTAGCAGCATTGCAGAGTGGCCAGGCCAGAAGTGAGTGCTGGCATTGGGGCCTGGAGTAGACCCTCACCATCCCGCATTAGCCCTGGCGAGATTCTCTGGTGAGGATGCCATGGTAAGAAAGAGCAGTTGCAGCCACATTGCCAGGGAACAGGGGTGTACTGAATATCCTGAGCTGGAGCAGAACCACAGGCCTTCCATGCTGATTACAGATGTCCCGGGCCTTCCACTGACCCCCAGTACCTGCAAGGTTTAAGGGCAAGCTCCTCTCCCCAGCCTGTTCCATAGACAGGAGAGGGGCAAGACCTTCCCATGCTGGAACAACTGGGAAAGAAACTCTGCCAGGAACATCTGCCCCTGTAGCTCCTCCTGTGGAAAAAGATGATCAGGCCCTCAGAGTGGAAGCCATTTTATGTGCAGCATATCTGCACATCAGGGGCCAAATTCTGCTCAGTTAAACCTTTGCAACCCCACTAGACTGCAGCTCAGTGTCATTGGACCAAGATTGCTCCAGTGCTCAGTGCAGGTGAAGATCCCTTTCTCTGCCTGCACAGGTTTTTAACACAACATAGCTTCTTCCTTGGCGTTGCATGCATGAGAGGCAAAACTTGGTCCTAGAAGTCTGCCTTATTTCTCTTAGTAATAGGAGCAGGCAGCAAAAGAGCCACAGCGTAAGTCCTGCCCCCGCACCATTTCTTGCCACAACTGCAGTAGGCACAATGGTGACAGAAGAGAACAAGTGGTGACATTTCCAGTAGTTGTTATTATGGTCACTGAAAGCCATCACCTATGGAAAGCAAACTTCAAAGGGGACCTCCTACTCAAGAGTTGAGTGCATTGGGCAGCTGCCCCGGTACCAACAAATCCCCTGTGTGTGTATGTCTCTGCTTTCACACATATACACTCTCAGTGTGATGTTTGCTCAGCTTACTGGAAAAATGTTCTTTTCCAGTCACATTTACTCAATGTGAGCAGAGTTGGAGCAGGTCAAGATGTATTTCCTCTGCTTTTGATGCTCCCATCAAGGCAGAGATGGGACTGTCACGGTAGGTCATAAACTGACCAGACATCCCAATTTGTCTGGGACTCTGCTGGTTTCATTCCTTTTCTTCTGGTGTCCAACTGACATTTGTCTGAATATTCATTTATTTGGGCCACAAACAGCAAAGTTTAATTAGAATTGTTTGCTTCCTTCCCAACTTCTGCTGCTCATTTCAAGAACATTAGCAGCGAATTATTCTCTGAGGAACCCAGGTTGTAGGTTGTTCCAGCACAGTCAAAGATTTTGTTTGGCATGAAACAGAACAGATTGCAGTGTGAGGCCCAGCTCAGCTCAATATGGCCAAGGATTGTATTGTTCTTCAGTGCAGCTGAAGATTGCCTTCTCTAGCTAAACAGGTTTATAAATCAAATACTCTTTTATTCATGTTTATTCTCACTGTAGCTTACTTGTTATTGAAAATCCTATTCTGCTCAAAAAACACAGACCTAAAAAAAACCTGCTGTGTGCTGTAATTTAAGAAACAATGTTTATTAATGTTTATCTTTCCAATGAATTATTTTAAGAAAAAGCAGATTGAGTTCTTTTTCTCCTAGGTCCATCCTGACATTGAGTATGTCCCCAATCCTTCAAAGAATATTACATGAGTAGACTTCTGCACCCACATGGACTCGCAGTGAAGTCACTATGGTTCTGCCTGAATCCAGGTGCACCCATCCTAGCTGTTCTCTCTGATCCTGCAAACACACCCAGGACTACCCACATGTAATGTTATTCAGATGAGTGAGCACTAGCAGAATGGAGCAGCCTTACTCCAGCATGACTATTACATCTGGTGTAGTGAAGTTTTTAATGGTTTTAGGGTAGCATTACAAACAGATGGTTTAAAATATATTATTGTAAAATAGAGAACATTGGCGTTTTCCCATGAAAAAGAACTTAATTAAACTTGGTCCATTAAAAGATATTATCTCACCCGTCTTGTCTCTTTAATTAAAATATTGATATTCCATTATGTTCTTCTGTTTTTACTAAATTATGGTTTTGCCCTTTTTGCCATGACCAACCATACCAATAAGAAGAGTGGTTAACATGTGCCATGCTGATAGGAGATAGCCTTGTTAAAGGTTCACTAAATAGCTCTCAATCGTGAATTACAGCTGTGTCTGACCTCTAAAAGCTGCCACAGCAAAGGGCTTGCGTGTTCCTTTTCATCTATGGGCCTTATCCTGCATTCCTTAGTGAGACAAAATTCACACTGTGCTCAGTGGGAGTTTCACCCTCCTAAGAACTGAGGACTGGTTTGGCCTTATGTTTGATAGAGGTTTAGTTCAGTAGGTGCCATGTATTCTAGGCTGAAACGTGGCAGGTGGTTTCAGCCCAGAAGCACATTTTTGCAAGGATTCCAATTAAGTGTTTATAAAGTGGAGTTACATAAAAACACTGAAGTTGGCTAGTTTTCTGTGTTTCTTTGTGTGCAGACAACACAGGCTAGATTTTAATTGTTGCTTTTAAACATAAAAAAAAATTGTAAGTCATACAATGAAATTGGGAAAAAATCTCTTGTGCGTGTATGTACAATAATTTAATAAAATTGGTTATGTTATTAAGATTGCAGAACTCATTAATACTCTTTTACAGAAGTTGGGAGAGGATGACAGGGGATGGCTCACTCAATGATTGACTGTTCTGTTCATTCCCACTGAAGCACCTGGAATTGGCCACTGTCAGAAGACAGGCTATTGGGCTAGCTGGACCATTGGTCTGACCCAGTATGGCCATTTTTGTGTTCTTATGGAATGACACATTCTGCATCACTGAGGTACGGTGTTAGGGAGCCATTTAAAGGGATATTGTCAGATCATCTGAGGCCCTAAATTCAGTTTTTCAAAAACAATGTCCCACAGAACTTAACCAGTGGAAAGGTTTCTGTGATTTTTTTTAAAAATTCCAATTAAAAATGCTTTGGTTTGGATTTAAACATTCCCCTGCAGAATTTACAACTTCCCTGTACTAGTGTATGAAAACTAGACTCCTCTATATTGGTCCTATATCAGTGCTCAGTTAAGTCCCATTTTCAAAAGTGACTTAGGCCCAGCTCCTCAAAGGTATTTAGGCATCTAACTCCCATTGAGAATTAGCCACCTAAATCACTTAGACCTTGTAACATTGAGCAGAACAACAGCTAAATACCTTTAAAAATCTGGGCCTGAGAGATTTCCTGCATTGTGCATTAAGAGACCTGACTAACATCAGTTTCAAAGGGCATGTCTACAAAAGGGAAAAAGATATATTCTTAACATGTTCACAAATGCATGTTAACTAGCACATGTGAAAAATCCTAGTGTGAATGAGGCAAGTTGTAGGTTAAACACATAAGCAGGTGGAGAGGAGCCACAGACTCTCCCCTAGAGTTCACCTCAACCTGCTAATGTGCCAATGGAAGCTTTGCTATTAACTAAAGTGGGGAACGGGTTAGGCCCTATGGACCTAATTCTGATACCACCTGCACTACCTTTACATCACTGTAATTTAACTCCATTGGCTTGATTATCAGTCAGAGCTGGCTCCAGGGGTTTTGCCACCCCAAGCAGCCAAAAAAAAGCCGCGATCGCGATCTGCGGAAATTCAGTGGGAGGTTCTTCGCTCTGGGCAGGAACAAGGGACATTCCGCCGAATCACCACCGAATACTTGAAAGTGCCGCCCTGCTCCGGAGTGGCCGCCCCAAGCACCTGCTTGATAAGCTGGTGCCTGGAGCCGGCCCTGTTATCAGTTGCCCTGCACTTGCCATAAATATGTACACCAATGCAAAGGGCGTGCAAAGTAAAATACTGCCAGGATGATTTGATACACACAAGTGTAAGGGTACGTCTACACTACGGGACTATTCCGAATTTGCATAAACCGGTTTTGTAAAACAGATTTTATAAAATCCACACTAAACACATTAAATCGGTGGTGTGCGTCCATGGTCCGTGGCATTTCTGGAGTGTTGCACTGTGGGTAGCTATTCCTAGCTATCCCATAGTTCCCGCAGCCTCCCCCGCCCCTTGGAACTTCCGGGTTGAGATCCCAGTGCCTGATGGGGCAAAAATCATTGTCGTGGGTAAATGTCGTCAGTCACTCCTTCGTCTGGGAAAGCAACGGCAGACAAGCAGTTCGCGACTTTTTTCCCTGGATTGCCCTGGCAGATGCCATAGCATGGCAATCATGGAGCTTGTTTTGCCGTTTGTGACTCTCACCGTATGTGTACTAGATGCCGCTCACAGAGGCGATTCAGCAGCGCTACACAGAAGCATGCTTTTGCTTTTGCATGACAGCAGAGATGGTTACTAGCCATATTGCACCATCCAAACCCTTCCATAAATTGGAACTGAGGATGATCATGGCTACCAGTCCTTTTGTACCATTTGCTGCCAGTGCCCTGGCCAATCAGCCAAAGCCAAGATTGGTTACTAGCCATATTGCACCTTCCATCGTTTTGTACCATTAGCTGCTGTCATAAGCAAAAATTGGGTATGACTCCCTGAGTCAATCCCTCCTTTGGTATCTAAAAATAGAATCAGTGCTGCCTAATATAGGCAAGTGTGCTAGAGAACCACCGTATCATAGAACCAGAGAGCACAGCTGCTCTGTGTCAGAGCCTGCAGAAATTATCTGTATGCTATTCACAGGGGTGCTCCTGTAACAACCCCACCTGTTGATTCCGTTCTTCCCAGCCTTTCTTGGCTACCGTAGCATTGTCCCCACTTGGGTGATGCATTAATAAAGAATGCAGGAATAAGACACACTGACTTGTTAGTGAGAAATGAGTGGAAGGCAGCCTCCAGCTGCTATGATAGTCCAGACAGGACATTAAGCAGTGTGTAGGAGAGAAGCCCAGCATCCCACTGCTAGTCCAGGGGCAACTGAATCTTTTCTTTACACATGAAGGGTGGGGGCTGATGGAGCTCAGCCCCCTGTTGCTATGATGAGGATGGTTACCAGCCATATTGCACCATCCATCCACCAGAAAAAATTAGGGCCAATAGGCTGATGACAAGGACGGTTACCAGTCCTTTTGTACCATCAGCTGAAGCTGATCATGAGGATGGATTTCCAGCTTTTTGCACGATCAGCTGATGCTGATGATGAGGATGGATTTCCATCATATTGTACCATCACATGGCGGGGAGCAAGGATGTTGGTGTTGAGTGCTGCACTATCGCATCTATCTGCAGCATTCAGTAAAGATAGGGTGACATGTAAAAGAGTCAGAGGATTGTTTTACCTTTCGCTTCTGGGGGTGGGTGGGGGGTGGGTGAGTAGATTGCCAAGCTATGCCCTGACCCGCGGACAGTGTGTTTGACCCTAGAAGCATTTGGAACTCAGCCAAGAATGCAAATAATTTTCGGAGGCTGCAGGAACTGTGGGATAGCTTCAGTCCTCCAGTCCATGAGCGTCCATTTGATTCTTTGGCTTTCCGTTACGCTTGTCACGCTGCAGTGCGCTGAGTCCCTGCTATGGCGTCTGTCTGGAGATTTTTAAAAAAGGATTCTGAATTTCATCTTCTGTAACGGAGCGCTGATAGAACTGATTTGCCTGCCCTTACAGCGATCACATCCGCATGGTCCATGCGGGCGCTCTTTTTTAAATTTGATTTCGGACTGCATCGCCACCCGTGCTGATCGGAGCTCCACGCTGGGCAAACAGGAAATATTCAAAAGTTCGCGGGGCTTTTACTGTTTACCTGACCACTGCATCCGAGTTCAGATTGCTGTCCAGAGCGGTCACTGGTGCACTGTGGGATAGCTCCCGGAGGCCAATACCGTCGATCAGCGTCCACACTAACCCTAATCCGATATGTTAATACCGATACTGGCGTTACTCCTCTCGTTAGGGAGGAGTACAGAAACCGGTTTAAAGAGCCATTAAAATCGATATAAGGTGCCTCCTAGTGTGGACGGTTGTGGCGTTAAATCGGTTTTACGCTCCTAAAACCGATTTAAACGCCTAGTGTAGACCAGGCCTAAGTGACAACACAAGATGTGGGAATTGGGCCCATTGACTTCATTTACACTGAGAAAAGTGATATCAGAATCAAGTCTAGTGATCATGATTTAAACCACAGAGACCCAGAACCCCATGGGTGTGGAACAGCATGGCCTCTTAAAGTCAATGGAGCTCCACCAATCTACACCAGCTGAGAATCTGGCCCAGAGAGTTTTCAACTTTTGTGCTGTGATAAGCCAAGTGCCTTGTATTTTGTTTATTTGTTTGAAACATGGTTTTATGTGCTACATGTAAAGGAGTTTTTTTCCAGGATAAACTATGATATCCATTTCCTTTTTTAAATTTTTCACTGTGTTCTTTTACCAAGGAACGGCGCCATACAGCCTGCATGAGGAGATTTGGCCTACATGCCAAAACTGCAGTTACAGCTAAATGAAAAAAAAATAAGAAAGAAATATACTTTATTCATTTCAGCTGTTATGTCTTAATGCAAAGAAATCACTTTACACAGATCTGTAACTGACACCAATTTCTAATCTCCTACACTATTAACTTTTAAATCTCTATTATGGAGCATATTGGCAGCACACCAGACTCTAACATTGTTTCATCGACTTAATCTGGGTTTGTGCTTTATTTTCCTTTTCTGAAATACTAAAAATATATAGTTAAACTACTTTGGTAATTGCTGATAACATTTCTGTTAGCTGGCCTTTCTTTTTCAGATACAATAGACACATTCCTGAAACATGACATATTTTTGCCTTTGGGACAAAAAAAAGTAAGAACTTTTTTTCCAAATGACAAAATGTATTGTAACAGAATTACAGACAGGATTGCTACAGGATTATTCTGTATTGGTAACCTGATTTGAGAGCCTTAGGAACTGAAATTAAATACTAGATGACTGCAAGGAATGGCATCGGTAAGAGTAATACTTATGTGAAAACTTAATAATTTTCTCTCATTTGGATCCCAACAGAGTTTTTTACAACTCAAAGAACCACCGACACTCTAGAGAACTTTAAAACTACGTTTGTCCCCAGCGCATTCCACCCCAATGGCATCATTTTAAAATAAAACCAGAGATCCAGCTACCCAGAGATAAATATGAGTGAAACAACATTGATAGAAACACTTTTTTAATTGCTGACAGATTTTGATGGACGTTCTTGTATTCACTTAAGGAGATCTGTATAGATCTTATAGCATAGCATAGCCTCCTCCTGCTTGACTTATTTAGTGATGCCATAAACCACTGTTTATGACAGTTTACCATCGCCATGGCATGCTTTGTTGATCAGGCACAATAGAAGAAATCATTCATCAAATTTGTTATCATGGCATCACGGAATGCATCTGGCAGGCAGAGAAGCCAATTAAAATAACTACACAAAGACATTGGCAGTAATGCAGGGAACAAAAATACAATACTTACCACAGTATCATGAGATTTGGATGTTTTGTTCTATTGTAGTTTTTAGTTTGATTGAGTGCAGCAGTTGTTTACATTTGAGTTTTCTAATTCTATTTTTCAAATGATGCAACATTTTCAGATCATCTCAGTCAAAGATATTTTTAAATACCCAAAAAAACTGTTGGGCCACAGAGACTGAGGTGAAGAATGAATACCAAGAGGGTATTGTTTTCTCTCACTACAGTATATGAACCTATGGGAATAAGAATCTTTTGTAACTAAAAAAAATGTATTAAATTTACTCTTTCCTTATGTAAACCAATAGCTAACGTCTATATTTTTTAAATATTTCAGCATGAATTTAGTGCTTATGAAAGGTGCCATTCTGACAGACTTAGGCCCAGATTTTTAAAGAGTATTTAGGTATTGCAATGCATAACTGGCTTAGGAGCCTAAGTCCCATTGACTCTCATTGAGCCTATGGGCTTGTCTATATGGTGTGGCAAAGCGTGCCAAATGATGTGATTCTTAAAGTGCTCTAATGTGCTCTTCTCTAACTGCCCCGTATAGACCCTGCTGGCATGCTGGAAAGGTACCTAGTTCACATTAATATAGTCCAAACTACTAAGTACCAGCAAACAAACAGCACCGTGCGTTAAGTGCTGAACAAAAATCTACTCGCTAACATTCAACTGCAGCAGGATTTGTAGCAAGGACTTAGGGATGGTGTATTGCTAGCCCTACATTTCTATATCTGTGACTACAAAGGCATATGGTATATTCTCTTTTTATGCCATACTCCTGCTAATGTGAATGCAAATTCATGGCACACAGAGTGAAATTCACCCTTGTGCAGAAGATCAGCCCAAGGCATGTGCATCACATATGTCCCACATAAGCCCTCAAAACAGGATTTAAGTGGCGTGTCGTGTAATAGTAGCCAGTGAAGTCAGCTGACAATGAACAGTGTCAGATGAAAGGAATATGGGGCCGTGTCCCCCTGATTGGATGCCTGGGAGTAGGAAATAAAGTTTTATTTTCTTGCCAGCACTCTTGTGCATCAGAGCTTTCAGAGACAAACACACTCAAAGTGGCCTTGCTAGTGTATAAAAGCCTTTGCATTCTCTTTTATGGACTACAGCCTGGAAAGTTTTACATGATCAGGGCCAAATCTTTGCACATGGAGCAAATCCTGGGACAAATTTTTGCACCAGGAGTGTTGGTGCAGCCATGTCACAGCCACTGTTAAGAGAAGAAGCAGCAAGACCTGCCATTCCACTCAATGCAGGGTTTTGGCCATGTGGACATGTAGTTTGCACAGGCTCACTGGCCACACTCCTAGACCACACACAGTCGCTTCCTTTGTAATGAGCCAAGGATCGCAGCCATGGAGTCCCCCTGTGCAGGCTCCTCATTATATCCCTCTGCCACAGAATTGTGCCATTTCTTCTGAATTTTGGCTCTTGCAGGCCTGTGTGAGGCCTCCAGGCTTTGGCACTGTTATGTTGTGTATTTCTCTGTCTTCTCTGAGTTAGGATATTTATTACAGCTAAGTGATAAGTCCAAACTCTGGGCCTGACTCTGGTCTGCTTTCTCAGAGAGTCAATGGGACTTTTGCTTGAGAAATGAGTGAAACCTCTTTCTTCATCTTTGGTATCTGAGATTCTGATGGTGGCAATCCCCAGGAAGAACACAGATATGCAAAACTTAACAAACAAAAAGTGTTTGGGGCAGTTCACATTCTGGGGTGAGGATCAGGCCAATTCTTATTTTATCCAACTCAGTTAATCCAGCCCCTAATATTTAAAATAGTACATTCATGCACAAGCTGCCATCCCAAGAAATGCAGGCTACATGTTGCACATGTAAAAATAACAATGTGCCTAGCATTTGTGTGGCACAGACCTACAACATTTCCAGTGCTTCAATAAATATGTTTTCCCTCTAATGGAGTCAGGAGTACTTTATAATCTGGATGTTTTCATAAAGAATGAGCTCTTAGTTAATGTGAGACCTTATTCATTGTGAATCAATACCTAGCTTGCCATGTGCTGTTGTAATAGTCATAGTGCCTCCCGTGCTCTGTTTTGTTTTTGGACTATATAGAGTACAGTAAGTCCTCATTATTGGTCACAATGGTAAAGCATGCTGTATAATGTGCTTTTATTGCTGCAGGGCATATCTGAGATATTTACATCAAATACATGACAAATCAGATTAATGTTCTGTTCCTTATTTGCAAGGATTTTTATTAGAAAGAAGTTTTATCTGACGTTAATAAATAAAATAATATTGCTTATATCCAGATACCAGTTCTGTCTTGTTGATTTTAATAGACAACTATCACACTTCAAATGTGGAAACACAGTGGGTAATATTTATATGAAATCTCCAAGAACCATGGTATTTTGCTCATGTGGAATATCATGGCATTTTGCCTGGATCAAGTAACCAGCAGATTAGCACATTAACACTTTTAAGAAATGTGCATGTAATCCACTCTGAATGTGGTCTTTGACTCCTGGTAGGAATACCTAATGATTTTCAAACTGACACACTACTTTATAAAGTAATTCAAATAGGCAGTTGCTAAGAAGTTTCAGTATGCATGGAATGAGCGTAGACATGTTGTTATCGATACAAGAGATATAAGGCTTTTTTTAAGCTATGGAAGGACTTTCAGGAGCTATAAATGTGAAGGAGAAACTTGGCTTCCATTCTTTTGAAAAGTTTCTAGCTTTATTCTTGTAAACTAATTTAACATGGATGTAAGCCGATTACTCTGACTGAAAGCTGGTCTCTTGCTAAAGACCAAAGGTTATTAACAGTCCCTCTAATGTAGTTGAGAGCTGGCCAATGAAGTCTGCACAAACAATCATCTTCACTTTTTGGAAGGTCCCATTTCAATTTGCAGCTTTGGGATAATCCAGCTCAGGCAGAAGCCAAGAGCGGTACGGCTGCTGCAAGCTTCTTCTTAAGCAAACATCTACAGCTAAGATGTCAAAAGAAGCAGTTTGGATCTCAGCTCTGGGTCACTAGACCAGAGACTCCTGAATTCCAATCCCAACTCTAACACAGACTCTGTCTGTGACCTTGGTCAAGTCACTAGGGTATGTCTACACAACGTGTGGGAGTGAGCCTCCCAATTCAGGTCAACAGACTGGGGCTAGCAGAGTTCACCCTAGCGCTCTAAAAATAGCTGTAGAGACAGCGCTCTGAAGTTGCAGTGTGGGCTGGAGCTCAGGCTTTGGAGCCCAGAGCCCAAGATCCAGCACTAGCCACAACATCGCAGTGCTGTCTCCACAGCTATATTTAGAGCACTAGTGTGAGTCCCACTAACCCAAGTCTATCGACTCGGCTGGGAGGCTCACTCCTGTAGGCTATGCAGATGTACCCTTACTTTTCTTCCTTTGTACCCCCATTTTACAGACAGGTAAACCAATCCTGGTAGCAGCCATGCGTTTGTGATGATAAATCATGTTTGTAACGCACTATGTGTGCTGAATGGTACCAGAATGTACACACAAAAGCCCCTATGGCGCTGGGCCCAGGAAATCCACAATTTACTCGGACAGTTGTTCACTGGGGGAAAAAAATGTGGCTACTGTGCCTACATCACAACACAGACAACTGAGCTGAACTTCTGCAGCAGGAAACTGAGGGGAACCCTTCTAATTCCCCCAGAATGCTCTGTCAAAAATAAATCAACAGAGACTGGGCTGTAGGCCAAAGAATCCTATCACAAGCACTCCAAAAAATCATCAAGGCTACCCCTTGCATAGTGGTGTGATCACGGGCAACGGGAGTTTGTTATGTTTGGGAAGAAGACAATGACAAGTTGTCTGGCTGGCTTACCAAAAATACTAGGGCTGGTGCCACTTTCTGTTTAATCAGTTCATCACACTTATCCTTTCTTTCCTGTAAGAGTTCTTTTATTAACCTAATACACTTAATAAGTCTTCCTATTTTTCTTGAGGCCAGATTTGCTGACTAACATCTTACTCAGGGCCGGCTCAAGACCCCAGCGCGCCAAGCGCGCGCGTGGGGCGGCATTTTAATGGGGGGGCGGCAGGCGGGTCCGGCGGCCCTTCCGCAGTCATGCCTGCGGGAGGTTCAACAGAGCCGCGGGACGACCGGACCTCCCGCAGGCATCACTGCGGCAGGTGCGCTGGTCCTGCGCCTGCGGAAGCTCCACCGTAGGCGCGGGACCAGCGGCACGTCTGCGGGAGGTCCCTGCTTGGGGCGGCGGAATTCGTAGAGCCGCCCCTGATCTTACTCCAGGATTACTGCCACTGAAATCAATGCGACTGTGTTCATAGATTAAGTCAGGATATTAGAATCCAGGCCTTAATTCTTTAGGGCTTGATTCTCCTCTTACTTACATCAGTGCAAATTGGAAATAGGTTTGAAGTTTCTAGCTTTTGCCATTTGTAAGTTATGTGAACACAAAATGACATCACAATAGGAGGGGAAATATTCCTGCCCTTTGAAGTTTAAAATAATAATAACCACCATCCCCTCCTTTGGACTGAGAAAGACCAAACAGAGACATTTTCAGCCCCCAAAGAATTAAAAAATGATTCTGAGCAACTGAAAGAGCTGAGGAAAGGAGGAAGGATCTAGAAGGCTTTGAATAAAACTGTATCTAAAATCTAGGCCAAAAAAAAAATGTCCTTCCCTTTCCCCTCACTTGCCAGTTTGGACTCAGAAATGCTTTTTCCTGTGCGTTGGGGATGTATATGCAAAATCTGGATTAATATGGAAACCTCGTTAAAACCTTAACCATTGAGAACCTACTTTGAGTGCTATAATTAATCTATTCATGTACAGAGCTACTCAGATGTCAAATGAAAAACAACTGTTACGAACAAAGCCCATACCAGGCACACTGTGTTAACACAGAATTGAAACACTTGAGAATAGAATACCCACATACTATAGACAGCCTGGAATAAAACCAGGAAACAGGAAATGGGTAAGCCTGGGAAGACTATAAATAAAAATATCCACTAGAGAGCATCCTATAAACCCACACAAAAGCCCAGATTTGGGGAACCTTATTTGGGTGCACAGCTGTTGTAACTGCACATGCAAGGGAGCACTTAGCCAAGCAACTGGCCATTTTGAAATGTGCTTTCTGCATTGTGGCAATTACTTCGACTGTAAGCGCTTTGGGCCAGGGATCAGCTTTTGGGCCTACGTTTGCACAGTATCTAGCACACTGGACTCCTGGTCTGTGACAATAATACAAATAATAGCTTATGTGTATCTTGTTCTAGAAGTTTGAACCCAAGAACCTAGCATCAGATCAGGACTTGGCTACACAGAATTTTTATACCAATATGGTAAACTTGGGGCAATCCCTAATGTAGATGCAGTTATATCAATATAAATGTGTTTCTATCAGTATAGCTTGCTTAGGTAAATTTACTGAACGTATTTATGCTGATATAAACATATTTTGAGCCACACTAGCAATTTTTCTATCGATTTAGTTAAAAATCGGTGCAAAAACCAAGTGCAGGCCAACCCTTAGAAAAAGGTGACAATAAAGATGGAGATCAAGGACACTTTTTTCATTGCAGGAAAGGGTTCACAGATTTTAAAGACAGAAAGGACAGCTATATCACCTTGTTTGAACTTCCAATAATTCCTGCAGCCATAAAAATTTTTAAAGAAAAGTAGATGGAGCTGAGTAGACAGGAGGAGAAGAACTAGAGAGAATAACCTTCAAATAAGGGTCCCTTTCATCACTATAGTATCTGAGTGCCTTAAAATCATGAATGGATTAAGTAAATACTATCTCCATTTTATCAATAGGGAACAGAGGCACAGTGCAGAATAAGTGAGTTGCCCAATGTCACGCAGGAAGTCTGTGACTGAGCCAGGAATTGAACTCAGGTCTGCTGAGTTCTACTGAGTTGCCCTATTGAATAGATCAAGCTTCCTACTGCTAGTTCTCTTATCATCAAGCAGCTGACCTTAGTGGCAGTCTAGAGGGAGAGGGTCTGGGCCAGGTTAACACATAAGAAGGGCCTATATGAGGTAGAAATGGGGAGTGATGCAAGAAGGAATTTATTTATTTGAACTTTGGAATGTTTAACCTCATTAAATTTCCAGACAGTCTGCAGTTTGCTCATCACTTTAAAGTATAGTTTCACTCTGAAACATGGCACCGTCTTCCTGTATGAAGCCTGAGCCTGGAAAAAACTAGCTCCTTCTCTCTTGAGGTCACCTGCATACATAGGACTGAGGGTTACTTAACCTACTTGTATGTCCAAGAAGTGGCTGATTAAAGCTGTTCCTCAGATCTTGTATGATGTACACTCTATTTGTACAACATGTGTAGACTATCTCAAGGAATAGGAACAGCCAGAATTTCCCTGGACTTCAGGTACTGTGACAAAGAAAGGCAGCATGAAATACTTACCTTTTCCAGACACAGACAATAGATTATTGGGAAGGGTTAAATGCTAAATCCTGACCCAACGGCGAAGAACCTGAGCTGCAGAACTCACTCAAAAGGGGAATGTGAAAATGAGGCTATATCCGCCCTCGTGTACTCCCACATCCAGGGGCCATTTGGCTCATCCCTATTATAAATTGCAGCAGCTTTAGAGTGCTCTGTGATTCCATGAGCTGTTCTGGCAGTCAGGGATTGCTGGGCCATAAATATGTCCTAGCTACACCCTCTTTTTTCTGACCATGCCTGTGCTGGTGGCTGGGAGAGTTTGAAATAAGCAGCCATTATGGCAGTTCTGTGCTACTCCGAAATTTTCCTTTACTGGGGAATCCTCAAGTGCCTGGCTAAACTAGCATTAGGACTGCTTTGCATAGCTGGGGTGGCACAGAGCAGAGTTAATGGACTGAGGATCTTGCCCAAATCAATAGACCCATTACCATTTTAGCAGAATATATTGTTGTATTTTTCATGGCAGAAACCTTATGAAAAATATCCAAGGTGTATGCCCTTTCCCTACTTTTCATGGTAAAATAACAAGGCTTTTTATGTTTTTTCAATAGCAGAAAAAAGCAAAAGTAATTTATGCAGGCACACTATTAATTAAAAAAAACACCAAAGTTACTTTTTCAGTGAAAATGTTTTTTAAAAGGGAAAAAGAGATTTCACTAAAAAGTATTTTTTTGGCAGGTCTACTAGGCTGTCTTATTTAAATCACTTTGATGGAAGAAATTGGTCTGACAACCTGTGCAGTCAAATGGGTAGATGCAAATTAAAACCCTGATCCAGCAAAGCACTTATGCATGTGTTTAACTTTATGCACATAAGTTATCCCATTGAATTCAAGGCCTTAAATGGTGGGTTATACAGCAAATGTTTGCAAAATTGTCTGTATTTGTAAAGGGAATGGAAAATTGATCCCTTGTTAACGATAGCCTTGAAACTGGCATTATAAAAGTGTGTGTAGCAATGCAGGCTGTTCTGGGGCATAATCAATAAGCATGTGAGAAAAATTCTGAAATTTTAGCTGTCACAACATGGTAAATGCATGAAACAATGGGAAATCTGCTTTCAAATCAAGCCTGAGTTAGACTGTGTTTACAGCTGTTACTGTAAACAAGGAAATCTAGCTACAGCGTGCACAGCATGACTGCGACATCATGTTTTTGTTACATTGCTAAACTATGCATAATAATCAGCAGATAATTTGGTATTCAAATACAAGTATGGATTCAGTTATAGATCTCTGAAGATGTATATTGCATTAGGTTTTCTTAACTCTAACATCCTCTAGCATATACCTAATATTTAACTAGGTATGGCAAATTTTATTATGGTTATTACTATTAACAAACCTCTGACTTAGATGGCTGCAATTAAGCAGTTAGGTACTGTGATCAGGAGTCAAACTGGAAAGATATCTCAGCTCAATGAGTGTACTAAGTATGGACGGCAGAAGGCTAGCTAGGGAAGTATGGGTTATAAATGTGCATAAGTAATCAAAACCTAGTTTGCTTGATGTGTGCAGCTTTCATAATGTCTAATAGTTTGCATAATTTAAAATGAAAGGGGGGAAAACATTCAACCATGGCAGCGCTACTAGAACAAAAGGGATTTGCTTGAAATAGTTTGAGTTGTGTTTAGATAGTGAAATAGACTTTAGGCTTCCAGAATATCTAATTTCTCCAAAGATTATATGCAAGTATTGTAAGAAAACTATCTTACAAAACAGCAAAACAAAACAACAAATCAAAACAACCCATAAATGAGATGGGAAAAACAGTAAGATGGTGGGGATCTTTTAGAAATAATTTCTCCTACTCACATGACCCAGTTTTGATCTCATGCCATATAAGAGCCTTTGTTTGAATGTAATAGTTTGGCAGGAGGATGAAGCTGTGGAGTAGTGTTGAAATAACACAAAAGAGCTGGATGAAGTACCTCCAAAGACCCCAGAAAAACACACTCTATGCAGTAATGTCATCTTATTTTATGCATTCCTATTTTTTTGTTTTGTTTTGTTTGATTCTTTTTGATTTCTGGTAGAGGTAGAGGTTATGAAGTACATTTTCAAATGACTGTCTACAGATCCTATAAGCACTTCTGCTTAGGGTCTCAGGCCCCAATCCTGCAAAGTCATATGTGCATGCACAACTTTACCTGTGTGAGACATCCCTGGAACTGCATCAGGTCAAACATGTACACGTCTTTGCAAGATAGAGGCCCTGTTGCATCTCCATGTTTTCCAAGACAATTTTTCACAAAATGTATAATAAACGATTTTTTTTCTGTTAACCCATGAGATCTTAAAGGCAAGCTGGGTTCATTCTGGCTCTGATGTGTAAACCCCACTCTGGGTTATGGAAAGAAACGTTGACTGGTCTGGCCTCCATATGGATCTGTCCCCACAACACCAGCCAGGAATGTCAAGGCTGGAAGGAGGGCCTTCCAGATGGAAAGAATGATCAGGAGGGGAACAGGGAGGAAGCTGACTTCAGAGATCTGCCTATCCTAGGAGAGGGAGGATCTGCCTCTAGTAAATCTGGAAGGAATTGGCTTCAGACCTACAGCCTTCCTGGAAGAAAGAGAAGGGGCAACTGAGGAGATGGGAAGCAGACAGTTCATCCACTGGGTATATCCGAAGATTGGGTCAGGTTCCCCTGAAGTTAGTGAATGCCTGGAAGCTGGTTGAATGTTGGTTTTTCCTTTCTCTGATTGGAGTTTACAAACCGATTGCAAGTGAACAGGGAGACTCTCTAGGACTCCCAGAATGATAGAGGAGACCTAGCAGTGGGCAAATGGAGATGTGGAGATGTTGGTCCTTCTACAGATGATACCTTTATATGGCAAGATTTTGAGGCTTAGCCTTTTGTAGGCTGCTCAGAATTGTATCTGCTTGCTTTAGTGACACTTTTCCTGCCTTATGCCTAGTACAGTTTGAAACCTCTTTTCTTCTATCCCCATTTCAAAGGATGAAGACTGATCCAGTTCAAACTATATGCAGTGTCGTTGTAGATGTGTCGGTCCCAGGATATTAGAGAGATAAGGAGGGTGAGATAATATCCTTTATGGGACCAACTTCTTTTGGTGAGAGAGACAAGCTTTCAAGCAACACAAAGCTCTTCTTCAGGTTGTGGAAACTCACTCAGCGTGCAAAAATGAACACTGTCTTCCTTGCGCACAGTTTAACAGTGCTGAGGCCCATGAATGAATGGTTAAAAAGTGACATGGCTTGACAAGGGATTCACAAAGAGCTTACCAGAGTCATTCCACATCATCTTGTGCAAACTGTTTTTGCATGTCTTAGCTCTAGTTCCATTTGCTTGAATTTTCAGAGAACAATTAAAAACAATGTATAACAGATGGCGACACTAAGACGAGGTCGGTTAAATGACTTGCCTGGGGGCCACTGGAGTCTAGTGGAATGGGAGACAGGAGTCCTGGGTATTAATTAGTTAATATTTGTACAGTGCTAGAAAAATATATAGCAGTACATGAGTATTATTATAACATGCTCCCTGCAGTTTGAAGAAGCAGAGGGCAACAGTGCACAGGGGAGAACAAACATCCCGCCCTGAATCTTAGAACTGCTGCCTTCCACAGAGTCCAGAGAGTGGTAGAAGATTCTCAGGGAATATACGCTGAGAAAGAAGGGGAAAGATTGAGGTATGGGGTCAGATCAGAAGGACAGCTGTTTACACCCACAGTAAGGGAGAATCAGGCCTATGGTCCTCCTCCAGCCACACATTCAAATATAGATAGGCAGGGTTATCTCAGCCCTTCATCTAAAAAATAGATACACTGAATTCCATAGACTTCACCATGTTATTGCTTGTTTACAGACAAAACCTTAAAACTGCAGCTGAAATTTCAAGGGAAACTAAGGGAGTTAGACACCCAACTCATACTGAAATTCAATGGGATTTGGGCACCTGACTCCTTTAAACTTCATTGAAGATCCTAGACAGAAGTTCCATCTGATCTGTAGGAAAGTTAGTCTATGAACTACCTATCTTTCCTCACACGCCTTCTCCACTACCTCATTCTCTATCACTCTTGACACCACCATCTTCTTTGTTAAACAGACCCACAACCTGGTGACCATCTTTGACTGCTCCCTTTCCTTTGTTTGGAATATTCAGGGTGTGTCTAAATTTTGGAATATTCAGGGTGTGTCTAAAATTTGTTGCTTTTTCTTCTATAACATTTCTAAAATCAAGCCTTTCATTTCTGTCCACTAAAACGCTCAGCAATAAAACTCTCATACAATTGGATTATTCTAACCTCCCAGACACCCAAACTGGCCCCCTCTAGAGCAGCTTAAAGCTGAGCAGAAGTTGCAATTTCTTGGGAAATTCTGACATTTCAGCATTTGGTTTTGTCTCAAAAGAAAATGAGAAGTTGAAATTTCAAAAATTTTCACGGAACCGACATTCAGAAAAAAATAGATTTGGAAATGTCAGAATGGAAAGTTTCAACATTTTCAATCAAAATGAAACATTTTGACATTCCTGAAATCAAACTGTTTTGTTTCAGTTTGTTGAATTGATCTGAATGCTTCATTTTGAGTCAGATCAACACTAAATTGCATTTCTCTTGCCTTATGGCACTTGTAGTTCAATCTGTCCCATAGTACAATGGCAGACCCCGCTGCTCAAACTGCATGGTGCATTAGAGCAGTCACTCTGGCAGGCCTACATCTCCCATGATGCACCCAGAGCCATGTGACTCCTCAGTGCCCCACAAAGCTCAGTCAGCTGGGTCTGGATTACACAATAGGAGACAATGAGGGATCCCACTACAACACCCATAAAACAATGAACCTAGAGAAATGCAGTTCAAGGACTTTTTAATAAAATGAAATATTCTGATTTAAGTTTAACCAGTCCAAAATAAAATATTTAGGTTAAATTTTTCCAAAGGAAAATTGAAAATTTTCAGCAAAATTAAAAATTTTCCACAGAAAAGTTCAATTTTGCAGAAACTGAATGTTCAGTCACAAAATCATTCCAATGGAAAATTCCCAACAAGCTCCAGTTCAGCTCTGAAGATTATCTTCTTTGCCTATTGCTCTGACTGGATCACCCCTATTATTCCTCATGTGGCACCCTGTTTTCCATTTCATCAAGTTCAAGCTTCTTTTTTTTACCATTAGGGCCTCTATTCCTCACCATATATCCACTCTTGTCTTCTACCACATCACCCCCTACCTGCTCTCTGGTCTGTGAACGATGCCAGCCCAGAGTATCTGTTTGTTCACCTATCCAACAACCATCCTTGCAGTTTCTACCCATGATGCTTTCTGTCCCTGGCACCCCTTACTTTACCTTTCCTCTCAAAACAAATTCATAGGCCACTTTTTCTTCTAGATCTGGTCAAAAAACAACACAAATGGTATTTTTGGGGAAAACATTTGAAATTTCATCATTTGTTGATGATTAAAAAAATGTGGACCACTCTCTGAACTGGTTGAAACACCTGAATTATTTTGTTGAAATGTTTTTTGTTATTTGAAAATTTTCTGATTTTCCCCTCTGCCTCAAAAATTAAATTTTCAATGAAAAATATAATTGAAATCTCAAACTTGGGAAATTTTTAACCAGCTCTGCCCTTCTGCTTCAAATCACATCTCAAGACCCACTTCTGCTGTGATGCCTACAAGAAATCAGCAAAAGCAACAAAGAATCCTGTGGCACCTTATAGACTAACAGACGTTTTGCAGCATGAGCTTTCGTGGGTGAATACCCACTTCTTCGGATGCAAGTGGTGGAAATTTCCAGGGGCAGGTAATATATGCAAGCAAGAAGCAAGCTAGAGATAACGAGGTTAGTTCAATCAGGGAGGATGAGGCCCTGTTCTAGCAGTTGAGGTGTGAAAACCAAGGGAGGAGAAACTGGTTCTGTAATTGGCAAGCCATTCACAGTCTTTGTTTAATCCTGAGCTGATGGTGTCAAATTTGCAGATGAACTGGAGCTCAGCAGTTTCTCTTTGAAGTCTGGTCCTGAAGTTTTTTTGCTGCAGGATGGCCACCTTAAGATCTGCTATTGTGTGGCCAGGGAGGTTGAAGTGTTCTCCTACAGGTTTTTGTATATTGCCATTCCTAATATCTGATTTGTGTCCATTTATCCTTTTCCTTAGAGACTGTCCAGTTTGGCCGATGTACATAGCAGAGGGGCATTGCTGGCATATGATGGCATATATTACATTGGTGGATGTGCAGGTGAATGAACCGGTGATGGTGTGGCTGATCTGGTTAGGTCCTGTGATGGTGTTGCTGGTGTAGATATGTGGGCAGAGTTGGCATCGAGGTTTGTTGCATGGGTTGGTTCCTGAGCTGGAGTTACTATGGTGCGGTGTGCAGTTACTGGTGAGAATATGCTTCAGGTTGGCAGGTTGTCTGTGGGCGAGGACTGGCCTGCCACCCAATCTCACTGAAGGACTGTCTGGATATGTGGACTCTCTACTCAGACCCTATGCCACCAGCACTCCCAGCTATCTCCGTGACACCACTGATTTCCTGAGGAAACTACAATGCATTGGTGACCTTCCAGAAAACACCATCCTGGCCACCATGGATGTAGAGGCTCTCTACACCAACATCCCACACGCTGATGGAATACAAGCTGTCAGGAACAGTATCCCTGATAATGCCACAGCACAACTGGTTGCTGAGCTCTGTGCCTTTATCCTCAGACACAACTATTTCAAATTTGATGACAATATATATCTCCAGATCAGTGGCACCGCTATGGGCACCCGCATGGCCCCAAATATGCCAATATTTTTATGGCTGACCTAGAACAACGCTTCCTCAGCTCCCGTCCACTCACGCCCCTTCTCTACCTACGCTACATTGATGACATCTTCATCATCTGGACCCATGGGAAGGAGACTCTGGAAAAATTCCACCACGATTTCAACAGCTTCCACCCCACCATCAACCTCAGCCTGGACCAATCTACACGGGAGGTCCACTTCCTAGACACTACGGTGCAAATAATTGATGGTCACATTAACACCACCCTATACCGAAAACCTACCGACCGCTATGCCTACCTTCATGCCTCCAGCTTCCATCCCGGGCACACCACAAGATCCATTGTCTACAGCCAAGCACTGAGGTACAACCGCATCTGCTCTAACCCCACAGACAGAGACCAACACCTACAAAATCTCCACCAAGCATTCTCAAAACTACAGTACCCGCACGAGGAAATAAGGAGACAGATCAACAGAGCCAGACGTGTACCCAGAAGCCTCCTACTGCAAGACAAACCCAAGAAAGAAACCAACAGGACTCCACTGGCCATCACATACAGTCCCCAGCTAAAACCCCTCCAGCGCATCATCAGGGATCTACAACCCATCCTGGAGAATGATCCCACACTTTCACAGGCCTTGGGTGGCAGGCCAGTCCTCGCCCACAGACAACCTGCCAACCTGAAGCATATTCTCACCAGTAACTGCACACCGCACCATAGTAACTCTAGCTCAGGAACCAACCCATGCAACAAACCTCGATGCCAACTCTGCCCACATATCTACACCAGCAACACCATCACAGGACCTAACCAGATCAGCCACACCATCACCGGTTCATTCACCTGCACATCCACCAATGTAATATATGCCATCATATGCCAGCAATGCCCCTCTGCTATGTACATCGGCCAAACTGGACAGTCTCTAAGGAAAAGGATAAATGGACACAAATCAGATATTAGGAATGGCAATATACAAAAACCTGTAGGAGAACACTTCAACCTCCCTGGCCACACAATAGCAGATCTTAAGGTGGCCATCCTGCAGCAAAAAAACTTCAGGACCAGACTTCAAAGAGAAACTGCTGAGCTCCAGTTCATCTGCAAATTTGACACCATCAGCTCAGGATTAAACAAAGACTGTGAATGGCTTGCCAATTACAGAACCAGTTTCTCCTCCCTTGGTTTTCACACCTCAACTGCTAGAACAGGGCCTCATCCTCCCTGATTGAACTAACCTCGTTATCTCTAGCTTGCTTCTTGCTTGCATATATTACCTGCCCCTGGAAATTTCCACCACTTGCATCCGAAGAAGTGGGTATTCACCCACGAAAGCTCATGCTGCAAAACGTCTGTTAGTCTATAAGGTGCCACAGGATTCTTTGTTGCTTTTACAGATCCAGACTAATACGGCTACCCCTCTGATACAAGAAATCAGCAAATTATCAGTGGTCCCATCAGAGGAAAATGGGAAATCAATATTTTAAATGATCCAAAAACATCAGACAATACAAACAGCTAGCCCACAAGTAACCACATAACCATAATATAGATACCCTCAACCTGCCTTCCCCTTCCCTCTTACCATTTATCACACTCACTTGTTGCAGTTTGTCTTAAATGAAACTGTAAATTCTTTGAGGCAAGGAGAGTGTCTTTCTATGTTTGCCAGCACAGAGGGCTCTAATCCTGATTGGGGTCTTTGGGTGCTAGTGCAATGTAAATAAGTAACAAAATGAATTGGCACCAAATGCAAAAGCCACACTTAAAAGTTTGCAGAGTGATTGGTTAAAATACTTACTAATCATTGACAAGCCAATGTGAAGGAGGGTGCTCATCCCAGCAGCACCTGGTGGTCAAGTGGAGGCAGGGTGGCAGGGTTCCTGGCCATCCCCATTTCTTATTGCCTTTCTGGCCTGGGGTTGTCTGTCCTTCCAGTAGCTCTGTCCTCTGGCCAGGTCACATATTCAAGTCTGTCCCTTTCAGGGTATGTATAAAGAGTCCATCATGGGGAAGCTTTCAGGATTAAGCAGGGGCCTCAGGGTCCCCCTTGGGTGAAGTTCTCATTGCCCAGACCCTTTTATCTCCAGGGTCTTCTCCCCCCAGTTAGGTTCCCCATTCAGGCATAGCTCTCTGCTGTTGATCCTCTTTAAGGATCAGTAGGGAAACTCAGGCCCACCCTCTGCACCAGGCTCCAATCCAGTGTTGGCAGCTAAGTCCTGCACCCTGCATGCTATGCAGTTGCCTCCTCGGATCACTTCCTACCAGTCACCTCTTCCCACAGGGTAAAGAGAAGTACTAAACACAAAGATAAAGTCTCTGACTTTCAGAGTCTCACAGGTACCTTCTCTGTAGGCTCAGTCAACTCACCATGGCCAGGCCTCAGGCATCAGACTCCTGTGGTGCTCCTTCTCAGGAGTTCAGGGTGCAGATCAGCTCACCTCCACTGTCTGCCTCCCACTGAGCTACTCTCTTCCCCTTTTTGAGCTCCTCCTCCATACAAGTAAAGGTCTGGTGCAGGAATTACTTCCCCATAGAGCAGTGGTTCTTAACCTGGGGTGCACGTACTCCCTGGGGGAGCGACATGCCCTTTCTGGGGGTGCGAAACCTGGCAGATTTGTTTAGAAGGTAAATCATCGAAAACACAAATTAAGCACAGGCACGTAAGTACAACTTTGTTTCATCAAACCTATGTATTTATTATACATGTTTTTAACGATTACTGTAATATACAAACAAAAAATATATCTAGGTTTAAAGAACTGACCTACTTCAATGATTTTTGATAAGGGGTGTGAGAACATTTTTTGATAAGGGGTGCGAGAACATACTTTGAGGGGTGCAGGCTGCAGTAAAGGTTAAGAACCACTGCCATAGAGCAAAAGGGAACCATGGACTAATTGTAGTGTCACACATTTTGGCCTGCTCCTGATTGAGGCAATGCAACTATATGCTACTCCTTACTTAGGGCTTCTGGTCACCCCTTGATGTATAATCCTTATGTGAGGTGTTTAATTAACTGGTTGAAATGAGTAGAGTATGAAGGTCAGAATGTGGACTGGTCACCTTTTCATTATTTTTGGTACTGAAGAAATATAAATATTTTGGCAAAGCAGCTTCTCTTCATACTTGTTTTTCCCCTCTTCTGTATATTCCACAAACATTTTTAGCATGCAGGTTCAGTGCATATGTGCAGCTGCTGCACTGACAACATAGCTCCTAATTAACACTGAATCCCAAACAAAAAATGTTCTACAACCCCATAGAGGCACAGTGCATGACAGCTAAAGTAGGGGCTTATGCAAGAGATGTATTCTCCACTGTATTTGCAGAAAACTAGTATGCTCCATCCTATATAGAGAAATAAATGTTCAAAAGTGGTGGCCCATAGCCTTACTCCCAGCAAAGGCTAAAGCCCACTTCAGAATTCCTCTGAAGAATGACCTCTCATGGCCACTTTGAGAACAACATCAACAAGCTCTGGAGGGAAT
Source organism: Mauremys reevesii (assembly GCF_016161935.1). Taxonomy (NCBI): domain Eukaryota; kingdom Metazoa; phylum Chordata; order Testudines; family Geoemydidae; genus Mauremys; species Mauremys reevesii. The sequence goes on along the minus strand of NC_052625.1, from coordinate 144,649,444 downwards.
CAGCTCTGGCCCTGCTCCCTGGTCAGATAGATAGTTCTCACCAGTGCCAGAGGGCGTTAGAACAATAATGAGAAGGTTCTAAGAGGAGATTTGGCTAGGTCAGGAGAGAATCAGGCTGTTGTGTATTTGGTTGTCATGGTTTTTGTTCCTATGACAACTGAGTTAGATTATTAGGGGATAGCCCAGCCAGCTTCGGCCGGTTGGGTGAGCTCTGTGTCTGTAAATAAAATGGTAGTTTTGTTAGCTGTCTGCTGTCTGGCCTCAAGTGATTTCTTCCTAAACCGGCTGCCCCCAAGGATATAACAAGTGGCGACGATGGATGGGATTCCAGTGCTGCTCCAGTAACAGAAGGAAGTAGGAGTCAAGGTAAAGAACAAACAAACAAAAAAAACCTGCTTGTTTGCACTGATTGTGAAAGTGAAACTAAAAATCATGGCTATTCTGACCAGGCCACTGGAACCTTTTGATGAGAATATAGAGCAGTGGCATGTGTATACTGAACGTTTTGAGCTTTTTGTTATTGCAAATGACATTACAGAAGCGAAGAAGGTGCCAATATTCTTAAGTGTTGTAGGGGCTAAAACCTACTCCCTGCTACGCAGCTTACTACACCCTGTTAAGCCTGAGACTAAATCTTACAGTGACATTGTGGAAATCCTGGGGTCCCATTTTTCCCCAAAACCACTGGTAATTGCTGAAAGATATAGGTTCCACAAAAGAGACCAAAAGGAAGATGAAACAGTTGTACAATTTGTAGCCATTTTAAAAAAGCTAGCAGAACACTGTGAATTTAAAGAGATGTTAAATGATGCCCTGCGTGACAGGTTAGTGTGTGGCCTCTACAGTGAAGCTATACGGAAGCGCCTACTGACAGAGGCTCAGCTTACATTACAGAAGGCTGTTGATATTGCTGTCTCCATGGAACTGGCTACAAGGGAGGTGCAATACATTGGTGCATCCCCTAGGGTGCAAAAAGTGTCACAAGAACCGACCCACAAAACTGTGCAGAGTCAAAAATGTTACCGCTGTGGTAAGCCGAGTCACCAGGCATCAGAATGCTGGTGTAAGGACCTGGTGTGTCGACACTGTGGCAAAAAGGGACACATTGAGTGTGCCTGTAAACAAAAGAAAAAGAGGCCGGTGGTCTGGCCGATAAAAAGAGGAACCCTGCATACCCTAGAGCAGACCCAGGATGATCAAGGTGACACCTCATCGCAAGAGGAAGTGCCACTGCATGTTTTGTCTTTGGCAGTGGGCTCACATGAATACTGGGTAGCCCCGTTGTTGGATGGCAAACCTATACGCATGGAACTGGACACCGGTGCAGCTGTCTCGCTGGTCTCCGAGACTGTGTATAGAGAAAAGCTACAGCATCTTCTGCTTAAGGCAACAAAAACTGTTCTGAAGACGTATACGGGAGAAGCTGTGCCCATGTAGGGCACTACTGGTGGAGCTCACTTGACAGGCTGCTAAATTGCCACTGTTTGTGGTGAGAGGTAACTACCCAGTCTTAATGGGTAGGTCTTGGCTTGGGAAGATTCAACTGAACTGGGCAGAATTGCACCGGATGACTAAAGAAGAAACCAGTCTAACCCCTATAATAAGGAAATATGCTGCTGTTTTTGGAGATGATTTGGGAAGTATGAAGGGAATCATTGTGACATTGAACATTAAACCTGACAGTCCACCAAAATATCTGAAAGCCCGAACTGTGCCATATGCCATCAGGCCAAAAGTTGAAGCAGACCTGGAGCGCCTGGTCACCAATGGAGTCCTAATACCAGTTACCCATAGCTCATGGGCCTCTCCTATCGTTCCAATAGTGAAGACAGATGGCTCTCTCCGGATTTGCGGTGATTTTAAAGTCACTGTCAACCCAGTGTTGTGTGCAGAGCAATACCCGCTTCCCCGCATCGATGACCTCTTCGCAGGCCTGGCTGGGGGACAAAAGTTCAGTAAGATTGATCTGAGTCAAGCATATTTACAGATGCACGTCAATGAAAAGTCCCAAGAGCTGTTGACTATTGTGACTCATAAGGGGCTTTATCGATACTGTCGCCTACCCTTCGGAATAACGTCTGCTCCCACCCTGTTCCAGAGGGCTATGGACCAGATCTTGTGTGGCTTGTCAGGAGTTCAGTGCTATCTGGATGATATCCTGGTCACTGGAAGAAATGAAGAGGATCACTTAAAGAATTTAGAGGCTACCCTACAAAGACTGGAAGAGTATGGCCTATGAGTTCGCAAAGACAAGTGTGAATTCTTCAAGCCCTCTGTTGAATATTTGGGACACATCATTGATTCTGCAGGTCTTCATAAGGCCCCTGCAAAAGTTAATGCTATTGTGGAGGCTCCCCCACCTCGAAATGTAAGCCAGCTGCGATCGTTTCTAGGACTACTGAACTATTATGGAAAGTTCATCTCACAGTTAGCCACACTGCTAAAACCACTTCATGAGCTCCAGCCTTTCTAATGATGAGACGACAGCTGCGCACTTGCTTTGATCTGCTGAAACCTTCTGAACCCCGACAAATTGTGCAACATCAGCAGCAATATCAAGTCATCAGACGGGCACCCAGAGCAAAAGACCAAATCTTTAGCCCGGGACAGCCAGTTTTGACTCGGAATTATACTTCCGGAGCTAAATGGTTCCCTGCCACGATCATCACTCAAACAGGACCTGTTTCCTACACAGTCCGGACTGCAGAGAATCTTACCTGACGGCGACATGTAGATCAGCTGTTGCCAGGTCATGCCAGTCCTCAGGACACATCTACAGTTGAGTGGTCTGACTTCACCTCTTCTGGTGAGACACCGAATCATGAATCACCTGTTCCTGACTGTTCTCCTCCATTACTGCCGGCGGCTGAGATACCCCTTTGCCCAGCACGAGCTGATACCACCTTCTCACCTGTTCGTGCTGCGGACCCTGAGCCCATGGTACTTTTGGGTGCAACAACACCAGAAGTTCACCGTAATCCACCTAGAGACAGAAGGTCTCCTCATCGGCTGGATCTTTAGCTAGGGCGAAACCACGGTTATGGGGCAAAATAATCCCCAGGGTTTAGCCGGGAATGGAGGCAGTCTACCCTCCTTCTCTAGTCTAGTGTGTGTTTTATTTAGGGGATGTTCTTATTAGGGGGGGAGGAATATGTTGTGTATTTGGTTGTCATGGTTTTTGTTCCTATGGCAACTGAGTTAGATTATTAGGGGATAGCCCAGCCAGCTTCGGCCGGTTGGGTGAGCTCTGTGTCTGTAAATAAAATGGTAGTTTTGTTAGCTGTCTGCTGTCTGGCCTCAAGTGATTTCTTCCTAAACCGGCTGCCCCCAAGGATATAACACAGGCCTTATATATTTTTGGGTACATGAAATATAATAACCTCATGTTATCCTGAACAAGGTGAGCTGAAGGTGGAGTGCTAGCCATTCCTGTGCTTTGGTACCTGTAGGTTACTGTCCTAGTTTTGCTTAAAGGCATCCAAAGCCACAGGGAATGTTTAAACATTTCTGTGACTTTGTTACTTTGTTGTACCTGCCCTTTACTAAATGTAAACATTATAAGAGAGCTCACTGTATGACTTAACAGTTAAAGACTCTATCACTAATTTGCTAAGCCCTCGTGTTGTTGGCAAACACCATACACCAGAACCAATTTTATCTCAGCCATGAAGCTTTACTAAAATTGTCCCTCTAAATCAGACATAATAAGAGGTGCTGTAAATGCATTCACTATGCTGCCATCCAGTGGAAAAAATAGTAATACATATTAAAGAAATTGCTAGCAAAGGAAAACAATGCTCAGCAGTTGAAACTAGAGTTGGAAATTTCAGTCCATCCCTTTGCGGACCTCAGCCATAGCTAGTCTCCAGGCAGCTGTGGACGCATTCTTTGCTAGTCCACTATCTGGTTCTAGAAAGCCAAGAATATCCCACAGGCTGAACAGTGCAGAAACATACAGCCATAGTAAATTTGCAGGTGCATTCCTGACCTCACCATTCCATCCCCTTTACTGAGGCCATAATCCTGGCAGCAGAACTTTTTCTCCAGTGAATCTGAGATTCATTACGTAGTGACAACAGAGGCCTAACTAGTCAGTGCAAATAGAGTGCTTGGTGGTGAAGTGATTAAAAAATCACGATAGGAAAAAACATAATGCTTTCCAGATCAGGGCGCATCACCACTTGTAAACAGATGGTTCAGTGTTCAATAAAGTGACTCACCTCGCCAGTCCGATGGATTCATCATTATAGAATGCACCATCTTTCTCCCAGCTGTCACAATGATCTGTCAGTGGCCAAGATTTTAAAAAGTTGTTATGTTGTTTACATTTTTGGATGCCCAGCCTGAGACACCTTAAAGGGGCCTGATTTTCAGAGGAAGGCTGCTTTTTGAAGATCAGGCCCCTTTAAGGCACTCTATGTTGGGCACACCAAATGGCTAGACATTTGGAAAATCTTGGGCACATTAATAAAACAGAAGAAAATCCAGGCCGTCTGACCCTTCACTTGCAGAATCTAAGCACTAGTCAGTACCTTTGATGCCTGTGAAAATACAGATGTAGCCCAGCTGTCTGTCAGTGTGATTAATGTGTTTCTCCTTTAAAGTGTCATTTTCCCTTTGGACTTTCATTGCACTGTTGCCACGATGTTGCTATCCTAAGTAAAAACTGTTTGATTTATTCGATTTCTCATACCCACAACAGCAATTGATCCAGTTGATCCACTATTTAAAGTCAACTAGACCTTCAACAGGAGTGTGTAAATGCTAGCAATCCTTAAGACCAGAGGCTACCACAATGCATAGCTTGACTTCTGTTCAGCAGAAAGGAGATAATTTTATAGCAGAACTTTCCCTCACTATCTGCTCACGCCATGTTTCAACACATAATTATAGGTGATCTCCATATTCTTCACCTCATGGGGGACAAATTCAGACACATTATCACGGCTCCATCATTTGACATGGTTGCTTGTTGGGCAGGGGCGGCTCTAGGAATTCCGCCGCCCCAAGCAGAGCGGCACGCCGCGGGGCGCGCTTTGGCGGTCGCCAGTCCCGCGGCTCCGGGGGACCTCCTGCAGACGTGCCTGCGGGGGGTCCGCTGGTCCCGCGGCTCCGGTGGATCTCCCGCAGGCACGCCTGCGGATGCTCCACCAGAGCCACGGGACCAGCGGACCCTCTGCAGGCATTTCTGCGGGAGGTCCACTGGGGCTGCGGGACCAGCGGACCCTCCGCAGTCATGCCTGCGGGAGGTCCGCCAGAGCCGCCTGCCGCCCTGCCGGCAAAATGCCGCCCCACGCGCGCACTTGGCGCGCTGGGGTCTGGAGCCGGCCCTGTTGTTGGGGCTGTTTCATGTCCACCATTCCGCTTGGCCTCATGAGAATGTCAAGAGTGATGAAACTGATAACTGTATTGAAATCAGTAACTGGGATTTGAATCTGTGGAAAGAGTTAATAGCTACTGCGGAAAGACTTAGTTCATCATTCATTGCATGGGTGGGGACAATAGGTATCTTTGAACTTGATGGAGCTTTGATCCAGGAGACTTGAGTCTTTGAGTTCCAGAGATTTGGTTATTGAAATAGGCCTCCTTTTATGTCTCTAGAGAGCCATGTCATGGTGATGGAGAACAGTGGCTTCAGGACTGGGGGGCTTTCACACCTAGAGAACAACTGGGATAGTGTTTGAGAGAAACACATAGGCACAGGGCATGTCTACACTATAGCTGCTACAACAGCACAGCTGCAGTGCTGTAGCTGTGCAGCTGTAGCACTATAATGTAGACACTTCCTACATTGACAGAAGAGGTTTTCCATCCATGTAGTTAATCCATCTCCAAGAGACAATACGTAAGTCGACAGAAGGATTCCTCCATCGTCGTAGCCAGATCTACACTGTGGGGTTAGGTTAATCTACCTCCAGCACACAGGCTGTGAAATTGTTCACAGCTCTGAGGAATGTAGCTAGGTCAATCTAATTGTTAAGTGTGGACTACCTCACAGTCTAGCAGCCTGGAGCTGAGATGTTATCTAGAGACCTGTGAATTCTAAGACACACTTTGCTTTTGCTATCTAATATCCTTATTCAAGAGTGTATAGTCCTAGACACAAATTAGACAAGGATACAAATCATGTGTCTGTTTCAACTCTTTTCTCTTCCAACAGGGAAATAAGTCACCCATGAAGTCGACATTTAGAATTCATGACAGCACATTTGGAATATGTTGTGTTACTTACTGAGTTATGATGTCCCATTAGCACAGATATGAGAGTTGCAGTAAATTCCTCTCTGGAGAGCACTGGACAGAAAGGATGCTATGAAATGGAAGTAAACTCAGGGCATGAACTTCAAGGGAGTCATTGGTTTCTAAGGAAGGTACTACCAGTATATTTAGAGGTTTCAGGGAGTGGTGGGGCTTCCAAGTACTTGGGATGTAAGGTAGGCTGAGTTCTTCCAGGAGATGGAAGTACACATTTTCTGTTGGTATAAAAGGGCCTACCAATGAAAAATTACTTAGGATAAGTACACCTCTACCCCGATATAACGCGGTCCTCTGGAGCCAAAAATCCATACTGCATTATAGGTGCAACCCCATTATATCGGGTAGCGGCGGCAGGGCTCCAGCAGTGATTTAAAGAGCTCCAGGCTCTGGCTGCGGGGAGCCCCGGGCCCTTTAAATTGCCACCCTAGCCCCGCTGCCGGAACCCCAGGGTAGTGGCAGCAGGGCTCAGATGGTGATTTAAAGGGCCCAGGGCTCCCCACAGCGGCCAGAGCTCCGAGCCCATTAAATAGCCACCCGAGCCCCGCTGCTGCAGCCCCGGGCTAGTGGTGGCAGGGCTCCAGCGGTGATTTAAAGGGCCCAGGCTCCCGCAGCAGCTTACATCAGCCTAATTCTGTAATGTAGCTTCCACTTATGTAACTTGCCCATGACACCATAGTGTTTAAGTCAATGTAGTTAGGTTGACACAGTTTCAGTGTAGATGCTGCGTTGCTTACATAAGCAAAGAAAAAAGTTATTTCTGCTAAGCCTATAGAAACTTTTTAATTTTAAGAATAATTGAAATGTACTAACATCAAGAAATTGAACTGTGCACCACCATTGGGTGGACCAGTATTAAATAGTGTTACAGTAGGTGACAACCTCAGAATGTTAATCCTTGTCCTTTAGTTCAAAAGGTCGCTTTTCTCACTTTTGCCCTTCTGAACTAAAGCACAGCATCAGAGAGATCCAAAGACTGGCCAATGGCATTTTCAAGCAATAAAACAGCAAGTGACATCAGTCTCTCATCAGCCATTGTCAATCAAAGATGTTTTAATGGGCCTGAGCTTCAAAAATCTGCGCTCACCATTCACGACAGTGATCAGCAGTATGAACAGAATCCTCAAAGCTATCCACACATTAGGAAAAGTGTCCTTCATCTCTGCATCATGAATGAATTGGAGAACTTGGAGTGAAGAGTGCTTCCTGTGTGACAAAATGTGATGGATTTTGTCCAGTTCAACAAGTAGAGGTCTTTATAATTGACATCTGAACATTCCCCAGGTGTCAGCATCCGGTGGAGGTCCGTACAATTGTTCAAGTGTATTTTTCTGTCTACTGGCAGCTTACTAAGGTCATACAAAACCCCCCAGGTCTTTTCATGGTGCTTCATTTATCCAAACTGTTTTTGATGGACTGGAGCAGTGTCAATGAGCAAGCAAAAAACCGTCCCTCCTGAATTTTTTTTCCGAGCTTCCCATCATCTCATCTCTGCCTTCATAACCAAACTGTCTCTTCTTCTGATGAATACAAGTTTCCTTGAAGACAGGCTCAACTCCTAAGTTTTCTGCCATTTTTTTGGCAGCAGTGATGGCATCTTCAACTCCATTGTCTCTGTAGGCCACAACGAAATCAAGGCAGATTCTCAAAGTTGTAGTGGCCGTGATGTCCATTGACTGAGTTTGTAATGCCTTGCTTACAATGTTTACTTGTAACAGGATATTGTGCCAAACCACAAAATTGAGACCAGAAATTTCAAGTCAGTGATCTGGTTTGCCAGGCTTTGAGCCTCGTGTCGGATTCCGGCCTAGGCTTTACTCAACTGAGCCAGTTCCATCAGGGCATCATAAACCTCAGTCACTTGTTACCTCACTGGCCTTACGCTGTCAATGTGGCTCTCCCAGCAAGTGTCTCTTAGTGGTGTCATGGTAGGATTTGTAACATTGTCCATGAGGATCTTCCACCAGATAGCTGATGCTGAAAACAAGACGTATATCCTTCGCAGTACTCCAAAGAGATGTACTGAATCTAAAGATGATGCTGCATCTGACACAACCAGGTTGAGGGAATGGCAGTCACAAAGCACGAAGAAAGCTCTTGGATTCAGTGCAAGGATACTTGCCTGGACACCACTGTTTCTTCCCTTCATGTTTGCACCATTGTTTTAGCCTTGGCCACGTCAGCCCTGAAGCTTTATTTTATTCTCATTCAAAACATTAATCAACAGTTCTGTTAGGCCTTTTCCAGTAGAGTCATCCACAGACCGGAAACAGATAAAGTGTTCCTTTACTTGGATACAGCCATCCTCCTCATCAACAAATCTTACTGTAAATGATATCTTTTCACTGTGACTAATGTCGGGAGTGCAGTCTATTATTATGGCATAGTACTTTGCTTTTCTGAGCTATATCAATATGTTATCAAGCACCTTCCTTGCCATAAGGTCAATCAATACATTTTGAATTGTTTTGCTGCAGTAATGGTCCATAGCTTCTTTACAAACTACTCAGCACTGGGGCTCACGCAATATGACATCCTCATCTTTCCCAAGGAGCTCTACCAAACCAAGGAAATTACCATTATGTTCAGTGAACAACTTATCCGATGAGCCCTAGAAAGCCAAATTGCTCTTTGCAAGGAGGAGGGTGATTGAGATCAGATGCTTGAGCACATTCCTCCAATGCTGGGTTTCTACATTAATAATGAGCTGTTTTTCTGCATCTATGCATTTATTCAGCTTGAGCCTGGACTCGATCTCCAGGCCATTTTATGGCCTGGTAACTTTTCATGTTACTTCAGAGCATCAGCTAAATTATGCCAGTAATTGTGCCCAGAAAGCGCAAGCAAGTATTTTGGCATTCTTGTCAAATATTTTGCAATAAAAACAGAAGACTTTATCAGTTAATTTTGAATAAACTAGCCAATGCCAATTCAATTTCTCACTATTATTAAGCACTCTTTCACTGCATGACTTTGAGAAGTGTTGCTTCTTCTCATTTACTGTAAGTGTCGTATCCTCAATTTTGCCCAGCCAGTTCAACATTGTACGATCAAAATTGGCAGAGTTTAGGATTGCTGGCCATAAAGCAGGATCTGATGTATTGATTTGTGGTGAGCAATTTTTCTCAAAGCTGTTTCTGTCATCATGCAAGCCTGGTTCTTCTTTATTGTTTCTCTCCTTTTCAGGTAAGCCAGATTTTCCTTTGTCATTACTCTCCTTTTCATGTGAGACACATTCTTCTTTATCATCATTCTCCTTTGTTACCTTCAGGAAAACTGGATGATTCTCCATCATTTTTCTCACATTTCCATTCCTTATCTTCAAGTAAATCTTCTAATTCCTTAGTAACAGGACTTCCATCATTTATGCTTCACTCCTCAATTTCTTATGCACTGGGACAATCGCTGCCTAAAGCCCAGTCTATGTTGTTCTGTTTCAGACATTTTCCCATCAAATTTGCCCCTTGTTGCAAACTAGATTGCAAGTGAGCTTTTCACTTCTTATTCTGAGCTCCTGAAGGCTTTTTCAGTGGCATCTTTTATTTTCTACAGGGGAAAACACACAGTATTGGGAAGGGCAAAAGTCTATGTTCTGCAGTCTTAGAAAGTCATCAAACATTAAACGTTAAGCATGACTTAAGAAGTAATAGTATTTCTTTTATATTGTTGCATAGATAGGGTTTGGTAGATATCTCTGGCATCTCATTAAATAAGTCCTTTATTAGTCACTACTTACACTCTTCAAGTCTTAAACCACAAGTGCACTTTCACAATTACACAACAAAACACGGTTCACAATATCAAAGCATGGCTCTCACTTCACTTCACTTTATTCGTATATTTCACTGACTGACTGGGAAAGCCCCATCTCCTATGTACCTGCGAGGGCCTGGCTGACAAAATTCTAGGAGCTTCAAGGAAATGTAATTCTCAGTAAGTCTGGAAGGTTCTATGAGATTCTACAAAGGTCCAGAACATTCTAGGAGGTTAGTGAAAAATGATTCCACATATGGAATACCTGAAACATTTTATTTTAAACATTCTATTTTTGTCCTTTTGTTACTAACTACAAAAACAGCCCCCCAAACTGAGTGCCCCTCAAGACCATCACCCCAGCTGGTCACCTGTGTTGCCTGTCCCTCAATCCGGCCCTGCCACCAACACAAGGAAGTGAAGTGTGGATGTCTAAACCAATTCAATTATTGTGGTGGCTGTACATCAAAGTGACTTAGCTTGACTTAATTTTGTAGTGTAGACTTGCCCTGAGACTCAGAGTATGTCTACATTGCAATAAAACACTTGTGGGGGCCAGGCCAGCTGACTCAGGCTCGTGGGGCTCAGACTGGGGGGCTATAAAACTGCAGTGTAGATGTTCAGGCTCTGGCTTGAGCCCAGGCTCTGAGAGGGGAGAAGGTCCCCTGAACATCTACACTGCAATTTTATAGCCCTGCAGTGCAAGTCTGCTGACCCGGGCCTGCCATGGATGTTTTATTGCAGTGAAGACATACCCACAGAGAGATGGAGGGGTTCATTTTCAAAGGTTCAGATGGTACTCATATGCCTAACTCTCATTTGGTTTTCAGTAGGAGTTAGGAGCATACACATCATTTGTGCCTTTGAAAATCTTCCCTGAGTGACTTGCCCATGAGTCACACATGAAATCTGTGGCAAACCCAGGAACTGAACCCCTGAAACAAAGTAGAAACAGGAGGATATTGTCTGAAAATAAAATGCCTGAAAATTCCTTCCTATCACACAAAATATTTCCTGCCAAGTATCATGTGAATCAAGTGAAAATGGCCCACACATTTTATTAATCAAAACTTAGGAAAGCCTGTTTACATAACTTCTATTGTACTTTAGGCAAACGCATGATGGAATGATACACATGCACTTCCCCTGCCCCTCTCAGAAAGGTTCATGTTGCTTAATTAAGGATACAGTGAAATTCAACTGAACTCTTCCATAAAAGTATCATAGGTAAAATTACATATAGAAATCTTAAAACAGGATCCTTCCATGATACTTTATTTACTGGGTCTGTGGCTTTCCCTATGTTTATATACAGCCTAGCACATTTTGCATGCTACCGCTATACAAATTGTAAGTAATGATGTTGGCTTTTCTTATTTCTTTCCCTTACTACACGTCTCTTTCTTTTTTAGCATCAGTCAAACATCAGGCTACAAAAAAATGGCATTTCAGAGTCATGTGCTGTATTACTGACCGTTATCTTTCTGTAATATGCACAGGTAAGAAGTATTTTGATATTATAGTCATTTTGTGATTTTATTTTCCAGCTGGACTCTGTACACAATGTGGAAAATTCACCCAGAGGCTTGTCTCCAACTCATGACTTTCTATCAAAGGGCTTGTTCCAAATATAAATATGCTCATACTGGGGTCCTTCAGAATTTCATAATAGAAATATCTGATTCAAGGCGTAGCTGGTTCCCAATAAATCACTTATCTCAAGCACTAATAAATACTGGGAGGTGAGTGTCCATTGGAGAAATACCTACATATTTGGGACCTTGACTTTGTAGCAGTCTTCCCCTTCACCCCCTCCCTGGCACGCAAACCAGCACAATTGGATTTCTTATACTCTACCCACAGCACAGTGGCTCAAATTGTCCCTTTTGTGATTAAAGGGATATTACATAGATTGAAAATTACCAGATCACAATATCTTCTTTAATTAAAACTTCATTAGACTTAAAATAATCAGCACAAACCACCTATTAATTAACAGAAATAATGGGGCATACTATTCTGTCCCCTAACAATGTAATGTAGTCCTTGTAAGAATGCTGATAGATTACAAAATGTATTTTAAGTGTGACTGCTGATGTATTGTATTAAAAACTCATTACACAGTTACTTGAATCTGTAACTCTGTTAGAATAAATATTTGTTACGCAACATGGCCACTTAGAAGGGCTAGAGCTCAAATACTCTTGCTCCAAAAGCATAGGACACTTCCATTTGACCTAAAGGATAACGTTTATACGCGGTTAATAGTTTTGCGGTATGGGGCTCTTTAGAAAGCCAACAGATAACTATTTTAGGGCTTGAACCAAAACCTACTGAAGTTAATGCAATTGATTTCAATGGGCTTTGGATCAGGCTCTTAGTCCCTCATCTTCAAATCAAAGTTAGGTTCCCAAAATCCATAGTTAGGCATCTAAATATGTGATCTTTCAGAAGTACTGAGCAACCCCAAATTCTAGAGAAGATAATAGGAAGAACTGTGCATTCAGAAATCAGTCTCAGAACCAGGCTGCTTTTATTTAAGTACCTAAATAGGGGTTTGAAAATGTAGGCCTCCCCATGTGAAAAGGTTGGCCCTTGTTATGATAAAAGACAACAACCAGAGGCTTTACATTGTGGACCAGGGAGGTGGGAGTCCATCTATATACATGATGAGATTGCTCAGGATAATGCTGCCTTCATGGCTTGGCACTCACTACAGCAAGATATATAACAAATGTCAAGAGGTTCGGAGAATGAGAACAACAAAAAAGTCAAGGAAATTGACTTATGATGAGTTATTAAAGGAAGAAAATATGTATAATGATGAATAAAGGCCAGCTTCTAATCTGTTACACCAGTGTCAATTTGGGATAACTGTACTAAAGACAATGGAGTTATTCCCAATTTATATGGATGTAACTGAGATCAGGATCTGGTATTTAGTGGGTCTTAATAATGGTCTACCACTGTGAAGGGGGTAAATACCAAGGAGAGAGGGGGACTATTTAGGGCATAACAGAAGAAGATGCAAATAAGGGAAAGGGGATAAAATTAAGAAAAGGAAAATCTAGGTTGAATATGGGGGAAATTTTCCCAGCAGGGAACTATATTGGATTGTGAAGAGAAGGCTGGCCAAAGCGTTACAAAATGTGCATTAGGGAACAACCCTGCACTGGCAGGGAGATAGACTAGATGACCTAATAGAGCTTTCTTTGACTCAAAAGTAATCAAAAGTTTGGATCCATATAATCCCCTAACATTGAGATGTTTATCCAGAGCTTATCAAAACGTATCCCAAACCCTACAGTCTGGAGGTCAGCCTGGAAATCTCACAGAATTAGTGTTTCCAGTGCTTCCTCGTATCAGACAGCTTGAAACACTGCAGAAACAGCCTCTCCGTGGTATTTCAGTACTCACCCTTCCAGTCCCACTGAAAGTAAGAAGTGCAGAGGTGAGTGAAATTGTAAAACAAAATCCAGCTAAACTAATTCTCCCTGTGTTGCTAGTAATAACCTGACAGGTAGGCTGTTAACAGATTTCCTACTCACATAGCAGGAGCTCTGAGTAAGCAAAGAATATGATAGTTCAACACACAAACCAAATGCCTCCTGCTGGCCACAGACTCGAAAGTTCTCTTTAGCTGTAATTCAGAGGGCAGCTTCTGAAACCTGAATAACTGAACACAGACACGTTGGAACACCAAAAAGCCTTTGTTAGAGGATACTTCCGAAGAGGAAAGATGGTCCTGTAGTTAAGACATTGGACAGAGCTCCAGGTTCCATTACCAGCTCTTCCTCACAGACTTCCTGTGTGACCTTAATCAAGTCACTTAAGGCTTGATATTCTAGAAGTGCTGAACACCTCACAAATCCTGCTGAGGTCAATCAAAACTGTAGACGTGCAGCACAGCTGAAACACCGACTGCTAATCTATCTGTGCTTCAGTTCCTCGTGTCTGTAAAATGGGGATACGAGTTCCCCTGGGTGTTAGGATGAATTCATGTTTGTGGGGAGATGAGGGGGACATGTCGACGCCTGTGTTAATAAAGTGCTGTGTACACCGATTGTGCTATAAATTGATAACAGGTAAACATCTGGTTCCATACTTAAACAAATCTGCTTCAAACCACTGCAGTAAAAGTTGAATCTTCCTCAAACCAAGTTGTCCAAATAGTGATTCCCTAATTAATAGCAAGAGGAAGTGATTCAGGGGAAGAGCTCGCCTGGAAACAGAGAAGGAAAGTCCATTTCACTAGAGTTCCAGAGCTGACAGCACTGTTTCCTGCCAGCTATCCACTGGAATCTGGACTACTACATTGGGATGAGCCTGATAAGCTGCATGGACCTGAGAACAGTGTTTAAAATGCCTTTTCCCCCTTCTGCTTACACTATATGTTGTTGGACTGCAACCCACACAGTAGTCACTATTTCCCCAGCCAGGATTGTTGAGCCCACCATTCACCACCCTAAGCATGATAGAGTGTGTACAGCACTCACCAAAACCCTGATAGATGACAGTCACCAGTGGCTTCCCAGGACACTAAATAGGAAGAAGTAGTGACATGACTCAGTAACACCAAGAGCCACATTGTGAGAGTTGAAAACTGTGTGGGGCATGCAATGAAAGCAGCGAAGCAGGAGAGGCAGCGCTATCTATGGACAAGGACAGTTAGATTACAGATTTAACACACACACACAAAACTACGCAGCAACAGTGAGATGGCTGGAAACCTTGGAAAACCACCAACTGAACAGAACGTCAGTGTTTGGAGAGTCCTGTTCGGGAGCTGCCCACAGATAGCGTGCAGTAAACTGCTGCCAGGCATGTTGCTTATTGATTTTTTCTGAAGAGCCCATTTGAACTGAATGTGCATTCTGAATCCCCAATGAGAGTCCCAGCTGGAGGAGGCAATTCTGGCGGCACTATACGTATTACACTTTAGGACTCCAGGGACCGGGATAGGTTTTTACAAGCAGCTAAAATGAAGAAAGAGATCATATGGGAAGGTGCTAGACTCCTATTATTTCCGGACATAAGTCCTATAACCCAGAGCAAAAGGGAAGAATTAACTGTGGTTTTAAAAACAAAAAAGTTGTGATATAAAATGTATCTGCATGAGTCTCTCTAGCCTGCCAAACGGCACATTGTGCACAGTGAGAAAACTGACATCTTTCAGAAAGTAGAAGCAGCTTACAACAAGTCACTGTCAAAAGCAAAGAAGACAAGAGAGAAACTGTAAGAAGTTAGTCAGAGACTAAGGCCTGTGATTTACCTCCCACCCCAGGGCTTGGAGTGCTGAAACTGTCCCTATAAATTATAAATGTATATAAATTAATAAATGAACACAGTCACTTCTGGGGACCAACGTAGAGTTCTGTGGTTTGTAAGCATTTTTTCTTTCCCTTTATCTTGTATGATACAGTCTTTATCACCCCCTCCCTCCCAATACACTGGGATGAATTTGAACTCAATGCCAGAAGTTTTAGGGTTAAAACAGTCCCTTCTCCACCCCATCACAAAAGTGCTGGCTAAGGGTATGTCTACACTGCAATTAGCTGACTTGGGCTCACGGAGCTCTTTAATTGCAGTGTAGACTTCAGGCTCAGGCTGCTGCCAGAGCTCTGGGACCCTCCCATCTCACAGGATCCTAAACCCCAAGTTCCAGCCCAAGCCTGAATGTCTACACTGCAATAAAACGCCCCCCTTAGATTGAGACCCACAAGCCTGAGTCAGCTGGCGCAGGCCAGCCGCAGGTTTTTAACTGCAGTGTAGACATACCCAAAGATAGAAGCACTTCTTTTGCACTGCAATTATGGTACATATAGAGATGCATTTTGGTACATTCATCTATCTGAATAATAAGTTTAATATGTAATGAAACAACAGAAGTACTGTCCAAGGGTCAGATTCTGCCCAGGCTTTATACAAGTATATAGCTGGAGGGAGGGTTCAAGCAGTTGCTGCTTTACACAGCTGACATTATAGTCAGGCACAATTTAAGTCCCTATGCTCAGAAAACTGTGAGGTCTGCTTCCTCTTTTCTTCCCTGGGGGCACACGGGCTCAGATCCTCAAAGGCAGGTAGGCATCAATGGGAGTTAGATACTTCAAAGATATTTAAGATTGTGACCATCATTCCCTAAAGGGGACAGAGGCACATTGCTTCATCCCTCTCATACAACTACTGTATACTCTGGACAGGGCCATCCCTATGGAGGTGCAGGGCCCGGGACAAATCAGCCTCTGCCGGCTTGGGGGCCCCGCCCTGCATCAGTGGCTGGGCAGAGTCCCGGGTGTGCGGGGTGGCAGCCAAGACCTCATATATGGGGCGGCAGCAGAGTCCTGACTGTGGGGCCAGCAGCCAGAAGCCGGGGGGTGCTGCAGTACCCCCTGCACTCTTAGTTTCCACGGCTATGTCTTCTGGGACTGACCGCACCGGCCAATCGCACCAACCATCAGGATCCCGCAAAGCACAGGGCCTGGAGCGGTCGCCCCGATTTGCCCTACCCAAGGGACAGCTCTGACTCTGGATGTAACTCGTCACTTAGGAACAGAGAACCCCAAACTCTGAGGGGAGGTGGGTCGATGAGTGGGAATCCCAAGTGCTATCTTCAAAGAAAGAAGCAGAATTCAAGGTAGATAAATTTCCCCTGCTTTACAGCTAGCAGGCCACGTGAGAAGGGGTGGGGGCTGTACCTCTGCACAGGCAGGAGTCTGCACTGGGGCAGTGCAGCTCCATGACACCCTTCACTAGGGACTGTGCCTCGCTGCACAGGCCAGCCCGTAGTGTTTTTTCAAGCATTCATGACAAGCATGGAATTCACGTATGGCAGGTGCTTCAACTGTTGCCCTCTGGCTCTTAGTTTTACCTTTTTAAAGGAGAAATCGAAGAGATGTAAACCAAAAAAACTAAAAAGTGGGGGAAACATGCAATTTGACACAACAAGTACCCGCTCGTACACTCTGTCATCAGTGTGGGAGGCTTTCGGACACTTGGTAGTTCTGGGCTGCTGAAACATTCACTCCAATTTCAAATCATATAATTGTAAAAAACAAAAAACAAGTGTCTGAGGAACCTGTTTCTCATTTTGGGATGTCCACTGTGTCATACGACACCAGGCGAAGGAGGATGGTGCAAAAGCTTCTGGGTTCAGTTCACGCTGTTTCAGTGAACTAGAAACAGCTGCTTTTATTTTAGCCAGGTTCAGTTCCCCCACTCCAACCCCTCCTGCTCTTGAGAGTTGTGGGGAGTTTTGCCACCTCCAACAGCCCCTCCCTCTAAAAAGACCCTGGGAACCTCCCCTCTCCTTTTCCTCATCCCTGGAACCTGCCTCTCCTCGCAGAGAGGCCTGTTAAAGGAGTTACAGCTTTACACTTTGCTATTAATAGTTTTTCATAATTTGATACACCAGTGTCTCCTAGTCATATTATGAAAGGCCAGCCTTGCATCCTTAATTTACAGCCATACTAGGAGCAAAACAACGTCCAACCGCCACATGCCTACATTTTCTATATTAAATAATCAAGTGAGCCACTTGTTAACATCTGGTGAAATATGCACCTATTTAACTGCACTGAGCTTAATCACCTAAATTTCTGTGGCAAATAGGATGTGCTATTCACTAGATTACAGTGCAGTTATGAGTGACTGTGGAGACTCCCTAGCATGAACAGATGCTTGCTTAAAAAATAAACAAACAAATAAATAAATAAATAAATACACCACTGTGTTAAATAAAGTTGTACTGCCACCTTCGGTTACCATCTGTTTTTACTTGTATTCATCTGTTTCCTCAGACCATATTGTCAAGTACATACAAGTCCAGCTGGCAGCTCTTAAAGCCAAACATGGTGGGGCCCCCTATGAGTTCTGGTGCCCCTTTCTCATGCTCCCAGATACTTGGATGATATTTAAGTGAGGGGGAAGAGAGAGATCATTCCTACTATCCTGCAATCTTTTAATCTTTCTCACTCTTTCTACTCAGTTTGGAGGGATATTAAAAATAGAAGAGGGTTAGATTTGGCAATAAATTAATGTCCAGATGAAGGGAAAGCAATTACAAATTGGAAACAGATTTATTCACACTCTGTGCATTAATGAAAACTTTTACAAAACTAAACTGGATGTACTGTGTGGAAAAAAATAATGGCCCAGCAGGTCTACTTTTTTATTAACAACTCATCAGTAAGCAGGTTGTAATTCATAACAAAGAATTTACCCTAAGGAACACCATGGGACTGTGAGCTTTTTAGTTTCCTAAGAAAATACATATGTTGTTCCACTTGGTTTCCTTTCAATAAAACCCACCAGTTAGCACTTCATTTTCAAGCTGTTCTGACAAATCAGGTGAGTTAGCTTTGTAGAAAACACAGAAGCCAACTTTTCAGCTGAAAATTTTAGGGAATTTTTTTTAATAACTTAAATAAATTTCCCACCTGGCAAGGAAGTCATGATAAAAGGAGTTTGTTTGGAATGGCATGAAAGAATTTTTCTTTTAATTCACTTCATTAATTTTTCCTAAGGAAATATTTAAGGATACATCTCTTACTGTTAAGGTATGTGGTTGAGACAAAAGGAATTTTTATATATGTTTTATAGTGTCTTGAAATCTGATTAAAGATACGGGGGGAAACCTGCCCAGTAGTACACTGCAGAGAGAAAGGCCTCAAGGAGGAGACTTTCAGAACTCAGCTCTCCTAAGGCCAGTGTGAGATGCTAGATCTCCTGCAAAATAAAGTACTTGCATTTTTTACCTAGTAGCTCCTGGTGACCTAGTTACAGAAGAGAAATTCTGAAGGAAAATAATCAAGGCAAGGATAGAAAAATAGAGCAAAAAGACATGGCAATTCAAAGAAAGGATGTGGAATTGAGGGAGAAAAAATGAGAGTGATTTCAATAAATCACTCCAAGATGAAGTATCATAGTGCAACCCGCTGTTCACTGTGTGTTATGCATCCCTCTTCCCGTCTTCAAGTCACAAAGGCTATGAATCTGTTCCAGCTGTTAGCTACGGGACTGGATCCTTTAGTTCAGATTGCAGAGGTCCCTGGCTTTAGTTCGGTAGGGCCCTCAGATCAACCTTCAGTCAGGAGCAAGATAGTAAACAGCACAGTCCTTGAGTACCACACCCAGGCTCTCCCAGAAGCATTCCAAACTATTCTATGGCTGATCAAAGCTTTTATTATGGAACAAGAAAACAGATGTCCAACAAGGGCTTGATCCAATGGGAGTCTTTCCATTGACTCCAAGTGTACTTTGGATCAGTCCCTAATACTTGTATTTCCAGACGTGAGATTTGAGGACAGGGCATTGTGTGGAGGAGACTGCTTTCTTTGCTATCCAAGTATTAACACTAGGGTAGTTATTTATCTACCCCTGCTTAATTATGGCAATTATCACTGCAAAAGTAAAGAATGCAAAGGAAAGTCTGATAAGTACAGATTGCATTATAATATAGCTAAATATTCAAATGCATGTTAGATACAGGTGTTCACTAAAAACTAATCCTCAGAATAGAAGGAACAAGACCAGCAAGCAAGCCTCAAACTTTGAAACAGACCGGGGAATTAGCTACTTCAAAATGGCGTGTGGTTTTGGCCCTGCCCTCATCACACAGTAAATCCTGGGAAAGAGAGCATGAAAGAAGGATAGTTCTTGGGCAGGAGAACCACACACAGACTCTGAAGAACCCTATAATACCAAATACCAACAAAAAACCAAACCAAACACCACTCACTTCTGGAAAAACTTTTGCTGTTCATAAGATAGATGATTATATCGAGCATTCGTGTGGAAGTAGTAGGTGGAGTTGGGAGTCCCCAGTCACATTGCCATCTTTGCTTTCTTTCTGAGCAGCAGGAATCTTTCCCAGAGGAGTGAGACATGGAGGATTTCAGCTCCTGCTTGAAGAAAAGTCCCCATTTGTATCTGTAAAAGACATAAAAGTAGAGGCAGCATGTCATGAACTGTTAAAGTTACTGCTAAGCCTGATGTCCTGCCCAGGCTCTAATCAAAGGGGCCAAGACCAGCTGAATTAAGCAGTAAAAGTCTCTGAGGCACATGTAGGGGCTGAGGTTAACATGAGTAAAACTGCCTGCCCACCTTTAACAGGATTCCAGCCTCTTCTGGGGAGTGATCTTAGGAGCCAAGATAATATTGCAGCATGTAAAAGGCATCATGTGGCACCTCTGACTCCAGGCCCACTTTACAAGACCAAAAGGAAGAAGTCTAGCTCTGGCCCTGGGAGTAGCTGAACACTTGGAGGGTGGGAAACATATTGAAACGAACTTCTTATCTTGTGTGCAAAGGGCAGTAGGCATCTCCTACATGTGAAGGAGTAGGGTGTTGTGTATTTGGTTGTCATGGTTTTTGTTCCTATGGCAACTGAGTTAGATTATTAGGGGATAGCCCAGCCAGCTTCGGCCGGTTGGGTGAGCTCTGTGTCTGTAAATAAAATGGTAGTTTTGTTAGCTGTCTGCTGTCTGGCCTCAAGTGATTTCTTCCTAAACCGGCTGCCCCCCAAGGATATAACAAGTGGCGACGAGGATGGGATTCCGGTGCTGCTCCAGTAACAGAAGGAAGTAGAAGTCAAGGTAAAGAACAAACAAACAAAAAAGCTGCTTTTTAAAAAAGGGCTCTAGGGGTGATCCCGGCAATTACAGACCGGTAAGTCTAACGTTGGTACCGGGCAAATTAGTTGAAACAATAGTAAAGAATAAAATTGTCAGACACATAGAAAAACAAACTCTTGAGCAATAGTCAACATGGTTTCTGTAAAGGGAAATCGTGTCTTACTAATCTATTAGAATTCTTTGAAGGGGTCAACAAACATGTGGACAAGGGGGATCCGGTGGACATAGTGTACTTAGATTTCCAGAAAGCCTTTGACAAGGTCCCTCACCAAAGGCTCTTACGTAAATTAAGCTGTCATGTGATAAAAGGGAAGGTCCTTTCATGGACTGAGAACTGGCTAAAGGACAGGGAACAAAGGGTAGGAATTAATGGTAAATTTTCAGAATGGAGAGGGGTAACTAGTGGTGTTCCCCAAGGGTCAGTCTTCGGACCAATCCTATTCAATTTATTCATAAATGATCTGGAGAAAGGAGTAAACAGTGAAGTGGCAAAGTTTGCAGATGATACTAAACTGCTCAAGATAGTTAAGACCAAAGCAGATTGTGAAGAACTTCAAAAAGATCTCACAAAACTAAGTGATTGGGCAACAAAATGGCAAATGAAATTTAATGTGGATAAATGTAAAGTAATGCACATTGGAAAAAATAACCCCAACTATACATACAACATGATGGGGGCTAATTTAGCTACAACGAGTCAGGAAAAAGATCTTGGCGTCATCGTGGATAGTTCTCTGAAGATGTCCACGCAGTGTGCAGAAGCGGTCAAAAAAGCAAACAGGATGTTAGGAATCATTAAAAAGGGGATAGAGAATAAGACTGAGAATATATTATTGCCCTTATATAAATCCATGGTACGCCCACATCTCGAATACTGTGTACAGATGTGGTCTCCTCACCTCAAAAAAGATATTCTAGCACTAGAAAAGGTTCAGAAAAGGGCAACTAAAATGATTAGGGGTTTAGAGAGGGTCCCATACGAGGAAAGATTAAAGAGGCTAGGACTCTTCAGCTTGGAAAAGAGAAGACTAAGGGGGGACATGATAGAGGTATATAAAATCATGAGTGATGTTGAGAAAGTGGATAAGGAAAAGTTATTTACTTATTCCCATAATACAAGAACTAGGGGTCACCAAATGAAATTAATAGGCAGCAGGTTTAAAACAAATAAAAGGAAGTTCTTCTTCACACAGCGCACAGTCAACTTGTGGAACTCCTTACCTGAGGAGGTTGTGAAGGCTAGGACTATAACAATGTTTAAAAGGGGACTGGATAAATTCATGGTGGCTAAGTCCATAAATGGCTATTAGCCAGGATGGGTAAGAATGGTGTCCCTAGCCTCTGTTCGTCAGAGGATGGAGATGGATGGCAGGAGAGAGATCACTTGATCATTGCATGTTAGGTTCACTCCCTCTGGGGAACCTGGCATTGGCCACTGTCGGTAGGGTGACCAGACGTCCCGATTTTATCGGGACTGTCCCGATATTTGCTTGTTTGTCCCGCGTCCCGACCAATGTTAGGTCAGGACACTGGACAAACAAGCAAAGGCTCAGGAGCCCAGAAGGGTTCGCGCCCTCCCCCGCCCTGACTCTGCCCCCTCTTTCCCCCATTGGCTCCCTCCCCAAATCCCCGACTCTTGCCAAGCATGCCATGCCCAGGAGACGCAGGGGAGTGCGGGGCCGGGGTGAGTGTGAGTCTGGCCTGGCCCCGAGCAGGCAGGACTCGGTACCTGAAGGGAGAGTAGGGGGGCGGCCCGCGGGGCCAGGCGGCGGCTGTTCTCCCCACCTGGGCAGCAGGACTCGGGAGCAGCCGCTGCTGCAGCTCCCACTGCCGCGGGGGGAGGAAGCGGCCAAGCACGTGGCGCTCAGCGGCTGCGGCTTTGGCGCCCGGGCCAGAACCCCCCGAGCCCGGGCCTGCTGCAGGGACCCAGCAGCGCGCACGCTGCGCCCAGCCCCTGGCCAGTCGTGTCTGGGCTGGCTGCCCGGCTGGTGCAATCCCGCAGCGGAGGCATCGGCAGCCCAGCCCCATTCGTTCTCCTGCGGGACCCAAGCGGGATGGGGGGGCTGGGGCCTGCTGCCCCCACTCCGGGGCCGCCCGCGGGATTGCACCAGCTGGGCAGCCAGCCCAGACGCGACTGGCCAGGGGCTGGGTGCGCGCTGGGTCCCCGCAGCAGGCCCGGGCTCGGGGGGTTAATGGGTGCTAGAGCCACAGCCGCCAAGCTTGGCCAGCGGCCGCTTCCTCCCCCCGCGGCAGTGGCAGCTGCAGCAGCGGCTGCTCCCAACTCCCGCTGCCCAGGTGGGGAGAACAACCGCCGCCTGGCCCTGCAGGCCGCCCCCTACTCTCCCTCCAGGTACCGCGCCCGAGTCCTGTCTGCTTGGGGCCAGGCCAGACTCACACTCACCCCAGCCCCGCGCTCCCCTGAGTCTCCCAGGCCTCCCTCCAGCGCTTGCGGAGGGAGGAGGAATCGGGGGTGAGGGATTTTTTTTTTTTTTGCTCTGCCGCCATTTTTTTCCCCTCTGTCCCTGTCCCCCCCCCCCCCCCATGTCCCGATATTTGACCTGGGTGATCTGGTCACCCTAACTGTCGTTAGACAGATAGTGGGCTAGATGGACCTTTGGTCTGACCCGGTACGGTCTTTCTTATGTTCTTATGTTCTTATGCTTGTTTGCACTGACTGTGAAAGTGAAACTAAAAATCATGGCTACTCTGACCAGGCCACTGGAACCTTTTGATGAGAATATAGAGCAGTGGCATGTGTATACTGAGTGTTTTGAGCTTTTTGTTATTGCAAATGACATTACAGAAGCAAAGAAGGTGCCAATATTCTTAAGTGTTGTAGGGGCTAAAACCTACTCCCTGCTACGCAGCTTACCACACCCTGTTAAGCCAGCGACTAAATCTTACAGTGACATTATGGCAATCCCGGGGTCCCATTTTTCCCCCAAACCACTGGTAATTGCTGAAAGATATAGGTTCCACAACAGAGACCAAAAGGAAGATGAAACAGTTGTACAATTTGTAGCAATTTTGAAAAAGCTAGCAGAACACTGTGAATTTAAGGAGATGTTAAATGATGCCCTGTGTGACAGGTTAGTGTGTGGCCTCTACAGTGAAGCTATACAGAAGCGCCTACTGACAGAAGCTCAGCTTACCTTACAGAAGGCTGTTGATATTGCTGTCTCCATGGAACTGGCTACAAGGGAGGCGCAATACATCAGTGCATCCCCTAGGGTGCAAAAAGTGTCACAAGAACCGACCCACAAAACTGCAGAGTCAAGAATGTTACCGCTGTGGTAAGCCGGGTCACCAGACATCAGAATGCTGGTGTAAGGACCTGGTGTGTCGACACTGTGGCAAAAGGGGACACATTGAGTGTGCCTGTAAACAAAAGAAAAAGAGGCCGGTGGTCTGGCTGACAAAAAGAGGAACCCTGCATACCCTAGAGCAGACCCAGGATGGTCAAGGTGACACTTCATCGCAAGAGGAAGTGCCACTGCATGTTTTGTCTTTGGCAATGGGCTCAGATGAATACTGGGTAACCCCATTGTTGGATGGCAAACCTATACACATGGAACTGGACACCGGTGCAGCCGTCTCACTTGTCTCCGAGACTGTGTATAAAGAAAAGCTACAGCATCTTCCACTTAAGGCAACAAAAACTGTTCTGAAGACATATATGGGAGAAGCTGTGCCCATGTTGGGCACTATTGATGTTAAGGTGGAGCTCAATTGACAGGCTGCTAAATTGCCACTGTTTGTGGTGAGAGGTAACTACCCAGCCTTAATGGGTAGGTCTTGGCTTGGGAAGATTCAACTGAACTGGGCAGAAGTGCACCAGATGACTAAAGAAGAAACCAGTCTAACCCCTATACTAAGGAAACATGCTGCTGACATTAAACATTAAACCTGACAGTCCACCAAAATATCTGAAAGCCCGAACGGTGCCATATGCCATCAGACTGAAAGTCAAAGCGGACCTGGAGCGCCTGGTCACCAATGGAGTCCTAATACCAGTTACCCATAGCTCATGGGCCACTCCTATCGTTCCAATAGTGAAGAAAGATGGCTCTCTCCGAATTTGCGTTGAATTTAAAGTCACTGTCAACCCAGTGTTGTGTGCAGAGCAATACCCACTTCCCCGCATCGATGACCTCTTCGCAGGACTGGTTGGGGGACAAAAGTTCAGTAAGATTGATCTGAGTCAAGCATATTTACAGATGCACGTCGATGAAAAGTCCCAAGAGCTGTTGACTATTGTGACTCATAAGGGGCTTTATCGATACTGTCGCCTACCCTTCGGAATAACGTCTGCTCCCGCCCTGTTCCAGAGGGCTATGGACCAGATCTTGTGTGGCTTGTCAGGAGTTCAGTGCTATCTGGATGATATCCTGGTCACTGGAAGAAATGAAGAGGATCACTTAAAGAATTTAGAGGCTACCCTACAAAGACTGGAAGAGTATGGCCTACGAGTTCGCAAAGATAAGTGCGAATTCTTCAAGCCCTCTGTTGAATATTTGGGACACATCATTGATTCTGCAGGTCTTCATAAGGCCCCTGCAAAAGTTAAAGCTATTGTGGAGGCTCCCCCACCTCGAAATGTAAGCTAGCTGCGCTCGTTTCTAGGACTACTGAACTATTATGGAAAGTTCATCTCACAGTTAGCCACACTGCTAAAACCACTTCATGAGCTCCTTGGGCAGAACAAGGCCTGGAAGTGGACTGAAGCCTGTGATGTTACATTTAACAAAGCTAAGGATGCATTGCTAAATTCTGAAGTTCTAACACACTTTGATCCATCCTTACCCCTACAATTGGCCTGCGATGCCTCCCCTTATGGAGTGGGAGCAGTCATGTCACACATTATGCCTTCGGGAGAAGAGAGACCTATTGCTTTTGCTTCACGCACTCTAAGCAAAGCAGAAACTAACTACGCCCAAATCGAATGTGAAGCATTAGGAATTGTTTTTGGAATTTGGAAGTTTCATCAGTACCTGTTTGGGCGAAAGTTTACTCTTCTCACAGACCATCGACCTCTGACGTCAAATTTTGGACCCTACACAGGCATTCCCCCATTAGCTGCTAGTCGTATGCAACGTTGGGCATTGTTACTTTCAGCACACACATATGAAATCAAATATCGGAAATCCACTCTGCATGGCAATGCAGATGGCCTCTCAAGGTTGCCTTTGCCAGTCAAACATCAAGATAGTTCCCAAAAGGAAATCTTCAACTTTGAACAGGTAGAGAATACACCCAGCACTGCTACTCAGATAAAGAAGGCAACTCGCGTTGACCCAGTATTGTCCCAAGTTATGGACCTGGTGATGCATGGAAAATCTCGACAAACCTCTCTGGTCTCACCCGACCTTGTTACCTACATGTCCAGGAGGACAGAGTTATCGATCCAATCTGGTTGTTTGTTGTGGGGGAGACGTGTCATTATTCCACCACCACTGAGATCACAGATGTTAGAACAGCTACATTCCGGTCACTGTGGAATAGTGCGCATGAAGGAAATTGCACAAAGCTATTTTTGGTGGCCTGGATTGGACAGTGCTATTGAAGAGAAGGCAAAAGCTTGTATGTCATGTCAGGGTGTGAGGAATGCACCCCAGTGGGCACCCCTACACCCATGGGACTGGCCTGAAAACCCGTGGCAACGTATTCACATTGACTTCGCTGGCCCCCTTGAAGGACGCGTGTTCTTGGTGGCAGTAGATGCCCATTCTAAATGGCCAGAAGTCTCTAGAATGCAGTCCTCTACTGCAGAGAGTACTATCCAAAAACTACGAGGACTCTTTAGTCATTTTGGTTTGCCAGAACAACTTGTGAGCGACAACGGACTGCAGTTCGTCTCTCAGGAGTTTCAAAATTTTATGAAGGCAAATGGGATACACCACATCACGTCAGCACCATATCATCCATCCACCAACGGATTAGCTGAAAGATTTGTGCAGACAATGAAACACGCTTTGAAATCAGCAAGGGGACAACACTCCATTCAAAAGCGTCTGGATACCTTCTTACTTTCCTACAGAAACACACCTCATGCTACGACCAAGACCTCTCCGGCCTTTCTAATGATGGGACGACAGCTGCACACTTGCTTTGATCTGCTGAAACCTTCTGAACCCCGACAAATTGTGCAACATCAGCAGCAAAATCAAGTTATCAGACGGGCATCCAGAGCAAAAGAGTGAACCTTTAGCCCGGGACAGCCAGTTTTGGCTCGGAATTATACTTCCAGAGCTAAATGGGTCCCTGCCACAATCATCACTCAAACAGGACCTGTTTCCTACACAGTCCGGACTGCAGAGAATCTTACCTGGCGGCAACATGTAGCTCAGCTGTTGCCAGGTCATGCCAGTCCTCAGGACACATCTGCAGTTGAGTGGTCTGACTTCACCACTTCTGGTGAGATACCGAATCACAAATCACCTGTTTCTGACTGTTCTCCTCCATTACTGCCGGCGGCTGAGATACCCCTTTGCGCAGCACGAGCTGATACCACCTCCTCACCTGTTCATGCTGCAGACCCAGAGCCCATGGTACTTTTGGGTGCAACAACACCAGAAGTTCACCATAATCCACCTAGAGACAGAAGGCCTCCTCGTCGGCTGGATCTTTAGCTAGGGCGAACCCACGGTTATGGGGCAAAATAATCCCCAGGGTTTAGCCGGGAATGGAGGCAGTCTACCCTCCTTCTCTAGTCTAGTGTGTGTTTTATTTAGGGGATGTTCTTATTGAGGGGGAGGAATATGTTGTGTATTTGGTTGTCATGGTTTTTGTTCCTATGGCAACTGAGTTAGATTATTAGGGGATAGCTCAGCCGGTTTCGGCCGGTTTGTGAGCTCTGTGTCTGTAAATAAAATGGTAGTTTTGTTAGCTGTCTGCTGTCTGGCCTCAAGTGATTTCTTCCTAAACCGGCTGCCCCCAAGGATATAACATAGGGCAGTGTGGAGTAGTGTTGGGGTGGGAGGAACAGGTCTATAGTGGAAGTACAAAGTCTTACAGGTGTTATCCCTTGCTACAAACAACCACAGAGGAATGTGGAGCTGCCCCATTCTCCCTACAGGTTGTGGGGTGCATTATACCTCTCAGCAAATCCCTTCAGAGTTCCTCATTCAAAGCCCATATACTTAGGCTTTGTGCAGGGGCGGCTCTAGACATTTCACCGCCCCAAGCACGGTGGCATGCTGCGGGGGCGCTCTGCCGGTCGCTGGTCCCGTGGCTCCGGTGGACCTCCCGCAGGTGTGCCGCCGAAGGCTGGCTGCCTGCCTGCCGCCCTCCCAGTGACCGGCAGAGCGCCCCCCCGTGGCATGCCGCCCCAAGCACGCGCTTGGCATGCTGGGGCCTGGAGCCGCCCCTGGCTTTGTGATAGGTATGCGTGTGTATTCCATCCAACATGCACTGTTGTCTCTTATCCAAAAAAAACAAGTGCAGCAGTTGCTGGACTTGAATATGTCTTGTACATTGATCTCCAAAGTATTCCAGCAGAGAAACACCATTAAGACAAGTGTCTAGTGCTTAGAAACTTCTATAGTGACACTGAAATGGAAACACTACAGTCCACTCCCTCTCCCATTATAGTAGGACTGGGCCACACAGTATACACTGCAATTAGAGATAATTTAAGAGCTTAAGGATGTAGTTCATACCTTGGAAAGCATGCACAGCTGTAGTATTTAATCATTGCAAGATTAAAATATTTACTGTGTTCATCCACTTTTAGCCAATATCCAATCTGTAATCTATCCAGGAGGAAAATAAAAAATCATATATCTGCTACTCTAATTATTTTGCTATGTGCCAAAGAATACTTATGGGAAGGGTTAGCCTTCCCAGCAGAAATGTAGAAAACTACCCTGGAAAACATTAATTCATATTAGTAAAAGAAAGACCTGTGAAGACAACAGCTGTTTGATCCTTAGATAAACTGTGGACAGTTTTCACTATTAAGTCTTTGTGAGTGATGTACTGTAGATTTAGGAAACAAAATATGGCCAGGAGAAAAGAACAGGATAGGGAAAAAAGTCTGGGGAGTTGACTGAAAAATATTTATTCACATACTTACCTTTTCATAGAAAAACATAAATGTGGCTCATAGGACTTTTTTATATATTCTGTATGTGTTCCCGTAGGGCCAGGAGACATTTTCTAACCAGTTTTAAAGGCATTTCATCTTGATGTAGTCTTGAAATCAGTCAAAATGGGTCAGCTTGCCTTAAATTGGGTCTCCACTATGGCTCCAACCAGTTTTGGGTCTGGTTTAGCTGAACTGATTTTAGAAGATTTCTCAAACATAGACAGGCCCTCTGAGTTCTGGCGTACAGTCAGCTGTTTAGATACACTTCACTGTGCTATTGTTCTTTACCTCCTCTGAGCCCTTTGCAGTTATATAGGAAATGATTAACTAGGCAGCATTAGCATTTCCTTTTGCTTGATCGGAATGTTTCACGTTGGGTAATGTTTTGACAGCGTCCTAGTCACTTCCAATATTAAATAAAGCATACCCTCTATGTTACACTCCATCAAGCTAGCGCTGGACATTTGGGCAAGTGGGCTAAACGTGAGGATAAGTTATTTATCTAATAGCTAATCTCATTAATGAATTACCCAGCAAAAGGAATAAGGGTATATACTTTAGTGCATAATGTCAAATACAAGAGGATATCTACTGTTTCATCCAATAATGCCAAATGGTTTTGTACTGAAATGTGCCCTATCAGAATCATGGGCAATTTAGACTTGAATAACAAACATTCCAACTTCTCTTTTTGAAGCATTTACACTTGTTGATTTTTCACTTCTTAGATCCTGAGGAATCCTCATGTGAGCAATCCTGGACCACCGGGGGACAGGGAAGTTAAATGATTTGCTCAAGTCACAATTCAGATTGACAAATAACCCAGTCCCTTGCATTGATGAAGTCACTCTTCTTCCTTCCAGTGTAGCAGCATGCTGTTAGTTAGTGATACAAACTCAAATGATAAGCACCAAATTGCAAGGGCATATTATGGAGGACCTGCTTAGAAAGGGACTCTGGCAGTGGGAGAGTGAAGGAGAAGCTGTCTGAAGGAAGGAAGCCAATTAATAGCTTCTGGAACAGAGGAATCCACAGGGGAAGGGCCTGGGCCGTGGAGAAGGCCCAACTAGACAGCCAGGGGCCTGATCCAACCCCTCTTTTTCCCCCTTTCTCCCTGACAAGGTGGAATCAATGGACACTGAGAAAGGAGCTGGGAAGTCCCTACTGACTGTGTGCATCATTGAGCCTGTCTGAGCAGCTCTCTGCTGGGACAGAGCAGGGTGCCCTGGCCATGCCCCAAACTGAGGAGAGCACAGGGAAGATAGGAAGTGGCCCAGGAGAGGTTGGTGTGGTGTATCAGCTAGAGGGGACTGGGACATGCCTCACCCCTTCCCCCTGGGCTGGGAATGGTGGAGAGGGAAGGCCCAGGTCTCCCTACTCCGCCCTCCACCTTTTGTCCAAAAGGAAGAACCTGGGAATCACAGGGCTCTAACTCAGCCACCAGGCCTCAGATTGCCTAGCAAGGCCACCCCAGATCTTTGGGGGACTGTTGAATTGTGACCTGCTGTGACGATGCGGTTCTGGCGGGACCCAACTGAGAGTGCCAATTCAGGACCAATTGCTCAAACAGGGCAGTCACAGCCCTAGGCTGGAGGTTTTCCACCTCTAAGGCAAACCAAACCAGCCAGACAAAAAGGACTTCGGTTTCACCCCACTGGCTAACCACAAGCCACACAAGCAATTTCCTTAGACACTCCAGTCTCCCAGTATCACCACCAGTGCACTCGTCCTGGGGATGAATGGTTATGAAAACCAACACCCCAATAAAAGAAAAAGGTTCTCTCGATCCCAAAGGACCAAGCCCCAGACCCAGGTCAATATACACATCAGATCTTACCCACAAATCACGCTGTTGCCAATCCTTTAGAATCTAAAATCTAAAGGTTTATTCATAAAGGGAAAAAGGTAGAGATGAGAGGTAGAATTGGTTAAATGGAATCAATTACATACAGTAATGGCAAAGTTCTTAGTTCAGGCTTGTAGCAGTGATGGAGCAAACTGCAGGTTCAAATCAAGTCTCTGGAATACATCCCCCGCTGGGATGGGTCATCAGTCCTTTGTGCAGAGCCTCAGTTTGTAGCAAAGTCCCTCCAGAGGTAAGAAGCAGGACTGAAGACAAGATGGAGATGATGCATCAGCCTTATATAGGCTTTTCCAGGTGTAAGAACCTCTTTGTCCTTACTGTGGAAAATTACAGCAAAATGGAGTCTGGAGTCACATGGGCCAGTCCCTGCATACTTCGCTGAATCACAAGGCGTGTCTGCCTTCTCTCCATGGGTCAATTGTGTAGCTGATGGTCCTTAATGGGCCATCAAGCAGGCTAAGCAGAGCTAACACCAACTTGTCTGGGATATCACCCAGAAGCACATCACCAACTTGAAATACAGACAGTATAGAGCCAATATACATAACTTCAACTAAAAATGATACATGCACACAGATAGCATAATCATAACCAGCAACCCATAACCTGGTCTTAGACACCTTAGATGACCCCCTTTACCTAAGATTTGGTGCCACTACAGGACCTTGGTTGCAAACCATGTTCTATATGGTCCCAATTTATATCAATAACGTCACACCTGCCCATTAGGCCTGCTGGCCCCTACGTGACGCCTGCTACAGTGTGAATTAATTTGTTGTTGAGGAGAGAAGTCAGGAAATATGTACCCTACGCAGCACATTGCCCTCCGAAAAAGACAGAAGAGACCTGGCTAATTTTCATATACCTTACTGCTGTTTCAAGCACAAGAGCCAGCCAGCCTGCTGGGATATGAAATGGTATTCACAATGAGGGCATGATCTCACACTCTAACTGGGCCTAGAACCTTTCAGGATGGCCAGTTCTCTCCAGGCGCACACTGTCTCTCACCAGCCACCATAACCACTGACCTTGTACTTGGGCTCCCTTTTGTGTTTATTTTCCCTGAGGAAAGCGCCATTTCCTACCAGCAATTGTCCCCAGCTAAAAGTATTCACTTCCAGTTGTTTTTCAAAAAAAAATCAGATTTTTACTGGAAAAAATAGAAAGAGTGAAGAAACCATGAAATCAAAGGTTAAAAACACC
The DNA here is from genome assembly GCF_016161935.1 of Mauremys reevesii. NCBI lineage: Eukaryota > Metazoa > Chordata > Testudines > Geoemydidae > Mauremys > Mauremys reevesii. Next base: position 144,617,652 of record NC_052625.1, on the reverse strand, counting down.
CTGTGCACTTGTTTAAGTGAACATAAAAAAAAAAAGAAGAAAAATACTTTCCTTCGGCAACCCATCTGACAGGAGAGGGGACATCACCACCTCAGATCCTTTTCAGATGCCACCTCCTCTCCACAGTCTGTCTGGACTTCTCAGGCATTGTTCTCTTACCATTATCTGGGGATTGTTTCTACAGCCAACAGCATCTTTTTATCAGAAGAGCTGTTGCACTCCTAACTTTGTCTGACTTCTACTGCTGCTGCTGCTGCTATCCCACGATATTGCTCAAAGTAATATCACTTTTTTCCACTTCATCAGCTCAGTTGTATTCCTATGTTCAGCCCCCTGGATATCACAGTAATTGGATGCCATATAAATATTTAGATAAGATCAAAATTAAAGTTTCTGCCTGACTTAAAGCTCTTCTGTTAGGAGCAAATATTCCAAAAATAGTCCAGCTAATATTTATCCCTTAATGGTTTCATCAGAATCACCCTTCCTAGAGAGTCCAGCAGGAGCTCAGTCTCATCATGACGGTCGAGGCTCAGGTGAGTTTCAGAAAGCCTTTGGGAGGCCTGTTGATAGGAGTTTGTCAGTGCTAGACAGCTCACTGCAGTTCTCATTTACAAGCTTCTAAACTAGCTTTTAACAAAGAAAATGTGTTAAAGTACCTATAAAACTACTCTAATAAGCCCTCCATAGCAAAATCCTAATTGAAGCTCATAAAGAGAGCTCTAAACGGTATTTAAAGTGGAAAAAACCATTGGTCCTCCATGCAAACAAGTAGATGAGGGCTGGTACTTTTTATTTGACCAACCTGAAAGCTTCAGAACATAAGAATTTGGATGTGGGGAGAGAGATGTGTGTGGTTAGAAAACTGGTTATTGGACTAAGATGCAGGTTGAAAAAAACTTGACGTACTCATGACCAGCCCTGCTAGAGAGAACATAACAGATATTTGCACACAACACATTTATTTCTCTATTTAAACACACACACATATACATGTGGCTAAACCCACAAGTGTATGAATGATAGAGCATGTTTACATTTTCATTTACTGATGCCCTTTCATCCACAGCAAGCCACCATTCTCCTGTTCTGGGTTCCCAGGCCAGGCACCCCACCTCTAGCGCTGATACCATCTAAAGATGGGTAAGACAATTCATCCAAAACTTGAACCAATCCTGAGTCACTTTAAGGATGAATGAGTTTGAGTAACTCTCTGATTCCCAACTGACATCTGTGGGAGTCTATTTTGGAGACTCCATAGACCTTGCTTTCCCAAGGCCCTGAGGGAGGGGAGGATTATATGTGTGGCTGGTGGGAAAATTACATTCTAGGGTGCTGTATCCTGGGAAAGTGTTAGTGTAACAGGGCCAACCACCTCCTGAGAACCCTTTTCATAGCCAGAGATGGTGTTGTGTCATCCTGTCTCAGTTTCCCCTCACAGGTAATCCAATAACTTCATAAAATCATAGAATTGTAGTTCTGGAAGGGACCTTGAGAGGTCATCTAGTCCCGTTCCCTACACTCATGGCAGGATTAAGTATTCTCTAGACCATCCCTGACAGGTGTTTGTTTAACCTGCTCTTAAAAATCTCCAGTGATGGAGATTCTACAACCTCCCTAGGCAATTTGTTCCAGTGCTTAACTACCCTGACAGTGAGGAAGCTTTTCCTAATGTTTCCTAAACTGCCCTTGCTGCAATTCAAGCCCATTGCTTCTTGCCCTACCTTACAAGTTAAAGAGAACAACTTTTCTCCCTCCTCCTTGTAACAACCTTTTATGTACTTGAAAACTGTTATGTTCCCTCTCAGTCTTCTCTTGGCTGAATAAACTTCATAGGTCATGTTTTCTAGCCCTTTAATCATTTTTGTTGCTCTTCTCTGGACTTTCTCCAATTTTGTCCACATCTTTCCTGAAATATGGTGCCCAGAACTGAACACAATACTCCAGCTGAGGCTGTATCAGTGCAGAGTAGAGCAGAAGAATTATTTCTTGGGTCTTGCTTACAACACTCCTGATAATACAGCTCAGAAGGACATTTGCTTTTTTTGCAATAGTGTTACACTGTTGACTCATATTTAGCTTGTGATCCATTATGACCCCCAGATCCCTTTCCACAGTACTCCTTCCTAGGCAGTCCTTTTCCATTCTGTATGTGTGCGACTGATTATTCTTTCCTAAGTGGACTACTTTGCATTTATCCTTATTGACTTTCATCATTTCTCCAGTTTGTCCATATCATTCTGAATTTTAATCTTATCCTCCAAAGCACTTGCATCCCCTCCCAGCTTGATATCGCCATGCAAGCTCTCTTCTCAATATAGTCCATAGCAGAAGTCTCAACATAAAAGCCATTTATCATCCTCAGTGCAAGTAGTCAAACCTGTGGTGGAGGAGTGCACAACTAGAATCTGGAGGTGGACTGTAACCCTCTGCTGCCTTTGATGGTGGAGCAGTTAGATGGCTGAACCATCTAGGTATCAGTTTGTGATACATCCAAAAGAATTGCATTAAATTAACTTGACATCCCACCCCTTAATGCCCCACATACTGCACCTATAGCCACATCCAGACTCTGTCACTCCTCGTCTAACCCTGTGGCCCTGGGCAGCCACCCGAGCCCTTCCAGCTGGACTGCAACCCCACTCTTCCCCATTTGAATCCCCAGCCTCTCTGCTGGGAGCATCCTTGCCCTGACTGCCCCTAGGCCTCTCACAATACCTCTGAGTCCAGCTCTCCAGCCCTGGAGATGCCAGGGGGTAAGCTCCTCTACTGCTCCAGTTTGCAGCCCCTCCAGTCCTTGGCTCTAGCTCTCCAGCTTAGAGCCAGCAGTAAACTGCCTCTGCTGCTCCCTTGGCCTTCAGTCTCCATTCCTGGCTCTCTGGCTTGAGGACAGCAGCCTGCAAACCCCATTTACCACTCTCCTGCCTTCAGCCTTCCCAGGACCCAAGCACAGTCTCTGCCAGCTCTCATCACTTACTCAATCTCCTTCTCCCAGGCAGCCCTGACTCATTGGAGCGCCTCTCCATGAGACCCAGGTTTTCTCTTTTAAGCCCGATTAATTGGCCGAATTGGAGTGTGCTGATAAGGCACAGGTGCACTGGCCCTACTTCCTCTTAAAGGGCCAGTGTCACCCTGTAACAGATAGAGTACACACGCGTTGGCTTAGGGCAGATAGCCAGAAGATGAGACTGGCTTGAAACAAACCCTCTCACGCCATTGCGGTTTCTACCCACTCCGAAAAATGAGAACAAAATCAGAGTAAAATGTACCTTCCTTTCAATTCTATGCAAGTCAGAACTACTAACTTTACGGAATAGTTCTCCCACATGAAAGATGTTGGGTAGTTGGTTTGGCACCCCACACAGCATGGCGCACTTTCCAGTAGGAGGCTATAAAACAACAGCAGCAGCACCCATCATCCTGTTCACCTAAACACAGCATCGAGGGGTAGCTTTTAAAGGCCCTTATATAATGAACACATGTAGAACTAAAGCAAGTGAGAACACCCTTCCTACATTTATACCTAGAGTCACAGCATTTCTTCCAGTGAACTATCACCATGGAAAGGCAACTGGAGGGTCAATTAGGGACAGGGAGAGGGAGATGTGGGTAGGGGGTGCTGTAGAGAGGTAAGAGAAGGAGCTGGGAGTTGAAGAGCCTGGGATGAAAGTTTGGGATCAGGGGAAGGAGAAGGCTCTGGCTTGGCTGAGAAAAAAGATGCAATTTGGAAGAGAGGGGAAAGAGGTAAAGAGAAGGCTAAGAAATTCAGAAACACTTTAGAAAGGACCCAAAACCTTGTGGCGATTATCTGAACTCTGAGGTTCATCCACCCAATAGTGCCATCCCTCCAATTTCCATTCTTCCCCATCCCTGCATCTGGTTGTGCTACATTAAAAATGATTGTGCTACTGACCAAACATGGTTTGGCCTTGAGTAATTCACTGGTTTCCACACAAATGAAAGGCAACTTTTATAGAGGAAAAGCTGTCATTTCACTGTGCTAAGTTGATTTTGCTGTAAAAAGGTGATTTCACCTCCTGCACTTGTGTGACAATTGAGGATATGTTCCACTCTAGAATAACACGGTGTCACATGAAAAGCAATGTCTTCAACAGCATTTGCAAAATCTCACCCTAGGCCAAATTTGTCACTTCTCATAAAATCATAAAGACCAGACCTTTGTGTGAGTGCACAGAAGCATTTAAATAGTATGATGATGGGCACCAAGAAAAGAAAGTGCGGGGGTAGAGAAATGGATGCAAGCAGGCTCTCCCGCCTGTGCATCCTATCTGTGCAGAGGCTGTCACCCAGGGGCGGCTCCAGGCCCCAGCACGCCAAGCGCATGCTTGGGGCAGCATGCCGCGGGCGGCACGCCTGCGGGAGGTCCACCGGAGCCGCGGGACCAGCGGACCCTCCGCTGGTACGCATGCAGGAGGTCCACCGGAGCCGCGGGACCGGCGAGCGGCAGAGCACCCCCCGCAGCATGACTCTGTGCTTGGGGTGGTGAAATGTGTAGAGCTGCCCCTGCTGTCACCATTATAGTTCCTGTGTTCACATGAGTACATTGACTCCTAGTAGTAAACACCACCCCAAGGGGTGTGGTAGGGTGAGGAGCCCTCCCCCGATTCCCCCAAACTCCACATTAATTGGGCGAGCCAGCACACCATGAAGGCCAGTGCAGGCCACTGTGCTGAACATGCTGAAGCATTAGTCACTAAAGTTAAATACATGTTAACAAGACAAACAAAAGCCAAAGAAACAGTCTTATAAACTTTCCTTCCTCTGTCAGTCACTTAATATTCTGTCTCTTGTGACTGTCAGACTTTCATAGCTCTCCAGTCACCACAAAGTCTTCCAGGCTTGACAAGACTTGAATATCTGATGTAAAATACAAGCTAACAGAAAACATTTTTGGACAAAAACTTTTCAGGCCTTCTGTATTGAATATAAAAAATAGGCACAAAACCAGTTTCCTTTTTTCAGTTACTTCTAATAGTTAAAAGATTGAAAAGGTTAATACCGTACAAATAAGGACAATCAGGAAAATGTTCAGTATCCCTGACAAACCAGCTTTCAGTTAAGAAGCTAACTCAGAGAGTATATAAAAGTAATAGCATTTGGTTATACTAGTCAATTCATGAATCACAGTTTGTCTAATGTGAAATGCAAACACTGGGTATTTATTACACAGATAACAAAATCCAATGTACAGCTTGTCCTCAAAGAACCCACAAAATCAAAATAAAATCAGCTGTTAAAATGAGAATTCTAGTCTCTAGGCTCTATGTTTATTCAAATATAATTTAATTTATATTTTCAGACTCCCACATACCTTAACTGGCCTCAGTCTGTTTATAGTCAGCTGTGTCCCATTAGCATGCAATAATAATCGGCCCAACATTCTACCATTAGCAAGAAAATAATAAGATAGTTATATGTATAAATAACTCACACATACTCCAACATGCTTTAGGTGCTTTGCAAAAAAAAAAAATACAATTAAAAATAAAATATCCAAAAGGTGGATTATTTGAAAATCTGAACAACAGAGGCTATAAACCATTCTAAGCAATATGACTATAAATTACATGAGAGTTTCACAGATCAAAATGTCTGTGTTCACCAAGTAATCTCTGCAGTGACTCCTCTACACTGAGTAAAAGATACTTAGTACGATGTCAAAGGGCCAAGGGCCCGATCTAATGTCCAATGACATCAATAAGCGTTTCAGTTTCATTTGACATTGGGGCCTGGTGCAAAGCCCAGTGAAGTCAGTAGAAAGCTTTGGATCAGGTCCAACATCAGGTTCCAAGATCACAGCTTATCTAAGGGTATGTCTTCACTACCCGCCAGATCGGCGGGCAGCGGTCGATCAAGCGGGGATCGATTTATTGTGTCTAGTCTAGAAGTGATAAATCGACCCCTGAGCGCTCTCCCATCGATTCCTGTACTCCACCACCGCTAGAAGCACAGGCGGAGTTAACGAGGGAGCAGCAGCAGTTGACTCGCCATGGTGAAAACACCACAGTAAGTCAATGTAAGTACGTCAACTTCAGCTACATTATTCACGTAGCTGAAGTTGCATAACTTAGATTGATCCCCCCCATAGTGTAGACCAGGGCTAAGCAAGTTCAAACTGTGGTGCTGCAACCATTTCGAACAACCCTGAATTAGGCCAAATTTACAACTCTTCTGAACTCTGATTCTAACAGAAATGTCAAAGGCAAACACTATCCTTATTCGGGTTAGTTTTTAATTTAAGTGAAATTTCTGTCTGAATGTAAAGTAAATGTACTGATTTTTTGTCTTCTCTGTACTGTACAAAAATATTTTGCCTGAAAGAGATCAGTGCTTTTGTTAAAACAGAAATGTTCAGATGGGCACAGTATAAGGGCTTGTCTACATAGGGAAACTGATGAGCAAACTATTCCAAAATGGCTATTCCGCTATATCTATTCTGGAATAACTCCCCATGTGGACACTATTACAAAATAAAAGTGACTTTATTCCTTCTGGAATAGCTAAATTATTCAGGAATAGCTATAACAGAATATGCCAGACTAGCTACGCTAGTCAATTTCCCTCATGTGGCACCTAGACAGATAAAATCAACATGGAATACACCTCCTGTTTTTTCAAATGGTAGCTAAGGCAGATTCAAGAAGTGTTTGCAATAACGAGTGCATGATTTTTGCACTCACGCACAGTTCAATCTGCCTCATAACACTGGGGGGGAGGGCGTAGAACTATGGAATAATTTCCTGTACTTCCGCACAATCACATGTACTCAAAAAAACATTTTAACTTGTAATCTTATCCCCATGAAACCAAATCAATGTCCTTCTAGAGGATGGCATCAATACAATATCGAAGGCTCAAGATGCTGGGCACAAGCCAAGGAACATAAATTAAGAAACATTTTACAATCCAAGCATGATGGAAATTGTATGAGGACTCTAACCCTTTTAGGGTGATCTGAAAAGCACATGGTTTTAGATTATTTGACGGAGTAAGTATTTTGCCTGAGTAGCTACTTTAGAAGATTGAAATTTGATTATAAAGAATAAAATTCTATAATATTTTAAAATGCGCTAATATTCAAGGACAAATCAAATTGTCCATGGGGTGAAAGCCTTCCCCTATTAACACCAAATGGCAGTTTCCCCTTGACTTCAATAGGGTCAGGATTTCACCCATTGCCTTGAGAAAAATACTCAAATTGAACCAATGCAGTTAGCAGTTCAAGATCTAGCTTTGGAAGGAGAAATCTGAGTAACGTCTTATCAAGCAGAAATAGTTCACATGCATTGGTTTGGAGCAGAGGCAATATAGAACAATGTAGGTTATTTCACTGGCATTTATGTCTCAGTCCCAGCTCTGTAGTAAATTTTTTCTCCTTAAATTAGTTGTAGCAAAAATGTCTCCTGTTAGGTATTTGTTCAACTTGACAGGGCTGGGAAATGTTTTTTTCTGTACATATGTATCTCTTCATTCAGTTCTCTCCCTCTTTTCCTCATTCACCTTTGGCAGCTCAGTAAATCCCATTATACAATAATCTGCAATATAATATACCTTGGATTGAACCTCGCAACAGACCTGAAACACCAAAAAAAAGTCACATTAGAAACAATATATTTGGATAATTTTACTTTAAATCACAATGCAGTATTTTAATGTATCAAATGTTATAATTCTGATGTTTAGTTTGCAATATATATGATGTATAAGTTGTCTAAGTATCATGTGTGATATACATTTCCATATTTTTCTCAGGGAAAGTCTCTGACAAATTCCACTTTACCATTAGATTAGCAAAAGACAGACTGAAACTAAAAAAGAGATGTGGGGGATTGAAGAGGTGCAAGGAGAGGGATTAATTTAAACATCAATTCAGCAATGTAGTTAAGCACATGCTAAACTTTAAGCACATGCTTAATTTCCATGGTGCCAGTTAAGCAGGTGCTGAAGTGCTTTTGCTGAATAGTAGTCTTCAAGTCTTGTTAGGCCTTTCTTAGACAGTCTTAGACCTGAACAGTGCTTTCCACATATTTGATATGGTATTGGCATGTTTGCCATCCTTACATTTATCTGTAAATTATATTTAGGTGCTCATATAAAATAAAAACATGTTTTATATCAGAACCATAGAAGTCTCCAGTATTTATTTCAAGGCAATTCGTAGTCATAGATGCCTGTGGTTTTATGTGTATTTATGAACCATTTAGTACAGCAAAGAGTGAGCAAAGAGATGGAGATTGGGGAGCAGAAGCTGTATATTTCCACTATTATTTTTTTTTACTTTTTATTTTGAAAACTATTCAACAGCAAAGAATGAAATAAGGGGAATACAAAGGAATTGCATCAGTTTAACAGACAAGGCTTCTACTTCTTTTAATTAAGCAAAGACATTAGTGCAGATCTTTCTGTGCAAAAGCTGAACTAACCATACGTAATAAGAAACTTTCTTGAATATAATGAGCTGTACTAGAAATCCTGGCTCAGACTGGTTAAGGCCCCTTAGTCAATTGAGCATTGTAATCAAAACATCCTATATGCTCTGATGACTTATGGTAGACTAGATCCATTTTTCTACTGGATTCTTTTTATTTTTCCTTTCCTGTCACGTGAGTGGCCACTAGGAATGTCTTGTGGGACACAACACAACCCCACCCCCGCAAGGATTATAGAAATGTCATAAAAATCACACCCCTAACTAACCTAGCTGATGTTACTATGCCGGCACAAGCTCCTAGTAGGGCTAGCCTACGCAGCAGCATTACTGGGAACCTGATTTTGCCAACCCCATGGGAGGTAACCATTCCATGAATTCTGTATGTGGAGAAGTTGTTGATAAGCCCTGTTGCAAAATCAATGCTTTTCCCACAGGCACTGGAGTAACCACTTCCTTTTTTCTAGTTTCCAGCTGCCTGTTTAGCTCAGAATAGAGAGTAGCGATTAAGAACAGCTTAGTAGGAGAAAGCACCTGGAGAAAAGTCTGCTCGCAGCTTCTGCATTCCCAGAAACAACTTCACTAAGTGAAAGAGACATAGCATAGACTGTTCCTTTGACAAGGAAAAAAGGCAAAATTCCAGTTAGAATGAGGCCTGCCAGGAAGCCTCTCACAGCCTTACATGAGAGCTCAGACATGGGGGTGGGTCTGTGGTTAGAAAGTTCTTTATTTGTTGATGTTGTGTCAATTCATTAATTGCGGAATGACAATACTTTGGGTGAATGTCTGGCCTTAATTGAAGGCAACAAGAGTTTTGCCATTGATTTCTGTGGGCAAAGATTTCACTCTTTATGCTTGCATAGCAGTTTCTAGGTACAGATCGCAAAGCACTTTTCAAAGGTGGGCAAATATCATAATTGCCATTGTATGTTTGTGGAGTCTTATACATGTACTTCAGTAATAGATATGTTTTCATAAATTGGAAAAACATAACAGAAACCCTAAAGTGAGTAACCTAGGGTAGGTTTACACTGCAATAAATGGGGAGTGTCCCAGCGCTCGGGCTCCAGCCTGAACCCAAATGTCTACACTGCAACTGTATAGACCCACAGCCTGAGCCCCACAGGCCTGAGTCAGCTGACATGGGCCAATCGCATGTATTTTATTGCAGTGTAGACATACCCCTAGTGGTTACAGATGGCATTATCTATATCACCAACAGAAAACTGCAGCACAGTTCAGTACAGCATCTCATAGGCAAGGGCGTGAAAGCATTGATTCATCCAGGCATTGATTTTTCTTCTTGTCAGATTCATTTATTTCCACAAATCTGTGCCCCAAAACCAAATCCAGCTTTGCCCTAACATTTCCCTCTAGCCCTGGAAAAAAATATTTCAGTATCCCAAGAGTAGAAATAGATTCTTTTAGCAGCAACAAAATGCACTTGCCAGGTTCTCTAACTATTGTGACCTCCTGAACCAAATCCTCAAAATAGATCCTGGCATCTAATAGAAGCCTAGCTGCCAAAGCTCTGCCAGGTTCAAGATCCACAAGAAATACATCAATATCCACACAGTTTCCCAGTCTGATCAGGGCATTTAAACCTCTCTGTGTGCCATAAAGAATCTTATGGTGGAGGTTCCCTAGATTCATAGGTCCTTGCTTAATAAACCATCCCTTAATGATGCCAATCCTATCAATTGGTCTCTAAACCTTCCCTTATGGGTAACAACATTGAGAACAAATTGTAACAAGGTAATTTTAGTGCCACCTGAAATCCTCAGTGTGAGACCCTGTGGGACTGGAACCATGAGGGGTTGGGGCTACTGATGCTTCTGCAGCATCTCTGGAAGGTTAGGCTAGGATTCCACTGGAGGATTCTGTGAAGCTAGGCTCTGCAGGAAGTACCGCCCAGCAGGGCCTGAGTGGTAGCCTCTTACAGTCCACTGACTGGCTGATGCTGATATAAGCAGAGTCTGAATGAGCTCTCCCCAGACATTAAGTCATGACCCGGGGGGTGGGGATTTCAGGAGCACACTGTATTTGCATAAACACACTTACTCTACCTAGGTGCGCAGAATGATGGAGCTGTTTTGCTAATGTGATCAATTTTGCTGGTGTTGGGTTACAAATCACTTTAGTATTGAGTACAGGGGTAATGAAATGTTGTTATCCTTGTATGAGTAAAGGGCAGAAGACCTGTATTTAGCCTGCCCTGATTGAGGGGGTCACCTATTTGAACCTCACTCACTAAACAGGGAGTAGGGATGCCAAAATCCAGGGAAGGAAGGAAGACAGACACCATTTGATGCTTCCCCTCTACTGTTTAAAGATAGAGCGGATTAGACTCAATTGAGAGTCCTCATTTTGCTCAGTGATTACTGGAGCTGATATCACCAGATGCTGAGCCTTGGACCTGGTGTGGGACAGTGTTGCAGTGAAACGGACTGCCCAACCTGTACTAGCAGTGAGGCTCCTCATTACCTGCTGAAATCACTGAGAGCTAGGTTAAACCTCAGGCTAGAACCTCAGAATGTGATTTCATAGCAGAGCCACAGTAGTAGCAGAGGGTGGTGGCAGAGTGAATGGTGGCAGCTGTAAGCCAATTGCAGAGGCAGCCACAGAAGCTGAGGCATTGCTTGATACTTCTCTGCCCCCATCTATGGGGTGGGAGGTGAATACACCTCTGAGCTCTTGGTCTTCGCTGACCAAGGACAGCAACTGTGAGTGGATTGTTAAAGGAACATTTGTTCATTGGACTTTCACACTCCAAGGTGAGAAACTGAGGCAAAGAACAATGCCCAATGTACTCTAGGGTGTGTGTTTGTTCATCGTCATTGTAGTGGGAAGACAGCCTGAGACATAAGCCCTTGTATTAGTGGTCTGATACTAGGCATGAGGCCTGAGCTAAAGTAGTGGTAAAAACTTTGCCAATATGAAGCAAAGTCATGTTGTGAGCAAGAGGCAGGCCCTGCTCACAGAATTTGGCAAGCACATATTCCAGAATGGTGGTACCAAAACACATCGATACCAGCACATTCCCCAAAGATAACAGGAACACACTGCCCCATCCTAAAGATAAGGTCAGGATGACAGCGTGATGAATAGAAATGTTTTGTCAAACTAACATGTACGAGGCAATGGGTGGCGCCCTAATACATCAGAGGGTGGCACCTGATACGTCAGGGGCAATACATAATTTATTTGTATCTGTGTATAAAGATGTATCTCAGAGGGAGTGTCTTTGGCCAGCCTAAGGAGCAGTGGAAAGTCCGGTTACTGGCTGAGCTGTGTCCATTGTCAGAAGCATACATGTCTTAGTATCCTTGTAGAGTCTCCCAGGTCCTATTACCATGCTTTGTCGACAATAAACCTGGCTGGGTGCCTTCACTACAAACCGAGTCTGTAGATTTATTGGGCAGTTTAATTTTAGATCTGCTATCTCCGCTATCTGTGCAGAGCTGGGACTGCACACTAAATGAACACATGCAGCCAACATCTGACCACAGTCATATGCTTTCAAATCATGGTTGTAGCATTTTCCCATATTAATGCTGGGTTCCTTTTCCCTTTTATTAAAAATTGTCTCTGTTATACACAGACAGTGTGTGCGAGTGGGGAAGTATTGCCTCTTAAAGGCACCCAGGGGAGATGCTTAATATTCCCAGATTACTGGGTGAGGGCTTAAGCCGGTTTTGTTTTGTATTGTTAAGAGGAACCCCTAGATATTGAACTTGACCCCTGCTGCTGGCAACTCCACCTGGCAGAAGGGTTATATGAGTATTTAAACTAGGAAGCCACTATGGGGAGCAGTCTGAGCAACAATACAGACTGCCTGACTGTGCTCCAGACCTTGCTTGTTGCAGACCCTAGACTTTGACTTCTGACCCTGGTTTGTCCTGGACCTTTCTATTTGCCTGCCTCCTGCAACTTGGTACCTGACCCAGACTTCCTGACATTTTGACTCAACTCACCGGATCCCATTACTCATCTCCTGACTATAACTTAGCAGATGACTAGTGCATGCAGGCTGCCCACAGCCTAGCCCAGACATTCAGATTCTCTTCATCCCTTTCAGTTTTGCCTCCAGGCTGGGTCTGGCATACACTGTAGTCACATTAGTTGGAGATCCTGTTTTTGTTTAGCCCTGGCAGCAGCCTTTGAAATTGTTAAACCCAAAAGTTTCTGCTGAGCTGCTTGCAGACCATGGTTGGATTAAATAGGATCTCTTTTGAATGGCTCTGCTCTTTTCTTCTAGAGAGACCACAGAGAGTTGGTCATCTGCCCAATGTACTTGTGTGCAAGGTTGAGTGGGGATCTTTTCCAGTACCACTTCATGCTCATGTAACTCCTCTGCCCCTTTGAGTTGGCAGCAACAAGGGCTGGGTTCAGTATCCAGGGGTTCCATTTCAATAACACAACACAAAACCGGCTCAAGCCCCCACCCAATGACCTGGGACAATTACATACCACCCCCCCGGGCGCCTCTAGGAGGCAATACTTCCCCTCTCACAAGCATGGAGTCTGAGTGTAGCAAAATCCTTTTAATAAAGGAGGGAAACAATGCAGCATCATGTTGGGGAAACACCACAAACAGGATTCATAACACAAACCATGAGCAAAAGACCCACCTCCAAGTAAATTTTGGCAGGGTCCTTTTCCCCTCAGGGTCTTAAGTCCAATTCCCCAAAGTCCAACAACCCAAAGGTCTCTGTCCCTGGTCAGTGCTGCCCCAGAGTTCAAAAGTTTATCTGAAGAGTTTCCCCCCCCCAGCCTGGGTGGAAATGGGGGTGGCACACAGGGTGTTAAGGGGCACCTCACGTGGTCCGAGGCCGACTGCCCTCCTCTCCGTGGAGTTCTGCTGCAGCCTTCACCATGAACAGCCCCGATCCACCAGCCACTCCACCCCTCCAGCCATCCCATGAGCCGCTCCAACTGTCCCACAAACTGCTGCACTCTGCCAGCTACTCCACTCCACCAGCGATCCCATGAACCGCTCCAGCTGTCCCTGCAAACTGCTCAGCTCCACTCCACTCACTGTTCCGTGGGCCGCACCAACCATCCTGCAAACTGGTCCGCTCTGCCAGCCACTTAGCGATATATCATCAGGCTCTCCCACTAGTTAACACAGCACTCAGTGATCTCAGCTCAGTAATTTTAGCTCTTTTAGTGATTTCAGCTTACAGTAGGGGAGCCCCAGTGCTGGTGCACCATTGGCCCAAAGTGAATTCAGCTCAGTAGCCTCTTGCTAGACTCCTAATGGAATCAAAATTAGCTCTGCTATTCAACAGTGGAGAGAGGAGGAGGTGCAATTGGTGTTCCAGGCCTTCAAAGGGGACCCATACCATCAGGTACACATACCTGTCCCCAACCTCTTTCAATTCACTGGGTTTTTTAATATCTCCCAGGCTTATCATTTGCTTTGGGAGCAATTTAAAGTGTTAATTGTGATGTATAAAACCCTGGACAGTTTTGTTGCTGGCTATCTCAGAGACTGACTCTATCTCCATATACTACCATGGCAGCTGAGTCAGCTAGGGAACTCAAACTACAGTAACAGGTCTTAGAATTAGATGTTTGGTAACTAGGGTAGGACACTTGAAGATCCTTTGGATTTGATCTTTCCATCATCTATCAGACCTCGCCTTTGGCTTTCAACAGATGGAATAAGTCTTCTCAGGCTTACTCCTCAGGGTGTGATTATGAGTATGGCATAGAGTTTAAAGGAGGATGAGAGTCTTTTACTATTAACACTGGGGAGTTTTTTCATTCAACAAGTTCTGTCAGTTTCATTTAAACATTTGTCAGTGCTCAGAGGTTACAGCGATGTTAATCTTCTACAATAAAGAAAAATAAGAAATAACTGTAAGCACAGAGAAGAGTGCAGGTTTTAGAGTCTACGGCCTGTGCCATAAAGCCGAATTATTACTACCTAAAAGTAGTAAAAATAAATAAATAAATAAACCCTAGACTTAGTTCCAAACTTCCATGATTCACAGGAACATTGGCCTCAGTGGATATTTCAGCTTCACCAGCCAGAGTAATAAAAATACCACATGCTGATAACGTTTCTACAGCTCTTTGTGAGAGAAATGTTTCCATTCAAAAAAGATACATTTCTCCAGGTCACCTAGCATGTGTAGAGTGACGTACAGTACAGAACTTACTATATGTAGCACAATAAACAGAGCAAACATGGAAGAGACTGGCTACCCTTAGTAACCACATTTGATCAATCTGGTAATGCTGTCAATCAATCTGAGTGCAGAACTAGGTCACATGCCGTTTTGGTTTGCTGGCTTTCAGCATGCATGCTGGGAATGTGTGCAGGGCTTATTGCCTTGAATTTGTCAATAGCCACATCAACACATTTGCTTGCATAATTAAACTATGGAATCTCAGAAATCTAATAGGATGCTACTGCAAGATTTCTTGGGTTTTGTCAGGGCCCATAACAGGGAGGTCTGACTTAGTGGTCAGAGCCATGGGGCAGAGTCGGCATCACAATCAGAAGCCACACTAAAGGTCAAAGACAAAGTTGGACATCATGCCAAGAGTCAATACCTGGGTCAGAGTCAGTAGCCATGCCAAGGATTCAGCCATAACTGGAGTCAGAAGTGATGCCAAAGGTCAAGCTAGAGTTAGTTACTGGAATTAGGGAGAGGAAGCAATAACCAGGAACCAGGAGAAGTAACAGGAACAAAGAGCAAAAACCAGGCAAGGAGACAGGAACTTGATTTCAGGGGCTGTGATCAGCAGCAGGTCTAGCAACTAATTGAACAGACAAGGGGTGGGACAGGAACAGGAAGCTTTATTGGGTAGTGTCCAATCAGCAGTCTGCTGCTAGTCACCTGATCCAGGTGAGCCTGTGGGCATAGCCTCTAGTGCTGGGGTGTTAGCTACAATACCCTCATCCATTCTTGTGGTTTGGTGGCACAGAGGGTAAGACTCTTGCTCAGCAACCTCACAGACCTGGGTTTGAGACCCTTAGTACCTGCCATCACAGTGTGATCCCACAGGGCCAGGCTTCTCGGAATGCTTCCTGTGGAAGGCCTGTACTCTTTCAGTGGCATGCACATGTTGAGCTGGCTCCCCAGGTGTTCCTTGCACCCACAACCCTCCTGATTGATCAGATAATACAGGGTCCCTCTACATACTTGGGAGTCCAGATTGTCATGGACAACATACTCTTTGTGGCCTTTACTTGAATTGGGAGTGAGGTAGTGAACACTAGCCAAGAAACAGATTGTCAAGGATAGGTTTCAGGAGGGAGATGTGGAATACTGGATGGACCTTTCAGGATTGAGGGAGCTATAATTGAAACATCACTGAAGTGATGTGACAGTGAAAGGGCCTGCATACTGATGATCTAATTTGTGTGCAGGTTGGCCAGTCTGTTGGTGTTTTGAGGACAGCCATATCTTTTGGCCTTCTTTAGAGATGGAGCTTCTTGGCAGTGTTTGTCAGCATGGTGTTTGTTGGCCACTTTCAAGTGCTCCTTTAGGTTGGCTTGAATTTCATGAATGGTCTGTACCAGATAAGAGGCAGCAGGAACCATTGTTTAGGAGGGAACAGAAAGGTAGAAACATGAATGAAAACCATAGCTGGAGTAGAATGGGCTGGATCAGGTCGAGGCATGCTCTGTGTTGTTACACAAACCCAGCTGTCTTGCAAATGGTTCATGAGGCAGCACAGGTATTGTTCAAGCACCTGGGTAACTGATTCTGAGTGGCTGTATGTCTGAAGGTGATGTGCGGTGGATACATTGTGCTGAACGTCCAAGAGGTGAAACCCCTCCTTCCAGAACCTGGATATAAACTGGGAGCCATAGTCCAGGTTTGTCAGGAAGCCATGGAAGCACAAGACATGGATAATTAGAAGGTTTGTGGTAGTTTCTGCAGGTGGGAGATGTGTGCATTGTACAAAATGGGGCACTTTGGTAAGCTGGTCCACAACAGTCAATATGGTGTTGCTGCCTTCTGATTTGGGTAGTTCCACGATACCAGACCTGGGCTGGGAAGAGGTCTTGGGTGGCATTAGGAGGCTTAACGGCCTGCTCCATGGAGTCTTGGTTCAAGCACAAATGTCCTGACATAGGACTGGACATCATCCCACATGTGTGGCTACCAGAACAAGAGGGATACAGTGCATGAAGTTTTGAATTGTCCAAAGTGACCTATCCAGGCCATGTCATTGTGTATGCTCAGCACCTCCAGTGCTGGAACATATAGGGGGCCATTGACATGGAGGAGGTCATTGACCCAGGAATAGTAGGATACAGTGGTACTGGAGAGACCTCCTTGAATGATGTTACAAGTTTAAAGAAAAGGTCATTAGGGAGGGCTGCTTGAAGTATGGTGAGAAAATCCAAGAATACAGACCCACAAGTGAAATGACATGATTTTAATATGGAAAGTGGTGGATCTTTGAGGCTAGCAGGTTCTGTATTGTATTCCTCTTTTTGTGAAGGGCCTTGCCATTCTTGTTGCCTGGATGGTGTGTGATTGTGAAATTGAATCTCGAGACTAACAAGGCCCAATGTAACTGCCACTGATTCAGTGCCTTGGCAGATTCTAGATATTCTAGATTTTTATGGTGGGTTAAGACTAAGATTCGGTGTTTGGTGGCCCTCAAGGTACTTTTCCCATGTCTCAAATCCAGTCTTGATGGGAAGTAACTCTTAGATATCATCTAACTGTTCCACCACAAAATAATCTAAGAGATCTCAAAATATGTCATTGACCAGATGCTGGAAAGTGGTAGGTGCGTTTTTGTCCAAAGGACATTACCAAAAATTTAAAGTGTCCATACCTTCTAAAGGCTGTCTTCCACTTATCCCTCACCCTGATTTGAACTCAATTATATGCTTCTCTAAAGTCCAGCTTGGTAAACAGCCAAGCCAACCATATTTGATCGAAAAACTCCAAGATTAACAGTAAGGGGTACCAGTTGCATATGGCTATGTGATTACATGCCCTGTAGTCCATGCACAGTCTCAGAGAGACATCCTTTTTTTTTTTTTAACAGAGTACTGAGGCACCTGCAGGGGCAGTAGAGCAGGGGATTAAACCTTTATCTAGGTTTTCCTTTAGGTATTCTGCTAGCTCTGGTTTAGACATAGAATATATACACCAGAATGGAACTGTGGCTCTGAGCTGTAGGTCAATGGGGAAAACGTACACACAATGCAAGGGTAGTGAGTCTGTGTTGCATTTTTTGAAGACATCCCAGTAGTCTTGGTATTTCACAGGAAGACATGGTACATCATGTGGAATTGGCATTTCTGGGTCCGACAGGGTTGCTGCCATTTGGGGGAATATCTGGATTCTCAGTGGGTTTGGTTTCCAGGGGTCCAATTTCTGGAACAGAAAGTCTGTTCTTCCTATAGAAATTCAACAGGAAGTAAATGGCAAGTTCGGACCACAGAATATGGGTGTCATGATGGATTATCCAGGGTGCTCCTAAAATCAGGGTGAGATGTGGGGAGGAAATAAAGTTAAACTGTGGGACTTCCAAGCGTTCCTCAATCACTACGTCCATCAGTGTGGTCTCCTGCGTAACTGGATCAGAAGCCAGTGGAGACCGGTCTACTCTTTCTACCAGATCTGGGGTAATCTTGGGTCATAATGGAAGACAGAGGACCCAGTTCACAGAAACAGCCATAAAATTGTCCCCATTCCCAAGTCAATCAAGGTCCATTGTCTAGGAAAGGCCTGCTTTACCTGTGGGATCTACAGTTGCAGATGAGTCTGTAGAAGGGAAAATGGATGAGGAACTCCTGGTACCCAGGCTCAGGACCCCAACTGAGTGTGAGGGTAGAATTTTCCCAGTCATCGGGTTAGCAGAGGTTTTGACAGGGCATGTGGATACTGCATACTCTGCTCTTCCACAATAGAAGCAGGAGCATCTTCTGCACTCTTGCTCACCCAGGAATAGTTGGGGGCCATACTACGTTAGTCTGCACAGGCTTGACTGAGGCTGAGTTCACCTGGGCCTGAGAGATGAGTCTTGGGCAAGTGCAGAAGTGGGTGGGGGCCCTCCTACATTCCAGGTGCTGTTCATGGAGTTTGATCTCTCTCTGATACATACTATCTACTCTTCTAGCGTCTATATTGCGCACTGTAAGCAGAAAATGGTGCTGATAGGACCCCTTTTTTGCCAATCACCTGCAATAAGGAATATGAGGTTGATAATATATCTTCCTTTAAATGAAAGAAGGACAGATATGATAATAATCCCATTTTGCCATAGATAAGCTATATGGTTGCCATAGTTTTGCAAAGCAGAGTATGGAAAGAGTACAAGAAGGATAGGTAGCAGGAAGCTCTTCATCTCTGTTTTTAGCACCAGGACGCTTTTCTGAACGAGGGCATATAACTAACTATACACACACAACTATATACACATACATACATACACACACAGAGGATCAACTTCTTATATAGTGGAGCTTGTATAATTATTTATCACTCTAAATTTAAAGACTAGTGAACTAGGTTTCACACATTTATGAGGTTTCTTCTGAATGTCTTGCTTCATTGTAGATGCTAGAAATAATTGTCTACTTTTTCAATCAATGATCTTTGATTTTATTTTGACCAGGTTTTTTCTCTTTTAAGTGACTTTTTTGTGTGTTTCAGTAGAGCTTCCCTCAGGAGTCTGAAATTATGAGAATGTTATTCCAATTACTGTGTGAACTTAGGTTTCCAAAATTCAAAAAAGTTTGGACTCAGTGGGTTTGACAGGCGATCAAAGACTGGGGGAGGAAAGTGAAATAACAGCAAGACAAAAATTCCATAAATTTGGAAGGAGGCGTTCTTGCCAGTTTGTTTTTATTAACTGCTATATCGGAAATGAGGTTCAAAGTATTGAAGAGATGGTGGGGGAGAAAGATCAGGTAAATGGATTGCAAAACCACCACAGACAAATTTAAAACTGATATACTGAAGAACCATGCTTCACATGCCAAAGAACCAATCACTGGAAATCATTACCTAAAATAATAACTAACCAATAATGACCATTTGCTTTTTCTAACCATAAAAATATCCCAAGTGAAACAAAGAGAAAGAAAATACATTTAGGCTCACATTCTCAAGTGTTCATAAGAATATGTTCATTCCAGAATAATTACTAGGTTTCCCCTATAAGATATCTTAATTATTGGCAAAATCATATTTGGGAATATTCCTGAACCACCTTGCAGAAAAGCTACCACATGGTAGTATCACTGGCAATTACCTAAACAACATTTAAATGAAAAAACATGGCACCAGAGCTTTTCAGAAGAGAGAAACTATGGATGAAGTCTGTCTTTCTCTTTGGGCTATTTTACTACGGTTTTAGGTCTAGTAATAGTCATCTAATAACTTCTACAGAAAATGATTACTTTCCAGTGAAATACTCCCTTTAATTTCCCCATAATCAATCCCCTTCCCTCCTCATCACACCTTCAATAACCCTACGTCATGTGCACATTAATCTTTCTCCTCCTACACCCTAGATTTTACATTGGAAATAAGAAGTGGTTATTTTGTTACTCTGATTTATCGTTTTCATCTGAAAAAAGTCCATATGATTTTTCTGTATAGTATAAATAACAAAACGTGTTTTCAGATTGAATAACAAAGTTATAATTCAATCGTAGAGCTTTCCTGCCATTAATAAACCCTCAAGCTGTACCCTTGTGGTTCATGATGTCAGTAGAAGCCCTTGGTTGAATTATAACCATGCAGTCAATCAGGGACTACATATTATTCACTCAAAGTATTTCTATAAATGACAAGTTACTAATGCCCTGAAATATAAGGCAATACTACAGTAGGTAGGATGCTAGTTATAATGAGGACAGTTATATATATATATATATAATTTAATGAGACAGTGGCTTAGGTTTTTTATTATTTTATTTCTTGTGGAAGTAAATCATAAGCTGCACATGAAAAAAGCATATACCATAGGTAACCAGGGTATTATTATTTTTTTAATTTCAAATGCATTTACCATTACTGTTTAGGAAAAAACCCTCTTGTTTGTGTGATTAGCAAATACTTGGTCAGGATTCTGTTAGACACCAGGGTGTAGGTGTTGAGACCTAGTGACTAGAACGGAGACAGAAGACAGAACCAGAGTCATGGTCAGGAGACAAGCCAATGGTCAAAGCCAGAAGTGAGGAGTCAGAACAGAACGTCGTGGTCAGGAGATAACCAAAGGTCAGAGTTAGAAACCAGGAGTCAGAACACAGTGGAGTCCCAGTCAGGAGACAAAACGATGGTTAGAGTCAGAACAGAACCAGGTTCATGGTCAGGAGACAAGCCAGCAGTTGGAGCTGGGAGTGAGAGGGTTAGGAAGAAGGTAGAGACTAGGGATGGAACAGAAATAGGCACAGGTTGGAGCATGGACCAGAACAAGAAGCAGGTCTGGCGCAGCTTTGGGCATGGAATATACTGAGAAACTGCTGTGCTGCTGTTGCTACAAGGCTTCAATGATGATCTGCTGGCTTTTCTGTCCCATCAGGGTGCACAGTCACTTAGTAAGAGCTCATTGGGCCATGCCAAGCTCATTGGCTTGCCAGGTGATCATACCCAGAGTCAAGCTGAGCTCAAAATGGACTCAAATTAACTCTAATTTAGATTTCCACACCCTGTTGGAGGATTGTGGAAATGAGCATCCTGTAAAAAAAAGTAAATGAGCAAAATAGATAGGAGTGAAATGACAGTCAGTAACTTAATTTACACTTTTCTGTTGCCTGTGCTTCAAAAGCTCTCACTAGATTTACATGCTGTGGGATTGTGAGTTACCTATTCACCTTAAAGGGTGGGGTACACTTTGACACACAATCTATTTGGAATGTCTTTCTGTAGCTTTCACCAGATACTGTGTGCCAAATGACGTGCACAACACTTAGAAGGGGCAATGTCAGAATTCAGCCAAGATATGGGGGTTGGTCAAACAGTGCCACTAATTCATAACTGCTGAAACAATAAGCACGCTATAGGCAGGATAGTTTATTCTGACATTGATGCAACAACAAGTGGGTGAGACTTTGCTAAAGTACCGAAGTGATTTAGAAGCATTAACTTTCAATGGGACTTTCGCTCCTAAGTCACTCATTGGTACATCTACACAGCCAAAAAAAACCAAAAACCCATAGCAGCAAGTCTCAGAGCCAGCATCAACGGAGTCAGGCTTGCGCTGCAGGGCTAAAAATTATAATGCAAATGTTCAGACTTGGGCTGGAGCCCAAGCTCTGAGACCCTTCGCCCTCATCAGGTTTCACAGCCCGGGCTCCTGCCCAAGTCCAAACATCTATACTGCTATTTTTAGCCTCACAGCCTCTACCCCATGAGCCCAACTCAGTTGACCCAGGTTCTGAGACTCACTACCATTGCGAGGGTCGGGGGGGTGGAGAGAAGGTCTGTTTGTTTGGTTGGGGGTTATTTTGCTGTGTAGATGTACCCTTAGGTGCTTATGAAGATTCCACCCAGAATCCTTAACAGTGCATGAAAGCTACAGTAGTAACTTGGGAACTGCGTGTTTTTAGAACATCATAAAATGGAGGATTCTCTACACCAGCAAAGAACTCTTACTTTGAAATCAGATTCTAACCTATGAGTCTTCTGATGGAACCACTGCATTCCTAATTACTTAAATATGCCAGTTATAATAGCTGAACTGATTGTGTAGTATAAGGAAATATTCCAATTAATTTGCCCAGAAAAAATCTGAAATGAAGTCCTTTTCCAGGATAAAATAAAGGAAATAATTAAATTCCTGGGAAAGGTTTGTTGTGAAATCACTGGTTCTCTAGAGCCAGATCGAGTAATAAAGTTTTTCACTGGGACACAAAAGGCCCTAGTAATTTAACAGAGATGCAAACTCTTTTCCAATATAGTTTCAGATTATATCATCCCTCAAGAATCCTCTGTAAATGATCTTCCATGTAAAGGGAAATAGCCCCAAACTAGTAGGATACTTGACCCCAACCCAATTATAAATTGTAATACTGTCATAGTATGTGTCGTGGGGGCTATTGCTGCTCATGTTTTTTTTAATTTCTCTTTCAAATAAATGCAGTCTTTCCGTCAGTTTTAGCAAACTTGGGCCAAAAGAATCAATTTTTTATTACAGTCATGGATTCCAAATCCCGAAGATCTGATATCTCAGGAACTTATTTCACAACCTATTTCTTAACATTACTTTTCATCCAGGACACCCAGACCCATGGCTGCAGCCAAATCACCATTTCTTGGGGCAAGTCTCTTCTCTCAGAAGCCCCCTAGCCCTCTCATGTATTTTCATGCATTTTTCTGCATTTGAGAAAATGGTCCCCACAGATTTGGTTGTTTTGCTCTAGTCCACTTCTGAGGTGCTGCATTTTTTAAGATAAAAGCCGAGGGATAACCCCAATCTCATATACACATACAGAAATAAAAATGTATGGCAAAAATTCAAGTTGCTGGAAACACCTAAAAGGAAAAATACCATGACACTTGGGTGAAGCATTTTACTTGAGGTTAGCACTGTCCCAATCACATTTTCATTTTGATTGATGCACTTAGCTCACATTAACACTGGTAGAAATAACGGGCCAGATCTCCAGCAGGCATAAACTGATGCAGCTCCACTGAAGTCATCAGAGCTATTTGCCCCAGCTGAAAATCTGACCTAAAGCACACATTTCCAGGCCTTTCAATGAATCTATAAATATTCAGGGAGCAGGGCCGTAGCAACAAAGAAAGTGGCCCCCTCCGAACATATGTCCGGGGCCCCTTACAATGCAGAAACTGGAATGCGGTATTTATTTTATATAATATACAGGGTTCATATTATGTATACATAGGCCTACAGTGTACATGTATTCCGTATTTACGCAAAGCGCTTCTTTCGAGCCTTGTTCTCCGCAAATTGGTTAATCAATGCGTCATAGTCCAGAGATCTGGCAATCTTGTTTTCGATTGAGATAACTGCAAGCACAGAAAGCCTGTCATCTGTCATGGTTGAGCGCAGGATATTCTTGATCAGTTTCATTCTGCTGAAGCTCCTTTCAGCACCAGCGACAGTAACTCGTGTGGTCAGAAGAATTCTGATGCAAATGCAAAGATTCGGATATATCTCCTGAAAGCTGTTCTTGTATATGTACGTTAAAAAATTGTTTGCCGTGACAAGTCCTCTCTCTTTCTTGATGACATAAATAAAACGATTCAATTCCATTATGAGTTCGTTGGCATCAATGTCTCCCATTTTTCTTTCAAAATTTTTGCTGTGATTCTCCAGTTCATTTTCTCTGTGACACTGCTTCAGGCTGTTAGCGTTGTACAGAAATCCAAACAACTTATACCACTCCACGAGTTGGTCAAATCGCGACGAAACAGAAGATATGGCCTGATCAGTGAGAACAAGAAAGAACTGCGATTTGAATTTTTCTTCAGCAGAAAGACGACTCGAATCATCAAACATTCTCTTCTTACATCGCACCCTGGTTTCTGGAAACACCTGCTCAATACCCATATGCTCTGCTATTTCACGTGCATTTGTGACCACAGAGTTATATCCTGTATTTTGATAGTCTTCCAAAAACTTCATTGTAGCCAACTGATGTAGCCAATAGCATTATGATGTATCATAATGACTTCACGGTTTTGTCAGTAAAACCGACATGGATTGTGCAATAGCGTCAATAAATGTCACTTACCTAGTTATACCTTACATTTTTTTTGCCACTTTTAGGGGCCCCCTTCCTTGCGGGGCCCCCTCCAGTTGGAGGGTACGAAGGGCGCTCGCTACACCTCTGTCAGGGAGTTATTGTTTTATGGCTTATGAGTCCTTTTATAGTAGAATCATAGAAGAGAAGGACTGGAAGGGACCTCGAGAGGTCTTCTAGTCCAGTCCCCTGCAGTTAATTGCTTGCTGTTCAATACAATTAGAAACATGGTCAAGACTGCTTACTAGAAAGATCCTTTATGAATTACAATATAAAAGTTGCATCTATATGTGAATTCAAGCACTCATAGATGCCAGTATGTATAATGTTAACTACAACTGATTCAGGATTGGTATTAAAAATGATTGATTGTGACCAGAGTCATTGTGTCATGTAGTCCTTTCATTTGAATTTGTAATTCTATATCCTGGCTTGTATACTAACAGTTTTAAACTGGCTTTATTTGCTTCTGGTAGTGTTTATAATGAGCTAAGCACTTTGCAAACATAAAAGAAGATGTGGTCTCTGCCCCAAAGAGTTTACAGTCTAAAACAGTCTAGTTTACAAGCTAAAAAGTAGCTTTTGTTTTATAGTCATTAGACTAAGGGAACTTGAGTTTTGATCATCTTTGTTCGTCAGAATCAAGGATTAACTATTATACTAATCATTTTTGCCACTGCCAGCTGTGGAAATCTGTCAACTTCTCCAAGATTTACAGGGTGCTGGGAATTTCATGATCATCAGGAAAGGTAACAAGTATGTGAATTCCTACAACTGCAAAAATATTAGTTTACAAATACCAACATTTGCAGATTGGTATATTACAGCAATGGGGGCAAGGCTTTAGTGAAGTACATAGATTCCCAGGCCAGAAGGACCATTCTGATCTTCTAGTCTGACCTCCTGTATAACACAGGCCATAGAACTTCCCCAAAATAATTCCTAGAGCAGAGCTTTTAGTAGATCATCCAACCATGATTTTAAAATTGTCAGTGATGGAGAATCCACCACAATTGTTCCAATGATTAATTACTCTCATTGTTAAAAATTTACACCTTATTTCCAGTCTGAATTTATCTAGCTTCAAGTTCAAACCATGTAGGTTTGTTCCCCATGTAGGCACTTACCGACAGTAATCAAGTCATTCCTTAACCTTCTCTTTGTTTAGCTAACTAGATTGAGCGTCTTGAGTCTATCACTATATAAGACACGTCACCCTCCCTCTCCTGCATGTAACTCCCCAAAAGCCCTGTTCATATCTGTGCAGCTACTTGTGCTCTTGTAGCTTGTGTGCCAGAAGATGTGGTTAGGCAACAGGAATTTTTTCTACCCACCAGCCACTGCTAGCTCTGTCGCTGGGCTATTTGATATTAGCCCCACCTAGCTCTAAACTGAATGGTCTGAACCCACTCTATGCAGTAGGATACTGACAGTGGAAACAGCACTGTTAAAGGACTTTGGGAGTCAGGACCATACAGATTTAGCTGCAACAGCCTGAGGTAGGAACAACAGAGACAGGAACTAAGCTGGTAAACATAGAACACACTAAAATTTTACCTGTGTACACAAAAGAAGACTATGCTCCAGTTACGGACAGAGTGCCCCTCTAAGTCCCTACTAACTGGCCACCATTGTGCATTACCACTTACCACGGGACGGCTCAAAAGTAAATTGCTTTGCTAGAACTGAGTTCAGATGATTACATTAAAGTGTATGGTATCTTGTGGCTAAACTGGTAGCAGTTTCAGTCTCTTGCACTGGAAGATTCAAGTCCTGCATTTGCCTCATCAGAGACTCATTATTACATTCGATTTTACAGAGAGGGCAGCTCTGAATCCCCAGATAAAAATTAACTGATATATTTTTTCATCTGCCTGCTTCTTTTCAGTTCTATTCTTCCTTTAGATCTAAAAGAGACTATCTGAAAAGATCAAGGAATGTCCCATTGGCCCCGTGCAACTTTCCCTCTCTCACTGAAGCCCATCAGAGCTTAACTGACAGTAGTACAACTGTTAACAGCTGTAGATATGAGTGTGGAGGGCAGGAGGAGATGGCTGCCTGACCCCTGTCACTGCACTGCAAGAATGTAATTTACTTTTTCAGAAATAGTCTTACAATGTGTTGCAACAACAACATAGCCTCTGAGCAGGCATCCGTGTGCTGGAAATGAGAGTGCATCTCGGTACAAATACAGAGAGATGGAATGTAGAACAATACAGCCCTCCTCGCCCTGCGCCTGAGCCGACAAGTGGTTCATTACTTTAATCCTTCACCTTCTCTGGATTCCCTGTTAGAAATATGCCTTCCCAGTGGGACTGATCCGATTAGTACATGCACTCCACACTCTTTATAACACCAAGGGGAGCCAAGTAATCTGAGTGTTATAAACAGATGGTTTTCGATTTGGATAAATAGAAGGAAAATAAGTGGAGCCAAAGTACAACGGTGACGATTTTACCCGGCATGTCTTCTTAAGTCTCTGGAGTCAGAAATGGTTGTTTTCGATAAGAAACTATGGCAACTATAGGAGCCAACTCAAGCTGGCCTGCTTGAAGGCAACCAGGTCATTATCTCCCACTGATGCAGAAGATAATGTGCACTGTGTTGTAGAAGTCCCAGAGAGTGTGCTGTAGAACTAGAAACTAGAAAGTCTGATTCTCATTTACCCTAAGGCAAATAGCCTGAGAGTAGATGTCATTACACCCATTTTAAGGCCACTTTACAAGACCAGAGTGGTGTAAGGGGGTCTTTAGTGTAGCTGAGAATCAGACCCTAGACAGTAAAGTTACAAAATTATTTTCCTAACCAGTGAAGGAAGTTTGTTTCTTTGGTAAGTTCTAAACAAAAGAAGCAAACAATTTATTTTTCACCCTATGCAGCTGTGGAAATGTTCACATTCGAGGAAACAGAAGGTGGTGGGCCTTGTAGTTAAAGATTAAAAGGTAAATTCAGTTTCCTGTGCCTTACTCTCGCAACCTGAACATTAATTCTCAACATGCTTAGCCCTGCTGAAAATCAGACCCTTTTGTTTAGATGCCTACATATGGATTCAGGGACCTAACTTTAGCATTCTAGTTTGATTATTTTGGCCTAACTTCTCTGTGTCTTTAACCTCTCTCTGTTTCATCACCTAGTAAGTGGGGAGAACTCTTATTTATCTACTCCTCAGGATGGGCTTTGAGGATTAACTAGCTAATTTCTATCCAGTGCTATGAAAATATAAATCGCTATAAAAAGATCATTATTAAGGGGCTCCCTGCAGAAGTCACCAGTGCCCAGAGGAGAGCAATCACTTCCCTCCCCCAGTAAACTCACTGTGATCTGCTGCCTTCCACATGGCCCCCTGGACTGCAGACCAAGACAAAGTACCGTAGTCTTGGCTTGGTGAGAGCAGCCAAGGCACAGCTAGGGGCGGAATTTATATCGTTTCTTGCTTTTTCACTGGGCTGAAAGATGGCAAACCCTAGCATTAACCAGAATGGAGCTATTATATGCATTATGTATACTGAAAGCTCAGTATTAACTCCACTGGCTTCAATGGTAGCTGAAGGAGACGTAGAACCTTCCGGAAACAGGCACTAAATCTATTTTGTCTACAGAAGTTTCATTTGGCTTTGGAAAAGCCCCAAATGAGTTTGGAAAGAGTTTACAAGTTCACAGACTGCACCTGTGGGTAGTATGTAGCACTCTGTGTAAAAGTCTGTTTTGTGTAGTATTCCCTGCAAATGCAAGCTCATGTCCTGTAGTAGAACTGAAGCACTGGATATTGAATATTGCTAGGAATGGTAGCCACAGCTGCGCCCAATCTCTATTGTACTTCATATTGGCTCATTTTACCTACAAGAACCTACCAAAGCTTTGACAGAAAACACTTGGGCAAACTCAAATCAGATATTTATGTATGAAATCATGTTGTTGTGCCAGAACCTAAAATAAGCCCATTCTTGACCTTGCCTGTAAACTAATCCTTCACTGACTGCTATACACAGTTCAAATAGCTTGAGGCACTAGTACCTATATTTTGCAGACTTACTGTATCTTCTATTACAGCAGTGCTTACATGGTCTGTGTGCCATTTATTCACAGCAGTACTAGTTACAACTATTATCTTCAAAGGGCTTTACAGCTATTAACTAATCCTCAGTATCCATCAGTTAGCTAAGGAAGTCCTAGTATTATCACCACTTTTTTAAGATGTGGGAAAGCAAGTCGGAGGTGAAGGACAACATTTTCAAACTTGGCTAGCCAAAGTTATAGAATTAAAGACATCTCTACTATCTGTCACTGCAACAGAAATAATAATAAATGTGTAATTAGTTATTAGAGCTAGTTGGAAAATTTTCAACAAAATTGTTTCCATCAGAAAATGCCAGGTTGTTAAACAGAAATGTTTTGGAAATGTATCAGTTCCAATGAGAATTTTGTTAGGAAGATTTCCTAAGCTCCAGGATGGAATGTCTGGTCAGAAAGAGACAGCAACACCTTCCAGAGTAACCAATAGCCTGGTGATTAGGGCACTTGGCTGGGAGAGTGAGGTTCAAATCCCTGCTCCAACTCAAAGTCCTAACCACTGGCCTGTTGGTTTGAAGATGGGTTGATTTCTCTCATGTGTTTCTGCAAAAAAATTTGAAAGGCCCCATTTATACTCTGTATTAGAACAAAAAACAAATTTCAAAACCTCAGCGTCTTTCACCAAACAGAAATCTTGTTTTCAGGCCAGCCCTATTAGTTATATACCTTTGGACACTCATGTTTGGAAATTTTGATCTAGTTCCAGAGGGCATCAGTGCCAGAGCTGAAATAAGTACTCCAAAATTCCTGACACCCAGTCCTGAGTGAAACATGAGCTGAACCAATTTTAACAACTCAGACACCTGACATAGGAGTGGCACAGTACCTTATGGATGTGGAGTGAGTGCCTAAAACCCCCTCTCTACCCAATGCTGGAAACTGTAACATTTTTTACCTTTTTTCCAGAACTTCTTCCCGAAGATTGGTAGTCCTGTGACTGACATTAATGTAGCACAGAGCTCAGAGTGACCAAATGGTGCCGTGACAGTGTTATTGTCTCCAAGAAGCAATGCCTCCGTGGTTTACAACATAGCACACAGGATTGCGTTCCTGGGCATAATTTGAGGTGATGGAGCTTTTAGAGCATTCCTTTTATCATTTCACATCACTAAACTTGGCTTGGGTCAAGCAGCTTACCCAGACTGACACTACCAGTTTCACTAGCACATGAAGCCTGGCATATACCCACTGGCAGAGACATATGGAGTATGAGTGAGTGACTGCACTACTTGGCAAAAGATAATTTTTTTCTGAAAAATGAGCAATCTGAGGGTTTCATATAAAGTCCTTTTTCACTGAAGAAAGGTAAAAGAAACGCAGCTTTTGCGTGGCCAACCATGTTTCCTAGATCCATCTCACATGTAGCCCTATTCCCATCTTGCTAACCACAAGTTCTGAAAACTCCACCACCTCCCCTTTGTTGGAAATGTAAGAACATGTCATATATATGAATGCTAAAGCTTTCAAAATGGACTGTTGGCTTGAAGAGGGAGAGGGGAGCCAGTGGTTTGTTCTTTGATACTTCCCATAATGAGCATTTGATTAAATTGTTCTTGGCTTCTCCCTCCTGCTCCTCCCAGCAAATAGCCTCTCTCTGAAAATGTCTAACATTCCTCGTATCAAAAATCCAAAATCACCGCTTTCAAACCTTCATTCAAGGTCACACTTTTCTGCCTCATCAGGCCAGTCACAAATAGGGGAGGATGATGAAGAAGTGGCAATAAGGGTTTTATGGTCATTCTATCTTTCTGCACGTAGGCCTTCTCTCATAGCATCTACAGTAACGATTCTGGATCCATTCATCTCTGGTGTAATGTCACATCAGGCAGAGGCAATAGGGTTGCCAGGCATTGATGATGCTGTGGGCTTAAGACAGGCTAGTCCCTACCTGTCCTGGCACCGCGTTGCACCCCAGAAGCGGCCAACAGGTCCGGCTCCTAGGCCGGGGGACCACAAGTTCTGCGCGCTGCCCCTGCCCTAAGCACCAGTTCTGCACTCCCATTGGCTGGGAACTACGGCCAATGGGAGCTGGTGGGGCGGTGCCTGTGGGTGAAAGCAGTGCACAGATCCTCCTGCCCTCCCCCCGCCTAGGAGCCAGAGCCTGCTGGCTGCTTCTGGGGAACAGCCGGTGCCAGGACAGGCAGGGAGCCTGTCTTAGCCCTGCTGCGCTGCTGACCAGGCCAAACCCGCACCCCAACCCCCTGCCCCAGCCCTGAGACCCTCCCAAACCGAGACCCCCCCCTTGCACCCCAAACCCCTCATCCCCAGCCCCACCCCAGAGCTCCCAGCCCCGAGCCCTCATCCCCTCCCACACCCCAACCCCCTGCCTCAACCCGCAGCCCCCTCCCACCCTCCGAATCCCTCGGCCCCACCCTGCAGCCTGGAGCCTCCTCCCACACCCTGAACCCCTCATTTCTGGCCCCACCCCGGAGCCTGCACCCCAACCCCATCTCCCAGTCCAGTGAAAGTGAGGGAGGGTGGGGGAAAGAGAGGGGAATGTAGTGAGTGGGGGGCGGGGCCTCAGGGAAGGAACAGGGAAGGGCCGGGGACTCGGGGAAGGGGTTGGGCTAGGGTGTTCGGTTTTGTGCAATTAGAAAGCCAGCAACCCTAAGAGGCAATGCATGGGGAGGTATGCAGGGTCATATGTCCCCCTCCACCCTCCCGATTTGCTGCCTGGCTTGTATTGAGCACGCTCACACAGACTGAACACGCTCAGTAACACCGCTGAAGCTGGCTGCCCTCCCTCTGCCCCCCCATCCCCCCCCCCCCCACACACACACTTTTGGCAGACACAGGTCAACCCTGACATCCGGGATGAATTTAGCCATTTAAAACATATAGGGACAGATCCTCACTGCAGATGCATACACTCAGCTCCTTATCCTCAGTTTAGCACAGCATTGAAGCATGTGCCTAAGCTTAGCTTGTAGGTAAGCACTTTTTTTGACTAGAGCCAGACTGCTGATTTGGGGCCCTATTGAGTTGCCTGGGAATTGTGCACATGCAAATGCAGGAATGATCAGTCTCACTGTAATTAACACAGCTTTTATAACAGAAGCATTTGTAAACCACTGAATAAAGACTTCAAGAGAACCTAGGCTTTGTAAATATAAAAACAGTTTGTATGTTTTCAAGGACATGGTATTCTAGATGTTCTGAGACAAACACAGCCCTGCTCTAAACAATCTCAGCTCAGCTGAAGTCAGTTGCTTACACTAGGTATGATTTTGGCACTCTGTTTATGTGCACACATGGGCTACATAGACAAAATGCCTTTGAAGGGAAAGAGGTTTACTACTCCTGTGCATCGTATGTGCCCAGGGACAGAGGCAGAGGTACTTTTACCACCCGGCTGGGCAGCACCACTGGACTGTCTTTATTGTGATACATTTTATGACCAGCTCAAAG
Source organism: Mauremys reevesii (assembly GCF_016161935.1). NCBI lineage: Eukaryota > Metazoa > Chordata > Testudines > Geoemydidae > Mauremys > Mauremys reevesii. The sequence goes on along the minus strand of NC_052625.1, from coordinate 144,586,021 downwards.
AAGACATTGACCTATCGCTCTCTTTCTGGTTTAAATTTAACATCTCTTTCTTGAAAAAGAACAATAGTCCCCAGGGATATTCACCTTTATCAATTCTGAAAAGAGAGAAAGTAACAGGGAGTTAAATAGACTGATCCATATGACACTCTTTTCCAAAAAGAGGAGATGGCAGCTGGAGAGAGACAGAGAGAGGAAACATACTGAATACTGTCACATGCTGGACCTTAGCTCAAACTTGTAAATCAGTCTAAGATACCCTTGGCTGAACTGAAACTTATTCAAAACAGTTCTCTAGGATGGGTTCTAGATGCATGCTATATTAATCCTGTCTTCACTATTGGCAGTTGCCACTTCAGTGAATGTAGCATTAGCTATTATGCACTGTTACTGTTAAATAACTCTGTGGTAAAGACAACTCATCTCCTTTTCCTTCTGAACAGTATCAAGACTGAACAGTGCAAGGACAAAGAAAGAATAATTGCTCAAGAATCTGGTGTGATGTTTTCTCCTGTACAAACATACAATTAGTCTGTCTTAGCCTCCCAATATAGCAATAAACACCATTTTGCAAACTAATTTACAGACAAAAGTCACTGAAAGGAGAGGAATTCTACTCTACAAGACAATTGCCCTGACATTTAGCCATACTTTCCTCTAACTCAAATGAGATTGAAATAAAGTCTATACATTCAAATCACTGAATAAATCAGCTAATAAAAAATACATTTGTGACTGGTCAAAAAAAGAATATAACTGGTCACACTTTAGAAACTACTTTTACACACACAGTACGGGGTCTCAATAATATTGACTTTACTAACACTTCTACACTTTTCTTCCTCGCTAGTTATGCTAGTCAACACCACCTAGCAACTGTAAGTTCCAGTGTGCATTTCTTTAGTTTAACTGACAGTGGGGTAAGGCTCTGATTGGAAAAGGTGAATTTCTCATATTCTACCACTCCACAATATACTGCCCTAATGTTGCAACGGGTCCACATGTGCAGAGCTCTTTACGCTTTTATAAATCTTTGTTTATAAAGTTAGGAGCGCACACCATTTTTTTAAAGGCTAAAACGACGGGAATTGTGAAATTTGGTCATTTCATGTTTCACTGATTTTTTTTTAATTCTCTTGGCATGAATTATGGGTGAAATTCTGGCTCTACTGAAGTCAATGGCAAGACCCTCACTGATTTCAGTGAGGCAAGGATTTCACCTTGTGTGCCTGCTTCTGCACCACTAAAGTTGATAGGAGCTGCCCCATTGCCTTCAGGGAGTGCTGGATCAAGCCATATAGTAATAACAGGATGTCTCAATGTGAGGAAGTCAAACTAAAGTACGAAGAGTTTAGAGAAGGTTTTCCGTGTGTCCAACAATTATACTGATGTATATAATCCAGAACTATTGTTAGTTAGGTTGATTGCGGTGGTTCTCAAGGAACCTGGTCAGGGATCAGAGCCCAATTGTATTAGTCGTACAAACAAGTGACACAAGTAAAGTTTATCCCCCAGAGACCTCACAATCTAGGACTTGGACAATGCACACAGGTGTCACAATTCTCAATCACTATAAAACTATTGATTTATTTATCTTGATAGGTATTTTCTTATTTAGTGACAAACCAGGACATTTGATATTTTCACCATTGCAAAGCCATGGTATTTTCACATCTTTGTTAGTGATTCACATGAGACCCTCACAATAGAGACTAGACTACATCGACCACATTAACTTCCTTCCTTAACATATAGTACATGCATGTGACAATTGTTTTTGCTAACTTTGTTCCTTGGTATAACTATGGCCCTTGGCAAGCACACTAGTTAAGATGCCCATCTACCCCTTATTTTAAAAGGTTCTTCCTTTACTTACAACTGATATTACATGTCTCAAGAAAATATTGATGAACAGAATACAGTTGCTATGCTACTATTAGAAGACAGAGGAACAGATTCTGCTCTCAGCTGCACCAGTGGAAATCCACTGCACTGGCTTCTCTGTGTAAGGGAGAGCAGAATTTGGCCCAGGGAGTGTAAAACCTTCAATAGCAACCTATAGAACTCTTCCATCACCCAGCAACATAGGAATTGTCATACTTGATCAGACCAATGGTCCACCTAATGCTGGATCCTATCTCCAACAGTGCCTAATTCCAACTGCTTCAGAGGAAGGTGTAAGAACCCCCTGCAGCAAACAGGGAAACGTTCTAACCCCCATTAAATAGAAGTTCTTGCATGCCCTGAAGTATGAGGGTCTGTATTTCTTCCAAAGCTCTTGTTTTTTATCCTTACCATAGCAACTTTGGGGATTCTTTCTGCCAGTGCTATAAAAGGAAGATTTTAATTTGAGGATGTACATAGTAAAAACAACATTAATTTTAAATAATTAAATCATGCTTTTACAGCACTTTACATTTTCAAAATGCTCAAACATTAACTAGTTAAGGGCCAATCCTCCCTTCCTTTACACCCAGTTGACATCAATGGAAGGTTTGTGTGCACAAATAACTAACAGCCCTACATTATTAATCATTCAGCAACTGCTGTAAAAACAAATCCGCTAGGCTTTTATGTGCATATGCATTTGTAGAGTTTTCAAGATACATGCACCTGATACAAGGAGTTTCTAAAATAGACCAGGGTGTTGATCTAAAATTAGAATCCAGTCTTGAGTCTGCCCCATCATTGGCTGAATCCAGCATTATAACATTAGCTATAATGCAAATCAAGTTAGACACCTGTCTGCACCCCCGACTCCGGACTGCAGAAACCACCCTCCATGGGCTGTGGGATTCTCAGGGGGAAGATGACAGTAAGAGACAGCCAAGAAAAGGGCCAGAGGTGCTACAATCTTGTTATTACTGCTATTATATTATTTGACAGCACCCAAAAATGTGCTAGTCACTTCACCATACCACTAATGTGACATGGCCTCTGCTCTGAAGAGCTTGCAATCTAACTTCAGTGAGATACACAGGTCTGCTTGTGGCATCATTTCTGATAGGCATTGCCCCCTCCCATTCAGAAACCAACAAGGAACCCACTGAAAAGTTAATACAGCCCTAATGTCCTGATCCTGCTTCAGAATCTGCTAGCCTAGACCCCTGTGCTGAATCATGGCCTTCTGTTGCATTAGCTTTTCTGCAGAGCCCTCCCTTTTAAGGAGTCTCAGGAGCAGCTGGGGACAGGAGACTCCCTGTCAGAACAGCTCTAGCAAAGCTGGTCAGGAGGCAGGGTCCCAGAGCCAGTGCAGAAGCACAAGGCCTTCATGCAGATGGCAATGGCCTCCAACTGATCTTGGGGACTCACAGGAGATTCCATCTCTCCAACAGAATGATCTGGGAAAACTCCAAAGAGGAAACCTAACAGTCTTCCTCCTTGCTGACTTCTGCTTATGACATCCCCCTTCCCCTAAGAGGCACCAATCTGGATCTAGAGATCACGTAGTCCAGTGTTGAAAGCATTGGACTAGGAGTCAGAAGACCTGCATTCAATTCTTGGCTTTACCACTGACCTGGCATGTGACCAAGTCATACACCTCTCTGAACCCTCCCACCCTCTGTCTGTTGTGGCTATTTAGGTTGTAAGTTTTCCAGGACAAGGACTATTTCTCACTATAGGAGTATACTTTGCCTAGCACAATGTGGTTTCAATTTCAGTGGGGGCTTCCAGGAGTTATTTGCAATACCAAGTTGTTAATAATGTGGGCCAAAACCTAAATCCTGTAGTTGGTGTGAGTTTTCCTGATAATATACTATTTTAGCCATCATCAATATGAAGCTATTTCTGGAGTGAAATCCTGCATCTGTCTAATACTGCACAGCAATACTACATAATAATGCTACTAAGAAATGCAAACAATATATTGGAGTTTCTGCAATGATCTTCTTAGTTTAAGAAGCACAGCAAGTCAGTCTGAGATGGAGTCAGGAGGTGCAGTAAAAAATACAGCAATAGCGACCAGATCTCACCTCTAAATTAAAGCATTGATATTTTATACTATGGAAGTCAACCCTGGAAACTAAGAGAATTTGTCTAGGTAAGGAACAATTTAGTAGTTTAATTATGAGCCCTTTAATGTCTTTTCATAATCAGTTAATAAATACCTTAACAATAAAATTGAATTTAAGCTTTTAATAGGCTGTGTTGGCTTGAACCTAAACAAAAGAATTAGCAGCTCCAGGCATTGTGCAATAACTGCTCACTGCTTGATGCCAGGAGAAACAAAGCATTTCAAGTACATTTTTTATACCTCACTATAATAAACGCTTGTAATATTCCCCAATTTCAGGAGTGTAAGATGCAGATCTTATTTATCACAGTATGTGACACATCTGGCACATGGATCAGGAAACAACTGTTTTACTTCATTTCTGTCATCACCTTCCAACAGATTTCTTTCACATTCCAATTTGGACGAGAGGACTTGGACTTTCTCTCCATAAGTTCTCCATTAACAGTTTCACAGTAACGAGCACTATTGGTTCTTTCTCGTTCCACAGCAATTAGTTACACTGAGCTGCATATTTTGACTTTAATTACAGTGAACATGTGAAATCGTTGGTATTTACGTATATCTATTAGCAACGTCTTTGTCACATACAGAGTGCCAGGGTGGTTTCTGATTATCATTACCTCTACTTAGCTATGCTTTCAAATGGTGTTTCGGCCTGGACATGGACTGCTGGCTTCCACTGCCTCCTGTCACTTTTATTAACATGTGTTTTATTTACAGTAGGTCTTTTGTTATGTCACAAAGCATGTTTTGCAGCTGAAGAGAACAGTTTGTCTTCTGCATTAACAAGGGCGGGCATATCAAACTCGCCGAGACTTGAGCTTTGCAAGCTGTATGAACAGCTACGCACTAATAAAGCTTGAATTACACTGTAACCCACAAAATTTTTCAAATTAAAAAGCCATATTTAGAGGCCTCCCGTGGATTGTGATTTTATTTACTTTAATCCCCTCTTGTGGCCAATTAGGTAGACACCCCTCTGCACATGCATACGGCAGGACAAAAAATGTGTAAGCCTAGTTTTAAAAAAGTAGTATATCATTCCGCCATGGACAAAAATTATTTTCCCTGCTGCAGCCCTGAAAATAACATGTCTGTTAGAAATCAATAAAATTGTATGCAAGAAGTATGTATTTTATTTTTCTAGGCTGTATCTTAATTTCTCTTTGTTTTTACTGCAGCGTTCAGTAAAGTTTCATTAACATATACTATTTCAGACTATATAATCGCAAAACCTCCAGCCTGCTGCTTTTATTCTAAACCCCAGAAGCAAGGAGATGCCCTGGAAAGAAACTCTTTGGACACTTAATTGAAATGCACCACATTTATGTAACATGTATGCACAGTGTGGGCCAAATGCCCCTTTCATTTACACTAGCACAACCTCATTCACTTCCACATGGTTGTCCTGGTATAAGAGGAAAATGTGTGTGTGCACAGCTATAATTTGCATCACCCCAAATAACACATTTGTTGCAAAAACTGTTGGCAGCGAGTCTTATTTCTCACTGCTGTTCTTTTAATCAAAAGTCCAAAATTTGTCTCCTGCTTGTCTAGTGGCAGACACCAAGCGTACCATATGAAAAAGGAGTTAATAAAATACATGCTGGAAATATAAAAGAAGGTCAGAGGTGATGTTTTGGTAGTGAGGCCTTCTCCAAGTGTGGAAAACAAAAGCTCAAAATGATTGTAGCTGTTACAGCTGTCTATAGCAATGGGCAAATAACCAAAAAACCTGCTGCCTGATTCCTGCTGTCACTAACAGATAGTGTTAAGAGATCAAAATAATAATCTCTTAGAGCCTGAGCCTTCAAATACTTGCGCACGAGTACCTTTACTGAAGGTAGTAAAGGTACCCATGTGCACAAATGTTTGCAGGTTTGAGCCTTTCCTGGTCTGCTAAACCAGCTGCCACATTCCACCTCAGAAGTGGCTGCATTCCTGTGGCTGGTGAAGTGATTCATGTGTGCATGCAAGTGTATAGTTTTGCAAACCACTTTGGGGCACATTTGGCATTAACTGTATGATATTGTAAGAACTGGGGTTGAGGAGGGGCAGTTGATTACATATGAAGGGGGAAAAGTCCATATGTATATATACACACAAGTCTATGAAATCCAGGAGATCTGTTCTATTTTCAGGATGTGAATCTTTCTGAATTAACCCAAAATAACTGCATTGGCCATTATGCTCAGTTACACTGGTATAAAGCAGCCCTTAGAATAACATAACAAGAGAAGAATGGGAACCAACAAAATCAGCCTTGAATAGATAAATCAGCTTTATACCACATAAACCAGATTAGGATTAAAAAAGAAGCTCATATAAAAAAAAAGCAAGTGAATTTCATGCTTGTGAAAAATACCAGACTCACAGATCTGGAGCCTAAAGTCTTTTCTCCATAGGCACAGCATAGGCATTGGCAGTTCAGTCTACTCCACACTGCCTTGCCAGTGAGCCTCCATCCTGACCATGAAGGAATGATGTCTTGGAGGTGAAAAAAGTCTCCGTGTCCATTCAGCAACAACAAATAGTGGAATTCTTGAAACCAGAAATATTCCATATCAAAAGCAAAGTCGTACTGAAAACACATTAAAAAACATGTTGAGTTTAAAAGTCATTTATGACAATTTAATATCATACAAAATGAAATATTGTAATAATTAAAAATACTTTGACATATTTAAAACTCTAAGTGCATGTAGTGTATCTATCTCTCTCTCACACACACATACGTCCTAGGCCCCAGTACTTCTCCTCCCTGGGCCTGATCCAAAGTCAGTGGAGAGACTCCCATCAGTCTCAATGGACGTTGGATCAGGTTCCATATATACGGGCAAGGGAGATCCTGCACCCAAGGAAGGAGTTTTGGCTCCTCCTGACCATGCAATCCAAAAACCCAAACTGTAGCATAAAGTAGTGTAACCAGCTGTTCAGGGTCTGTTACACAGCCCCTTGTGTGCCTGATCCACAGAGGATAGGGGTTAGCTACAGAGCCAGGCTGGTGAGCTCAGGTGAGCATTCAACTCTAAAGGGCCCCAGTTCAATCCCCATTGTGTGGGTCAAGATGGCAGCCCACAAATTAATAAATCCTAGTGAATTTAGTAAGGATTAAATGAATGAGGCCTCTGAAGGGAATCTATATAACTTAAGAAAATGATATTCAATCTATAGGTTTTTTGAACCATGCTATAGAATTCCATAGCAAAAATATAATTTTAACTTTATAAGATGGTTCCAAAAACCCTGAGTTCTCATTATCTAATACATTCTATAAGACTTTCCCATATGACGTGTCCATAGGAAGGACAGACTGAGGCCCCAATTTCTGAAATTCCAGGGACAGCTGTCAAAGCAATAGCAGAAGCTGGTGGGGTCAGGCAATCGAGCAAATGCCCCTATCTCTTGTGGATCTCCCAGAATCTGCAGATCTCAAAGTATCTATAAGTTAAGGAAGAAGAACTCTGGAGCTTTTTCTGTGGGGAAAGCAATCAATGGCTCCCTTCCCACAGAAGAATAAGCAGGAAACTCTGCATGCTGAAATTAACTGAGCTTCCTCTCCCCTACACGTGTTATTTCCCTATAGGGGAGAATGGGGCCTTTTATACCTCCATGCCTCTGGGCTCATTGAATAATGAGGGGAACACATTTATTGGTACAAGGTTCAGTGTTTATTGATGCTACCAATTTTTCACCAGTTTTAGGACTCTGTAGGGAAGGCACGTTGACTTCGGAAAACACATTGTAAGTATAACCAATTTGTTTCAAGGTTTACACAGTAGAACGTGTTCAACTATTAACTCATAAATAAAAGGCACTGATAAGTACTAAACCTCCCTTAAGATATTATAGTCAGTCACATCCTCAGCTATCAGATTTATAAGCAAATCGCCAGCTCTGCTGCATGTTTACACATACAGGCACACATGCAAATGTGCTTTTTAGCTGGCAGGCTAACAGCAGATGCAGCGTTTGAAATTATGGGTCCTGAATGGTTGATGGGCACAGGCTAGCCCAGCTTAGCACAACGGAATGAATAAAAGCAAGAATTCATTTCTACTGATAAAAAACTAAACATCCTCACACCTCATACTCTCAGATTTTTATAAACGTCAAATGACTTGCCTTGATTGCTCTTTAGAAAGATCTTTTCGTTAACATTTCCAAATGTTAACAGCCTCCTGAAATCACTGTCTCTGTGCTGCATGTTACTTCAGTCAGCTCCCCGCGGCAGGGCAGCCAACCTCACCTCTTGAACAGACACACTCCCTCTTGTGGATGAATGCTGGCCCTTGACTGTTTCCAAGAAAGAACCAGAGCACATGGGCAGTGGGAGTAAAATCCAACTGATGATGTATTGAAATCATTAGGGCTGAGTAGGCCTAAGTATGGTTTCAAAAGACAAAAAAATGAAAATAGACCCTGCAGGCAACAAATGAATTGGGGTATTTTGCAGGCAACCTTCCTGTTATAAAACATTAAGGAGTTATCTTGCTGAGTGTGAGACATCTAATCTTTTAGACAAGTAGCAGGCCATTGCTGTACATTATAGTGTAGATACCAGAGCCCACATACAACAGTGAATTTTATGGCTCTTTCTTGAGGCCAGGCACAGGGGGTTCTTTTGATGAGACGAAGTATTAAACGTTTGGCAAAATCCTACATCCGGTATTGATTTAACAATGGCTGGCCCTGGCAAACATTATTAGCGTATATAATGCTTTAGAGATTGATTGTTTACTTTCATTTTCCTTTTCCCTGACAGCACCCTATTGGCAATAGCATAGCAGCTGTTCAAATTTTGTTACTTTGTATATTTCACCAGAAAGAAACCCTCTTAATACAGGGACAAGTGAATAAAAATGTTCCATTTCAGATTAGGGCTAAGAAACAGGCAACCTGTAAGTTAAGGTCAGTAAATCTAACTCCCTGAAGATGATAAAGTAGCTCCCATCTTTTATGACAGCACACTTAGATCAAACACTTTTCATGCCAAGATAGAAGCCCTCAGAGATGAGCTATCATTGCAGCTATGCATTTGCTATCTGGTATTGATATGTTACTAAATTTATTGATGCACAGAAGGATGTCACAACCTGGTACTGTACAAGCTGTTTTCCAGAACTGTGAACAAGAAATCTTAGAAACAAAGGGGTTCGAGGTCATTTTTTTTAATATTTCTGAAAAAAGGCACACCTCTCATACTCCAGGTGCTTCTGTCAGAGTAAAAGAACAATTATTCTAACCACAAATAAATCCAACAGCTCCTGGGTATAAGCACCATCAAAATCTGTCTGATCGTCTTCAATTTGTTTCTGTTTCTCACTGTTGTAGGTAAAAATTCTGCAGCTTTGAATTAAAAAAAATCAAGAAAGTTACTCATAGGGGAACATGATCTTTAATTCCCTTCCTTCTTTTCATATTCAAAGAGAAACTGATATCATGGAAAGGTGGCGAACAGGCAGCCCAAATGAGGTACAGAGAAGGGTGGGGGGAGGGAGGCGTACAGGTCCAACTTTGTGCTTCTCCATGCAGGGCTGGTGCAACCATTTAGGTGACCTAGGCGGTCGCCTAGGGCACTAGGATTTGGGGAGCGCCATTTTCTTCGGCCGCGACTGCGGCAGCTGGATCTTCGAACGCCCCGGTCACCACCGGCATTTAGGTGGAGGGAGCTAGGGCAGGGGAGCACGGGGAGGGCCGCCTGCAGCAAGTAAGGGGGGGGACGGCACGCAGGGGAACTCCCCGCCCCAGCTCACCCCTGCCCCGCCTCCTCCCTGAGCACGCCATGGCCCCTTCACTTCTCCCGCCTCCCAGGCTTGCAGCGCGTAAGCTGATTGGCGCCGCAAGCCTAGTAGGCGGGAGAAGTGAAGCAGCCACGGCGTGCTTGGGGAGGAGGCGGAGCAGGGGTGAGCTGCTTCACTTCTCCCGCCTCCCAGGCTTGCGACTGCCACAAGGGGAGTGCCTCAGGGCGGAGGGCGGGAGCTGCCGTGGAGGGGGCACCTCAGGGGGGGGGGCGCAAGGTGGAAGTTTTGCCTAGGGCGCGAAACATCCTTGCACCAGCCCTGTCTCTATGACATTCACTGGGAGATTTTCAGGACAATCAAAGCTTTTATAACAACATGTGTACAGTAGGCTAAGGGATGCCTATAAGGTAAAGCATGTTTCAGCTGAGAAAGGATGGTGTATAGAAAACTCCACAATGGTGATTTGTAACTGTTCCATTGAGGTAATTATAAAATCAGTTGACAAGGGAATGGGATCAACTACATAATCTGACTGCTTAGACTCAGTGAGGAATATAATGGGATTTTTTACCCTTATGCCCAACCATAGAGTCCCTCTTTCTCCTTCTTTGCTTATAGATGGGCACAAAAAAATCTAGATTAGTCTAGTCCCCTTTTAATTCAAGCAAATTAGTTAGATAAGGGAATATCTTCTTCACATGTAACAGATACATAGGGTCTATCTATACATGGAGCGGCAGCGCACACTATGACGGGTGCGATTTCCAAAGCACACACTAATGTGTTGAGCATTAGCTGATCCATGTAGACCCCTCTGGTGCACACTAAAGATTCCCTCATGCACTTTTACATGTTCACAGTACTCCATTAAAGCACACAAGCAACCTTTAGTGCACACCAGCTAGATCTACATGGACCAATTAATGCATAACACATTAGTGTGCTTTAGAAATCACACATCCCTTGTACACATTACCCCACCCAACTAGACAAGCTGTTTTAGGAACTGATCTTCTCCCATTAAAGTCAATGGGAGTTTTGTTTCTAACTCCAGTGAGAGCAAGGGCTTTCATACTGTCCACATATCATGTAGATATCCCTGTCTCTTAGCAGTTGGTGAGAAGCTAATAAACAGCTGGACACTGAAGAAATCATGCCAAGCACTTATGATTTCAGGCAAATGTAGATATTCTTTTCCCATATATAGATGTTCAAAAGCCTGAACCTCTTATTAACAACATATTGTAATCAAATTTAAAAAGAAAAGTGCATTACACTCCATCAAGATGCTGCTCACTGAAATGTCCCTTTGTCATTTGCTTTGCATTAATCAAAATAAAATATAAAAACAAATCATCTCCTGTCCCTGAAAAAGCCTTTAAATAACAGAATTGTACACACCAGCTGCCAGCAGCTCACAAACTTATTAATAAACTCCATGAGCTTATTACTTATTAGTAAACCCATGAGCACCTGTCCTCTACCCCTCCTTTATTTATTTATTGGTGCAATTTTCTAGGCAATTTTCCTGTATCGTACTCAGCTGTAAAAAGATAGAGGAAAGCATGATCACATAATCTAATGGAGATTTATTTGATTTTGGAGTCAGGAAGTCTGTCACAGATTGCAAGCTCTCTGGGGCAGGGACTGTGTCTTTTATTTAGTTTACAAAGGGCCATGCCCAATTTTGGATGCCCTTTTACAAATACACAAGTTATTCCTCATGTTGTGATGCTCTTTGAAGACCTTTGGCCTGGATCAGTTTTCTGGCATTCAGAATCACAGAGCTCTGAAATTCTTCTAGGGTCCCAGCAAGAATGTAGTGGAGTGGAGCACATTTTTCAATCCTCTAGTCATGCTGTTAACTTGTGTCTGTTTTCTCACCTCCCAGGACACCCTGGTTCTTGCAAAATTAATGAAGAATGGGCAGAACAGTGTCTCCTGTTTCTACCCCTGTGGCTATAATGACCTGTTACACTGTAGCTTTGGGAAAGGGGCAGGGAGCACCCCAAATGGAGGGAGGGCAAAGAGACAAGTTTGTGTCAAAGATTCTCTCACACCCATAAACTTGTCATCAGGGAAGCTTTGCAAAATGGAGAACTTCAAGAACAGACTGTTAAACTCTGGCCTTCAGGATGGAAAAATATGACATATAAATCTTACCACAGGGTTTATAGAAATTTTGCTGTGGGGCAAACTCAAAGTAATGAAATAAGAGTTTCCTAGCACTAATTACTGTAAACCTCTAATCTTTGACTATTTAGCTTGCAAAACAGTGGTTGGTAAACCTACTGCCACATTTAAAATCTATGAATCTGCCTTAGTGTCTCTGTTCCTTGGAGTGAGGAGAACCAGGGAATAGGTATGCCAGTCAAAGTTGTTCCTTACTGGCCAAACCTCTGAAGTCCAAATACAACTCACTTGGGGTATTATATTATGTTTTCGTTAAATCATTTAGCATATTGACAAATGCTCTTTCAGCATCAGAGAGACAAGACACATGCCACTTTGGCAGCTAAATCAAATATGTGTCAGAACTGCTCCCCTAAGAGCTGAAGAACCCTAGATAAAAAGAAATCCAAAAGGGGAACACATTTTTTCTGACTCCAAACAAAATCAAATAAATTTCTGTTAGAGGAAAGTATGATCAGATAACCTATCTTTTTACGGCTGAGTATGATACAGGAAAATTGCTCAGAAAATTGCATCAATACCTCTTTGGATAGAATGGCTGATTGAGATGCTTACAAACACAGGGTTTGTCTACACTTGAAACACTACAGCAGCACAGTTGCAACTACACCACTGTAGCACAACGACCTACATCAATGGGAGGGGTCCTTCCATTGGTATAAGTAATCCACTTTTCACACCCCTGAGCAACATAGCTGGGTTGATCTAACTTTTTAGTGCAGACCAGGCCCCAGGCTAAGACAAACAGAGAGCTAAAGAGAGATGTCATACGTCTACCAAAGGTCATGGCTGCCAGTTGGCTCTGACATGAGCTTTTCGAGAAGAATAGCCAATAAGTTTATGACACACATTTCTCTTAGGCTGCAGAGTTCTGCCAGCATAGCTATGCTGGTCAAGGGTGTGAAGATGTGCAATCACTGACCAGCATACCTGTGCTGGCACAAGTCCCTAGCATAGATACAGTTATATTGGTGTGGCTGGTTTCTTTGCGGGAATGGTTTGACTATAACAGCTAAATAACACAATCAGGGGTTTGTGGTCCATTTCAGCTTTCACTGTCTGTCCATAAATATACTAATCGAATTTCTCACAGGCAATCAATATTCCTAAAAGCTTTTCCATCTGTGTATCTGGTTTCTGCCACAGTCAGTGATTTGGATGCATATGTCTCTGGTTGCCAATCTTCATGCTTCTATAAAATCACTGCACCTAACCCAGACTGTGACGCATTTGCTGAAATGTTAATAGGCCTTCCTGGTGCATAAAACATAAACACTGGTTCTTGTATCAGTTATTGTATTAAACCTTCCCATGATTCCTCCTGTTCCGCACTCCAATACCATTCATTTTTATGTTGCTTTGGTAGCTAGGTTAGGTATGAATTTTCCAAGATAATTTACCATTCTCAGGAACCATTGGACATCTTTCTTTGACTCGGGACATGGCATTTCAATTGCTAAAATCTTTCTCTTATCGGGTTTTGCATCTTCGTTGGAAATAATGTCCCCAACAAAAGTCAGTTCTGTAACCCCTAAAACACATTTCTCCCTACTTAGTTTGAGGTTTGCAGCTCAAGTTGCATCCGGGACTTCCCAAAGTCTCTGATCATGCTCCTCTTTCACTGAGCCCCAGATGATGATGTAATCCATTGAGGTATCAACACCATTAATATGTTCATAGATCATATGTATGGTTTTGTGGTACACTTCTGGAGGTGAAGCTATATCAAAGGGTAACCGTAAGAATCTTCCAGTATTAAATGTGCATAGCTTTAAGCTTTCTTCAGTTAATTTTAGCTGCCAAAAACCTGAGGATGCATCCAATTTACTGAAATGTTGAGCATTTGCAAATTGAGCCATAATCTCTTTTCTGGTTGGCAGTTTGAAATGGTCTCTTTTTATAGCCTTGTTGAGGTCTCTGAGATCCAAGCATATGCATAGCTGGCCTTTACCTTTCTCCACAGTGACAAGGGAGCTCACCCATTCTGTTGGCTCCTCAATTTTTTGTGTTATTTGCATTGCTTCCATCTTTGCAAGCTCAGCCTTGAGTTTATCACAGAGTGCAAATGGCACCTTTCTACACTGATGGATAACTGAAGGGACCTGCTTGTTTATCCGGTTGTATGTTCACCCTGCAAGCAAGATTATACAATTATACGCTCAAAAGTCAGGAAATGCCACAGGCTGCAGACTAACCCTTAATTCTGCCCCCTTGTGTGAATGTACAGTGAGGTCTCTCATTGCATGATATATATAAAAACCTTAAAACCATCCAGAAATTGAAGCTAGTGCAGAAGGTGGACATCTGCTTGGTAAGTGGAATGTCTGGCCACAAACACGTTAATCCAGTGATCTGCACTGGTGGCCAATGGATTAGTGGGTGAAGAATACATTGTTGGTTATGATCTTCCATCAAAAAGGTTTTCCAAATGAAAAATGCCTTTTTGAAGGATAAGAAAATGTTCATAAAAATATGCAATATGAGAAACTGTTTCCATTTGTACTGAATGGACATTAAATGAAAGTTTTTCAGTTTCCATCCTCATCTCCCTTTTATCACTTTTTAACCAAGAAAAATAACAAAATAAAAAAAAGTTTCAGGTTCCATTCAACTTGAAGGAAAACGAAACATTTTATTTTCAAATATTTCTCCTAAAAAAAAAATTACAAGATTTCAGGAAAAGTTACAAAGGAAACAAAAAATTCTTTTACACAAAATTTTTTTTTGAAGGAAACAAATGTTTTGTTTTCTTCTAAAATGTTTGTGGAAAAGAATTCCCATTTTTGACCAGCCCATTATAAAGCACTAAATCTTAGGAGCTACCCACTCTGGAGCTTGCCTCTCTCCCTGTGTCATGGTGTGGCAGAGGAGATCAACAGAGATGCTTGGGCTTGAGCCGTGTTGCTATAAATGAGAGGAGGCTTCTGGCAGGGCATTCTTTGGGAGGGCTTTGGAATTTACTCCCCTCCACTTGGTCTGAAACACTCCAAGGAAGAAATCCTGGCCCCAGTCAAATCAATGGAAAAACTTTCAGTGACCTCTGTGGGGCCAAGATTTCACCAGGAATCTGATGGCCTTCAAAGATACTCTGTGAAGCTCATCTTTTTTCCCAGTCATTTGAAAATGTGGGAGAGTTGTGAGGGTGGGCAATTGTTGGAGGGGAAGGGGGATTTGAGTTTGTAAATTGCATGGCTTCCTGGTGTGGGTGATATTAAACTGTACTTCTGCTGTAAAATGTATTTTTGTTATGACAAGGGAGCCTAGAGTCTATAGCACAGTGATTTGTAAATGCCCTGCTTCTGGCTGCTTTTTTAACAGTGTAGTAACAGATAAAATGTCTTCTCGGGTTTGTCCTGGCAACATTCATGAAACAACTGAACTCTATTATTTTAAAAATATAAAATGTAAGAGAATTTTTTAAACAAAAAAGTGAGTTAAATTAACAGAAGGGAACTTGTTGCCTCAGGGGTTTGGTGATAAGCTTTGGAGCTTTGCACTTTTATCACCAATCTAAATGCAATTCACACTGCTGATTGTTTGGTTGATAAAGGCAATAGTTTTCATGTAATATACTTAAGACTTCTGCAAGGCATTTGACTTGATACAGCATGACATTTTGATTAAAAACTAAAATGATACAAAATTAAAACAAGAGATAATGTAGATGAGTTAATATCTTTTAAAGGACCAACTTCTGTTGGTGGAAGATACAAGCCAGTTTCCAGCAGCTAGGTGTTCAGTTAATTGGCTGGCACATTTGGCTGTCTCAGTAGAGAAGCCAAAGACTGGATGTGTTTGAAACCAGAACTGTTTTCCCTTCCCTACAGGAGACATCTTCAGGGCAAAATTGATGCATGCTGTTGAGGCATGGCTACTACTCTTTCTGTGCTTAGTCCACAGATAAAAGAAAGACTGCTGTCTCCAGGGCTGTCACCATAACACCTTCCGTTAGTACAAATTCAATGTGAAGACAAGACTGTCGCCATTCTGAGGTTTGGAAGAAGTCTATTTGAAATATATTGGATGTATAATTGTTAAGAACACATTGCAATAGCGAAACAGAAAAAAAGTAGAAGATGACTATTTGGAAACCTCTGATGTTGACGCTGAATATATGGCAGCTTAGTCTGTTATTGACCTGAATGTTTCCAGGCCTTTGGCATTTGTCTGCTGACAGACCTTCCTCAGATACTAGGGAACATTTAGGAATTGACACAACCTTCATTATGCCTTGAGAAGAGACAGTCAAACTTTCTACTTTGAGAAATGGAACAGCTGGTGCAGAACACAAGTCACCAACCCTATTCATACTTGAGCAATAAAGTGGATCCTTCCACAAAGACACACATGGTGAACACAAGTCTGACTTCTATCAGTTCAGTCTAAAATAGTCACAGAAGGTTGCTGGGGATTAACAAACAGTGCAAGATTATTTTCAAAACTGGAAAATAATCTGACACACAGATGCCTGGGGGGAACCAATAACAAATAATACTAAACTCATGCAATGTTGCAAAAAGGCAAAGACATCAGCAAGGGAAATCCATTCATCCTTTTGGTTTAAAGGCTAATCTAAGAAATCACTATAGGATTGGTCATGAGTCTAGCAATGGTATGGGTTGTGAGAGTAAAATGAAGGTTTGCAAGAGACTTTTTTGTATTATAATTATTCACATGCAAGTCAATATTTAATATAACATCAGAGAGAACAAACTCATTATGCTCCTTTAAAGCCTGATCCAACTCCCTTTCAAGTTACTGGACGCACCCCCATTCACTTCAGTGGGAGTTGGATCAGCTCACTAATCAGAAAAAAATACCTCCATAGGTTTCTATCTCCACTGTTCCCACAATGGAACAGAGCAGTTAGTTGTTTATACATGGATAAAACATGGTCTAAATAAAATACCATGGGCCTGATTCTACTCTAACTGCATCGATCTCAACTGTTACTCCTGATTTACTCCAGTGCTAGAGAAGAATCAGGCACCAGAACTTTATGCCTTCTCAACTCCTTAAATACATTGCAGTAAGTAAATCCTGCAGAAAATCTGCTGAACCTGTACATACAGTGACTTCTAAAATAAAGATTATGGCTGCCAAAAGCTGTATAAGAAGTCAGAAATAACATACAGCATGGCAGGTGTTTTAGTGTAATAAAGCCATGCCTTAGGTACATTAGGAAGCATGAGACTGATGTAGTTCCAGACCCTGAGAATTATTACAATATAGAATGTGACGTTGTCCTACATTTCCTACCCTGTATTTCAAACAGTATTTTTTTAAATTTGTTTGCTCCCTTCACCACATTAAGGCCACCATCTTGGATTTCCTTCTGAGGAGGAAATCTCCACTTCTCAGTATGAAACTTCAAAAGCTTTTAGTCTTAAAACAACTCTTGGAGCATATGTGGCTGTGCTCATGCACCACCATCAGCTAAACTAAAACATGTGTAAATGTGAACAGTTTACAGCCTGCAGGCTCAGCTTGTGAGTGAAGGAAGCAACTTCATTAGCTCAGCCAGCAAAGGGACTGACATACAGCAGTGTGCATTTCACAGAGATTCCTTCTTCTTAGCATGTGCACAATGTGCCTTGGGTAGCACATGACCAGGACCCTTCACTGAATTTGATCCGCTGCGTGGATTATTAACTTCCCTGGCCCAGGCTGGGTACTGACAGGGAGCACAACATGAATGCTGCTCCATGCCCCCCACAGACATTCCTTGAAGCAGAGGGCAGTGGGGGCAGTGGTTAGTGGGAAACACACAAAAGGGAGTGGGTGAGATTTTCAGAAGTGCCCAGGTGACACAGGGGTACAAGTCCCATTGACTTTCAATGGGGCTTGTGTTCCTAAGTCACTCAGGCACTTTCGAAAACCCCATCCTGTATGTTTTATAATACGTAACAATCAAAGGATAATTTTTGAAGTACGGCACAGCTTTTAAAGCACTTAGGAATCCATCCTGCAATGACAGAAAGAGAGCAACCAGGAGCAAGTTTCTTCAGCTGCATTCAAGACCATAAAACCTTCAAATATGGCCACAGACTTTCCTACGTCACACAAGAAAATCCAGTATGGTGGTTGTGATGTGCCAAACAAATTCCTGCCTGTGCTGCTAAATTCACACTGAATGTAATAGAAATAACAGTGAACATGGACACTACTAGCATTGGCTTTCGGCTGCCTTCTCATACAAGATTTCAGCTTCAACTGGCTTGTGCTCAAGACTAGGAATATACTCCCCAACACAGAGATATACTTACTTTTTACCCCTTTTTAATTCTCCACTATGCCAAAAAAATTACTTAAAAATATATTTGGTAGTTTTTCTACTTCAAGATTTTTCAAGGTGTCAAGTTGGGCCTTTCCCCAACAATAGCAATAATTAGCTTAGCCAGCGATTATGTTTTAAGGTTGGTTATATTTTTAAGAGGTTTTTGCCTTTCTTCTGAAAAGTGCCAGAAATATGGGCTTTTTGTTTCATGCTGTGGTTCCTCTCTTTGTTTTTGTTTTTAATATGTTACCTCTTCTGTCTTGATTTTCAATGGGAAAGCCAGTATCAAAGGAATGGATAGCAGGGAAGGAGGCACAGCCCTTACTAAGCACTAATAAGGAAGCATTTCTCAATTCTATCAATCCCATCCTCTAGTTTGTCTAGAAGATTCAGTTTTCTCTGGTTCTGAATCTCTGTGGGGAGCAGAAATACAGCCTTATTCAGCATATCAACTACCCAGCATAGCAAGTGACAATCATCAGAAAACAAAATTGAAATAGTTTATGAAAATCTAGAGTTTGCTCAGCTCAGCTGCAGCTTATCTTTCAGTTAATGATGGGAGTGATTGGGAGTCAGAGGAAGAGAACAGTACTTGACATTTCAGCTGGGTGACAAGGAGAGTTCATCAAAAATTCAAGTGTGGCCTACATTAAATTATCTGAACTACCTTTTTGATGGTCATTTGAACAAGGTGTCTTTTGTTTATGGCTGACCTAGGTCCTGATCCTGCAAACAGTTACACACATGCTTCATTTTTTGCAACTGTTGCCCCATTAAAGTCAATGGGACTATTCACATGCATGGAGTTAACTGTTTGTAGGCCCTAGGTTTTCATTACAGTTTTCATCCCCTCTCTTTCACCCAGTTTGGGGACTAGTGCCCAGCCCCTTTCTGAAGTACATGAGTCACATAACACAAACAAAATAGTCTTTACATTCATTTAAAAACAGGCAATTTTTTTTTCTAAATAACTTTTAGAAATCCTCTCTGTAAAGAGGAAAACCCTCCTATGATAAATTAATGGGGGATATTTTGCAGAAGCTAATTTTGTGACAGGAAGTGTAAAATGGCTCCTGAAAATAAAATCCACATGCAAGCTAAGACTCTGTGCAAGAGATCTATTTAGACATTTACTACCAGCTTCGGTTTGATTAACTCTCTCTAAATGCAAACTAACGAGATGTTTTTACAATGAGCAGCTATGCTCTTGTCTTTGAAAAACAGACAAAGAAGGTTGCAGTCCCATTTAGTTGTTTGGTGTTACCTGCCCGTGCACTGGCCATTTGGTCGCAGTCTCGTTCCATGTGAAAGGGGGTGGTTTATTCCATGCTAATGCTGGGATTGTGTGTCATCAGAGCTGGCAGCGCTGGGGCATTAATTGACATCATGTATCAGGTTAGGTTAATAATCTGCATCTTGGTTCTGCTTGAGCAGATCTGAATGCCTGGGGGGTAGAGATCAGTGATGAAAAGGAAGTCTCTGAGGGAAAGGATTAGATACTGGAAGGTCAATGGGATGGTGCTTGCATCCCGAGATGTACAGATGTAATGCTCATCTTTGTTATTGATCACAGGCTACACCTGGAAAGCAGCACTGTTTAGAGAGTGGGGTCAGTAAATCTGACCCTCCCAAGGATGCCTGCAGCAATCAAAGCGACTTTGGATGGCATAACAACAGATACCAGCAACCTGGATGGGACATTACCAGAATTCGAGAAAAACAACAGGGATGTGCTGATACCTTCTTGTTTTAGCAAGATGCCCCGAGAGCCTGGAAAGAATTTCCCTCACACCAAACAAGTTGGGACTTACCTGGTGGGCAAAATGATCAACAAAGGCTCCTTTGCCAAGGTGATGGAGGGACTACACATCCCCACGGGGGAGAAGGTAAACGCATAATGGAGTAAGTTTAACTAATAATTGCCACTAATCTCACTGCATTGTATGTGGGAGGAATTCAGACGATTGTTTTTAATCCCACAAACCAGTCATTCAGTGAACTACCACCTTAAGCCTTAAAACTGAACCTGTCTGGCTTCAGAAATGGAGTTTACTGTTCACTTAAAAGCCAGTCATACACGTGAATGTAAATTTGTATCATTGTTTTCATGTAGATGTAACTGGACATTGAGCTAGTTCTGACAGCAAAGCCATCATCTGTTGAAAGAGGAAAAAGATAATTACAACCTCAAATTTATTTTCTCCAATAAGCCTCCCTGAGTCAGTATCCTGTATCTGATACTTAAAGCTAGGGAGAAATGCTTATAGAGAAACTACCCACTGCAACAGCAATATCTTAGATGACAGGATGTAGTTAGCTAATATATATTTTCCCCAGCTAAAATACAAAAATATGTGTCACACGTCTTCTTTATGGAGCTGTATGATGTACTATGAAATTTGTATTTGTTGTCAACTTTATTTTTCAAATGGCTCTAAACAACATATGATATTTCTTTATTTATGACATGTAGTTTTATTCTGTTTATTCTAAAGAGCCTGATGAAAGGCCACTAATGCCAAATGGAGTCTTTCCTTTGCCTTTGGTGGGTTTTGGATCAGGGCCTAAGGGAGCATGTTAGAAAAAGAACACATTGGCCACCTTCCAGTATACAGATCATTTAAAGGAACATATTTATTTTTTGTCTTTAGGTGTGCTTTCCACGCGCACCTTACCTACTGCAATCAGTGGGCTATACAGAGATACAGATATAGATATGATGTGGATATCAGATGGCAGCTTTTGACCCTTGAGGGAGACAGGAAGCTTATGCTTCACTCTGGAAATGCATCCTCTCTGCACCATCAAATTGTCAAGATCAATCTAAATAATCAGGAGTTCGCTAAAATAAACTTATTCCCCAAGCATTTTGAAAATAGATCTGTGTTGCTCAAAGCTGAAATGGGTATTGCCAATTTGCATATATTCTATAATTTAGGTAGCCATAAAAGTCATTGACAAGAAAAAAGCCAAGCAGGATTCCTACGTTTTAAAAAATATGAAGCGGGAGCCCCGGATACACCAGATGATTAAGCATCCTAATATTGTTCAGCTATATGAGACACTGGAGACTGAAAACTTCTATTACATGGTGATGGAACTATGCCTAGGTGGAGACCTCATGGACAGAATCTGTGACAAAAAGAAACTGGAAGAAAGGGAAGTAAGGGACTATACCAGGCAGATCATGTCTGCAGTTGAACATCTGCATCGCCATGGGATTGTCCACAGGTAGGGTTATTTCACCCCTTTCAAATAAAAGTGACAAAATCAGTAATTCCAGAATGGGTAGCATTTTTCTTTATGGAAATTATTTATTTCACCTGCCCTAATGATAATGATAATGTCAACTCCAGAGATCAACATTTTTCAATTTTTCATCTCAATATTTTCAAACAACCCCTGCCTCCACTTTTCAATCCTTTCTAATAAAGTGTTTATGATGTTTATGGTCTTTATGATGAGTGGAGAAATCCAGGGCCAGGGTAGAGGACAAATTTCATAATGTAGGTTAGGGAACTAACCTGGAAGTTTGGTTATTTTGGTTATTTTGGAATTAATTTGGGTCAAAGTGTTATCACACCAAATAAAAATAATTCAATATATTTGTTACTTTAAATACTGGTTTAGTTGTGATGAGATCCATTGTGACTTAATCTGACCTGAGTAAGGGGCAGTAGATTATTGTGTTGTCCGCAGGGCAGACCAGGGAACAAATTGCGACTCAGAGTCACAATTAATTTTCTTGTTCCCCACTTGCTCCAGAGAGCAAGCAGTGGACCATTGCTCTAGACCAGTGACAGATTGTTTACTTTTCCATGCTGGCCTGGCAGAGCTCATTGGTGAGTTGTGGAATCAAAGTCAAGGCTTACATATGTGCATCCACTTTCATGGAGGAGTAGCCACTCTATGGAGGCTGCTCTCCTACCCCAGGCTGTGAATCATGGGGTGTGAGGAGGGCACAATGGACTAAGAGGGTGCATTATGCCTCCTAACTCCCTTGCACAGTGATCTTTCACATTTTCTGTATTTCTGTAAATAATTTGTAATTTATTATAGCTTTAAACAACAATAAAGACATCCACATATAAAGCTCTAGCCACCCTCGCACTTAATCAAACTTATAGTAACTTAACAATAGCCATCAAACAGCATTAAATATTCATCTAGCAGGTAGCACATTAACTCTCTTACAAGTGCTTTGCGTGGTGTGTTCTGCTTTCTTGTAATCCAACAGTAAATATCTGCCTGTATCAGTTGCTTTGTACTAATCTTTTTACTCACAAAAATAAAGAATTAACTGAACAAAATTATGAAATAAAATCATGGCTTAGGTATTATAAGCAGCAATGTGTCCTAACTGAAGCCTCACTGACTATCCCAGTCTGACCTCACTGCCTTTGTGGGTTCCTAGCTAATCTATTTTAGGGTTTTTCTTTAGTGCCCACCAACACAGAGTTAGATGGGTTCGATTTAGATTATTGCTTGAGAACTCAAATAGTGCAGCTTATTTTTAATAGAAGATGTTAATTAATCAAAGATAAAGCTGCACGGTACAGAAAGGCAATACATACCAATCTGGGTTGCAACTCCGCAGCTTGAATCGGTTCCACCGAATATGAGCTCACTTCAGGATATACTTATATACAAATTGTTAATGACAAAACAGAAAATTCGTCAATTAGCACAAACTTTTCATCCTATTGCTACAAGGTCATCTTTTAGTGCTCCTAAGGCCACCTCCATGCTATATCCTGGTTTGAAGCTTGACTGCAAAGTAGCCATGACATTAGCACGTCACATGTTGGAGCTTGGCTATCAATGGTTTTGCCTAGGAATGGCACTAGGACACACTTGACTTAACTCTGTAATATACCTTGGAACAAATAACATTTTCTATTGAGTTTGTGGTATATTTAACTAAACACTGGTCCATTTCTTGACCACTTCTAGTATTAAAATAAGGAATATTGGTCATCAGGAATCCTTTTCCCTATTTTGATTATTTTGATTGTTAATTCACCACTCTTCCCCATACCCTCCTCACAGTCTCCATCCCTCCTTTCGTCTTGTCTCACCTTACATTTTAAGCTCTGCAAGATAGGGCTATAGGGCTGAATGAGTCCTTAGCTGCCTCCAGTAAGTGCTGGTTGCAACTGAGGGGAGGAGTTTCAAAGGAGCTGCTTGTTCTCCATCCCACTTCTGCCATCCCTGACCCCAGTGTACTTTAAAACAGCCCTAGTATTGCTCTAAAATACACCAGCTTACAATGGTGTCCAAAGGTCTGTTATGCCAGCAGGGATCATAGGAACATAAGAGGCTCTGGACATGCTCCCAATATCAAGATTATACCAGCTGAGGATTCCCCTGTGCTAGTGAAAAGCCTCAGCTGCCCTTTCGGGGAAACTTTCTAGCCATTTGACACCATCAAAGCAGAAGCCAGGTTATAGTTCTTAGTTTTTTTGTCAGGATATCAAATATTCCCATAATAAAGACGTGTTCAGCTAAGCCAATTTATAGTATCTCCCCAGGGGCGGCTCTAGGCACCAGCAAACCAAGCTGTTGCCTAGGGCTGTTGCCTAGGGCGGCCAAATCTAGGGGGCGGACGACCGGACCTGCCGCAGGCATGACTGCGGAGGGGGCGCTCGTCCCGCGGCTCCGGTGGACCTGCCGCGGGAGCTCAACCGGAGCCGCGGGAAGAGGGGACCCGCCGCGGGACCGAGGAAGGGCGGCGCAGCACACCGCGCTGCCTGGGGCAGCCTATTTTCTAGAGCCGCCCCTGTATCTCCCCTATAATTTTGACCTAGTCATCACTGTTTGCTATAAGGAGTTGATTTTTGCTGATCCTGTCTCCGTGAACACCATTGCAAGGACGGTTCCATCTACAGTGTCCCTATTCTCTGTCCTTCTTTGACCCGACTGTTCTCCTTCATACGCAAGGCAGATTTCACTTCTCAATTTACCTCCTTTCTTTTACACTGCCTGAACACAATTAAATTACTCACATTGAAAGCAACTGCAATATAATCACCTCTTTAATGCAACAGAGAAAATACACTCAGTTCTCCATAAACTCGAAGTGCAAATCTGCGTGCTTTATATTCAAAGTATATCTTTGCAAAGATAAAAAAGACAAAACTAAAAATACTTGCCTTTGTCTTGAAACTGAAGTAATGCAACAGGAAAATCAATAGCTATATTTTAGATATTTTCCTTGAAGTTTTGAAGCACTGAAGAATTACTATGCAGCCACTTAATAAATAGTGTACCACTATAGTATGCAAAATAATAATGAAATGGTATTGACTTAACCCAAAGATATTAACAGAATGGATGATTTCTAAAATGAGTATTCATTAAAAATATTCAGTAATTTAATGAAAGTTTCCATTCCACTAACTGAAAACTGCAGGACCCTGTTATAATTGTACATTCTGAGCTATGTGGTACTATCTTTATTGTAATGAAACTTTTGTTAAAAAAGTCTGCTAAGAATTAGAATATGAATGTTAAGTTTCAATATACATCTTAAAGTTTGCTTTCTGTCTTGATTTGCTTAGGGACCTGAAAATTGAGAATTTTCTTCTGGATGAAAACAACAACATCAAAATTGTTGGTAGGTGCATATCATCCATAAAAGAACATAGAAGGTTGATTCCTGTTACTGGACTTGATAGTTCACGTAGCTTTCTATGACTATCAACCATTGATTAAACTACAAATTTTGTGGATGAGTTAGTGATTATTTAACAAATGTATAGGATGTAAATGGAACAGTCTTTGCCCAAGTGTGCCTTTACAGTGTATTTGTGCATTTATTCCATTTATTTTTAAAATATGGAAAGAAGAGTATTTTGCATAGGATTCAGTTTTCTTTTGTTGTGTGTTGTAGGGGCAAGAAACAATTTAAGAATTATAGATCTCTTGTGTGTAAAAGCAGAGGTGAATTATAGACACAAGCAAATAAACTTTAGACTAAACACATACAACTCCATAGGCTTCTGTGGACTAATGCCCTCAATTGGACCCCTTATCATTAAACATTTTGAAAAGAAAACTGTTTCTATGAGTAATGGAAGCTTTGCTAGAGTGCTAAAGGGTGAGGCAAACTACTGTTAAATTGGGGGAATTTGCACCAAGCAGTTAACACGGCTCAGAAAGGCATTTATATATTTTACAGAAACCTCACAGAATTCTGCACACAAACTTGCCTGTGCATAGCACAGGTTTCCTAAACTTTTGAAAGCTTCGCTTCCATCAGGAAAAGGAAACCAAACAGGCACACCTTTCCCACCTCCAGCTAGTCCTTCACAACCCTCTTTCCCTCCTACACATTTGGGGAAATGCTTACATAGCTCTTCACAATACAACACTTCCACTCCTTTCTTATGTGCTTTGATAAGCAGCGCAATAGATAATAATGCTGACATTTAATGTAAAAAGAATAGGAGTACTTGTGGCACCTTAGAGACTAACAAATTTATTGTAGCATAAGCTTTTTTGTTAGTCTCTAAGGTGTCACAAGTACTCCTATTCTTTTTGCGGATACAGACTAACACGGCTACTACTCTGAAACCTGTCATTATACAAGACATTTAATGTGTCATCCTTTGACCTGAGCCAGCACCCATTGAAATGACTGGGACAGTTAATACTCAGAGCTATTGTTTCAGGCTCATTAAGAACTTGGGCTCATTAAGATATTGCTTCATCAGTTACACTTGGGCCACATTGTCAAGATTTTCTTTGCATATATAACAGCTAGAGATTTACTTTTTTAAAAAAGCAAAAGTCAAAACTCTGGACAACTGACAGACCCCTCTTGGCAAGATCTTCACAAACACCCCAATTTTCAGAATCCTGAGTGAAGGTAGGAAAGATTAGTGGCAGGAGCTTTGGATTCCTGAACTGAAGTCAGGGGTCAGAGCCAGTATCAGGGTCAAGAGACAAGCCAGAATCAGGAGTTAAGCCAAGAGGCAAAGCTAGAGACAGAGTCAGGTATCAGGCTGAGGGTCCATACCAGGGATCAGGGTCCTTGCTGGAGTTCCAAAGGACATTTGGGAGTCAGAATCCAAGTCCGAGTCGCGATCAGTACCAGGCATTCAAGTCCAGAGAGGCAGGCAGTCGTGAAAGCTAGCTAGGGATCCACATTGTGGCCTGGACATTTCCTGGTATTCTCTCATGGGTGTATATAAGGACAAGGAGCCATTTAGGGATCACTAAGACCACTATCAGTCAGATCACTCAAGGCCGAACACCCTGTGGTGTAGTAGGAGGATTTTATGTTTGTATTTTGTATAATTCAGAAAGAAGGATAAAAAATCTTGTGTAGCATGTATTAAATGTATTGATGTATGATTTGATCATATCCTGCCAGCCACCCTTTCTGAAAGCAGAAAGGAGGACAGATGGAAGGGGACCAGGAGATTGCAACACGCCTCTATTGAGATGTCAGAGTAGGGCAGATTGACAACTCTAAAGATGTGATCAAAACCAGTATGGGATAACTCCCCAAAAAACGTAATAAAAAACAAAATTAAAAATTAAAAACAAATTTTAGAAAACAAGCACTCGTCAAACAACAATTGATTACAGTATGACGGTGCAAAACTCATTGCTCCCAATGAAGGAAAATCACTATATAAACAGGGTGTCTTGCCATAAAACTTTGGGTTCATCCTGCCAAGACTTCTCCAGAGCATCATGTCGCGACCAACAGAACCCGGCTCCTACCTACCCATGATCAACCTAGCTGGCCACTAGACTGATCCGGACTTTGAACTGGTAACTAAAACATCGACTGTCGGGACTCTGTGTGTGTGTGTGTGTGTGTGTGTGTGTGTGAATGCATATGCTAATTATTGTATTTCCAATAAATGAGGCGTATTGCCTTTTCTCCTGAAAAACATCCCTTGTGCTTCTTATAAGCATAACATTTTTGGTGGAGAATTGCGAAAGGGGGAAGACATGCACCATGATTGTTGAAAATACTGCTAAATACTGCTAAAAGGTATACCATACATATAAAGTGATCCATCATTCAGGTGTGCACACCCCCGGTCATCGAGATACCAAACAATAGGGGGAGGATTAGAGTCCTCGATGCTCCTACCAATCTGTCGGGGAAAACTATACAGATAAATATATATGTAAACTGTTTGTACAAACGGTCTAGGTATATACACCCCCAGTCATAGAGGTACCAGGCCCAAGGGAGAGGATTAGAGTCCTCGCTCCAATCCGTCTGTCAGGGGGGAAATTGCATAGGTGAATATACTCTCGGTCGTAGAAGGATCGAGCCCAAAATGTAGGGGGATTAGCATTCCCCCGTCCTGCTCTGTCAGTCAGAGGTTTTAGTGGGTACAGACTTTTTTTGTTGTTGTTATGTAAGTCCCAGCACAAGCATTGGCACGGAAAAGTTATAAAGGTAAACGAGATTCATAAGGAAAATATGTTCAAGTGAAAAGAGTCCCCTAGGGACAAAGCTCAAGAAGAGCAGAAAAAATTACCATTCATCCAGGAAACTACTCCTTTTAAGAAAATTTTGCAAAAGTTTGGGCACAGCCCATGGACTGAACAAGCATTAGCCTATGTCCACACCACAGCTAAAATACAAGAATTGGGAAAGTCCATCACTGCATCTTTATCAACATTAGCAATGGGACAATTATTTTCTAAAATGCTGCCAGTATGGCAACAGCGAGGAAAGCAGGATCAGGCCCAGACAAACAGGCAGGCAATAGATAAAGAGATTGGAAAACAAGTTGGCAGCCCTTAGTGGCAGGAGTAAGGAAAGGAGTAAGTACAGGCATGGGGAATTCAGATCCCTGGGACAATACTTGGAATGGTGATATCTGGGCTGATGGAGTTGTCATTTTGGAAAATAAGCAAGTGATTTAAGGAAAGAGAGTGAGAAGTTAACTCTGGAGAGGCTGGAGGGAATTAAGCAGTTGAACGTTGTAAAAATGTTCAAAAGAAAAAGTGTTATAGAAAGAGAATTCTTGATTTCTTTGCAGCCATTCTGAAGGGAAAATGGGCCCTTTTCCAAAGGAATGTCTGAAAATAAGCCAGGCAAAGAGACAATCTGATTTAAATCATCTGACTATGAACAATTTAGTCAAGTTCACTAAAAGAACACAAGGGGTTTCTATTGGAACTTAACTGCCCCCAAATGTATACAAATGTAAGCTATGTACAGCTGTGTGTAAATATATTGTGTAAATATATGAGTTTTAAGGACCTAAATCAACACTCCTGGTTTGTAAAACTCTTGTTTTGTAGGTTTAAAATAACTTGGTTTGGTTTGGTTTGGTTTTTAAAAAATACAAACATAAAATACTACTACTACAGTGGTATTAAACCTCTGTGCATTGTGGGTCACCGAGTGTAAGCAGGCTATAGTTGCTGCCAGGTGGTGTTGTGGGGATGTTGGTTGCCTGGTAGCCTTGTAGGCCTACATTCAAGTCCCACCAATCACTGTACCAATGGGGTACAACCCTGCACTTTGGGAAACACTGCTTTAGTAATAGCTTCTTATAAACCTGACCTAACAGGGCTCTGAGTGTCTTCATCTCCCAGTGACTTCAGCATCTTACAGAGCTACACCTGAGGGATTACTTATTCAAGTTAGGCACAGTCTACACTTAAAAGTTAGATCAACATAGCTATGTCAGTCAGGGTATTAAAAAAACACTCCCCTAACTGAAACAGCTATGCCAACCTATCCCCCGGTGTAGCTGCCGCTATGTCAACAGAAGAATGTTTCCATCAATTTAGCTACCATCATTCAGGGAGGTGGTGTTTCAATGGAAAAACCCCTTCCATTGGTGTAGGTTGTTCTATGCTACAGGGTTATGCCAAAAAAGCTGTGGCAACATAGCTATGACAGTATAGTCTCTGTAGCATAGAGATATCCTTACACTAGCATAGCTTGACTTGGCTTTTACTGAGATAAAATTCCAAAACGCTATGTGGACTCTTATTTAAACTTTAAGCATGGCTTATTTAGCTTTAGTTAAACTTGTTCCTAATTGTAAAGAACGTGGGTGAAATCTGTATTTATTTTATAGCTGTTAGATATATATCATTGTAGGTTTGGTGATTATTGTGTTGCCAGCTAAAAAGTAGCTCACAGTTAAATCAGTCTTAGATGTGCATACTTGGTTACTAGACCCTGTACATGCTTGCGCATGTTCCCTATAGCCATGATGAGTGTCCACATATACTGTGCTGGACATGGATACAACACTGTGTTCACACATATACACACATCCACACTGCTGCAGTTGTTAAGCAACGTTAGCATTACTATTTCATCGGAGGTATCACAGGATTCTACGCATCAGAAGGAAACACTCTAGGAACTGCTTTGCTGCATGTTGTTGGTACTATCCCAGCCCTTCACGCATTTGCCAGCGGTGGTTCCTGCTCACCATTCTCTCCTGCCAAACTGGGTGGAAGACATGCATCAACGGAATGATGATGTGGTTCTACTCCTGCTCCTTAGTGCAGGACAAATGTTTATTCTGTGGAGTGGGTGAATGGCGAGATGCCAGATGGACTTTGGGCAGAACTTTCTAACATGACAAAGATGGCTGACCTTGAGGGTCAATGACAATCCAGTTTGACTCCCATGGAACAGATACAGTGAATGCCAGTATTGCTACGGTATGCCAATGGCCTGTCCATCCCTTCTGATACAGGAGAACCAGCACAGTGTGGTTGGATTACATTGTTTTGGAATGGGATTCAGAATTTCCAAATGAGGAAACAGACCTTTATGGAGCTGTGTGAGACGCTTGCACCAAACCTCCAGCACCAATGTGGCCAACACTGTTCACATAATCATCAGCTGCTGCACACTCCGTGTTGGTGAAGATAAAGGGGAGTGCTTTCATCCTGAGTGGGCACAGGACAAGTCTGGTTCACAAACTCTGTACAGGCAGCTGGATCCCACACACATGCATACTAGTCCTGGTTCCCAATGGGCAAGGGAATCAGGGATGCCAAATGTGCACACATCTTGGCACAGCAGGGAAACAGAGGATGACATCTGCCTGTGCCAAGGGACAGCTTCACACCCTGTACAGCTGCTGGAAAAAACAGGAGGGACCATTGGCACATACTAGTGGGGCTTCATAGCTTTGTGTGGGTTTTTGTTCCCCTGTAGTTAATGGCCATTAGACATTCATTCCTGTGACTATTCACCCATTGCAGGCAATTATAACAGGCACCTCCACTGGGTTATCACCTTAGGGCTGGGTTTGTGCTGTGGAGGGTGGCAGCCCAGCTGTAATGCAGTCATTGTGCAAGGCTGTTGTCTTAAATGTTCACGCTTGTTTACAGACCTGTTATCAGGAGTGCTCAATCTCTTAATGATCTTATCAACATTTTTTTTTAAGAACGGTTGTCATGGAGCATTAATCCCAGTGTTAAAATGGATCAAGATGGGGGGAGGGGGCATTTAATCATTGGATAGTGGCAGAGGCCTGTGTTGTTACTTTAATTGTGTTTCATTTTTAAGCCTGTGACCTAAGCCATAAAGATGTTTATCTAGCCCAGCTCTGTGTTCTGAGTTCTGCTGCTTTTACAACTAGCAGTGCTTTCTCTAAGCACTTACATTTTCCACATCCTTCCTGTGGACCCTTTGGACTTCAGATATTTCTTAATCTGAAAGTGAGGGGGAGAGGTGGACAGAAAAGTGTTTGCAGTATGATGGCACCAGACAGTTACACCTTTCCAGTTCATGTGCTGTAAATTGTGTGGCCCAGTCTCAAACCTGAAAACATTGTATGCTCATCATACTTAGGAAGCGGGGTCCACACATGTGTCAAGGAAATTATAACATTGATTCAAAGTACTATAGAATGGGTAATAGAAATATTTTTAAAGGAAATGGAAACCGATAAAACATAATGCGACTAAAACCATGTACAATGGGCAAACGTTAATGTCTCTGCACCTGTCTCCTTGCCCTCCTCCTCCCCTGACAAGCAGGGAACAAGTGGGGAAAATTGTTCTTGGGAACAAACTGGGATGTCTCCTGTGTATGTTTGGAGGCTGGGCACTTGGTGGGCTTCAGAGATTCCTGCAGGCTCTTTGTTCCCTTCCTGGATGCTCAGGAGGGTTCCCCTGCAAGAGGTTTTCAGTTCCAATGGAGGGTGTGGTCCCAGAAGTCCTGCAGGCTCCTTCCAGTAACTCAGGAGGGAGGAGTCCTCTGCCTGAGCAGCACGCTGGGTGGTAGCCAGAGGAGGAGGTGGTTGTGGCGGCAACAGTACATAGACAGGTATAGTGGCCATGGCAGCAGATGCACCCTGAACACATTTGGCCACCAGGTCTATCAGTCTCTCCATAAGGGAATGCTGCTGATCCCTATGGATGTGCTCCCATTCCTAAAGTGTGCCTCCTGCTCCATGAACCAGTTATCAGTACCTCTTTCTGCTGAAGAACCTGATCCTCCCATGTCCTGAGAAACTCCAGTTGTTCCTGATTCCTCCTGTCCACTCCAATGAGCAGCTCCTCTAAGGTCCTTCTCTGTCTGCCTCTGCTGTCTCTGGGGTGCTGCTCCTGCTGGTCAGCAGACTGGTTTCCTTCTTGGGAACCAGAGGTCCTGCCATTCAAAGACAAGTGCAGCATTATACATTTTTCTCCTTTGGAGTGAGGCAAGAAATCCCCCCACATAAAAACTTTGCTGTGGAAGGCCACAATTTTGATACTTTTCATCATTCCAGGAATGTGACTATCCTTAATTCTCAGACTTTTGCAGCCCATAAGGAAGGAACAGAGGCTACTAATAGTAAGAGACATGGAGTCATGTTTTTAAACATTTTAAATTTTCATAGTGTCTCAAGGGGAGGAGGGGAAGATGGGCAGTTCCTTCCAGGAGCTATATTACCAGTTTGCAATTTCTTCTTTAAAGGCTGGCCAACATTTGCAGAACACAGCAGTTTTCAAGGTATCAGAATAGAAGAGAGGTGGCTTTCCAGTCCTGTGGGGGGAGATCCAGCAACCTATGCCAGAGAGATGTTTCTGCTGATGGTCATCCCTCTACGTACTGCTGAATGGAGGGGTTTGGGCAGCTATGGAGGTAGACCAAGCAGATTTGCACTGCGGTTGAATGTCAAGACCCAGATGGAGTTTCTGCTACACCAGAAATTTGCTGAAATATGCTTACAGGACTAGGAGGCACTTCAACTGGAAATTTACTATATACTCAGCTATCATACAGAGTTTCCATGCAATAAGAAATGTGAACCACGGACACTGCCTATGCATCCCACCTCATCTCACCCCCAGCATCACCAGAAAATCTTTCACATGTCTGCCTAGCAATGGTGAAATGGACAGGGGGGAAAAGAAACACACCACAACTTTATTTCCTTGCCTACCACTTCCGATCAGCACCACAAGCCCCTCACCTCTTCACAGCAAAGGGACACCACACTGTGTTTATCCAACCACTAGACCCCACACCACACTTCCTTCTCACACCTGTTTCCCTTGGCTTGTGCAGCATGGTTCCTTGTGGAGAGAGGCCCAAAACCAGAGACAAGAATGGGGAAATTTTGTAATCTTCCAAGGGAGAAAAGATGGCTATGACTAACTTCCTCAGACAAGCAAAGTGTTTCCTTCCTCTTCTTGGACCTAACCCCTCTCCGACTCAACCCACCCACCATTCTGAGTGGCTCCCATTTGTAAGGGGATGATAAGATTGGGAAAGTAAGGGTTGAAGCACTGAAACTGTGTAATCTTCCAAGGGACAGAAGACAACAGTTGCTAACTTTAGACATACAACTATATGTTCTTTACACCTGTCCCATTCCCAGCCAGGACCTTCCACCCACCCACTCCCTTCCTCTAGTTGGCATGGCCCCAGGACCATCACTTCCTGATTGTTGTCCAAGAAACGCACAGACACGGGGCACAATGATTGTTCATTAATAATCTGTTTTATAGTATCTGCCAATTGCATTAGTAGTTCATCAGAAATCAATAAAATAATTGATTTGTAGCCGTGTCTTGCTCAGGGTTATTTAAGGGTTGAAGTGAAGCAGGGGCTGGGCTTAACATCAGGAATGTAGCACCAGAGCAAGAGGGACTGTTGCTCGGCAGGGTGGGGGGGTCCACTGTAACTTACTAGCCTTGGGTTCTGGTTCCTGCTTCTGCTTGGAGTTCTCCTTGAGTTGTCAATGAGTCCAGAGGGGTTGAGGAACGGGGGTCATAAGCCACTTCAGGGTCTGTACTGGGAGCCCTTGACAGCACCTGGGCCAGCTCATAGTAGAAGGGGCATGTACAACGAGCCCTCTGGGAATGACTGTTTGAATCTTTTGACCTTCTGTACAGGAGCCTCAAGTGCTTTGCCGGTATGGGCCTGGTGTCTGCTCAGTGTTCACCTTCTTCAGCCTCCATGACATTTCCCAGTACAGGCGAATGTTCCTGTCACTCCAGGCAAAGTTTTGGAGGACAGTATGCTCTGACCACACATTGATCAGCAACTGGGTGTGGTCAGCAGGCCAAGCAGCTGCTCTTGGAGCAGGATCCATGTTCCCTTTTTCAAATCAAAACAGTGCAGCAGAAAACTGTTCTGACGTGGTCAGTGCACCTCAGTACTGCTGGTGAAAACAGGGGGACAGGGGCTTTTATAGATTGGTAAGGGTCAGGCAGAAAGGGGTTCGTTACATTATGGAAATGGGGATGGAGGATGATCCAAACTGAAGACCTGGTACATGCCCTTTTCCCCCCATCCACACTGCATATGGGTCTGGGTCCACACCACAGCCAAGGCAGGTGCTAGCTTACTCACCCTGTACTCACCTTCAGACAAGTTTCTGGAGTTTAGATGTGCACAACGGGGGAATTAGAGCACAACCACATGCATGGACTTGTACAGTCACTAGTGTAGATAAAGCCTTAGTTAGCTTTGGCCTGCAGAAATCAAACTCAATGGTTGTATATAGCCCCAATGGCTGGTACTCAACCAGACAATATAGGAGTTCATTCCTTTGGAATTCACCTCCCCACATGTGGAATCAGGTGTCTGGCTTATCCCGTGGATGGGAAGCAGTAAGACCCTGTCTTGTGTCCTCAGGGAGATTCAGGTGGGAATTCTTAAACAAAGAGCTTTAAAATGTTTATAAACTGCCCCTCTGAGCACACAGGGAAACAGAGGGTCTGAAGAGGAGCAGGCTGTCACTTGGTCCCTAGGAGAATGGGTGTGACGAAGTGCCCAGGCTTGTTGGGCCTACCCGTTTGAGAGATATGTCAAGTTTAAAGAAGAAAATAGAGAAAAGTTTAGGCTTTCGTTGTCTTGCCATTTCTTCCCTGTTCTGTTCTTACGGATAGATCAAAACAAAGTATTATTTAACAATGTGGTCTTGAACATTACACTTTTATACAGGTCCCAGATTCTTTGAGGGAAGTCTACAGCAGGCTAAAACCCATTTTGGGCCTGCTGAGGTAATACAATGTTTAACAGGGGTAGTGTGACTTGGGGTTCCACTGTAAGAGTGGGTTGAATTGTGAAAATCAACTCTGAGTGACGTATAAGCCCGTTGCTTTGAAAGGGCGCTCATGGGGAGACAGTGGAGGGAGGGGCATCAAAAGTACAGCTCACCCTAGAATCATCACACTAATCAACTTTAGCTAAAGTGAAATAGGCCACTTAGACTGAACTAAGATTGCTCATAGTCTTTGGCATCAGTTTCACTAGATTGGTTTAAATTAATATTCTAATTTAAGGAAGTTGCATGTATGGTATAAGTGCACAAGCCCTAAGTGCAGAATGTTTATTCTATTTACAAATTTAGAGCACATTCAGCAATCAGTGCTGTACTGTATTTTAAGAACAACGTTACAATATGAATCATAAATGCTAAAAAAGAAGTAAAGGAAAATGGGAATAATACCTAGTCGCCTCCTTCATAACATTGCTTGTTTCAGTGTATAATTTCTGTATCTTTTTCCCTGTCTTTGGCCAAATGTCAAAGATAAATAAGTCCCAGAGGAGACTACAAACTCTCTGTTTTTGTGAATCTGGCAGATTTTGGACTGAGCAATACTATTAAGTTTGAGAGTCTCTCTCAGGAGCTGCTGAACACCCAGTGTGGAAGCCCAGCCTATGCTGCCCCAGAACTCCTAGCTCATAAGAAATATGGCCCAAAGGTGGATGTCTGGTCCATGTAAGTAGATCTATAAAAATATACTCATCAGAAAGTTATGAAATTGAATGATTTAGACTCTGATAATACAGGATTTGGTGGCACTTATGTTTTGGGGCAACCTCTAGCCATTATGACATTATGCTACTTTTAGGCCTTGATCATGCAGCCACTTATGCATGGGCTTAACTTTGTGCACTGTGAATATTTCCACTGAAGTCAGTGGAATAACTCATAGGCCCTGATCAGAGTAAGTCCAGCCATAGGTCTTTTCAGGGTTAGGTCCCTAAACTGTAGACTCCTGAGAGCAATGACCATGTATTTTATTTATCTGCAAGACATCATGCACACTTGATACTATAAGAATAGACCATATTTTAATACTATGAACAATAACTACTAACAATAACAGACAGTCTACAAATACATCATATTCAGCCAGGACATATTGAAAAAAAATCTATTGGTATAAGTAACTTCCATCTCATTCACTATTCTGAAAAAGTTCACTAACATAAAACTATTTTCATTTGCTAGTAGCTAGAGATGGTCAACTTCTTTCAAACAGAAAGGTTTTTTTGTTGCTGAAAATGGCTTTTTGTGGGAAATTGTCAGCGTTAATCAACATTTTCCATTTTTTCAAACATTCTTTATCATTATTTTTATTAAAAGCCATTTTCAAAACTTTTCATTTACCAGAAACCCAATTTTCCGCAAGAAAAAAAAATAGAAAATGGACCCAGGTCAAAAGCTTATAGATTAAGGCCAGAAGGAACCATTGGTGATCATGTAGTCCAACCTCCAGTATAAACCAGGCCACAGGACTTCCCTGAATTATTCATCTACCTGTGCATGTATATTACACATGGGGGAATTCTGAAGCAAAAAATTAAAAATTCTGCACACAATATTTTAAAATTCTGCAATTTTTTCATATTTTATTTGTCAAAATAACACAATATAATCACATGAGTTTCCATT
The DNA here is from genome assembly GCF_016161935.1 of Mauremys reevesii. Taxonomy (NCBI): domain Eukaryota; kingdom Metazoa; phylum Chordata; order Testudines; family Geoemydidae; genus Mauremys; species Mauremys reevesii. Next base: position 144,549,655 of record NC_052625.1, on the reverse strand, counting down.
ATTTTGGTAATTTATTTCAAAATACCTGTCAGCAAGTATGTCTGTAACAATACAGACAATGAAAAATATGCAGCAAATGTTTATTGTGAAATAGATTCCTTGCTAGCCATATAAATACAGAATAATAATTTGAATAATATTTTGAATAATAAATTGAATAATTCATTTAAACTACAATACAGAACCGTATTTCCTGCACACACAGCCCACCCCCAGAAGGCCTGGGGGAGTCAGGGGTAACAGAGAAGCTGAGAAAGAGGGAAGGAGCATAGGAGTGAACCTGGAGGGTTGTTGGGTGTGGGTGAGAAATATCAAACAGGGTTTTTTTGGGGGGGAGGGAAGGATTGTTAGGGAGCCTCCCGCATGCCACCCCCTTCCCCCTTGTGGCCCTGTATCCCCATCCCCCATCCCTATGTATCTCTGCGCCCCCACATAGCCACCCCCCTTGTGGCCCTGCACCCCATCCCCATGTGTTTCTGTGCCCTCTCATCCATCCCCTCCCCCATCCCCATGTGTCCCTGCACCCCGCACCATCCCCATGTGTCTCTGTGCCCTCACACAGCCACTCCCTTCCGCCTTGTGGCCCTGCACCCCCTCCCCCCATCCCCACGTGTCTCTGTGCCCCCACTCAGCCAACCCCATTCCCCCATGTGGCCCTGCACCCCCTCCCCCCATCCCTATGTGGCCCAGTGCCTCCACTCCCATTCAGCCCCTGCCCCAATCTGTCCTCCCCCAACAGCCCTTATGAACCCCAGCCTGTGACCTCCACCCCAGCCTCACGCTGTCTGTCCCCCCATAGCCCCTGTCTCCTGAGCTGGTCCCACAGGCATGGCGCTGGGCAGGCAACCTCTTCCCTTCCCTACGGGCAGCTGGGACTGTCCCCGCCCAGGAGTGGCTGCTTTGGTCTAGCGCTACACTGGGCCCTGGCGGTCAAAAGGCAGAACTGCAGCAACTTTCCAGCAGAAGTTATTTTCTTCTGAAAAAAATTATGCACGGCACATTAATTATGCACGTGTGCAGTGGCGCAGAATTCCCCCATATATATACGTGCATATACAAACACACAGGTATTAATGATAGACAGACAGAGACAGATATTACATGTTACAATACATATAAAAATACATCCATTCTTTGGCTTTTGGACTTAAAGTCCACCAGGATGCTAACAAGTCCCTGAGTGATAATTTGCATTTGAATTGCTGGACACTTTGGAGATAACCGAAGTATAAAAATGTATGTAAGCAGACAGTTCCCTGCCAAGCTACATACCTGCAGGTGACCAAGAGTGTAAATTAGACCTTCACAGTACTGACTTTATAGCATACACTAACTGCACAGTTGTTCTTGAGAACTGTTGTGGCAGACATACCATATAACGGTATTTTGTGGCCTAATCATGACTCTTTACATCTCTCCCTTCCTGCTCCCCTGCAAACATACAGGATGTAGAAAGTTAAGCACAGAGGGACAAATTGTATTGAGTTACATTGGTAAAAATCTGAAGTATTGCCATTGACTTCAAGAGTGCTACTCTAAATTTACAAAGGAGTTACACAGCTGAATTTCTCCCAGAGAATGTTGTCAGCACCTAAAATCTGATTTAGTTTAGTTCATGTTTGAGATGTCTGCAAAATGAATGCAAAATAGTAAACTTAAAGCCATTTACTGATGTAATTCTGTCAGTGAGTCACACACAAAGAGTTGTATAAAACTTATATGTGGCCTTTGGTATTTAATTTAGACATTTTTCTGTGTCTAAGACATAAAAAATGAATTTACAACTTGATTTGTTATTGCTGAGACCTTCAGCATGGAAAAAGAGCTTTGACAGAGTGAAATTTTAACTCTCATGATGTTATTTCTATCTCAGTTCAACTATCATGAAATAAGGATATCAACTAGGTTGTGTAAAAGTGCTGACTTTATAGAGACAGATTGATAGGTAATGGTTGTCACCAGAAACAAAGAGTTGCAAAATCATGTTCAGACAACCAAATCAGATTGAATAGTAATACAACTAGGATTCCACCGAGGAAACACCAGCTCTAGCTTTGACTATACATGGGTTTTGTGCATCAGATTTTAAACTTCTTTGGAGGAATGGAAAATTATTAGCTTGCATACATCAGCTGAATTAAGAAAACAGCTGCTATATTCAAATGGAGCCAGATATTTCAGCAAGACGGAAGAGCAGCAGTCTGTTATAGACCATAAATTTTCAAGCATAATGTATAGTCAATTTCCAGCTTCAAATGTTAAATACATTGTTGTTAAGTAACTACATTTTGTGCATTGCTTTTTAGAAATATATATATATTTAAAAGATATTATGATTGTAGCTCCCACCCACTCCCAAATTCTCATACATTGGGGATTTCACATCCAGTAAGCTGATGAAAAGAACTATTGCTGGTCATAAAGGCACCACTCATGTATATCATCAATATCAATTTAAAGTGCGTGGCAAAGGAAGTGTTCACAATGTTTAAAAGACAAATGTACATAATGTTATATGCCAATACACATCCATTTGCACAACATGTGTTCTTTCCAACTATCCGAAAATATTTAGGGACCCCTCTCACTTTCAGTCCAGCTAAATTTAATCCATTTTCAATGAGATTATACTGTGTATCTAGAACTTTGGATGCCACTAATTAAATCAATGTGAACATCAATGCTGTTTCACTGCAATATTATACACATTCACCAGCACCCCCCTACTAATATTGTTCTGGCTGAAAGCTTAATCAGGACACTTTGGGAAAATATTACATTCAAGGACTGGCTGTATCAAAAGATTGGGTAATGAGGATAATAAAGATTTTTATTTTGAGGTGGCTGATTCAATTTTGGTCCAAGCTAGTAACTAGCAGAAGAGGTCACCCATCCCATCCCATGACCGTTCTTTGGTGTGATTTCAGAAAAGACAATGGTCTTCAAATATAGTTGTCTGCATCACATGTATCATAATCAAAATTATCTGCAGTAATAAGTATACCAGCTCTAACAAAATAAGAAGTGCCTGAAATTTGAAGTGAATCAAGCCTATTTCCCGGTCAATAAAGTTTGACCAGATTTTTCATTTTCACAGTCTTTGGTACTTTCTGGTCCAGTTGGAAGCAGGAATGACAGAATACCAGGCTGATGTTGTGGTCTTTCTGACCCAACTAGTTCAGGAAGTGCCATGAATAGTGTGAAATGGCCTGTTCACATGAGATATTCAGACCAAGTCTGAAAACTGAAGACAGTTGGATAAGCATTCAGACACGTGGATACTTACCCACACTGAATCTATGACCTTTAATGAAATTTGCTAGTCACAACAAGTGCTAACTAACACCTACGTTGGTAGTATCTGCAAATACTCCAAGGACTGAATGATCATCTTACTCCCTGTTGGGTGGTCATTCCATGTCAGAACCAAAGCCTTTGGTTTGGATGGGCTAAGAATGGTGCACTGTCACTGCATGTGCTGTACTTTTTTTGTGAACAAATAGCAGACTTCCACTTCCAATACTATTCATCCCGCATCTTCCACTCAAACAGATTAATATTCCCATCCACCCACAATTTATTCGTTTACTGTCTATGCTGTAGAATGCTTTTCTAAAGCTAAATGGCATTCACATAGAGATAATAATTTCAGTTGGTGAGTCTATGTGTATCACAACTTAGAGATGATTTTCAACCTGCTCTTGATGTCAAAAGACAAGACTCAGAAACCTGAACCATGGATTTTATTTCCTGAATTTACCACAGTTATCTGTAGCTCTGATGTATTTATTGTGTTTTTCCTTGACAGAGGTGTTAGCACATTTGCTATGCTAACTGGCACATTGCCCTTCATTGTGGAACCATTCAACATCAAGCAACTACATCAAAAGATGGTCAACAGTGAGATCAGCCCCATTCCATCCAATATCTCTTCTGGTAACCCACTCCTATTTTATATAGAGATACATAATATAGATAAGATAACATTTTAACCTCAGTAGCAAAGTTAATGTAACAACCTCACAATAAGGAAGACAGCGTGATTACCGTGTTTAGCATCCATGTTATCAGGAGGTAATGTGACCATATTCCTATGGTGGACAAGAGCCACCTCTTCCATTTTCTTTGTTCTGTTTATTACGGGCAAGATCCTGTGCTATCTAGACTGTCTCAATCTTGCCTCAGAGATGAGAGAGACAATAACATTGTTGCCTAAACTTGAGAGATCACAGAGCTCAATTCTCATTTACATTTAAAGAAAGTTGGAGCGGACATAAAAATTACACTCGTTTTAAGGACCCTTTATGCTGCCAGAGTGATGTAAAGTGGCCTTAAGTGCAAATGAGATTCAAACCCATGGGGTTTCATTTAGTGGGCTGTGTGTGCCAGTTTAGGAAGCCATCTGTTTAATGCACTCAAAAGCAGAGTTGTGAAAACCTTTGATAAGTGGTGTGAAAGAGCTCCCTCACTTTTTGCTCTAAGCATAATTCTTCAAAGTTCAGACTTATAACTACAGTTGGTTGACAACAGAACTTTTTGTGAAAAGTCCGTCCCTGTTTTTCATTAAAAAAAATTGAAACTCAAAATGTTTACACCAGCTGTAGTTATCATCTTCATTAGCGAGGCAGAGTCAATGGAGACTTTTAGGCCCAATTTTCAAAAGTCATTTATCATAATCACTGGCTCTGGATTTGGCCCTAGGTTTTAAAAGCCAGAGATAATATTGGTGAATATGAATTTGGTGCTAGAAGTCCAATATTTATTTTCACTGGCATTAGATTTTCGACAATTCTTTTATTCAGTACCTCTGGTTTTAGTTTACATTCTCCTTCCAGTTGTACTGATAACATTTTAGCATCATCTGGCTTGCACATTACAGGTTTGGGTTGTTTTCTCACAGCAATTTTATGAGTGTAACTCCATTGGTTTCAATTCGTGTCAAGGGCAGGGTGTGAAGGGCAGGACACAGAGTAGAGCAAGACTCTGCTTTGCCCAGTTCACCACTGGCATATATTAAAGTTTTCCCATGTTGCATAACTTTAACTTTGCATGAGGTCAGGATGAGCAGAATCTGCCTGAGCTCAAACTCTGTATAGATGTATAGATGCAGTGAAGAATTCCAGATCATTGAATCTGTCTAGATCTAGTTCAGAATTACAATGTTGAGGTAACATGATAAGGTAAATGATTGCTTCCAAAGAACGTTGATGGGATAAATACCATACATGTTCATCATTCTAATGCTTTCTTATGTCATTTAATCATCATAAAGGGGCTGGTTAACAGGAAGTGTATTATCTCATCCTCTATTTTTCTACATTAAAAGCTATTGTTAGTGGGACAGTGTGAAAATTTCAGTTGTTCCAAATGATAACCTTCCTAGTTGGATGTTAGACATGTTAGGGAAGTAATGAACAAGGTTTTCATATCTGAAGACCTGAGCTCTTCTAAGGTAGGTCACAGGTGAAATAAATGTTATGGTCCTAGTCTAATCTTCATCTAACATTTTTTCCTCTTCTAAAACTCCCCATTTAGCATTTTTTGCTCAGGAATGTGCCAAAAATGGAATATTAGCAGTATTAAAGAGGAGACTGAGTTCCATTAGCAGAACTATATACAGACAGGGATATTTATATGTACTTCATCTGTGCGTGTTACAAATGGATGAAGCCAAATTATTAGTTGCACTCTGTCATGAGTACTAAAATGTGCCAAAAGCACACAAAACAATAAATCTTGTTAGTGAGATTAGCTTTACTGTGTGAGTGAAATTACTACTGAGCAGAGGATCAGCCCAAGACTTATAACTAGAGCTGGTCAGAAATTTTTGAACAAAAAAAAATTATTATTTTTTTTAAGGAAAATGCCAGTTTGTCAAAACTCAAAATGTTCATGGGTCAATTCTGATGAATCTCCTGATTTGAAAATTTTTGGAAAGTTTTGAAATTGTCAAATAGTTTTGACAATTTCAAAACTAAAAGTTTCATAAGTTCAACATGACTTTTTGCTTCAAAATATTAGTTTTTAGAACTAATTTTTAGAATACTAAAAATGTTTTAAAATATTTAAAAGGTTGAAATTGAAATAAAATGTTTCAAAATAATCAAAAAGAAACATTCTGATTGAGCACCCAATCTGGAATATTTTTTGAGTCATTGTTCTGCAAAAAAATTCAAGATTTTGACTTTTCATCTTGATCTGGGATGGAAAAAATTTTTGCCATCTCAAAACTTTTCATAGGAAAGGACAATCTTTTCCCAGGCACCTCTGCGTGGCATTTTCAGAAATGCTCCCAGTTCCACGCGCAGGGCAAGGTAGGCAGGCAGAGCTTCAGAGTCACAATGCGTGGATGAGACGATGGTTTAGAGAGGAGAGGTTCACGTTCATTAGGAACTGGGGAAACTTCTGGGATGGGAGGAGCCTATACAAGAGCGATGGGCTCCACCTAAACCAAAGTGGAACCAGACTGCTGGCACTAAACATTAAAAAGGTTGTAGAGCAGTTTTTAAACTAGGAGATGGGGGAAAGCCAACTGCTGCAGAGGAGTGTGTGGATCGGACACAGACTTCTCTTAGGGGAGAGTCTGATGATAGAGAATCTCCAGGTTATAGTCAGGAGCAGAGGAATGAGAAGTATAATGTAAGGGCCAGATCAGATGATAAACAGTCACATAAAAAAGAATCTGGCACATCAGAAAAAGGCAGGCTAATAAACAGGGACAAGTTTTTAAAGTGCATGTACACAAATGCCAGAAGTCTAAATAATAAGATGGGTGAACTAGAGTGCCTTGTGATAAAGGAGGATATAGATATAATAGGCATCACAGAAACCTGGTGGACTGAGAGCAATCAATGGGACACAATCATTAAGGGGTACAAAATATATCGGAAGGACAGAACAGGCCGTGCAGGGGGAGGAGTGGCACTATATGTTAAAGAAAGTGTAGATTCAAATGAAGTAAAAATCTTAAGCGAATCCACAGGTTCCATAGAGTCTCTATGGATAGAAATTTCATGCTCTAGTAAAAATATAACAGTAGGGATCTATTATCGACCACCTGACCAGGACAGTAATAGTGATGATGAAATGCTAAGGGAAATTAGAGAGGCTATCAAAATTAAGAACCCAATAATAGTGGGGGATTTCAATTATCCCCATATTGACTGGGAACATTTCACTTCAGGACGAAATGCAGAGATAAAATTTCTCGATACTTTAAATGACTGCTTCATGGAGCAGCTGGTACGGGAACCCACAAGGGGAGAGGCAACTCTAGATTTAATCCTGAGTGGAGCGCAGGAGCTGGTCCAAGAGGTAACTATAGCAGGACCGCTTGGAAACAGTGACCATAATACAATAGCATTCAACATCCCTCTGGTGGGAAGAACATCTCAACTGCCCAACACTGTGGCCTTTAATTTCAAAAGGGGAAACTATACAAAAATGAGGGGGTTAGTTAGACAAAAGTTAAAAGGTACAGTGACTAAAGTGAAATCCCTGCAAGTTGCGTGGGCCCTTTTTAAAGACACCATAATAGAGGCCCAACTTCAATGTATACCCCAAATTAAGAAAAACAGTAAAAGAACTAAAAAAGAGCCACCGTGGCTTAACAACCATGTAAAAGAAGCAGTGAGAGATAAAAAGACTTCCTTTAAAAAGTGGAAGTCAAATCCTAGTGAGGCAAATAGAAAGGAGCACAAACACTGCCAACTTAAGTGCAAGAGTGTAATAAGAAAAGCCAAAGAGGAGTTTGAAGAACGGCTAGCCAAAAACTCCAAAGGTAATAACAAAATGTTTTTTAAGTACATCAGAAGCAGGAAGCCTGCTAAACAACCAGTGGGGCCCCTTGATGATCAAAATACAAAAGGAGCGCTTAAAGATGATAAAGTCATTGCGGAGAAACTAAATGGATTCTTTGCTTCAGTCTTCATGGCTGAGGATGTTAGGGAGATTCCCAAACCTGAGCTGGCTTTTGTAGGTGACAAATCTGAGGAACTGTCACAGATTGAAGTATCACTAGAGGAGGTTTTGGAATTAATTGATAAACTCAACATTAACAAATCACCGGGACCAGATGGCATTCACCCAAGAGTTCTGAAAGAACTCAAATGTGAAGTTATGAACTATTAACTAAGGTTTGTAACCTGTCCTTTAAATCGGCTTTGGTACCCAATGACTGGAAGTTAGCTAATGTAACGCCAATATTTAAAAAGGGCTCTAGGGGTGATCTCGGCAATTACAGACTGGTAAGTCTAACGTCGGTACCAGGCAAATTAGTTGAAACAATAGTAAAGAATAAAATTGTCAGACACGTAGAAAAACATAAACTCTTGAGCAATAGTCAACATGGTTTCTGTAAAGGGAAATCGTGTCTTACTAATCTATTAGAGTTCTTTGAAGGGGTCAAACAAACATGTGGACAAGGGGGATCCAGTGGACATAGTGTACTTAGATTTCCAGAAAGCCTTTGACAAGGTCCCTCACCAAAGGCTCTTACGTAAATTAAGCTGTCATGGGATAAAAGGAAAGGTCCTTTCATGGATTGAGAACTGGTTAAAGGACAGGGAACAAAGGGTAGGAATTAATGGTAAATTCTCAGAATGGAGAGGGGTAACTAGTGGTGTTCCCCAAGGGTCAGTCCTAGGACCAATCCTATTCAATTTATTCATAAATGATCTGGAGAAAGGGGTAAACAGTGAGGTGGCAAAGTTTGCAGATGATACTAAACTGCTCAAGATAGTTAAGACCAAAGCAGATTGTGAAGAACTTCAAAAAGATCTCACAAAACTACGTGATTGGGCAACAAAATGGCAAATGAAATTTAATGTGGATAAATGTAAAGTAATGCACATTGGAAAAAATAACCCCAACTATACAAACAACATGATGGGGGCTAATTTAGCTACAACGAGTCAGGAAAAAGATCTTGGAGTTATCGTGGATAGTTCTCTGAAGATGTCCACGCAGTGTGCAGAGGCGGTCAAAAAGCAAACAGGATGTTAGGAATCATTAAAAAGGGGATAGAGAATAAGACTGAGAATATATTATTGCCCTTATATAAATCCATGGTACGCCCACATCTCGAATACTGTGTACAGATGTGGTCTCCTCACCTCAAAAAAGATATTCTAGCACTAGAAAAGGTTCAGAAAAGAGCAACTAAAATGATTAGGGGTTTAGAGAGGGTCCCATATGAGGAAAGATTAAAGAGGCTAGGACTCTTCAGTTTGGAAAAGAGAAGACTAAGGGGGGACATGATAGAGGTATATAAAATCATGAGTGATGTTGAGAAAGTGGATAAGGAAAAGTTATTTACTTATTCCCATAATACAAGAACTAGGGGTCACCAAATGAAATTAATAGGCAGCAGGTTTAAAACAAATAAAAGGAAGTTCTTCTTCACGCAACGCACAGTCAACTTGTGGAACTCCTTACCTGAGGAGGTTGTGAAGGCTAGGACTATAACAATGTTTAAAAGGGGACTGGATAAATTCATGGTGGCTAAGTCCATAAATGGCTATTAGCCAGGATGGGTAAGAATGGTGTCCCTAGCCTCTGTTTGTCAGAGGATGGAGATGGATGGCAGGAGAGAGATCACTTGATCATTGCCTGTTAGGTTCACTCCCTCAGGGGCACCTGGCATTGGCCACTGTCGGTAGACAGATAGTGGGCTAGATGGACCTTTGGTCTGACCCGGTACAGCCTTTCTTATGTTCTTATGCGTATAACCCACTTAAATACCTGACCATGCCCGAGATCCTCCGAATAGGGCTGACTTTGTGCCTCTGCACATGAGTAACTTCTCACTGTTTGAATAAACAGACACTACTATAGAGGTCAAGCCATTTCATCTGAATTTCTGTACAGGAGCTGTGCACTTCATGCATTCCTTACTTGAACCTGATCCTGCTAAGCGGCCTGCTGTTAAAGACGCAATGAAAGATAAATGGCTGAATGAAGTATTCATCGGGAAATCACTGAATTCTATTACATATAAAAATAGGTAATTTCAAATCTCTGTTCCATTTACTTGTATCTGCCCCGTGGAGTTTCAGAGACTTTGGCCAATCCTAGTACTACCAATAATTAGTAAAATTTTACTTTATCCTTCATTAATTTAGCTCTGCTTTACATAAAAATTACACAAAATGCATTTATGTTGCTATGTGCATATATTGCATTAATTTTTTTCTGGATATGTTTAATTGGTGACATTAAATTTCTAGAATGTTTGATTCCAGTTATTTCTTCACTACAAAATTACACAGTATATTCCCATCTGAGAGATTTTGAAAAAACTTATGCTGAATTTGCTGCGTTGATATCTCACATATCTGCAAAATTGGGCTCTACTGTACTTCATGTTTTCCCAGTCAAATCACTGCACCTATTAAACAGCAGACGTGTGCAAACAGATGCAAGACACCACCAAACACTGCCTTTTCAGGCCAGTTGTTTTCTCATATATATGCACACGCAGCTCCCACTCTGAGGATAAAATTTGGCCCACTGTCTTATTATTTCTTAACTATCTGTATCTGAAGAGGTAATATGACACTTTATACATGAATTCTCCACCTTCACAGTTTTAGTAATTAGTGTTTCATATTAGTATTTTCATGCTCTTCTAAAAGATCTAATTTCAGTGATGGAGCTTTCATTATTTCTACTAAGAATCATTTGATTTAGGGAAAATGTTTAGGCCCAATTCTGTAGAAGTCAGTGGGTTTGCACACATGAAACAGATAAAAAAAATCTGACCTGCAGTTCCTTTATGGTGAGGCTCAAACCAGCTGTATTGACTTTGTCCTTGCTTCCTGTAATACTATAAAAATGTTTGGAAAAGAATTTTTGGAATTTTTTAAACCAGATATCTAGACATTTCTAAAGTGCCCCCTCCAAATTCATTCAATCTGCTTATGAAAACACTTACATGTCTATTTGGAAGTTATTTCTAAGTGTAGCTTTACAGAGTAATTTTATGTATAAAAATCTTCTCCAACTTCCCTAAGATCTTTTATTTACTCGAGATCCTCCAGCCTCCTCAGATCTTCCCATCCTTTTCCACACACACAGATTTTCTCCGTATCACTCCCTCCCAGACTCCTATGCTGAGGACCAAAAAATAAATAAACAAACAAACAAACAAACAAACGAGATCATGACAGATCATTAACTAGCTTCTTGTCATGCTGCAATCTTAATCTTGGGGAACATCCTTTCAAATTAATCCATCCACTCTGCATCAGCAGTGGAATATCTAACAATGTTGTAACTTAGTCTTAGCCCAGCAATGAACTTGAGGTTGTCCAACAGAATATTTAAGGTTATGTAACTCTGTATCTCAAAGTTTTGTACATGTAAAGTATGTTGAGTATCTGGACTGTCAAATTACTTATAGCCCACTGATGACTGCACTGCTCACTTATAAATCCATACAACTACACTTGTACATTTTTTGGTTTGGGTTTTTTTGTTGTTGTTGTTATTGTTAAAATGAGCATTCCTAATTTTTCAGACTTCGTCCTGATGAACTGAACCCTGTTGTTCTAAACTACATGACAGAAACAATGGAGCTCAGGCTTTCAGAAGTTATCAATGTTTTGATAAATAACAAACCATCTTCTATCATGGCTTCTTATTGCTTATTACTGAAGAAGTTGGCCAAGTATCAAAAAGAACACAAAACAATGAAGGTAAGACATCAATTCATAAACAGCATGTTAAGGACCAACCTCTGTTCACTCTACTCATGTGAGCAACAAAGTCAATAGGAGGGCTTGTGTGAGCCTTAAATACATTATGTATAGCACAAATGCTGCAAACTATGGAAAAATTGGTAACAGAAGTACAGCCACATGTACAGTCTAAAGAGACTCATTCGTGGCATTCTCAGAGGTGATTACTGTAACAGATTTTTTCCCAGAGAAAATGTATATTGTTTTCTCTACAAGCAATCAAATTGGAACTGACAGTTGCAATGTTAATGGGAATTTGTTTCTTTATATAAGAGATGATTTTTCCAATCAGAAAAAGGAAAGTTCATTTCTGCCTGACCTCACACCACCTTGCTTTTGTGACTGGTCAGTGAGGGCCTAATTTTAAGTTCACTAAAGTGAATGGGAGTCTGAAAAGTTACACATTTCCATTCTTGTCTCCTGTGTGCATTGTAGATTTTCTACCACTGTAGTTTAGGTTCAGGTTTTAACTCCGACTAACTGAGAGAAGGAAGCTAAGATTAGAAAATACTATATAGCAATAATTGCTGAGGCCACAATTAGCTAAAAAGTCTGTAAGCTTTTCTTTTACAACCATTTTTACTAAGGGGTTCACAGTTCAGTCATAAAAATTTTGCTTCAGGCAGAAATGAGGCAGACAGGAAGCCAGATTCCAACTTCTAACATACAAGTGCAGTAGGGAATGTTTCAATTACTAAACAATGCACATCAGAGATTAGAATCCCAGTCAAAGTCTTAGCCTCGGACAAACTGTATTTTGAGATGGTCCAGTTGACTGCTCTAGAAATTAGTGAGCAAAGCTTAAGTAGGTCTAGATCTGCATCCAGCACATAGCCCTGGAGTCACTCTAGCATATGCATGTTTCCATTCTAATTCCATCTCACCATGGGGAGGAGTGGAGGTAGCCCCACATAGTCTTATTCAAAACTCAAAAAATTGGTTTTCTTCTTCTTTTTTTCCCAAAAATCTAAATTTGGCAGGTCATGATGCAGGGGTCCTTACCTCTCCTGATAGTTTCATTTAAATAAAAACTGTATCTGCTGAATTATAAATAATTGAAAACTAGCTATTGTGGAAAGACTATTGGGCAGATCCTCAACTGATATAGCTCAACTGAAGTCAAAGAACTGATGACAGTTTACACCAGCTGAGCATCTGGCTCTTTAATGTCAAATCACAAACACCTTAGGCAAGATCCTGCATGAGGTGGAATGGGAAAGCAGTCATATGAACAAGGGAAAGAGAGTTATCTAAGCAAATGGCAGCACTACTCCCTGTCCCGCTCACTCCTGGCATCCTATTGTGCAAGTCTACATTCCTGAAGTTGTGGAGTACCTGAAAAGTTTGTGAAGCGTTTCATAGAGTTTAACACCAGAAGGGATTCACTAGATCATCTAGTTTGACCTCCTGCATATCATAGGCCACCAAGATCACTCCGTACCTGCACACTAAACCCTACAACTGATATTAGACCAAAGTGTTACAGCCCACAGGAAGCTATACTATGTAGTACAGAGAACAAGAAGGATCAAGGTGCACCAGTGGCCAAGGGCCCAGCCAGGAGTGGCGGAAGTGCCCTAAAAGTGTGGTGGGGGCCCACAGGCACCCAAACCATACCCCACCCTGTGCAACACCACCTCCCAAGACCTTGCCCATGCACCGCCCCTTCCCCAAAAACCCTGCCCCCCAGTCATTCCTCTCCACACCATTGCTTGCCCTTCAGCCGGCAAAAAGTGGGTGGGCACAGCCCTCCCACTTTTAAAAGTGGGGGGGCCATGGGCCACTGTCCCCTCCCCGCCCCAATTCCAGCGCCACTGGTCCCAGCAATGGCAGGGAAATGATTAAATGTATGTCTATACTTATGGAACAGTACAGAGTGCAGACACTGAATGCCAGCTAGCATTACTCCTGGAGGGATTCTGCACCAGTGCACACACACATAATTAATGTGCTGCACATATTTTAATTTATTTTTTTCAGGTTAATAGTTTCTGCTGGGAAGTTGCTGCAGTTCTGCCTTTTGCTCACCAGAGGGCGCTATAGCACTAAAACGGAGCAGCCTTCCCAGCCAGCCTCTGCAGAAAATAACTTTGGCTGGGAAGTTGCTGCAGTTCTGCCTTATGCCCACCAGACATGCTGTGGTGCTAGAACAGAGCAGCCACTCCCAGCCAGCTAGGGAAGAGAAAGAGCCTGAAGTGCCGCCTTCACTGCTCCTGCCCGGGCCAGGTCAGGAGACAGGGACTATGGAGAGACAGATGGCATGAAACTAGTGGGAGGATCAGACAAGGCTCATAAGTCTAGTGGGGGGAGGACATACTGGGGCAGGGACTGAATGAGAGTGGAGGCACAGAATTCCCCCAGGAGTACAGCATGAGTATAGACAGCAGAGTAGATGGTCAGGCACTGCTTAGGTGAGCAGAGTACAGACATGCCAGAACTTTGGGGCATACACCCTACATGGCTCTCAATGCACCCAAGCAGTGCCTCTCACATCTACACTCCTGTTTTTAGTAGCATAGTTTCTAGCAGCAATGAGACAGTGACAGTCTTTCCCCGGCACAGTGAAAGGCTCTGGGAGTGGGCAATGGCTCTACCAGTGGGGAAAGGGGGAAAACACACTGCAGCTGGAGCCTTTCTCCGCTGCCTTCCTACTGCCAGACCATTTCACTTCTGGGTGTAGCTACACACCACAGTGCGAACACAGCCTGTGTTTCACTATAGCATGTGCTACACATACCCCACACACTGCTCCAAGCGCAGACAAGGCCTAACTCAGAGATACGCAGATAATCCTGGCAAGTGACCCATATCATGCACTGCAAAGGAAGGCAACAAAACCCCAAGGACATTGCTATTATGATGTGGGGGGAAATTCCTTCCTGACCCCGCATATGGCAATCAATTAGACCTTGAGCACGTGAGAGCACACCTTAGAGAGAGAATGCTTGGGCCCACTTCAGAGCCCTGGCCCTCCCTGTCCAATGTCCCATCTCCAGCCATGGTCATCCCTTGTACTTCAGAGAAAAGAGACAAAAAAATTGAATACACTGGGGGGGGGAAGGGGGCAAAATCCTTTCCTGACCCTTGCAGGCGACCAGTGGAAGCTCTGAAGTATGTGATTTTAGGAACATAGGACACAAACCAAAAGAGACCCCCAGGGCTGTTTAGCCTTGCCTCCCCCACCCCATCATAAGCACCTTGTCACATGCACCAGACTTGCTTCCAGGAAATGGATAAAAGAAAGCCAGCCACAGTCTCAGCTACATTCCTTAGACACCTTTTCCTCCTTCCCATTACTAGTGCAAATTAGAGACTTCATTAAGTCAAGGGAAGTTTTGCCACTGACTTCACTTGTGTGGGATCAGGCCCTCATGGTGTAGAAGGGGTGGGTTGGATACACGTGCACCCTGCACAAATGATGGCAGGATTTGCTTAGCTGCAGATTGGATTTTGAACATTCAGGCTGGCCCAGAAAAGCATTTTCACAATCTCATTTGGATTAATTAATATATACATGCTTCAAGTTCAACTCATAAACCTTGTGCCCAGCCTGAGTAACAGGACCTAGTGGGGGAAGGAATCCCATCCATAGGCCTCGGAGCAGCTTCAGAGCCAGCTCATGAAGGTTACTCAGCAAAATGGAGGAAGAAGCCTGCATAGCCCATTCTTCCAGGGAGAGGGCAGGAACAATTAGGAATTAAAAATTATAATCACCAAAAGGTATTGTAATAAAAGTTTAAACCAGTAAGTTCTTAGTTACAGATGTTAAATTATTAGAAATCATATTTAAAAGTGGCCAAAATACCTCCAACACATTTACAAATAAAAAATAAATAGAAGCACTGGACTCCGTTTTAATAAAATTATTAAAAATAAGGAATAAATAGAGGAATTTTCACAGGAAATTCCCCTATTATTTTAATCACTTTTTCTTAAGCCATCATTGAAACTAGTTTTCCTAAATGGGTGGATTCCCATTATGTATCCTACATGGGGGAATTAATGTAATGAAAACACTTCACTAGCATTTGGCTTCTGATCAGATTAAGAGAAAAAAAATAATAGGTATTTTCACTATAATTGTATATGTGTTCTGCAATAAAATGAGTCATAAATTTAAACAGGGCACATGTCACTACTGCAATGGGGACAAAGCCAGGTAACTTAAGAATCCCTTGACTCGCTTAGCAGCTGAGTCAGATATGAATAACAGAATCACAAAAATTATGAATGGAAAAAAATGAGTAGTCCCATCTTGTCCATAGCCCTGCCATTGCAGATCCATTCCCTATTGTTCATTAATAAGTGGTTGGTAAAGTGTACATTTAAAAGTTCCTAGGTTCAAGCCTTCTACCAGTTCTATTTGGAGACTATTCAATAACTCAATAGATCTTCCTGGTAGGGAGCTTTCCCAGATATTCAGCCCAAATTGTTTGTTTCTTAATTTCATCCCATTACTTCTAGTTACACCCTTTTGCAAGACCATAAATAATTTCTCTACCTTGGTGTTTATGCTCTACAAATATTTGTAACTGATCATGTTCACCTTTTAATTTTTACCTGTCCAAGCCATACGCATGATTAACTCTTCTAATCATTCCTTGCAATGAGGTCTCTTAAATCATAACTAGTAGTGATACAGTCCACTTGCCAATTCCCTTAACATCCTAAAATATGTATCATCTAGACCGACCTTTTTTTTAAATATATGGTCATATTTGCCCTGTATTCCCTTGCCTGTTCTTTAGCAACAGCTATTTTATGCTTATGTCTACAAAAAGGCAAAACTCAGGCCAAAAACTATAAAAGTATAATCAAGGAAAGAAAGAAAACTTGCTATACACCAAGAGACAGGTCAGACAAAGGGCAGTAGGGGAAACAAAACCAGAGAGAGGTTATGTTAAGAACAGCCATACTGGGTCAGACCAAAGGTCCATCTAGCCCAGTATCCTGCCTTCTGACAGTGGCCAATGCCAGGTGCCCCAGAGGGAATGACCAGAACAGGTAATCATCAAGTGATCCATCCCCTGGCTTGAGGTCACACAGCAGGTCAGAGCCAGACATAGAACCCAAGTCTGCTGAGTCCTAGGCCCAGTGCCACTGGACTGTGCTGCCAACACCTGCAAAAGTACCTGTTCTGAAGCTTCACTGCAACATTCTCTCTGTGCAGCCTTTCTGCTTTGGTCTGAAATAGCCCAAATCCAAAGGCCTGAGGAGCACACAGCAGAGCACTCACTCCAGCTCACCCACTCTCACGCCCCATAAGTATTTGAAAGTGGGGGAGAGGCGTGAGGGTGGCTAATTGGTGGAGAGGGAGGATTTTTCATCTGTTAGTTTGTCTGGTCTTCTGGTTGGAATTTACATGAGACGATATTGCAGCTGTTTAGTTATAATGATGTGGGTATTTAATGTTTGTATGTCACATTTCATCAAAGGTGCCTAAAGAGGACAGATAGATGCTCTTTTTATTCCAAATAAAGCCAAATATTTGCTATTTGTTAGTCACAGTCTGTGATTGGTCACTAAATCACAAAATATAGTTTCCAATCCACAGCTGAATAACAAAGGCCCCAGATCTGCAAATTTATGCATGTGCTTTACTGTAAGTGCAAGAGTAGTCTCCCTGAGCTCAATAAGAATATACAGGTGCATAAAAATGAAAGCACACAAAGTAGTGTTTGCAGAACTGGAGCCTAAAACGTTTCAAAACTAGGAGAGTAACCAATGCATAGCAAAGAAAAAGCAGCAAATATGGCCTGATTGAGGACAAATTTCCATTGTTTTTGGATCAGGTGAAAATGTTCAGCATGTACTCTTGCTTTCATCTGAACATGGATATTCCTAGAGGCTGAGATTTTCAAAAGGAACATAAGGGAATAAAATACCCAACTTTTCACTGAAATTCAATGATACTTCAGTGCCTAACTCCTTTGAGAAAATTCTGGCCAAAAAGAACCAAAAGATTCACCAAATATTAACATAAACACTGGCAACAATGTTCATGAATGGCATATCATAAAAAGACAGTAACATGGTCAAACCAAATAACTGCTTGCAATTCAAACAAATATTCACAAACATTATTTTTGCAGTATTCAACCTGCTCCAATCAATAGATTAATCAAAAGTGTTTCCACACCAAAATCAAAGAAAAATGTAAACTCTTAAGGACAAATTTTCAACAAGCCTTCTAATTTGCAACTGCAAAAATTGCAAGTGCATTCTTTTGCATGTACAACAAACTGTGTTTACATAAGTTGAATGAGTAGCTGTGTTTGCAAATGCTGGTTTTACACTCAAACTGGCATTTCTACATGAAGATAAGGGTTTTGGTGAAAGCAAATAGACGCAATTCCAATTTTTGTAAGTGCAATTACAGAAGCCTGTTGAAAGTTTGACCCTTAAAAGATTCTTTCCATGTTCAAATTTGAGCCATAAGCCATTGGATAAATATAACACATGGCCCGTCCTTTCATGAACGGTAATTTCTCCAAGCAATGTATTTGCATTATGCGTGTTCTTTTGTAGAAGAGAGCCTTAATGATTATAATTTGCCATCCAGAACTTTATAGCTAGCCCTTGTCGAAAACAGTGTTTCTGCCAAAAGGCTTCCTGCCCAGGTGCTTAACCAATTAGCTCTTAAGAGGTCTGGCAGTAAAACCAGTCATGGCAAGTATTCTGATGTACTGTATATAAGGTGACAGCTTGCAAAACATAAGATGAAAATTTGTTTTCTTAACAAGCAGTGTGTAAAATCCTGGGAGACTATTTGATTGCTTTGCCTAAAACACTTATGACATCTCATATTCCCAGTTGATATAGTGTGGTTTTAACAATATGTTGTCAAATTAAACATATTTTATTTTGTTTTTATATACACTCTAAAGACAATTTATTTAATTGTGATTTGGGTGTTGCAAATGTGTAGTAGGCATGGACTAACCTAAGAGTTTGAAGTTTGGTAAGCTTCAAACTTTTCCAACCATTTTACTAACTTACGAAATGCATTCAAGCTTTGAGAGACCTGTTTTTCCCACAAATTATACCCAACGTTTTTCATGGGACATTAGATTAAAAACATGTTTTTACAATGTTACAACTAGGGCTGTCAATTAATTGCAGTTAACTCACACAATTAACTCAAATAAATTAATCATGATGAATCGCGGTTTTAATTGTGCTGTTAAACAATAGAATACCAATTGAAATTTATTAAATATTTTGGATGTTTTTCTACATTTTCATATATATTATATTCTGTGTTGTAATTGAAATCAAGGTGTATATTATTTTTGATTACATATACTTGCACTGTAAAAATGATAAAAGAAACGGTATTTTTCAATTCACTTCATACAAGGACTGTAGTACAATCTCTTTGTTGTGAAAGTGCAATTTACAAATGTAGATTTTTTTTGTTACATAACTTCACTCAAAAACAAAACAATGTAAAACTTCAGAGCCTACAAGTCCACTCAGTCCTACTCCTTGTTCAGCCAATTGACAAGACAAACAGGTTTGTTTACATTTACAGGAGATAATGCTGCCCTCTTCTTACGTACAATGTCACCAGAAAGTGAGAACAGGCATTTGCATGGCATTTTTGTAGCTGGCATTGCAGGGTATTTACATTCCAGATATGCTAAACATTTGTACACCCTTTCATGCTTCAGTCACCATTCCAGAGGACGTTTCCATGCTGATGATGCTCATTAAAAAAGTAACGCATTAATTAAATTTGTGACTGAACTCCTTGGGGGTGGGGATGGGGTGGGGAATTGCATGTCCCCTGCTCTGTTTTACCCGCATTCTGCCATATATTTCACGTTATAGCAGTCTCAGGTGATGACCGAGCACATGTTGTTCATTTTAAGAACACTTTCACTGCAGATTTGACAAAACACAAAGAAGGTACCAATGTGAGATTTCTAAAGATAGCTACAGCACTTGACCCAAGGTTTAAGAATCTGAGAGGGACGAGGTGTGGAGCATCCTTTCAGAAGTCTAAAAAGAGCAACACTCAGATGCGGAAACTATAGAACCCAAACCACCAATAACAAAAATCAACCATCTGCTGGTGGCATCTGACTCAGATGATGAAAATGAACATACGTCGGTCCACACTGCTTTGGATCGTTATTGAGCAGAACCCATCATCAGCATGGATGCATGTCCTTGGGAATGGTGGTTGAAGCATGAAGGGACATATGAATCTTTAGCACATCTGGCGGGTAAATATCTTGCGACGCTGGCTACAACAGTGCCATGAGAATGCCTGTTCTCACTTTCAGGTGACATTGTAAACTAGAAGTGGGCAGCATTATCTCCTGCAAATGTAACCAAACTTATTTGTCTGAGCAATTGGCTGAACAAAAAGTAGGACTGAGTGGACTTCATTTTATTTTTGAATGCAGGTTTTATTGTACATAATTCTATATTTGTAAGTTCAACTTTCATGATCAAGAGATTGCACTACAGTACTTGTATTAGGTGAACTGAAAAATAGTATTTCTTTTGGTTTTTTACAGTGCATATACTTGTAATAAAAAATAAATATAAAGTTGAGAAGTGTACACTTTGTATTCTGTGTTGTAACTGAAATCAATATATTTGAAAATGTAGAAAACATCCAAAAATATCTAAATAAATGGTATTCTGTTACTGTTTAACAGTGTGATTAATCGTGTTTAATTTTTTTTAATCGTGCGATTAATCGTGATTAATTTTTTTAACTGCTTGACAGCCCTAGTTACAACATAAGATAGTCCAACAGTTTCTAATTCAAACCCCCTAAGGGCAGGCTAGACACACAGTGGTAATAAGGTCAAAGTCTCATTGGGGGGCTCTCTACGTCGTTTTTCTGCCTGTAGCCCCCAGCTCTGTATCTTTCTGCTGAAGATACTTCTAGTCCCGTGCCAGCAACAGGGTGTGTGTCTGACTTATAGCCTTCAGGATGCCTGCTGCCTGGCCTTCCCTCTGCAGCCAGTGCCCAGGCAGCCTCCAGCTCTGTTCCAAGTCCAGTCCCCTCAAACCTCAGGCTGTACTTCCATTTTCTGACCCTTGGGATTTAGAAAGCCCTCTGCTGGCTGGATGTTGAACAGCAGGAGGGTGGGGGGCAGAGTCACAATGCAAGTAACAAGCGAGCCAGTTCACTCCATCACACTTGATGGTGGGAACCCTAGTTGTTCAAGAGCTAAAACACCGATGGTAGAACAGCAGGATTCCCTTTCTCCCCATTACTCAGACTGCCAGGTCCTGATTTCCCTACAATGTATTTCTAATCCCTAGTCAAAACTCAACAAGTTCAGGAGGCTGCTGAGAAACAGAACAGTCATTGTGGGGGTCTTGCTTTGAGAAAAGGGAGGAGGTTGCTAATAGCAGTGGGTCCAGGCAGGGAAGGTGCTGAGTGGAGAAGCAACTAAGCAGGGAGCAGATGCTCAGCAAGAATGAGGCAGGGAAACTGTTCAGTGGGATGTTTGAGAGACAAGGTGGGTGAGGTCACATCTTTTATTGAACCATAGAATCATAGAATCATAGAATCTCAGGGTTGGAAGGGACCTCAGGAGGTCTTATATAAATCCATGGTACGCCCACATCTCGAATACTGTGTACAGATGTGGTCTCCTCACCTCAAAAAAGATATTCTAGCACTAGAAAAGGTAGAAAAAAGAGCAAAAAAAATGGGGGGGGGGTTTAGAGAGTATGATGAAAGAAGAAAGAGAGAAGAGGGACTGACTCTTCAGTTTGGAAAGAGGGAGGGACATGATAGAAGTGGATAAGGAAAAGTTATTTACTTATTCCCATAATACAAGAACTAGGGGTCACCAAAAAAATTAATAGGCAGCAGAAAAAAAAAAAAAAAGGAAGTTCTTCTTCACGCAGCGCACAGTCAACTTGTGGAACTCCTTACCTGAGGAGGTTGTGAAGGCTAGGACTATAACAATGTTTAAAAGGGGGGATAAAAATTTGGTGGGCTAAGTCCATAAATGGCTTATAGCCCCAGTGGTAACCTAGCCTCTGTCGTCAGAGGATGGAGATGGATGGCAGGAGAGAGATCACTGATCATTGCCTGTTAGTTCACTCTCAGGGGCAGTCGGTAGACAGATACTGGGCTAGATGGACCTTTGGTCTGACCCGGTACGGCCTTTCTTATGTTCTTATGTTCTTATGTTCATCTAGTCCAATCCCCTGCTCAAAGCAGGACCAAATCCAACTAAATCATCCCAGCTAGGGCTTTGTCAAGCCTGACCTTAAAAACCTCTAAGGAAGGAGATTCCACCACCTCCCTAGGTAACCCATTCAAGTGCTTCACCACCCTACTAGTGAAAAAGTTTTTCCTAATGTCCAACCTAAACCTCCCCCTCTGCAACTTGAGACCATTACTCCTTGTTCTGTCATCTTCTACCACTGAGAACAGTCTAGATCCATCCTCTTTGGAACCCCCTTTCAGGTAGTTGAAAGCAGCTATCAAATCCCCCCGCCATTCTTCTCTTCTGCAGACTAAACAATCCCAGTTCCCTCAGCCTCTCCTCATAAGTCATGTGCTCCAGCCCCCTAATCATTTTTGTTGCCCTCCGCTGGACTCTCTCCAATTTATCCACATCCTTCTTGTAGTGTGGGGCCCAAAACTAGACACAGTACTCCAAATGAGGCCTCACCAGTGCTGAGTAGAGGGGAATGATCACATCCCTCGATCTGCTGGAAATGCCCCTACTTATATCCTACCAGCTTCTGTTGGTGAGAGATAGAAGGTTTTGAGCTACACAGAGCTCTTCTTTAAGCTCTGTATGAACTTAGAAGCCTGTCTCTCTCTCCCACAAAGTTGGCGCAATAAAAGATGTGACCTCACCCACCTTGTCTCTCCAATGCCCTGGGACCAACATGGTTACAATACTGCATACAACAGTGGGATGCTGGCAGGGAAGTTGATCAGGGAAAAAGCGCTGTGGAGCCAGATGGGCAGTTGCAAGGAGGAAAAGAGTTCAAACAAATCCTTTCAACTAAGCTATCTCCAGCTCAGCTTCTCTCCTCTCCTGCCTGTCCACAGCTGCCTTGTCTCTCCCCCTCCCCTCCCAAAAATGGCTTGGCTACACTTGAGAGTTGCAGTGCTGGGAGTTACAGCGCTGGTCGTACAGCTGTGTAGGGAAAGCGCTGGTGTGTGGCCACACTCACAGCTACCAGCGCTGCAGTGTGGCCACATTTGCAGCATTTGCAGCGCTGTTGGGAGTGATGCATTATGGGCAGCTATCCCAGCGTTCAAGTGGCTGCAACGTGCTTTTCAAAAGAGGGGGGTGGGGTGTAGTGTGACAGGGAGCGGGGGAGAGACAGTGGATTTTTGGAGCCGACACTGTGTATCAGCTCCCTGCCTTGCAAAATCAGAAAATTTTCCCGACCCCTTACTCTTAACTGCAAACAGCCTGCAGACCAGATAAGCAGCTGCTCCAACGGACTCCCTTGCTCCCCCCTGCCCCCGCTGTTTCTATCCTCAAGCAAACACTCATCCCCCTGCCTGCCTCATTCACAGGGGTTATCTCATTTGATTGTTCACAGTCAGTTACAGATTGATCACAGCAAACAGGAGCTGTGTTTGTTTTTTAGATAAGCAGCTCCCGGAGCCCCGAGTTCACAACAAAACAAAGAGAGGCTGCATAACAAAACAAAGAGAGTAATCAGTTAAAAGCATTCTGGGATATCTCCTAATACCCTGGAGGCCAATAACAGCGCTGGTGTGTAGCCACACCTGACGAGCAGCACTGCATCACCAGCGCTGCACTCGTTATACCCCAAGCAGACCAGGTGTACAGCCAGCGCTGCAGCCAGGGAGTTGCAGTGCTGCATGTGCCTTGCAGGTGTGGACAGTGACTAAGTTGCAGCGCTGGAAAGCCTCCACCAGCACTGCAACTCTCAAGTGTAGCCAAGCCCTGAGCAATTTCCCTTCCCCAGTCTGTTTTCGTTCTCACTCCACATTCAGCTGCTCCCATTCCTAAACCCAATGTTCTTTTCAGAGCATCCTCTCTCATTTCCTTTTCTTCTCCCTCTCCAACAACCCCTAATATCTCTCCTTACACCCCCACCCCAGTAACCTGGCCTGAGTATACCTCATCCCTCCGCTGGCTTCCCAGCATCACTTGGGTTTGGATCTTCCTTTTGGAGGAGGGAGCAGCAAGTTCCAAGTTCCCACCTACTGCTGCTTATCATGGGGCTGCAGCCAACTAGTGGAATCATCTAAGAAAAATAGAGGAAAAAAGGTTAAAATAAAGCACTTGTTTTTTACTTAAAAAATAAAGCACATTATTGTCCTACAGGCAGGTGCCTCTGCAACTTGAAGCATTTTACTAGCAGATCTGGTCAAAAAAAAAAAAGCAGTGCTTGTTTGGTGAAAACCTTGGAAAGAAACAACATTTTTCATTCTTCATTCTTCATTCATTTTGTGTTTTGAATTTGTTTTCATTCAGGTGAGACACCCCCTATGTGGGGGAGAAGTTAACCAAAGTTTAAAAGTGAGAGAAATTGATTTTTTTCCCTCACTTAAAATATTGCAAATCAATTATTTTCAAACTAAAATCATTAGAATTAAGAACAGGACTAACCACACTTTACGTTGATCATTTAGGTAGGATCACTGCATTTATAGATTGCTCTGCTTGTGAGTAGATGACAGATTCCTCGGTAGCACTGTAGAACAGGAAAGGGCATGAAAAAAACTCTTATATACAAAGAGATTGAAAAGACTGTGATTATTTACCTGAGAAAGGAGACAAATAGTCCAGGGTGTGATAAAAGTATACAAAATAATGAATAATTTACAGAATGCAGATCTGGATGTTCTGTTCTCCCTATCTCATAACACAAGAACAAGTGGGTATTCAATTAAATTGAAAGGTGGAAAATTCAAAACTGATCAAATGAAACACTGTTCACACAACACAAAGTTAGACTATGGAACTCGTTCCCACATGAGGTTGTTAAAGCCAAGGATTTAAAAAGATGCAAAGAGGGAATGGACAAGAGGAATTATTACTCCAGATTCTGATCACCCCCTTCTGCAGGTAAAACAGCAGGAGGGGGCTAAGAGAGAGTAAATCTACTAGGGTCTCTTTGCAGACCTCTCCCTAATTGTTCTGCCAGGAAGCAGGGCTTGCCAGCTCACAAACCCTGTGGATCTCAGGGATTAGAGGGAGACCAATGAACAAGTTCTGTGCTGGCTCATTCTGTATTACATTGCACGGGGCGGGAGGGGATTTCTGCAAGACTGGTGGGGAAGGAAGATGCACATTTCCATTTGCACGTCTGAGCTTGTTGTATTTCATTTCCTTGTACGTTCAAGCTTCTTTTCAATGTAAGACAATATGAATTATGACTGTTATGTTTTCAGAGGGAAAATGTAATAGAAAAATGTGGTGGTAAACCTCCTAGAAACCTGAATCAAGATGCAGATATTCAGATTTCCCAAAAGGCTGAACTGGTCACAACAGAAAACCTCAACAACTATGACAATAAGACATTTCCTTCTGCACTAAGCCCAGCAATCCCAGACGCCATTCAAGAAGATGAAATTGCAATTACTTTGGATAACCAAGAAAATATACCAGAAGGTACTGTACTGAAATCTATTAATGGCTTATTAACCTGAAAATGTTCCTTTAGTGCAAGTCAGTAAAAAGTGAAAACATTTTATGATTTTTTTTTTAGAAATTTTCCATTTGTTTGTTTTTTGAGGGGGAGGAGGGAGTTCAAAAAATGTAGCTCAGCTCTAGTTCTCCAGCTTCACACAGTTTTCCCCTCATAGAACTACCTCCACCATTATGCTACAGGCACATTCTGTTTGTTACCTCAGAACAGATTTTTAAAGTCTTGGAAGTGTGCGCTCCCCTATCTAAGTCAATGTGAAGGAGATTTAGGGACTGATCTTACACTCACTGAAGTCAGTGGTAGAGCACCATCTTTGAAACAGAGAGGAGTGTGTTGGGAAAGAACAAGTTCCACCCATATCCACCCTCCTCTGCAACAAGAAAAAATTCACTGGGTGAGATATGCCCAATAGATAATGATCAATGCTCAAAAAAAATCATTCAATATATCCAAGGGCCTTGCCATTACACTCTTGGAGGAATTCCTTCCTGATCCCAAGTTTTGGTGATCAATTTGAAAACATATATGTAGGAAAGAATAGCCATAATTAAGCATCAACCCAATTGCTACTCTGGATATACTGACTATAAGTAACTGTCCATTACATGTCATTCTCCAAGTCATTTCCATTGTTTTCCTACGAAGGATTGTGAGGAACCTCCAAGGTCAAGAAATTCAAAACACTGATTATTCTGGGAGAGAAAGATAGAAAGTGACTTTAGACTTTGAGGCTGAATCCAGGTCTGGTATAAGAGTCACAACTTAGTTAACTTCAACACTCTCCATTGCCCTGCACCAAATCAGAAAGGTGGTAGTTTACACTTTCTTTGCAATGATGTAAATAACAAGTGCAAGGTGCAGACCCATGGATAGTCAGACCCTTGCTCTGAATTTGACCTCTCAATAAATGTCAATTGATTCTGACTCGATCATTGTGCCTCTAAATACTTTTTATATTCATACCATCTTTAATAAATGCTGAGTAATAGCCCCAATAATAGCCATACAGAAATAACAAAAAGGTAGGCAACACTATGCCCAGCTGTCCACTTTCTGTTCCATCTTAGCATCAATAGCTTCCTCCTCATTTGGATGTGAGCTATGCCATGTCATCACTGCTACTGAACCTTACGCCACTTACGAGCAATTATGGTTACACACAGGTGTAATTTTTCAACAGTGACTAGTGATTGTGAGTGCCTCAGTCTTGAATGCCAGCATTTTAAAAGGGGTCTGATTTTCAGAGTGTTGATCACCTCTCCTCTGAAAATCAGGACCCTTTAAAGCATCTAAAGTTGGCCACTGAAATCAATAGTTACTTTTGAAAGCCTATGTGTAAACATGGCATTATATCAAGATTTTTTAAAAAACTCTACCAACAGTCAGCAAAATTCACAGTCCCAAGGGGAGGTACTTTCAGTAATAACTTGTTACTTTTATTGACGCTTTCATTTCAGCGTGAACTGATCTTATCCATTCTATATTCCATTTAGTTTCCAAGTTTGCAGATAGAGAATGGGTTCATCTTGAACCTCCTAAATCACCAAATAAAAATACTTCATATGAGCCAATGAATCAGCCACTTTTGGATCTGCAGGAGAATTTGGATGATTATAAAGACTTAGCTGATGTGAGGAAATCATATCTTCCTGAGAAACCACCTCCTGCATTAGCAAATAACCCAACGTATTCTGCAAACCACCAGTCTCAAAGATCTGCAATGTCATGTACAAGCAGAATAACCCCACGGTCTCTAACAGAAAATAGAGTCATAGACCACAGTCCTATGCCTCATCAGGATACAAGATTTAAAAACCTTCTCAAAGCAATGGATGAGACTATTCCAACTCCAGCATGGCTGTACTCAGAAAAGGAAAGTCCTAATCTACTAATGATTGAAACACCACAGCTTTCCCCTTTGCCCAGGCTGAGACAAGCTGCCTTGAGAGACACCATAGTTAAAAAGATTTCATGTATGGGAACATCACATCAACCAACACGTGGTTCCCCTCCATTTTTGGTCAATGGCTCAAGACCACCAATTTTCCCTATATCGCAACAGCAAACACATATGGTAAGAAGTTTGAGGCAATCTAAAGAAAACCCAAAAACCTTTTTCAACAACAACATGAAGATTAAGAGAAACTTAGTCCAACTCAAGCATATCCATAAAGTTACAGACCTGAATCTTCCAGTATTATCTCCACCATACCAAACCAGGTCAGGGAAAAAGTCTGAGATTTTAAGGTTAGATTTTGCATAAATACAGTGCACGGCAATATACGAAAAAAGGGAGGGGTATGTGTGTGAGATACTGAAAATAACAGCATCTATAAACTTTCTACAAAGTGTAAAGCTGATAGATTTTAGCTGAATACCATGATGTCACAAGTCTGTTTAATGTAGATGCAAAATTTGAGGTTGTAAGAAGACAATTCACAATAATATTTGATTGTGAATTTTTTGTGTCTATGTACATTGTTTGCACCCAAGCTGTGGATCATTGTGTTAGGGCAAAAGATCCAGAAAATAAAACTGACTAGTCTATTTTGATTGTCCTAGCTGAATAAAGAGTAAATGTAAACAAATTGTTATAATGATGGAAAACTAGATTTTAAAAATCCTCTTTCCATTTTAATAAACTACAGCGTTAGTAAGACAGCAGGAATTTTTTCGTATTAGCTATATGAATTTTAACCAGACAGTGGCACTTTAACCCAATTACGTTCCAAAACAGAGAAGACCAAATTTTGCATCCAACTTCACTGCATTAATTAATTAATTAATTAATTAGGGCTACACACATGTGACAAAGTAAAATGTATCCCTTTTGTTTTAAATTCCAATGATTAATCCTCCTTATTAATATTTCCTTTTTTTTATTACTCAACTTTGGGCCTAATTCTCTTCTCACCCTAATATAACTTCCTTGACTTTAGTGGAGTTACTCTTCATTGATACTTATGTGAGCAAAAGGAGAATCAGGTTTTGTGTTTGCAACTTTGAAATGTCCATGTGAGGTGTGAGCTTACAAGTTAAGGGTTACAAAGGATTTCTAAACGGTATTTGGAATGCATTGTGCATCATCTTGTCAAGATTTGCCCTCCCATATGTCTACCACCATTACTGCCATACAAAGAACATATTGGGAAGGTCTTTGGAGGGAGCTAAAGAATGAGTCTAAATGTGAAAAATGTGTAAATTTGAAATGCCAGTGTGTCTTGTGTGTAAGATTCAGCAGTCAGAAAGACTGTGCAGCCACTTGTGAATTCTGCTGTTTTTTTCTGGGAGATGGTCAAATTTCACCTTCAAGAGCAACAATAGAATATAATATTTAGAGTAATACAAAGAAGGTAAATCCATGGAGCCCACAGTAATTGCACTGAATGCTCAAGAGCCTAATTCTGCCCTCCCTTGGGCCAAGATTCAGGAAAGTATCCCTATTCAGGATAGCACTTAAGCACATGCTTCTGTTCCATTGAAGGCAATGGGACTTCATCATGTAGTGAAAATTCAGCATGTGATTAAGTGCTTTCCTGAACTAGGGCCATACATGGGTGTAACTCCCAGAATTGGGCCATTAGCTTATATATCATCTTCATTACTAAAGCTGGATGGATATTTCACAAACAAAGTGGCTTTGTAAACATTTCCCCCCTAATTTACAAAAATTTGTAAATTCATTCTAAGCTTGTCAATCTTGTGGTCAGTCTCCTGGAGTTTTGTCAAAAAAAGGGGGGGGGGAATAAACAGGATTTGACTCCATTTTTTGGTAAAAGTAGGCTGGAAGACTGGGGTTGCCAATTTTCTAATTGCACAAAACCGAACATCCTTGTCCCGTCCCCTGCCTGCCTTTCCCTGAGGTCCTACCCCTTCTCTGAGGCCTTGCCTCCCGCTCACTCCATCCCCCCTCCCTCTATCGCTCTCTCTCCCCTACCCTCACTCACTTTCACCAGGCTGGGGAAGAGGACTGGTGTGTGGGAGGGGGTGAGGGCTCTGGCTGAGCGTGTGGGCTCCAAGATGGGGGCATAAATTAGGGGTTCAGGGTATGGGAGGGGGCTCCAGGATGGGGCAGGGAGTTGGCGTGCAGGAGGGGCTGCAGCTGGGCAGCGCTTACCTCATGTGGCTCCCGGAAGCAGCCGGCATGTCTGGCTCCTAGGTGGAGGGGCAGCCAGGGGGCTCTGCACACTGCCCCTGTCCACAGGCACCACCCCACAGCTCCTATTGGTCATGGTTCTCAGCCAATGGGAGTTGCGGAACCAGCGCTCAGAGCAGGGGTAGGGTGCAGAGCCCCCATGGTCGCCCCTCTGCTTAGGAGCCGGACATGCCAGCTGCTTCTGGGAGCCATGCGAAGCCAGCCCTAGCTCTGCTGCACCGCCAACTGAACTTTTAGCAGCCCAGTAAGGCCCCTTTTCAATGGGGCATTCCGGTCAAAAAACGGATGCCTGGCAACCCTATGGGGAACAGTGGTGACACATTAAATATATAGTTCTGCTGGCAGAGAGAAGGCAAGCAGCAGTGTCTTCTAAGAAATGCAGACTACAACAAATATGAAGCGACATTAAAGCTGTAAGAGCCTCCATTTTCATGCACCCCAGTTTTCCAGAGACCCTGCCTGTAATGTTTGTTAATCTGTACCTCATGGCTCCCTTAGTTATAGTGTTTTAGGCCCGTTTCAGCAAGGTACTCACACAAGTGTGTCTAACTGCAAGCAAATGAGTAGTGCTCTTGAATTGAATTGTGAAATGTCAGAATTTTGACGTCAGTGGGACTACACATATGCTTAAAGTCAGGCATGTGTTAAGTACCTTGCTGACATGTGGCTTTATTGCCTACGTAAGGCCTGATTCTGCAAACACATACTTGGGTAACTTTTCAGGGGATTACTCAAGTTATCCAAATCTGAATTTGAAGAAATGGGCCCCTAGTTTGCATATGTCATGTTCCAGACAATGATTTGAAATACAGAAGTCAAAGGTGACATTTTAAAATCTTAAAGAGGAATTCCTGAGCACTAGCACAGTATTTTTCAGAAGGATAAAGGAAGCCAGATACAGCATATTAAGTTCTACTCTCAGTTGCACTCATTGACTTCAATGAGTGCAACTGGCATAACTGAAAGCAGAATATGGCCTTGTATGTGCACCCTGTTGCTCCATATGAGTTGTACACAATATATCAACTTAAGTTTCTTATTTGCTTACATCCTGTGCAACCCCAATTAGATTAATGACATAGGTCAGCTCACAATTTGTCCCACTGTCTTTGTGTTTTTATACTACAGACCAGGTATAAAACCGGTCAGCAGTTACACATGAATTCTGACCTGCTTGAAGGACAGAATAATTGTGCCTTCCAGTAAACTTTTCTGTATAAAGTATGGCAGCCAAAAAGTGCTATTGCTAAAAAGGCAGCCAAGGATTTTAAGAGCTAAAAGTTCACTTTTTACTTTACAAATGTTTTTAAATCAAAATATTTCACATTGTTAGATATATTCAGTGGAAGTAAGGGTTTCCAGCCCGGCCCTTAAAGTGTTAATTTCTCAACATCAATAAAAACCACTAGAACAGATAGGACAATTGTTTTGTGAAAAAAAATCCCTTATTTTTAAATAAAAAAATGTTTTTGACCAGCTCTAAAAATTACATCATCATTCTTTTTAACATAAGACCATGGTCTAATACCCATACCCATGATATATATATATATAGCATCTCACCTATCAACTAGAACCATTCATTTTTGGTCCAGTGATTAGGGTACTGGCCTAGGACTTGGTAGACCTGCATTCAATTCCCTGCTCCACTACAGACTTCCTATATGATCTTGGGCAAGTCACTTAGTCTCTCTGTGCCTCAATTCCCCATCTGTAAAATGGGTATGAGAGCACCTCCTTACCTCACAGGGGTATTGTGAGGATAACACATTGAAGATTGTGAGGTGCACACATGCTATGATGATCCATACAAGTACCTCAGATAGAAGGAACAAGGATCCAATGTGAGTAAGGATGGTAGTATCTAGCCATGGCGTATGAAAGAGCTGCTGTCTGAAATAAAACCAAACATGTATTCATTATGCTCAGTCACTGATAGCAGTCTTTTCTTTCATCTATATTTCACATATCAAAAACTGTGTGCATCTATTCTGCTTTCATGGGGAGCATCTCTAAAATCTGTGCCATAAGAAGTCAGTGTATAACTATATACAATTGGAGTTTTTTTAATTATTATTGTTACAACTAACAGTGCTTAATTGTACCATCGTGTTTACTATGAGCCAGAGCTGACTTTCAGTGGGACTGCTCATGCTGTAAGGTACTATTCAACACAGGGAAGAGAATCACGATCTGTCCCTTAGGGAAATGGAAAGGACACTCAACTTGATTGTATTGGTGCAAAATAATGTTAAAGTTAAAAGTGAAATGGAAAGCTTTTTTTAAAAGGGAGAGGGCTTAAGATATAAAATCTTTAAAAGAAAAACAGAAAATGTATAATTATCAATAAATATTTACATAGCACTCAAATGTAGGTGCCCAGTTGCTTTCAAAACTGTATGACAGATCCTTGCACCACAAAGTTTACTGTCTAAAGGCTCGTCCCTGCAAGCTGTTGTATGCCTGCTGTGAAATGCTTGGGACTTGAAGGGGCTCAGCACTGCAAAGGATTGGACCTTAAATACAATTGAATACAGTGAACAATGTCAGAGGCAAATAGTGCTAAGTGGGAAGGGAGAGGGTAACAATGAATAAGATCACATGCTCTACTTTGTAAAGCTGTGTATGCTTGTTAGTTCCCATCCTCCCCCACAATTAGTTGCACTTTTCATCTCCTCTTCAGTTTGAGAGCACAGGGTCAGGCCTGAGGGCAGAAGCAGATGATGAAGGACTGGAGGTGAGTGGTGGAAGGCTAACTGAGGGAGGTGAGTGCTGAGAACAGGGATGAAGGGAGATCCAAGTTACGGTGATACAGGCAACTGGGAGTATTTGCCACCTGGCTCCACATTGTTTTGTCTGTAGTTATTTGAAATGGATCCAGTTTCAGTACACAGCCTGGTTTTGTACAAATAAAAGGAATATTTGCGAGTGTGTCCGTGGAAATTCAATCAATGTCAAAATGATCATGAACTGGCTGTAAGCAGAGGTAACATATGCACAATCGGCTTTGATAACAACAAAGGTAGCAAATAAATGTGCGCTCTCTGAGCTAGACAATCCCTTGCTCTTTACTTGGCTGCACAGAAAAGTGAGCCCTCACCTGGCTTAGCTGAATACAGGCTGCCCAGATTGTGGCCCCAGCTGCACGGGGCAGGAGAACAGGAACACCTGATATCTTCTCCATTGTGAGCAAGTGGGAGAGGAGGAGGTGGCAGAGACCAGGGTAGCTGGGTAGGCACACAAAAGGAGTAAGCTAGAACCCATAAGGAGTAAAGCAACATATTGCCAACTCCTCCCAGAGCAAGGCGGAGCAAGGGAGGAATTGTGCTTTTCTGAGGCTCAATTCCATCTAATGCTGTGAGTGCTCCCATCAGTTTCTTTGGTCTACTAACAGTGTCAGGTATTTCCTGACTTGGGAATTGGGACCGTAAAGTAAGACAATGTTGCTCCTTAGCCTGAATAGCTAGCCAGTATCTACGGCCTTGTCCGGTTATTTCCATTAGGAGGAGAAATTGATGATTCAGGTGTTTATTTGGTGCAATCCTGTTTATTTACAATGACAGTACATGGTGTCCTGTTTCCTGGAACACAGTAGGAACAAACACCACCAGGCAGTTTCCTTCCTTACAGTTTTGCTGCTGCTTGGCATTGCATGTGAGCTTAGTGCCTTGGGCAGTAGCTTCTGTTTTCTCCAGCTAGCTTTCTCTATAGAAAAGGAGCTTAATTGCTTCTTCCATTTGACCTGAATGAAGGTCACACAACCAAAAGCTACAAGGTCTGGGATTGACTATAGGTCAAAGATGTGCCCGATGGCAGCCGTCAACACCCTCCA
Organism: Mauremys reevesii; assembly: GCF_016161935.1. NCBI lineage: Eukaryota > Metazoa > Chordata > Testudines > Geoemydidae > Mauremys > Mauremys reevesii. The sequence continues at coordinate 144,516,297 of NC_052625.1, read as the reverse complement.
GCACAACATTATAAGCATGGAAGCCGTTGCAATGCCTAAAGCAGTGATTCTTCCCTGAAGCTATTTGCAAACACATCCAACCCTGAAGTCGACGAGGGTTATGCCCGCCTATCCTAAGGCCGAGTGCACCTCTGAGCCAGGAAACAATCTGCTGCTTTTTCTCAAAATCACCAAAAAGGCCAAATGCCCCTTTTGGGTTCAGTGCAGAAAACCCTTCACCACCATTTGTTCTGGGGATGCTGTATGAATCTTTATAAACAGAGCTGCAAAGGACAGTTCTTAAAAACTGCTTGGAATTTATATTTTTTAAAGTTTTGTCTTATGGGCCACATGAAATGGGGCGGGGGGGGGAAGAAGGATATTTCTTGGCCTTAGTGTGTGCTATGATACAGAGGGCCCAAACAATTTCCTGAGAATCATTCAGAAAACTTCAAGATATTGAACATACATTACAACAACTAAAAGAGAAGCTACTTATTCCCTTTCTCCTGCACAGTATGTACATAAACCATATCATAGATACAATCCCAGACCCCTGTATATTGTCTAATTATGTCAAAACCCCTCCCTTGAAAATGAAGGTTTCCCTTCCCCATGCCATCCAAAGTGCAGAGACACCATTGGATTTTGAAATACAATCCCCAGGAATAGTCAGTCAATGAAAGGGAAGAAACAATGGAAAAATCCCTTCCCCTGCACTTAGAATTCCTGGAGGACAGTGCTTGCTGTTCTCACAGTTTTTTCTTTAGTATGTTTTCAAACAGTAGCACAACACACAAGAGAGACTTAAAAACAAATAGCCACCACAGAACATGAAGGGAAAAAAACAAAGCAAAACAACCATACACATGCAAGCTTTATCTATTCACACACAGAAATAGGAGCTCCCCTTTGCTAAGGCCTGATCTAAAGACCTGCATGCAAAGGAAGTCATTTGCAGGGCACACAATAACTAGTTTTATTAGTCCTACTGATGCCAGGAACTACAACTGGTCAAAAATTTTCCAGCAAAAGTATTTCTTGTTGGAAAATGTAATTTCCCAAAATGTACATTTTCCCAGGGAACATGCCAATTTTGATTACGTTTTTCAAGTTTTCACTTAGATGTTTCCACATCAATATTTTTCAGGACATTTCATTTAATGAAAATGAATGACAAAATAACAAAATTTTCCCCAGGGTGGAAATTCAATTTTCTAAACAGTTCTGCCAGGATCTATGCTATGTATTATTTTGCACCAGCTACTGGCACCTTATCGGTTAACGATTTACATGTATGCAGACCAAACATTCTCCTAGTTCTTTTCAGCAAGACACCACACAATTAATTGAGGATAGTGTCACAGTTACAGGACTAGCTACCAGGGGCGGCTCTAGGCATTTTGCCACCCCAAGCATGGCAGGCAGGCTGCCTTCGGTGGCTTGCCTGCGGAAGGTGCCTGCGGGAGGTCCGCCAAAGCCGCAGGACCAGCGGACCCTCCGCAGGCAAACCGCCGAAGGCAGCCTGCCTGCCGCCCTTGCAGCGACGGGCAGAGCGCCCCCAGTGGTTTGCCATCCCAAGCACGCACTTGGCGTGCTGGGGTCTGGAGCCGCCCCTGCTAGCTACACCTCAGTCCCCTTCCTGGTAAAGTCTATGAGTCTTTCTGAGCGAATCCCAAAGGTTTTAGGCCTTGTACCTTTACTGGTGGCACGCTATGTATGCAATGCATGCCCATGAAAGCTCTGAATGTGACTCTCACCAACTGTGCCCATTGGATGATTCCATCTGGCCCCCAGATGGGCCTGAAGGAACCATACATGTAAGGTCATGCCTTGCATGCATGTCTTACTAAAAATGTCATGGCACGCCATGGGCCTTTATCAAACCTTGGGCAGAATACCGCCATCCTCCCACTCTTAGACCCCAGGCTACAACACCCTGTGTGTTCACTATGCTTACCTTGCAGGTCTGACTGAGTTCTTCCTTTCTGGAATCTGTGAGCAGTACTATATAGTGATCAGACAGTCTTCTTAAAACAAAACAAAACATGTTATTTATTTATTTTGCAGTAGGAACAAAGCTTTTAAAGAGAAAAGGGTTTTAAAACAATCTACATGCATATCTATCTTACCCAAAAGCTCACTATTCCCTGATGGTAACCTAGCAGGCTTAACTTTTTCACACACACCCAGCAGGTACCCATGTCAATCTGCCTGCCCGAACTGCCCTCTTTCCTGAAAGATTTCCTTTATAAACCTGCAACGGTTCTTTTGATCTGTGATCACAGGCCTTTCCTGTCCTGGCATCGTCTCTTAACAGCCCTCAAATGTCTGCAAAGAAGGGACTTACCTTCAGCCATTATTTTTCCCTTCTGCTTGTTTTCCTTATTAAACTAAACCAAATATTCATACAGTAAGCATTCCAATAACCAGGTCATCATACAGTATTCATCAGTTATTACAGAGCTGCTCCACATCCATCACAGACAGCGGATGACATTTAGGAATAGCCTTGAGCAGAACTACAATGCAGAACTAAACCACAGCACAGGAGGAACTCCTGCCCAAAGAGGACTGCAGTTCTACTTGTCTCTTATGTAGACAGTGCAAGATTGGAGGGGGAGACTCCTTGCACACACACACCCATGGGCTGCACACATATACATATCTGCATAAATACATACAGCCCTGAGTGAACAAGCAATTCCCACAGTAGCACCTCCGGAAAGACCAACATTGAAAAGGTCCAGCTCAGCAGCAGAGTGGATTCATGATATGTCCACTGTGGTATATTGCCACTCACTGTGTTGCAGAACCAACCTTCCCACCAGGGCTGGCTCCAGGCTCCAGCTCAGCAAGCAGGTGCTTGGGGCGGCCAAGGGGAAGGGGCGGCACTGCGGGCTCTTCGGCGGCAGGTCCCTCGGTCCCTCTCAGAGGGAAGAACCTGCCGCCGAAGTGCCGCTGGCGCAGTGGAACTACTGCCGAATTGCCGTCGATCACCATCACAGCTTTTTTTTTTTCTCACCGCTTGGGCAGCAAAAACCCAGGAGTTGGCCCTGCTTCCCACATACCCAATAATGCAAAAACTTTATTTCTGCCCCCCACCCCCCAACTCCACACACACTTTGGGGCTTGGCTGTGCCTGCTAGGCACAGCCCCTGTCTTGGTGGCGATGCAGAGGCACACTGTCCCAGGGGCATTTCAAGTGACAGTACCAACACTCAAGAAGACAGAAAGCCTTCCTGACACACACCCATTGCTATCCCCCTTCAGCTGTTCAGCATTGGCCCTCACATGAACCATGCAAAGAGGAACAGGAAGGCTCTTTGTATCTTCCCCCTGCACACACCAGCGTAAAGGCCAGCCACAACCTGGCGATTTTCTAGATTTCTTTCAATCCCACTGAATAGTGCAGCTGCAGCCGTCACGGAATAAAGCAGCCCTGGCCACTTTTATAAAGGACCTTCTATCTATTTTATGCCTTAACACTTCTAAAGCCAAACCACCCTAGTCTCTCTGTGGAACTGCAGAGGGACCTGGTTAGTAGATCAGAGACAAGTGTGAATCCACTGGCCACCGATCATGTGTTAGGTGGGGGAGAGCAGGAAACACAGTGTGTCATAGAATAACACAGCTCAGGGCTACAGAAACACCTACAGCTGAACTGCATGGGTGACCAGGCCAGCGATGTGCTGCCAATATTTGAACAAGTGGCTCACACAATGTTCTCCTTCAGTGGGTGATAAATTCCATGCCTTGGGTATGCATGTGCCTGCAAAGAGAAGTAAGGAACTCTGGAACCTATCCACTTGTTTCGCTGTAAAACAAAAATACTCTCACAACCAAGGAAAATGGCATCACCACTTGGAAAAGAAACTTATAATAAGATGCACTTGGCCAGAAATATACTCAGTAGTGTAGAACAGCATTCAGGCTGTGTAATTTAAATGAAGAGAGGAGTGAATGCCTGGCACAGGGGTTTGAGGTATCCTACCTTGGGAAAGGATACTGAAAATATGTAATGCTTGGGGCAATCTTGTTATGATTCTTGGTGGCAAGAGTCATCTCTAGTGGGAAAAATCTCATGACATCCAGGGAGAGGTGAACTCAGGAGGCAAGGAAATCACTCCACCCTGCTTTAATTTGGTGGCAAAATTTTACCAATGGACTCCCACAAGCCCTGTTTCTGGGGGAGCATTCCATCTTATCTCACGACTCCCATGACTCCCTTTTATCCAGGCTTTCTGCAGACAAACAGAATTTGACCTTTAGGCCCAGATCCCGCACCAGGATCCATGCAAGCAGATCCTGGCATCTGAATGGATCCCCAGTGAAAACATAGGACAAAATTTCCCTCCTTCCCTTAGTGTTATATTCATTTATTGAAAACTCAAAGTCTACTTACAGGTAATGGAATCAATTAATTCCAGCATGTCACTGAAACCATATCAATAAGGTTAACTGCTTTGAATCTTACAGATTTCAAGATTGGTCTGTCTTTTTAACCAAAAACTTTTTCTGATAAGCAGAAGAGTTTAAAACCACAGGAAATTCATATATGTAGGAATATACATTCAGAAAGAATGGTTCCCAAGCATATCCAGGTTACTTTTGAAAAACTATGAGAAATAAAAAGATATCTGCTATATGCAATTCATTGTCTTTATACCTCACTGTCCTTCACACATACAAATACACTATAGTTAATAATTTAGAAGTAAAGGAATTCTTGTTTAACCTCTGAAAAGTGCCTGAATAATTCAGACGAAGTTCTGACACCAAATAGCCTTTTCAAAGCTGAAACGGCCACCCTGTGTAAAATGGTGATGAGAGATTGAAGTGACTGAACCGGCCCCCACAAGCCTCTCAGGTTACTGCTTATGGACAATAAACTCTGCAAATCAGAAGCCCACGAAAACGAAGAGGGCTGCTCATATTCACCAGCTGCGTGCGCCAGCAAGAGAAGAGAGAAAAAAACAAGGCGTTTGATCACTTCCCATTAACAGGATATTAAAGACACAGAATGCAATTCAGAGCTCACTGAAATTAATGGAAAGACTCCCTATGATGTCTCTGGGCTTCAGATCAGCTCCCTGATGCATTAAATGTTTAAGAAATTTTAAACTTATTCAAAAAGGCAAGAGCCACTTTTGAAGTAGAAGAGCAATGTTTACAAATTTAGAACTCATCTTAGAAGAGAAATAATAAATATATTTCCTTCTGCACAGCATAACTTGCATGTGTATATAGAGTGTATATCTATATATTACATAGGATATATTACATTGTCTTTCCCATTCCTGAAAATTAAGCGATTCAGTATTTTAAGACCCTTCCTCCTCGCTCACCATTTATTTAATTATGAAGATTGTTTGGGGACAAGTTCTATGAAGAGATGTGACACAACACCCTGTTGTATTGAACTGAAAAAAATTAATATTATCCTAGTAATAAATGTAAGTGATTTCTACTAAGCATAGTTCCTGCGATTGGCAGGGGCAGCTCTAGCAATTTCGCCGCCCCAAGCACGGCGTCACACCGCGGGGAGCGCTCTGCCGGTCTCCGGTCCCGCAGCTCCGGTGGCCCTCCTGCAGACGTGCCTGCGGAGGGTCCTCTGGTCGCGCGGCTCCGATGGACCTCCCGCAGGCACGCCTGCGGGAGGTCCACCAGAGCCGCCTGCTGCCCTCCCAGCGACCGGCAGAGCGCCCCCCGCGGCATGCCACCCCAAGCACATGCTTGGCGTGCTGGGGCCTGGAGCCGCCCCTGGCAATTGGACCGAAACTTGGGCATAAAATCAGTCCATAGCATGGAACATAGGGGAGCTGCTTGGCACAGTTGGGCTCCGAAGTCATGGAGGCTTATTCAGCAGGGAAATCATCAGTGACGTAGGTTGTGTCCAGTTTCCATGGCTGCCTAGTACTTACATCTTTTTAGCAGGAGTGTTTGGGACTTCAACTACACCTACTGCCTATACTGCAGTCAGGCCATTAGGGATACTGTCCAAGGAGGCTGTAGCAGGGTGGTCACCCGCTCCTGCCTTAAAAGACTTAAAACAACCTGGGGAGAGGGCTGTGTCAGGGAAGGAAAAGCGGGGCTGATTGGGGAAAGCAGCCTCAGCTGGGGGCCATGCCCCTATCAGGCTGAGGCTGGCTTAATGAGGGCCCCGCTGGCCCTTATAAGAGGGCTGGGGCCAGAAGCCAGAGATGTAGACTCTCTCCAGCATTGAGAGGGAGGGATCTGGCTGCAGGGAGCTGAGAGAAGATACCTGGAGTGGAGCAGGGCTGGGGGAAGGCCAACGGAGCTGGGGAGCTCCTGCCTGGAAACCCCACGGGCTGCAGCCTAGTGGAAGGCCAATTAAGTACTGGGGTTGCAGGGAGCAGCTCATGGGTAGGCAGAGGCAGCAGGTCCAAACCCCCCTTGCCTATGATGAGTGGCTTTTACACTGCAGTCTGCCCCAGTGAGTGAGGGCTAGATGGTGACTGGCAGTAGCCCATGACTGAGGCAAGGTGGAGATAGAGGGTTGGGGGTTCCCCTGGATGGGGAGACCCTGAGACTGCAGGGGTATTGGCAGGGGGCAGCACCCCAAAGACAAGGGGAGGGACATGGGGGCCAGTGGCAGTGGGACACCAGCCTGCAGAGGGCACGCCGGAGGCTAGAAATGCTAATTCCCTGAGACAACCAGCAGGAGGTGCTGCAGCGGTGAGTCCCACACCACAACAGAGGCCCACAGGGAAAGGCTCTCACTGCTTGACAACTCTGCAGGAACTGCCATGAAGGTTATGACGTCCACCAACACCGCAGCACTCAGGAGAGAGGGGAAGAGGGGGAAAAGAAGAAAAGGCCTCACACTGAGCATCCCATCCTCAGCAAAGCACTGTTTGTTGTGGTTTTAAAAAGTGACAGGAACATTGTCCATATTCACTTCCTCAGCCACCACCGAACAACTCACCGGCTAAAGTAACTGCATCCTTGGGAATTACTACAGCCTATTACCTCTGACAGCAATGGAAGTTAGAAAGCAGGTGAATTGTGGAATTCTGTGCATGGCTTCTCCAAGACCTGGCCTCTCTCCAGCCCCATGAATCAGAGCTGTGCCAGTTCCTCTGTATTTTGGGCTTTGAGTGTCCAGAGATTGGGTAGGTGGAACAGCATTTGTTCCATCCCATGAAGATACTAGACAGCAAAAGTTCTGTTGATGACCTCATGACTATAGCTGTTAAATGTGTATGCCCTTAACTGTAGGTTGACAAAGGTTCAGAGACGAAGAGCTAAAATGCACATAACCTTAATCATTTTCTTCACCTGTATCTGAACCAAAAAAATCCCATTAGGACAGTTTGAGAAAGAGCAAGGATTCTTCAAATAAACGGAGAATTTAAGCATTACATGGGAAAATCCCTGTGGCTATGAAAGAGGCTGATAGCAATCAGAGTGACTCCCCCTCCCTCTTCACTCAGCCATGCCTCCACACCCTGCTCCATATACATCTACATTGTGTGCAGGTAGCTCCAGTAAGTCAGGAGCAGGGCAAGGGAGAGGAAGGAATGAGGCTGTGTTGGCTCAAACCCTCTCATTACAACAATATTTGGAGACAGAAGAGTTTTCAACTCACTTCATCTCCTTCATTGAAACTACTGGCGGGAACCATTGGACCCCATATCTGTAAAGAGAATTTCTGCTTTCAGAAAATCTATACCAGCCCTGTTTATTTGTGGAGCTCCAATTGTGCTTTCCTGATTCCTGATCCTACTAGTCTGATTACCTATCCTAGGTATCTCTAGGGCACCCATCACCCTAGAATCTGAAAACTGAATACATGAATTCCTATTCTCCAAGTGAATCCCAGGTTCTCAGAAAGTCAGCAAAAAGGTTTACCTTCACTGAGCTCACCACTATTCCACCCAGTAGACAACGAAGGAATCAAGAAGTACTGTAAGCCTGTACAGCTCCTCTGACTGCTGCCCACCCTTCAGTTCCTTGCGCATATTTCTAGTATCAACCAACGACAAAGCTTGAGAGCTAATTATGAATATTAAATGATTCCATGCTTATTGAAAATAATAGGAAGGGCTGGAATTATGCTTAACAAAAAAAGTCTGGGTGTTGCAGCTAATGATGGAAGTCAATAACGTAACATAACTCTGTATTTACACTGATCATATGACCATTTTAATCTATGATAATATAAAGCTCTAGAACTGGGAAACTCTTTCTGATAGAAACATATTTCTGGAGACCTTGGAAGACACGTGTTATGATCCCCGTTGCAAATTCCCTCGCTCTCTCGGGGAGAATTCATTTCATTGTCACAAACCCCCTAGAATTTATTTCATTTGTGTAAGGAAAGGGACCTTCCACCTGCTCTGCCCTGAGGATATGTTGGGGGAAATACTGAGTGCAAGTTTCAGTGTAGCTAGTGGATAAGTGTGACGTTGGTAATCTGTTGGTAATTAATATACAGTGACATTTTAACACGTGTAATGAAAAAATTTCAAGTGTTGCCATTTGCTCTACTAGTCCAAAATAAAATAATAATATATTAAATGAGATTTGGAGCCTGAGTCTCAGGTCTACTCTAACTGCTTTTTGCTACTTCAGCAGTGCAAAGCACCCAGAAACCTAGCAGACCTGGCCTGCTGAAAATTCCCCCTACAACGGGGAATCCTGGATAGTTAAAGCAGCCATAGTGTCTTAAGGTCACCCTCCCGCTCCCAGCCAGTGAGCATGTGGCTAGAGTGCCCCAGTGCTGTGTTGTCCTCTGACCACCAGAATGCACCCTTGGGGCTGTGCATAGCCAGGATTAATGGATAGCAGCCTTAAGGTCCCTGGAAAGGAAGGAATTCAAAGCAAGTGTGATGCCATTTTTGCTCTCCTGATCCTACAGTGAGCACAGCTCAGCCGCACCAGAGTGCGTGGGCCTTTAAGCATACCAAGGTCTTATTTAACAGCAGTCTTCACTTTGGGGCTTAATCAAACAGCCAGTGGAATCTTTCCATTGGCTTCACTGGGAGTGGAATCATGCCCTCGGTCTATTAAATTACAGAAAAATCTTCCATTAGAAGCCCCTTTCATCAAGGCATACAAAAGCAGCCTGGACACGTTACTAGAACATAGATTATGCACAGGCAGAGGGATTCACTAGAGAACCTGTTAATTCTTTTCTGTCATTGCCTTCATATATTCTAGCATCATACAAACCCTGAATTTATGATTTAGTCTAGAGGCTTGTCTTTAATATTAAAGGGTTCTTCTACCTTTCAGATCTGAGTGGTAACATTGTTTTTGCATTTTGGTCATTTTGCTATATTCAGGTTAAATCGTGTATTTGGATTTTTTATTTCAGTTAAAGCTGACGTAAATCGGACATGTGAATAATTAGCCTGATGCTCATAGATGTAGAGCTTCTGCAGCTCCCACTGAGGTCAACAGCTGTCTAGAGCATTTCTTGTGAGTGAAGCTTCTCCTGATGGAAAACCTATCCAGGCAATGACAGAAATGCTGCCTCCCCTCCATAGGCAGCATGATTCATCCCTGAGGTGCTTGTAAGTAATTCTCTGTGTCAGCTTTGCAGCCACATTCCCTTCCTCCCTCTGCCCCGGTTTAATGTTAGCACAGAAACTAATGGTAATCCTTACAATTCCTGTCTGATTTCATTCTATTTCCTATCAAAATTAAGGCTCTACTAAATTGCCATAGAACTTAGAATATAGCGGAAACGTGTTATTCTTTGATCAGTGAGAACTTTCAAAGAAAGGACAGACTACCAGAAGTTCACATCACAGCCTAAATGTCTGCTTATGCCTGGACTGATCCCAGAGCTTGGATAGTCTGTAACGAATCACTGCTCAGTAATTAAAAGCAGCGTACAAGTCAGAACATGAGAAGAATAAACTCTTGGAAAACATGGTTAGATATTAGTGCCTTTGCTCTCTCTTGGAATGTGGTGGCACTAACCTGTTACATTATTTAAATACACTATAAAACCAGGACAGGAGTAAAATTACTCCCAGACAGGAGTAAAATTACTGGACCAGGTTCTGCCCACAGTTATATATATGTGCAAACCCATTGGGTTCAATGCACTTCTGAGGACAGAATTTTGCTTACTGTTAATACCTAGAGTCAATCATTAAACACAAGCTTTATATTAGAATACTTGGAGTGTAGAAAAGAACCTCCAGCAAAATATGTATAGAATTAGTTATAGTTATATGTTTAATGCTAACAATGTTGTTGATATATGGTACAGTGCCTTAGATTTTGGTATTTCTTCTAGAAAAAAGCAATCAAGCTCTAAATCCATTAAAACTAGATGTTTGAACTGTCTCTTTTTCTTACCATTGAATATTTATTGTACTGGGGATGGGAGATTCCAGTGGTATCGTGGGTTTGGCAAAGTGTCAAATACCTTTGAAAAGTTTGGGATGTCACAAAACTTTGAGTGTGCAAATTATTTTTCCCAATATTTTTTCTTGGGAAATGTTTTTAAAAAATATGATTTTTCTAACTAAGCAGCTGATGACCTAAATGGTTTGGGTGCTCAGTTCCCATAAGACCTCTTCTTATATGACGTTATAAGAGTTGAGATCAGATGAGGTGCACAGGCTAACAGCTACCAGTTTAAACAGAAAGGGAGAGTGCTGGAGGCAGAACATTTTCAGCGAGAAACCCACAACTCTGAAATTTGCTTCCACCCTTCGCTCATCAGAGTCTGAATTTATTGACTTTAAGGTCACATTGTGAATCAGTATCTATTTCTCCCACAAATAGTGAGGTAAGACACAGTGAATCAGAGTCAGTTGTGTGAGAGTTTTCGTACAGGTGGTTTGGCTGGAGCATGAAGTTTTGGATTTTAGTCCAGTTGGTAAATGCTATTGATTTATAATAATAATTTTGTGTTCAGGCTTGATTTTTGTTTGTTTTACATTCACACTTCAAACACAGTGCTTTGTGTCTTAAAGAGGCTTTCATATTTTTTGTAAAGCAAATACATTTTAAGAAAGTGAATTTTCTCAGCACTAAGGGCTCACTTTTCTCTGTATCCTGAAGATGTAGTGAGCTGGGGCATAATATGGGATTAAGAGGACTACATTACACTAAGTGGCTTCCCAAAGAGATTCATAATGAATTATTTTGAAAAAATACCACCTCAACCTATTACATCCATTGTTTATGCCCATTTACTCTACTTGTTTAGTGCTTTTGCATGCTAGAGGCTGTGTGTGAACAGGTCGGAAGTGGCTGCTCTCACAGCAAAGGAGTGTGAAAGGCTCCCCAACTGGAGAATTGAGGGAACACAGCTGTTCAACAGTCCGGAGTGTACCCTGCAGAATGTCACAATCCTTCCCCAGACAGCTCCAGGAAAATCTCTACAACTTCATTCTCCATGAACCCAACCCAGAGCCCTTCTACATACTTCCCAAGACACACAACAAGGGAAACCAGGCAGATCCATTGTATCTGGCAACAGCACTCTTAGGCCTGGTCTACACTGGGAGGGGGGATCGATCTAAGATACGCAACTTCAGCTATGAGAATAGCATAGCTGAAGTCGACGTATCTTAGATCGACTTAGAATCACTTACTTCGTGGCCTCTCGGTGTGGGATCAACGGCCGCTGCTCCCCCGTCAACTCTGCTTCCACCTCTTGCCGAGCTGGAGTTCAGCAGTCGACAGGAGAGTGATCGAGGATTGATCGATCACTACCTGCCGATCCAGCGGGTAGTGTAGACGTACCTTTAGTGAAGGAATATCGTGACTCATATAAACCATCCTAAAACTACTTATTATACAAAGGATCAGTTTCGCATAAGACAGAATCAACTTCCTCCAGAAATTTCTCAACATTAACAACCTCCCTCAGAACATCATTTTCACCACCATGCACAGGTGCTGGCTCCCTCCTTGCCCCAGAATGCTCAACCCCTGCCCCACCCCAGGCTCCGCCCCAGGCCCTACCCCACTCCACCCATTTCCCCAAACCCCCACCCTCCCCCTGCCTCTTCCTGTCCTCGCTATGCCCCAGGCCCCATCCCCACTCCCCCCCGTCCCCCAAGCCCCACCCCTGCCCCACCTCTTCCTGCCCTGCTCCACCCACACCCTGCCTCTTCGCTCCCAGTTCCACCCTCTCCCCTGAGCACACCCTGCCCCTGCTCCTCCCCATGCTTTCTGCACACCGCAGAACAGCTGATCACGACAGGTGGGAGGCACTGGAAGGGAGCGGGAGGAGTTGATCAGCAGGTGGGAGGTGCTGAGGGAGGAAGGGGAGGAGATGGCTGCTGGTGCTAAGCACCCACTAATTTTTTTCCATGGGTGCTCCATGGCTGGAGCACCCATGGAGTTGGCACCTATGCCACCATGGATGTCATCTATAGCAACATCCTTCATGATGACGGCATCACTGCCTGCCTCAAATATCTACAAGACAATGGACAACACTCAGATAGCCACTCAAATGCATTGCCAAACACATCCATTTCATTCTCACCCATAACAATTTTGCATTCACCAACAAATGCTTTGTTCAAACCATAGGATGAGCCATGAATACTAGGATGGGCACCTTGAAGAAGAATTTTTGGACAAATGCACCACGAAACCAATGATACATCTGAGCTACATCAAGGATATTTTCATCCTCCGACGGACTACGTAAACTCCCTGAGATTTCCACTGCAACTTCAACAACCACCAGCCATACATCAAAATCTCTCTAGAACTGGGGTTCTCATACTGGGGGTCAGGACCCCTCAAGGGGTCATGAGGTCATTACTTGGGGGGTCGCGAGCTGTCAGCCTCCACCCCAAATAGTGCTTTGCCTTCAGCATTTATAATGGTGTTAAATATATACAAAGTGTTTTTAATTAATAAGGGGGGGTCACACACAGAGGCTCGCTATGTGAAAGGGTCACCAGTACAAAAGTGTGAGAACCACTGCTCTAGAACACTCCCACACAAGCATCAATTTTTTGGATACCATGATCGGCTTCAACAATGGAATCATAGGTGCCAACTCTGTGGGTGCTTCAGGACTGTGGCACCCACAGGGAAAAAATGGTGGGTGCTGGGCAACCACCAGCAGCCCCTCTATCAGATCCCTCTCCACCCCAGCCCCTCCCACCCACCAGCATGCCCCGCGGATCAGTGCTCCTCCCTCCCTCCCACCTGCCACAAACAGCTGTTTCACGGCATGCAGGAGGCTGGGAGGAGCTCTCCCAGCAATAAAGCTACCACTGCTTGTTCAGGGTGTTTTTTTAATCACCAGGGGAGCTCTCCTCTGGTGATAAAGCGTGTCTACACTGCCCACGGCCATGGCAGCACGACTGCGCTGTATCGCAGGTAGTGTAGACATTCAGTCAATGACTTTTAGGATCACCCTGTCTTTATGGCTCTTACAACAATCTGTAACCCAGTAACCCTCCTCTGTCCTATGATTGCAAGGTGTTAACTGCCTTGAATGGTCTCTTGCAACATGTGTTAACACCTTTTCTTAACAATCTGTTCCAAATTGTATTTAGCTGGGACACTCTTGAGTACCTTTCCCAGCCCCGAAGAAGAGCTCTGAAAGCTTGACTCTTTCACCAACAGAAGTTGGTCCAACAAAAGATATTACCTCACCCACCTTATCTCACTTGTATTGGGAAGCATACTAAATAGGTATATTCCCAAAACATAGAATTAATGTACAGGAAAAATTACTATCCTCCACCATGTCATTCCCATGTCTCTGTTTGAAAACAACTATCACTGTATTTTAAATCAAGAGGTCCAGGATTCTCAGTCTATATTATAGCTTCAATAAACATGATCTTGTAGCTCTCCTTTTCAACTTTTCTTACATGAGGATTTACAGTAACAGGAAAGCAAAGATTGTTCCATGTTTAAAACTGGAACTTCCATTTATTTTTCAAAAAAGGAACTTAACATGATTTCCTGCAAAAGAAGTGGGGATATCATGTACTAAATTCCCCTTTAATCTTGGTTCTGTGTTTTAGAGCTTAATTCGAAGGTGTGAAAGAAAGATGAACTGAAGATGGACTCCTGGGAGTACTTCCCTCAACAAACGTATCCCATGCATATATCTGGTCTCTGATTTAACTACAATCATGGTCAGTCATTTATAAGACATAGAAGTATTGACTTTAACGGCACCACTAGAGTAAGTAACAGCTTGCCAGTGCAAATAAGGAGTTCATAATGTGGCTCGTATAGTGCCAGGTCACAAAGTGTTTATATAGGTATTCTATATAAAAAGGGAAACTGCCTCCTAAATATAATCCTAACATGTGTAGAAGAAAATGATCCCCCATGAGTCCACCCCTCAGGATTAGAGCCAATCAACATTTTTAATTCAAAAACTTTTCCCCCCAAAAGAAACAGGGCATTTTTTCAAAATGAGAATTCTGGTGGAAACTGTGTTTTTCAAAAGTATGCAGTTTTTCAGCCACCATCCTGAAATTTTGGGGGGTTTCCTCTTCTCTCTTCTCCCCTCGCCCCACATTTTCCTTTCCTCCTTTTTCAGTGGCAACATGGAAAAAGGGAAAAGGGAAGGAAATAGAAAAAAGGGTAAGGAAGAAAGAAGAAAAAGGGGACCCAAAAACTGAAAGAAGAAAAATTTCCATTGAAAAACTTTTCATTACAATTTTTACAAAGTGAAAAAAAATTTGGACAGCTCTCATCAGGATCAAGTACCTATTTCTGTTAGTGCAACATACGAATACATATCCAGCAGCCTGTACAATTCCGTCTTTAGGGGACGTCCTAGGCAGCAAAATGAGAGCCCATGAGAGATATCAGCATTCTCTCTGTGCATGCATATTTGAGCCCTCATATCAAGATTGTGAGCTACAAGAATTGCTAGCTTTGGGTGTGCCTATACTGAAGTGAAAGGCCACACTACAGTGCAATTTTTGTAATTAGAATCAGGATTGGCCACAACACAAGTTAAGTTAAGGCATGCCCCACAAAAGCTCCACAGCCAAGCTTCTTTATTAAGAAATGAACCTGATGAAAGCAAGTTTACAATCAAAGTGATTTTTCCAAGTAAATCTGTGCACATTTACTCTTGGTTCATAGGGGAAAGTATTAAGAAGCAAAAATAGGTAAGGTGGAATAATCTGTATCATGTCATGTGTTTTCTTATTACATGTCCACAGACATGGCCTTCATAAACAGGAGTGACTCTAGGAAAATGGCATTGGGGGCCAGCATACAACGTGAACCCAAGACAACCCCTGAGAAGATTTGTCTGCCAGCAAAGCCAAGAGTAACGTCAGCCAAAGAAGTCAACCACAAATCCAGAGGCAGCTGCTGGAAAAAATACATTCCAGGTCCTATAGTCAGCTGCCAAGTACACCCCATGATTATAGCTATGGACTTTGGAGAACACAGAGGAAGAAGGTGAAAAGGAATAGGCTTAACATTGCCTCCATCAGGAGCAGGCAGTGCCAAGACAGCATTGATATTACCAGTAAATTCCATTTTGCTTTGTACTTGCATTATTTTTATGCAGATACTAGCTATATATTTTCAAGAGGAGACAGGAGATTTTATCTTTTTTGGCAACAAACATAGCTCTCAGCACAAGTGATAATGGCCTTACATTACATGGCCTTTTGCCCCAAAGGATCCCAAAGAATTTTGCAGACTTAAACTGATATACAGCCAATGTAAGCAGGGTATATTCATCTACCAGTGAAATGTAGCCATTTCTGGAATGACCTGTGACAACTGCTAAGCAGCACTACAGAAGTAGCACATCATAGTTTAGACTGGGAAGTGAAGAATACTTTGCCCAATTGAAATTAGATGCAGAAGGCAGAATATAAATTACCCAAACTGAAATTCAGCCAGCACACCAAGGTCAAAACTCCTATTCTAAAATAAATAGACAAAAGACCATAAAATCTTTAATTATTACAACTAGTTACAACCTTTGTTTTACAGCACCTCCAGCAATACTGTCCTCAGCAAGACGCTGGAACACTGATTCACTATTGATTGACATTAATGCCACCTACTGAATCAACACCATCACTTTATTCTGCAACTAGGTGTCCTTTAAAAGTTTCCCATCCAAGGACCTCCCAGGCTGATCCTCCTTCAAATTGACAGGATCACAATGAAAATGAATATGAGGGGCTGCCATGGCAAAAGCTCACTGCTTTAGCAAAATCTTGAATTTAACCCAGAGAAAATCTCACCACTTTCACAGTGAAAGCAATTATTTGTCATTGAAACTGAAGAGTTTTATTGCCAAAAGTGGCATTGTAGTGTGTACGCCTCCACTGTTTTGTCACCAAAAGCTGCCTTTTAGCGACAAAACTCTGCAGTGTAGACAAGGTCTAACAAACCACTTATTCTCATGAAGATGCTGCCAAAAATATCAATCCACTATGCATGCCTTAGGAAACATCTCTTCGTTAGGTCTGTGCGAGTCTTGAAAAACTTGTCAAACGTTCATAAACCTCAGAAGAGCTTAAACAATGTTTTTTGTCACTGCTTTTAAATACATCATCTCTCTCATTCAGTAAAAACAAACCAGTTTCAAAAGCGATGAGCCTGCTTAACTCAAGGTGGACAGAATTTTAAGGTTTTTTTCCCCTGCAAAATGAAAACACTTTAATCTGGTTTGTTCTGTAAACACCTTTTAAAAAAAAGTTTAAACCAGAAAAAATTGCCTAACCTCCCAAAAAAATCACAAGAAGTTCAAGGAAAGTGCACTAAAAGCCCTGGAAATATTGAAAATTAACAAATGTCAAGCAAATACTAGGTTTGGTGCTTCCTAACATGCTTATCCAATATATGCAACCCTAACCTATTTATCTTATGGACTGGTCCCTACATACTTGTGAGCCTTGGCCTGTACGTTACAAGTCTGAATAGAGAAGATAGCTCAAATGAAGTCTGTTTTTCTCAATTAAGGGGATCAGGGACATAACAAAAAGATACCTAAAAAGGCACATCATTAACAGCCAGATTTTCAAAGGTAGGCACACCTAGTTGTACATAATCATATGCCTATTCCTAATTTATATACACAAACACCTATTCTGCATGTATAAATCAAGTTTTTGCTCACACAGTGAGTATTGGAATGTTTAAATTAGACACATACAAGTGTACACTCACACTTAATTTTGACAATCTAGTCCTGTCTTCTTCCTGTTTCCACAGGAAGGTGAACAGATAGGACCACATCCAATAGAGTATCTACGGTTTGTTAAACTGGGAAAAGCTCTGCTGGAAAAGATTGATGTGTTGACTGAAACAAATATTAAACCAAGAAAAAGCCGAGCGTTTTTTGCAAAAGTAGATTGGCAGCTTTAGTAGAGATTTGCAATTTCTCACATTGTGATACCAAAAAATATACATATTCTTTTCTCTTTAATTTCCCAGTAAAAGTGGTCAAAAAATGGAAGTTTTGGTTCACTGGCAATTCCAAAATATCAAAAAAAATCAATTAAAAGATGGCAAATTTTTTTTGGAAAACGTTTAGAGTCAAAAAATTTAAAAAAAATTAGTCAAAACAAAGTGAAATGTTTTGGTAATGTCAAAGTGAAACATTTCATTTTGACTTGAACGTTTTTTTATTTAGATTGTCAGGCATTTTGACAAAAGGAAAGAAAAGAATTCACAAAATGGTTGGAGGAGGAAGAGCCTCCTTTATAATCCTTAACCCAGTGGTTCAACTGAATGATATGGAGAAACGATTTGAATTTGGGTCTCCTACAATGCAAGAGACTTCCCCAGCCACTGGGCTATGGGATATTCTGGTAAGGGTCTTCCTCAGTCTTGCCTGTTCAAGCTATTCCACTTTTTACAAATAATTAAGTAATAATTGGAGCAAGGATTTGAACTTGGGTTTCTCACATTTCAGGTAAGTGCCCTAACTATCAGGCTATAGCCTCATCCTCACTCTTTTTCTCTGAGGCACTTCATAAAGTATGTCTTCACTTCAAGCTGGCTGGGTAACTTCTATACCCCCGGATCGAACTAGCATGCTAAAAATAGAATGTAGCCACCGTGCGAGGGGCTAGCCACCCAAGTACATACTCATCCCATATGCTAGGGATGTACTCAGAGTACCTAGCCCCTTCCACCATGGTGGTTATACTCAGAACTAGCCCAGGTATCTCTCCTTGAACTGAGATTTCCACCCACAGCTCAAAGCATAGATATACCTAATGAGGACAATTAACAGTCATTGGGCCAGGGGCAGAGAGTGAAAATGACTCTATAGCATGGTAGTTAGGGAAGCAGTATCACCACATCCTCCTCCAGCCATTTTTGTGACTCCTTTCCCTTGCTTTTGTCAAAACCCCTTAAAAATCTAAACAAAATTTTGCAGGTCAAAATGAAACATTTTGTTTCAACATTACCAAAATCTGTTGACTTTTTAGTCTGGATGAAACTACTGTGGGAACTGGACATAAATTTTCAAATTGTTTCAGTCAACCCAAAACTTCATTTTTCAGTAAACTATTCATCCCCAAAAAATTCTCCTGGCTCTGCTTCCCAGCAGCACTTCCCTGCTGAAGAATCCCTCTGATGAAGATCCCTGATGAAGACACTGATTGATCTTCCCTGGTCTTCCCCAACCTTCGTCTGATGGTCACTGTGCCCTGATTTTCCATGACTTCACAAAATGACATTGCAGCTCTCAATGATGCAGTTTGGAAAGTTAAAAGGATCTTTCGCATTAGCACTTTAATAACATGTGAAGAGTAAAATGCAGCTTTAGCCTTTGCTACTTATGGATAAATATATTTTTTCAGAATGTGGCCAAGTCCTCCTTCAAGGTCCTCCAGGAGCAGAGCCAACAAGCAATTATGAAAGGCAACAAAAGAACATTTGACACTGTTTTCTGCCTATGCTTAACAAGAACCTCATAGTTTGGACTCCAATTTGCACAATTTTGGCTTTTAGAAAATATGAAACACCTTAGGAGATGGAATTTACCATGAGGCGATTCCATCTCAGGCACTGAACCCACCAATTTTATAACTTATGCTTTCAATAGACTGGGAAAAGCTTAAACGTTGCATCTGAAGAATTCATGAACTTTTCCTAAAAAAATACCTGAAGCGCTGGCATCTACATACTTTTCAAACATCAACAGACAAAAAGCTGAGCCTTCAAATAAATATTACCAGACCTACATTTAAGTAAAAATCAGTGTATATTACTCATTTTCTGGTATTTCATTTAAATAAACAACCCTTTATCTAGTACTTCCTTAGGTACCCTTGCAACATACCATATGTACAATCCTGCCTTTATATAATTCAGACTCCTGCTTCTGACTGAGGTGGAAGAATCAAGGGAATGTTGGGGAAGTAGGGGTCAAACAAAAGCAAAAAGAGGGAGCTGAAGACAGGCTGGGCAATGTCTTTTCAACAGCTGCACAAAGTAGCAGGAATGGTGTGTCATTCCTGGTTGCAAGCTGGGGTCAATGTCAGGAACCCCCTTCCTCATTGGCAGCAACGACTGCATGCCCTCCTCACTCATGGTGCAGTAGAATACAATTTTAATTAAGGAACTTAGTTCCAACTTCAGTTTCTGCTGTGTCCGGCTGTATCATCTGTCTACATATTGCACCCATCACTGTGGTATCTGCGGTATGTTTACACCACATCTGCAAATGAACTTCCCAGCTTGGCTCCACAGACTCTCACTAGCGTGGCTTGTGCTAGCGCTCTAAAAATAGCTGTGTAGAAGATACACCTTGGGCTGGAAATCAGCTGCTGAAGCTTATATCACAACAACTTCTACACAGCTATTTTTAGAGAGCCAGTACAACCCTCATTAGAATGAGTGCATTGACCCAGGCTGGGAGGCTCGCTCTCAAATGCAGTGTAGACATGCCCGAGAGGTTGTGCTAAACCTTCTTTGTTGGTGTGCTAATATAAGTCCACTTACTGACTGCACTCTTTCCTGAGGCAATCAGTGAAGTGTCCTTGCTAAGGCAGTGAATGTCCTCAGCCTAGCCTTGTGGCACAGGGGCACTGGCTCTGCTAAAACATCACAGTAATAAAGAAGTTTTTACAACATCATTCCTTAGAGCCTTGGCTGAAAGAGGAGAATAAGAGAAATAGTGGAGTAAGGAAAAGGAAGGAAAGAGAAACAAAGAGGAAGATGAAAGAAGAGGAGAAGCAGGGAGATTGGTCCTCATTCTCCTCTCACTTACATCAGTTTTACACCAGTGTAATTCCAGTCAACTTCAGTCAATGTACTCCTGATTTACACTGATATTATATTGTATATGCAAGAGGAGAATCAGGTTCATTGTTTCAACAGCACCATTATCCCTTGCTAGTTATTAATTATTTATTATTTTTATTATCATTATTATTATTATTATTCAGCCAAGCTGGCAATTCCAGCACTTACTGTTTCTCTCAGGTTGCCGACCAGCCCTACCACCATAGATTTTAAGGATTTTTTCCTATTAGAAGATAAGTCCAGCCCAACTGAACTTACTTCCTAAGCTGCTGCTATACCATAACATGCCCCTCCCAAGTTACCAATTCTCATGATCTCTTGAAATCCTGTAGTAGTCTCTTGAATATTTATGTTTAGTTAAGATTAAAGATGATCAGAAAATGGGTTTTCCCCCACCCCTGTGGAAAATTTCAATGAAAGTGGAATAAGATTGTTTGAGTAAAAATTTTGTACAGAAAATTCATCAAATAATCAAACAGCAAAACAGTTTCGATGGAACATTTTCAACCAGCCATATTTAAACTTGCCACTGTCTTCTATTACTCTCCATAGGAAAGAAGCGAGGCTGCTCTCCATATAGATTATTGCCTCCTGCCTCCATGATTTGGAGACCAAACAGGAAACTTTGACTTGCTGAGGGGAGACTGAAGGGGCAGGAAAATATAGGGGCAGGTGAATGCAGGGGAGCCCTTAAGGTGACTGGGAAAGGAGAAATGGGGGTATATAAGACGGGAGGAGACTGGTAGTGGTAGGCAGTGAGGGGAATACAAGAGGCAGAGGAAGAGAGACAGAGTGATCAGGAGAGGTAAAAATAACAGACACCTCAACTCCATGAGTTCAGAGAAGGCAAGTGGAGTCCCCGTTCCAGCAGTCCACAGGGGAAAGGAGAGATAGTTATGACTAGTGCGATTTTGCACATGCTTTTTATGTGCATTTAATATTTAATTAGGTGTGGGGTTTTCTCTAAAGACTCAAAAGCTCAGAAGGTAGGCTGCTCAAAAATGTTTTTTATCTATATTGTCACCGCTCTGCTGAGTAGTAACAGATTTTGAGGGCTTGCAAGTCAGCTTCCTGTTGAAGGGGAAATCATTGATGATGTGGAATATGGAGGCTTTCTGAGAGTAACTTATTTTACTTACAATATATACACCAGTCCTTGAACAAAGATGCTCACAAACAGCATGAAAGAAATGCCCTCTTTCAGAAATTTATGCATCAGAAAACTAACAACACTACAGCATTTCATCAAAAGCTCTTCACTACAAGTACACTCACAAAAAAGAATTTGCAAAACTGTGCAACAGCACCATTTGGTGACAACCCCCAACACAGTTTCAGGATAACTGCACCTGTATCCCTGCCTCTGTGGTCCATTCCAGGAGTATACAGTCAGGTCTCCGGTCTCCAGCCACCACCTGTCTCTGATCAGGAACCCTTGTTCCTCTCCCTTATGAGCAGGGGGAAGGCTGCACAGCTCCCTGCCTTACACTGTGATATCCCCAGAAAGCCAATCTCCCTAACAATCCACACCTGTGCTTTGTTTTCTCTTCAAGGGCTATGAACAGAGTATTGCAAGCACTTACAAGCTACCATGCAGCTCTTTCTAAGCAAGCACATCCATTTTTAAGGTAAAAGCATCGCAGAGAAAATATAACAAACAGATTTAAACACACACTACAAATATCAGGAGTCATCCATGAATCAGTCTTATGGGGCCCTAGTAGGCCAAAGTCTTTCCAACCCTTCCATAAAAGTTGGAGCCCTCTGGGACAGAAGATCCTGTTAACTTACTGGATCAGAATGAAATCCCTGAGTCAGTATAAGCCCTGCCTTTTTGTATCAAAAGCCATTTATTTGTCTGGTGAACTCTGGAAAATCGAGTTTGAACCAGTATATGCAAGCCTGGCCCGGGGGTGGTACCTCTCTGGAGATGTTTACAAATAAGTGATTGACCTTAATCACCCCACACTCTTTTTGGTTCCTGGGAGAGATGTGATAATCCCCTCTGGAGATGCATACAGCCTCTGGCCTACAATGATACATGAGCTTAGCACAATATGGTCCCCAAAGATATGGCATGTAGTAGCAATATCTGTGTCACACCCCCTAGTTGTCAAACCGTGATGGGGATGGTCAGGCCTAGGGGTCAGAGCCAGAATCAGGAGTCCAGAGCAGGGCTGGAGCAAGGCCAGAGTGAGAGCAAGCCTAGAGCAGGACTAGGAACAGGGCAGGAGCAAGAGCAAGGCTGGAGCAAGCTAAAGGCTTGAGGAGTCTGTTACCACTATCAGACAGGTAAGAGGGGTGACACTGAGCAGACTGAGTTACTGTTCCTCCTGTGAGGCTTATATACAAGCCCAGGGAGTCATCACACCAGTTCCTGGCTTATGGATTGGCTGGAGCCTAGCGCAGGAGTGACTCATCACTTCACAATAGCAGTATTTTAAATCTTATGATTTGGGGGGGCTGACTTGTGGTTTTTGAATGCTTGGTGCTGGCAAAACAGCTCCCCAAAGATTAGTTTTGGATGGATGCAGACAAACAAGAGTGAGAAATAAAGAAGGAGAGAGGGATTGGCCCTGGATATATATTGTCTAAAACAGTATTTTAATAGCTAGAATTCAGATAAATTATTGGCAACGAACAATTAAACCAGCTTTAGCTCTAGCAGAAGGATCCCAACTTGCTTTACAGTGTTGCTGCTTTCTGTCTGTTGCCATTGAGACGCAATACTGTGCTCAAACAGAGGTGTAACTAGAAAAGAAACAATAATCAAGTCTCAAAATAACAACTCTTCTCTCTAAGGAACTAAAGTGTTATTTAATTATTTGATATTTGTATTTCTTTGGCCTTTCTCAGGAAAGAGGTGAACCAGAGCCTGTAATGGGAGCCTTTACACATACATACACCCAAATGCAGCCCTAGTTTAACTCCATTAACTTCAATGAAATTCAACTAGGGATAAATTTGGCCACAAAATCTTTTCCACATTTTTCCATAAATTCTATTTTCAAAACCGCCCTCAGAAAACTCATTCAACGTTCATTCCGTGATTTGATTTTGAACTTTCACCCACCTCTATGGTCTCCTTGGACATGTTGTTGAACTTTGTATAATTGGAAGTAAATTAAAACTGCTGCTAGGATATGCTAGTGAAATCAAATAAACTGAAAGTATCTTTCAAAGCCAAAGCAAGGGCAAAAATTTACTGAGCAGGCTAAGTTAAGTATGCTTGATGGCTCATAGTTGGCATGCTGTGACCATTACTTATTGTGCTCTTCATGACTGATTCAGAGCCGCACTGTCTGGCCACACTTCCTCTGCTCCAGCTTGCTGTCAGATAAGTTATTCCCAAACTGTAAAACTTGCATAACATCATTATTCACAAATATTTCACAGATAACAAAATCATAGAATATCAGGGTTGGAAGAGATCTCAGGGGGTCATCTAGTCCAACCTGCTGCTCAAAGCAAGACCAACCCCAATTAAATCATCCCAGCCAGGGCTTTGTCAAGCTGGGCCTTAAAAACCTCTAAGGATGGAGATTCTACCACGTCCTTAGGTAGAAGTTTGAAAAGTTTGAAAAAGGAGTTCACCAAATATGACTTTTTCTCCCAAACAATTTTGGTTTTGACGAATGTACATTTTCCAACACATTTCACTGAAAAATTTCCAGAGCAGTTCAAACATTGCGTAGCATTATAACAGCAAGATGCAGAAGGCTGATTGCTTTTGAAGTCTGTGGTAGAGAGCTTCTGCTGCAGTGCAGTCACATGGCACTGAACTGCCAATAAATTTTGGTCCTAAGCTCCACATAGCTAGTCAGCTCCATAATCATCCTTTGGTGGCAGAGGGCTGGCACACCAGCTTCAACACTTCCCCTCTTCCCTATTGCTGCCATAGGAGCATGCCCAGTGCTTCCCTAGGCTGATCTCGAGCTGCCTAAATCAGCCTCTTGAGTCCATTGGCAGCTAGCATAACTTAGAGCAGCCTTAAGTCTGCTCTTAAGTTCTTGCAGGGGGACTGGGCTGTCAGACAATCAGCCAAGAATAGGGAGAATCCCAGAAAGGTAGTTCTACACTCCCCCTCATGAAGTGTGCTCCTCAACTAAAGCAGAGCATCTTAACCATTATATTATGGTGCTCTCATCTCTTTTCTTTAATCCTAATGCAGTTTCTTGTTCTGTGAAATCAGGTGACTTTGCCTTCAAGCTTGGATTTTTTATTTCTTTGCTGCAATAACCGTCTTCCATCTAATTTTTGCAAGACAACTAACTGTTACTCCTTCTCTTCAAGGAATCGCCATGTGTGACCTCTTATGCATCTCCTAATTTTTGCTTTTTGTTCTTACATAGTGGTACCAATATTAGTTGGGTTCTCTATGGAGTGAAGTATCTTATCTCTTTTTCTGTGAGCTGGTTTTGTCTTGCTCCAAGGTGCCTCCAAATTTTCCATGCCTCAAGAGAATCATTTGTCATCAGATAGTCTTTTCCCCCCTATAACCTGCCCATTCATCCAGATTGTAAAATTTTTTGCTGAATTTGGCAATCCAAGAAGAGGATCATTACAGATCTTGGTGGAAAGACGGATCTTTTTGGTTTTGGTGTTAATGCTCTAGGATCCCTTTCTGTAATACTATTAAAATTATAGATTTGAGATTTCTTTAAGTAACAGAGGCCAAATTTCCAGCACTGTTATTTTCTACATCCTCAGGAACACCATAAATTCTATTATTGTTCCTCATGGGTGTATTCCTCAGGGGGAAATCACCACATTTCACTCTTTAAAGCCTTTCTGTTTTAATAGGAAAATGAGAGCTGTGTCTCTTGCACAAGTGCTTCTTCACTTAAATAAAATCTGTCTCTCTTCTTGCCTGTCCAAGCTCTCTTTAATTTCAGTAATAGTGCTAGTTAACTCACCAAAAGAGGCAGATGATTCTTTTCTGAAGTCTTTCAGCTCACTGTTGCCAAATCTTGTGATTTTATCATGAGGCTTTTAACATCTGGTATTCTTCCGAGCTGTTATTTTGTGAGAATCTCAGCTTTCATTTGTTTTAAAAAGTACATTTCTAGCCCTCATGGTTGTAGAAGAAAACTTGAATGTGTCATGAACATTGAGTAAAGGCTAACATCACAGAAGGCAAATCAAATCAAAAATATATATTTAAGATAACCTCATGATTTCTGGGAACCTGGTTCATGATTTCTGAATGCTCAAGGTTGCAACACTGCAAGTTTGGCATCCAATCGCTGTGCCTAACTGTCTTTTCTTTTGTTGAATCATTCCACATCCTTCCTTTCCTGGTTCTGAATGAAATAGGAAACTCTTATACAACTTTCCCAGAACTTTCAGAAAGACTTCTCTGCATGTAAATATGGATGTGGATGAATGGTGGCAGACACTCTGCTATTTAGATAGGCCTATCACTCTAATATCTGAGGGCCCAAGGCTCTATCAGTGTGGCACCCATCCTTTGCCTAAGGAGTTTTCTCACCTACAATGAATTTCCAGCGACTTCACCCCCTTGGCTGAAGGACACCTCATTCTGCGATCTCAGGAGCTCTGGCTTCTTTAGTCCCACAAGTGATGGATGCCAAGATGGCTTCTCCTTTCTTCTTATATCTCCCCAAATTTACTGTTTTATCTCCAGTCTCAGGATGACCTCATGATGTTCTTCCCTTCCTGTGGACTTCTCATCCCCCTGCTGATTCACATAAATGGAACTTTCACTGAGTTTGGTCACACCTTGCTTATTTTCACTGGAGACAGATAGATAGCTGCCTTCCCTTTTGTCTGGGAGAAAACCTGTTTCTCTGTGTGTTTGGTCACAGACTTTAAAGCAGAATATCATTAACTATCCATATTTTCTCATATAGTATTAATGCATGCATTTCACAAATATATTAATCACCAGTGTGTCATTAGCATTCAGAAAAGACCTTACCTTTTATAATATGGTAATACACCTCTACCTCAATTTAATGCTGTCCTCGGGAGCCAAAAAATCTTACTGTGTTATAGGTGAAACCACGTTATATCGAACTGGCTTTGATCCACTGGAGTGCGCAGACCCCGCCCCCCAGAGCACTGCTTTACCGCGTTATATCCGAATTCGTGTTATATCAGGTCACGTTATATTGAGGTAGAGGTGTATTGTATACAATTAGTTGATTTAATTACTTATCATTTGAGGTTCAGAGCTCCACAAGAGGCTATAGTGCCTACTTGCTAAGTTGATGGATTTGTTTACCTTTTATTTAAGTGTGCATTCATTGTCTGTGCCTGACAACAAGCAAATACACATTCCTTTGTCTAGGGCAGTCTGGGCTTATGCATTGCTTGCCAGACACATTTTAGGAACATAATTCTAGCACATATTCAAAACTCTTTGTACACACCTTGTACATACATTGTGCTAGAATAGATTAAGAATCTGGCAGATTGCCAGGGACAGTGGATTCCAAATGAGAATGTCCTATCCACAGACATGAAGTGTTGAAACTCAGGTTCTGAAAAAAACCTCACCCTGTAGTTTATCTGAAGTACTATAGCAGAGCACAGGGTGGGAAATGATCTGTCTCTGACAACAATATAACTAACTCCTTGAACTGTATTCAAAAGTCAACTGAGCATCACTGCAGAGACTTGAACACAGCTGTTTTGTGTTCACACCAGCTTGCACCATGCAAGTGGAAGGTGGCAGCATTCATCACTAGCTGGCATTCTCATCTGGACAGCACTTCACACTGAAGGTTAAAAAAAAGTGTATTGCATTGACACTTGGCTTGTAACTTTAATTAATGTGTCTCAGATTTTAGCCAGGTTGGTGTACTGTACCTAGTTTTTGATCAAAGGATGTTTTGTATAATATGTCCATAGTTGAAGAGTCCAACTTAAACCTGTCAAAACTCTATCACTTCAAAAAGGATCCATTTATCACGTGTTTTAAATTCTTGGAAATAAAACTTCCCTTTTTAAGTAGAATGAATTTGATTGTTTTGTTCCTGACTGTACTACTGTGATGTAAGAGGACATTACTTAAAAAACTGCATTACTGAATTTATGCCACTAGCAGCTGCATTATCATTTGAACATTTCAAAACAATTGGATCAATAAATAAATCTTAGAATACAATGTTCAGTTTATTTTTCTATCTACTTTTAAATGACATTCTAAGTAGAAATAGTGTGGGGTTTTATTCAAACAGCAACAAGCCCTGCAGCTGTAGTTATGAGCATTATAGTCATATACAATAAGAAATGAGTTCAATTCATTTAGGAGACTATGTGGTCTCGTGATTACAACAAAGGACTGGGATACAGGCAATTCCTATGTTCTCATACAAGCTAAGATTCATTCCTTGTGTGACCTTGAGGAAGTCAGTTGACCTTCTTGTGCCTTTGTCAAATCAGTTATAAAAACTGGACCTCACTGAAAGACCTGTGTTACTGTACTGTAGAGGGTCCTAAGGTAAATACATTACCAAAAACAATCACTTTGTGGTAATGAAGTGACGCAGGACCAAACTTCTTTCACGCTTTGTGATTTGTATTTCATAATTTGGACTGCAGTCACTCAGAGAGTCATTCAGTCCATGAGCCCATTTGTTTCTCAGTGAATTAAATTGTAATACTTCTCAATCATTTAGATAATCAGATGGGAAGGAGGGAGGATTAAGTCCTCATTTTCCTCACACTGGTCTATAAGAACATTGGAATTGCACATATTTGTTAAAAGTGCATACAAAGCTAAAGAGTTCCAAATGTTTCCTTTTCTTAAATGCAGTTTCTTCCAAATCATGTGTTTTTAATCTTTGCCCAAATTTTAGTTATGCCAATCCTACATAATCCAAGTGATACTATAACCTGCAGAATTTATACATGTGCTTTTTAATGGCCTATGCCAGGGGTAGGCAACCTACGGCACGGGTGCCGAAGGTGGCACGTGAGCTGATTTTCAGTGGCACTCACACTGCCCGGGTCCTGGCCACCGGTCCAGGGGACCCTGTATTTTAATTTAATTTTAAATGAAGTTTCTTAAACATTTTAAAAACCTTATTTACTTTATGTACAACAATAGTTTAGTTATATATTATAGACTTATAGAAAGAGACCTTCTAAAAACGTTAAAATGTATTACTGGCACTCGAAACCTTAAATTAGAGTGAATAAATGAATACTCGGCACACCACTTCTGAAAGGTTGCCGACCCCTGGCCTATGGTATGTCAATACATGAAGATATTAACAAGACCTCTCTACAAACGAATTGAAAAAAACTATAGTATTAATAGGTGCAAAGTCATCCCATTCTAAAATATCTTTACAACAATAGTGATTATTAAAAACAGCATTTCTGCCACTGAAACTAAATGCTCACATCATAGCAATTGCCTTTATATGTTCCCTAATATTTTGGGGATAAAATGGGAGTTATAATTTTATTTACACAAAGACAACAGTGATTGTACAGTCAGGGGCGGCTCTAGACATTTCGCCGCCCCAAGTACGGCGGCATGCCACAGGGGGGCGCTCTGCCGATCACCAGTGCCGCGGCTCCGGTGGACCTCCCGCAGGCGTGCCTGTGGAGGATCCACTGGTCCCGCGGCTCCACCGAAGCCGTGGGACCAGCGGACCCTCCGCAGGCACGCCTGCGGGAGGTCCACCAGAGCCGCCCCCCTCAGCATGCCGCCCCAAGCACGCGCTTGGCGTGCTGGGGCCTGGAGCCGCCCCTGTGTACAGTACAGGGCAAACATAAGGTAACAATGAACCAAAGATAACAAATATGTCTGGAACCAAGATACTTCTGTATCTGCTTTCTTTAGGGGCACTGCTTGTTCACTGGTTGCATGGAAGGAATGCATTAGCATCATTGAAATTCACTTTGAGAGAAATAATACCTCAAGCCCCTAACTGTTACACTGCAAAACAGAAGGTGCTGTTAGAGACAATGTGGATATATACTAATCCTGCACTTTTTATAATTGAGCTCCCTTGTCTTAGATGCAGATTGAGACTATGTATACTGGAGGTTTTGTTCCCCTAGCATGAGACGCTGTGCTGCCCCTCTAAGGGTATGTCTACACTGCAATAAAACACATGCGGCTGGCCCATGCCAACTAACTTAGGCTCACAGGGCTCAGGCTGCCGGGCTATAAAATTGCAGTGTAGATATTTAGCCTGGGCTTTGAGGCCCCAGGACTGAGGAGGGTCCCAGAACCCAGGCTCCAGCCCAAGCCTGAACATCTACACTGCAATTTTATAGCCCTGGAGCCCATGCCCATGAGCCCAAGTCAGCCGACACAGGCCAGATGCAGGTGTTTTATTGCAGTGTACATGTGCCCTTTCAATCCTGAGCTCCCCTGGAGGCATCCACTGAAATGTAGTCAGCACCAGGAGACCTGTCTAAGTTAAGGCTATCTCCCTGGGCTGCCCTGTGGGCCACATTGCCACCCAGAATCTCTCCAGCACTGCAGTCCCACACCCAGCACACTCCCCACAGTCCTCACAAGGCAGCCTTAGGTCAGTTTTCCTCAGTGCCTGCACCAGGGAAATCCTCCTCTGGCTGGAACAGAGGCTTTTATGGTCCCTTTATGACATACTGGCCCTTTTACTAGGTGTAAAGGGTCCCTAGCGGAAGGGAGGATCTCACCACTGGTATCTTCTATTGATTATTAAACATGTCTGCCCCTTATTTTTAAGGACTTAATTTTCTTGCGCTTTCAACATTAACTTCTAGACTCCCTGAAGTACTCTTTAATTTATGCTATAAAAGCCGTTATTGCATACACCATGTTAAATATTGACTAATACTGCTGCATTATGTTATGGCATCATTTTAGTCTTATTTTGTAAGTTATGACAAAGGCACCTAGAGTGTATGGATACCTTTTCAGGGTGCACAAGTCTAATTAGACAAGGAGTTCATAATAGCACATTGAAATACATTTTCATTTGCTTTTATCATCTAACACATAACTGTTAATAGCAGAGAGATATAGCTAGTAAATTTCAAAACTGTCATTTTAAATAATAAAATTAATTAATTATAAGTGCAGTAAGACACACTGTGGTAAATGTTGTGTACTAACTAGGGATTGGCAACCATCACAGCTAATCAAATAAAAACAAACCAGAGCCTTTCTGGTCCCTCAGACTGACCAGCCAAACTTTTAAAGGTCCACTCATCAATAGCACATATGCATTTTCTTGTGCATTATATGTCCAGTATTACACCACATTCCAGCAATGCACTATGTAACATCAAGTGGAACATGACCACTTTTAAAATGAAAAAACGAAAGACCAGATCCACAGATGGCGCAAGTTGGCATAGTTTCATTGAAATCAATTATTTCAATGGATTTGTGCCAATTTACACCAGCTAGGGGTCTAGGAAAGAAAGAAAAAAAGGACAATTGCAAAACACCTTTGAGCAACATTGTTGGAATTATGTTTCACCCTTTGAATATACAGTGAAAGCTAATGATGCTAATAACAGAAGATGGGGCATCATCTCTTCTTCATCCTTTTTAAAACACTTTGAGCAATTCTGTATTATGTAATTGCTATAGTGACTTGCTTCTCTGGCTTCCTATCTGCCTACTGGTGATGTTAAAATCCTAATAATGTGACTGCTTGAAAGATGGTTTTACAAGTGAAATTCTAGCAGGTGGCATAGTAAACTTCATTTCTCTCATCATTTCTATGCTGTGAATGAAATGATGTCATCATAGAGTGAGAAGTCATTAATTAAAAAACATTTTTTTCACTTTTGGGTCTAGAAAAATATCTAGACAAATCACGTTGTACCTCAGGATCTCACATATGACTTTCAATATACCCTATGCTATCCAGTATAATTATCATGATCCTGCCTTGATATGAACCCTGAGGCTCTTTGATACAGCACACATGAAAAAAAAACAGCCTGACTCACATTTCTCATGGATATAATAACTGCAGACTAACGTTACTCATCAGGTTTCTAATTAACTGTATTTATAATTAATCAGTTCTCACAGAGGCAAAGCAAGGAAATAACTGGAAGGTTTGTTCACCGGAACAGGATCACAATATTGACTGAAGAGAGAAATGTTCTTCACAGTTTTATTTAAGGTCGTAAAGATAAGCTATGGCATTAAGTTTTTAATGAATTAAGTAACTTACTTTTTAATTTAATTCAGTTATAGGGAGCATGGGGGAAGAGACAGTCTTGTAATTTACTCAAGTAAAATGAAACAATCATACTTTGTTATTGAATACTCTTATTCTTGAATTTCCAATAAAATAATACACAAATTATGCCTAATCATATAAAATAAATACATGTACAGAACAATAATTTTTGCCAGGTTTTGAACAGAATTTGCTGAAGAAGTCAATGGTGCTTCAGTTATGTACCTGTCAAGTTTAAATGCAAGACACACACATGAAAGCATATAATTTGACTTTTTAAATGACTGATGGGCTTCTTTAAATAATGTAGCCCCAGAATCTTTAGCTGCAGTCAAAGAGTGCAAAGTCTCAGGAGGTAGGAGAGCAAAGATGGCTTTAAGACTGTGTGCTGGACTAGTCCCCCACCATAAATTCAGCTGCCAATGGCTCCAGCCAGGGATCACCAGGGCATGGAACAACCATAGCCACATTGCCTCTCCAACAGTGAGTTAGGTTAACATCATAGAGTTCTTTGTTTCCCTTCTTCCTAGAGAGTTCTTAAGAAAGTGAGGAAGTCATTCTCTAGCTCTTTGCTGAAACCACATGATGTATGTTCTGTCTGCTCATCCAGCACCAAACAAACCCTCTTTCCCCCAGCCATGCAGTTAGCCACAGGGAAAGGGTCATTTTGGAGTGGTTATCTTGGCTGCATACCATCTGTGCTGCTGCAGCTGCACCACTGTAGCACATCAGTGTAGATACTACCTATGCTGATGGCATGCGTAGGTAATCCACCTCCCCGAGAGGCAGTAGCTACGTCAACAAAAGAATTCTTCCATCAACCTAGAGCTGTCTACACTGGGGGTTAAATCAGTTTAACTATGCCACTCTTCCGTTAATACATTTTTTTTTAGTTGTTTACTAAAAGTATTTATGGGAAATATGTTTTGGCCCAAGGATGATGATAGTAGATAGTGGCAATTAGAGGGAATACCAACTCTATGCAGTAACACAGCTTAACTTTATTTTAATGGAAGTTACACAGGAATATGCAAATGAAAGCTCAGTAAACTCCATGGGTGAAATCCTGGCCCTACTGAAGTCAACAGGAGTTTTGCCACTGACTTCCACAGAGCCCAGATTTAACCCATAGCTATTAGCATCGTATTTCTACATTCATAAATTTGCCATAATTGAGAGAAAGGTAGCTGCCCAAGAAAGACTTAATGAAGCACTTTCAACTGTTTCTTGTGGAGTACATATTATTTTTGCCTATATAGTACCATTTCCCACTTAAAGGGTTAATGTAGTAGGGGTAGTAATGAGTTGGCTGGCTCCTGATGTGAACAAAATCTGATTGATTATATGCACAGTGCACTTAACTCTCTGCAGATGATGGCTGCCTGTGTATCATGCATTCAGCAATCAGCAACATCTTTAATACAGATGTAAACCTTTGTATTTATGCCAGTTAAGCTACAATGATGTGAACAGGAATGTCAGCTAGTAAACGTTCATTCTATTTCAAAGGGTCACTCACAGCCCTGCAGCATACAAAACTACACATTGCACTGTGCTGTCACCATTTACCGGCGCTATACTTCCTGCTGAATGCAATGTTTCTCGTTTCAGAGGCAGGAATGCTATAAATGGAGGATATTGATTTGATTAACCCATAGAAAATACAACAGAGCCTAGCTCTCAACCTTCAAACCTACCAGCATGTGACAAGCCATCAAAATGAGTTAAAAGACTAAACTGCAGAACACACTGGCTGTCCATCACACCACAAGTGACATAATAGTTTAAGCATAAAACTTGTTTTAATTAGGTTCTCTTATAGTCACTCATATAAGCCACTATCACAATCTGTAACAAGTTGAGGGGCTGGGAGAGAACCCCTGCTCAAGCTACTGAGTATGCAGTACAATCTACCATGTCAAATGTACTACATAATGTGGTACAAGTGAGAACTTTGCACTATGGTCTTTAATGTCTTCATAATTCCACCTACCATGCTGAAGGTGGTCATTGTTTAAAAATCCATATTTACCATACTTTCCGTATACTTACAACAGGAAATAACTGTGGTCTCTCGGATACTGTGGTGTCAGAACTATTGATCTGCTGTAGTGAGCTCCAGCTGGGAGTCAGGCAAAATAGATTAAATTCTTGGTTCTACCATGCATTAGCTCTATGCCCATGAATAAAACACTTTACTTCTCTCTGCCTCAGTCAGTAAAACAGGGATAAATAATGCTTATTACAAAACTCTGAGATGTTTTAAAGCAAAGCATTGCATTAGTATAAAGTACTGATAGACTTTAAAGCCAGAAAGTACCAATATGATCATCTAGACTGATCTCCTGCATAACACAGAACACAATTTTTCACTCAGTAATTCCTACATCAAGCCCGTCATTATTATTAATTCTTTATTTTACCATAGCACTTAGAAACTGTAGTCATGGGCCAGAACCCCAGAGACTGAGACAAGAGACAGACAGACAGCAGACACATAACTTCTGGTTGAGCTAGAACTGATCTTTTAGACAGACATCCAGTTACTACTGGCCAAAATTTTCAAACATGGGTGCTTAAAATTAGATTCTTAAAATCATATTTAGATACCTAAATAAAATAGTCTGGTTTTTCAAAGGTGCTAAGCAACCTCTGATCCTATTCGAGCCAATGGGTACTACTGAAAAGACTCAAAGAAGAAGAATATTTTAGAAAGAAATTTTAAACAAGGAGAAGGAAATCAATCGGCGAACGAATGTGTGAAAAGGAAACAAATGGGGTATCCCAGCGTGAGCACTGAGGAGGAACTGTGAGACACCGCTCACTGATAACAGGGAGATTCAGGTATCTCACAGGAGTATGCACAGTAGAAGTGGAGTGTAGAAGTAAATGGGAGCAGAGATACAGCAGAGAGATAGTTGCACAGATTCTTGAAGATAACAATAAGGAGCTAGAGCTTAATATGAAAAGAGGGAGAGCCAGAGAAGGGATTCCATTCATAGCTAACGACAGCCATGCTTGGTGCGAGCAGGGATTAAACAAGCTCCCTTAATATGCATTCCCTATTTTTCTGTTTTAATATAAAACATCCGTATTCTTGGAATCACAGGACTCCTTTGATTAGAGAGAGAGATGGCCAATACTAATCATGCCAAAGCATTTAGGGATTTTATGTCATGGCCAACAAACTATTGTTATTTATGACCTGAGGCATAATTTGAACACAGATCAAGGAGGGAGGCACAAAAAAGGAGATGGATATTTTTACATAATTGCTTTCAAGATGTAATAATGGAAAAGATGCAGAATTAAGGCCTTGTCTATACTACAGAGTTTTGTCTACAAAAGTTATGTCAACACTCAAAAAGCGCTATAATAAAAATCGGTATTGCATGTTCACACTCACTCCCTCTGTCAGCAGAGCGCGTTCACACTTGGGGTCCTACCATTGACAGTGTGAGCAGTGCACTGTGGGTACCTATCCCACAGTCCAGCTCGACACCTTCTGTGCTAGGTCTTATGGGAAGGTGGAGCAGATTGCAGCACATCTTGGGACCGGGCTCAATATCCCATGATGCATTGTTTTCCCAGCATTCCATGGGCTTCCGGATTTCTTTTGCAGCATTTTAAAACGACCCTTCTTTGCTGTGCATCCCAGCATCTTTTTGAGAAGGGATGGATCCCACACTGCTCTCCTATGCTCTGATAACTGTAATGAATACATCGCAGGTGGCAGTGCATTTAATCGCAAAGTTCCTAACTGAAGAAGATGCCCAGTTGCCTGACATGTTGTGTGATATGGATAGGAGCAACTTTAGATTGCTTTTGGCATTCACAGAACAGCTGCAGAGGGTGGACCATTGCTTTTGGGCTTGGGAAGCAAGCACTGAATGGTGGGATTGTATCGTCATTCAGGTGTGGGATGACAAGCAGTGGCTACAGAACATTCGGCTGTGAAAAGCCATCTTCCTGGAACTGTGTGCGGAGCTCACCTCAGCACTACAGCACAAGGACACCAGAATGAGAGCTGGCCTATTGGTAAAGAAGCGTGTGGCAATCACTTTGTGGAAGATGGTGACTCCAGACTGCTACTGGTCGGTCTCAAATCAATTTGCAGTTGAGAAGTCGACCATTGGGACTGCATTAATGCAAGTGTGCAGGGCAATTAATTGCATCCTGCTACAAAGGACCGTGACTCTTGGAAATGTGAAATAGTGGACGGCTTTGCAGAAATAGGTTTCCCTAACTGTGAAGAGGTAATAGATGACACACATATTCCAATTTTGGCACCAGACCATCTTGTGATAGAGTACATCAATAGGAAGGGGTACTTTTCCATAGTGTTGCAGGCGCTTGAGGATCACTGTGGGCGTTTCACTGACATCAACACAGGGTGGTACAGGAAGGTGCATGACATGCATCTTCAGGAAAACTGGCCTGTACAGAAAGCTACAAGCAGGGACTTACTTTCCAGACCAGACGATTACAGTGGGAAATGTTGAAATGCTCATAGTGATCCTGGGAGACCTAGTGTACCCCTTAGAGCCATGGCTCATGAAACCTTACATGGGAAACCTGGATAGCGGTAAGGAGCAGTTCAACAACAGGCTGAGTAGGTGCCAGATGACAGTTGAATGTACCTTTGGCAGATTAAAGGCTCTCTGGCGATGCCTTTATGGCAGGTTAGACCTCAATAAGGATAATATTCCATGGTCCTAGCAGCGTGTTGTACATTGCATAATCTTTGTGACGCTAAAGGTGTAAGGTTTGCTCAAGGGTGGAGTGTTGAGGCAGACTGCTTGGCTGTTGATTTTGAGCAGCAAGATGCCAGGGCTATTAGAGGAGCCCAGAGGGCGGCAATTTGAATCAGGGAGGCATTGAGGCACCACTTTGAAATGAGAACCAGTAATGTATATCTCTGTGATCGATGCTGCAATGTTACATAACATGTAGTTTTCCTAGGAAGCAATGGTGGCATTTGGGGCCTTATATTCCAGTAAACAAATGATTAAACTGCCTGCATATGTATTGGTAGTGCCTGCTATCTCGATTTGTAGGAAACAAATAAAGATGAGTTACCATTCAATAACTTTGCTTTTATTGTATAAGAAACAACACACACAAAGTTGCTTGGTGTGAAAGGAGGAACCAGGGAAGGGCAGACTTTCAGAGCTGTGTGTAGGTCCACTATCATTCTGAAAGTTGTCCAAGGGTGTGGAGTGAAGGGGAAACCGGGAAGTCCTGGAAAGTGGAAAGGACTGTGCAGGCGGTGTTTGGGGGGACATGGAAAAGAGTTCTGAATGTGCTGCAAGGGAGGGTGAACATGCATCTGCTCAGTCTGCAGTATTATTAAGGACTTCAGCATCTGCATTTGCTCCTCCATGACTTTACTCATCCGCTCAGTAGGGTCCTTAACAAACTTCTGATTCTCTTTTCTGTCCTGCCTTTCGGCTTCCCTCCACTCCTTGCGTTCCCTTTTCTCTGCACTGGAGGAGTGCAGTACCTCCCAAAACATGTCTTCTTTGCTCCATCTTGGTGCTTTCTTATCTGGCAGAGATGCCTGGATGGTGTGTGTGGGAGGGGTGTTCCTGAAGGCCACATCTGCTGAAGCAGAAGGAACAATGTACAGAAGCATGATTGTAAGATTCACGCACAGCATTGAAACATTTCAGTAAAATACACCTTTTGTAACAATCACTTTCTCACTAACCCTTGGCAAGCGCACATCTCTGTGAACACCCAAAGCATGGGAGTGTTGGCTGGGTGCGGGGGCAACGGTTGTAGTGCAGCCAACTAGGGGAAAAAATTTAAAATTCTCCCATACTTTTCATTGTTGCAGATATTTCACTGCTGAGGGTAAGCAGGGAAACGAGGGTACATCGTGGGTGTGGCCTCCGCCTGTGTGCCACTTTGGTCCCTGCACAAGTGATTGCCGAATGGCGAGGGAAATTTTCCTACAATGGGGGAAGGAACAAAACTGCTCTGCCATGGAACCTTTGGCAGAGGATTAATGAGTACCTCCGGGAAACTTTCCTGGAGATCTCTCTGGGGGACTCCCATGAGATATTGGTGTGCATCAACATGCTGTTCCACCATACTGATTAGCTACACAGAAACACAGCCAGCCTCCCACATTTCTATACCTGAACCCACCTCTGCACTACACAAGCCACAGCCATTTACCAGGCATCTCCTCTCCTGCTTCTTGCTCGCTGGAGACCAACTGCTGAGACTGGCTATACACCTCTGGAGTGGTGAACAGTTCCTGGCTGCCTGCCCCACCAGGCGACCCCGGCGACAGCTCCACATCATCATCTAACTCCTCCTCTTCATCAGTGACTTCGTCCTCCGGGTTAGGTCCTCTTTCCACCACCTCCAGGCCCGCCAAAGTATCCACAGGGCTCTTGGTGGTGGAGGAGGGGTCGCCACTGAGGATAGCATCCAGCTCCTTATAGAACTGGCAGGTCTTAGGTGTAGCACTAGAAGGCTAGTTTGCCTCCCTCACCTTATGGTACGCCTGCCTCAGCTCTTTTATCTTCACCCTGCACTGCAGTGTGTCCCGATCATAGCCCTTTTCACACAAGCCTCGAGAAATCTGCCCATAGGTATCAAAATTCCTATGGCTCAAGCGCAGCTGGGACTCCCCACATACTGAGCAGATCCAACAGCTCAGCAGTGGTCCAAGCGGGAAAGCATTTGCTGCAATAACCTGCCATGGTTGCCTGGGAAGATGAGATGAGACCTCTCCATGCCGAGCAAACAGGAAATGGAATTTCAAAAATTCCGGGGGCTTCTAAGGGGGAGGGGCAGATGGTTGTTTACCTGGCTGCTGGGTAGTCGTGTTCAAACTGCTGACCAAAGCGGTCATGATGGGCACTGTGGGACACCTCATGGAGGCCAATTAAAGTGATAAAATCAAATGTGGTGTCTACACTGGCACTTTGTCAACAAAAATTTTGCACCAAAGGTCTCATGTCTCTCATTGGGGTGGCCTTATTTTGTCACCAAAACAGGGCATTTTTGCGGCCAAAAGTCGCATCACGGTGTTTACGCATTCACTGTTTTGTTGACGAAAGCTGCCTTTGGTCAACAAAACTTTGCAATGTAAACAAGAGCTAAGAGTCAGAGCAAAGCCAGCTTGATTTTATAACTAGAACTGTCATTTTGTACAGGTCATCAAAGTTACCTCAGTCTTCAGAAACTCAGAGGAGAAGCAATGAGCCAAGTTCAGTAGTGGCAATAGTTAAATGTCAGGTATTGGGTTGGTCAGAAAACAGGTGTAAGTGGCAAAATAATGTAACTTGTTGAATGCCAGATCAGTGCAGGTCTGAAAAAGAAGCAACTTACCCCATTTAGCATTCTGTAGGGAATCATTTCATCCCAGTATAAATTAAATAAATCATTGAAATCAAGAGTAGTCACGCCCACTTATATCAGGGCTGAATCTGGCCACAATGGAGCTGAGTATGTTTAACCTAATGTCAAACCAAAGGCCCACCTTATCATCACAGGCCTGTTTACTTTTCCAGCTAAACCCCCCACCCCCAACCTAATATGCAAGTTACACTCATTTTTCCCATCTACAATGTCCAGTGGCTCTCAGTTAGTTTTTCTGACCCACTAATGCCTGGTGTGTAACTCACACCACCATTTAGTGCCATTGCTCAATTAGGACAAAAGACTTCTAAGGAAGTTGCACCTGCCTATTACAGGCTGAATTTGGCCAACTTCAGCTCAAGATGCTCACTTACGTTTGAGGCTAGATGCCATTCAAATGGTCTCAAACTCTCAGTCCTAATTAAAAGAGGAAACTGAGTGGGGTCTAGAAAATATTTTATAGTGTCTTTCTCTCAAGTTTACGTCAGGATAATTATCAGAGGGGTAGCCATGTTAGTCTGGATCTGTAAAAGCAGCAAAGAGTCTTGTGGCACCTTATAGACGTTTTGGAGCATGAGCTTTCGTGGGTGAATACCCACTTCGTCGGATGCATGTAGTGGAAATTTCCAGAGGCAGGATAATTAACATCTGTACAGCAAGATAATAGACAGATGCGCCATGGCAAACTTCCACTTAAGCCTTCCTGTCTTCTTCAAATTCAACCTTAGTGAGCTAAAAGTGTCAAGAAGAAAGATAAACAGAACTTTAAATTTGAAGAAAAATGGCCATCACAAACTCTAGGAATTACTAAGGAAGCCATGCTGAGGGTGTTAAGAGTGATACATTGGTGGTTTGTAGAAAGAGCCCCCTTGTATAAAACTCAAATGTTTCAAAAATCTAAGAACTTAACTGACAGAATTATCAAGAAATTTCAGCCCTTCAACATACATAAATCAGAAGCTAAATATACTTTAGCGCATTTGGCTTTGCCAGTTCTATCACATCTTGTAAATGGCTGTGTGCATTAGAATCTCTGAAGCGGAAAAATTACAAATAAGACAGAAGCTTTCGAAGAAAAATTGAAATTTTATGTATACATTTATTGGAATTATTGATGAAAGTAAAGATCCGGAGATGGTTAAATATATGTAACTCCTTACAAACACTATTGTGACCAAAAATTTAGTGCATATACATACATGGATCAAAATCAAGCAACCTTTCTCCTCTTCTGAAGAAGCAGCTCCAAAAATAGTAACCAAAGAGCCTTTGGACTGGTCATCTGAAGCATTTAAAATATTTGTATTTGTTTAAGTTTCTTTTAAAAGTATACATGAAAATGCATTCTCTTGAAATTCCTGTTAAGTATAATTTATTCAACAGCTACAAGTAATTCAAACCCTCGTGATTATCTCTATTAAAGTGCCTCATTTTTAAATGGCCCTGTGGTGGGACCCCCCTCTTAGTAGTTGGATCCAAACTCTCACCCCTTGCCTTGGGATGGAGACCCTTCCTACAACCAGAAATCACTCCAACACCATTATTAGTAGCAATCAATCAACTTTACCAGCAACAGTTCCATTTATCCTTAAACAGCCAGCACCAGTGCCCCCCGCAGCACCAGTCATGACACCTCCTTTCCTTCAGGATCTGACTGATTTTCACATGTGGTGCACACAGACTCTTGGAACTCAGACTCCTTTTGTACAACTTTAGTTATTGCTTCTCTAAACCCAGGGCCTCAAGGTGGCATCAGAGTACCAGTTGATAACATGTGTAGATGGTAACCTACCTGACAACCACAAGCTTCTTGGTTGCATGTAAGGAGCAAAGAGACTATAAAAGTGCTCCTCCTCTATTTCCCCCGATCATATCCTTATCACTTTGTCCTGGTCTACACTACGAGTTTAGGTCGAATTTAGCAGCGTTAGGTCAATTTAACCCTGCACCCGTCCACATGACCAAGCCTGTTTTGTCGACTTAAAGGCTTAAAAGGCTCTTAAAATTGATTTCTGTACTCCCTTCCCTAAATCCCTTCTTCCTGGCAGCCAGGAACTGTTCATCACCCTGGAGCCAATACCCTACCAACCCTCCAAAGCAGGCTCCCAGACCATGAAGATAGAGAAGGCACCTCTTGTGAGTGTACCTTTGTAAATATAATACAGGGTTTAAAAGCAAGCGTGTTTAATGATTTGCCCTGAAGACTTGGGATGCATTTGCAGCCAGTATAGCTACTGGAAAAGTCTGTTAACATGTCTGGGGATGAAGCGTAAATCGTCCAGAGACATCTGCATGAAGTTCTCCTGAAGGTACTCTAAAAGCCTTTGCAGAAAGTTTCTGGGGAGAGCAGCCTTATTCCATCCTCCAAGGTAGGACACTTTACCAGGCCAAGCCAGTAGCAAGTAGTCTGGAATCATTGCAAAACAAAGCATTGCAGCGAATGGGCCTCGGCTTTGGTGGCATTCTAGCAACATCCATTCTTTATCTCTCTCTGTTAGACTCAGGAAAGTGATATCATTCATGGTCACCTGGTTGAAATACAGGAAATTTGTTTAAGGGACATTCAGAGCAGGGGCAGCTCCAGGCCCCAGCACACCAAGCGCGTGCTTGGGGCGGCAAGCTGCGGGGGGCGCTCTGCCGGCACCGCGAGGGTGGCAGGCAGACTGCCCTCGGCGACTTGCCTACGGAGGGTCCGCTGGTCCCGCAGCTTTGGTGGACCTCCCGCAGGCATGCCTGCGGAGGGTCCGCCGAAGCCGCGGGACCAGCGGACCCTGCACAGGCAAACCGCCAGAGGCAGCCTGCCTGCCGTGCTTGGGGTGGCAAAATCCCTAGAGCCACCCCTGATTCAGAGATGCCCATTCCTGCTGGGCTGTTTGCCTTTGGCTGAAAAGAAATCATTCCCGCTGTTAGCCACACGGTTGGGAGAGGCCCATTCATGCTGAGCTGTTTGCGTTTGGCTGACAGGGATCTTCCCTGATACTAGCCACGTAGGGTGTGTGTGTGTGTGCGTGTGAAGTAATCATCCCAGAGAATTGGGGGCAGGGGTTGTGATGCACATTCACCCTGAAACTGCAGCCCCTCCTTTTAAATGGCCAACCCAATGGGCTTTGCTTGGTATGGAAAAGGAGGGCGCTTCTGTTTGAAACCATTCCCACATGTTACAAAGGTTGAAGAAGCTGAAATCTTTTGCCTTACCATGGCTGCCTGCAAGCCAAATTCTGTTGCCCAGCCAAGCGTGTGTGATGTCTCACACCAAACCGGCAGGCACGCAATATAAGAGGCAAAATGCGACCTTGTACCAAAAGCACATGTACTATGTAATGTGAATCACTTGATTCAGTGTGAAATAGTCTTCCCTTTGTTCTCTAAAATGTATCTTTTTAAATACTACTCTCCCTTTTTTTCCTCCTACAGCTGCAAATGTTTCTACGCTCCCCCTATCATCTCCATCCCAGAGGCTAGTGCAGATTAGAAGGTGAAAAAAACGCACTCATGACGACATATTCTCAGAGCTCATGCAGTCCTCCCGCACTGAAGGGCTCAGCAGAATGCGTGGAGGCAAACAATGGCAGAGTCTAGGAAAGCGTTAAATGAACGCAATGAGAGCAGGGAGGAGCATGATGAAAGGAGGCAGGATGCAATACTGAGGCTAATGGGGGAGCAAACTGACATGCTCAGGCATCTGGTGGAGCTGCAGGAAAGGCATCAAGAGCACAGACCACCGCTGCAGCCCCTGTATAACCACCTGCCCTCCTCCCCAAGTTCCATATCCTCCTCACCCAGATGCCCAAGAACACGGGGGGGGGGGAGGGGGAGGCTGTGTCACCAGCCACTCCACCCCAGAGGATTGCCCAAGCAACAGAAGGCTGGCATTCAATACATTTTGAACTGTAGTGTGGCCTTGTCCTACCCTCCTCCCCTCACCCACCACCCCATCCGGTGCTTCCCTCCTCACCCACCCCTCCTGGGCTACTTTGCGAGTTTTCCCCCTATTTGTGTCTTGAATTAATAAAAATGCATGATTTTGAAACAATAATGACTTTATTGCCTCTGAAAGTGGTGATCGAAGTGGGAGGGCAGTTGGCTTACAGGGAAGTAGAGACAACCAAGTGGGGTGGGGGAGGTTCATCAAGGAGAAACAAACAGAACTGTCACACCATAGCCTGGCCAGTCATGAAACTGGTTTTCAAAGCTTCTCTGATGCTCAGGACACCCAGCTGTGCTCTTCTAACCACCCTGGTGTCTGGCTGTGCATAATCGGCCGCCAGGCGATTTGCCTCAACCTCCCACCCCGCCATAAATGTCTCCCCCTTACTCTCACAGATATTGTGGAGCACACAGCAAGCAGGAATAACAATGGGAATATTGGTTTCGCTGAGGTCTAACCTAGTCAGTAAACTGCGCCAGCGCGCTTTTAAACGT
The DNA here is from genome assembly GCF_016161935.1 of Mauremys reevesii. NCBI lineage: Eukaryota > Metazoa > Chordata > Testudines > Geoemydidae > Mauremys > Mauremys reevesii. The sequence continues at coordinate 144,473,122 of NC_052625.1, read as the reverse complement.
CCAAATGCACATTCTACCACCATTCTGCACTTGCTCAGCCTATAGTTGAACTGCTCCTTACTACTGTCCAGAGTTCCTGTGTATGGCTTCATAAGCCATGGCATTAAGGGGTAGGCTGGGTCCCCAAGGATAACTATAAAAAAAAACAGGAGTACTTGTGGCACCTTAAAGACTAACAAATTTATTTTAGCATGAGCTTTCGTGAGCTGCAGCTCACTTCTTCGGATGCATAGAATGGAACACACAGACAGGAGATATTTATACATACAGAGAACATGAAAAGGTGGAAGTATGCATACCAACAGGCAGAGTCTAATCAATTGAGATGAGCTATCGTTAGCAAGAGGAAAAAAAACTTTTTGAAGTGATAATTAAGATGGCCCATAGAAGGTGTGAGGAGAACTTAACATAGAGAAATAGATTCAATTGGTGTAATGACCCAACCATTCCCAGTCTTTGTTTAGGCCACAGTTAATAGTATCTAGTTTGCATATTAATTCAAGTTCAGCAGTTTCTCTTTGGAGTCTGTTTTTGAAGTTTTTTTGTTGCAAAATTGCCACCTTCAAGTCTGTCACTAAGTGGTTAGAGAAGTTGAAGTGTTCTCCCACTGGTTTTTGAATGTTATGATTCCTGATGTCAGATTTGTGTCCATTTATTCTTTTTGCGTAGAGACTGTCTGGTTTGGCAAATGTACATGGCAGAGGGGCATTGCTGGCACATGATGGCATATATCATGTTGGTAGATGTGCAGGTGTACGAGCCCCTGATGGCGTGTCTGATGTGATTAGGTCCTATGATGGTGTCACTTGAATGGATATGTGGACAGAGCTGGCATCGGGCTTTGTTGCAAGGATAGGTTCCTGGGTTAGTGTTTATGTTGTATGGTGTGCGGTTGCTGGTGAGTATTTGCTTCAGGTTGGGTTGCAACAAAGCCTGAAAAAACTTCTTTAAGTCTTTAAGGTGCCACAAGTACTCCTGTTTTTTTTGCGGATACAGACTAACACGGCTGCTACTCTGAAGGATAACTATAGGCATTTCAACATCCCCAACAGTAATTTTTTGGTCTGGGAAGTAAGTTCCTTCCTGCAGCTGTTCAAACAGACCAGAGTTCCTGAAGATGCGAGCGTTGATGTAGGTGAAACGTCCCTTGTGATCTACCAGTGCTCGCAGCACCACTGAAAAGTACCCCTTGCGGTTTACATACTGGCTGCCAAGGTGGTCCAGTCCCAAGATAGGGATATGCGTTCTGTCTATTGCCCCACCACAGTTAGGGAACCCCATTGCAGCAAAGCCATCCACTATGACCTGCACATTTCCCAGAGTCACTACCCTTGATAGCAGCAGCTCAGTGACTGCGTTGGCTACTTGGGTCACAGCAGCCCCCACAGTAGGTTTACCCACTCTAAATTGATTCCCAACTGACCGGCAGCTATCTAGCGTTGCAAGCTTTCAGAAGGCTATCACCACTCACTTCTCAACTGTTAGGGCAGATCTCATCTTGGTATTCTTGAGCTTCAGGGCAGGGGAAAGCAAGTCACAAAGTTCCATGGAAGTGCCCTTATGCATGCGAAAGTTTCGCAGCCACTGGGAATCATCCCAGACCTGCAATATTATGCAGTCTCACCAGTCTGTGCTTGTTTCCTGGGCCCAGAATCGGCATTCCATGGTAGGGACCTGCCCCATTACCACCATGATGTCCAAATTGCCAGGGGCTGTGCTTTGAGAGAAGTCTGTGTCCATGTCCTCATCACTATTGTGATTGCACTGTTGTCGCCTCCTCGCCTGCTTTTGCAGGTTTTGCACATATTGCAGGATAATACGCGAGGTGTTTACAATGCTCACAGCAGCAGCGGTGAGCTGAGCGGGCTCCATGCTTGCCGTGGTATGGCATCTGCAGGAAAGCAGGAGAGCAGGGTTTCAGCGGAAGCGGTGGATGATGATGGATGCCATGAGAATAGACATTTATACAGAACGACGAAAGGATCTGCAAGATGGATTCATGGCACCAGGACAGCAGAGTTGCAGTGGAAGTGGTGGATGACAACAGATGCCACGAGAATAGATTTTTATACAGAACAATGAGAGGACCTGCGAGGTGGATTCATGGCACCAGCAGAGCAGTGGATGATGATGGTTTGCTGTCCTACTGCACCATCTGCTGACAGCAGCACCCAGGACAGAACAGCAGCGGTGACAGTGAGCTGAGCTGAGCAGGCTCCATGCTTGCCATGATATGGTGTCTGCACAGAAAAAAGGCATGAAATGATTGTCTGCCATTGCTTTCACGGAGGGAGGGACAACTGACGACATGTACTCAAAACCACCTGTGACAATGTTTTTGCCCCATCAGGCATTGGGAGCTTAACCCAGAATTCCAATGGGTGGCAGAGACTGCGGGACCTGTGGGATAGGTACCCGCAGTGCACCGCTCCGTAAGTCGATGCTAGCCATGGTAGTGAGGACACACTCCGCTGACTTAATGTGCTCAGTGGGGACATATGCAACTGACTGTATAAAATCAATTTGTAAAAATTGACTTCTATAAAATCAACCTAATTTCATAGTGTAGACATGCCCTCCGACTTAGCACCATTTAAGGAAAGGAGGCATTTAGGGGCTAGCTATAGTTCTCATGGAAGGGCTGGCGGTCTTTCCCTCAAAAGACAGGCTGGTTCCTCACTTGGAGCAATGGTCTCCAAGAAGGGAGACATCTACTTAAAGTCAGATTTCCCCTGAACACCATAAATAAACCATTTGGAATAGCTACTTGGGAATGAAACAGTTTTACCTAGACACAGGCTCACTGTTCTTTTGTTCTGCTTGTGTCTCCACAGAAGGAGTAAGGTCTGAATTTGTGAGATAGAGAGACCATAAATCTTCCTTTCCTCCCTGCCCTCAAAATAGGGACCAAGCCAAAAATTAGTGAGCAGTAAAGTGATCAGTTAGACTGGAAAGCTCTAGACAAAGAAAAGGACAATAAAGGAACAAAAAAATTCTTACCTATAATTTCCTTTCTACTAGCAGCATCTCCCACAATTCTGGACATCTGGGCTGCTCTCCTCTCTCTGCAGCTCAAAGAGGCCGGTCTGCATTTTGGCACCGCACTGTCTGGCCACACCTTTTCTGCTCCAGCTTGCTGTCAGATAAGCTATTCCCAAACTGTAAAACTTGCATAACATCATTATTCACAAATATTCCAGAGATAAAATAACAGAATAATAGATTAGGGTTGGAAGAGACCTCAGGGGATCATCTAGTCCAGGGGCGGGCAAACTTTTTGGCCTGAGGGCCTCATCGGGTTTCCGAAATTGTATGGAGGGCCAGTTAGGGGAGGCTGTGCCTCCCCTAACAGCCAGGTGTGGCCTGGCCCCCGCTCCCTATCTAACCCCCCCTGCTTCTTGCTCCCTGACAGCCCCCCCATTCCCTGATGGCTCCCCAGGACCCCTGCCCCATCCACCCCCACTCTGCTCCCTGTCCCCTGACTGCCCCAGGAACCCCACCCTGACTGCCCCTCACCAGCCCATCCAACCCCCCTTCTCCTTCCTGACTGCCCCCCCAGGACCCCTGTCCCCATTCAACCCTCCTGTTCCCCAGCTTCTGACTGCCCCGACCCCTATCCACACTCCTGCCTCTCAACCACCACCCCGAACTCCCCTGCCCTCTATCCAACCCCCACCACACACACACACATTCCCAGCCCCCTTACCATGCTGCCTGGATCACCGGTGGCTGGTGGTGCTACAGCCGCGCGGCCCAGAGCACCAGGACAGGCAGCCGCGCCACCCGGCTGGAGCCAGCCATGCCACTGCACAGCACAGAGCACTGAGTCAGGCCCCGGCTCTGCGGCTGCGCTGCCCCTGGAGCTCGCAACCCCACCGCCCAGAGCATTGCGCTGGAAGCACAGTGAGCTGAGGCTGCAGGGGAAGGGGGACAGCATGGCAGGGGCCAGGGACTAGCCTCCCGGGCCAGGAGCTCAAGGGCCGGGCAGGAGGGTCCCATGGGCTGGATGTGGCCCACAGGCCATAGTTTGCCCACCTCTGATCTAGTCCAATCCTCTGCTCAAAGCAGTACCAACCCCAACTAAATCATCCCAGCCAGGGCTTTGTCAAGCTGGGCCTTAAAAACCTCTAAAGATGGAGATTCCACCACTTCCCTAGGTAACCCATTCCAGTGCTTCACCACCCTCCTAGTGAAATAATTTTTCCTAATATCCAACCTAGACCTCCCCCCACTGCAACTTGAGACCATTGCTCCTTGTTCTGTCATCTGCCACCGCTGAGAAGAGCCTAGCTCCGTCCTCTTTGGAACCCCCCTTCAGGTAGTTGAAGGCTGCTATCAAATTATGTACTTCAGACCAAGCAAGACAGTCATGTGGTAACGATTCCACTTAATATCTGATCCTTGACTCACGAGCCATCCAGGGTGGGTAGAATTGTGAGAGATGCTGATATCTTAAAGGAAATTATCACTAAGAATTTTTCCATTCTGAAACCCAGTGTCTCCCACAATTCTGGACGTCTGGAAAGTAGCAAAAAGTGAACAGGTGTAGGGAGGGCGATGAAACAAAAAAGATTGGTAAGAAAGAAGTCCCCTCTTTTTGTGAGCTTACTCAAAAGTTTGTATTATTCACCGCTCCCAGCCAATGGGAGCTGTGGGAAGCGGTAGCCTAGCCCGCGCTGCTTCCTGCAGCTCCCATTGGCCGGGAATGGTGAACCATGGCCACTGGGAGCTGCAAGCGTCCACACCTGTGGACACTCCAGGTAAACAAAGCGTCTCATGGCCTGCCAGGGGCTTACCATGAACAAGCCACAAACCAAGTTTGGGAACCACTGACCTAGTCTAATCCACCTAGCAATGGAGGACTTAGAAGCGCTGAGCCCATTGCACATCAGGTAGAAGGACAAGAATAGGGAGCCCGATCTTCTTGTGTATTCTGTATGCTTGAAATAGACGTTAAATGCTCTTCTGACATCTAAGGTGTGCCATGCCTTTTCAGTTGGATGTTATGGTTTTGGACAGAATGAAGGAAGCACAGAATGAGAGAAGCGTGGAAGGAGAAATTTACCGTAAGAAGAAAGCATTCTGGTATCTTGAGCACCACCTTGTCCTCATGTAACATGCAGTAAGACTCCTGTATAGATAAGGCTGCCAGCTCTGGCAGTTGCCTGACCAATGCAATGGCTACTAAGGATCAAATCTTAATGGAAAAATAATTTGTTGACACTGAAGTCAGAGGCTCAAGGAGCTCTATGTCTTTTTGGAGACAGTCTAGAATGGTTGGATTTCCTGGATTTCTGGGATTTGCATTGTGTTCTTGGCACCAGTTGTTGAATCTGGACCAGAGAGAGGAGTATGCTTTTAAAGTCAATACTCTCCACAATTTTTCCTTGTGGAACCTGTTGTTTCTTCACTGGTACCTATGTGATGACAAGGAGTGACAGGAATCCATCTATCTGAAGACCAGTCTATATCCTCTCTTACTGGGGAAGGGAGAGACTGTTTGGATTTTTCTGCATTGTCAGCCACCAGCTTATCCAGCTTTTCTCCAAAACAAAAGGAGGCTGTAAACTTGTCCAAACATAGGACCTGCTTAGAGTATCTGCCTTCCAGGGTTACAGCCATAGGTGGCACTTGGCTATTGAGCTGGAAGCCATGGCTAAGAAGCTCATTGCATCCATCCAGCTACAAACACTATTGCTAGGGAGTTTTCCTTTAAAGTGCAGCCAAAGTCAGGGTGATCTCTGTCCTTGAGGGCTTTGAGATCTTCCAGCCAGGAAAGAGGTACTCCTGCAAAACAGGTAGCTGTTAGGGACGCTCAGAGGTTGGTAGAAGAAACTCAAAACCCTTTTTAAGAGTGGCTTCCACAGGGTATAACTCCCCTTCTGAGGTAATAGACATATCCGCTGTTACAGCAATGTCAATATTTGATGTCTCAGCAATCGAGCCCTTTGATTCTTGAATATTATCAAGCCTGAGGTGACTCTTGCTTACTCTGAGGCATGCTCACCAGCACCTGCTCAGGGTTCAGAGCTGGACAGCTCACCTTCCTCAGTGGAAGAGGAGTCAGAGGACTCATACCTCCTGTGCTTTTAGTGATTCCCCTTCCCCCCTCTTTTTAGCCTTTTTAGGGTTTTTTAATCTTTTTAGTGCACTTTGGGAGCATAAAAGCTTTGCTGTGGCTTCAGTGAGGCCTTTTGCAGCTTGCCTTCCTTGCCCAGAGTCCTCTTGAGAAATCTGCCTCAGAATCCTTCCCACTGAGTCCCATTCCCTCTGGGAAAGTGGGCGGGGAACTCATTGTCAGAGCTTGCCTGGTTGGCCTGGGAGGGGGGCTGATTAGAAGCCTGGCTTTTTTCCCCAGGGCACTCAGGACCCACTTTAAGACTGGCAGGATTCAGGGAGGGGAGTGTTGACCCTGCAAACATCCCCTCTTTGGTGTGCGGGGGGGGGTCCCCTGGGATCTGCTGAGTCAAGTGGTCAGGGTCTTCCTTGCTTTTGGAACCTCTCTCTTCTCTGCACTAGGGTTTCTGGTCCATTTTCCCCCCATTGGAATCCCACCTGCCTATCCGACTCATAGCCCTGGGACCTCACAGCATTAGGAACAGAAGAAGGCTGGGAGCAAGCTGGGCACAACTCACCATCTGCCAAGCCTGGAAAGGCTGTGTAACACATAGAGGACAGCTTGGATTGGATCCAGCGTTCTTTGCTTTGCCATGCCTGTAAGGGCCCCAAGGCGGCATAGCCAGTGAGCCCAGCGCCAAGCTGCTGATCTGCTTCCATGAGCTGCAGAGAGAGGAGATGAGCAGCCAAGACATCCAGAATTCTGGGAGATGCTGGGTTGCGGAAAGCTATTTTTAATCTAGCCCAGTTATGGAGGGGCCAAGCCCTGAAGAAACCAGAGAAGAGGAGCCAGACAGGACTAGGCCTGCTCAGAGGGGTCCTTTGAGATCAGCTATGAGTTAGCTAGGGGGGAAGGAGGAGGGATGGGTAAAGCCATCACCAGTGTAATTTAAGCGGACTCACTTCGTTCCTGTGTGAATGGATGGGAGCCCTTGCAACATTAGTGACTTTCTCATAAGGGAAACTACAGCAGTTCATATTGCTGAAAAATAAATGCAAAGGAGGAGGTGTCTTTCAAGAAGAAAATTAATGATCATGTAACATATATGGAATCAAGCAAAAAGGAAAGCAAAGTTTTAACATAATAAAACATTAACACTTGCAAAGTTTTCTGGACAGCATAGAAAACTGGGAAACAGAGCTGGAAGTTTGGGATGACAAAGAAAGTAAATAGTCTGTCAGAAAGGAGAACCTGCCCCCATGTTAAGTCTATGTATGGATATAATTGACCACATTTCATCTGAAGGAAAAAGAAAAAGTTGTGGCCAACTTCAAAAGGAAACTGAAGAAAAGTATCTGTAATGATTAATGAATTAACATCACTGAGTAAATGAGCTATTCTGAATGTTTGCCCAGAGGCAGTCGTGGGAGAGTTTCCGGAACCATTGTCATTTTTCCTGGAACTCTGTTGCCTTTAAGGACTCCACAGCTGCAAGAATTGTGAGAGCACTTCAGCACTGTCAGTTTCACAACTGATTTTCTGAAGAATTCCTCCTGAATTGGATTTTATTGGTTTCAGCTGGAGAATCTATTCCACCCAGCTAGGAAATGCCACATGCCTACTAAGCTACTGCTCAATATTTTTTGCATTGATACCATTGGAGATTAAAATTTGCTGTAAGAGAATCACCTGGGGCCAGATGTTGACCTCAGAGGCATGCACATAGCTTCCACAGAGCCAATGCAGAATTATTTAGCCTTTGAAGCTTCTTATAGAATGCAGTTTAAGGAGCCTAGAAGTCTTGCATTAGAATAGGGAGTTCACACTAGTGGTGGTCCCCATTATCATTAACACTGTTTTAGCACCATTCCAGTAGGAAACAGAATAAATCTCTGCCATTTTATGTTGAAACAAAAGCATTCAGCTTTATTATTGCTATAACTCTAAAAATTCTGTATCAACTGTTAGAAGTCAAAAATTCTGTCCTGTCAACAATGTGTTAACTACATATAACACTCCCTTCATTCAAAACTAAACAGGAGAAGTAGCTTCGAGTGGAACAGATATCCACTCCTGATCACTGAATTCTGCTGACCTCAAAGCTACCCACATGCCTCTGCTGTGATGCTTTACAGAAGCGGCTCAATCCTGCCTCAAGATGCTAAGCTTCAGTAAAGGCAAAAGCTGCATTTGCGTTTCCTTCTTTCTCAAGACAGAAACTTACAAGTGTTGAAGGCCCTTGCTACAGGCAAGTGCTGAGAATGGAAATAGAAATTCATTCAGTTTGACATCCCAAGATTTCCCTTGAGACAAGAACTCAGTGAGGAGTGCAGCATATGCATAAGGCCCTGCTGCAGAAAGAAACGTTTTTATTGCAAAGAAAAATGCCTGCATATGGAAAGATGAAAAAGTATGATGTAGAGCAGGAGGACAGGATTCAGCACTCAGAGAGAGACTCTTCACTGTAAATGCTACAGAGGATAATAAGAAACATACCATTTTATTGAACATTTGTGGAGCAAAAACATATAATTTAATTAGAAGTTTGGTGGCACTGGAACAGCCCGGAGCCAAATCCATTGAGGAGCTGGTTAAAGATGTCACACCATTATAACCCCATCAGAGATTGTTCAGTGTGGTAAATTTAATAGTTTCTCCTGCCAACCTGGAATGTCTGTGTCAGTTTTTGTAGCAGAACCGCATTGTTTATCAGAGCACTGTGGGTTTGGAGATACCACAGACAAGTCTATCCCAAATCACAGCATTTAATGTATCAGTGATGAAAAAATACAGAGATGTTTGTTGACGGAGTCCACCTTAGATTTTAAAAAAGCTCTGGAAACAGCACAAGGCATGGAAGTAGCTGCACAGCATGCTTTGGATTTACAGAGAAGTGCTATGCGGCACATAGATAGCTAAAAAGCCATGCACAAATTGTCCAACATTCCACTCAAAGGAAATTAATCTTTAAATAAACAGAGGTATCCCCTTCAGAACCTGCTTTAAATGTGGGGAGAAACATGACCATATCTCCTGCTCATACAGAGATATGGAGAGCTGGGTTTGCTGGAAGTGAGGTCATCCTGCAAAAACATGCTGTTAAAAACAGACACATGGAAGGGAAAGCATGGACCACAAGAAGGAAGCTCCCCATATTTCAGAAGAGGAAGAGGTACCAGCAGCTGAGGTCTCTGAGTGAATCAGAATCATAGATAAGGCTTTCACCTTATCAGCTTATGGCTATAAATTTGATTATAAACGTGGAAAAGCATTGGGCAATGTGAATGCTCTAAGTAGCATTTACCAGATAGCCCCCATGCAAGGTACCTCAGCCTACAGAAACCATCCTTCTTATTGAACTATGGTCCATTTCTCTAACCAACAAAGCACAGATAAAAAGAGAGACAGAGAGAGACCCATTATTGTCTCACATGCAGAGAATGGTTACAAATAGCTAGACAGAGAGGGTAAGTACAGAATTCCAACCTTGTTACTCTCAAAAGGAGTCTCTAAGTGTACAGGATGGGTGTTTGGTGATCATACCTCCAGTAAGTAGACTGGTGGTGCTAAAGCTATTACATAAAGCATATCCTGGCCTTGTGTGCATGAAGGGGCTTGCATGTAGTGATGTGGGGGGGCCAGGAATGGAGCAGGAAATTGAGGCTAGATCATAGAATATTTGGGTTGAAAGGGACCTCAGGAGGTCATCTAGGCTAACCTTCTGATCAAAGCAGGACCAATCCCCAGACAGATTTTTGCCCCAGATCTCTAAATGGCCCCCTCAAGGATTGAACTCACAACTGTGGGTTTAACAGGCCAATGCTCAAAACCACTGAGCTATCTCTCCTCCCCAACATTATGTGGTTTGCCAATCTAGCCATGATGCTCCATCAAAAGTTCTTTTGAACCCATGGGAATGCCCTCAGCAACCCTGAACAAGGCTTCATGTAGATTGGGTTGGTCCACTTATGGGGAAATGTTTTTTAAAATAATTGATGCTCATTCAAAATGGAGTGAGACACACATAATGCCCTCCTCTACAGCCAGGGCTAAAATTGATTAACTTTGACTTACCTTTTCCATTCTTGGATCTCCTGAGACAGTGGTGAGTGATAATGGTCCCAGTTCACTGGTTGTGTATTTCAGGAAATTATGAAAAAAAGCTAGCATCAGACACATTAGAACTGCACTAGACCACCCTTCTTCAAATGGCCTAGTGGAGCAGTCTGTGCAAATCTTAAAAGAGAAAATAAAGAAGATGGCATATGCTAGCATAGAAGCCAAGCTGGCCGGACTTCTTTTCCAGTATTGCATGACTCACACTAGAAAGTCACCTGCAGAACTCTTAATGAGAAGGAAACTAAGAACTTTCTACATCCTTATGAAGCTGCTAAGGTGAGGGAAAAGCAGGCAGCACAAAAGTTATATTACAATGTACTAGCATCACCAAGAACAATAGGTGCAGGTAATGAAGCATATGCTCTTAATTTTTGCAAAGGCTCTCGCTGGTTATCAGGTTGCATCACAGCACAGGAGGTACCACTTTCTTGGGTGATTGATTTACCAGATGGGAAGCATAGTCGTAGACATCACAATCAGGTGTTAGAGGCATTATGTTAGACCCGCAGCAGGGGCCTCCCTACAAAATGGGGGAGTAGGCAGATACCAGATATGTACCAACAGTGTCGGTACATAATACTCTAAGTACTCTTTATTGCTTACAAAATAAAACCTAATTCACTCCATATTCGTACCCCAAACATACTACGCCAGAGTCCACAGATCAGAATGAAGTCCCGATGGCCAGGTGAGGTTCAGTCAGATCAGATCAGATGTGGGGAGCCAGCAGAAAGACCACATCTATATCCAAACAGGGCTCTGGGTTGTTGAAAGACTCCAAATTGCAAATGTGTGAAGCCTCCATTTATGATCCACTTCATGGCATCATTAGTCTTTTGTCTCTGTTGTCTGGGCCTTTCACCCACAACTCCAAGGAGGCAGTTCCAGGCAGGCCGCCATGATCCAAGGCATGCCATTTCCTCCAATTCTTATACATTTTTATAGCAGTCCAGCTGGTGTTATTTCCTTATCTGCTGATTCTTTATATATTTCCCAGGGACATAACGTTGTTTTGTGCAAATAGTTCTTGACCACTTGAAATCTTAAGTTCTCACTTCAGTTGCCAACACGCAATGCACATACTTATGTCAAGCATACTCCATCCACACTAGGCCTTGATGGCCTATAACATATTACATGGATATATATATATCCCAACAATTAGATGATCTCGTTGCTACATCCAGAAATAGTGAGGTTGCTGAGGACCCCAAATCAACCAATACAGCAAATTGGAAGTTAAGCCTGCAGAAATGGTTTTATTATCAGAAATCCCTTCTGCACTCGTTGCTGATCAAGGACCACAGGTATCTCCACTGCACTGTTCCAGAAGATCTCCCAAACCTAGAGTCAGACTGGGCTTGTAGTAGTAAGGCAATTATGCTTGAGGGGCCAGAATAATCCCTTGTAATGGCCTGAGGATCAGGAAAGTCTACCCCAACCTCTTAGTCAAGATTTTTTTTTGTTATTATGTTAATGTTTTAAGTTGATAATTACTAATGGGGAGATGTGTATTGTTGCAAGTATTTTCATTATGCTATTGCCACCTGGTGCCCAATGTGAGATTAGCTATTTAATATTAGAAGCCTTAAGGCTGTACTGAGCATGCTCTAAGGGGCTGGGGAGGATGGTGGGGAGTGAGGTAATTTTGCCTGATTAGTTGTCTAGGTGGTGAACCTAGGGTTACCAACTTCCTAATCACACAAAACCGAACATCCCTGCCCTGCCCCACCCCTTGTCTGAGGCCCCACCCCATGCTCACTCCATCACCCCTCCCTCTGTTGCTCAATCTCCCCCACTCTCATTCACTCGCTCATTTTCACCAGGCTAGGGCAGGGGGTTGGAGTGTAGGAGGGGGCGAGGGCTCCAGCTGGGGGTGTGGGCTCCAGGGTGGGGCCAGAAATGAGGGGATCAGGGTGCAGGAGGTGGCTCCAGGCTGGGGAAGGGGGTTGGAGTGCAGGCTGTGGGGTGGGGCTGGGGATGATGGGTTTGGGGTGCAGGAGGGGGCTCTGGGCTGAGGTGTGGAGATGAGAAGTTTGGAGTGTGGGAGGGGGCTCCAGGCTGAGGCAGGGGTTGGGGTGCAGGAGGGAGTATGGGCCCTGGGCTGGGAATGCAGATTCTGGGGTGGGGACAGAAATGAGGGGTTCATGGTGTGGGGGGCCTCAGGGCTGGGGCAGGGGTGCGGAAGGGCATGTGGGGTATAGGCTTCAGGAGGGAGTTTGGGTGTGAGAGGGGGCTCAGGGTTAGGGCAGAGGATTGGGAGGGGTTCAGGCTCCAGGAGAGAGTTTGGGTGCAGGAGAGCACTCCATGCTGGGGCAGGGGGTTGGGGTGCAGGAGAGGGTGAGGGCTCCAGGCAGCACTAACCTCAGGGGGCTCCCCGGAAGTGGCAAGATGTCCTTCGGTTCCTAGACAGAGGGGCTGCCAGGTGGCTTTGCTCCGTGCACACTGCCTCCATCCACAGGCGCCGCCCCCACAGCTCCCATTGGCTGCAGTTCCTGGCCAATAGGAGGTCCGGAGCCAGTGCACAGGCAGGACAATTGGCTCCAACCCTTTCCCTCCCTCACAGTTTCTTCACCTTAGCTTCACTCCACATGTGCACCTCTTACCCTCTTGTCCCCTTCCCTTCATTATCCCCCCCTCCCTTTACTTTTCTGTCTAACCTCCACACACCCCCAAAAAGGAACTGGCGACATGTCCTTCAGTTTCTAGGCAGAGGGGTGGCCAGATGGCTTTGCGCAGAGCACACTGCCTCCGTCCACAGGCGCCGCCCCCACAGCTCCCAGTGGCTGCAGTTCCTGGCCAGTGGGAGGTCCGGAGCCGGTGCACAGGCGGGAGCAGCGTGCATATCCCCCTTGGTCACCCTTGTGCCTCAGAGCCACAGGGACATGTCACCGCTTCCGGGAGCTGCGCAGAGCCAAGTAGGGAGCCTGACAGCCCTGCCAACTGGTCTTTTAATGGCCCAGTCAGCGGCACTGACCAGAGCAGCCAGGGTACCTTTTTGAACCAGACACCTGGCAACCCTTGGTGAACCTGTACTGGAATAACAGATCCTCTATCTGAATCAGTTTTGGGCCTTCATATACTACACAAGGTCACTCAATAAACATCTGCCTCTGCCCAGGTATGGTCTCTGGTCTGACAAAAATATATCCTGGATTCAGGTGGTATCTCGCTGTAACCCCCATCACCATATGGCCTTGCAGAAAAATTGCAGAGAAATCAGCCAGACTCCAGTTAGAGCAGCTACAGAAGCTGCTAAAGCAGGGACTGCTGTGTTGAGCGGGATGGGATAAAATGGGGTGCAACCAGGACCACTCCTCCCTTCTGGATCCAGAATTGTGCTGAAAAGATGCCTGCATGCACATGGGGGAAACTGGGACCCTGGTGGTGCCTCCTCTCTACCTATGTGGCATTGAGGACAAACTGCAGAGAGGAGCCAGCTGGAGCAGACCAGCCACAGCAGGGACCTTTGACCATTCAGAGAACTTCCTACAGTTCTGACTGGACTTTCTCTGCCCTACTACTGTGTGTTGGTACAATGTGCCTACCACAATGGGGCCCTGTTCTTGGCTGGGCCTTAGGCACTACCATAATACACTTGATTATTAAATGTTAAACAGCATCAATATGTAAATAGCATGGGCCAGATCCTCAACAAATGTCAGGGGTTCTCAAACTTCATTGCACCGCGACTCCCTTCTGACAACAAAAATTACTACATGACCCCAGGAGGAGGAAATGAAGCCTGAGCCCCGCTGCCCTGGCTGAAGGGTCCGAAGCCAAAGCCTGAGCCCCGTGGCCCCAGTGGGGGGGCCCAAAGCCAAAGGGCTTCAGCCTCAGGCAGTGGGCCTGTGACCTGAGCCCACCACCCAGAGCCGAATCCCTCAGGCTTTGGCCCCAGGTAGTTGGGCTTGAGCTTCGGCCCCAGAACCCAGCAAGTCTAAACCACCCCTGGTGACCCCATTAAAATGGGCTCCTGTCCCACTTTGGGGTCCTGACCCACAGTTTGAGAACCGCTGGTCTAAGTTAATGAGGGAAAGAATAGTGGCACAGCTGAATGCAATCAGGATCTAAAAGTCACTTAGCAGATTCAAATAGATCCACCGGAAAAGGATGGTGCCCTATACGTGCACTGACAAAAAGCTTCGTTAACATGGAGTTAAGATTGCATGGTGGTTTCTCAGAACTTTTGTTGAGTTCAGCAAAACTGAAGCCTTTGAAAATCAGGAAATGCAGAGTTCAGGTTCATGCCAACACAATCTTAATTCTATCCCCTCAGAGCTGGAAATAGTCACTAGGAATTATTTGGATGCTCTTCAGCAGCATTCACTAAATTAGGTGTAGCTGTATTGTATTCCAGCATCTCAGCAAAGCTGTGATTGTGTTATGAGGAGATCAGGAGTGGTGGGGAAGCTGCCCTTCTGTAGGGAAGATCTAAACCCATTTCCTGCCCCCCTCAAAGGATCAAAGGAAAAAGGTGCATGTGTAACTTGAGGGATCCAGAATGCATCGTTTCAGTGCTGAGTTCTGTAGGTTGTTTTAATGGCAGAGTACAAACATCTCCTTGCCGTAGGGATTCTCACTGGTGAGATGGGAGATGAAAGTAGTCTGTTGGTTTAAATGATAGGCACATAGAAGTATAGTGTTAGATGGCATCCTGTGCACGAGGGTGAAGGGGTTGTAAAATCTAGCAAGTAGGGTGTTGTTTCTATGGAGTAGGGTATGTCTACACTTGGAGTTGGGAGTCTGGTTCAAGGAGTCTGGTTCAAGCTAGCATGGTAAAATACAGTGTAGCCATGGGGGCACAAGTGGTGGGAAGGGCTAGCTCATGCTGCTGAGATTACACTCTATTTTTAACATGGTAGTTTGATCAGAGCTAGCTCAAGTATGTTTCCTCTACCTGGGAGTCAGACCTCCAGCTCTAAGTGTAGACATGCTCCTGCTTCTGGGAGTGGCATGGGACCAGAGCAGGCTGGGAGCCTGCCTTAGCCCCGCTGCGCCACCAAACTAAACACAAAGCAAAGGTGTTAGACTCTGTCTAAAATTTCTTCCCAAATGCAAGTAGTATATAGTAAGCACTTGTGTGATTCTCTTTGAAGACAAGTCAGCAACTTTATACAGGGTCTAACGCTTACTTGCTAACAAGATGGGTCGACAGAAGAGCCCTTTCACCCTGTTAACAATGTGTTCAGTACAATTAACACTGTCATTTATAATTTTCTTTCCAATGTATACCTTTAATAAACAAGAAAATAATTCTCAGAAAAAGAGGTTGCATTATTTCTAGTAAATTTCTTTTGAATATATAGCACATCTGCTTTAGTTCTGGGAGCCTGTTTTGTTTGTTTGTTTGTTTTGTTTTTTAAAGACCATGAAAACCATTATTAAATGTAGATCCAAATACAAGCACCAGAACCTGTGCATAGTAGAATGCTTTTAACTGAAGGGCAAATCCTGCCTCTTTCTATGTTTGAGAGGGCTGCAATGAGTTCCATGTTGGTTAGTTTTGCCAGAAAGCCACATTCTAATCCAGCTGCAAATTTGGCTGAGTCAGGTTCTGGCCTATCCTCAAAGTCTAATATGTATATGGGATACCTTTTTCCTAGAAGCTCACAGCCTTGATCTTGCAAGCCTTTCACTGGTGCTCACAAGTAGACATCTGCACTGAAGACAATGGGGCCCTTTGTAGGCACAGGAATCCACCTGCATGAAACAACTTGAAGGTAGTACTTAAAGTGGAGGGATGTGGAGTTGCAAGGGGTTGTAGACCCTGCAAAATACAAAATAAAACATTGAGCAAGGTCACTGAGGGGTGCACTTTAGTACTGTCTTACCGAAGCTGCTGCTCCCAGATTATGATACACACCCTACTGAAGCCAAACCGGGAGATTTTAGGCCACAAAGTCTGGTGGTGCAGCAGGGCTAAGGCAGGCTCCCTGCCTGCCCCTGCTCCATGCTGCTCCCGAAAGTAGCTAGCACATCACTGCAGCCCCTGTGGGGAAAGCCCAGGCGATCTCTGCACGCTGCCCCCGCCTCAAATGCCGACTCCACAGTTCCTGTTGGCCGAGAACTGCGGCCAGTGGGAGCTCCAGGGATGGTGCCTGCAGGCAGAGGCAGCACACGTAGCCCCCTGGCCTCCTCCCAGGGGCTGCAGGGATGTGCCGGATGCTTCTGGGAGTGGCATGGGACCAGAGCAGGCTGGGAGCCTGCCTTAGCCCCACTGCGCTGCCGGCTGGAGTCCACACCCCTCACCCCCTCCCACACTCCAACCCCCTGCCCCAGCCCTGAGCCAGCACCCCAAACTCCCTCCTGTACCCCAACCCTCTGCCCCAGTTGTGAGCCTCCTTCTGGAGCCAGCACCCCAACCCCCTCCCCCAGCCCTCCCAGAGCCAGCACCCCAAACTCCCTCCTGCACCCCAACCCCCTGCCCCAGGCCTGAGCCCCCTCCCAGAGCTTGCACCCCACACCCCCTCCTGCATTCCAACCCCCTGCCCCAGACTCAGCCCAGAGCCCCCTCCAACACTCCTAACCCCTTGGTCCCAGCCCAGCACCCGTACTCCCTCCCATACCCCAATCCCCTGCCCCAGCCCAGTGAAAGTGAGTGAGGGTGGCAGAGAGTGAGCGACAGAGGAAGCGGGGATGGAGTGAACAGGGCAGGGCTTTGGGGAAGGGGCAGGGCAGTGACTGAGGCAAGGGTGTTTGGGTTTGTGTGATTAGACAGTTGGCAACCCTAGAGCTGTGACTGGAGCCATGCACAAGCAATACAAGCCCAAGTGAGGGTGTAGTGCCTAAAACTTTAGGGGAGCAAGTTTGGCATCTTAAATTTCACTTTCCACAGTGAATATACTGACAATGGTATCTCTGTATGTTTTAGCTGCAGCTGCTGCCATTGTGGCCTTCAGAATCCCCTCCCTCCTCGCCCACAGAACGCCTGAACCAGATAAGAAGGAGAAAAAAAGAGGACTCAGATGTCATCTTCAATAAGATCCTGCAAGCCAGTGCTGCATCAGACCATGAACACAGAGCCTGGAGGATGGACATTGCTGACAACCTGGAGAAGGAAAGAGCAGAGAGGAGAAAGGTCCAGGAGTCCTAGCAGGAAAAGGAGAGGGAGATGCACTGGGACATAATGGGGCTTCTCAGGCAGCTAACAGAGATGCTGCAGACACTGGGGGACCTGCAGGTTCAACAACACCAGGTTCGCTTCCCTCTGCAGTCCATTGAGAACTCAATATCGGGAACTCCTTATATCCCTTGCAACACATGGCATCAGGGCTCACTGCACTACCCTTACCACTCCACCCTGGGGGACATTAAAGACAATCACAGCTTCACAAACACTGACCTGTGAAAGTCACAGTTGGTGTATGGGTAGCTGAAATGGACATGAATGTTCTTTCCCCTTCCTAAGCTCTGTTCTATTAATTTTTAATGTTTTTGTTTTAAAATTGCATGAGCTTTTTTGCACTGATTTTGTTACACAATAAAATTTTATTATTTGGAACATAATTTCTCTTTATTAGTTCACAACATATGCTGCTGAGTGCTCAGCTGTTCTGAAAGCAACCAAATACCTGTTACTACACAGTGTCACACAACTCATAGGATCAGTCACAAACTAAATAATAGATGTATGACAATGTTATATTCCTATATGTACAGCAATCACCACAAATTCCTACCAGGCCAGATAACAGCAGAGCCAGACAGAGCACACTACAACACCACACATTACTCTGGCTCACTGTTAAAACGGTCTTTCAACGCCTCCCTGAGCTGTATAGCTCTGCGTTGAGCTCTTCTAATAGTTATTGTATCTGGCTGTTCAAACTCAGCAGACAGCTGCTCCACCTTTGCCCTCCACCCTGGCAGAAACGTTCCCCCTTTTGCTTCACAGATATTATGCTGGACACAGCAGACAGCTATAACCATTGGGATATTTTTCTCACTGAGGTCCAATCTTGTGAGTAAACAATGCTAGCAACCCTTCAAATGACCAAAGCACATTCAACTGTCATTCTGCACCTGCTGAGCTGGTAGTTCAATCATTCCTTGGTGCTGTTGAGGTGGTCAGTGTATGGCTTCATGAGCCAAGGGATCAAGGGGTAGGCTGGATCCCCCAGAATCACTACTGGCATTTCAGCACTCCCCATGGTAATCCACCAATCGGGAAAGAAAGTCCCTGCTTGTAGTTTTCTGAACAGTCCTGTGTTCTTAAAGATGTAAGCATCATCCACCTCTCCTGACCAGCCCACACTGATATCAGGGAAGTGTCCGCGGTGATCCATCAGTGCTTGCATAACCATAGAAAAGTAGCTCTTTCTGTTGACCTACTAAACGGCAAAGTAGTCTGGTGAAAATAGGGATATGCATGCCATCTATTGATCCACTGCAATTCGGGAACCCTATAGCTGTAGAGACATCCACAATGTCCTGCATATTGCTAAAAGTCACAGTCCTCTATAGCAGGAAATGATTAATGGTCCTGCACAGTTGCATGACAACAGACTCCGCAGTGGATTTCAGATTCAGACTAGAAATAAGTTGAAAAATTTTAAGTGAAGATACTTAGCCATTGGAATAATTTTACATGGGTCATGATGGAATCTCTATCACTTGAAGTCTTTACACTGGGACTTGATGTCTTTGTAAAAAATATGTCATAGCTCAAACAGAAGTTCTAGGCTTGATGCAGAGATTATTGGGTGAGGCTTGATGGCCTGTGTTGTTATGCAGGAAATTGGCTTAGAGGATCATAATGGTCCCTCCTGGCCTTAAAAATCTATGAATACCTCAATATAACAAAACACATCAAGAATGATTTAACAGTTTGTTGCAATTTGGCTAAAGAATGTGGGAAACAGACAACATTATGTTTCAGTCTTAACTGGTAAGTTCCTTGCTTTTCATTATATGTTTAAAATGATTTCAATTGGGCAAAGAGAGGTTCTATTTTCTTTTTCTTTTCATTAGACACAATACAGTTAAGGAAAAATTATTTATCCCTAAGAATAAAGGGATTGGGTCCCAAGCTTCAATAAAATAATGAGGAGAAAAAGTTCTACTGTCATTTGTAAACATTTTGTGGCTGTATTAAAATAGCTTTAGGAAATAAAGGCAAACTTCCACTCTCAGAATGACAAACAGAGCTCCCACTTAAATCATTGGGAACTGATCATGTACATCCAAGGGCAGAATTTGGCCCTGAGTAATTGTCAGTTGTTTTAAAAGAAGCACTGCAGTTTGCACTAAAGGAGCAAAAAACATTGAAACCAGAAAAGAAAAATTTCCTCCTCCATCAAAATGAAAACAACTCAACTGATTCACATCTCAATTTAAGATACAAACATATTCCTAGGTTGCAGGCTTGTGTGCTAGATTTAATATTGGAATGATTTTTTCCCCCACTGTTGAGTTCCAAATTCTAAAATAGAGTTTTATAATGGAAAAGCTGATCATTAGTAGTATCACTTGGAAAGGTTCACTGCATAATATTGTAATAATGCTGCAAAAACATGCAACCAATATGACAGAGTCATTGTGAAAGTACTGAATCTCAAAATAATTTGAACTGTGAACAGAATCTTGAGCATTTGTTTTACTGGCATCACTTTCCCAATAAGTGGACTCCAAAGTTGCAGAAAACAATAAATAGATAAGCACTTTCATTGAAAGCATTAAATTAACCAACCGGGTATTAGACTTTGTAATGTGGAGCAATGAAGTGCTAATGAAGACCATGTGTGAGTGATAATGGGGACCATGTGATAGATCTGGCTAGCAGAGTGAAAAGGAAATGCTATGGAGGAAGAAACCAGAATTTCATGCCAATATGAGTGACAGAATAGTGAGTGAAGTTTTGCAATTGGAGCAGGCCAGTGGGATAAAAGAGAGATCAGGCCCCAATTCAGCCAGGCATTTAAGTAGGCACTTAATACCAATCCATTCAGCAAAACACATAAGTATGTGCTTAAAGTAAAGATGGCCTAGAATCTGATAATACTTAGTCCCACCTTGAGTGCAGGGGACTAGAAGACCTCTTGAGGTCCCTTCCAGTCATACACTTCTATGATTCTATCTACTTAGGTCCCATTGATGTCAATGGAACTTAACACATCCCTAGAGATCAATATGTGCTTAAGTGCTTTGTTAAATAAGGATGGCCTGCTGGATCAGGGCTTCAGTGCCTTGATATTTGATGCCAAGCTAACCCTGCAACCTCTTAGCTTTCCAGATCCTTCCAAGTGGATCTCAGATATACAAGGACCAGACCTAAGCTTCTATGATCTTACTGTAATATACATAGATACCACTGGCCCTTTGCTACTGAAATTTATATCTAACCATTTTGTTTATATTTTGTTCAGATAATTCTCTTAAGTAAAAAGGAAAAGAAGAAAAATATGAATACAAAACAAAAAAGAAGATACAACATATAGGAGCGCATGAGCAATTTAAGTATCTTTCTATTTACTGAAATCTTCAAGTGGAAATACAAGAATCAATTCAAACCAGCTAATAAATATTTATCTTTGAAAATAGTTTGGTATATTTATAAAAAACACACAGCATATTACAAAATTATTCAAAAGTTTTCAACCAATGATTATGCATGTTGTTATAAACATCAAGTTCCTCTATGCCTGGATACTCCCATCTTATCATAAATATGAGCTGGTAGGAAATCACTTTAACAGTAGAAAATACATTTCTTCTTGTCACCAAATCATCTTAATTTAGCTGGGAATAATACCAAAATGTTAATTTTAACTGGTTCAGATACAGAATACAACAACAATATTACTATTGCTATGATCTTGAGCTCCTAGATCAACAGGAGAAACGGGTTTGTTTTTTCCATTTTTAAATTAAGATATTTCAGTTTTACATGCAACTTTTACAACTTGCTCCTAATTTACAGTGAATGAAAAAAACCAATATACCATAGAAGTAGCACTGGCAGTTGCAGCTATAAAGTCACTAATGACTTTGACTATTTCTTCCATTTAAAGATGCTGTTCTCATGCAGCTAAATGACAGATTTGGAGCTTACAGTAAAAATGCCTCCAATTTTATTGCTTTGTTGCCTATGTATTTCAGAGAACTTGAACAATCAGTTAGGCACTACTTTCCATAATTACCTGATAAACATCCGGTGGAGCGGAGGGGTCGTAAAGATGCCCTAATGGGGCAGCTGAGGCCTTCTCCAGAGCAGTGGAACCCCCTGGATGGCATAGTCAGCTTTATGCCACCCCATGTGCATGAGCAGAGGGCACATCACCAGAGTGCTGTGCTCCAGTGATGCCTTGGGGCCCGGGGGCTATCAGCCAGAAAAAATTGTACATCAAAAAGTGGTCTCGAAGAAAAACAAAGCAAAGTTCTTTATTCAAATATATTTAAAAAGGGAAAGAAGAAAAACAGTAGCTTAAAAAAATAGTTAGCCTTACACATGTTGCTTCTTTTGCCATGAGACCCTTTTATGTTTTAGACTGAAGACCATTACTGTCGGCATTTCCTGCAAATGCACTGAGGAAAAGGCACAGCAATACAGTATTTCTCCAATAGATGTGTTAACATCTAAGAGACTCACAAAGCGGCTAAAGTTCAGTTTCCAGTTAAAATGTTCTCAATGTTTGTTACAGATTTTGGATGGAATCAAACCTTCCAAAGTGCTTTTGCATTTCCATTTGCACCTTTACTGTGGCAAACCGCATCTGAGATAGGTAAATAATTTAAGTAGCGGTAGAATTTTGTGTTTTAGTTTAATCTGTTTATTAATTATGAAAAGCCTTGTCTTCTCTCTTTCCCCAGCAAGCTGCTAGTCATCATTACCATCCCTCTAATCAGTTGGCCTAGCAGAAATACAAAACAGGTTCTTATGGAATCTCAAACACTACTTGTACGTCCTGCCACTGACCACAGAGGAACAATAGTAGGCCAGTGATCCGGGGGAGGGGGCGGGGAGGAGGAGGGGAAATGACTCTATTTTCTCTCTCCTTCTGTGCCTGTATCTGAAATATACCTAGCCCCAAAGCTATTATTTATAGTTATGAGGTGACAGCTGAGAGCTAGCAGTCTGGTGAGTGGAAAAATGTTTGCCATTATTCTTTCTAGAGATATCCAATCCACATGTGGATGATCAACAGCTATTCATACTGGACAAAGGGATGTAGCTAATCAACTACAGTACTCGGTGGTGAGAAAAGAAAAGATACCTCATTTTGCGCAAATTAAGACTCATTTACACAAGCTTCATTTTCAGGATTATTCCAAATGGAAGTGAACTAACTTTAAAAAAAAAACTATAGCCTCAGAGCTCAATAAAATAATATAGAAACATTTTCAAAAACATTTTGCAAACATTTTTTGTCTACATTTCAAAGATTTTAAAAAAATTGACCATGGGACTACCTGATTGAAAGACAGCAAACAATTATCATGACACATCTGCCAACATTTCAAAAATTTTCAACTAGATTTAAGCCACAGTCATGTGATATTGGGGACTTAGAAAATCCAAACCTCAACAGCTTAAATCTGCCTACAAGCGGACTTCTTTCATTAAGCTAACCCTGTGGTCTTTGTCATAGAATTTCAAAGAATCCAATTGCCTGGATCATTCTCATACACTGAACAGGACTTTCCCAGGAAATGAGTGAAGAAAGTGGTCCAATGATCTGATGTGGTGGCAGTCTCATGAGTCATGACTCAAGCCCTTGACTCGAGCACAGCAGAAATCTCTGCAGAACTTCTCTCACCAGGCAGGCATTCAAGGAATCTTGTGAAGGTGTCACGGAGTGTGAAGAGGGTATGAAAAGAAGGAAAACAGATAAGAAAAGTACTTTTAAAGTGTACAGTCAACACCAGACCTTGCTGAAGTGAGATTAAAATAACTTCCAAGCCAAGCAATAATACTCACTCTGAGCCATAACTTTCTCGTACGCAAAAAAAAAAGTGCAGAGAAAAACTAATACAAAACAATCTGCTATCTTGAGTCACGGAAAACTGATTGCACTATCTGTTGTAGGGAGGAATTAGAGGTGATGCCAAAGGGGCAGAACTATGCTCTTCTAATCACACACAGCTTGATGATCCACAGTGAATCCTGGCCCTAACCTCATGGATCTTGAGACACGTGCATATTCGCCCTCAGATAACCATGTCCAAGGCCCCACAGGGCCTTTCCAGTAGCTGGCGAGCAGCTGGAAACTGTTCACACTCCCAGCACCCTGAGGGGCCAGGAAAGGGATGGCACAGGAGCAGCTACGTCAGCCATACCCCACATGGGGATTCTCCTACCAAAGTGGGAGTCTTCTGACAGTCAGTTAAGATGGATTTCCAACTGCTTTGCACCACCAGAGCAGCACAAAGCAGACAGAGCTGGGACCAGAATCTGGCCCTATGTGTATTAGAAATGATATCCCCATCCCATGTGCAACATTACATATGCCATAGCAGAAGGAAAATGCTGAAAATATTTTCCTTCAAGTGACTTTCCCCATTTCTCTGAAGCTGTTTCACAGTGACATCAAAGCTGAAGCAAATGGCAAAACACTGAAACTGAACTGAATGGCAAAGCAAAGGTACCATGAACACACAGCCCATAAATCATTAAGGTGAAATTGGGTCCATACTTCAACATGGAAGTCAGAAATCCTTGGAGTGCTAAGAGGAAACCACAAGCAGAGAATCAGGGTCATGCACACACAGAGCAAGAAGCTCTTCCCTGAGCACTGCAGACTAGATGGGAACATTTGGAAGAAACACAAAGCCCAGCCCAAAGGTTCACCAGCATTTCCATCCCTAAGATCCTGGGGTATCCATGCATAATGCCTGCTACTCCCCTGACTTGGATACCTTTCTTCTTCCCACATATCTTGCTATGCAATCTTCACAGTGTTCCAGCCAGGAGGTGTGGACTGTCCTCAAGAGTCCCTGGTCTGGTTTAACCTGTTCCTCCCCACTGTTCAAAGAAAGAGCTAAATAGGCTTCATAAAGAACCTCTGTGTTATTTTAAATGCTCTATCAGAGCTGAAATCAGTTGCGGTGGGACTATGTTTCTGCCCTGCCTGCAAAGAGCTGAAAATTACTAAGAGACTGAAGTGCAGAGGTCACAGCAGAGAGGCAGGTGGCAGCAGAAGGTAGCTAATAGTCAGCCAGCAAACCAGTGGCTGGTGAGTTGGTGAGCAGAATGAGTGGCTGGCGAGGCAATGAGTGGCTGGCAGGGTGGCCAGGCATCGAGGTGCAGCAGCTGGCGGGGCAGCCAGCCAAAGCAAGTGCTCACATGGCAGAACAAGCAAGGTGCCTTCTTCCCCAGGTGGGAGGTGAATTCACACAGATGTGCCCCTGAACTCTGGATTCTCTCTGACCAAGGACAACCACTGTAAGTGGGGTATGGTGAGGGATCAGAGAGGAGCATAGAAAAGGAACTGTTAGTTGTAGAACTCAAGAACATGAAACAGAAGGCTCTGCCCCACTGAGTGGGTGTCCTGCTCACAGTTTTATGATTATGAAACCTGTTTGTGGCATTTTCCCTAATTAATGTCGGGTGACTTCCCTCCTTTCATTAAAAGTTTCTTTTCTACACTCAGACTCTGTGCTTGTGAGTGGGGAAGTATTGCCCCTCAGATGCACCCAGGGGTGGCATGTAATTTTCCCGGATTACTGGGTGGAGGCTCAAGCTGGTTCTGTATTGTATCGATGGAAAGGAACCTCTAGTTATTGAGCCTGGCCCTGGTTGCTGCCAGCTCCACCTGGCAGAAGGGTAGAGTCAAGGCTGGAAGAGAGAGGCAGGTTAGGGTCCCTCCTTTCTAGCCCAGATTTGGCCAGACGTAGAGCCTGGCCATTAGAGGTTTGGCAATTATTTGCAAACAACATGCAAAGCTGCTCAAATATCCTGGTGGGGTTTTTGTGTTTGTTTGTTTGGGGATGGTTTTTTTTTAGCATTTTGTTAAAACTCAAAAATGGGATAATTTTTGTGACAATTTTTTCTATGACAAAACAGTCCCTTTTCAAATGAAGATAGAGCAAAAAATATAATGTAAAAATATGTAATTCATGCTTTTAAATGAAAAAAATAACCGTTTTATTGAAATGTTGCATAAGGCAAAAAAGTTGTGAGGGATGCAAGATATTATGAAAGGAAATGGCAAAGCTTTTCTCACAGCTCTACAGAGCACTCACCTACACCATCAGCTGCCTCTCCCCCAACTTATAGCCAAATAAGCCACTCCTAGGCCTTCGTTAGTAACAACATAATATACTAAACCAGAAATAGCATCTTGACCTGGGACTAACACTCCGTGGACGCTGAGGACATTGCTACAGAAACACAGACCCCATTGTTAATTATTTCTTTTAGCAAACTCCATTCACAGCCTGAGTTTAGCACTGTGTTCTATTGTGAAGAAATCACTAGCGCTAGTATTCTGAAAGTGACTTTTAAATCAAATGCATCGGTTATAGGGTATTTAGCACTGTTCTGCAAAGGGTGGTAAATGGAGGTGTCATAAATATCTGACTTTATCATCTGTTGACTCATAATCCAGATGCCAATGGGATATAAATCATGTAAAGCATGTTTCCAGATTAGGCAGGTCTGATTATATCACTATTGTTCTAGTGAACCACATTATTTTTATTTAGGATTAGGAGTGCCCTCTGCTGGTACATGTCTAGTATTGAGAACTAATTGTTTTTTTAGAAAAAAGTCATACTTCCTAAGGTGCTTTTTCAATACAAAAATCTCTTTACAGTTGCAACACCATGAATTTGTATTTTTCTGCACACATAAGCAATATTTCTGTCAACTTAAATTTGTTGAAGCAAAAAGATTTTAAGGTCTCTCTTTCTCCATTCCTATTTTTATATTCACACACACACACACACACACACAAACTAAGGCCCCAATTCAGCAAACACTTATGCATGTGCTTAACTTGAAATATATGAATAGTCTCATTTATTTCAAAGTACATCCAGAAGTGTTTATATGTCATGGGCCTAACAGAGATATCAAAGGGATCTGACTGAAACTCATCAATGCCTGGAAAGTCAGATATAAGGCTGAAAATAAGAATCAGGATTTCAGCTAAGATTTTTTTCCCTCTGCTTTGATTCTATCTTTGAGTTATTCAGAATATTAATGTTATTTATAAAAATATTTAAACTCTATTATTTATAATAATATTAACAATTTATCAAAAATAAAATTAGTGTCTGACAGTCACATAACTGCATTAAGCTCCAAGTTTGCAACTTGTATTATGCACTTATACTTGTTCTGTTCAATATCTTCATAAAGGATTTAGATAATGTCATAGAAAATACACTTATAAAGTCTGTGCATGACACAAGCTGGGAGAGGTTGCAAGTGCTTTTGAGGACAAGAATAGAGGTGGGCAAATAACTGATTTTTCAGTTGAAAAACAATTTTAAAAACTGTGTTGGGTCAAGCCAAAATGAAATTTTAAAAAAAAATTGGCAAACCAAAAAATGCCAAATATGTTTTGGGTCAAGCAAAATGTTTAGTTTGACCTGAAAAAAAATTTTCATTTTGTTTTCTGGGGTTGCTTATATTTAAAAGTAAAATTGATGTAAAATTTTAAATGAAAAGTCATTTCAAATTGAAAAGTCAAAGCATTTATTTTGAAAATATCAGAACAAAACATTTCAGTATTTGCAGATTTGTTTGTTTTGGTATTTTTCCCCCCATCTGAAATAATTTGGTAAATTTGACACAAAGTCATGAAATATTTCAACTATAGAGGCCAACTCCATGAGTGATCCAGGGCTGGAGCACCCACAGAAAAAAAAAAGAGTGGGTGCTTAGCACCCACCGGCAGTAAGCTCCTCCCCCTCCCTCCCAGTGCCTCCTGCCCTCCACAGCTCAGCTGTTCTGTGGTGTGCAGGAGGCACCAGGGGAGGGGGCAGAGCAGGGACTGGGCATGCTCAGGGGAGGGGACAAAACTGGTCATACAGAGGTGGGGGAAGAGACATAGTGGGGGTGGAGCGGGGGCTTGGGAGAAGGGGTAGAATGGGGGCAGGGCCTGGAGCTAAGCGGGGGGTTGAGCACCCCCTGGATAAGGAGGACGCCAGCGCCTGTGATTTCAGCTGACCCAAATCTGCATTTTTCAGCAAAAAAAGTTTTATCCAAAAAATTTCACTCAGCTCTATCTATAACAACTGGTCAGACAAGACTCTAGTAATAAATGGGGACTGCACATTCCTTCATCAGAGGTTACATAGGCAAATCCCCAAAACCTTCAATACTTTAGCCTTCTGAGAAGGGATACCATGATAAATGTAGCTATGAAACTGGTACATCTCTATACTACATTTCTAAGAATCCTGCCAATGTGTAAAAACAGCAGCCATTTTGTTCTCAGACTCACTGCAGTCTGTTACAAAAGAAATGCTCACACACACTTCGCTCTTTTGTAGTTACATTTTTGGGTTTTTTTCCTTCTTTTTTTAAATTTAAAACAAACAAATATAAATTTTCGACTGAAAGTAGATGGCTTCTTCCTGTCTATGGAAGCAGAAGAGAGAAGTTATAACCTCAGGTAAAACAGACCAGCAGCAACCCCTTCCCCACCCTTTGTTCTAGGTTTAGAACCACAGAGGAATTCCCAACCTGTCTGTTAAGTTTTGAAATATTCTGATATGGGATTTTTTTTAAACTTCCAATTTCCAGCTGATACTGTTACTGAAAGTGCCAAATACCATGAGAGAGGCTATTTATGCAGCATTTCTGTTAGGACTGCAAATGGAAGTGTCAGAGAAATCTCCTAAGAAAACCTCTTCAGAAAACTTCAAGCCCAATTGTGTAGTCTCAAGAGCTCTGGATGAATTTCAGATCAGAATACAAATTTTTGGATGCCTCCCAAACATGAATCTGAAGTGTGAACCATTTAAGGGTTCCCTATCCCTAGTTCAAGTAAATATGCCACAGGTGAAATCCTGGCTTCACTGAAGTCAATGGCAAAACTCCTATTGACTTCAATGGGGCTAGGTTTTCACCCCAGTTATCCTACAGAATTTGAGCATCTATAGTTGTCAAATTGCTTCAAGACAATTGTCCTTATCCCTGATTTTTTTATTTCTCTGCCTCCTGCTGAGGGAGAAACTGCTGCTTGTTTTCCCTCTTCTATTACAGCTGCACTAAATCAGGCTGACACCAAGTGACTATGTATTCCTCCCCCAGATCCACTCTCACATTATGAGAGTGGGGGTCTGCTGCTATTTGGGTACCGACTCTGCTGAGTAGTGTGCAGTGACAGCCAGTTTCTCTACGCCACCCTCCTCCTTTCCTTGCACGTGCTAAAGTTCTTTCACAGAATTTGGAATGAAAAGGAAACAAAAACGTTAAGCTAAGGACTCTCCAGAGAGAGATAAGAAAAAAGGGAAAACATGAAATTATATGGGAATATTGAACTGGGTGGAGGCACTGAAACTATTTTTTCTTCACTCGTATTGTAAAGCTTTCAGAGGGGGAAAGGATGGGAAAATTCATTTTTATTTCCCGGTTTGGAAATGTGCCTATCATAGTTACATAATTTACTGGGTGTTGGAATGAATTATTACAGGGTATCATCACGACACCAATTTAACCATAAATCCTTTATTAAATCCAAAGGCTAAATGGTCTTTATTCAGCTGCCCCAAATGTGCCTTCAGTGTCTACACAATAATCACACATATAGTCGCATGTAGTCATAAGTAGTGATCAGATACTTACAACAGAACTAGACTCCATTTGCTTAAACCCATGTTGGCTGGCTCCAACTTGGTCAGGCAAGTGCTAGTAACGAACCCTCTTAGACAGTGATACTCAATTAGATCTACCTGTGGACCGATTTGAGAATTTTATGATAAGAGGAAGGCCATTTGCACAGAAGGGTGACAAAATAAAATAAAATAAAAACTTCAGCTGCCAATAAATAAAGATCTTGATTGCAACGTAAGTGTTAGTGTTTCTATCTTTTAACAAAGTTTATAAATCAACATTATTACCTGTGTTTGTGGCAATCTCTAAGGGGAGAGGTGACATTGACGATATCTGGCAAACTTTGTGAAGAGTGGTTTGTAGAAGGTCCGGGCAAGGCACATACATGGTTGAAGATGCTCATCTGTCAGGCAATTGTGGTGTTAGTTTTTTATAATGTCCATAGTAGAAAACCCAGATTTGCAGAGGTACGTTGATCCAAACATCATTAAAAGATAGACTACTAGATTCTAGCTATTCTGAAACTGCTCAGCATATTGAATCCAGAAATCACGAAGTCCTACTTCTCTGAATTTTTACTTCAAAACATCTGAGTTCTGGAGCCTTACAATTTCTAATTGAAAGGCACCTTCATCAATTGAATCAAGAATGTTCTTTTCTTCAGAAGGCTAAGGTCCATTGGCAAAGACAACAAATGATTACAAACAAATAAAAGCAAATCCTTTGGAATTTTAAAATTCTCAAATTTCATTTTAAATTTTTCAATCAGATTGTTTAAGAATTCTTGCATTGTTTTCATCTAACTTTCCCCTGTAGCAACAACACGCAATGTGGGAAAGTGCAACATCTTTCCTGTTACTGCTGTCTGAAAGATTTCAGGATTCCTTTGAAAGGCACACACTTTTTCAAACAGATCCTCAACACTGCTTGCATGGCCTGGGAGCTGCAAGTTGAGGGAATTCAAGTGACTAGTAATATCACACAGAAAAGCTACCTGTGACATAGAGGGGACATCATTCATAAATTCCAGAAACTCACAAGCCTTTTTTGGTCATGTGGTTTGCAAAAAAAATTATTTCTTTTTGAAGCACATAAAACCTCTCTAACACATGCTCCCTACTTAACCAGCAAACGTTGTTGTGCTGCAACAGATTATTGTATTCGGCTGAAATGTCTTGTAAAAGAGCTTTAAAAAGACTATGTTGCAAGATAGAAGTTGACCATATGTAGTTCACTAAGCTCATCACAATACCCACTGTTTTTTTTTCAAGTCCCCAGACAATTTACTGCACAGGACACTGGTGAATGATGCAGTGAAGTGTATTTAATGAAGGGAGTATCACAGCTAAATATGAAGCAAAGTCCTTCTCTTTCCCTGTCATGGAGGGTCTTCTCTATGTAACAAGCAAGTTTACTTTTGCTGATCTAAACCATTTTTTTTCCTAAAAGCTTTTTACCTTTTCAAAAATGATTTCTCTTCTGGTGTAGGTTTCGAATGGTATTAAGCACAAAAAAAATTTCCTTGAAAATGTCACCATCATAAAATGTAACAAAATAGCTGGGCAGTGTTGTAACAAGAGATTTTGCTTTTAACTGTTTTTGAAAAACCTTGCAGCACTTGATAAAAACCGGCAGAGAAAAACTGAAAGGGGGTTTAAATATTGCCAATATTTGATATAATTAAGGTGGTGACAGTATTGGGACACTTTGATTTGCATAAAACAGTAATTAGTTCTAAGATTTAAGCTTTAAATAAGTAGAAATTAATGATAGTTTAAAATTAGAGAATCCAACAAGGGGGAATCAAAATGGCAAGACAGGGATGATGTAGTTTAAATTTAGAGAGTGGAAAATTCCAGAAGGTTCCAGAAACTCATAGGGAGGAGCTTTGCTATCTAAAAATAGGATGGGGAGGAGCTCTGTATCTAAAAATAGGTATGACATAATGGGGAGGAGCTAGAAAAGCTAGAAGCTGATTGGGTGAGACGAGCTGACCTTGAGAGAGCAACCTGTATATAAGGCCAAGAGCTAGCAGACTGAAGGTGTGGGGTATTGGGGGGGGCGAGGGTTGTGAAGATCAGAAGCCTCAAGAAGAAGCAGCAGCAACAGCAGCAGATTTCTAAAAGTCTCCATGGCAATGGCTTTCATAGCAACTCAAACAGCTACCTACAGGAGCAATAGCAGTAGACCCTTCCAGAGGGCAGCTGCTTATAAGGCAGCTATGAAGCAGCTAACCACCTCTACTGCAGTAGCTCTGGCAGATAACTGCCGTGACCTGTCAACAACAACCATCTTCTCTAGGCGCAGACATCTTAATCTTTTATATTGACAGAGCAAAAGGACCTAAGACAAGTCAGAAAGCTTTTAGTGTGAGAGTGTAAGTCTAATTTCATAA
The DNA here is from genome assembly GCF_016161935.1 of Mauremys reevesii. Classification (NCBI taxonomy): domain Eukaryota; kingdom Metazoa; phylum Chordata; order Testudines; family Geoemydidae; genus Mauremys; species Mauremys reevesii. The sequence goes on along the minus strand of NC_052625.1, from coordinate 144,441,823 downwards.
ATTATTTTCTTTAAGAATGCCTGGGTGTATTGGTTAATAAAGTTGGATACCTGCTTCTGAATGAGATCTCCCCTGCCCATCCTGCAGTCGCTTATCCTGTGAGCACTGACGGTTAAATATTAAATGTTAAATATTAAATGCTAAATATTTAGTGTTAAATGTTAAGGTTAGTGTTAAGTAAATTTTTGTTGTAATCTGTGACATGATAATGGGTTCTCATGTGTGTATACAAAGGCTGCGTATACTACATTGTATTAAGTATGGTGTTAGACTAACACTAAGACTAAAGCCTTTGTGTACGCAGAATCTTTATATGCTTATTAGGTTGGAACTACTGTATTCTCCATATGTGTTAGATATTTTATGCAGCCTGTGTCTTTTATTTTGTTGCATCACTTTATTGCACAATTCTATTGTGTTTTATTAAATACTGTGCATTTTTCCCTCACTTTATTAAACTCACTGTAATTTTTTTATTTCTGTAAAATAAATAGTTCGTTTTCAAAGAATTTCTGCTTGTGTGTGTCAATCCTTGAGCAGAAGACGGTATCTGTATCCTTTCAGGGGTTAGCAAGACTAGCTTGCTCTTGGTAGCCCCCTGCAGGTCGGAGACTAGCCCCCGATAACATCCTGGCAATTCCTTTAGGGCGGGACACAACCTTGTTACTCTCTTGTTAAATTAGAAGTGCTATTGTAGGCTAATTAAATTGGCACCTAAAAATAGGGTAACAGTGTCACTTAAATTGCTTGATTTGTCCACTGCAAGAGACAAGTATTTTGCGTTTTTTAAATCAGAAAGCAGTTCTGACAAAAAATCCTTGTAAATAACCTCCAATCTTCACAGTGCAATGAAATCAGACAGGGGAACTTGCTTCACATGGTTCACAATGTCATCTTTGTTTTTATCTCCAGCAAAAAGCTCCTCCACCTTTTCCAACATGCACTCCTTCACAAGCTCAGCATCCAGGAAAGGCTTTTTCTTTTTAGTGAGTAACCACATTCTCCGAAGAAAAGCAGCTATTGCTTTTTCCTGTACAATCACTGATGTGAGAATGACATTTGAAGTGTGATATGAAGACTTCAGAATTTCAATTTTGACACATCTTGCAACACTGCCAGAAGGATAGGCTGCGTTGAAGTTACTGTGCTTTGATTCAAAGTGGTACCTCATGTTGATGACCTTACAGATGAATACATATTAAACACAAAGGTTTTGCATTTAAATGAGATGGCATAATGAGGTGTCCAGTCTGAGTTAAAAGCTCAGTTTTTGCTGTCGACTCTGCGACATTGACTCCCACTTGCATTCATTTTTTGCTCCATTTCCATCACTAAGGAAAAAATAGGTTCTCGCCCCTTGAACACCCTGCACAAGGCCGCTTACAATTGTAGTTTCTGCTCTTGGGCAAGCACAAAAATTGCTCAAGCCATGCACCCCAGAGGTGCACGTTGTCTCAGTGGGGGCAGGAAGGAACAGACTTGTCTCACTAAAAAGAGCAGGCTTGCAAATCCCCCTGTGGTCTCAGCTATTCAGGGAGGTATTCTGCCTCTTTGACATACAATCCTTTGGTAAACTCTCCTGGGGCAATGCAGTTTCACACAGGCTTACACAGTGGGCCACTGGCTTTATAAACTCATTCAGTTGAAACACTTTAAAGAGAAAACCTAGTATCTACTTCCATGACCTCCTTTAGAAATAGGGCATGAAAAGGCTCACAGTATGAATGCATCCTCTGCTCTAGGGTGTTTTAGAGGTAGCCACAGCCATTTCCCATATACATAGTAAAGTTCCCACCTTTCTACTATGACAAAAACATGGTGTCCAGCATCTCTGCCAGTGCTGCACTGAAAGTAAATAATTATAAATATAATATCCATCTAAACAGCTTACTGATCAGCACAGAACCTAACATCAAGTCCCACAATATTTGACTGAATGAATTGCAGCATAAAAAGTTGTAGCACTACCCTTGGTAGACACAGCAAAAATAATTGGTTATGAGAACATTGCAAAACGCTCCTTGTTCTCTTATCATCTCCTTAACTGGTTCCACTTATTAGTTAAATGAAGATTAATTAACTTTCTCTGGAGGTTTCCCCTGGCACCTTTTAAAATCCTAATCTACACAAAGGAAGATTTGACCAGTGTTTGCAGGCATATAAGGCTGCAAACAACAGTAGTAAGAATTGAAGAGAGACTTACAGTTCATTTGATTCAAGTATGAGCACTCACAAATCAGCCTGTAAGAGGAGCTATTGCCCCATCTTATGGAGATCAAGAAGAAAACACTTCAGATTTCAGAATCTCCTGCCACCTAAATGACTGCCAGGTGTTATCTATTTCAGGTATTTCTAGGTGTCTCATTGCCAGATGATAGTATCCAGGCATCACCTTGGAATAAAAGACTTCACTTCCAGCCAAAGCAATATAGTAATTGCATGGCAGGTCATGGTCAACAGCTTATTATTTATTATTTGATAGCACACAAAGGTTTTGCTTCACAGCAGATAAAGAAAGAGGTGGTTCCTGCCCATTGTAATAACTTACAGTATAAACTCCTACAGCTAATATTTATTTTTAGGATACAAAACTGAGAAGATTGTATGTTTACTGATGGGAGCGGGGAGAGAATGGACTGAGGATTTCAGTTTGCACTAGGCAGTTTCTCAATAACTAACAAGTTACATAGGTAAAGATAGGATATCTTAATAAAATAATAAATTGTCATTTATATAGGGCCCAATCTACCAGCCTTACTCACAGTGAGTAATATCTTTGGTACTTGTTCTGTAAGTATCAACTGATACGCATTGTGAGAAGGTACTACTCATTATGAGTAAGGCTGGTAGAACTGGGCTATATGTCTTCTTAAAGTATTCTAGCTGTTTTCTAGTATGTACAAATTAAGACCTAATTTTTCACAAGGGCAAAGCTGCATCCACTGTCAGATAGTCAGTGGACAGAATATGAGAGTGTGGTGTTTGCTCCTGAATTCTCAAAAGGAAACAAGAGAAACCAGAACCTTTGAAGAAGTGGAATTGTTCCCCTGGAGAAAATGGCCATATGCCATATTTACTCCTCATCCATAGAGATGGGAGCAAAATAAATCCACAAATCCAATCAGTCCCACCTTTTAGAGAAGTTCAGATGCAGAGCCAAATGTAATGGCTGACCCTTATCACCACAACATAATAAACTGTGGAAGAAATGAACTCCACTCTCAGGTTGAAAGCAACAAAATCAGAGACAGCGTTATACAGGACATGCAATTGCAAGGGAAGAATACAGCTGACACAGAGCATCTCTGCCTCAGTTTCTCCAAAGTACAAGCAAAATCTCACAAGCTTTTATGCCTCTTTGTGACGTGCATTAATTAAAAACATCTGCATTTTATTTAGGCGATTTGCTATCTATTCTAGTATTTTTTAACTTTCTCTTCTCAAACATCGTTATCTCAAGGCTAGGTCACACTGACTATTCTGCTGTTTTCCACTCACTTCTGATGTGAGCCCTGCTTCTACAGGTCTCACGATATTAGTCTAAGACTTGACAAAACAGTTGATCTGTCTCTGACACTTAAGTGGATGCACTTAAACCCTCTCTTTCTTTCCCTGCTTCCACAAAACCAATGCCTTGTAACTGAATACCCCAAAACTTTGGGTCTGTTCAAGTTTTATCTGAATCCAAACCTGAACTTTAATCTCACATTTTTTCACTCACTGATAATCTGCATTTTTGTACTGAGTCAGTTGAAATGTTTCATTGTGATAATTTCAAATCATTGTGTTTCCATTTCAACCCTTAAATGTATTTTACTTTTTTAGTATGAATTAACTAAAATTTCTAAAGAAAAAGTAATTTCAAGCCAAAAATGATTTTTTCCATTTCAAAACAGGATGTTTTGAAAATTTCAAAACTTTTTACTCACCCCTTCCCTGGAAATCTGGACATTTGTTGAAACTGACCCTTTCCTGCAAATAGTTTTGGTTTTGATGAGTCAGCATTTTCCTACAAAAAAAACATGTAATCGGAAAATTCCCAACCAGCTTTAATTGGCACCATGGACACCAATGATCTCTTCTGAGGTCAACATAACCTTGGGATAATTGAATGTACCAACTGGCAACACCTGCCGTATTGTCTCAGTGTGTTGTGTTTCAGTGTAGCAGCCGTGTTAGTCTGTATCTGCAAAAAGAACAGGAGTACTTGTGGCACCTTAAAGACTAACAAAATTATTTTAGCATGAGCTTTCGTGAGCTGCAGCTCACTTCTTCGGATGCATAGAATGGAACACACAGACAGGAGATATTTATACATACAGAGAACATGAAAAGGTGGAAGTGTGTTGTGTAATACCCCAGCAATCAGAAAAGAAGCTTATCATCTGCTTCACAAATGGCCCCCTTAAAATATGCTGCTGAGCTGAGGGGAGTTCTTCCTGATGTTCTAAGAGGGGACATTAGGTCATGCAGATTAGGCATTATACTAACAACTGGGAAACAGCAGTTGGTTTTACATGAGGAGGAGGAGGATGTAAAGGAATAGGGTCAGTAGTGTATGGCCTGTTTAGGATCAGGATATATTCTGTGGAAAACAAAGGAAACAAAGCAAACTGAAGATTTTTTTATTTGGCCCACCATGAACTCTATAGATTTCCAAAATGGCCAGGACATATGTAGAATTAAATATTGCCTTTTATTACTAGCTGTCAGCAGAATAGTGAAATGTGTCATGCACACTTTTAGTGAACTCTGGGAATTACCACTCAATCCACAAATAAAGTTCCTCTGTGGGTGTTTGGTTTAATTTATGTTTCCAAACCTGACTGGGCTTGCTACCTGTAGGAAGGGCTTGGTGATTTTCTCATCTTGGCCCCTTTTCTCTTGGTTCTTTGTTAGGATCTTCTGTCACTTTCTTGCCAGTGAGCTGGAGTACAATAGGCAGAATCAGGAAGCCAGTGGGTCATGTCTGGAAAATACACAATCACCAAAGAAACATGGATGAAACTAGGATGGAGCAGAGTAAATCAAGGTCAATCCTTACTCTCTGTGATAGATTAACTTTAGCCTGTCAATAATTAGGTAATAATTGGAGATATACCAATCTCCTAGAACTGGAAGGGACCTTGAAAGGTCATTGAGTCCAGCCCCCTGCCTTCACTAGCAGGACCAATTTTTGCCCCAGATCCCTAAGTGGCCTCCTCAAGGATTGAACTCACAACTCTGGGTTTAGCAGGCCAATGCTCAAACCACTGAGCTATCCCTCCCCCCTTTAATTAATTAATTAATTAATTAATTAGTTCTTGATATAGTATAGAAATACTGATAGTAGGAAACCATACAAAAATATAGATCCTGTTGCTTTATGGACAAACAGAGCTTGTCTCAGCCTAATCCAAGGCAGGTGAGATTGACAATCAAACTAGGATCACTAGATCATCTTGACCCATTAGGCTGACTACAGTGCATACAATATTAAAAGGGCTTTTGAAATGCTAGTTTCTGACAAAGGAAATTGAGAAATAATTCCAGTTAGTTGGAAGGCGCAGGGTAGAGGGGTTGTGCTACAGGGGTCGGCAACTCTTGAGAAGTGGAATGCCAAGTCTTCATTAATTTAAGGTTTCACGTGCCAGTAAAAGGTTTCACATGCCAGACCAGCAGCGCGGGCAGCAGACGGAACCCCAGACTGGCAGCAGGCTGAGCCGCTCAGCCCGCTGCCGGTCTGGGGTTCTGTCTACTGGCCCCTGCCACCCAGGGTCCTGGCTGCTGGCCCCACTCAGCCTGCTGGCGGCCCGGGTTCCATCCATCCAGGCCGGCAGTGGGCTGAGCAGAGCTGGAGGTTGGGACCCCGGCTGGCAAAGGGCCAGTGGCCGGAACCCCAGACCAGCAGTGGACTGAGCGGCTCATCTCGCTACTGGTCTGGGGTTCCATAATCCAGGCCGGCAGCGGGCTGAGTGGGGCCAGCGTCCAGGACCCCAGCTGGCAGCAGTGTGTCACTAAAAATCAGCCCACGTGCCGCCTTTGGCACGCGTGCCGCAAGTTGCTGACCCCTAGTATATATGAATCCTAAATTAGACCTGAACTTCAGAAAGCTTTAATATGTCCTAAAATGTTATTTATATTGAAAATTATTTAAGACAAATGAGTTACAGAAAAATAATACATCAGAGGGTAGATTTTCATAATTAAACTAAAAATTGAAAATGAAGTTAAAAGTTCCATTCACATCCAGCAGAGTGAAGCATTACACTATAAAAATAGCAAGTAGTTCTGCACAGTTATCATTATACAGTAGATGTTATTTCTGAATGAAACTTGCAAAATATCCCATTACATCAAATACAAGATATTTTACTCCCTGGGGTTTCTTTGGGGTTTCTTTCTTTCTTTATATGTAGATACTATTTTGCATTCAAATATATATCTCACTGGAAATGTTTTTGGGAGTATTTTTTCCTCAAAACTGCTTTAATTAAAAAAATTGTTATAGCTAATTCATAAATATTAAACTACAAATATGTGACTATTTATAAGATATTGCAGGCAATTGAGGACACAAGGTGAAGGTTTGTGGCTAAGGCCCTAATTCCAAAAACACGTATGCACATAAAAATTTTATACACATGAGCTGTACCAATGTGTGCATAAATGTTTATAGAATTGGAGATCCACAGCTGTATGTTTGTCACAACCACCATTTCATAGATAGATAGATAGATAGATAGATGTAAGCAGAGTGAGGATGAGCTCAACCCTGACATCTGGTGGTGAATTGTACCCAGTTGTGGAAAAGAACTTCAGGGGATGATCTTGTTTGCATAGGCACACCCACCCGCCTAGCATGAGACCACAGCTGCCTAAATGGTCACTTTGGCTGCTGTGCAATCCTCAGTTTCTCTGTTATTGGGGCAGGAAGAATAAAGTGCTGTTACCCTGATTATATGACTCAAGTACAGTGGAAATGTTTTATGACAGAGGGACTCACCATCAACTAAGTTGCACTTGCTAGACAAGGGACATGGGAGAGTATTACCCAGTAACAGGCAGCTTGGAGGACCAGGCAGCCTAGTGGTTATAGCACATGGCTCTCAGCCCCTTTTGATTGAGGAGCCTCACAGTCTTTAAGGCCGGGGGAGGGGGGTTAGGGGGACTTGGATCCTCCCTCTCCACCAGGTCCCAGCCCAGGGCCCTGTTTATGTCAACCCCTGAACAGGGGGGCCTCCCAGCAGGGAGTCAAAATCCACTGCCCCGGGCTATTTCTACCTGCCTTGTTCAGTTTGGGGCATGGCCCCTCTAGTCCAATTTGCTAGGCGGCTTGCTTCCCATTGCTTCTCTTGTGTCATGGGAGGTGCATTGCCACAGTCTCAGGCTCCTTTGGGCAGGGCAGCTGCAAGCTGGGTGAAGGCAAGCCCCACAATGTCTATGGGGTTCGCTCACTCAGTTACCCCAAGTGCTGGAGACTCCTAGGTCTCCTTCACAGTCTCCCTTGGCTGGGGAGACAGTTCTTACTCCCAGGTGGCTGCCTTGGCTGGCAGGCTAGTGCTCTTTCCCCTGAGGCAGGAGGCAGCTAGCTCCTGGCTCTTTGCCAGTCAGCCCTGAACTGGGCCAGGATCCCTCCTTTTCTCCCCACTCCAGGCCTGGCATTGGCTGCAGATATAACGGGGTGGAGTTAGCTGGGCCCAAAGGCTCTCTAACTCCTGCTGTGCTGGCTGGCAGTTTCTCTTCGTCATCACATATCCCCCCATCATGACCCCATTTGGGGGTCTGACCCCCACCCCCATCTACTGTCCTCCATCCTGCGAAAAGAAGTTGGAATTCAGGTTGGCTCTTCAAGCCCAGTGTTGAAGGCGGAAGGAAAAGGGCTGGAGGGAGTGGTACTCTCTCAGAATTTGGGGGTTAGTATCCTTCATGGCAGGTAGCCATCATAGGGGGGCATGGTCAGTGACTAATGTGAAGTGAGTGCCCAGAAGGTAGTAGCAGGGCAAGCCCATAGCCCACTTTACTGCCAGCGCCTCCTTTTCAATCACAAATTAGGTCTTCTTCCTTGGGAACAGCTTTCAACTAATGTACAAGATGGGGTGCTAGTCACCTCACACTACCTGGGACAAAATGCCTCTTAGCCCCATGTCCAATGCATCAGTCAGTAGCAGGAACTCCTTGGTGAAGTCAGGACTGTACAATGGATTCTCTGCAGAGTTGGGCCTTCAGGACTCTAAAAGCCTCCTCACGAGCTTTGGTCCACCGGATTTTCTTTGAGCTACCATTCTTGAGAAGATCAGTAAAAGGTGTTGTGATGGTTAAGAAACCCAGAATAAATTGGTGGTAGTATCCAGCCAGTCCTAAAAACCAGCATACCTTTTTCCTTGAGGAAGGTGTGAGGCATATGTGGAGGGCCTGGACCTTATTGACCCAGGGTCACACTGTGCCTTTTCTTAAAGTGTACCCAAGTTAAGGTCAGAGGTGCCCCCTTTGGCAGCAGCAGGGAATTGGTGCTCACATGGCTTGATCAATCAGGCATCCTGGCTTTCAGCCAAGCCCCTGATAGCTCAGGCCTTCTGGATGGGAGCCAAGTAGACAGTTAGTGGCTCAGGGCTCCTGCCTGAGATCTAAGCAAGTAGACAGTCAATAGCTCAGGCCTTCTGGCCTAAGGGTTAGTGCTCATAAAGCACTAACATGCAGGGCCAGGGATAAGGTGGACCACCCTGCTCCACTTCCGCCCTGGGTCTCTCCGGCTTATGGAGCAGCAGGTGGCCTTCTCACCAGGCGGCTCAGGGAGCTGTCGTCCACCCCAGCTGGTTGAGGGCTCTGCTGGCAGTTCAGCTCCTGGGAAGGATGCCTGGCTCCTTCCCTGACTTGCCTCCAACTGAGCTGCAGGGCCTCGCTCATATACTTGATGCCCTGCCTCTCCCCTTCCTGTGAGGGAGTAGGAGTGGGGTGGGGTTAGCTGAGCCCAACGAGCTGAGTTAACCCCTCTGTTCCGGAATGAGGCCACTCTGCCTCATCACATGGAGATTGGTTGTTTCATCCTTGCCCAGGTGACATTTAGTGGGATTTGCTAGATCGGCTGGTAAGGAGGCAGGAACGAAGTCCCAAGTGGGAGAGAGAGGACTAGGGCTGGGTGAGCCCAGTTACAGGGAGGCATCAAGGGACGGGGACCTCTGTTCCCCTCAGGTCCTGGGGAGAGGGCCAAAAAGTGCTATTGGTGCTGTAAATAGATTGCTGGATGGGGGGTTGTTGTGGAAATGGGAGGGGGAATTTAAAATAAAAAGGTACAGTGAAGGAACAATCATTGGAATTGTGAAAGTAGAATGAATTATATTGTAAAAATAAGAATGGATTAAAGAAATGTTGTATGTACCTTTAAGCAGAAATAAGAAATGTTGAAATACAGGTGTCAGGAAAAGAAACATTAGGCATGATAGGGAATTTTAGGGGTCGTACAAGGCCCAAAGCTAAGCGCTTTGCGAATCATTACCCAGGGTCAAGCTTGCGAACCTGAAAGCAAGAATAAGGCCCAAGAGCCAAACTCAGGATTGTGCAAAAGAAAAATTTGCAATAGCTTGTGTGACACAACTGAGGGGCGGGAGGAGAAAGAGAGAGACCAAAAGGGCAAGTTTGCATCAAGGCCTCAGTGTACCAGCTCAGCAGTGGCAATGACAATTGAGCAAAAACTATATTGTATAATGTAACCGCACGTAGGTGGGCAAACGTACAGTTAGGCACTCTGCAGCACGGTATGGGGAGGAGGTGACCAGCTCTCTGTGGAGAAAGAAGTAGTTCGGGACTATTTAGAAAAGCTGGACGAGCACAAGTCCATGGGGACAGATGCGCTACATCCGAGGGTGCTAAAGGAGTTGGCCGATGAGATTGCAGAGCCATTGGCCATTATCTTTGAAAAATCATGGCGATCGGGGGAGGTCCCGGATGACTGGAAAAAAGCTAATGTAGTGCCCATCTTTAAAAAAGGGAAGAAGGAAGATCCAGGGAACTACAGGCCAGTCAGTCTCACCTCAGTCCCTGGAAAAATCATGGAACAGGTCCTCAAGGAATCAATTCTGAACCACTTAAAGGAGGGGAAAGTGATCAGGAACAGTCAGCATGGATTCACCAAGGGCAAGTCATGCCTGACTAACCTAATTGCCTTCTATGATGAGATAACCGGCTCTGTGGATGAGGGGAAAGCAGTGGATGTGCTATTTCTGGACTTTAGCAAAGCTTTTGATACAGTCTCCCACAGTATTCTTGCCAGCAAGTTAAAGAAGTCTGGGCTGGATGAATGGACGGTAAGGTGAATAGAAAACTGGCTAGATGGTCGGGCTCCACGGGTAGTGATCAATGGTTCCATGTCTAGTTGGCAGCCGGTATCAAGTGGAATGCCCCAAGGGTCGGTGCTGGGGCCGGTTTTGTTCAATATCTTCATTAACGATCTGGAGGATGGTGTGGACTGCAACCTTAGCAAGTTTGCAGATGACACTAAACTGGGAGGAGTGGTTGATACGCTGGAGGGTAGGGATAGGATACAGAGGGACCTTGACAAATTAGAGGATTGGGCCAAAAGAAATATGATGAGGTTCAACAAGGACAAGTGCAGAGTCCTGCATTTAGGACGGAAGAATCCCATGCACTGCTATAGACTAGGGACCGAATGGCTGGGCAGCAGTTCTGCAGAAAGGGACCTAGGGGTTACAGTGGATGAAAAGCTGAACATGAGTCAACAGTGTGCCCTTGTTGCCAAGAAGGCTAATGGCATTTTGGGTTGTATAAGTAGGGGCATTTCCAGCAGATCGAGGGAAGTGATCATTCCCCTCTATTCAGCACTGGTGAGGCCTCATTTGGAGTACTGTGTCCAGTTTTGGGCCCCACACTACAAGAAGGATGTGGATAAATTGGAGAGAGTCCAGCGGAGGGCAACAAAAATGATTAGGGGGCTGGAGCACATGACTTATGAGGAGAGGCTGAGGGAACTGGGATTGTTTAGCCTGCAGAAGAGAAGAATGAGGGGGGATTTGATAGCTGCTTTCAACTACCTGAAAGGGGGTTCCAAAGAGGATGGATCTAGACTGTTCTCAGTGGTAGAAGATGACAGAACAAGGAGTAATGGTCTCAAGTTGCAGAGGGGGAGGTTTAGGTTGGACATTAGGAAAAACTTTTTCACTAGTAGGGTGGTGAAGCACTTGAATGGGTTACCTAGGGAGGTGGTGGAATCTCCTTCCTTAGAGGTTTTTAAGGTCAGGCTTGACAAAGCCCTGGCTGGGATGATTTAGTTGGGTTTGGTCCTGCTTTGAGCAGGGGGTTGGACTAGATGACCTCCTGAGGTCCCTTCCAACCCTGAGATTCTATGATTCTATGAAAGAGCTTATTGTACAATATTACCATAAGTAAGGGGTGCATGGAACAGTCAAACCACCAGCCAGAACAATAACAGGAAAAACCCTAGATGGAAATGGGCAGTGATCAGCTTGCTTAAAGTTAAAAATATATGCCAAATAAGGCAATAATAAAGTGTGATATGTGTAATGTGTAAATTATGCCTTGCGGTTTTAACCTTTATAAGCTTGGTAAAATTGATTAGTAGAAGGACGGTTCCCCCCATTCCATGGGGACATGCCGGCCCTCCCTGTATGCATACTTGTATTCCAATAAAGGAGCCTCAAGGCTGTCTGACCCAAAATCAATAGTGTGGTCAATTTTTCCATAACAGGCATAAACATTGGTGCTAATGGCAAAACATTAACAGAAGATCGGTAATAGTAAAGAAAAAAGATATGCATGTCTAGCCCAGGCAAACTTATCAGATTCTGCTTCCTTTGTTATCTTGTTAAGTTCTTGCCCTTTTATCTGAATAAATAAGATAGTTTATGTCTTGCATGGTGCTCACATTATCTGGGTGTTATTAGCAGAGCGCTGTGCTAATAAAACAGAGTGGTCTGACAAACGGTGAGTCCTGAGTTTAACTTTGACAGTTTTGGAGGTTCCACCGAGATTGCAACCATCTTCACTGGGGCCGTGTGATTCCTGACCGTTTTTTGTAGGACGACCATGGCAGCCAGCACCTGGGCATTTGGCCCAAGCGGTCCTCCACCTGAACGGAAGGGCGCATGACCACAGTGAAGTCTACGCCATCGAACCTGTCGAACTCTGTTCTGGTAGGGATCCCAGGATCTGACATCAGGAATCTGGTCAGGTAATTATTTCTGTGTTTTGTCCGGGCTGAGGACTGTCCTGTCTATCTGTCCTCCCTGTGGAGTGTTTGAGTCTGGGTGCCGTCTCCGTCCAGGGATCAGCCTACCAGGGGGTTCCTGTCCCCGCGGTCTGAGTGAGTGGAATCTGCACAATCGCAGCCGCACCGCACCTTGGGTAAAACCCTTGGTGTGAAAGCAAGGGTGATTGAGGCAGTAGCCTGTGGGCTCCTTTTGTGTGTTGCACCGGGCATCGCTCTGACGAACCAGAATTTCCTTCTTGTGCAATTGGTGTGTGAAGTCCTCCTGTATGGGTAACCAGACGTCTAAGTAGGGACAGTTCCCTAAAGGAACGCCGGCTCATTTTATGCATTTTAGGAAGGGTCCCGGACTCCTGTAAATTTCTGAAAAAATGGTCTAGGTTAACTCAGGAGAATCCCAAAACTCTGTGGCCACTGTTAAAATCTTGGAACAAAGACCGAGTGGATGTCTTAAAAGACAAACTCGGCCAACCTAAAACTAAATTGGCTAAAGGAGAGTTTAATTGTTTCATGCAGTGGTGGGAAGAGGTAAATCGTAGGTGGACAAAATCAAAACTCGCCTCTCTCAAATATTCAAATAATAGGTTAAAAGCTTTATTAAAAGCCTCCTCTCCCACCACCAGACCGAGCGCTCCCCTTTACCCCATTCTAAAAAAAAAAAAAAAAGTATCGATCCCAACCCCCTTCATACTCCCATCTCATTACCAAAAAAAAAAGCCCCTTGTTCTGTTCCCCTTCATTGTCTGCCTCAGAAACTGATTCTTTAGTGTTACACTACCAATTCAGCAAGAAGGGTGGGCTCCTCAACTAGCCCCCACCCTTCCTGGTCCCTTTCCTTAAACATCTCTCTCAAAATTGTAAAATAACCACAATATCTCTCACAAACAGTTCATTGAAAAAAGCAGGATTGGGCCCAGACAAGCAGGCAAGCAACAGATAAAAAAACTGAAAAACAGGTTGGAAGCCCTAAGGGCATAGTGTCAGGAGTAAGAAAAGCAGTAAGTGCAGGCATGAACCCCTGGAACAATACTTAAAGTGGTAAAATCTGAGTTGATAAAGGTATCATTTTGGAAAATAAACAAGTAATTTAAGAAAAGAGAGTAAAAAGTTAACTCTACAGAGGCTGGAGAGAATTAAGCAGTTATACTTTGTAAGAATGTTAAAAAGAACCATGTTAAAGAGAGAGAATTCTTGGTTTCTTTGCAGCCATTCTGAAGGAAAAATGGGCCCTTTTCCAAAAAAATGCCTATAAATAATCCAAATAAAGAAATTATCTGATTGAAATAATTTAACTATGGACAATTTAGTCAAATTCACTAAAAAACATGAGGGGGTTCTATTGGAACTTAACTGCCCCAAATGTATAAAGGGAATGTAATCAACCCAAATGTATAAAGGAAGTGTAATCTATGTACAGCTACGTAAAGGAATGTTAAGGAAAAGAAAATGTGTATGTATCTATTTGTCTGTGAAAATATGTAAAGTTCTAAGAATCTAAACCAGCACATCTGGTTTGTAAAACTCCTGTTTTGTAGGTGTAAGATAAATTGGTTTTGTTTTTTTTTTTAATGCCACTAAAAATTCATTTGACTCTTTCATTCAAAGTTGCAAAACTGACAGACCTTTTTGCAAGACACGGATAATTAGTGTTGTTTGGCTTTGGGATTTAGCATTTAACTCTTAAAGGGTAACTTGATTCTTTACAAAATTTAAAATGTTTTTAAATAAAGACCAGGTCATGGCTGCAATAGGGCAGTCAAAATCAGGAGAATAGGGAGAGATTCTGGAGACTTTTTGTTTGGTTGGTTGGTTGTTTTTTGTAACAATACCAGATAAGAGCTGTAGTGAAAGAATAAAAAATTAACAGTGCCCCTCTGAAACAACAGCAGAGGTAAGGTGCACAAAACAAAAATAAGCAATGTTAAAAACACTGAGCCTTAAAATGGCTCTGTGTAATCAGACTGTCACTTTGATAAGGGTACATGAAAACTCTGCAAGAACAAAAGAAACAGTTACACCGTATGTAAAAATTGATATGGATAATGTTTTAAAAGTTATAGTATAGAAGAAATGTGCATTTTCCCTAGGACATGTGCAGTGTATATTGTAGAAAGGGGTAAAAGAAATGCAAATGAAACATGCTACTGAATTAAAATCCTATTAGGGCTCCAAAAAGAGCCGCAATAGACTGTGTTTTCTTTTTCAGATCTCTGTGTGTTTTGTAAGCAGGAGTTGAAAGTGAAAAGAAATCAAAACTCTGGTGGAAGTTGATTGTGTCCCTTCTCTGCTGATGGCTTTGAATCCAAAAGTCAAGCCTGTGTTGATGCAAATTACCTAACTGATAAAGGAAGGTGAAAACTGCCCGCACAAAAGAAGCTGCAAATAAAGGAAATACCTGGTCAGCAAACAAATTGCCTACATAAAAGGCCTGGTATAACATGATACCTTTAATAAATTTGACACTAATGTTATTGTTAATATTAAACACTGAAATAAATGTAATGTTAATAAGTACCCCTGTAACAATGTATAGTGTCTATGATTTTTGGAAAAATCCTTTAAGGTAATATGGTAATGATGCTTCTCAGCTATTACCTGTGAATAAACTTAAAGCTTAACACAGTAGGAAAAACATTACAAACTTGGTCTGCTATATAAGAGGAAAAACTGAGGTACACCACCTCATGGATTTAATAACTAAACAGTGGAATAATTTCCCCATAACCCTTAAAAAATAAAAGCCATTAAAATTTGGCCTGCCTTTAGAACAAAAAACACAGAAAAATATGGGGGTAATTCCTCTGTTTTGCCTGCAGTCAGCAAGGGTATTTGTAAAAGAAAGGAATCTTTTAAGCAATAATCAATGCCACCCCAAAAGGGGTAGAAAAATGTTATTTTTGTCTTTCCAAAAATCAGAAAAAACTAATACCAACTATAGAACAACCTAATACAAAAAACAAATGAAAGTAAAAAAACATACTGCAATAGCTATGGAATGTACTGAAATGCAGATATTTAAAACATAAGATGTTTTGGGTAATATCAGAAAATATTAAGGTTTTGATGCATCTGTTAAAACAAAGGAAAAAGATCATTGTTTGATACCTATCAATATAAATGAATGCAGTATGTCTCCAGTATGGTGAGACCAAATTTGTTAAGTGAAAAAATTGTTGTTAAAATCGCACACCAACAGGCTCTGGAAGCAAAGATATGAAAAGTTAGCCCACTCCCCAGATTGCACCTGGAATCCTTCTGGCTACCCTGGACCTCGAGCCAGTGGGCTGGGGAGGGAGGGAAGCTATTGGGCACCAGAGGTTGTACCAAGTGGACTCTTCAAAAGTGGGTATGCTTATCCATGCCTGTTGTTTCAAAGCCCTGTAGTAAAGACATTTCACTAGAATCCTGTATGTGGAATAAAATAAATAATAAAACCAAAGTACTGTATAATGGACTATGTGTATGTGTTAATTCTTGGGGAAATGTGTTTTAAAAGAATAAAAGTGTTAGCAACCCACCAGAAGACAAATGTAAATGTAATGTAAGTACTGTGTTTACCAATAATCACATTTACTATTTGCCACAAAAAAAAAGTCTCAGCTTACTGTAACCACTGATTTAGCTAAGTTCTCTATCAATCTTGGCATTAAATGGCAAACAGTTACCAATCATCTGTTAAAAGGTAAAAAGGTAACAGTTCCTAAAAAAAACAATGTGAAAAACGGAACCATTCATATTATACACGCAAATGGGGACATGTTAAAAATTGCCACTGCAGAAAGACATAACAGCTTACCATTGGTATAACATATTTTCTGAATAGTCTCCCACAACTGCTGGCATGCTAATAATACTACCTCTAATTGTTTTTGGTTTTAAATTGTATGTGTTTAATTGAAATGTGCTGTTGGATAAAACAAATGTATGCAAAGCTAGAGCCATAGGCCCAAATCACCTCCCAGTATTTTCTATTACGTGGACTAAATAAGAAGTGACACTGGCGATTAATAATCTTAGTGTCAAAAGGGGGATATGTAGGAGCAGGATTTTATAATGTCCCATAAGAATTAATGTATGATTTGATTTCATCCTGCTAGCCACCTTTTTTGAATAGCAGAAAGAAATGACCCTCTGGGTCTATAGGATTCTGTTTTCCCATATGCATTACAAATTGGGCCCGCACTCTTTGTTTTAAGATTTAGTTAGTAAGAGACAGGATTCTCTATTGTGTCTATGTTAAGTAAATTAGAGAAACATTGAAGGTCTGGGTCTCAATGTAAATTGTCTTTGTTATTAATTGTAAAACTTAGCAAGGTTTAATTTGCAATGCCTTTTTGCTCGATATAAAATATTACTGTTTGTATTCTCAATCTGTTTGTGTGAATGAGGAACGTATGCATCAGGAAAAGATAAGGTGTGAAGGCCATTGTTATAGCCAGAGTCAAGGAAGAAGTAAAGAGACTTAAAGAACATCAAAGAATCACCAGGTACTGCTTACTCCCAGGCAGCTGTTAAACTGTCTGACATCGCAGAGTGGATACATGCTTTGCAGTATAAGAATGCTCCACCCCCAGCGAATCAATCATCACCTCAGGACCATGCAGAGTCAATTTTGATTCCAGAAGAAGACGTAGAGGAACAGCCTGCAATACCTTACAACCTACGTTCTCGTAAGGGTTGCCAGAAGCAGACGACGACCTAAAGCAAGGTCCAAGAAGAAGCAGTAGCGAGCCTAGCACCTGCTGCCTGGTGGATGTAAAACCGTGACTGAGGTTCCCTCAGTTGAGGTTGTCAGAACCAGAAGGGTCCTGCCTCCAACGTGCGCCTCTGGTGGCGCCTGTTCCTCGGCTGCTGGTGTCTTAAGGTCTTGGGAGTCCACAATGACAATTCTTTTATCCAGCGGCAAGTGTGAATAGCTCAGACCCCTAATATTTCTATATGCTGGGTCTGCAGCCACATCCCAGCCCACTCTCAAACTGGCGTTCCTGTCCCGGCTATCCCACTCAATTCCCCAGACCTCACTGGAGGACCTCGTCTGTTTAACACAATATGAAACAGCAATGATACCTGGGAAGAGGCTATTGGCTGTTCCTTTATCCCACTTGGGGGGAGTAATACACCATGCAAAAAGGGTATGGCTACACTTACGGTTTGCAGCGCTGGTAGTTTGCAGCGCTGGTCATCCAGCTGTGTAGGAGCAGCGCTGGTGTGTGGCCACACTCACAGCTACCAGCGCTGGTGTGTGGCCACATTTGGAGCATTTGCAGCGCTGTTGGGAGTGCTGCATTATGGGCAGCTATCCCAGCATTCAAGTGCACCAACGTGCTTTTCAAAAGAGGGTGGTGGAGGGTGGTGTACTGTGACAGGGAGCGGGGGGAAAGAGAGAGGGGATTTTTGGAGCCAACGCTGTGTGTTAGCTTCCTCGATTGGAAAAATCACAAAATGTTCATGAGCCCTTAGTCTTAATTCTAATTGCAAACAGCCTGCCTCCAACACAGACTGCCCCCTGATTCACTCACTCCCTGTGGTGTACTGTGACAGGGAGCGGGGAAGAGAGAGATTGGAAAAATCACAAAATGTTTGCAAACCCTAACAGCCTGCATCCAACACTGTTTCCCCTGCCTCTCATTTGATCGTTCACAGCCAGGTACAGATAGCTCCTGTTTGCTGTGATCAGTGTTTGTTTTTATAGATAAGCAGTTCAAACGGAGCTCGATCGGCTCCGTTCTGTTTCATTCACTCTGCCTGCCTGCCTCTCATTTGATTGTGTAACCCCCAAGGAGATTCCTGGAGCTCTGTCTGCTGGCAGCTCAGGGAGGAGGAGCCAAGGCAACCTCAGAGTCTGCCCAGCAACCAATAGGGAGTGGAGATGCCCCTCCCAGGGGGTTGAGGAGAGGGAGAAGCCATTTTGAGGGGAGGCTGGAGCCAGCCAGGGCAAAGGCCAAACAGGCTTTGAGGGGAGCTGGTGAGTCCCAGGCCTGCAAGCAGGGTTCCCCCTGAGAACTGGCCTCTAGGGACCTGACACCAGATTCCCCAGCTGGGTTTTCCTTCCTCACGGATGATTCCCAATTGTTATGTTTGCTGAGAAATTTCCCCAGCCAGGCTGGGTTCGCCTCCAGCTCCCCTGGTGAGACCAGTCCCCACATGGTCAGCGCTGCTAGTCCAGGGCTGATTCCTGCCTGAGGAGGATCCCTGCCAGTGGACAGCAGCCCCTGAAATCGTCCAGCGTCATCCTCAACCCTGAAGATCATTTGTGGAGTTCGTGAGTGCCTTGTCTTTAGTTAGTTAGTTCAGGGAATTTGTTTTGGGGACCCTCTACTCCCTGAACTGTGTCCTCAAGCCAGGGAGTGAGGGTTTGAGGATTTTATAATTTACCGCTTATTACACCTGTGGAGGGATTCACCACCTCCTCCCACTTGTGGGTCTTTTGGGCTGTACTGAACCCAGTCAGCCACACTGCTACACCTCTGCAGAGAATTGTATCGGTCATCAAGGGCCCCAGCAAAGTACGCGTACCAACAGGACACTAATTTTGCATTTGTTACATCCAGACACGGGTATTTTAAGTGTGGGCACCGGTGACCCTAAAAATAGTGTTTCCCCTGTTATGTTGTATTGTTGCCTGTTTAATATAATTGTTGTGTTGAATATATTTTTATGTGTTGTGTTATTTCTTGGAAGTCTCCAACTATCTGGCAAATAAGTGGGGATTCCTCTGTAGTTAGAATTTTCCGCCCAAGCTGCCCTGGTGACTCTGCCAGGAAGGAGCGAGGGGGGTGGAGGCACCGCCAACTAATTTCATAACCAAAAAAGATTCACCCTACTGAGTGGGTGGCGGGATCCAAAAGAACCCAGACCTGTCCATCAGAACATGTAAGCGGATTGCCAGTAAAGGAGGTAATCAGGTGGAGAGGGGCGCTACAATTGTTTACAGCCAGGTACAGAACGGAGCTCCGATCGGAACTCGTTCACAACAAAACAAAGAGAGGCTGCATAACAAAACAAAGAGAGTAATTTATAAAAGCATTCTGGGATACACCTTATTCCCTGGAGGCCAATCACAGCGCTGGTGTGTGGCCACACTTGATGACCAGCGCTGCAGCACCAGCGCTGGAATCCTTATTCCCCATGCTGAGTGAGGTATATGGCCAGCGCTGCAGCCAGGGAGTTGCAGCGCTGGAAGTGCCCTGCAGGTGTGGCCACTTACTAATTGCAGCGCTGGTGGAGGCTTTCCAGCGCTGCAAATCGCCAGTGTAGCCATACCCAAAGTCTCCTGAGGTTACAAGCAGTAGTTAAAATAATGGCAAATGAAACCGAAGAAAGTTTAAAAGCCTTGGCCAAAGAAACAGGAGCAATCCAACAGATGGCCCTCCAAAACCGTCAGGCATTGAACATAGTGCTGGCGGCCAAAGGAGGGATCTGTGCTCTCATTGGAAAAGAATGTTGTGTCTATATACCTGACAACACCAATAAGGTAATAAATTGCACTAGCCACTTAGAACAAATCGCATATGTTCCCCATGAAGAGCCGAGTTCTTTATGGAAGTGGCTAAGTAACCTGTTCAATTTCTCTGGCATAGGAAACTGGTTGTTTCAGGAAGCCCTAGTTATCCTGTTTGGAATCCTAATAATTTTTGTATGTTTTCAGTTAATCTCCTGTTGCATCCAAAACAGTGTAAGACATGCCACACAGATAGCTGCCCCAAACCAGAGTGCTAATATGATGATTTTAAATATAACTGATGAAGAAATAAAGAACGATTGATTTGTGGAATCTAGTAATTGTTGGTCATTGCGTAAGCTTGACCAAAAGGAGGGACTGTGAAAGTAGAATGAATTATATTATAAAAATAAGAATGGATTAAAGGAATGTTGCATGTACCTTTAAGCAGAAATAAGAAATGTTGATATACAGGTGTCAGGAAAAGAACAATGGTGCTAATGGCGAAACATTAACAGAAGATCGGTAATAGTTAGTAAGGAAATAAGATATGCATGTCTAGCCCAGGTAAGCTTGTTAGATTCTGCTTCCTTTATTATCTTGTTAAGTTCTCGCCCTTTATCTGAATAAATAAGATAGTTTGTGTCTTGCATGGTGCTCACATTATCTGGGTGTTATTAGCAGAGTGCTGTGTTAATAAAACAGAGTGGTCTGACAAACTATGAGTCCTGAGTCTAACTGACAGAATCTATACTGTTTCTGTAGGGAGATGGTGGGAGAGGAGACACACCCCATGATAATTAAGTTGTTCCACTGTTTATAAAACACTTAAAAATTCATGGGACCAGGGATTGGAACCTTGATCTCCCAGCAGAGTGTCCTACCACTGGGCTATTGAGTCAGGCTCACATTCTTTCTGACCCAATGAATATTTCATACAACATGGAACACAAAAAAGGTATCATTTTCCATTAAATTCTAGAGGCTTTTTTCATGAAAAGAGAGTAATACAGTAATTCCAGGTAGAATGAACCTCAGTCCAGAAGAGAGGAGGGGTTTCAGGAAGGAAAAAAGACAATGGCTAACAGCAGAGCTTTGCCATTTAGATAAATCTCTTTAGCCATGATTGAGAATCTATGGCATTCATATTCAGTATGTCACATGCTTTGACACCTTTCCGAAAACAATCAGAAGATGCACAACCAGTAGTAGGAGCAACCAACATTGTGGAATTGACCAGAGCTGCTGACAAGAAAAAAAACAGGTGGTGTGGCACGCCACAGTGACAGATTCTGAAACTAGGACTGAAAGGGACAGGATAAGCAGACTAGAAAGAAAGAAACTAAAAGAGGCAGAACAGAGATAAGTGGAGATAAACTGAAGGAGAAGAAAGAGACAACAGAAGCACCATTAAGACTGACATCTGAAAAAATCTGCATTTAATTTTCAGCATGTGCACTCGAAACATTTGTCATGACTGAACTAATGAAATGTAATTTGTACCTAACTGTAAGTACAAAGCAAAAATGATAATATGCCTTGGTATGGTAATTCAGATTTATTCAAGGTGACCTGATGTTCTTTACTGTTTTGCACAGGTCTTGTATTTCCTTATTTCAATATAAACATGTTGCCAAAAATAGCATGAGGGCAGGCCACTATAAAGAAAGCTTGAGTTAGGGCAGTTCCCTGGCAAAAGTGACAACGAACTGCACATGCTTGCTTGTTTGATGTGGTTCACTTCTCTGGTAAACAACTAATTATACCTTTAGTAATGTCTTCATTTATCTACTTTAATCTTTTTATAAATTGTCTTACTGCTGTGAACTTTGTGAACGTCTTACATAGTATGTGCTCACTTTAAAGATATCCTTAAAATTAATTTACTATGACCATCCAAGGTAATTATTTTCTACTAGTTGCTGAAAGCACATGTTGTTGTCCAGGTGTATTTTGTAAAGTTGTGTGTGTGTAATTTTAAAAAGTCGGGGGAGGGGGAGAATAACAGATCAGGAATCCCAGTGATGATTCAACCTGGTGATAGTCTTAACAGAAGAGCTGTCAACCATGCTTCTAGATGCTTCTATCATTTCACACTGACTCAACAGACATTCTAGGCTTCAGAGTGACACACAGACCGGGATCAGTCCTGGAACCTTATTATATAGCTGATTCTTAATTATTTACTATTAAGAAAATAATAGTCTTTTAATCAAGCATTTTGAAGAACTTGCCTCCTCCTTTATTGAGATCATCTGCCCTCAACCAGTTAAAACAATTGGCAAGTCCAAGTTCCTTCTGGACCCCTCAGTGCCACTGAATGTTCCAATAGCTATTGTGGCAAAGTGCACACACTCACACACGGCCAGAAGTTTGTGCCCCATAGTATCAAACACAGATCATGGCCCCAGTCATTCATGACCTCTGGATTGGATTATTGCCATTCATATCTAGGAGTGAAGCTGCACATCCTCAAAAAAGCTCCAACTGGTACAAAATGCAGCAGCCCATCTGCTTAGCAGCACAAGACACTGTGTACACATCACCTCAGTGCTCCACTCACTGCACTGGCACCCCAATTAATACAGAGTCCAGTTCAGGGGCTGTCTGGCCATATATTAAAAACACACCCTGAGGCTGTCCCTAACTAATTGAAAAATCACTGCTGTGATTATGCCCTTCCATGGTAGTGATACCCCACCGGAATGATGAAACTGTCAGTCAATATGAGGAGGCTTCTGATCACAGGAGCTGGACCAAGGCCACAGAACTTGCTGTCAGAAGACAGGAATGGCCCATAATCTCACCATGTTTGGAACTAAATGAAAAATGATACTCCGTGACATTCCTTCAGTCTGTTCTTCACACACACCAATTTATAAACTAATCAAGCTATTTCTCTTACAGGCTCAGAAGACAGAAAGAGTGAAACTATTACTCTGAGTTCTATTTTCATATACTTGAGAAAAATACCATAGTGACTGGGATTGCACAAGTACATAGATTAGCTAATAATTATTTCTAAAAGGTCAGAAAACAATGGAAATGCTAATATCCTGGGACTAAACACTGCTTAAACAACACTGCATACAAGAGTTTATCTTGTATGCAGTCTTGTTAAAGCAGTGTCAGTGCCAGGTTATTAGCATTTCCATGGTGAGACCAGGCATTCAAAATGCTCAGTATTAGCATGTATAAATTGATTTGGAAGCTTTTTTTTTAGTACTATAAAACTCTTTTGCTCTTTCACATATTAAAGTGAATAATTTATATATTATGTAAACACAGTACCTTACCTTGACAAGCAGACATTAGTTTGAATATAGCAAATCAGGGATTAATATGTCCATTAGAACTGGCTGGAAATTTTTCATCAAAACATTTTTCCAGTAAAATGTGCTATTTTTGTCAATAAAAACATTTTGAAAAGTACCAATTTTGGCAAAAATTCCCAAGGAAAAAATTTCATTTTGGGAAATTTTAGAAGATTATTTCAGAATTTCAAACTTTGTTTTTAGTTTTAATTTGTTTTTATTTTTATAACATTTTTACATTATTTAATAGTGCAGTAGTAGTAGTGCATAATAATATGCACTATTACTGATATTTCATCATATAAATTGTTGAAATATTCTATTGTTTGTTTGTTTTGGGGGTTTTTTTTAAAACATGAAGATTCAGTTATACTTAAGGTTAGATTTCGCCACGGTTATCTTTAGTGAACATCAGAGAGAGATCACGGGAAATAAACAAAAATTCATGGAAGACTGTGCCCTGTCCCTGACTTTTACTAAAAATAACTGTAACAAAATGGTGCTGATGGGAGGAGGACTGAAGGCCTAGGGAATGGGGGGATGAAAGCCCAAGCCCCGCTATGGAAGGGGATGCAGCACCTGCCACCTGTAGCGGCTTACAGCATAGGGTCCCCCCGCCACCCACAGTGGCTCAAAGCTCTAGGGCCAGCTGCTGGGAACTGCCCACAGCAGCTAGGAGCTCCAGAGTCCCTGCTGGCTGACAGCTCCAGCAGACCACCATGGGGCTGAAGCGGAAAATGTTATGGAGGACTCTGAAAGTCACAGAATCCGTGACTTCCATGACATAATCTTATCCTTAGTTATACTGAACCCAGTTATATTTTTTATCTTCACCACAGTCCCTGGCAACGAGTTCCACAGGTTGATTGTACATTGTGTGAAGAAGTACTGCCTTTTGTTTGTTTTAAACTTGCTCTCTAATAATTTCATTGGGTGATCCCTTGTTCTTGTGTTATGTGAAGGAGTAAATAATACTTCCTTATTCACTTTCTCCTTACCATCCATGATTTTATAGCCCCCTATCATATCCCTCCTTAGTTGTCTTTTTTCTACGTTGAACAGTCCCAGTCTTTTTTTAATCTCTCCTCATATGGAAGCTGGTGCATTTTTGTTGCCCTTCTCTGTATCTTTTCCAATTCCAAAGTATCTTTTTTGAGATGAGGCAACCAAATTGCTCACCAAATACTCTTAAGCAAACTAAGCAGTCATGGCATAAGAGGGAAGGTCCTTTCATGGATCAGTAACTGGTTAGAGATAGGAAACAAAGGTTAGGAATAAATGGTCTGTTTTCACAATGGAGGGAGATAAATAGTGGGGTCACCCAAGGACATGTACTGGGACCTGTGCTGTTGAACATTTTCATAAATGATCTGGAAAAGGGGGTGAACACTAAGGTGGCAAAGTTACTCAAGATAGTTAAGTCCAAGACTGACGGTGAAGGGATCTGATTAAATTGGGTAACTGGACAATGTGGCAAATGAAATTCAATGTTGATAAATGTAAAGTAATGCACACTTGAAAAAATAATCCCAACTATATATACAAAAACAATGAGGTCTAAATTAGCTGTTACTACTCCTGAAAGATCTTGGAGTCATCATCGATAGTTCTCTGAAAACATCTGTTCAATACGAAGCAGCAGTTAAAAAAGCTAACAGTATTAGGAACCATTAGGAAAGGTATACGAAAATGAGACAAAAAATATCATAACGCCATTATATAAACCAATGGTTACTTCTGGGGGAATTCTGTGTGAAAAAATTAAAAATTCTGTGCACAATATTTAAAAATTCTGCATTTTTTGTCAAAATAACACAATATAATCACACCAGTTTCAATTATTTTTAGTCATTTGTTTCAAAATACCTGTCAGCAAGTATCTCTGTAACAATACAGACAACCAGAAAGCTTCAGGAGATGTTTTTTGATGAATAGATTCCTTACAAGGCATATTAAAACAGAACTCTGAGTAATAATTCATTTAAACTACAGTACAGAACTGTATTTCCCATACCCCTCAGAAACAGTGCAAAGGCTTGGGGGAGTCAGGGGTATTGGAGGAGCTGAGGGAGAGGGAAGTAAATTGCTGGAAAGGAACCTGGGTGTGAACTTGGAGGGTTGTTGGGGAAAATATGGAATGGGTTGTGGGGGGCAGGGAGGGATTGTTAGGGAGCTTCCCCAATGCAGACCCTGGCTGACCCCTAGCCTCTCCCATTCAGTGAGGCACATTTGCCCCTGTTCACTTGCACCTTCAGTCCATGTGTCTCTCCACCCCCACTCAGACACCCACTCCCCCCATCCCCATGTGTCCCTGCACCCCCTCCTCCCTCCCCATGTTTCTCTGTGCCCCCCTCAGCAACTCCCCAGTTCCTATGTAGTTCTGTACCCCCTCCTCCATCACCATGTGGCCCTGCACCTCCCTCTCCCCTGTGGCCCTGTGCCTCCACTCCCATTCAGCCCCTGCCTCAGTCTGTCCTCCCCCACTAGCCATTATGAGCCCCCGTCTGACCCTCCCACCCAGCACCGGATGCTATCTGTCTCCCCATAGCCCCTGTCTCCTGACCTTGCCTGACAGGCACTAGGAAGAAGGCAGGCTCTTTCCCTTCCCTCACTGGCGGGGAGCTGCTGCTGTGTTCTATCGCCACAGTGCCCTCTGGTGGGCAAAAGGCAGAACTGCAGCAACATTTCGGCAGAAGCTTTTTTCTGCGCAAAAAAATAAAAATGTGCATGGCTCATTAATTATGCACACGTGCAGTAGTCAAAGGCTTTCTGGAAGACCAAGTACACTATATAGACTGGATTTCCTTTGTCCACATGCTTGGTGATACACTTATCAGATTGGTGAGGTATGATTTTCCTTTAGAAAAGCTGTGTGGACTCTTTTCCCGCATATCACATTTATCTATGTGTCTGATAATTCTGTTCTTTACTACAGTTTGAACCGATTTGCCTAGTACTGAAGTTAGGCTTACTGGTCTGTAATTGTCAAGATCATCTTTGGAGCCTTTAAAAAAATCATTATTATCTTAACTATCCTCCAGTCATCTGGTACAGAGGTTGATTTAAGTGACAGGTTATATACTAGTTAGTAGTGTTGCAATTTCATATTTGAGTTCCTTCAGAACTTTTGGGCAAATGCCATTTGGTACTTGTGACTTATTACTGTTTAATGCATCAATTTGTTCCAAAACTTCTTCAATTGACATCTCAATCCTGGACAGTTCCTCAGATCTGTCACCTAAAAAGAATGGCTCAGTCATGGGAATCAATACAAGGAATTCATGTAGCTTTTCCACAATGGCCCCATATTCTTTGAGTGCCCCTTTAGCACCTCAGTTGGCCAGCAGCCCCACTGACTGTTCTGCAGGCTTCCTGCTTCTGATATACATTTTTTTTTTGCTGTTAGTTTTTATATCTTTAGCTAGTTGCGCTTCAAATTCTTTCTTGGCCTGCTTTATTATTTACATTTGATTTGCCTGAGTTTATGCTCCTTTCTATTTTCCTCACAAGGATTTAGCTTCCAATTTTTTAAAGGATGCTTTTTTGCATCTGTCACCCTCTTTTATTCTGCTGTTTAGCCACCAGGGCCGGCTCCAGACCCCAGCGCACCAAGCGCGCACTTGCGGCGGCATTTTGCCGGCAGGGTGGCAGGCGGCTCCGGCGGACCTTCCACAGTCATGCCTGCGGGAGGTCCACCGGAGCCGCAGGACCAGCGGACCTCCCGCAGGCATGACTGCGGAGGGTTTGCTGGTCCCGCAGCTCGGGTGGACCTCCCACAGGCATGACTGTGGTAGGTCCGCCGGAGCCGCCTGCCGCCCTCCCAGCGCACCCTCCGCAGGCACGTCTGCAAGAGGTCCCCCAGAGCCATGGGACCGGCAGCGCGCCCCCTGCGGCATGCCGCCCTGCTTGGGGTGGCCAAATTCCTAGAGCCGCCCCTGTTAGCCACGGTAGCATTTCCTCCCCCCCTCCTTTATTTTTCATTCCTCTTACTGTTTTTCTTTTATTTGAGGTATACATTTAGTTTGAACACCTCCTATGTAGTTTTTATAATAGTCTCCATGCAGTTTACAAGCATTCCGCCCTTGTGACTGTTCCTTTTAATTTCTGTTTAACTAACTTCCTCATTTATGTGTAGTTCCCCTTTTTGATGTTAAACCCATGACAATAGCATTTCTTTGGCATCTCCCCCCCCCATATTAAATTTAATTACTTTATAGTTTCTATTAAGGAGTGGCTCAGCTATATTCACCTCTTGGACCACTAAGGACTAAATCAAGAATTGCCTCTCCCCTGAAGTTCCAGGACAAGCTGCTCTACAAAGCCGTCACCTATCCTTTCCTTAGGTGACATGTACCCAGTCAATATGAAGATAGGTAAAATCCTCCACTATATTGTTTTCTGCCTTTGTAGCCTCTCTAATCTCCCTGAGCATTTCACAGTCACCATCACCATCCTGGTAGGGTGGTTGGTAGTTGTGGAGAGTAATGGAAGGAGGAGGCACACATCAGAGCCTTAGGAGGGCTCTGGGTGTTCGCTACTTCCCACCACCCAACACAGATGTAATGAGTTTGAGTAGTGTCCGCAAAAGAGAAACTAACAACTAATTATTCCTCAAGAAAGGCTTTTAATGACTTACGACTATAAAGGCAACACAGACAGAATGTGCCTAATGACTTTAATTTTAGTAGCCTTAACCCATTTATAACTTTATCTAATCAATTTATAAACTTTTATTGACTTTTATGATAACTTGATGGTAACTTATACTGAAGACAGGCACAGCGGCTTGCACAACTACTATGATTTATAAACTACTAACTTTACCAACGCTGTACCTGTTTCCAGCAAGGCACAAAACATATACAAAAAAACAGGAGTACTTGTGGCACCTTAAAGACTAACAAATTTATTTAAGCATGAGCTTTCGTGAGCTACAGGTCACTTCTTCGGATGCATAGAATGGATCCGAAGAAGTGAGCTGTAGCTCATGAAAGCTCATGCTTAAATAAATTTGTTAGTCTTTAAGGTGCCACAAGTACTCCTGTTTTTTTTGCCGATACAGACTAACACGGCTGCTACTCTAAAACATATACAGTTACTATATATTGATTAAATCTATAGTATTAATACAGACTTAAGATTAACCAGCTCGAGCATTACCAGACCGTTTTAATTCATGCCTCGCCCTGCTTTCGTCCAAAGATACGTTACCTTTCAGTTGACCATTTCCTGCACTGGCCAGGCACTTCACTTGCAGTGAAGCGCAACTCCCTTTGGTTCAGGGGGTGTATGTGAGCCTGACAAAGAGCGATCTCTTTTAGGTCAACAACACGCACACACTCTTGTGCCTCTGCATCTTATTTATATGATATTTGCTGGCCGTGCTTCAAAACAAGTCAACCAATCAAGGTGGCCAAATATTCCAGGGTGGCATTTGTGGTTGTTTTGAACTTATGAACTGTGCACCGGTGCCCAGCTCATCTCTCCTGTATGCAGCTAGTTGTGGTCAATTTGCTAGACTTAAAAAACCCTCAATCAGCTTAAAGAAGTGTCTGGTTGCAGAGCATAGTAACCACAAGTCTGTATCAAGCTTTACAGTTTCCTTCTTAATCTATAAAGCTTCCTAGACAGATTATGCTTATGCTTGCAGGATTCTACTATACTCGCTTCTTACAACTTCTGGAAGTTTGAGGCCTAACAGTACTTAGCCTGACACTACTTGATAAGGCTTATGCACATTAAGCACAGTAGTAAATTTCCTACTTCTATACTCTGAATGTTCAAGCAAGGAATTTCTATCCAGAGAGATTCTCTGGTACAGTTTGATTCATTTAATATTTTTATTTTATTTGACAGGGAGTGCCGGTAGGTATGCTTGGCAAGCTGAGAAACCAGGAAAAGGCATTTCAAATATATGTGGTGGCTTTTAAGGGGTGTATGGCTTGTGATCTCTGTGAGCCCTGGGCAGTGGAGTTCACAATTGTGATCAGAATTGTGATCACTGTCTCAGGGAATGGGGCATTTTGAGACAGCTGCTGGTGGACTGTTAGGATCAACAAAGGTTGCACTTCTTCGGATCTTCACTGAAACTACATTGACCTTGGTGGGTCGACCATGGCTCTGCACCATGGGAGGTGGAAGTGGTTTTACTGCATCACCATAACAGGGCATTTACATCTGTCAGAGACAATTTTCAGTGTAGAGAGAGGCACAAACAGGTTGATGAAAGGTGACATACATCAACCTAACTTTGTAGTGAAGACCAGGCCTGAGGAAAAGAGACACCCTAATAGCCGAGAAGTAGATGAAATTAGATAGCTTTTCATATTGTTCTGGTAGTCACAGGTCACTTCACTTTATAGCAGGATTCTTTGATGCCTGTAGAAATCTCCATCATCTAAATTCCAACATGGATGGATACTTCAGTCAATGTTCAAAAACCACGCACAGGACATAATAGTGTAGAGAATAAGAAACTTAATTTACTTTTCAGTAAGATGGAGGTGGAGGGGGAAAGGGAACATAGCCCAAACTCAGTTCAAATTCCATCTCAGCAACTTCAGATTCCAAGGAGACAAGGGCCTGACATCATCCCAAAAAGAAAAAGACAGCAATTGATACAGCCTTACCCAACTCTGTGATAAAGTATCATTTTTTCCAAAGTTACAATTTTTTGTTTTCAAGAGTGATGTGGAGATAAACCAAGGAAACAACTTGCAAAATCAGATAGTGTGAAGAAATGCTTGGACATACAATAGTTACAGCACTTACACAAAAGCTATCAAATAGTCTCTTTGCTCTCTGGTAATTTGGTACTGTAATAAATATAAAACATGTGGAACTACATCCACCAACTATGAGGAAGCTTTATTATAATTTTCATCGCAGCTGTCACTTGCCATTTAAATCTATCCTTTAAAGTTGTTTCTCATTTCAAACCCTCTGTTGTTTTCTACCTCACTATATATACTCAATCCTCAGCTATAAATTTAGCATCCAACCACAGAATAGAAAGGTCTTATTTTAAAATCATTATGTGAAATCTACTGAAACTACAATAAGATCACTAAAGCTATAATTAAATAGACTGGTGACACTATTTAAGGTTGAAACGACACCTTCATTTTAAGCAATTATGAAGTGGACAGACTTGCCAGAGCCGCACTCGCGGCCGCCCCCTGGATTGCTATGGCGGGGTGGCGCGGAGATACACCAAGATCCAGGAGATCCGAGCCACCCACCCCAACGTGCTGCTCCTCAACGCCAGCGACCAGTACCAGGGCACTGTGTGGTTCAGCTACTTCAAGGGGCGGGAAGTCAACTTAAAGGGATGTACAGTCAGAGCAGTAATTAAAGCAGTGTTTCATGTCCACATTATGCTCTTTCTGTCAGAGGTGCTTGTCCTCACCTTCCACTGACTTACCTGTGTTAGACATTGTGGGGCACTGACAGTTGGAGCCCCCTACCAGCTACCAGCTCCTCCACTACCTCAAGCTGTCAGCCCTGTGGGGCTCACAACTGGAGCCCCCAGCCCCTGGGACTGACAGCCCAAGTATTATGGAGTGATTGGTGGAAAATACCTTAAAACAGGTCTTGCGTGCTCTTCCTGCACATTAAAGATACACTGAGGCTTCTTGTGAGAACGGGACGGTGCCTGGTGGAGTTTTCCTCTCAGGGGATTGCTGAGGAGCAGTCCATCCCCACCCGAGCTGTGGCTGTATTTTCATGAGGGGGTTAGGCAAACCGATGCAGCTCCAGTGAAAACTCTTGCCCACGTGGTTACAAGTTAAACGTGTTGACAAAGTGGATGGGGATTAGAGGTGTTCTAGGAGCAACAGCGGGCCAATACAGTTCTTGCAAACAGCCCGTGATCTCCAACTCAAACACTCTGCGGGCCAAACCGCCCTGGCGCCGGAACCACGTCCTGTTGACAGGACTACGCTGTTGCCTAGCCCGGCCTCCTGCGGCGGCAGGGCAAGGCGAGGCGAGGCAAGGCAGGGCGTGCAGAACACGCAATATCTCAGCCGCCCGGACTCGCCCCGTTCCGAGCCAGGCAGGGGAAGGACCAGCGTGTGTAACTTTATCTGGGATAGGGCGCTCGCGGGACATCCTTGTATCTCTCCCCACCCCGGCCCTCACTTCGGCAGCTGCAGGAACACAAGGATTAGATTAACCGCCCACACGCAAGCCCTGTGGGGAAGGTGGGGGAGCCGTCAAACCCTCCCACCCCCTGCCATGGATCTTCCTGGAAGCTACCAGCCGCGTGGGGTCCCGCTTTGAGCTGCAGCAGCTGCGCGCGGGGCAGGCATGGGGAGGCCGCGCGGGACGCTCAGCCCCTGGCTGGGGCTGGCCGCGCTGCTCTGCCTGGCGCACGCCGCCCGGGCCGCCTTCCAGCTCACGCTCCTCCACACCAACGACGTCCACGCGCGCGTGGAGCAGACCAGCAGCGACTCCGGCAAGTGCCAGAGCCGCCCCCTGGATTGCTATGGCGGGGTGGCGCGGAGATACACCAAGATCCAGGAGATCCGAGCCACCCACCCCAACGTGCTGCTCCTCGACGCCGGCGACCAGTACCAGGGCACCGTGTGGTTCAGCTACTTCAAGGGGCGGGAAGTGGTCCGCTTCATGAACCTCCTGGGCTACGACGCTATGGTAAGGCGCAGGCGCCTCTCAGCTCGCGGGGGGTCAGGCACGGGCGGCGGCTCTAGTGCAGCTTGGGGGCTACGGGAGGAGAGGTGGTGGTGCGTGGTCGGGGCGGCTGGAGAGGCAGGGTGCAGGGGGCTGGTGCAAGGGAAGGGCGCAGGGTGGTGGTGTAGCTGCAGGGAAATGGGTTCCGTGTGTTTTGAAAGTGACCCGCCAAGGCTTGCGCCGTCGCAGCGCTTCGCCAGATGCGCAGGTTGGGCAGTGGCTGGTGCTCAGGGGGCCCTGGGAGACAGGGGCAGAGCTCCCAGCTGAGCCCTGCGGTTGGCCTGGTGAAGCAATGAAGGGTGTTGTGAACCTGCGGCAAAAGGTGAAGTAATACAGAAACTTATATGCTTAAACTCCCTACCTTTCACTTTTTCTTAACATCATCTTAATAACATTTTTAAATTTGCCTTGAGCCGAAAGCCTGGTCACTGCATGTTGGCGAGACAAGGTAGGGGAGGTAATGCTGCTACAGTAGAACCTCAGAGTTAAGAACACTTGGGAAATGGAGGTTGTTGGTAACTCTGAAATGTTCCTAACTCTGAACAAAACGCTATGGTGGTCCTTTCAAAAGTTTACAAGTGACCCTTGACTTAAGATAGCTTTGAAACTTTACTATGCAGAAAAAAAGATGCTGCTTTTAAACATCTTAATTTAAATGAAACAAGCACAGCAGCAGTTTCCTTGCCTTGTTAAATCTTTTTTTAAACTTTCCCTTTATTTTTTAGTAGTTTACATTTAACACAGCAGGGTGCTGTATTTGCATTTTAATTTTGTATTTGGGCTGGGCTACACTGGGGGGATCGATCTAAATTATGCAACTTCGGCTCGTGAATAACATAGCTGAAGTTGACATACTTAGATCTACTCACCCCGGTGTCTTCACTGCGGTGAGTCGACTGCTGATGCGCCCCGTTGTACTCCGCCTGCCCCTCTCACTCCGTTGGAGTACCAGAGTCAACGAGAGAGTGTCTATACTAGAAATGCCCAGTATGTAATTTCTGAGAGAGCACTTATAGTGGTTATTTGGGAGTGTCTAATAATTGTCATTTTTGTTTTTCATAGGCTTTGGGGAACCATGAGTTTGACAATGGTCTGGATGGATTATTGGATCCGCTACTTAAAAATGTTAATTTTTCAATTCTAAGTGCAAACATTCAGGCAAGCAGATCAGTAGCATCCAGGATCGCTGGATATTTTCAGCCTTATAAAATACTACGTGTTGGTTCAGAAAAAATCGGAATTGTTGGCTATACCACTAAGGAAACATCTTTCCTTTCAAATCCAGGTATGCTTTTTCTTTAGTATAGCAGGAACAAACCATATACATATAAACAATGTAAACGGAGTCACACATGGTCCGGATAGGGACATCCCTTCGGGAGGCTCTATTAATAGAGATTCTCTATGTCAGTGGTTCTCAAATTGGGGGTTGGGACCCCTCCGAGGGTCGCAAGTTATTACATGGGGAGTCGCAAGCTGTCAGCCTCCACCCTAAACCCTGCTTTGCCTCCAGCATTTATAATGATGTTAAATATATAAGAAAGTGTTTTGAATTTATTTGGGGTGGATGGTCACACTCAGAGGATTGCTATGTGAAAGTGGTCACCAGTACAAAAGTTTGAGAACCACTGTTCTATGTCCTATTAAGGAGGACAGGATGGAATATGATAAAATACAGGTAGGATCTGATGAGAATCAGTCAAATGAAAAAAGTCTAATTAAATTACATCATGTAATGGGAGGCAGCTAAAAAGTGACAAGTTTTTAAAGTGCTTATATACCAATGCTAGAAGTCTAAATAATAAAATGGGTGAACTAGAGTGCCTCATATTAAATGAGGATATTGATATAGGCATCACAGAAACTTGGTGGAATGAGGATAATCAGTGGGACATAGTGATACCAGGGTACAAAATATATTGGAAGGACAGAACAGGTCGTACTGGTGGGGGAGTGATACTAGATGCAGGGCCGGCTCCAGACCCCAGCGCGGCAAGCACGCGCGTGGGGCGGCCCTTTCCCGGGGGGGGGCGGCAGATTGGGCTGGCGGACCTGCCGCAGTCATGCCTGCGGGAGGTCCACCGGAGCCCCGGGAGGACCGGACCTGCCGCAGGCATGACTGCGGAGGGGGCGCTCGTCCCGCGGCTCGGCTGGGCCTCCCGCAGGTACGCCTGCGGCAGCTCAAGCAGAGCCGCTGGACCTGCGAACCGCCCGCAGCTGTGGGAGGTCCAGCCGAGCCGCGCGACCAGCGGACCCTCTGCAGTCATGCCCGCGGGAGGTCCGCGGCTCCGGGGCGCCTCCCGCGCATGACTGCTTGGGGCGGCCAAAAAGGTAGAGCCGCCCCTGACTAGATGTGAAAGAAAGCATAGAATCAAATGAAGTAAAAATCTTAAATGAACCAAAGTGTACCATAGAATCTCTATGAACAGTAATTCCATGCTTGAATAATAAGAATATAGCGTTAGGGATATATTACTGACCACCTGACCAGGATGGTGATAGTGACTGTAAAATGCTCAGGGAGATTAGAGAGGCTATTAAAATAAAAAAAATCAATAAGAATGGGGGATTTCAGCTATCGCCACATTGACTGGGTATATATCACCTCAGTACAGGATGCAGAGATAAAGTTTCTTGACACCTTAAATGACTGCTGCTTGGAGCAGCTAGTCCTGGAACCCACAAGATGAGAGGCAACTGTTGATTTAGTCCTAAGTGGAGCAGAGGATCAGGTCCAAGAAGTGAATATAGCTGGACCGCTTGGTAATAGTGACCATAATATAATTAAAACATCACAGCGCCCCAACACCGTAGCATTTACTTTCAAAAAGGGGAACTACACAAAAATCAGGAGGTTAGTTAAACAGAAATTGAAAGACAAAGCACCAAACGTAAAATCCCTGCAAGCTGCATGGAAACTTTTTAAAGACACCATAGCAGAGGCTCAACTTAAATGTATACCCTAAATTCAAAAACATAGTAAGAGAACCAAAAAAAGAGCCATAGTGGCTAAACAAAGTAAAAGAAGCAGTGAGAGGCAAAAGGGCATCCTTTAAAAAGTGGAAGTTAAATCCTACTGAGGAAAATAGAAAGGAGCCTAAACTCTGGCAAATGAAGTGTAAAAATATAATTAGGAAGGCCAACAAAGAATTTGAAGTACAGCTAGCCTATCATAGGTTTGTTCCCCACTTTGAACTTTAGCGTTCAAAAGATGGGGACCTGCATGGATCCTTCTAAGCTTAAATCCTAGCTTAGATCTGGTAACACTGCCACCAGCCAAAAATATAGTGTTTTTTTGGTTAGGTCAGTTAGTGGAGCAGCGATTTGGCTGTAGTGTGGTACAAATTGCCTGTAATA
The DNA here is from genome assembly GCF_016161935.1 of Mauremys reevesii. Taxonomy (NCBI): domain Eukaryota; kingdom Metazoa; phylum Chordata; order Testudines; family Geoemydidae; genus Mauremys; species Mauremys reevesii. The sequence continues at coordinate 144,406,803 of NC_052625.1, read as the reverse complement.
TCCGGCCAAGCCTAAGAAGGATTGGACCTGTTTCTTAGGCCTGGTCTACACTGGGGGTGGGGATCAATCTAAGGTACGCAACTTCAGCTACGTGAATAGCGTAGCTGAAGTCGAAGTACCTTAGCTCGAATTACTTACCGTCCTCATGGCGCGGGATCGACGTCCGCGGCTCCCCATGTCGACTCCGTACCGTCATTCGCGTTGCTGGAGTTCCGGAGTCGACAGGAGCACGTTTGGGGTTCTATATATCGCGTCTAGATGAGACGCGATATATCGAACTCCGAAAAATCGACTGCTACCGGCCAATCCGGCGGGTAGTGAAAACGTACCCTTAGACTTTGGGACAGGCCACTTTTGGATAGCCTCCACCTTGGCCTGTAGGGGGTTTATTGTTCCTCGACCCACCTGGTGCCCTAGGTAAGTCACTCTGTTTTGGCCTATTTGACACTTTTTGGCCTTAACAGTGAGTCCTGCCTGCCTGATGCACTCAAAGACCGTTTCCAGGTGTTCTAGGTGTTCGGGCCATGAATCAGAAAAAATGGCCACATTATCAAGGTAGGCAAATGCATATTCTCCCAATCCTGCTAGTAGACCATCTACCAGCCTTTGGAAGGTGGCGGGTGCATTTCGCAGCCCGAAGGGAAGCACATTAAATTCATACACCCCTTCATGGGTGATGAAGGCTCACTTTTCTTTGGCAGGTTCATCTAGCGGTACTTGCCAGTACCCCTTGGTTAAATCTATTGTAGAGATGAACTGGGCACGCCCCAATTTCTCCAATAGCTCATCGGTGCGCGGCATTGGGTAGTTGTCGGGACGAGTTACAGCATTTAGCTTATGGTAGTCCACGCAAAAACGTATTTCCCCATCTGGTTTGGGAACTAGAACCACTGGAGATGCCCATGCACTGGTAGAAGGGCGGATTATACCCATCTGTAGCATGTTGTGGATCTCCTGTTCTATAGCAACTTGGGCATGAGGAGACACCCGGTAGGGTGGTGTTCTAATTGGGTGAGCATTACCTGTGTCAATGGAGTGGTATGCTCGTTCAATCCGTCCTGGGGTGGCTGAAAACAAGGGGACGAAGCGAGTGCTTAGCTCCTGGATCTGTTGCCGCTGCAGACGTTCCAGGGTTGTGGAGAGGTTCACCTCTTCCACGCCACCATCACTTTTCCCTTCATAGTAGACACCTTCAGGCCACTCAGCGTCATCTCCTCCCTGGGCTGTAAACTGACAAACCTGTAAGTCTCTGGAATAAAAGGGCTTTAGAGAGTTAACATGGTACACTTTAGGCTTTAAGGAGGAATTAGGAAATGCTATGAGGTAGTTAACAGCTCCCAGGCGCTCTTGGACCGTGAATGGCCCTTCCCATGACGCTTCCATCTTATGGCCCTGTTGCGCCTTCAAGACCATAACCTGGTCTCCTACCTTGAAGGAACGCTCTCTGGTATGTCTATCATACCAGGCCTTTTGCTCTGTTTGAGCATCCTTTAGGTTTTCTTTAGCAAGGGCTAAGGAATGTCAGAGGGTGCTTTGTAGGTTGCTTACAAAGTCCAGAATGTTAGTTCCTGGAGAAGGTGTAAACCCCTCCCATTGCTGCTTCACCAACTGTAATGGCCCCTTAACCTCGTGGCCATACACAAGCTCGAATGGTGGGAACCCTAAACTGGGATGTGGTACAGCCCTGTAGGCAAAAAGCAACTGCTACAACACTAGATCCCAATCATTGGAGTGTTCATTCATGAATTTACGTATCATGGCCCCAAAAGTTCCATTAAACCTCTCCACCAGGCCATTGGTTTGGTGGTAGTAAGGGGTGGCAACCAAGTGATTCACCCCATGAGCTTTCCACAGGTTTTTCATGGTCCCTGACAGGAAATTAGTTCCTGAATCTGTAAGGATGTCGGAGGGCCAACCTACCCTGGCAAAAATGTCTGTTAAGGCCCGGCACACAGTGTTAGCCCTGGTGTTGCTTAGAGCTACTGCTTCTGGCCATCTGGTAACAAAGTCCACAAAAGTCAGTATGTACTGCTTTCCTCGGGGGGTCTTCTTTGGGAAAGGACCCATAATATCCACAGCTACTCGCTGAAATGGGACCTCAATTATGGGGAGTGGCTGGAGAGGGGCCTTGACCTGGTCTTGGGGCTTTCCCACTTTTTGGCATACCTTACAAGACCGGACATAATTGGCAACGTCCTTGCCCATCCCCTCCCAGTGGAAGGACTTCCCCAACCTGTCTTTGGTTCTGTTCACCCCAGAATGGCCACTGGGATGATCATGGGCTAAGCTTAAGAGTTTCCCCCGGTACTTAGTTGGAACTACCAACTGTTTTTGAGGATGCCAGTCTTCCTGGTGTCCACCAGAAAGAGTCTCCTTGTATAAAAGTCCTTGTTCTACAACAAACCGGGATCAGTTAGAAGAGCTGAGAGGCGGTGGGGTGCTCTGTGCCGCCGCCCAAGCTTTCTTAAGGCTGTCATCTGCTTCCTGCTCAGTCTGGAACTGTTCTCTTGATGCTGGAGACACCAGTTCCTCTGTAGACTGTGGACTTGGGCTTGGTCCCTCTGGAAGCGATGTAGGTGATGAGGTTGTTTCCGTTGACTGTGAACCGCTCTCCGCTGGTGCACTAGGTGATATTTCAGGCTCTGGCTGAGCCTCTTGGGTAGGGTTGTCTGCTGCTTCTGCCAGTTCAGGCCCGCTGGCGCCCTCTGGCGTTGGGGTTGGAGACGGGTTTGCAAGCACTGGCGTTAGCGCTGGTAACGGTTCTGGTGTTAGTTGCTTTTCCAGTTCCGGTTCCGGGACTGGATGCACTATGGCTGTTTCAGTTGTTGGCATGGGATCCGGTTCCACCACCTCTGCTGGGTCTTTAGTAACACAGACGGGGCCCTGGTGGATGGCTCAGGAACAGGGATGGGAGTGGAAGCTTGCTTGGCCTGGCTGCGGGTGACCACTCCCACCCTCTTGGCCAGCTTCACATGGTTGGCCAAGTCTTGCCCCACTAGCATGGGGATGGGATAATTGTCATAGACAGCAAAAGTCCACCTTCCTGACCAGCCCTTGTACTGGACAGGCAATTCAGCCGTAGGTAAAGTTACAGCTTTTGACATGAAGGGACAAATTGTTACTTGGGCCTCTGGGTTGATGAATTTGGGGTCCACTAAGGATTGGTGGATAACTGACACCTGTGCCCCAGTGTCTCTCCATGCGATAACCTTCTTTCCGCCCACTCTCAAGGTTTCCCTTTGCTCCGGGGGTATTTGAGAGATATCTGGGCCTGGGAATCTTTGGTGTGATGGTGGTGTAATGGACTGTACTCGATTGGGGTTCTTGGGGCAGTTGGCCTTTATATGTCCCAGTTCATTACATTTAAAACATCGCCCAGCTGACGGGTCACTGGGCCGAGGTGGGTTGCTGGAGACTGGTGAGGTGGGACTATAGGTAGTCTGGGGCTTTCCTTGGGTTGTAGCTGGGGTCTTGGGTGGCCCCCGGTGGTAGGGTTTGTTGTCAGCTTGCCCCTTGTTATATTCGCTCCCCTTGTTAGTATCTTTTTTCTTTTCTGTCACTTACACTCACCTGGCCTCAATCTCCCCTGCCTCGGTTATAGTTTTGGGTTTCCCATCTAGGATGTACCTTTCTATTTGCTCAGGAACACCCTCTAAGAACTGTTCCATTTTCATCAGGAGGGACAGCTCTTCAAAATTTTGAACCTTTGTTCCTGATATCCATGCATTCCAATTTTTGTCAATGTAGTAGGCGTGTCTGGGGAATGACCCATCTGGTTTCCACCTTAGGGCTCTGAACCGCCGACGGGCATGCTCAGGTGTTAGCCCCATTCTGATTCTGGTCTTTGATTGAAACAGTTTATAATCGTTCATGCTGTCCTTAGGCATTTCAGCCGCCACCTCTGCTAAGGGTCCACTGAGCTGTGGCCTCAGCTCTATCATGTACTGTTCTTCAGGGATACTGTACCCCTGGCAGGTCCTTTCAAATTTTTCTAAAAAGGCCTCAGTGTCATCACCTGCCTTGTAGGTGGGAAATTTCCTGGGATGGGAAACAGTGCCTGGAGAAGGGTTGTTAGGGTTGGCTGGAACATCTGGGTTAGCCCTTGCTAATTCCAGGGCCTGCCTCTGGATTTCCAGCTCTTTCTCTTTTATTTTTAGTTCTTTTTGTTGCTTTTCCATCTCTCTCCTGTGGTCAGCCTCTTTGGCTTTTTCTTTTATTTCCATCTCCTTGAGTTTTATTTCCAATTCCTTTTCTTTTAATTCCAGTTCTTTTTGTCTTGCTTCCAGTCTAGATGCTTCCTTGGTACTCATGTTTTCTGCTTTCTGGTGTTGACCCCCCCCCCCCCCCCCATGTAGTTCACTGAACTGGGATGCTTCAGCTCAGGCTGCTTGTTTCACAGTTTCCTAATCTTTCTATTCCTGACTGAATTAAAACAAAACAAAACTTTTCATTTGCAAATGTCTCTTGCTGGTGTTTGCTGGCTGCGAAGGGACCAGAAAAACTGGTTTGCAACCTGTCTCTTGCAAACTGTAATGCTCTCTCAGTGGGAATCCTTTCTAACAAGCCTTGTTAGAAAAACTTAACACCTCTGCCCTCAGGCTGCTTCTCAGTTTAGGAGGACAAACAAACAAAAAAAAATCTCACTGGCTTTTGGTTCTTAAAATCCCAACCGCTGCCTACCATGTCATAGGTTTGTTCCCCACTTTGAACTTTAGCGTCCAAAAGATAGGGACCTGCATGGATCCTTCTAAGCTTAAATCCTAGCTTAGATCTGGTAACACTGCCACCAGCCAAAAATATAGTGTTTTGGCACACTCCCTGTCCCCCCAAACCTTTCCCTGGGGAACACAGATCCAAACTCCTGGGATCTTAACACAAAGGGAAATAAATCATTCCCCCACCTTTTTCCCTCCCTTAGTCGTTGGGAGAGATTACCTTGATCCTATGACATAGCCCAAGACTCAAAAAGTAATATAAAAAATTTTAAGTCCATCAAAACCAGGAAGCCTGCTAAACAACCAGTGGGGCCACTGGAAGATCGAGATGCTAAAGGAGCGCTCAAGGCCATTGTGGAGAAACTAAATGAGTTCTTTGCATCGGTCTTCACGGTTGAGGAGGTGAGGGAGATTTCCAAATCTGAGCCATTCTTTTTAGATGACAAATCTGAGGAACTGTCCCAGATTGGAAGTGTCATTAGAGGAGGTTTTGGAACAAATTGATAAATTGACCAGTAATAAGTCACCAAGACCAGATGGTATTCACCCAAGGGTTCTGAAGGAACTCAAATGTGACACTGCAGGACTACTAACTGTAGTCTGTAACCTACCATTTAAATCAGCTTCTGAACCAAATGGCTGGAGGATAGCTAATGTGATGCCAATTTTTAAAAAGGGCTCCAGAGGTGACCCTGGCAATTAGAGACTGGTAAGCCTGACTTCAGTACCAGGCAAACTGTTTGTTTGAAACTATGGAAAGAACAAAATTGTCAGACACATAGATGAACATAATTTGTTGGGGAGTAGTCAACATGGTATTTGTAAAGGGAAATCCTGCCTCACCAATCTACTAGAAATCTTTGAGAGGGTCAACAAGCATGTGGACAAGGGGGATCCAGTGGATATAGTATATTTAGATTTTCAGAAAGCCTTTGATAAGGTTACTTACCAAAGGCTGTTAAGGGATACGAGGGAAGGTTCTCTCATGGACTAGTAACTGGTTAAAAGGGTAGGAATGAATGGTCAGTTTTCAAAATGGAGAGAGGTAAATAGTGGTGTCCCCCATGGGTCTGTACTGGGCCCAGTTCTATTTAACATATTCATAAATTATCTGGAAAAAGGGGTAAACTGTGAGGTGGCAAAATTTGCAGATGATACAAAACTACTCAAGATAGTTAAGTCACTGTGGAGAACTACAAAAAGCTCTCTCAAAACTAAGTGATTGGGCAAAGAAATGGCTAATGAAATTCAGTGTTGATAAATGCAAAGTAATGCATATTGGAAAACATAATCCCAACTACACATATAAAATGATGGGGTCTAAATTAGCTGTTCCCACTCAAGAAAGTGATCTTGGAGTCATTGTGGATAGTTCTCTGAAAACATCCACTGAATGTGCAGAGGCAGTCAAAAAATCAAACAGAATGTTGGGAATCATTAAGAAAGGGATGATGATAAGACAGAAAATATCATATTGCCTCTATATAAATCCATGGTATGGCCACATCTTAAATACTGCATGCAGATCTGGTTGCCCCATCTCAAAAAAGATATATTGGTCTTGGAAAAGATTCAGAAAAGGGATATATATATATATAAAAGTGGTGTGTAACGGCTGCCATATGAGGAGAGATTAATAAGACTGACCTTTCAACTTGGAAAAGAGATGACTAAGGGGGGATATGATAGAGGTCTATAAAATCATGACTGGTGTGGAGAAAGTAAATAAAGAAGTGTTATTTACTCCTCATAACGCAAGAACTAGGGGCCACCAAATGGAATTAATAGGCAGCAGGTTTAAAACAAACAAAAGGAAGTATTTATTCAAACAACGCACAGTCAGCCTGTGGAACTCCTTGCCAGAGGATGTTATGAAGGCCAAGACTATAACAGGGTTCTAAAAAGAACTAGATAAATTCATGGAGGATAGGTCCATGGATATTAGCCTCGATGAGCAGGGATGGTATCCCTAGCTTCTGTTTGCCAGAAGCTGGGAATGAGCGACAGGGGATAGATCACTTGATTACCTGTTCTGTTCATTCCCTCTGGTGCACCTGGCATTGGCCACTGTCGAAAGACAGGATGCTGGGCTAGATGGACCTTTGGTCTGACACAGCATGGCCGTTCTTATGTTCTTAAGCAGTCAAATGCTAAAATTTTAACTATATATGTTTCCTAGTATGAATGGATGAATACTGATGAAGGGTTTTAGTTGCCTATAGAACTTTTGTATTATTCAGCTCCCTGGCCATCTGACTGTTTTTAAGTGCTGGATGTTCGAGCTATATGAAAAGATGTGTTCCATACACAGATCTGTTTAGAACATGCGAAGCACTGCTCTAAGGGGGTGTTAAGTTTACAACGGTGTAAAAAATTTTTTTTAAAAAGCTTGTATATTTTTCTCCTTATTGGCCACATAAGAGAGCCTGAAGACGTGAATACATCTTGTATAATTAAGGAGAATGTGTTTTTACAGAGTTTATTGCAATCTGAAAATTTTGAATTCTGAGGAATGTAACTTGGCCCTCAGATACATGCCTAAATCCCACTGAAGTGAGTAGGAGTTGCATATGTGTATCTGAGGGCAGAATTTGTCCCCCTGTGTTTTTTTGGCATCTCAAGTATACATACCAGAAATTAGACTACAGAAGGAATCACAATTATTTTCAATCAGTGACTGATAGCAGAAGTGATGAAGCATAGACTCATCCTCTTCTGACAAATAAATTGTTCCAGTGATCAAGATTTATTTAATTAGTGTAAAGCAATGAAACAAAAATAGATTACTTCTGATTTTAAGAACAGATAATTGTATTTTAGAATAATAAAAACACCATTTCATATTAGAGTTTCTCACCTTGCTCTTTTAACCAGATGCAGGACATCATTGTAGGTGCAAAAGAGCCACTTCCATGCCTAATAAAAGGACCTGGCATTCCCCCTGGTTTTAAATTAGACACACAATGGAATTAAAATGCATTGAACATAGCTTTTTTTTAAAAAAATCACTCTTCAGTACAAGGAAGATATTACTAGTTTTCTGTCCATTACTTACTGAAATAACATCATAATTGTAAAAATGAAGGTGTAAATTAGCCCAGAATAGGGAAGGTATGATAATATTTAAACAAAGTATTCAAATGTACAACTGACATAAAAGTCTAAATGTATTAACTGAAATGATTAAAGACATCCGCAGAGGAGACCTCTCTGCGGTCAACAGAAACTTTTAATCTGCCTTCTGACATACGAGGCTGGGTTATTTGAGTCCATCCTTTTCCTCTAAGGAATAACAAGGAAAAAATTATTCTTCCTTTGCCTATGCAAAATGAGAAGCTTACATGTGCTGAAGGTATGAAGAGAGATATGAATATACATCATAAGATGTGTGACAAATAATACAATACCTAACAGAAATTTTCTTTTAACTGATATAGTTCAAATGTTTACCTACGAGTGATGACCCAACTAGGGAGGTTGGCAGTCTCAGCCCCTAGCATTTCTGCTTGCACAATATCCCTGCTTGTATAATATCCATGAAGCAATGTGGGAAGGCACCTGGGTCAGAGCCTATGTATTCCTTGAGCACTGGTTTCTCATCCAGGCAATCCAGAAAGTTGGCTAAATTGGACATGCTAGGAATTAAAATAAGTTCTTGAGGAACGATGTCATGGTTTATCTATTTTGAGAGAGGCACAATATGTACTGTCAATGTAGCCCTTCTGTAGATGTGAAAGATATTAGAGCAGTATTTCGATGGCGGTGAATTACAGCTGCTGTTAAGTAAAAGGACATATAAAAATAAATGTGTAGCAAAACCTAGAGATGGTTATAATTGTACTGAATGACCCAATAAGGAGCCAAAAGAGAAGGAGTAGTATTAAGACAGAAGGCTTATTACTTTCTTAGGCAAAGCTAAAGCAGTCACAGATTAAGTACATACTGTAGTATAACTGAGGAACCCAAAAGCAGTTGGCATTAATAGGGAGTTTTCTAGGGGCCACCATATGTAGCAAACACAGTTTTTTGTAACTCTCTCCTTTTTTACTTGTACACCTCTTTAGTATATGAAGCCTTCAGTAGCATTCAAAAGGTGATTCCGTTTCTGCATACTGTGATTTATGTCACAAATGATTTTGCTGAGCCACAAAGAAAAAGATGAATAACTGTTATATAAAAATTTAGGTTTTTTTTTTTAACTAAATTTAAACTTTTGAGAAGTGGGTGACCAAGTACTAAGAAATGAGTTGTGTGTTTTGTTTTGTATCCTGGGTTACACTTAGACAACAACAGAACTGTTACAGTTTGACAATTTCCATAACCCCATAATATTGCTTTGTCAATGTTCCTCTCTTGCCGTAACTCTTTATTTCTTGAAACATTTAGCATTAGACTCTGGACTAGTTCTTACTCTCCCTTTTGCTATGAAATAGCCCAGATCTGTTGATCTCTAGGGTATGCTGAAAGGCTCCTGTATTCTCCCAAGATGCATGGGAATGGAGGAGAATTGTGAGGGATGGGAGGTGGAATTTGTGTGGTTTATTTTCTAGTTAGTTATTTTTGGTTGGAGAGTTTAATGAGAATTTGTTGATCAGTAATTTACAAGAACTGTATTTTAAAACTTTGTCAAAGGAACCTAGAACCAGGGATAGCTGCTTTTTTATCCTTTTTGTAGAAATCAAGAGTGTGATTGAGACACAGCAAATTCAGTAGAGAGAGTACATGTTTGTATTATAAATGAAATTATTCTGAAATGATAAAATAGAAATATTTCAGAGAAACCATAAGATTTCTCAATGCTGTGAGCTGGGTAAATATTACCCCTTTTAAATCTCTGTCTTTGGGTTCTCCCTTCAGGGAAGTAATTCCACTTCAGGGTTTGCTATTGCTGTGTATCTCTGACAGTCAGAAATCATATGATTCATCTCATTCAATGAGATAATTTGCATATGGAAGGCAAGAAGGATTTGGCCCTGAGCCTGCAGATTTAGTACAGGAGGACTCTGAGAGAACTGCTTAGAAAGGAGACAAACAAAATAAGCCAGGATGGGGGGAGACTTTGTGGGAGAAGAATTAACATGGGGGAAGAAGAAAGATTCCAAGGAAAAATCAATAGGAAGTAATATGGCAAAAAAATGTTATATTTACACCCAAATGATGCATATGAGACAAACCTGAATGTAACTCTCAGTTCTAATGGCAGCCAAAAACCATTGGAGCTTTGCTCTGTTGGCTGGTTTCACCGGCATCTTTTCTTGGAATTACAGCTTTGTTATACATAGTTGAGTGTACATAATTCAATTCATAAGTGTTGGTAGACTGAGCGCAAATGTTCGGGTTGTTTATATAGTACTTGAAAACATTGGGCCAGATTAAAAGTCTGAGCCAACTCCCAGTAAAGCTAATTAAGACTCCCATTTGCTTCATTCTGTAAAGGAATGTGGGACCCTGGGGCAACTAAAATTCAGAGATCATTTAAATCTCACAACCTAGAATCCCATGTTTGATGGCAGAAATGAGCATTTAAATAATGAGAGAGGCCAGAGCTCCCCACAGTTTGTGGGACTCTGGCCGTAGTCCATCAGCTGTTTCAATAATCTGATCTTGTGAAAACACAAGTATTTTTAGACACCTCATAAATATTAATAATCTCCTTTCTTTCTCTTTTTTTTTAAGGCAAGGATATATACTTTGAAGATGAAATTGAAGCATTGCAGCCACAGGTGGATAAACTTACCACACTGGGAGTTAACAAAATTATTGCACTAGGACACTCTGGTTTCACTGTGGATCAAAAGATTGCTCAAAAAGTGAGAGGTGTGGATGTTGTAATTGGAGGACATACGAACACGTTTCTTTATACAGGTATTACATCTCTCAGTAAAATGTTGCTTTTAACCAAAACTGATCATTAATTGAAAGAAAATGTTCACTGAAGTAAGATGACTTTGGAAAAATGTAACTTACTTGTAACTAAGTACTGTGGCCAGTTCCTCAACTGGTGAATATCAGCAATTTCAGTGGAGCTACCTTGATTGAGAGCAACTGAGGATCTGGCACCCTGTATAATTAAAACCAATCAACTTTTATGTAGCACATATCACATTGAGACTAACCCACATGAGATGTAGTTCTTTTGCAATCCTTACTGTAAGCAAGACATATGAGACTGAGACTATGACATGAGTCCATTCCCAGTTTTTACACCCTCTGCGAGTAAGAAGTGTCCTAACTCTTTGAACATATTCAGGATGACCTGTGCAACACAGACCCACTCCAATGCAAATAGTAATGCGCAATAATTTAGCAACAGCTTGTTTAATAGTAGTCCCACATGAGATTCTCATTAGAGAGACTACATTTCCTTAGTTATATGAAATTACTATAAAGTGGGTGGTAACCGGTAGAAAGATTGTACTCAGAGTAGTTATCAATGGTTCACTGTGTGGACATATCTAGTGGAGTCCTGCAGTGGTCCGTTTTGGGTCTGGTACTTTTAACATTTTCAGTAATGACTTGAATAGTGGACTGGAAAGTATGCTTATAAAATTTGAGATGACACTGAGCTGGGAGGAGTTGCAAGCATTTTGGAGGTTAGGATTAGAATTCAAAACAACCTTGACAAATTGGAGAATTGGTCTGAAATCAACAAGATGAAATTCAGTGAAGACAAATGCAAAGTACTAGATAATACTAAGTCCTGCAGATAATACTTGGGCTGCAGCTGTGTGCTAATTGGGCTGTGGGTTGAGAATCGCTGGTCTAGGTATACTTGGTTCTAGCTTGCTGGAGGGGGGAGGGAACTGCACTAGATGACCTCTCAAGGTCTCTTCTAGCCCTACATTTCTGAGATTCTATAGTGTTTTACAAGTTTACTGAATAAGGGAGTAAATAAATAAAATATTTTAATTTACCTTGTCTATGCTACATGCATGAAAGGAATCAGTGAAACAAATTAATCAATATAAAACAAAGTATATTCCTTGATTATTTTTCCAAATATCCTGTAGGTGATTGTTACCCTGTATTTTTCTGTATGTATAGATGTTTAAAGCATGGTAAAACATGCTTCTGTCATACCTCAGAAGCAGGTAAAACATATGTACTTTGTAATATTTGGTGGCCTAGTGATGATATCATTTAGTCCATGAGGGCAAACATTTATTTTTAAAAAGAATCCCACTGATATTTTCATACTGAGTTTTAAGAGGAAGCAAATAAAATCTTAAACCTTTCAGAAAAACACACTTAGAAGTGGTTTGAGACATGGATCTGTGTAGGGACTAATCCTGAATATATACCCACAGTGACAGAAAAGTAGAAATTTTGTATGTTGTTGCCTACCCAGCTACTGCCAAACATCGTGCTAGCATGAATGTTTCACAGTGTGATAGAAAATTAAAAGTGCACAGACTGTCTTCCTATGCCTAAAAAAAATTCCATCTTGAATGTTGTCCCAGATTATAGCTGTTCTTTACAAAGTTCCAAATAGTCTATAGAAATTATACATGCACGCAAACAGTGTGTGAGAAAATGCCTGGTGGTGTGGTATGCCACAAAGGCTTAACTGCGTGAGTTTAGGATGGGCATAGTTAGTGAATGGTGACTCCACAAATGACTTATGCAAGATCATCCCAAATGAGTACTAGTAGAACCCTCATCTCTCGCTGTCACATTCTGTGTATGCTTTAGGGATTTTTTTTTTAAATGCTACTAGAATTTTTCCCCCTTCATTTGTCTGCTTGCTAAGATAGGTCATAAGTTACCATGAGGCCAAATGAAGCCTCAGAAGCAGTTTAAAAAAAAAATCCACCTAAAATTTATTTTAAATAACCTTTTTAGATGACAGTGTTAGTTTTAAAATCATAATATTATAGGACCTTTCAGGGCTAGAAACAAGTGCATAGTTCCATTGGAAATGTAGAAATCGCCCTTTGCAATAATCTAAACTTCCATTTCTAGTCTTGCAGGTCTATGTGATATCAGACTTTTAAAGGAATGATATTTTTATACATAGAAAAGTATGTAGTAGATTACAGATAACTATGGATCCCCGTCAAACAAATAGTGCAAAACTGTAGGTAATATACTTATCACTGCATTTTGAAGGATGCTATTTGTAAAAACTCTGTGCACCTATTCTGGAGAAAGGATCCTCATCAGCAGATTACATGGGTTAGGAGCAAGCCAGATGGCAGAGATAAGGATCATAGATGTTTTGTTTGGCTATACACTGCAGTACTACTTGGTGTGTGTGAAAAGACTTGGGCAGTATAGATCAGCTGTCAGTACCACTTAGTGAACCGTGTAACTTCAGAGTACTGTATGAAGCTTCTCTGTTGTTTCATTGTTGTCTGAGCACAATGCTAGGAGCCAGAACTTCCTGAGTTCTTATCTCATCTCTGAAACCTCTGTCTGTGTGTAAGTTTGGGCAAGTCACAGACTCTCTGTTGCCCACTCTGAGTACTTCTACTTCGCTCCCTAAACTGGTCAAATTTTTTTTCTAAATTCAAACAAAAAAGAAATTTCAATGAACAATCCTAGAGGAAAAAATTGACAAAATATTTGAAGTTCTTTTCTAATCTTTCAGCCAACTATAGAGCTGGTCAGAATGTTCTGAATTTTGATTATTTCAAAAATACAGGAAAAACACAGGTGAGGGGAAGCTAGTGATTTCGCCCCTCCCAAACACCTCCATATTAGAGGAGGGCCTAATTCTATAGGGTGCTAATTGCCTTTAACTCCTGTTTGAAGGCAACAGGATCTGAGGATGCACTGGAGGCACTCAGGAGCCTTTTAGTATAAAATAGGTATTTTGAGGATTAATTAATGTCTGCAAAGCACTTTGGCAGTGGAGATATGATACGTATATAATGACTTCCTTTTATTATTAAGACAATGTCATAGCAAGTCTATGAACTCCTCTTCGAATCCCTCCACTGGCTACTGTTTTTCAGCTCAAAGTCAAGCTTCTTGACCTCATCTGTTAAAACCCCTCACCACTCTGCCCCTTCTTGCTCACTTGGTCTTGTCTCTTGTTGTATAATCTCCCCACTCTGGCTAACCCCACTGCCCCTGAATTAATCTGTAAGACCATTATACTCTTTCTTCATATCCCTCTAGCTTGTCCACTTCTGTCTTGCAATATTGGCTAGGTTGTGGGAGAGTCTATAATAGTTGCTGTTACTCTTAATAATTTATAGGTGGGGAAAAATTCCCAATAATTCAAAACTATCAAGCTTTGCATAGAGCTAATGTAACTGCGTGATCTTACTGCTGGTCCCCTTCCACTCCCCTGCTTTTCTTTTAGTGTTCCTTACCTTTGTTGAATCTTCTTTTGGGGTAATTGTAAGCTGAATAGTTTCAATCACTAGACATTAAGGAATAGCAGTCAACTATGAGATTTCCCATCATGAGAAGACTCAGTCAATTTCTCAATATGTACTAATTCAGAACAGCAAATAGCACCTATCTAAAACCAAACAAGTTCTAATATATGTGTGTGCCAGTATGAAGCTATTCCATCCCACCAGAACAGATTCCCTCAAGGATCAGTGAGCTTGCATTACATGCAGTAATGTATTCTTGTGTGCAAAGGCGGAAAAGCTAGCAAGTTGTGGGTTCCCTGAGCCACACATGTGGAACAAATTCCACCCTGAGCCTCACTTATGTTCAAACAGCAGCTTAACACGACGTGGTATCTTTCTCTCTCCTTCTTGCTAGGTGCAACATGGTTACTTTGCTTCCAAAACACCCATACAAGGGGATATGGGCCATTGTACTGTTATTGCCTCTCCTTCTGTTTCCCCTCTTATTTCCCAAAACACCATTTGAAAATGTCTGGAACACTAAGCCGATTCAGATACAGGTGTATTTATATTAAGGTGATTTTTTTACAAGGTGAGATTTGTGCAATAAGGAGATACATTAATTGTATAAGGTTAATATCCAAGCTTACTCAAAAATACAGCACCTAAGAGGATGACAATTTCTGCAGAAATAAGTGAAGAAAGATGGATTTTATCTGTGAAATCACAAGCAGCTTTCTAAGCTAAATGTCTTGCATTTCTCAGGTGAAAATGCAAAAATGTTCCTTTTACTCCTCCCTTTCTTCTTCTTCTTGCCCCTTCCTCCCCCATTATTTCTTTAGATCTTGCCACTTAGCAGACTGGTGTGGAAGGATGGCTTTTGTAGCTACTTTTTCCAGCTGTCTGTTTCATTCCTCTACAAATCTTTACCCTGTTTAAGCTACTTTATTTCTTTACAGTTCTTTAAAAATAAGTTCAGCAGCAGAGCAGAATCTGTCTACATTTTGAATGAAGGGGTAAACATATTTGTGCTCATGCTGATAGTGAGCATGCTCAGTAGTTTTTTCATGGATTTCCATAGGAAAGATAGTAGGAGTTGGGGACTTAAAGGAAGCACTGGGACCTTTGACTTTAGTTAGCTATGGAATCTGGACCTAATCCTTACAGTGGTCCATGTGTCAGTACATTTCCTCCCTGCTCCTCTTGATTTCATTGAGAGTTAAATGCATGTAGGAAGTGCAAGACCAGGCCTGGGTAAAGACCTACCCTACTCTGACTTCACTAGGTAAACACTTGGTGAGTCGGGATATTATTAGTCCTCTGACCAGCTCTCTCTGGAATCAGGCCTGTATATTGCTGTGTTTCTCTAATTTTATTAACTAGACTTTCCTCTGAACATTGTGTCTGCTCTCTTAGGCCTGGTCTACACTGGGCAGAGTGAGCGAAGTCGGTCTAAGTTATGCAGCTTCAGCTACGAAAATAGCATAGCTGAAGTCGACGTACTTAGAGCTACTTACCGCGGTGTCTTCACTGCGGTAGGTCGACTGCTGACGCTCCCCTGTTGACTCTGCCTATGCTTCTCGCTCCGGTGGAGTACCGGAGTTGATGGGAGAGTGCTCAGCTGTCAATTTATCACGCCTTCACTAGACACAATAAATTGATCTCCACTGGATCAATCGCTCTGGAGGTAAGTATAGACATACCTTTATTTACTAAACCTTTTTTCTAAGGGCAAGTCCACACTACAAAATTAAGTCGACCTAAGTTACGTTGACTTGCAGCCACCACAGTAATTAAACTGCTTAGAATCTCAGGGTTGGAAGGGACCTCAGGAGGTCATCTAGTCCAACCCCCCCCATGCTTTTGCATGTCCACACTGTGCTTCTTGTGTCTGGTGTGGGTCCTCACTAGGAATGCTTGTACCGATTTAACTGGCAGTGTGGGGCATTGTGGGAAAGCTTCTCAGAGGCAGAAACAGTCAGCGTAAGCAACGTAATAGCTACACTAACACTTCATCGATCTAACTACATTGACTTAAGCGCTACACCACTCATGGAGGTGGAGTTAAGTTGGTATAGTGGGCGAATTACATTAATGAGAGCAAAAAGAACAGGAGTACTTGTGGCACCAATAAATAAATAAATTTGTTAGTCTCTAAGGTGCCACAAGTACTCCTGTTCTTTTTGCAGATACAGACTAACACGGCTGCTACTCTGAAACCTGTCATGAATGAGAGCTGCATTTTAGCGTAGACACTTACTGAGTACAGTCAATGTAAGCTGTCTTACGTTGACATAACTCTGTAGTGTAGACCAAGGTAAGGAAGTGGTTGTCCTTTGGCTTGCATTTTTTCACCAAGAATGTTGAACTCCTGTCAGCAACCTATAAATTTTCCACAAAATTGTCACATAGAGTGTGACTTGACATCGCTCTTCCTTCTTGCCCCCTTTCCCTCGCTCTCCCTATTTCTTCGGATTCTGATTTCCTTTCCCTGTCGCAGTCTTCTAGGGAGTCTTTTGGCAATTTCCTCTCATCTCAGTGTTTTGTTTTGTTTTATTTATTTATTTATTATATATACACACACACATTCTCTCTCTCACACGTTATAATCTATTGAAAATAAGCACGACCCACATTTATTATTAATAAAAATAGCATATGAATAAAAGTGACAGTGGTTAGTTTTAAAGCAATCAAAATTAGCTGTAAGTCTCTGCCAAATTTAATGTAGCCAGAACAGGCATGTTAAAAAAACCTGTTCTATGGGTTACAGTAAAAAAATGGTCCACACGCCCAGCTATCACTGTGTAACTTGGGACCTACTTAACTGTGTGTGTAGAAAGACAGTAACATACTGTCTCTTTCCTTCTCTTCCATCCCTGCTTGTTTCCCCATACTGCTGTTCCATTTCCCTCTCTCTTCCCCTGCAATTTATCTTCTCCATCAGCCTCTGCCTCCTTTTATTATTCTAGTTGTTTAGAAAGAATCACACCCTACAGTTCTGAATTAAGACAGAGGAACCCTTGTAAGCACAACATGAATAACTTTAAACACAAAAACTACTTTCACCATCTACTTCATTGGTTTTGTTCACATGTGAAGGCAAGAAATTCCCCTGATTTGGATATTAAATAAATGCTTGTGCGCTTCCAGGATATCTAGGTGGGTTCTAATTTGGAAAGACCTCACTTTTTCTGTAAACGTGGAAGAAGTGGATATCCTAAAATGACCTCTGAGAGCTGTCTACACCGAATGCACGCAGATGCATTCATCTGTTCAGACCAAATAAAATGTACTTTGGCAGAGTCAAAGATTCTGCTTTGATTTTTGGAAATGCATACTCTGGCAGACTAGCTACAAACCAGCAGCTGAGTCTTCTAGCAGCATTGCAATTACATCTGGGACATGCTCCAGGAGCTCCGTTTGCCCTGCCAACATTCACAAAAGTATTTATAGTTGGCAGAAGATAGCTGACTTGGGCACCCAAAATACAATTGCAGTTCTTCCCCATGTATTCACAAATTATGTGGCAGCTGGAATCTGGGACTAGAATGCTTTTCGCAGTAGGGTGATTTTCAGTAGAACCTTCAGACAAAAGTTTAATTTAAAAGGAGTTTAAAAAAATAATGTGGTGTTATTGTTTCTTACATTATCCTCTGTAAACATATTTTTAATGAAACAGAATCTAAGCCTTCAACTGAGAAGTGTGCATGGAGCTTTGATAAGCCTCTTCTCCTTTTTGGATGAATATCTTATGGTACGAAAGTACGAAGTCCATCTCATCAAGGAATAATGTGATAACATAGTAATTTGTTACATAGTCACCTCCTTAGATTTATGCTTTTGGGGTTTTGTGGTTCCAGAAAAATGTCACCTGAGAAGCCAAGTTATCAATAAAGCAGAAGGCTTTTTCCATCATATATACAACAATGTATATATGATGGAAAAATCATTATTGTTTTGTTTTAATTCTCAGTTAATTGCTATGAGTTAGAGATCTTACAGCGAAGTAAGAGGTTAAAATCAACTCAACTTTTCACTTCTGCAAGGAGAAAATAACACCCTTGCACTCAAGTCCTGAAGAACTTTATTTCCAAATTATTACTTAATAGATATTAAATATTCCATATATTCTTTTAAGGAAGAAAAACCTATTTGAAAGTCCTTACTGATAATTTTTCTGAAGATAAAATACTTGTGTGGTTATTTTGTTTCAGGCCCCCCACCTTCCAGTGAAATGCCAGCTGGCAACTATCCATTCCTGGTGAAGTCTGATGATGGGAAGCAGGTGCCAGTGGTACAAGCCTATGCTTTTGGAAAATATCTTGGTTATTTAAATGTAACATTTGATGATCAAGGAAATGTAATTAAAACATCTGGAAACCCTATTCTGCTAAATAGCAGTATTCCTGAAGGTATGTGAAACAGAGATTTGAGTTTCTATAGATCAACCAGCTAAACTTCTAGCTTTATTGCTTTTTTTAACAGTAAAGTACAATGCTACAGGAGAATTTAGCATTCCTCTTAATTCAGTCATCTTTGGCATCAAGTTGTGGCTACATTATAAGGCTATAACCTGCTTTCTTTGCTGACTCCTCTCAGCAATCAAACACGTTTCCAGTTTATCACATTTCAGGTGTTTTGGGGTTTTTTGGGTCTATGTAAAATCACTAACAACTTCCTCATGACATTCAGGTGATATATTTCCATGACATTTAGCATTTTTAGGCTACTCTATTAAGATTAGATGTCTATTGCTTAAATGGGCATGAAGAGTAAACTAACATCTTATCTGATAAGGATGGTTCCTTCAGAACAAAGTTTGGAGCAGTATGGGGAACTCTGGGCTCTTGGTATCGCTGCACTTGGTTTGTGGACAAAGAAAGGGCTTTGATCTCTGAGGTTGTCAGGCCAGCACTTTTCTTAAGCATTTCAGTTCATTCTAATTGTAAAAACAACCAAGCAGTTTTATGTGGGTTGCTTATGACCTTTTAAACACATTCAGGCAAAGAACATCCGTGTGCAAATGTAATATATAAAAAACACTTGTTTTTCATCAAACATTATAAAACTGTGAAGGAGGAAAATGCTTCCATGGTTTGTTTTGTAACCCAGCCACTCCGTTTGTTTGTTTCATTTAGTGGATGCTTCCTGTCTGATGTACAGATTGAGATTCTCTGGGTGTGTATTCTGTTGCTTGTCTGTTTGTTGCCTCCCACTGTGAGGCCCTGATGGTGGGTTGGAGCTCTTAGGCACTACCAGCGGATAAATAGAAGAATGGATCACTTCAAAATTGACACGGTGTTTCAGCTTTGCCAGTCACATGGTTTTCACAAGTTTAATGAGTTTAATTAAACCAGGTCTTGAACATTATAGTAATTCTCCAATGTCCGTGAATGTTATAATTCAGACTATTAGATATATACATGGTGAAGTACAGTATTCTTAATGCTTATATGTTGCTTGCAAATTAACCTCGTAACGTGCCAAATGATATACACAATACAAAATCATCAGAGAAATTGTATGATAGCTGTATCCAAGTTATGTTTGGTTTCTGAAAATAAACCATCAATTTCCTATTAATAGGATAGCTATGCATATAAAATTAATTACTAGTTGAGTATTCCTATATGGTTATTTGGGTGATTATTGGTAAGATTGTTCAGTTTTAAAATATGCAAAAAGTGTTTTAAACAAATGTGTAAGGTAGTGCTGCTATAACTAGGAGTAACTGAGATGATAAGTAAGAGAAAATTTAGTTTGAATATTTAAAAAAAAAAAGCCTCTGCTGGACTGTGCAATGTCTCCCAAAGGACATGGTAGAAGTCCTATTGATTGGCAGTTTAAAACAAGACTGAGCAAAAGTAATTGCAAACAGGGGCGGCTCTAGGCACCAGCGCGCCAAGCAGGCGCTTGGGGCGGCCGTTTCCCGGGGGGGCGGCATTTGGCTCCGGTGGAGCTCCCGCCGGCATGCCTGCGGCAGGTCCACTGGAGCCCGGGACGAGCGGACCTGCCGCAGGCATGACTGCGGCGGGCCCCGTCTTCCCGCGGCTCCGGTTGAGCTCCCGCAGGCATGACTGCGGCAGGTCCGCTCGTCCCGGGCTCCGGTGGACCTGCCGCAGGCATGCCGGCAGGAGCTCAACCGGAGCCGCGGGAAGAGGGGACCCGCCGCGGGACCGGGGAAGGGCGGCGCAGCGCTCCGCGCTGCTTGGGGCAGCCCAATTTCTAGAGCCGCCCCTGATTGCAAATGTACTGCAGGGAATAATCCTGCTGTGGCAGGGGATCAATTCACTCACCTAATTGTATTTTCCCCTATTTCTGGGTTTTATGATTATAATGAATATTGTAATCTTGTAACAAGTAGGATCCTCTGTACTTTCACTCATAATTGGATTTCATATCAAGTAAATTTTGATATTGTTCAAGGAGGTCTCATGGAAGGAAAGGTTAATATATTCTAGAATCACTAAGGAGCAAATTTTCCATAACATTTGTATGAACGTAGGGTTCTAATTAATGGAAGATGACTTCTTTGAGATGTGTCACTCATGTCTATTCCATGCTAGGTGTGTGTAAGCCAAGTGCACAGTTGCCAGAGATTTTTCCCTGAGTGGTAGCCGTTGGGTCAGCTCTAGTGCTCTTTGGAGTCACATGCACCAGTATAAGGGGCGCCCCCAGCCCCTCACCCTCTCAGTTCCTTCTTACCGTCCATGACGCTTGCCTGGAATGATCCTTCTTGGGGTATGTCTACACTACCAGAGTAGTTCGATTCTACTTAAATCGAATTTGTGGAACTGATATTACAAAGTCAAACGTGTGTATCCACACTAAGGACAGTAATTCGACTTTGTGAGTCCACACTAACGGGGCAAGCGTCGACATTGGAAGCGGTGCACTGTGGGCAGCTATCCCATAGTTCCCGCAGTCCCCGCTGCCCATTGGAATTCTGGGTCGAGCCCCCAATGCCTGCTGGGGGAAAAAATGTGTCGAGGGTGGTTTTGGGTAACTGTCGTCATTCAACCGTCACTCCTGCCCTTCCTCCCTGAAAGCGCCGGCGGGCAATCTGTTCACGCACTTTTCTGGTGAGTGACAGCGCGGACGCCACAGCACTGCGAGCATGGAGCCCACTGCGATCATCGCTGCAGTTATGGCCGTTGTCAACTCCTCGCACCTTATCGTCAGATGCTGAGAAATCGGGCGAGGAGGCTACGGCAGCGCAGTGAGGACATGAAGTCTGAGAGTGGCACAGACCTCTCAGAAAGCACGGGACCCCACGCCGTGGACATCATGGTGGCAATGGGTCATGTTCATGCTGTGGAACGGCGATTCTGGGCCCGGGAAACAAGCACGGACTGGTGGGACCGCATAGTGCTGCAGGTCTGGGATGAATCACAGTGGCTGCGAAACTTTAGGATGTGTAAGGGAACTTTCCTTGAACTGTGTGAGTTGCTGTCCCCTGCCCTGAAGCGCAAGGACACCTGGATGCGAGCAGCCCTGACTGTGCAGAAGCGAGTGGCCATAGCCCTCTGGAAACTTGCAACGCCAGACAGCTACCGGTCAGTGGCGAACCACTTTGGCGTGGGCAAATCTACCGTAGGGGTTGCTGTGATGCAAGTTGCCAACGCAATCGTTGAGCTACTGCTCTCAAAGGTAGTGACCCTGGGAAACGTTCAGGTCATCATAGATGGCTTCTCCGCGATGGGATTCCCAAACTGCGGTGGGGCTATAGATGGAACTCACATCCCTATCCTGGGACTGGACCACCAGGCCAGCCAGTATATTAACCGAAAGGGCTACTTTTCAATGGTGCTGCAAGCACTGGTGGCCCATAGGGGACGTTTTACCAACATCAACGTCGGATGGCCGGGCAACGTTCATGATGCGCGTGTTTTCAGGAACTCTGGTCTGTTTAGACGCCTGCAGGAAGGTATTTTCTTCCCGGACCACAAAATAACTGTTGGGGATGTGGAGATGCCTATAGTGATCCTCAGGGACCCAGCCTACCCGCTAATGCCCTGGCTCATGAAGCCCTATACAGGCGCCATGGACAGTGACAAAGAACTCTTCAACTACCGGCTGAGCAAGTGCAGAATGGTGGTGGAGTGTGCTTTTGAACATCTCAAGGGGAGATGGAGAAGCTTACTGACTTGCTCAGATCTCAGCAAAACCAATATCCCCATTGTTATTGCAGCTTGCTGTGTGCTCCACAATCTCTGTGAGAGCAAGGGGGAGACCTTTATGGCGGGATGGGAGGTTGAGGCAAATAGCCTGGCTGCTGATTACGCCCAGCCAGACAGCCGTGCGATTAGAAGAGCCTAGCGGGAAGCGCTGTGCATCCAGGAGGCTTTGAAAGCTAGGTTCCTCAGCGAGCAGGGTAACCTGTGACTATTAAGTTTGTTCCCCCCCTTCCACCACACGTTTAAAAATAAAATACATGGAACTTTGTTAATTAACACCGTTTTCTTTATTACTGATTTTGCGGTAAAGGGTTGAAACTGGGACGCAGACTGTGGTGGGTAGGGTGTGTAGTGATGTAAAGACTGCTTCTAAACTTGAGGAATGACCCCCTTCAAACACAGTCTCCTCTAAAAGAACATGACGGAAACAGTAATTAACAGAAAAGTATTTTTTATTATCAACTAGACAGGGGATGAAACTGGGACTTGGGTGAGGCGGGAAGGAAAGGACTTATCAAAATTTTGGGAATGAGAGCCTTCTTGTACTTGAGCACTCTGCAGGGGTGGAGTGACAGTTTTCACGGACCCTGCCGCCCCTCCTTCTTGGTACTTTGGGTGAGGGGGGTATGGGACTTTGTGGCGGGGGAGGGCGGTTAGAGATAGACTGCAGTGGGGCTCTGTCCTCCTGCCTCCGGTCCTGCAGGACATCCACAAGGCGCCGGAGCATGACCGTTTGCTCCCTCATTAGTCCAAGCAGTGTTTGAGTAGCCTGCTGGTCTTCCTGCCGCCACCTGTCCTCCCGTTCGCTGTGTGAGCGCTGGTACTGTGAGATGTTCTCCCTCCACTGGGTCTGCTGGACCGCCTCGGCTCGGGAGCAGCCCATAAGTTCTGAGAACATCTTGTCCCATGTCCTTTTCTTTCGCCGCCTAATCTGCGCCTCTGTGAGGGGGATGCCGGGGTTGGTCGGGAGACAGTCGCAGCTGTGTGATGGGGAAAAAGGGAGTGAATTCCTTACAAAGATACATTTTTGCAAACAATGAACATAGTCTAGTCTGTCTCTGTGAACAAGACCATGCACAGCACCTATCTCATGCGCACTCAGGACAAGTTCGAATTTTCGGCCTTCGCATTCAGTGCCTGGGGTCTTGCAGTGGAGATCAGACAAGCGGGGCAGGACAGCAGAATTTGTGTAGCAGGCAGACATGGTAAGCCGTAGACTTTTGGCTGCTTAAAACTTAATTTATAGCAGTGCCCTCCTTTCACGGTCAAAGCAATACTCCTAGCGTTGGCCAGTTCCTGCTGCCGGCAATCCGGAAAGCATGAACTCTGCCCCTGTCCCACCCCCTCGTGGCTGTCCCCAGGAAAGATCCCTGTATGCTGCCCCTGTCCCGCCTCCACCGCGGGGCTGTAAACCGCCGGTTACAGTTATGTAAAGGAACAGGCAAGCAGTCCCAACACTAACATTCCCCTAATTCAAAGCAGGCCACCATAAGCAAAATCACCCTGATGAGGATCAGTGACACAGATAAAGACCGCATGCTGCGTGAAAGCCAGCAAAAACCAGGGCCCTGTGCCGCCATGCTCTGCGAGGCAATGATACCCGAGTACTTGATGATAGCCTGGCGTGGAAAAGTGTGCTACCACGGAGGACGCAATAAGGCCGCTCTCCCCAGGAACCTCATGCAGAGGCTTTTCAATTACCTCCAGGAGAGCTTCGTGGAGATCTCCCATGAGGATTTCTGTTCTATCCCCGTACATATTGACCTTCTTTTCCATTGTTAATATTCCTGTTCTGTTAAAAATAAATGTTTACATGTTTAAAGCACTTACCGACTGATCCTTCCCCTGATTCAGGATCCGGGTTAACAGCTGGGGAGGGTTGGTAGAGGATCTATGTGAGGGTGATGAAGAGATCCTGGCTGTCGGGGAAATCAGCGTTGTAAGCGCTGTCGACTGCCTCATCCTCCTCATCTCCTTCCTCATCTTCCCCGTCCGCGAACATCTCCGAGGAACCGGCCGTCGACACTATCCCATCCTCAAAGTCCACGGTCAGTGGTGGGGTAGTGGTGGCAGCCGCACCTAGAATGGCATGCAGTGCCTCGTAGAAGCGGTATGTCTGGGGCTGGGATCCGGAGCATCCGTTTGCTATTTTGGTCTTCTGGTAGCCTTGTCTCAGGTCCTTGATTTTCATGTGGCATTGCATTGCATCCCGGCTGTATCCTTTCTCTGTAATGGCTTTGGAGATCTTCTTGTAGATCTTCGCATTCCGTTTTTTGGAGCGCAGCTCCGAAAGCACAGACTCATCGCCCCACACAGCGATCAGATCCAAGACTTCCTGATCAGTCCATGCTGGGGCCCTCTTTCTATTCTGAGATTGCATGGACTCCTCTGCTGGAGAGCTCTGCATTGCTGCCAGTGCTGCTGAGCTCGCCACGATGTCCAAACAGGAATTGAGATTCAAACTGGCCAGACAGGAAAAGGAATTCAAATTTTTATGTGGCTTTTCGTGTGTGGCTGGTGAGAGCATCCAAGCTCGGACTGCTGTCCAGAGCGTCAACAGAGTGGTGCACTGTGGGATAGCTCCCGGAGCTATTAGCGTCGAATTCCATCCACACCTATCCTAATTCGACATGGCCATGTCGAATTTAGAGCTACTCCCCTCATCGGGGAGGAGTACAGAAATCGAACTAAAGAGATCTCTATGTCGAACTAAATAGCTTCGTTGTGTGGACGGGTGCAGGGTTAATTCGATTTAACGCTGCTAAATTCGACATAACCTCCTAGTGTAGACCAGGCCTTGGTCTTGCAAGGCTTCTTTCCCAGTGGTTTGGACTTTTCTGTTGTATATTGTATAGTTATTGTACTTAGTGTATATAGTTTAGTTTCTGTAGTAGTGTTAATAGTTGTCCCTGGCATCGAGGGACTTCTGCCACAGGGGCTGGACATGCCCCAGTCTCCAGGCTTCGAGCTGTGTGCCTCCTGCGGCAAGCTGATGCCAGTGAGTGACCCACACTCTAGCTGTCTAAGGTGCCGCGGGGAATCTCATGTTAAAGAGAAGTGCCAGATCTACAGGGGCTTCAAACCGTGCACACAAAATGATGGGATATTAATCTAAAGGCCTTATTCATGGAGGCAGCCCTCAGACAGTCTTGCAGCCGAGCCGCTCCAAATTGGCGCCAAGCACTTCAGCTTCCATCCGAAGCACTCCGCCAGCACCGTGCTCGTCCCAGTACTGTTCTCCATCCTCGGTGCCAAGGAAGAAGCATAAGAAACAGTGCACTGAGAGAGGGTGCTCTCCGGTGCCGAAGAGGGACAAGCAGGGAGTGACCAGCATAGTGAGACCCACGCCGGGCCACTCGTCCTCCCCAGAGCCACTGATGGCTTTAGCGACTGCTGCCTAGAGCACCAAGTCTGGTCTGGGATCTGCCTCCAACTCCTGGGAACAGCTGTGGGACAACACACCTGTGGACGCCTTTGACCCCAGAGGCTTTCCAGTCGGCAAAGGACCTGATGTCCCTCCCAATCCCGCTGACCCCTCCAGGCTCCCTGACCCCTCCAGCCAAGGTGACTGAGGATGGAAGGGCGCAAGGGGCAATGAGCTCCACCGTGGTACCGATCACTGTGGGGCTGTTAATATCTTCCATGGTCCCCATACAATGGTTGCCAGCTCCCCGGCACCACCTGAAAGCAGAAGCGAGTACTGCGCCACTGTGGACTCCAAGGGAAGAATCCTCTTCAGAGTTCGAAGAGGAATCCTTCGCTCCACCTAAGACCTATTGGTACCCAGGCTACACACCGGACTTTGGTACCAGCCCCCTACTTAGTGCATGGCCACCAGGCCACTGGGGTGGCAGTATTGGAATATATGGGGGTTCCTCTGGTACCGGGCCCCTCTTCACACCACTCAGACTTGGTGGTGTCCGAGATGCAAGCTACCATTTTGTCCTGTTCGGTAGTATACCCTGATTCCAGTCCCCACCCTGGTGCCTATGTCCAAGAAAGCCCCTCCTCCAGTACAGGCCTCTTCCTCATCATCCCTGGGTGGGCCAGTTGCAGGCCCTAGTTATCCACTCCTGCCGGATGACTTCAGGGCCCACCAAGAGCTCCTGAAAAGGGTCGCCACAAACTTGGGACTAGAAGTCAAGGAGCTCACGAAGTCTGCACACAGCCTAATTGACATCTTGGCTGCAGCAACTCCCTCCAGAGTAGCCCTGCCCATTAATGAGGTGGTTATGTGACCCATCAGGGCACTATGGCAGACTCCTTCTCTGCTCCCCACCTCAAAAATGGCAGAGAAGAAATACTATGTCCAAGCCAGTGAGTTTGAGTACTTTTACTCAACTCCCCCTCCCCCGAGGTCCCTGGCAGTGTTGGCGGCAAATAAGTTAAGTGCTATCCCCAGACATAAAGAGGCCAAGAGACCTGTTGGGATGTAAGGTTTATTTCATGGGCAGTTTCCAGTTGCGTATCTCCAACCAGCAGGCTCTACTGGAGAGGTACAATTTTAACCGGTGGGACTCATTGTCCAAATTTAAGAATTGCCTGCCGCAGGAGTTGAGGCAGGATTTCACAGCCATCCTAGAGAAGGGCAAGGCAGTGGCCAGGATCTCCCTCCAGGAGGCTCATGAGGCGGCTGACTCAGCAGCCAGGACTATGGCGTCAATAGTCACCATGAGGTGCTGTTCATAGCTTCATTCATCAGGCTTCCCTCATGAAGTGGAGCAGTCCGTCCAGGACCTCCCCTTTGAGGGGGACCTCACTGTTCTCTGAACAGATGGATTCCAAGCTTCATGGCCTCAAGGACTCAAGGGCCATCCCCCGCCCCTTGGGCCTTTACATGCTTCCTGCCTCCAGGAAGCATTTTAGGCCCCAGCAGCCTCCCAGGTTCATGGCACCTCCAGGAGCCCTACAAAAGAAAAGGGAAGGGTTATAAGCAACGCCAACCCCTACCTTCTACCTCTGCCTCTGTTGGTCTTGCATAATTATCCCAGCAGGGCCACGCAGGCCTTTTGAAGGCATGCCCGACAATGGTATACCAGTCTCGACATCAGACCCATCCCCCATTTTGTTTTTGGCTGCCTTTCACTCTTCAGCCTAGTGTGGTCACATATAGCATCGGACCATTGGGTGCTCAGCACTATAACAGTCGGTTTCACTCTCCAGTTTTCTTCCACCCCTCTCCGCACCCCTCTTCGTGGACCCTTTTCAGGAGCAGCTTCTTGTCCAGAAGGTGCAAGCCTTTCTATGTGTAGGGGCCATAGAGAAGGTTCCTCAATACTTGAAAAGGGAAGGGGTTTTACTCCCGATATTTCCTAATCCCAAAGGCCAACGGGGTCTATAGCCCATCCTGCACCTGTCTCACCTCAACAAATATCTCGGAAACGGAGGTTCCGCATGGTCTCCCCAGCCTCCATCATTCCCTCCCTGGATCCAGGAGACTGGTACGCTGCCCTCAATTTAAAGGACAATTATTTCCACATCTAATTTTCCATGGTCACAGGATATTTCTCAGCTCTGTAGTGGATCAGTGCCACTACCAATACACTGTGATTCCCTTTGGCCTGTTGGCAGCCCCACAAGTCTTCACAAAGTGTATGGCAGTGGTGGCAGCCTTTCTCAGGTGTTGAGGCATGCAAGTCTACCAGTACCTTGACAATTTGCTGATCAAGAGTTGCTCACAGGCTCTGGTCCAGCACAGCATCAGTACAGTATACACCACCTTCCAGGCCCTGCGTCTGGTGATGAACAAGTGGAAGTCAACTCTGGTCCTGGTTCAGAGAATAGAATTCATCATGGCAGTGCTCGATTTGACACAGGCCAAGGCCTACCTATCAGAGCCAGATTCTGAGCTATATCAGACCAGATCTCCGTCACGACCCACCCAGTAACAGCTGCTCGTGTCTGCCTCAAACTATTGGGATGCATGGTGGTATGTACCTATGTGGTACAGTACCCAAAGATATGCCTCAGACCCCTCCAGATGTGGCTGGCATCAGTCTACTCCCTGAGAAGACATCACCTAGTCTCAATACTCACGATTCCACCTCCAGTCATTGCTTTGTTGACCTGGTGGAGAGACTCAGGCCTTGTCTACACTATAAGACTATTTCGAATCAACTTAGTTCGAATTTGTGGATTCGACCTTATGAAGTCGAATTTGTGTATCCATACTAAATACAGTAATTCGAATTTCTGAGTCCACATTAACGGGGCCAGCGTCGACTTTGGAAGCAGTGCACTGTGGGAAGCTATCCCACAGTTCCCGCAGTTCCCGCTGCCCATTGGAATGCTGGGTAGAGCTCGCAATGCCTGCTGGGGGAAAAATGTGTCGAGGGTGGTTTTGGGTAACTGTCATCATTCAACCGTCACTCACAACCGCCCTCCCTCCCTGAAAGCGCCGGCGGGAAATCTGTTCGCGCACTTTTCTGGTCGGTTACAGCGTGGACGCCACAGCACTGCGATCATGGAGCCCGCTGCGATCATCGCTGCACTTATGGCCGTTGTCAACTCCTCGCACCTTATCGTCCACCTCTTCCACGGTCAGCTGCTGAGAAATTGGGCAAGGAGGCTCCGGCAGCGCGGTGAGGAGAGTGGCGCAGACCTCTCAGAAAGCAGGGTACGCCGGGCAGTGGAGATCATGGTGGCAATGGGTCAAGTTCATGGTGTGGAACGGAGATTCTGGGCCCGGGAAACAAGCACGGACTGGTGGGACCGCATAGTGCTGCAGGTCTGGGATGAAACAGAGTGGCTGCGAAACTTCAGGATGCGTAAGGGCACTTTCCTTGAACTCTGTGACTTGCTGTCCCCTGCCCTGAAGCGCCAGGACACCCGGATGCGAGCAGCCCTGAGTGTGCAGAAGCGAGTGGCCATAGCCCTCTGGAAACTTGCCACACCAGACAGCTACCGGTCAGTAGCGAACCACTTTGGCGTGGGCAAATCTACCGTGGGGGTTGCTGTGATTCAAGTAGCCCACGCAATCGTTGAGCAACTGCTCTCAAAGGTAGTGACCCTGGGAAACGTTCAGGTCATCATAGACGGCTTCGCCGCGATGGGATTCCCAAACTGCGGTGGGGCTATAGATGGGACTCACATCCCTATCCTGGCACCAGCCCACCAGGCCAGCGAGTACATTAACCGAAAGGGCTACTTTTCCATGGTGCTGCAAGGACTGGTGGACCATAGGGGACGTTTTACCAACATCAACGTCGGGTGGGCGGGCAAGGTTCATGACGCGCGTGTGTTCAGGAGCTCTGGTCTCTTTAGACTCCTCCAGGCAGGTACTTTCTTCCCGGACCACAAAATAACGGTTGGGGATGTGCAGATGCCTACAGTGATCCTCGGGGACCCAGCCTACCCGCTAATGCCCTGGCTCATGAAGCCCTATACAGGCGCCCTGGACAGAGAGAAGGAACTCTTCAACTACCGGCTGAGCAAGTGCAGAATGGTGGTGGAGTGTGCTTTCGGACGTCTCAAGGGGAGATGGCGGAGCTTACTGACTCGCTCGGACATCAGCGAAAAGAATATCCCCGTAGTTATTGCTGCTTGCTGTGTGCTGCACAATCTGTGTGAAAGCAAGGGTGAGGCCTTTTTGTCCGGATGGGATGTTGAGGCAAATCGCCTGGCTGCAGTTTACGCTCAGCCAGACACCCGTGCCAAGAGAATATCCCAGCGGGAAGCGCTGTGTATCCGGGAGGCTTTGAAAGCAAGTTTCCTCGGAGATCAGGGTAACCTATGACTCTCCACTTGCTTTCAAGAGAAACTGACCCTGGGCCTGTCTGTTTGTGTCAATTTCGATCTGCGGCTACATGCCGCGTTCTCCAAGTTTCCCCCACTTCCAAAGCACGTTTTAAAGCAAAGTAATTGTTACACTCATTATTAATAAATCTTTGTTTTACTTTGCATTTCTGTTCTGGTGTTGAAACATGGACGCATACTGTGCTGGGCACAGTGTGCACTGACGTACAGACCGCTTCCTCCATAGAGGACTGACATCCTCCTGCTCCTACATAGGTCTCTGGGGTGGGGGACGGCTGAAAGTGGTTCTGCATGAAGGGGAGGGTTTGCAGGAAGGGGCGAGTGGTGCCTTCTTTGCATAGGGGTTTGGATGACGGCAGTGGGCTGCGGGTTTGTGCGTGGGAAGGGGTGATGGGTGTGGGAGAAGGGTGAGTATCTGTCTGTGGATGAGGGCTCTTGTTGGGGCTCAGGGCAGCGGATAGGCTCGTTGATCCGTTGGAAGTGCATGGTAAGGGCAGCCTGCCTTTACATTAATGGCGTGGCAGGCGCTAGGACCCTGGACAAGCATACACAATACGAAATGACCAGGGGCAGCATACACAACACAGAATGACCCTGGTGCCTACTGACTGCAGTGTGTGTGTGCCCCGCAGTTGATCCTTTCCCCAAGTCTGTACCCTGGTACTGTAGGCTATACTGTGCAAGTATGAAACCCCTGTCCACCCCATACACCGAAAAATCCTCTGACAGGAAAGACATGACCGAAACAGTGATTAACAGCAAACATCTTTTATTAATCTAATAAACAGTGGGGGGATGAACCTTGGATTTGGGACTGGCTGAGCCTATAAGGGAAGCACTTCTACAAATTTCTAACGTGAGAAGTGCGGGGTACACGGTCGCTCTGTTCTGGTTCAGTGACAGTTCTCACGGCCTCTACCGCCCCTCCGTCTTGTACTTTTGGGTGAGGGGGGGCCAGGACTTCTTGGCTGGGGGGGGCGATTGCAGAGACACTGCAGGGGGGCCCTGTCCTCCAGCCTGCGGTCCTGCAGGACATCAACAAGGCGACGAAGCGTGTCCGTTTGTTCCTTCATGAGACCAAGCAGCGTTTGGGTGGTCTGCTGGTCTTCCTGCCGCCACCTATCCTCACGTTCCATGAGTGTGCGATGCTGCTCACATAGGGTCTCCCTCCAGTGTTTCTGCTCTGCAGCCTCTGCTCGGGAGCAGGCCATCAGTTCAGCGAACATCTCGTCCCTAGTCGTCTTCTTTCGCCGTCTAATCATTGCCAGTCTCTGCGAGGGGGATGCCGGGGCAGTCCGGGAAAGAGCCGAAGCTGTGTGATGGGGAAAGTTAGTGATTTCCTTGAACAGATACATTTTTGCGAACAGTGAACACCGTCTAGTCAATTTCTATGAAGAAGACCGTACCGGGCAACAAGTCTCACGTGGTCTCAAGAGAAGCACAACATTTTGGGCTACGCTCTGATTGGCTGCGGCATTGCACAGGAGAGCGGAGAAGTCAGGAGAGATAGCTGAATCCGTCTAGCAGACAGTCCTGGTAAGCCTTACAGTACATTATGCTTATCAGTTAACGGATAGCTGTGCTCTCCTGCTAAAGGCAATCTGGAAATCAGATACTATGACCCTTTTCCAGCCACTCCCGACACTGCAGGGGAAAGATCAATGTATGCTTTTCCTCTGTGGCCTACAGCACGTGGCTGCTAAGCGAGGGGCTTTGTTATGCAAAGTATAAGTAAACCATTAAGAACAGTAACTATTCGCTAATTGCCCTAATTAGATGCAGCACTTCATGAACGAGATTACCCTGAGGCGGGTCTCTCAAGTACAGAAAGACAGGATGTTAAGGGAAGCACTTCACCGACCGGGACCCTACGCGGCCATGCTGGTTGAGGCGATGGTTCCCCTGTATCTACGGATGTCGTGGCGTGGAAGAGTGTGCTTCACCGGAGGACCAAATAAGGCACCTCTTCCTAGAAACCTCCTGCGGAGGGTATTTGAGGAACTTTTTGAAGCATTTGTGGAATTGTCCATGGAGGACTATTGTTCCATCCCAATCTGTGTGGACCTACTGTTCGTATAGTTTCCCGTTAAAAACTTTTAGATATAGTATTTAGATATAGAATTTCTATTTTTTGTATACATGTTTTCGTACAAATAAATGTTTTCTTGTTTATACGATTTACCGCCTGATCCTTCCCCTGACTCTGAGTCCGGGTTCACGGCCGGGGAGGGTTGGTAGGGAATCTCTGTGAGGGTGAGGAACAGATCCTGGCTGTCAGGGAAAGCGGCATTGTGTACGCTGTCGCCTGCGCCTTCCTCCACGGACCCTTCGTCGTCTTCCCCATCGGCGAACATCGAGTAGGAACTGTCCTGGTTCACTATGCCATCCACTGAGTCCACGGTCACTGGTGGGACAGTGGTGGCAGACCCACCGAGAATGGCATGCAGTGCCTCGTAGAAGCGGCATGTCTGGGGCTGTGCTCCGGAGCGTCCGTTTGCCGCTCTGACTTTTTGATAGCCTTGCCTCAGGTCCTTGACTTTCACGTGGCACTGCATCACATCCCGGCTGTATCCTTTCTGTGTCATGGCTTGGGAGACCTTCTCGAAGGTCTTTGCATTACGCTTGTTGGAGCGCAGCTCCGACAGCACAGACTCCTCGCCCCACACAGCGATCAGATCCTGGACTTCCCGGTCTGTCCATGCTGGGGATCTCTTTCTATTCTTCCATTGGGCTGACTCCTCTGCTGGAACGCTCTGCATCTTTGCAGGTGCCGCGGAGCTCGCCCCGATGTCAAAGCAAGAAATGAGATTCTAACTGTCCAGACAGGAAAAGGAATTCAAATTTTCCCGGGTCATTTCCTGTGTGGCTGCTCAGAAAATCCAAGCTCGGACTGCTGTCCAGAGCGTCAACAGAGTGGTGCAGTGTGGGATAGCTCCCGGAGCTACTAAGTTCGATTTGCATCCACACCTAGCCTAATTCGAGCTAGCAAGTGCGAATTTAGCATTACTCCACCTGTCGGGGTGGAGTACCAAATTCGAACTAAGGAGCCCCCTAGTTCGAATTAAATGGCTTCTTGGTGTGGACGGTTGAGCGATTAGTTCGAATTAACGCTGCTAAATTCGATTTAAGGTCCTAGTGTAGACCAGGCCTCAGGATCAGTAATAGTAGGGATATCCTTTGCTGCTCCTCAATCATCCATTACCCTAGTCTGAGATACATCAGACCTGGGGTGAGGAGCCCATCTGGGCAGTTTCAGGACTCAAGGCCTCTGGTCCCAGGAGGAACTTGCCCTGCATATAAAAGTTAAGTACGCTTGGCTTCCTCAGATCTCAGGCAGAGTGGTGCAGATTCTGATGGACAACACTGCATCAATGTTTTCCATCAACAAGCAGGGAGGAGCGCTGTGCCTTCAGCACTGTGCCAGGAGGCTCTCCAGCTATGGAACTTTTGCATGAAAAACGCTATTCACCTTGAGGCATCACATCTCTCAGGAGCCCAAAACGCCCTGGCAGATCACCTCAGCAGATCCTTTTCTTCTCACCATGAGTGGTCTCTTCACCTGGAGGTTGTCAGTGTCATCTTCCAGAGGTGGGGGCCTCCCCTGGAGGACCTGTTCACCACAAGGCAGAACAGGAAATGCCATCAGTTCTGCTCACTGCATGAGCTACCTTTCTGATGCTTTCCAGCTCTCAGGGGCAGACCACCTACTGTATGCCTTCCCACTGATTCCGTGGGTTCACAAGGTCCTCCTGAAAATCAAACAGGACAAGGCAAAGGTTATCCTCATAGCACTGACATGGCCACACCAGCATTGGTTTGCCACGCTTATGGACCTCTCTGTAGCAGGTCTACTCACACTCCCCCTGGACTTGATTTCACAAGACCACGGCCAGTTACTTCACCTAAACCTCGCCTCCCTGCACCTGACTGCATGGTTGCTATGTGGCTGAACCCTGAAGAGCAGGCCTGCTCGCTTAGGGCTTGTCAGGTCTTGATAGGTAGTACCTGGCCAAGTGGAAAGTTTTCATTTGTTGGGCCTCTGAGCTGAACCTCTCTCCATCCCGATCTCTGCAGTCAACTGTAGACTATCTGCTACACTAAAGCATCAGGGTCTGTCTCTCCCGTATATTAAGGTTCACCTGGCAGCCATCTCTACTTTCCACCCTCTGTGATGAATGGCAGATCGGTGTTCTCCCACAAGATGATGGCTTGATTTCTCATGGGGCTGGAAACACTCTACCCTCAAGTTCATGAGTCTCTTCCCCCTGTGGACCTAAACCTGGTCCTGTCGAGGCTCACAGGGCCACCTTTTGAATCGTTGGTATCATGCTCTCTACTGCTTCTCTCCCCGTAATAGGTCACCTTCTTGGGGGCAATTACCTCAGCCAGAAAGGTCTCTGAGATCAAAGCTGTGCCGTCAGAACCCCCTTAAACAGTGTTCTCCAAGGACAAGGTCCAGCTGTGCCCCCATCTGCCCTTCCTACCAAAAGTAGTGTCACAATTCCAGAACTAGGACATTTTTTTTCCCTCCATTTTCTTCCCAAAACCTCACAAGCCCCAAGGAGGAGCGGTGCCATCATACGTTGGCTATTAGGTGGGCCCTCACCTTTTACATTGAGAAAACTACGTCCTTCTTCAAGTCCACCCAACTCTTTGTAGCAATTGTGGAAAGAATGAGAGGCGTACCCATGTCATTCCAAAGAATCTCATCCTGGATAACCAACTGTATCTGAACTTGCTACGAGCAGGCAAAAGTTCCACCTCCAGTCATAGTCATTGCTCATTCCTCAAGAGCCCAGTCTTCGTTGGCAGCATTCCTTGCACAGATACCCATCCAGGACATTTGCAGAGATGCGACCTGGTTGTATGTTCAGACCTTCACTTCTTACTACACCATCACCCAGCAAGCCTGCGATGTGCCGGTTTCAGGAGAGCAGTGTTGCAGTCAGCATGTCTATGAACTCCAGGCCCACCTCCGGGGATACTGCTTGTGAGTCAACTACCGTATAATGGACATGAACAAGCACTTGAAGAAAAAATGGTTACTAACCTTTTGTAACTGTTGTTCTTCAAGATGTTTCTCATTTCCATTCCATGACCAGTCCTTCTGTTGGAGTGAGAAAGAACTGAAAGGCATGGGGTCGGGGGTGCCCCTTGTGAGGAAAAATACGGTGGGCTTACAACTTTGGCCAGGCTTTTAGGCCTAAACTTTGGATAAGCTTGTTTTTAGGCTGTGTTGAACTTTGGTTCAGCTTGTCTATGTGTATAAGGGGAAGAGAAAAGGGGGACACAGTGATGGAAGAGTGATGAAAAGTTGCTTCTGTGTGTCAAGAGGTAAAAGGAGTCACAGTGGAAAGTTCCCAAAATGGAATAGTGGCTTTGTGTGTATAAAGGGCATAAGGGGTAAAGTGATAAAGTCCCCAAGTAGCATAAGTTGCAATGGCCAGGCTTATGAAATATATCACCACAACAGTTGTGTTAGAAAGGTTGCTGACCACAAAAGAACAGACGGTGAGTAACGGGAGGCCTAGTGGGCGAGACACTTGTTTTTGCTTTTGTTCTATATTAATTTTGCAATGTATTCCAAATAAGGTAATTAATACGGAAGTATGTGTAATTTGTCTGTGGTTTTAACCTTTATAAGCTGGCTAGAAATTTATGGAAAGCAGAGCAGTTTGCCTCTTGCGTGGGGCCATGCTGACTCTCCCGCATATATGCTTGTATAAAATAAAGGAGCCTCAGGCTGTCTGATCTAAAATCAACCGTGTGGTCAATTTTCCACAACACCCTTTTAGCAATGCATACGCGCATGACTCCAGAGGGCACTAGTGCCAGCCCAACAGATGCCACAGAGGGGAAAAATCTCCAGCAACTGTGCACACACCTAGCATGGAATGGTCATGAGCAACACATTTAGAAGAACAACAGTTACAAAAGGTTCGTAACCATTTTAACCTCATTCTATGCTTCTATTGTAGATAGAGTCTTGAAAGAAGAAGTTGACAAGTGGAAGATACAGCTAAATAATTTTTCTTCCCAAGTGATAGGAAAAACTATAGTTTACCTAAATGGTACAAGTCAGGCATGCCGTTTCCAAGAATGCAACTTGGGAAATTTGATTTGTGATGCCATGGTAAGAAACCACAGACTATAATTTAATCTGAATTAATATTTGAAGGCTTTGGGACAATTCAACTTTACTGGACTCTCTAGAGAGTTCTATTATTCTTGGGGTTTTGTGTTGCTTTCATGTTAAAGACTGGTAACAGTGAGATCCCTAGCAGAGTTCATAGAATTCTGTGGCAGCAGTTACTCCTTTTATAAGTGTTTGACATAGAAGATCTACCAATTCCTGGATAGGTCTGGAATATGTTTAGCTCTCCCTTTTGGACTTGATCCCGAGAATCTCAAAACTCCCACAATACCCATTAAAGTCAATGAATAGCTCTCAGGAACTCACTGCTATGCAAGTTTCGGGATGAAACTCCTTATGTGGGGCCAGGGCTGTTCTCAATAGAACAAAAAAGAGAACGGATCAGAAATTTGTTCATTTATCTCTGTCACTTGTTGCACAGAGTTGTGTGGATACTACAAACTCTCTGGGAATAGTCATTTGAATTTTTAATCAAATTTGCTTTATTAGTATAGTGGATGGTGCCCAATATTCAGAGAAAGCCAATTTCTTATTCATAAACAAGTTTTTATGCTGAAAATTTGCTGAAGAACTAAGGCTACCAGTTAATTTTTAATTCACATGTCTGTTGTCCATTTCCATGGAGATATGAATTAGAGTAAGATTTTTTTTTCAACGCTATCAAATGCTCCACTAAAATCCCAGTACAGTAATCGCTGCTATCTCTTCCCTTCAGCCACTATTTTTGTAATTTACCTGACAAAGATACTAGATTAGTCTGGTAGTGTTTATTCTTAAACCAGGCTGATTATTGCCCCATTATTCTATGGCAGTCTTTTGATTCTCTTGCTGTGTGTTTTCCATTTACTTTACTAGAGATAAATGCAGGAGGATCTCGTGAAACCATTCTGACTTAAGTAAGGGTCTAATTTGGTCCTCTGAGCAACAGGTATATAGATTGCGCTTTACTCTTTGGAAAAATCTGCACTCCATTTGCTTTCCTCCAATCTTCTAGTTCTCTACCTTCCCAGGGTTTTTAAGATGGTTTCAGATATTAAATGCTAGTGATACAATAAGTTGCTCTGTCAGGTCCCTTAATCTTGAAGGCACATCATTAGACTGGTTTATGTGTTTAAATTTTCTGATTCTTCCCCTTCAAGGTTTTTATGAACAGCTCTATTTAAGGTCTCTCACATTTCCTAATTTTTGAGATATGTGTAAGTTATTGCTCTGTATTTCAATGTTTTCTGAAATAACACATCACCCTTTACTCTTCCTTTATGACGCTGTCTACGAATCATCCCTTCCCTCATTTAGTTTTGGCTTTAGAGAGTGCGGTTTAGGTTTCTTCCTCCTATAATGTCACACTCTGGTTTTTAAAAAATTCCAGAGATTGCAGGAAGAAAAGACAGAGAGAGGCTTATTTTTAAACTTGATTTGTTTGTAAAAATAATAAATAATAAAACTGTGGCTGCAGAATTTTTAAAAGTTCTTTAAAGATAGTTGTAAATGGCACGATTGATTGGCTTTCTCCCTAACTCCTAGGGAGAAATACAGGCCTACCAACCTGGAAAAAGCTCCCAGAAACTCCGATTTTGTAACTTCTAAAATTCCTGCATATAGATTAAGCAAAGATTTAAAAAGTGGTTAAAATATTTTGTGCTAATGTTACAGATTTACAATAATCTCAAACATCGAGATGAAAATACATGGAATCATGTTTCAATGTGCATCATAAATGGCGGTGGGATACGGTCACCCATTGATGAACGCAACAATAATGGTATGTTAGCTTGTTTAATGCTGCTTTTTATACTGTTGCCTGTACTTTTACATATTTTGTTATCATGCACTATACCAACTACAAAAGAACAGTTTTTCTGGATTCAGGAGTATGGCACTAATCCTGCCAATTCTTATAATTTGTAGTTCATGTCAGTAGTTTCGCTGGAACCAGTAACATGCATAAAAGTTAAGCACATTGTATACATAACTGATTCTGAAACACAATCAGAAACAACTAATATCTATATTTCAGTGCTTGAGAGTGCACAGTGCAGTCCCAGAAGTAACAAATTAATTGAGGAAGCACCAATAGAAAACTTGAATTTTAAGAATAATGAAGAATATTCTCTCAATAGAGCTTACCCATTTTAGTATTCTAGGCATTATCAAAATAGAGCTCCACCAACAGATAAAATTGGATCATATAAAAATCTGAAATAGCGTACAGCCATACTACCTCTTGTAAGCCTGGCCTAGATACCTAGGCTGCATCTGCACTGAGGCTATTCTCAACTTCTCCCACTGTTAGTCCAGCACTAATGCAGCTGCAGCCTTGCTGGCATTGTTGACAGAACTAGCAGGGTTTGGTCACTGATGTTTTTACCACTATGGCTTGTCATTATGCTCAGAAGAAGTGGAGATGGTATTCTTCACTTCCTGGTCTAAACTTTTATGTAGAGTGGCTATGTCTGTTAGAAACCTGTTATGTTCTGCCACATAGGTAAGTGAATTCTGTATCCTCTTATGGTGCCATAACTTCAGTCTAATATTACAAAATCTAAGAACAATTTGTTTTAATTTTGGATAACTCATTTTGTAGGACTGTTATAGCAATTGCAAGCAACTGGATAAGCTGGCTAAATTTTGTAAGAACTTCTGTTTTTCTTGTCCCAGGATTGACTGGTAGCTATTTTCCACTTATCTTCTTTCATATGGCAAGAGAGTTGATTAGCAACATTCAAATAACCAAATTCAGAGTAGCGAGGCAGCAGGTAGCTTGGGAAGTGGCTTGGTGTAAATTCTGAGATGTTGCTGGCAAACAATTGAAGCAAGTACTCATTTACAGTGTGGTCCATCATTTGCGACTGACTGGTGTCCAGAGTCATTTTGCGCTGTTTCCAGGGTAGGTTGAAGCCTGGAAGTACTTTTGTGGAGTTGGCAGTAAGGTGATTGCTTGGGACATTGCCATTGTCCCAGAATTCTTTCCTGTGTGCCTCAGGATTGCATGACAACGCTTAAGAGCTTTAGCCCGATCCCAAAAAAGCTTGTGATATTTCAGGCATATCTTTGGGAAATTCTGGAGGTCCTCAACAGTGTCCATGTCCTTCTCCTTCAGAACTTTTGGAAGATAGTCATACATAGCATGGGACAGAGTTCCTACATTAAGTAGGTACACATGTAAAGCTGGTCCTATGGTTCTCTGATTCTGTCCCATTCAAGGACTCTTGACAGATTTTTGCATTACTAATCCATACCAGGAGATCAACAAACTGACATCTGGTAGCCTTTGACAATATCCACTGTGTTCATTATTAATATGTAGCAGAAGCACCACATAAAGGTTGTCACCTTGCTCCCATTTCCACTAGTGAAGCTGCAGTATAGGTGGGTTATGCATATCACAACATAAGCAGAGGTAGAAAATCCTTAGATATATCTAGCTGGCCAATTTGGAAAACTGAGATACAGATCAAAAGATGGAACCTCTACTCCTGAACTATTAAATTACATTGCTTCAAATGATACACGGCTTTATAGGTTATGTAGCACACTATTAAGTGATCTTAAACAAGATATGTAAGGTGCTCTATTATGAAGAACATTTGTTTACATAAAGTGTTGTTCTATCCAAGGTACTATTACGATGGAGGACCTGCTAGCTGTACTACCATTTGGAAGTACTTTTGATCTGATTGAGTTAAAAGGCTCCACTCTCAAAGAAGCATTTGAGCACGGTGTGCGCAGACATGGACAAGGAACTGGCGAGCTGCTGCAGGTTGGGGGTTAGTTACTCTTTTTTTTTTTTAATTATTATTATTCTCTTTCCAATATAGCCATATTTCATGCTGCCCTTATTGGCATTTATACCTCTGGGGAACCAGCTGCACTGCCCCAAATGGAAATGAAATAAAATTGAAAATACATTTATCTTCATGGTAGTTGTATGCACCATTCTGTTGCACAGCTTTTCTCCTCCTTCATCACTAATGAAATCTAGAGGCAGGTCAGTGTTGTTGCTGGAGGCTACAGGACTAACTTCTCCCTCCTTTGTTCAGGCTTCCAGATTTTTTGCCTCTTGGGGTGGAACAAGTTGGCGGTTCAGTTTCCCCCATCATTTTGTTTTTAACTTTATTTTTATTCATTGTTGTGTGGCTGCGACTTTAGTCTTCCCCCTCCTCCCCAGCTTAGGTAAATAGCAGCGTGGTGGCTTCAACCACCTTCACCTGTCGTTCCAGTGCTTCTCTGCAGGACTCCTCTGCCCTCTCAGTCCCTGGCTAAAACTAAGTAATGTTCCCTGTGTGAGGCAGCACTTAGATACTCTACTGAGGGCAAATTGTGCCCTGTCTGTTCCCAACCAGCTGAGCCACGCTGCCAGATACAGGGCTCAGTCAGCCCAGCAGCTCGGGTCCCCATCCTGCTCCGAGGAGCTGTGACTCCAATGCAGAAAAGCCTGAGTAGGAGCTTCGAGCATCTGGGGGGAGAGAAGGATGCTACCCAGCCAGCTCAGGAGGTAGGTTGCTCAACAGACCTGGGCCAGAGGGAGAAACCCCCCTGAAAGGAGCCAAAGTTCCTCCCTGGCTACTGAAGTGGGGCCTCTTCTCCCTGCGGGAAAGAAAAAAGGCTCCTATACAGCTCCCTTGCCTCCCCCTGTGGATTGAGGGATTCTTATGATGTTCAAAGGTAAGTCTGGCAAACTCCTCAGGGGTCCCAAAAAGGTAAAGCAAGCATCACCTTTGCAGCGCAGCAGTTAATATTGTCAGTGAACAATGTGTGCAATTGTCAGTGGACAATGGATGCAAACAGGAGTTAAACCCTTCCTTTGCCTTCCCCAAGGCAGTGTTTGCTGGGAGTTTTCTGCTACACAGAGACTCTCGCAGTGCTCTGTATCATGCTCACCACCTTTTCCCCACCCTGCAGCATGTCTGGACCAGCAGAGGGGCCTGTCCTTCCAGGGCAGTCCTGCCTCAGGCTGCAATATAAAGGGGAATTGTGGTAGTCTGGCCTTCCACTCATAAGCATCACTGCCAGGAAAAAGGGCTCAGATTTCACACAGCAGCAGAATGGAATTGTGCCTTCTGATCATCAGCCATAATTTAAACCCTTGCACTGCCCAAAAATGGCTTAGAAGGTGGAAGGTAGGAAAGAGTCTCTCGCTTTCGTGCCCCTTCCCTCCCCGCCCCCTACCCCGACTGTCTCCACATTAACGCTTGAGGAGTACTTCAGGCAGTCTGACCAGAAGAGATGAGGATTCCACTCCCAACCACGCTGCACCATCATGGAGTTACAGAGGTGTAAGTGTGAGATCCCTTCCCATGTTCAAAATGATCCTGACTGATTGCTTGACTGCGTGGTGGGGAAATGGGCACCCCGGGGATGGGATTTCCAATATGCACTAATGTGCTGCACATTAACTAGTCCATGTACGCCCTGTTAGTGCTCACAAAGAATTCCCTAGTGTGTGTTAACAGCAGTACGTTAAAACACGCTAGGGCACTTCTCGTGTGCACTAGCAGGATCCACACAGACCAACTAATGTGCAACACATTAGTGCATGTTAGAAATCCTAACCTCGTCATGTCTACATAGTGTTGTAATGGGCAAGACCTGCGTAAAGACCCAAGTGGTACTATACTACTCCTACTTACTTGAGTGCTAGCTAGGCTGGAGGAGCAATGCAGGCAGCCTTTCAAACTCCCCTGGACACTTAGCAAGCTATTCCTACAGTCAAAATGTGTACCAGTAGCCCTCCTTGGTGGTATGATCCCCCAGACCAGGACAGATAGCAAGCTACCTCCCCACTCTAACGTCCAGGGCAAGTACCACACACATCACCAAAAAACCCTCCCTCTTCCCCCACCCCAAAAAAAACCCCCAAAAACCCTGCAAGACTTTTTTAGTACAGGATATTAGTGGCTAGCAAGGAACTCATTAATTTAGTAAAATACCATATTAGGCACAGTTTCCCATGGATACCTCCCTAGTACATCATAAGATCCAAATGTAGACTTCTGATTAAAACCGAATGTTAAACTAAGTGTTTCCATAAAAACAAATTACATAAATGTTGGGAGTGTAAGATTGGCTTCAGAAGGTTTGTCACTTCCAAAAAAGGAAGAAAAAAATGAACAAATAAAAAGCCCCATAGCTCATAAGAGCGATGATGCACTGCTTCAGATATACCCTTTCAGACCGAACACATTGCATATACTTTAGTAAGAAAAGCCTTCTTCAGCTAGGGGTATGATCCTTGCTTGGAGTGAGATGGCTCAGATTTTGTCCTGGCCAAACTCTTGATGTGATTTGTGATGAGCAATGGCTTCTAACTCTCTGGCTACAAGGAATCCATGTTATACCCATGAAAAGACGGTTACTCACCTTTGTAACTGTTGTTCTTTGAGATGTGTTGCTCATATCCATTCCAATTAGGTGTGAGCGTGCTGTGTGCACGCTCGTCAGAAGATTTTTACCCTAGCAACACTTGGTGGGTCGGCTGGGTCGCCCCCTGGAGTGGCGCCGCTATAGCGCCAGATATATACCCCTGCCGATCCAACGGCCCTTCAGTTCCTTCTTGCCGGCTACTCAGACAGAGGGGAAGGAGGGCGGGTTTGGAATGGATATGAGCAACACATCTCGAAGAACAACAGTTACAAAGGTGAGTAACCATCTTTTCTTTTTCGAGTGCTTGCTCATATCGATTCCAATTAGGTGATTCCCAAGCCTTACCTAGGCGGTGGGGTCAGAGTGAGACGTTGCAGAATGCAAAACTGCTGAACCAAAGGCTGCATCGTCTCTGGACTGTTGAACCAATGCATAATGTGAGGCAAAGGTGTGAATCGATGACCAGGTAGCAGCCCGACATATTTCCTGGATGGGGACATGGGCCAGGAAAGCGGCAGAAGAGGCTTGCGCCCGAGTAGAATGGGCGGTGAGATGGCTAGCCGGAATATGAGCCAATTCATAGCATGTTCGGATGCAGGATGTCACCCAAGATGAGATTCGTTGGGAAGAGACCGGCATGCCTTTCATGTGGACTGC
Organism: Mauremys reevesii; assembly: GCF_016161935.1. NCBI lineage: Eukaryota > Metazoa > Chordata > Testudines > Geoemydidae > Mauremys > Mauremys reevesii. The sequence goes on along the minus strand of NC_052625.1, from coordinate 144,363,671 downwards.
CACCACTACAAAGAGCTGAGGCGAACGTCGGAAGGATTCGGTTCTCTCTCTATAAAAAGCGAGAGCCCTACGGATATCCAAGGTATGTAGTTGTTATTCCCGACGCGATGAGTGCGGCTTTGGGAAAAAGACTGGGAGGAAGATGTCTTGATTGACATGAAAAGCAGACACCACCTTAGGGAGGAAAGAGGGTGTGGTCGCAGCTGTACCTTGTCCTTGTGGAATACCTTATACGGGGTATCCGCTGTCAAGGCCCGAAGCTCTGATACTCGTCTTGCCGAGGTGATAGCGACGAGGAAGGCTGTCTTCCAGGAAAGGTACAGCAGCGAGCAGGTGGCCAGAGGCTCAAAGGGGGCCCCTATAAGCTTGGCTAGCACCAGGTTTACATCCCAGGTAGGGGTTGGGTGTCTGACTTGAGGGTACAAGCGTTCCAATCCCTTAAGGAACCTGGAAACTATGGGGTGAGAAAAAATTGAATGGCCACTTTCGCCTGGGTGGAAGGCGGAAATAGCTGCCAGATGTACCTTTATAGAAGAGACCGCCAGGCCCTGCTTTCAGGGACCAGAGGTAATCCAGGACAGTAGGGACAGATACCTGTCCGGGGACTAAGTTACTCTGAGCGCACCAATGGGAGAAACGCTTCCACTTGGCGAGATATGTCATCCTAGTGGAAGGCTTCCTACTGCCCAAGAGTACCTGTTGTACTGAGGCAGAGCAACGCAACTCAGACTGGCTCAACCACGCAGCAGCCATGCTGTGAGATGAAGGGATTGCAGGTCCGGATGGTGAAGCCTGCCGAAGTCCTGTGTTATGAGGTCCGGCCAGAGTGGCAGGGGAATCGGGTTTGCCACTGAGAGGTCGAACAACAGGGTGTACCAATGCTGCCTTGGCCATGCTGTAGCAATGAGGATCAGGTGGGCTCTGTCCCTGTGGAGCTTGAGTAGGACTCTGTGGACGAGCGGAAACAGTGGGAAGGCATAAAGTAGGTGCCTCTTCCACGGGATCAGAAATGCATCTGAGAGGGAGCCCGGGGAGTGTCCTTGGAAGGAGCAGAACACCTGGCATTTCCTGTTCTCTCGGGAGGCAAAGAGGTCTATGTGGGGAAAGCCCCACCTCCAGAAAACAGAATGGATAACGTCCGGACGGCTCGACCACTCGTGAGACTGGAAGGACCTGCTGAGGTGATCTGCCAGAGTGTTCTGGACTCCTGGGTGAAAAGACACTACCAAATCGATAGAGTGGGCTATGCAGAAGTCCCAGAGGCAGATGGCTTCTTGACAAAGGAGGGAGGAGCGTGCCCCGCCCTGCTTGTTTATGTAAAACATGGCCGTTGTGTTGTCCGTGAACACTGATACACAACGGTCTTGGAGATGGCCCCGAAACACCTGGCATGCTAGATGGACTGCTCTCAGCTCCCTCACGTTGATGTGCAAGGCCAGATCCTGGGGCAACCAGAGGCCTTGAGTGTGAAGGTTCCCGAGGTGGGCACCCCAACCCAGAGATGATGCATCCGTGGTTAGGGCCACCGAGGGTTGTGGTGGGTGGAAAGGCATCCCTGCGCAGACTCGAGAGGGGTCTAACCACCAAGTGAGGGAGTCGAGAACCGTCCTGGGGATAGTGAGCACCGAATCCAGACCGTCTCTGTGTGGACGGTATATTGAAGCAAGCCAGGTTTGGAAGGGACGGAGGCGTAGCCTCGCGTACTTGGTCACAAAGGTGCAGGAGGCCATGTGACCTACTAGGCTGAGGCAGGTGCGCATCGACGTTGTCAGAAAGGATTGATGACTTCGAATTATTGAAGACATTGCTTGAAAACGCGACTGGGGGAGGCAGGCCCTGGCCAGATTGGAGTCCAGAATAGCTCCAATGAAGTCTATTCTCTGCGTTGGTGTCAGAGTAGATTTTTCTGTGTTGATCATGAGGCCTAGGCTCCCAAAGAGGTCTTTGACGATGCACAAGTGCTGCAATACTTGTGACTGGGAAGTCCCTCGAATGAGCCAGTTGTCGAGATATGGGTAGACGTGTACTCAACGACGCCGGAGGGAGGCGGCTACTACAGCCATTCATTTGGTGAAGACTCTTGGGGCTGTAGAAAGGCCAAAGGGAAGCACCGTGAACTGGAAGTGTTGGTGGTTGACCATAAAACGGAGGTACCGTCTGTGCGGTGGATAAATGGCGATGTGGAAATACGCGTCCTTCATATCGAGGGCGGCATACCAGTCTCCTGGATCCAGGGATGGGATGATGGTCCCCAGGGATACCATGCGGAACTTCAGCTTTATCATGAATTTGTTGAGTTCTCGCAGGTCTAGGATTGGTCGGAGACCGCCCTTTGCCTTGGGGATTAAGAAGTAGCGGGAATAGAACCCTTTGCCCCTCATGTCTTTTGGCACCTCCTCTACGGCTCCCAGGTTTAGGAGCACCTGGACCTCTTGTAAGAGGAATTGCTCGTGAGAGGGGCCCCTGAAGAGGGACGGGGGGGGGGGTTGAAACAAACTGGAGGTGGTATCCCGCTTCCACCGTGCGGAGGACCCAACGATCCGAGGTCAGCTGGGACCAGGCAGGGAACAAAATGGGAGAGGCGGTTGAAAAAGGAGGGAGAAGGATCCGGCAGGGTAACTGGTGGGCCGTCCTCGGACGTCCCATCAAAAGTTTTGTTTGGGCCCCGTTGGTGGTTTAGGAGGCACTTGACTTTGGGTTCCCTGAGGGCCAGACTGTCTCCGCCGATTCCCCCTGCCGTGCCTTCTGGTAGCGTCCTGACGCGGCCTAGTCTGGTTGTACGGGCGGTGTGGCTGGGGCTGGAAGGACCTTCGTTGGGTCACCAGCATGTGCATACCCAGCGAGCGCATTATGACCCAATTGTCCTTCAGACTCTGCAACCTGGGGTCGGTTTTGTCTGAGAAAAGGCCCTGGCCCTCAAAGGGTAAATCCTGAATGGTCTGCTGCAATTCAGGGGGAAGGCCTGAAGCCTGTAGCCAGGAGATATGTCTCATCATCACTCTGGACGCGAGAGTTCTGGCCGCCGAGTCCGCTGCATCCAGAGAGGCCTGGAGGGAGGTTCTTGCCACCTTTTTACCCTCTTCAAGTAGGGCCGTAAACTCTGGATGGGACTCCTGGGGAAGAAGCTCCGTAAACTTCCCCACAGACACCCACGTATTAAAGTTATACCGACTTAGGAGGGCTTGTTGATTTGCCACCCTAAGTTGGAGGCCCCCAGCCGAGTATATTTTACGGCCTAGGAGGTCCATGCGTCTAGCCTCCTTCACCTTAGGAGCTGATGCTTGCTGGCCATGATGCTCCCGTTCGTTCACCGATTGGACAACCAGAGAGCAGGGAGGTGGGTGGGTGTAGAGATATTCGTACCCCTTTGAGGGGACCATATATTTTCTCTCTACTCCCCTAGCTGTAGGTGTAATTGAAGCTGGGGATTGCCAAATTGTGTCCGCATTGGCTTGTATAGTGTGGATGAACGGGAGAGCCACTCTAAGAGGTGCATCAGCCGATAAGATGTCCACGACCGGGTCCTCTATTTCAGCAACCTCCTCCATCTGCAAGTTCATATTCTGGGCCACCCTCCTCAAGAGGTCTTGATGGGCCCTGAGATCGATCAGGGGAGGGCCTGAGGAGGAAGTTCCTGCTACCGCCTCATCAGGTGAGGAGGAGGAGGAGAGGCCCAGGACCAACGGGTCTTGTGGTGGGTCGTGTACGTGAGGGGCATCATCTGCATCAGGTGGAACCTCGGTGACTGCAGACTGAATTGGAGCCTCGTCCGTGCCCGGGGGGGGGGGGGGGTGGCGGGCGGCTCACTGTCGCCTCTGGTACCCGGTGTTCTGACAGGGCCGACCGTTGAGCCACTGATGGGGCACCTTGGGCCTGGTGGTATGCCCAAGGTGTCCAAAAGGACCAGTGATGAGGCCCTTGTTCGTGGCTTTGTGTCTCTGGATAATGGCTGGGAACATCAGAGTCACGTTCCTGATGGTAGGATGCATTACCAGCCTGAGATGATACAGATGTGTCTCTCGAAGGCCACGTTGCTGCCAAGAGACCCTGGGAGGGCGCCACTGTTCTTGACGCTCGATCCCGGGGCGGTACCGGGGAGCGGTACCGGGCATGGTGGTACCGCAAGCAAGACCCGGACCTTCTACCATGCCGGTGCCGGGAGGTCGACCGGGATCTCGAGTCCCTGCGCCTGGAGGGACTGCGGGACACACGGTACCGAGATCGGTGCCGAGAGCTGGATCGGTGCCAGGAGTATCTGTCCGGTGAACGAGATGCTGAACGTTGCTGCGAGTTCGACCGGTACTGCGATGGAGAGCGGTGCTGGGACTGCGAGCGGTGCCGGGAGCAGGAACGGCGTGATTGAGAGCGTCTCCGAGACCGTGATCTGGAATGACGTCTCTCTGGTGGATCAACGGAAGGAGGCCTTATCAGGGCCGGCTTGCCGACGGATTGAACAACCCGCACTGGCGGTGCCGGGGGTTGAGGACGTATCGGCTCCGTCATAGCAATGAGCTCTCTTGCCATAGAGAAGGTCTCCGGCGTAGAAGGGAGAGCGAGCTCAACCACAGCATGAGCCGGGGAGCTGTCTGGCACTGGACTCAACGGCCCTAGTGGGACCAGAATCGACGGTGCCGCGCTAGGTGGAGCTGCCATCTGCGGTGCTGGTGTTGACGGTGCCACAGCGGATGCCGGTGTCCGACGAACCGTCTTAGACGAGCGCTCCTTCTGCGAGGCTGGGGTTGGAGCACTATGGCGTTTCCCAGTCGGGGAAAGGGAGTGGTGCCGAGGAGTCGGTGCCAGTAGAGGTCGGTGCCGGGACTCCTCCTCAGTACCGGAGTGATCCGGTGCCGAAGGCGCGCTCCTTACTGAGGCAGTCTGTTGGGCACTTGGTACCGGTGCTGCAGGACTAAGTGCCGACTCCATGAGGAGCTGCTTCAATCGAAAGTCCCACTCCTTCTTCGTCCTTGGTTTGAATGACTTGCAAATGCGGCACTTGTCAGTAAGGTGGGATTCCCCTAGGCACTTGAGGCAGGAGTCGTGGGGATCCCCTATTGGCATCGGCTTCTGGCACGCCGAGCACGGTTTGAATGCCGGTGCCTTGGGCATGAGCCCGCACCGGGGCGGAGGAAAGGGGTAATCCCCGATCCCCCCTTCAACTATATACACTAACTATAAATATAAGTACTAAAACTAACTATAACTACAAGAACTCGAACTATAAACACAGTAAAGAGCAAAGAACTATGAGAAGCTAGGGATGTGGAGATCAGCAAAGCCGCGCTCCACAGTTCTAACAACCGTCATGGGCGGTAAGAAGGAACTGAAGGGCCGTTGGGTCGGCAGGGGTATATATCCAGCGCTATAGCAGCGCCACCCCAGGGGGCGACCCAGCCGACCCACCGAGTGTTGCTAGGGTAAAAATCTTCCAACGAGCGTGAACGCAGCGCGCGCACACCTAATTGGAATCGATATGAGCAAGCACTCGAAGAAGAATAGCTATTACTCATCCTAAACAGATATCTTGTGCATCCCAATTTCCAGATGAGGAGCTGTTTGTGGAGGCAGAGAAATTAGTAGCTGAGAGATCAGAGAGGTTTCAACCCTCACTATCAAAACCAGCGTAAAAATCCATCGGTTGTTACCACTACCAAGGGTATCTAAGAAGGGATTATTCCTCTAGCAGAAGAAAAATCTGGAGTAGTGTTGGAATTATGAATAAAATTAGAAATTCATATTCATAATATGAGACCACCAGACACTAATTTAACCATAAATTCCTATATTAAGTCCAAAAGCCAAATGGTATTTTATACAATTGCTCTAAACATGCCTAACAGCCTGAAAATAAAGTCATTACACCCAATACAGTAACAAAGTATTTGTGGCCATGATCATTATACTTACAAGTAGGACAGGTCTAGGGAAAGCTCTCTCATTTGGGCAGATCAGGTAGGGTCTGACAAAGAACCTTCAAATTCAAAACTCTTTTTACACCCTTTAACAAACAAGTAATGTCATTGCCAATTACTGACTTCAGCTAAAAAAACAATTTGAGACAATTCCTTCTTAAGGTATGTCTACACTACGGGATTATTCTGATTTTACAGAAACCGGTTTTTGGAAACAGATTGTATAAAGTCGAGTGCACGCGGCAACACTAAGCACATTAATTCGGCGGTGTGCGTCCATGTACCGAGGCTAGTGTCGATTTCCGGAGCATTGCACTGTGGGTAGCTATCCCATAGTTCCCGCAGTTTCCCCCGCCCATTGGAATTCTGGGTTGACATCACAACGCATGATGGGGCAAAAACAGTGTCACAGGTGATTCTGGGTAAATGTCGTCAGTCAATTCTCCCTCCGTTAAAGCAACGGCAGACAATCATTTCACACCCTTTTCCCTGGATTGCCCTGGCAGACGCCATAGCACGGCAACCATGGAGCCCGTTTAGCCTTTTTTCACTGTCCCTGTATGTCTGCTGGATGCTGCTGACAGACGCGATACTGCAGTGCTACGCAGCAGCATCCCCTTGCCTTTGCAAGTTAGCAGAGACGGTTACCAGTCATAGTGTACCGTCTGCTGCTTTGCAAGTTGGCAATGACGGTTACCAGTCATATTGTACCATCTGCTGCTGTCATGGATGCTCCTGGCTGGCCTCGGTGAGGTCGGCTGGGGACGCATGGACAAAAATGGGAATGACTCCCCAGGTCATTCTCTTCTTTAAGTTTTGTCTAATGGAGAGTCAGTCCTGCCTAGAATATCAAGCAAGCCTACTAAAGAACCAGAGAGGCAAACAGCCACTCCGGGTCAGAGCCCCAGACATCCCGCAGAAATGATGAGCTGCATGCTATTCTAGGGGGTGCCCCTGCAACAATCCCACCCGTTGCTTGCCCACCCCTCCTTCCCCACCCATCCTGGGCTACCGTGGCAGTTATCCCCCCATTTGTGTGATGAAGTAATAAGGTATGCATGAATAAGAAACAACACTGACTTTATTGCCTCTGCAAGCAGAGATAAAAGGTGTGGGGGAGAGGAGCGCAGCCTCCAGCTGCTATGATACTCCAGGCAGGACTGAATCTCCATTAGACATCAAAAGGGGGAAGAGAGGGCAGCCTCCAGCTACTATGATACTCCAGGCAGGAGTGAATCTCCAGGAGACACAGCTTAAAGAAGGGAATGACTGGGAGTCATTTCCATTTTTGCCCAGGCGCCCCCGGCCGACCTCACTGAGGCCATCCAGGAGCACTCATGGGATGATGATGACGGATACCAGTCATATTGTACCGTCTGCCATCAGGAAGGGAAGGGAAGGGAATGCTGCTGTGTAGCGCTGCAGCACCGCGTCTGTCAGCAGCATCCAGTAGACATACGGTGACACTGAAAAAAGGTGAGAAACGATTTTTTTTCCCCTTTTCTTTCATGGCGGGGGGGAGCCTGACGACATATATCCTGAACCACCCGCAACAATGTTTTTGACCTTTCAGGCTTTGGGAGCTCAGCCAAGAATGCAAATGGTTTTCGGAGAGTGCGGGAACTGTGGGATAGCTAGAGTCCTCAGTCGTCCCCCCCACCCCCTCCGTGAGTGTCCATTTGATTCTTTGGCTTTCCGTTACGCTTGTCTCAGCTCCTCCACGCAGCACTGTGTTGAGACCCTATTGTGGCCTCTGTCTATCATAGCCTTGGAGATTTTTTCAAATGCTTTGGCATTTCGTCTTTTGGAACGGAGTTCTGATAGAACAGATTCATCTCCCCATACAGAGATCAGCTTCGGTATCTCCCATACGGTCCATGCTGGAGCTCATTTTTGATTCTGGGACTGCATGGTCACCTGTGCTGATCGGCGCTCCACGTTGGGCAAACAGGAAATGAAATTCAGAAGTTCGCAGGGCTTTTCCTGTCTACCTGGCCAGTGCATCCAAGTTCAGATTGCTGTCCAGAGCGGTCACAATGGTGCACTGTGGGATAGCGCCCGGAGGCCAATACTGTCGAATTGCGGCCACGCTAACCCTAATCCGAAATGGCAATACCAATTTCAGCACTACTCCCCTCGTCGGGGAGGAGTACAGATATCGATATTAAGAGCCCTTTATATCGATATAAAGGGCTTCGTTGTGTGGACGGGTGCAAGGTTAATGCAATTTAACGCTGGTAAATTCGATATAAACTCGTAGTGTAGACCAGGCCTTAGTTCCAGTCTTAATTCAGATAAGATTTACAACCACCTTTCTTCCCAAGGCCTTTCTGGCCAACAGTTTTCCATTGCACCTGGCTTCAGATAGGCTCTACTTTTAAAATAATACTGGTCTGTGGGGTGGGAACATTTATGTTGGCTCCTTTCTAGACAGATTTCCTGTGTCTTATTTAAAACCAACTGCAGTCACCCTTATCAGCCAGAGGCCTTCTTTTTAGAAGTATCCCCTTATCTCAGTTATTCTTTGAGCCAGATATCCTATCTACTTCATTCCTTCTGGCCTTATAACTTACTGTTTTCAAGGCCTCCCTTCTGCTTGTGAGTCAGGGACTTTCTTTGCAACATGCATCTTATTTTCTTAACCAAGCTTAAGCTGACACATTCTTTAATTTCATATTTATGCTACAAACAGAAACTTCCAAGGAAACCTAGGTAAGTTTTCTTTCAAACCAACCAAATCCTCAGCATGATGGGGATGGGGGGAATTTGAGTACAAGAGCTTAGAGTTCCGCCACAAGATTCTTCCTTCTGATTCACCCTCTGCATCCTGAGTCTTAAATGGCAGGTAGTAGTCAGAGTAAAGCACAGGTCGCACATTAATCCTATATCCCTGCATAGATAGCATGCAGTCAATACCCTGTGTAGGGAAATAGTCTATCAGAAACCGGGATGGGGATGGTTATGCCTAGTGGTCAGAGCTGTGGCAGGCTAGTGGCTGGAGCCTGGGGGACAGAGCCAGGATCAGGAGTCCAGAGCAGGGCTGGACCAAGGCCAGAGTAAGAGCAAGGCAGGGACAGGATGAGGAACAAGGCTGGAGCAGGCTAAGGCTTGTGGATTCTGGTTCTGCTAACAGGTAGAGAAGAGTTCCAACTTATGAGTCACCAAACCAGCTCCAGACATGTGGCTTGGCTGGAACCTAGCACAGGAGTGACTCATCTATGCATGTGGTTTAATGAGGTTCTGGTTCAGGGATGACTCATAGAATATCAGGGTTGGAAGGGACCTCAGGAGGTCATCTAGTCCAACCACCTGCTCAAAGCAGGACCAATCCCCAGACAGATTTTTGCCCCATATCCCTAAATGGCCCCCTCAAGGGTTGAATTCACAACCCTGGGTTTAGCAGTCCAATGCTCAAACCACTGAGCTATCCCTCCCCTTACACAGACTCAGTCATAACTAGAAAGCTGCTGGAAGGGATTCATAGCTACAAGTCCTTCAAAATCAAGAAGAGCTCCTGATCCCAATGCAGAGAATTGCTCACCCAGATTTCAAAACAGACATGGCTCTAGCTGTAATTTTACCATAACGGTAAAGATTTGCAAAGATCCAAGACTTTGCATCAGTCACTTCCTGAGGGGGTCATCAGTAGCCAGTTGTCTCCAATGAGTAGGATTGCTGGTATTGTGCATCAGCTCTATCCCCTGAGCAGGTTTCTGAAAATGTGCCTGAAGAAATTCTTTCTGAGAGCCTAGAAACATGCAATTGATGCAGTGGAAAATGAGGTGTCATTCTGAGATCACATCTGAAGGCCCCTTTGTGCACAGATGGGTGCAAACAACATGCTGAGAGTCAACCCAATTTTCACTTTAGACCTTGCATACTCACTCTGGAAGCAAGCCTGAGTGGGGAGCATATTTGGAAGACAGACTTCCAAAAGCGCAGAGTACACATCCCTTTAGTTCACTCTGACAGCACTATCGGGATGTGTCTGCACAAAAAACTAAAAACCACAAACATGGTCACATGGAATTGGACCAATAGTCCATTAAGTCCATTATTGTCTATGACAGTGTGACAGTGGCTAGTACCAGCTGCACCAGTAGACGGTGCAAGAGCCCACCTAGCAGGCAATCACAGAGAAGTCTCCTACTACCTTCTAGTCAAGGTTATCTTATGATTGATTGTATCCCTTCCAAAACTTGGGCGTAATCAGAGCTCAAAGTTTGTCTGTGGGAATGGAAATAATGTCCTGGTTAGAAAACAATCTGCTGCCTTTCAAGACAGTTTACATAAAGACAAAGGGAGAGCTGAAGGTCCACTGGCCCAGAAGGCACTTTGGACTTGCGAGATAGTCAAGGACCCCACATTGTACCTGCTGAAGAGACCAAATCGCTTGAAGCAGAGATTCCTTCATTCAGACCAGGAACACCTACAGTTAACAGCCTGGGCGTCAGAAGAAAAGTGTAGTTCAACATGGATTCTCCATTACAGTTTGGTATCTTGACAGAACTCAGCCAGGAAGTCTCATGTATTGATCTGATCAAATGTACGTTTCTAGTGCAAGGGGAGCAGCAGAAACTGTCTCTTTGTGCAGTGCCGAGCACATCGGGATCCTAACCTCTAGATGCTATTGTGATACACATTATAATAGTTACAAAGTCCTGGTGATCTGAGCTACATTAGGGTTTCATCAGGATGACGGGTTGGAGTCCTACATCCCAAGCACCATAAAAACAGGTACCAGCCCTAGTGGCATTCTGTAGGTAGGCTCACTGGATTCTCCATTTGAGTATCATCAGATGCCAAAATAAGTCAATAACAGATTAGACAAGTCCTGTGGCTGGTTTTTCTAGTTGCCATTACCTCTGAAAGGCAAGCTTTGGAATTAGTTCCTCAATCTATACAAGAACCACATTGATGTTGTCATGAGGAAAAGGTTATTCTTGTAACTCCAGAATCTTTTCTATTCAAGGTAAGTTCTTTCCACAGTTTCTGGGAGATAGTGCCATCATTTTGGCCATCCAAAATGCCAGGGCATTAGGGCCTCAAGTTTCCCACAGGTAGTGAAACAGAATAAGAAACTTCTTACCAGATAACTTTTTCTGTTAGCAGCTTTTCTCTGAATTCAGCCTGCCTTGCTAGTCTGGTAAATGACCAGAATATAAAATTGAAAATTTTCTCTGAAGGGCAACTTGGACATATATTGTCTTAAAGTTAATTAATACACTATATCAAGTTGTTCTCTTAATGCTAATAGTAGGTTGTTGGAGCATTTCTCTAGCTTTGGAACAACTCTTCAGGTGGCCTGAGCTGAAGGGCAGGGCTTAGTTCTAGGGCCTCCAGCAACAACACTGGACCACCTCCAAATACCATAGGTGGGGGGCATTAACCCATTAATAGTGAATGAAGATAGAAACTACTAACAGAAAGAGAATGACCAGGTAAGAAACATCTCATTCACGTCTGTTCATGTAAGAACGTTCTTAACCAGCCTGAGGAGACATGCAGGAGCAGCTGCACCAGATTCTGTAATCCAGCTTGTGCTGTAGCAGTTCCAGAGCAGTGGGTAGGGTATTCACTTTTATTTCAATAATCTGTTTGTTATAGCAATGGCTTGACTGGAACTTTTGACTAATTAGGGTACCTGCCTCTAAGGAGGGTAAAATGGCATTCTGCTTAAAATTGACCTAGAGAGGTGTGTCTGGCTTCCCTGCAGACTCCTATTTCCTGGTTCCTGTTTTCAGTCCTTTGGTTAAAAAAACTGCGCTAAATCAGTCCAGTGCATAACCTCAACTGTCCTTTCAAATCTCTTGTCAGTTTGTCACAGTGTCACTGTGCTATGATCTGACTGTGAGGTACCCTAAGAACTCTATTGATTGGATCACTAACCCTTTTGAAGGGAGTTGTTTCCTGTACCCGACTGCTGATCATCTTGACCTGTTTGTACTTCCTTTAATGGTAGCTCTACTGCAGGTTCATTCTGTTGCCTTCAGATTAAGAGACACCTTAATGTAATTGCATGGTTGGTAGGTTTCATTGTCTGGCTCTGCATTTTAATACTGTATTAATGAGTTATGGCCTGAGTTATACCATACGTAGTTTACAAGGAGGCCAAGAAGTCCATAGAGCCTAGATTGATTTGAGTTAGTAGCTACAGTATAAAAAAGAATGAAGAACATAGCCACTATCTGTAATAACCATGTGTTTGCACATTCCTTCATACTATTATCTTACTGGTTGAAATGAGCATGTAAACAAATGCATGACAAGGAGGCAGACTAGGAATATGATGAAGAGGAGGAGGTGTCTGATCTCCAATATCATAATCCCACCCACTCCCCAATGAACTGTTTGTGTGTGTCAGCAGCCAGGAGGGAACTGGGAAAAGAAAAAGGGTATGGAGCTTGAGATGGGTTGCTCCCTCTGTTTTCACAGTTCCAGTAACCATGAATTTTCTGGAGTAAAGAGTAAGAGCTGATTTGTGTGTAAGAGGGGGACAGGGCAGGATGCTATTTACAATAAGAATGTTCTCTTTCAAAAGTCAGGCCTAATTCTCACATGCGGAAGTGTAGAGTGTCAGTTTAACGATTTTATGGATCTGAGGTGCTCATTGGAGCTATTGAAAGTGATGTCTAAAAATGTGTTTTCTCCTAGGCATTCACGTGGTCTACGATCTTTCCAGACCACCAGGAAGCAGAGTTGTCAGCATAGAAGTTCTTTGCACAGCCTGTAGAGTACCAGCCTATGTACCACTCCAAATGGATGAAACGTACAAAGTGATTCTTCCTTCTTTTCTGCAGCAGGGAGGAGATGGATATTCTATGCTAAAAAATAAATCACTGAGTCACAATCAGGGTAAGCGTAGACACTCCATATTGAATATGTAGCAAGCTATTAGCTGTGTAGTGGACATCAAAGACTAACATCCCCCTAGTTTTAAGAATGTTAAAGATGTTGCTATAATACAAGACCTCACAGTTTCATCTTAAATAGAATGGATATAATTTGCTTTGAGTCACTGGACACTCAGGGCTAATCATCCAGATTTAACTCCGTATCTTTCAGTTGATAATTGTTAGGCCTGATCCTGAGAGAAACTAAGCACCTGCAACTTCCATTGAAATCAGCCTCTCTCAGAATCAGGTTATCTGGCTGCATGTAACAGCTTAGACTAGCACAGAGCAGGAAACAGTGTCACTAATATATCATTTTAAGGAAATGAGCAGAAGCGTGCCAGAGGGGCCACAATGGTATCTGCACTAGATACACCATGCACAATAATAAATGGAGAGAGTGGCTGTTTTCATCTACACCTCAAACATGCTACCAACTAGAAATATATTTGCTCAAGTAGCTTTTACCAAAAAGATTAGTCCAAAATCTAAAGGAGAGTCAGTGTCACGTGAGGATCACCGAAGCTGCATCACCAGGTACTGAGGTATCCACTGGACAACATAGAAACAAGTTATAGAAGGGGAAAAAAATCCTTATTCTGTACAAAATAGAGCCAGCATTTCAAAAGCTAGCGCTGCATCTTTTGCTCCTATTGGAGCCCCGTATCAGATTATGACTAGTCACGTACAAGTATATAGCATCAACATGCAACTGATGGTACAAGAATAAAAGCCAAGCCAGCACCAGAGGGAAAGAAAACGAATGGATTTTTCTAACGCCATTTTAAGAATACTTAAAACAGCATTTAAGTGTTTAGCAAGTACAATACTCTGCCCTGTATAGCTGCCATCCAAATCTGTTAGGAAGAAAAACTTTTAACAGATTTAATGTTTAACATATATTGTTAACAGCCACTTGTTTATTCAAATTCATTTCTGAAGATACACAAAGGACAAAGCTTCCCATAAAACAGAGTACCCTGGAAAGGCATGCTTCTAGATCTAGCACAAGTTTCCATTTGGTCTGTAGTGTTACCTGATTTCGATGGGTCTCCCATTTCCAGACTGGCTACTGTCCTGTTAGCTCAGCCCACAAAAATATAAAGAAAGTTCCCTTTTGGTCTTCAACAAAAGGTGATGCCATTTTAGATTTGGTGGGGGTGAGTAGTGAGGACCTCATAGAAGAACTGATCCTAAAGGACAACTTTGTTTTGAGTGATCTTGAGCTAATTCAATTTAAACTAAGTGGAAAGATAAACAAAAATAGATTTGCAATAAGGGTCCTTGATTTCAAAAGAAGGGAATTGGTTAGGGAAGTGGACTGGACTGAACAACTGAAAGATCTGAATGTGGAGGAGGCTTTTAATTACTTAGTTTCTGCAGCTTTGCACTTATCTGAAGCCTGCATCCCAAGCAAGGGGAAAAATTTGTAAGGAAGGGGTTGCAGACCAATCTGGCTGAGTGAGTATTTAAAACAGGTGATTAAGAGAAAGCAGAAGGCCTACAAGGAATGGAAGCTAATTCTTGGAGGTCAGAAAGTGTAGGGATAAAGTAAGAGCTGCCCAATGCCAAGCAGAGTTGGACTTTGCAAAGGAAATTAAAACCAATAGTAAAAGGTTCTATAGCTATGTAAGTAAGGGAAGAAGAAATGGGATTGCTGAGGATGGGGTGGAGATGAAAGTCTAGGCATGGTCCAACACTTAAACAAATACTTTGCCTCAGTTTTTAATGAGGCTAATGAAGAGCTTGGGGTAGTGGCTAATGGCAATGAGGATATGGGGGTAGAAATTACACATCTGAGGTGGAAGTCAAACTCAAATAGCTTTATGGGGCTAAACTGGGGGGCCTGGATAATCTCCATCCAAGAATATTAAAGGAACTGGCACATGAAATTGCAAGTCCAATAGCAAGGATTTTAATGAATGTGTAAACTCAGTAGTCGTACCCTATGTCTGGAAAATTGCTAATGTAGATCCTATTTTTAAGAAAGGGGGGAAAATGTGATTTAGGAAACTACAGGCTTGTTAGTTTGACCTCAATTGTATTCAAGGTCTTGGAACAAAAAGAGAAAGTAGTTAAGGACATAGAGGTGAACAATAATTGGGATAAAATACAACATGGTTTTACAAAAAGTAAATCATGCCAGAGCAACCTGATCTCCTTCTTTGAGAAGATACCTGTTTTTTTAGACAATAGAAATGCAACGGATTTTATCTACCTGGATTTCACTAAGGCATTCAATACAGTTTCATATGAGAAATTATTAATTTGGAGAAGATGGGGATTAATATGCTGTGACGGAGCGGTTCTGGCGGGACCCAACTGAGAGTGCCAAATTAGGACCAATTGCTCAAACAGGGCAGTCACAGCCCTAGGCTGGGGTTTTTCCACCTCTAAGGCAAACCAAACCAGCCAGACAAAAGGGACTTCAGTCTCACCCCACTGGCTAACCACAAGTCACACAAGCAATTTCCTTAGACACTCCAGTCTCCCAGTATCACCACCAGTGCACCTGTCCTGGGGATGAATGGTTATGAAAACCAACACCCCAATAAAAGAAAAAGGTTCTCTCGATCCCAAAGGACCAAGCCCCAGACCCAGGTCAATATACACATCTGATCTTACCCACAAATCACGCTGTTGCCAATCCTTTAGAATATAAAATCTAAAGGTTTATTCATAAAGGGAAAAAGGTAGAGATGAGAGCTAGAATTGGTTAAATGGAATCAATTACATAGAGTAATGACAAAGTTCTTAGTTCAGGCTTGTAACAGTGATGGAGTAAACTGCAGGTTTAAATCAAGTCTCTGGAGAACATCCCCTGCTGGGATGGGTCGTCAGTCCTTTGTGCAGAGATTCAGTTTGCAGCAAAGTGCCTCCAGAGGTAAGAAGCAGGACTGAAGACAAGATGGAGATTAAGCATCAGCCTTATATAGGCTTTTCCAGGTGTAAGAATCTCTTTGTCCTTACTGTGGAAAATTCCAGCAAAATGGAGTCTGCAGTCACATGGACAAATCTCTGCATACCTTGCTGAGTCACAAGGCGTGTCTGCCTTCTCTCCATGGATCAATTGTGTAGCTGATGGTCCTTAATGGGCCATCAAGCAGGCTAGGCAGAGCTAACACCACCTTGTCTGGGATGCTTTCCCCAGAAGCACAGCACCAACTTGAAATACAGACAGCATAGAGCCAACATTCATAACTTCAACTAAAAATGATACATGCACACAGACAGCATAATCATAACCAGCAACCCATAACCTGGTCTTAGACACCTCATATGACCCCCTTTACATCAGATTTGGTGCCACTACAGGACCTTGGTTGCAACCCATGTTCTATATGGTCCCAATTTATATCAATAACGTCACATATGCGACTTGAAAGGTGGATAAGGAAGTGGCTAAAGGAGAGACTACAAAGGTGAACTGTCAGGCTGGAGGGAGGTTACTAGTGGAGTTCCTCAGGGAGCGGTCTTGGGATCAATCTTATTCAACATTTTTTATTACTGACTTTGGCATAAAAAGTGAGCTAATAAAATTTGTGGATGACACAAAGGTGGTAGATATTGTCAATATGGGGGAGGACTGTAATATACAAGATCTGGATGACCTTGTAAACTAGAGTAATAGAAATTAGATGAAATTTAATAGTACAAAGTGCAAGATCATGCATTTATGGACTAACAAGAAGAATTTTTGCTATAAGCTAAGGACTTATGTCAGTTGGAAATGACGGAGGAGAAAGAGGTGGGTGTACTGGTTGATCACAGGATGACTATGAGCTGTCAGTGTGATGTGGCTGTGAAAAAGACTAATGCAATCCTATGATGCATCAGGTGAAGTATTTCCAGTAGAGACAGGGAAGTGATATCTCATCTGGAATATTATGTTCAGTTCTGGTTGCCCATGTTTAAGAAAGATGAATTCAAATTGGAACAGGTGCAGCGAAGGGCTACTCAGATTAACTGAGGAATAGAAAACCTACTTTGAGGGGAGACTCAAAGAGCTTGGCTTGTTTAGCCTAACCAAAAGAAGCCTGAAGGGAGATATGATTGCTCTCTATAAATACATCAGCGGGATAAATACCAGGGTGGGAGAGGACTTGTTTAAGTTAAGCACCACTGTGAACACAAGAACAAATGCAATATAAACTGGCCATCAACAAGGTTAAGCTTGAAATTAGGTGAAGGTTTCTAACCATCAGAGGGGTGATGTTCTGGAGCCAGGGCCGCCCAGAGGATTCAGGGGGCCTGGGGCAAAGTGAGGGAGCTGCGGCACTTGTACTCACCGGGCAGCGCTCTGGGTCTTCAACGGCATTTTGGCGGTGGGGGGCCCTTCAGTCTCTTCGCGTCTTTGGCATCACTGAAGGGCCCCCTGCCACCGAAGATTCAGACCGCCGCCGGGCCAGGGCTTGTGGGGCCTGGGGCAAAGTGCCGCATTTGCTCCCTCCTTCCCCAGGTGGCCCTGTCTGGAGCCACCTCCCAAAGGGAGCAGTGGGGGCAAAAAACTTGCAAGACTGAGCTTGATAAGTTTATGGAGGGGCTGGTATGACAGGACTGCCTGCAATGGCATGTGGCCTATTAGCAACTGCCAGTAGCAAAAATTCCCAATGGCTTGATCTGGGACAGTAGATGGGGAGAGCTCTGAGTTACTACAGAGAATCCTTTCCCAGGTATCTGCCTGGTGGGTCTCGCCAACATGCTCAGGGTTTAACTGATCCCCGTATTTGGGTAGGGAAGGAATTTCCTCCCCGAGTCAGAGTGGCAGAGACCCTGGGAGTTTTTCACCTTCCTCTTCAGCATAGGGCCTGGCTCACATGTAGGTTTAAACTAATGTACATAGTGGAGTTTCTGTAACTTGAAGTCTTTAAACCATGATTTGAGGACTTCAGTAACTCAGCCAGAGGCTAGGGGTCTATTAGAGGGGTGGGGTGAGGTTCTGTAGCCCGCAATGTGCAAGAATTCAGTGGTGGTCCTTTCTGACCTTAGTCTAAGAGTCTATGGTTATCGTGTCCCTCACAGATGGGATCTTTCGAACCATAGCTATTTCAAAGTTAATCTATAGTGCCTTTATCTTCATTAGGTGAATATATTTTGCATAATTACCACTTTTGTAATGTTAAAACAACTCCTAGTAAAACTCTCTGCAGAAATGAATTAACATACTGATAGAAAATTCACATGGAGTCTGTGTGCACAAGGAAGCGCACAGTTCCTAAACACACTAAAGGTGTAACACTGGAAAGGTACAGTGCATAACCGGTCAGCTATGCATACCTGTTACCTGCCTAACAATGCACAGTGTCAGAGGAGCCTTTGGAAATGGGACTCGGGATCCCTGTTTGTGTAAATATGCTAGATATGCACTAGTAACCCTGCAAAGATAAACCAAAGTAACTATGGCAAGGGCAATGCTCTTCCCAATAAACTTTCAGCTGCCCACCATGGACATTCTGGAAAAAACTTTTCACAATAGTTGAACTGTTCTAGCTGTCCATCCCTGTAGAAGACACATTTTTAATCCATTGTGATTTCCCCAGCCCCTTGATGTCATAAACCAGTGATTTGCAATCTTAAAAATTTTCAAATGGAGGTGTGGAACCCTTTGGAAATCTTAGACATGGTCTGTGGCCCCCCAAGGGTCTGCAGACCACAGGTTGAAAACCACTGTCATAAATAATTGTGCTCTCCTGAATATGAAAATGTAGCAGAAAGCAATTCCTCCTTCAAGGGAAATTAGTTAAAAATGAGAAAACAAAGTTTGAGGGTGGTATTTAACATTACTATTAATTTCACAATATATATATATGTATAACTTCTGTTTATCTAGGTGATCTTGATGTTGAAGTAGTTTCCACTTACATCTCTAGAATGGGACGTGTTTTTCCAGCAGTTGAAGGACGAGTGAAGTTTTCTGCAGGAAATTTCATCCAAGGAAGTATTATGCTGATTGCTGGCTTATTCACTGTGATATTCCTGCACTTCATTTTTTAAATTCTCATTTGCAATGCTTTTAGACTGCTGCTAGAATGCCTGCTCCCCTCCCCTTTGCCTGCACCTCCCAGCACGTGTTTAAACAGGTCCTATCATGCATTCAGTAATTATAGTGGAGGGCCAGTTGTATGACAGTCAAGATTGAGACCAGCTCTCTTTAAAACATGGCTCTTCTAAATGCTGTACTATGAGCTTGGTTACCTAGGTTGCCTTGAAATTTGGTGTGCTTTGTAGGGGTTTGAGGTAGGAATATTGATCCACATTTGGGGTCACTTGACTAAGGGCTTCCTGAGATGTGTCTCTCTGGGGAACAAACAAAACAGCTTTGCTGAAGTTTGACACATTCTAACAGTTTTTTTGCCCAGATCTGGGTATCAAAGCTTGGCTCTGAAAAAAAGCTGTGACACATACTATACACAAGTTGAAGTGCACTTCCTTGATATTTATACCCTCAAACTCAAGTTCCAAAAAGCAAAGCATTAAAGGAAAATATCTTATTCCATGGAGAAATATTGTATTCTGTAGAAATATTTACAAGCATATCAGTGTAAAATTTTCTCTCCATCTCTTCCCATGCACACTGAAACAGTGAAATCAACAAATCTTTTTTTCAACAGTGTAAGTAAATTCCTACTTATAGATGCATTACTACTTTCCTCTGTTCACTATGGATAAAGTTTTCACATTTGTTTTCAACCCTGCAGTTTTCAATCACACTTATTTTGGCTACGTCAGCGGCTGAGATAATTTCCCCCCTCTAACAGAGATTGGTTTAAACACTGAAGCATAGTCAGACATAAGTTCCTCTTACACTAGGAGATTAAGACTGCCACATTATTAGAAAGGTGGGTTCCCAGGAAGTTGCAGAGTTTTGGGATTTCACATGCACTTATTCCTTGAACAGGTACTCTTTTTACAGAGGCCGCAATTGACATTTTCTTATCTACAAGTGGAAGAGGCAAAGACTTCCAGCAGAATAAAAGTTAGTCTGATTAACAGATTGGTGTCATAGAATAGAATCTCAGGGTTGGAAGGGACCTCAGGAGATCATCTAGTCCAACCCCCTGGTCAAAGCAGGACAAATCCCCAGGGTTTTTTTGTTTTTGAACCCCAGTTCCCTAAATGTCCCCCTCAAGGACTGAGCTCACAACCCTGGGTTTAGCAGGCCAATGCTCAAACCACTGAGCTATCCCTCCCCCCTTTTTAAGCAGACTTGAAAACACAGCAAAAGGTTACACCTATGAGCCAAGCATTGGAACCTTGTAGATAGCTTCAGCTGTAATTCTGCTGTATCCTTCAAGTTATCCAGTAAGGTGGATTTGGCCAGCAGAATTAACATTTTAGCTATCTTTGTGCAAAAGGGAGGCGGGAGTAAATGGGAAGGGGGATATAAAAATTGTGACTCAGGCTGATTACGAGTTTCAGATTTGTGTACTTCTTTTAAGCTTCTTGTTAGCTTTGTATTCTATCTTATTTGGTGTTGACATTTTCTGAAAGTGCTGCCCAGGCGTATCTGTGAAAAGGTATAGCATGGACATGTAATATGTAACTTGTCAATGGGTTTTCTAATGGCTAGTTTGAAGGGGGGAAAAAAGCTTAAAATGCATGGTGGGGGGGCGGGGAGAGAATCTCAACATGGAAAGTTTCTTTAAACATATTCCATTAAGAACAGATTGGGGCTCCAACTCCAGTTTTTTAGTCCTCTAAGGAAGACTCTGGCAAGACTTCGTATGTGTGATATTTCTGAAGTGCTTCATGTTTCAGCATCAGTTGCTAGATAAACTGAACACTTTAATGATCATTAGCTTCCTGTTCTCTACAATATGTAAGTACTTTTCATGCTAACCAAGTATGAAAGGCCAAAAACTAAATAAGCTTTGAGGTAATGATTTACTTGCAATAGATTCATTTTCTTCACTTTTTATAAAAAAAGAGACATGGAGATTTATTTTGGGGAAAATTTTAGCAATATTTTACAACCTTAATTTAGCAAAGCTAAATTTATAGCAAAGCCACTTCCCCACAAAAATCTTCCCCATTCCAGAGTTTTTCAAAATATCCTTTCAGGACGATGACCCCTTTGTTTTTATCAGTACACATTTAGGTTTGGTCCTCTACACGTCTGCTTTTCAATGTACAATAAACATTACCATATTCTCTCCTATACTCATTTTACAAAAAATTGTCAGTATTTTGTCTATTAGCAATAGTTACACTTTTGAGGAGAAGGGTAACGAGTTCAAATAGGAGACAAAGTTCTTTAATTTCAATCAGTATTAAATTTGAATTAATCTTTATTAGGCAAACAGATCTTCAGAAGTTAAATTTCACTGTTATTTACAAGAAAATATACAACTCAAGACTAAAATGTTTCACATCCATTAAATTAGTGCACTGCAGACATTTCCATTTGGTGTTCACCCAAGCTCCTGCTTTTACATCCACGATGATACAGAGGTAGCTTCCTTCTGAACCTATAAGTAGTAATTGAGAAAAAATTTGCATTGTAATTTACTGAAGTATGGAAATATATATTTACATAGAAACACTCACAATGAACAAAATATTTTAATCACATTAGAAACCATCATAATAAATATGGAGGTCCAGAAATTAAAGGATAATGTTCACAATTTTCCCCCTACTGTACCTTAAATCAGGAAATGTCCTGTTTTTGTAACTCCTGCTGTTCCCAACCCTTAAACCAGCTTTTCTGAACACAATCCTATGATCTAGAATCCCTCATTCTGAAATGAAATCTTTAGTCTTTACCTCTCATTTCTCTTCATCCCCTGCTGCGATTTCTTCCTCCCTCTATCATCCCAGCTCATCACCCCAGAGTTTCCAGGAGATTAGATATACATTGGGTTTGAGACTGAGTTTATATAATGGCATTTTACTGCTCTTCTAAAAAGACAGCTCTTATATAATCTATTTATGAATGTTTCATTTGGGTGTTAGTCCAGTACATCTGAATTGATTAAATGTATACTGTAATGACAAGTCTAATTAAATAAGAATCCAATATGTCAGAGATGAAGATTAATGGCTGAAAAGGAAACAGAAGGGCTGGAAAAAACATAGCTATAAACTTGAAGACTGGGATTATTTCATAGCACCAGTTAAGAACTGGGTTATTTACCACATACTGTATGTAAACAAGCTATGGCTTTACAGCATAATACCTCATTTTAAACTAGGTTCAAAGGGGCAGGTGACAAAAGTCCCGAGTAGGCATAAAAAAAGGCAACAAACAGAGAGCTAGCTGTTGGGGGACGAGGGATAGGGGCAAAATGGAAAATTACAACCAGGTCAATAGGAGCAACAAGAGGAAAAAGAGCAGGGGAATGTGCTCAGCATCTTAGGATGTCTATACACAAATGCAAGAACATGGGGAATAAATAGGAAGAATTGGAAGTAGCAGAACACAAGATAGATTATGACTTAATTGGCATCACTGATCAGTCTTGGTAGGCTAAACCTCATGATTGGAATATTGGTATAGAAGAGTACAGCTTGTTCAGGAAGGACAGGCAGGGAAAAAAAGGGAGAAGGTGTTGTATTATATATCAAGAACATATACACTTGTTCTGAAGTCCAGAAGGAGGTCAGATGCAGAGCAGCTGAAAGTTTGTAGGTGAAGGGGAAACAAGAGTGATGTCATGGTAGGGGTCACTATAGACCACCAAATCAGGCAGAGGAGGTGGATGAGGCATTTCTACAACAAGTAACAGCAATATCCAGAATCCAAGACCCCAAATGGAGAACTTTAACTACCCAGACATCTGTTACAGAAGTAATAGGGCAAAACACAATATCCAATAAATTCTTGGAATGTATTTGGGACAAGCTGTTTCAGAAAGTGGAGGAAGTAACGAAGGGGACAGGGAGGAATTTGTTGTGAATCTGAAGGTAGAAAACAATCTGGGTGAAAGTGACCATGAAACAACAGATATCATGCTAAGGAAAGGAAGGCGAGAGAGCAGCAGAATAAGGACAATGGACCTCAAAAAAACAAAACAAAAAAAACAGAACTTGGAGAACTGGCAAGTAAGGTCCCAGGGGAAGAAAACTAAGGAGAAAGGGAATTCAGGACAGCAGGCAGTTTCCCAGAGACAATATTTAAGGCACAACAGCATGATGAGAATAGCTCAATGTGAAGGAAAGAGAGGAAGAACAGTAAGAAGCCAATATGGCACCATCAGGAGCTCTTTAATGACCTGAAAATCCAAAGGGAATTCTACAAAAAGTGGATGCAGATAAATAGCTATGGACAAGTATCAAATTCCATAAGAATGTAGACACAAAATCAAAAACTAAGACACAAAATGAATTACATCTAGCAAGGGTCATAAAAGGCATTAGTAAACTAAGGGAATGTGGTCTAAATGAAATTAATATAAGGTGGGTGCACAATTGGTTGAAAGCCCATACTCAGTTATCCATGATTCATTGTCAAACTGGGAGGACATATCTCCTGGCATCCCACAGGGGTCTCTGGAGCTTATTGTTAAGTCATCCAAAACCAAAGAAGGACCTTCAAATGCAAGGTCGAGAATGGTCTGGTGGACCTCTGGGGCAACCTAGAAGACTGAAACCATGAACATCTTAAACTAATAGCTGATGCCATGGTTCGAGCTGCTGAGTCCACACCATCAAAACTGTCCTGAGGATCAGTTCTAGCAACCAACTTACCTTCTTCCATCATTACAGTGAAGTCCTGCCTGCAGCTCTCTGGTAACCTGTCCTTGAATGTAACATCTTCCCAAAGCGTGAAGTCATAGTGACTCAAGAGTGCCTGCTGGTTTGCAATCCTAAATTGCAGACTTCGCAAGGATTAAAGTTTGCAACCCAGCAAGTCCAGTCTTTTTGAATCTTTGCCTTTACATGTTGATGCTTGGGTGTCTTTACCGCTCCTACTGGTTAGTAGCTGCCATTACTAAGGAGCCTGGAGGAGGATGAGAATACAAGTGCTCATATCCTTTAGAATGGTCATAGTACCTCCTCTTGGCCCATTTTGTTGTGGGAGATGGGGGAGGGGTCTACTTAAGTGCCTTAACTGGCTCCATAATTGCTTCATTAATCATCAGAGCCATTTTAGAAAGTGCCATTGGTAACAGAATGTTCACTGACTTGTGAGAGCTCTCACAGACCACCTCTGCCTGAATGTCAAGAACAGAGGCTACCCTTCTCAGTAGATCTTGATGAGCCTTATGGTCCTCTGGTGGTGGTGAGTCACTTGCCACCTTTACAGCCTTGTCTGGTGATGAAGAAGAGAGGCAACAGGATGCTGAGGTAGTGGCTGCTCTGTGTCTTATGGTGGAGAAGCCGCACAAGTGACTTCTGGCTGCTCTCAGTACTGGGTACTGGAGAATGTTGTCTGTGGTGCCATTTCTCTTGGTGCACCCTTGAGGAAACCAAACAAGGCAGGTGAAGAGAAGTCAGGGGGATGCCCCACAGCATCCAGAATGGCCACAGATATGGGCCTGGGACTCATGCATGACTGGGCCATTGCCCCTGAGGAGGCAGCCAGTGCTGGGACTATTGTGACTCCCATGGTCCCCAGTTCTCTGACTGAGAACTGGCTGGGACACAGAAGAATGCACCCCCAAGTCTGACAAAGAAGAGTCTGAGCCCTCAGACAATGGAAGAGCAGAGCCAGTCAGAACTGGGGCTAGGTAGCCAGAATCCGGGGATGGCAGTACCGAGGATATCATTGCTGGCTTGCCTCTTGACTGCACTGGCTTTTGTGGAAATGTGGGCTGTACTGGTACCACATGCTTTGATGCGGTGACTGGAAGCCTTCCTGTACCACTGGGGATATTGGCACTGAAAGGCTAAGAAGGTCTCCATATGCCTCTGGAGTGGCTGGTAGCGGTAATGATTCCTGACACGAGGATTTTTCACAGGTCAGTCTGATGGACCTGGCCAGGTTCCAGAGGCAGCAATCCCTTCTTTTTAGTCAATGATTGCTCTAGGGAATCCCTTCCTCCACGTCTTTTCTAGAGCTTCTGCCTCTAGCCGGCTATGGTACTGGTGAACTTGACTGAGGTACCCAGCTAGAGGAGGGTGTCTGCTCCTTCTGCTGCACCACAAAGATCAAAGAGCTGCAGAATCTCTGGTGGGCACTCTGCATCGAAGCTGCATTCCTAACACATTACTAATGCAACGACTCCAATGCAGTGGAGAGTATGTTTATAAAATCCGCAGATGACACAAAGGGATTGAGACAGCTGGGCCGCAGCTGTGTGCTAATTGGGCCACATGTGGCACACCGCTTGAGAACCACTGGTCTAGGCTCCCCACATTCACATTTGGGGTCATTTATCAACTTCCACTTGGCCATGGTGTCACCAGGCTTTACCACCCTAGCTTTAACGTGATTTAGGGCAACCAAATCGAGGTGTCTGGAGGAAGTTGTTCTGAAGGTTCTCTGGAATCATTGGCATTTCTTTCCTTCCACAATGGTATTTTGAAGTAAGGGATTTTCAGAGGCAAATATCTTTCTGGACTTCAGCCTCTTGGATGGTGGAATGTATCCACAATATGCGTGTCTTGGATCATGCATCTGTTTTAGTGTCTGCTTTTTACTGAAGGCATCCCACCTCACTGACGGTGGTGCAATCCCCAAAAGTTTCAAAGTCCCTGTGAAAGCAACAAAGAATCCTGTGGCACCTTATAGACTAACAGACGTTTTGCAGCATGAGCTTTCGTGGGTGAAACCCACTTCTTCGGATGCAAGTCCCTGTGATGATCCTACAGGATTGACTGAGGTCAGTATCAATTTTGTGTGCATGGACTGAGCATGACCATACTGGTGCACAATACCTGCAATTGAGTAACACAAGGAGTTACTTGTTGCTTGTAGTGTTTGGGGGGTGAACTCCCCATTTTGTACTGGTCAATTTCTGGAGTACACAATTCCCAGAGTTCATTTTCTTTTTCAACTGCTTGATAGGTTCTTTGTACATCCACATTCAGTCTAACATGACTACAGATTATACAATTCAACTTGTCCTGTAAGATTTTTATTTAAGTGTTTACAGCGGTTAAAAACGTGAATCATTTTTTCTAACCTTCATTTGGAAATCTTCAGTTGAGTCTTCATTTCAACTAAGTAAGTTAGGTCTCCCTTTTGTGAAAGTAAACAATATATATGGCCTTAGTTTGTTTCAACCTCCATTACTAGCTTATATTTACCAAGAAAAACTGAAATATTAATTTGGCTCCAACAACAGGGTATTTTTGTGTTAAGTGCTAAAACTGTGCTTGGCACTGTGCAAACTCTAAGATGCAGCTCCTGTGCGGTGGTGCTTACAATCTCAGTTGTTAAGATGCAAGTTCTATATTTTAAATAAAATGAAAGTTGGCTAACAAAAAATTCATTATGCAATTCTCTTTCAAAAAGTTTGATATACATAGTAGATACAAACACGTCACACCTCTCCAGATTACTATGCACTATGTAAATAGTGCTTAGCCCTTATACAGTACTTTTTATCCATGTGATTCCTCTCTCCTTTATCTGGACACTGGGAATTCCAGAAAGCAATAACCAAAATTAGGTATAACAAAATACACATTTGATGGGAAAAATGCTGAACCTCAACCAGAATGCAACAAGCAGGATAAATTTCCCAAAGACAGTATCTGCAGAAATTTGACAGTCAATAAAGACAAGGCATACAGCACAACTTATAGGCCTCATGAGAAAAATTTTAATCAGCAAAAATTAAAAAGTTTGGTCTTGAAAGATCTGAAGAAAACAAAACAAACTAACCTAACCTAACAAAATACAGACTCCTCAATAGAGTTAACCTTTTGATGGGTAATGATAAAAGACGGTTACTCACCGTTGTAACTGTTGTTCTTCGAGATGTGTTGCTCCTATCCATTCCAGTTAGGTGTGCGCGCCGCGCGTGCATGGCTCTTTGGAAGATTTTTACCCTAGCAACTCCGGCGGGTTGGCTGGGCGCCCCCTGGAGTGGCGCCGCTATAGCGCTAGATATATACCCCAGCCGACCCGTCCGCTCCTCAGTTCCTTCTTGCCGGCTACTCCGACAGTGGGGAAGGAGGGCGGGTCTGGAATGGATAGGAGCAACACATCTCGAAGAACAACAGTTACAACGGTGAGTAACAGTCTTTTCTTCTTCGAGTATTTGCTCCCATGCATTCCAGTTAGGTGATTCCCAAGCCTTACCTAGGCAGTGGGGTCGGAGTGAGACGTGGCAGAGTGTAAGACTGCTGAGCCGAAGACTGCATCGTCTCGAGATTGTTGCACCAACACGTAGTGGGAAGCAAAGGTGTGGACAGAAGACCAGGTGGCGGCTCTACAGATGTCCTGGATGGGGACATGGGCCAGGAAGGCGGCAGACGAGGTGGCTAGCTGGCACTTGAGCAAGCTCGTAGCATGTCCGGATACACGATGTTACCCAGGAGGAAATTCTTTGAGAGGAGACCGGCTTGCCTTTCATGCGATCAGCAACCGCCACGAATAACTGGGGCGAACGCCGGAAGGGGTTTGTTCGCTCAATATAAAATGCGAGGGCCCTGCGGACGTCAAGGGTGTGAAGCTGTTGTTCACAACTTGAGGCGTGCGGCTTCGGGAAAAAGACCGGGAGAAAAATGTCCTGGTTTAAATGGAAGGCCGACACCACCTTAGGGAGGAAGGCCGGGTGTGGCCAAAGCTGTACCTTGTCTCCATGGAAGATGGTGTACGGTGGACCAGCCGTTAGGGCACGAAGCTCGGAAACTCGTCTCGCTGAAGTTATAGCGACGAGAAAAACCGTTTTCCATGATAGACAGAGCAGGGAACACGTGGCCAAGGGCTCGAAGGTCGCCGAGGTGTGCTCCCCACCCCAACGCCGAGGCATCCGTGGTCAGGGTGACGGACGGGCGAGGAGGGCGGAATGGGACTCCGGCACACACGACCTCTGGGTCCAGCCACCAGTTGAGCGAACCAAGGGTTGGTTTCGTGGCTATCACTACCATGTCTATGGGGTCGCGGTGCGGCCGGTACACCGACGCGAGCCAAGTTTGAAAGGTGCGAAGGCGCAGCCTCGCGTACATGGTCACGAATGTGCATGACGCCATGTGGCCCAGGAGGCAGAGGCAGGAGCGCACCGTTGTTGTGGGAAAGGACTGTAGGTCCCGGACGAAGGAAACCATAGTTTGGTGCCGAGGTCGAGGGAGGCAGGCCCTGGCCAAATTGGAATCCAGGACCGCTCCGATGAACTCCACCCTCTGTGATGGAGCTAAAGTGGACTTCGCGGCGTTTATTAGAAGTCCGAGACGCTGAAACAGGGCTAGGATGTCGGCCACTTGACGCGCTACCAGTTGGCAGGATGGGCCGCGGACCAGCCAGTCGTCAAGATACGGGTACACGTGTATGCGACGACGGCGGAGGGCTGCTGCCACCACTGCCATGCACTTGGTGAAAACCTGTGGCGCGGTGGAGAGGCCGAAGGGTAGCACCGTAAACTGGTAGTGCATGTTGTTGATGACGAAACGCAGGTAGCGTCGATGAGGAGGGTAAATCGCGATATGGAAATACGTGTCCTTCGTGTCGAGGGCGGCAAACCAGTCTCCCGGATCCAGGGAAGGAATAATGGTCCCCAGGGTTACCATGCGAAACTTGAGCTTGAGTAGATATCTGTTGAGCTCTCGGAGGTCTAGTATAGGTCGTAGACCTCCCTTCGCCTTGGGGATTAGGAAATATCGGGAATAAAATCCCCTGCCTCGCATGTCGCTCGGCACCTCCTCTATGGCACCCAAACCCAACAGAGTGTCGACCTCTTGTAAGAGGAATTGCTCATGAGAGGGGTCCCTGAAGAGGGATGGGGAGGGTGCGAAACAAATTGAAGGCGGTAACCAGACTCCACCGTGCAAAGTACCCAGTTGTCCGTTGTTATCTGGGACCACGCCGGGAGGAAGTGGGAAAGACGGTGGCAAAATAACAGGGAAGGATCCGGTGAAGACACTGATGGGCCGTCCTCGGGCGTCCCATCAAAAGGCTGACTTAGGCCCCTGAGGGGCTTTGGAGGGCGCTTGGGACTGATTACCCCGGTTGCCCGACGGTCTACGGCGGTTCACCCTACCTCTGCGCCTAATATCAGGCCGTGGCCGGACCTGATTAAATGGTCGGTACGGCTGCTGTCGGAAGGACCTCCGCTGGGTAGCCGGCGTGTGCATGCCCAGGGTGCGAATGGCGATTCGCCCATCTTTGAGGGTCTGAATCCTCGCGTCTGTTTTTTTGGAGAAGAGGCCCTTGGTGTCGAACGGAAGGTCCTGCAGTGTGTACTGGACCTCGGGCGGCAAGGAGGAGGCCTGCAGCCAGGAAATTCTCCGCATGGTCACTCCCGAGGCCAGGGTTCTGGCTCCTGAGTCTGCTGAGTCGAGAGAGGCCTGGATGGAGGACTGGGAGGCTTTCTTGCCCTCCTCAATAAGGGCTGAGAATTCCGGTCGGGAGTCCGTTGGTATCAGCTCCGTAAACTTGAACAGTGAGACCAAGGCGTCGTACATATAGCGACTGAGGAGAGCCAGTTGATTGGCAATCCGTAGCTGGAGGCCACCGGCCGAATAGACCTTCCGGCCCATCAGATCCATCCTCCGGGCTTCCTTTGATTTTGGCGCTGGAGCAGATTGCCTATGCCGCTCCCGGTCATTCACGGACAGTACAACCAAGGAGTCTGGAGCTGGGTGCGTGTATAGATACTCGTACCCGCTGGGGGGAACCGAGTATTTCCATTCCACCCCTCAAGCGGTGGGAGGGATGGAAGCCGGTGACAGCCAGATCGTATTGGCATTTTTCTGTATGGTCCAGATGAAAGGCAAGGCCACCTGCAGCGGGGCCTCAGCTCCGAGGACGCTGGTCACCGGGTCATCGTCCTCCGCGACCTCCTCGACAGGGAGGTTAATGGCCTGTGTCACCCGTCGAAGCAGGTCCTGGTGGGCCCGCAGGTCAATTGGTGGAGGACCTGATGTGGATGCCCCCGCCACCGCCTCATCCGGCAATGAAGACGAGGATAGGCCTTGGACCATGGCTTCCGGAGGTGGTTCGTCCACGCGTTGCGAAGCCGCTGCGTGTGTGGGATGATCTCCCGCTACAGGTGGCGGCGGTTCCTCCTCCAACGGTGATGGAGGAGGTCTGCTGACCGTGGCTTCCGGCACTCTGTGGTCGGAAGCTCTGGGCCGCTGAGTGACGGGGACCCCTTGAGTCTCGTGATAGGCCCAGGGTGTTCAGAAGCCCCATTGTTGAGATCCGTGGTCCTGCCCTTGGGGGTCGGCGCGGAGATCAGCCACGCTGCCCGCTTGGGAGGCGACTGAAGGTTGGCGGGAAGGCCACGGGGGGGCAAAGGCACTGAGAGACTGCGCCATCGACTCTGTCGGTCTGTCCCTGGACGGTGCCGGGGAACGGTGCCGGTCGTCGCGGTGCCGGGAACGAGAACGGGACCATTGTCCGTGCGGGTGCCGGGAGGTTGACCGAGATCGCAAGTGACGTTGGTGGGAGCGGCTGCGTACCAGGACTGGTACCAGGAGCAGTACCGGGATCCGGACCTTCGGCGGTACCGATGGTCGGGTGACTGGGACCAGGATTGTCTCCGCGAGTGTGACCGGTACCGCGATGTGGAGCGGTACTGGGACTGCGACCGGCGCCGAGATGGAGAACAGTACCGGGATTGTGACCGGTGCCGGGATCTGGACCGGCAAGAAGGCGAGCGCCGTCGGGATCGGGACCGGGACCGCCTTCTGTCTCATCTGTCAGGGGAAGGAGGCCTCATGATGGCCGGCTTGCCCACTGACTTCACAGCCCGCACCGGCGGTGCCGGGGGCTGGAGGCACGGTGGCTCTGTGAGCGCTATCAGCTCTCTCGCCATCAAGAATGTTTCTGGCGCTGACGGGAGAGGCAGCTCGACCACGGTTTGCACCGGGGAGCAGGGCGGTACCGGACTCGACAGCTCTTGCGGTGCCGGAGTCGACGGTACTGTGCACGGCTTCTGCACCACCACAGTCGGTGCCGGAGGTGGCTGGGCGAGTGGTCCCGGTGCCAGAGGCTTGGAGGTTGCCTGCGTCGGCTTGCGCTTCCTTGCAGGGGAGAGGGAACGGTGTCGGGACGCCGGTGTCGGCTGCTGCTTTTTCAGAGTCTCGGTGCCGGACCGGCTCGGGACCGCTGGTGCGCTCTGCACCGAGGAGGACTGCTGAGCTGCTGGTGTTGGCACGGTAGGGCTAAGTGCTGACTCCATCAAGAGCTGCTTTAATCTAAAGTCTCGCTCTTTCTTTGTCCTCGGCTTGAATGACTTGCAAATCGGTCACTTATCTGCACGATGGGACTCTCCGAGGCAGCGCAGGCAGGAGTCGTGAGGGTCTCCAATTGGCATGGGCCGCTAGCAAGCCGAACAGGGCTTAAACCCCGGTGCCTTGGGCATGAGCCCGCACCGATTCGGGAAAAAGAGGGGCTAAGCCCCCCCCGATTCCCCTTAAACTACTAACGAACTAACTAATCTAACTATGTTAACTAACTATATACACTAAATTACACTAAGAACCAGAGATAAGCTAGGGATGTGGAGGTCAAGAGAGCACTCCACTGTTCCAACGGCCGTCATGGGCGGTAAGAAGGGACTGAGGAGCGGACGGGTCGGCTGGGGTATATATCTAGCACTATAGCGGCGCCACTCCAGGGGGCGCCCAGCCGACCCGCCGGAGTTGCTAGGGTAAAAATCTTCCGAAGAGCCGTGCACGTGCAGCGCGCACACCTAACTGGAATGCATAGGAGCAATCACTCGAAGAAGAACAGTAACTCTTGGGATTTCATGTCTATCTGCTTGTGATTAACAGAGTGGACGAATCTAAAGTGACTAAGATTAGAGGAGATCTATTCTGCAGCATTTATATGGGTTTGTCATCACATACCTTATTGAGTTCTGGGAACAGTTCTTGTATCCCAATATCCAGCAGAACATAAGTCAACTAAAAAACAGAAAAAGTAGCTGTTGTAAAAGGGTCATGGTAAGTTCTTATGACAACCCTTTAAAACAACTATATTGCTCTTCATTTTTAATAATTAAAAGATAATTTGCATTTACCTAGGATACACAAAAGATCACTAAAAGCCTTTATGAAACACTGCACCAAGCAGTAAGGTTCTCATATAATTGTTTTCAGAATTAAAAGTACCTGCTTGTTAAGCACTGGCTGCTGCAGTCCATCAAACAGAAGTCTGATGCCTTCATACTTGGCGTCTTCTCCAATGCATTTGCCTATCAAATCTAGACCAGATACCAACACATACCAATCACAAAAAGCCATTACAAATTAGTTATGTCCTATAGTAAAGCATGGCTAGACCAAAATTCAGTTGATCATATCCTCAGCACTTCCAATGGCTCTAAACTTGTATGCTATAACTTTACCTTTCAAATGAATTTGTTTTTATAACCACAAAAGTCAAAAATCTTTCTGAACCCCTCTGATTATTCTATTTTAGCTAAGAATTAGCCAGTGTCTACTAAATGAATTTAAAGACGTATAAGTGGAATCAATATGAGAAAAATTATTCCTTTGTTAGCCAACCCACTGCAGCAATATACACATCTTTTTACTTGTAGTTTTACTTTCAATGGCATAGAACTAAGTCACTGCCAGATTTTAGGTGAAAAAAAATACAACTTGAGTTTACTGCTCTAATGCTTTGTGTAATAAAACATAGGTTCCTTATCTGTACATGGAGGTATCTTTGAGATGTGTGGCCCCATCTGTATTGCACACATGGGTATGCATGCATTCCATGTACCTGAGACCAGAGATTTCTAGCAAGTAGCATCAATTAGTCCATGCCTGCGCAGTTACTCCCCTTCATGCACCATACTGAGGGAATAAGGAGAGGTGTTGTGATAAATGAAGGGGGGGGAGCTCCCTTTTTTTGGAAACCCAGCCAGCCAGTTAGCTATAAAGTCCCAGAGGGTTAAAAAGTCCCCAGGTAAAGAAAAGGGAGTAGGCACCCGACCAAAAGAGCCAATGGGAAGGCTAGAAACTTTTTAAAAGAGGGGAGAAAAGTTTTCCCTTTGTCTCTCTGTTGGTCTCTCTGGGCTGGAGACGGGGGCAGCTGGAATGCTGTGTAAAGTTTGGACCAGGTATGAAAATAATCGTCCATACCTAGAAGAATTCATTGGGACAGGGAATGTTTAGATAAATATAACCCTAATTGCATCTCTTTTATTTTCTGTAAGTCTTGTGGACTCCTCTGTGCTAACCCCAGAGATGCTTTTGTTTGCTTGAAACCTTTAAGCTGAACCCCCAAGAAAGCAATTTTGGGTGCTTAATTTTTGGAATTGCTCTCTTAAAATCTAGCAAAAGCCTAAGTTCCAGATGTATTTTCTTTCTTTTTGTTTTTAAATAAAATTTACCTTTTTTTAAGAACCTGATTGGTTTTGTGTCTTAAAAGATCTGTGCAATTAGCTGGTGGCAACAACTGGGTTTCCCTTTTGTTTGTTTGCTTCTCGGCTTCCCCAAGGGAGGAGTGGAAAAGATGAGGGGTTTCAGGGAAAACTTCCCAAGGGAGTTTCTCCAGGATTTGCAAGAGGCAGTTTTTCACATGGGTGGTGGCAGCATTTACCAAGCCAAGGTCAGAGAAAAGCTGTAACCTTGGGGGTTTAATACAAGCCTGGAGTGGCCAGTATTAATTTTTAAAATCCTTGCGGGCCCCCACCTTCTGCACTCAAAGTGCCAGAGTGGGGAATCAGCCTTGACAGGTGTGGACCAATGTCTCTGCAGTTTTTTCCTCTTATTGCAAATCGGATAGGATCCAAAGCAGAAAGGAAGGAGGAAGGGGAGTGGAACACAGCTAGAGACCATACTTCTCGAAGAACCTCAGGCTACAGGTAAGTAACTCATTTCTTTGAGCGCTGGTCTGTATGTGTATTCGACATGTGGGCGATTGGTAACCAGTATTCAAACAGGACAGGTGGTGTGAAGATGCAGTTACTATAGATGTCTAGAATACCGCTGTCCCAACAGCTGCATCTGCCCAATAGGCCTGGACTAAGGTGTAATGTGTCAGGTAGGAATGGAAGTAGCATTTCTCCAAATGCTTTGCAGCAGGCAGCACCAAAGCCGGCATGCTCCAAAAAAGAAACTTCATAGGCTCCATGACCGTCTCATTAATAGGGAGGGCCATTCTCCCAGGAGCAGATGGCTGCAGGATATCCAACAATTTATGGATATTCTCCTGCAGGGAGAATGCCCAGGGAAGAAGCCACATATTGCAAAATGTCATGGTAGACCCTGAAGTCCTCAGGCACCAAAGGAGAGGAAAAGCCAGGCACCGTTCAATTGTCTTGAGGATGAAGAAGAGGCAGTTAACTGCACCAGATCCCATTCTTGGACTGGTGGGCCTCGATTTGAAGCCTCCCAGAGTTCTCCCAATGGAAAGGCTCACTGGTGCCTGAACCTGTGGGAAGTCAACATCCCCCACCACAGACATGCCTAGTGATCTCGCCTTGGAGCGAGATGAGGAGTGTGACCACCATGACCAAGGAGCCTCCCACAAATTCAATGGAGGCCACTGGGCATAATGAGAGGACATTAGTGGCCAGTAGGTGCTAGGGCACACTGCCAATCCCAGTACACACGATGCTCCATGAATGGTTCCCAATGAGGGCTACATGATGGAGAATGGAAGGAGGAAAATCCCAACCTTGACACCAAGTCGTCTCGGGTTTCCAGGGATAAAAATAGAGCCAGCTCTGAGGATGTGATCTACTAGTCTGATTCATCTGTCTCCCAAAACCAAGGAGGGACTGGCACTGATAGTAGAAACTGTACCGCCAACACCAAGTACGCCTTTGTTGTTTCTGGTGCTCAGAGTGGCATCAGCCCTGAAGTCAGCAGCAGTACTGATATATCTGACAATGCCAAAGTGGAGGGTGATGAGTGCTATCACGGTAACATCGGTGGTGCAAGATGGTGCATGTAACCTGGAGGGTCTTGATTGGTCTTATGCGACCTTTTCCTCAGTGCACTTGATGGGGAGCAGCCCTTCTCCAGGGGGGACTTACTGATGCCAGCATGACCATGTGGAATTTTGATTTGCAAATAAAGATATTCAACTGACATAGGTTGAGAATAGGTCTCCATTCTCCTTTTTTCTTGGGAGCTATGAAATATAGGGAGTAGAACCCTTTGTCTTGATGTTGAGGTGCAACTCATTCTAATAGAGTGTCTACCTCCCAAGACAGGATTTCCTTTGAGAGTAGTCCCTGAGGAGGGGCCAGGAAGAGAAAATTGATAATGTAGCCAGAGTGGATGATCTCTAATACCCACTTGTCTGTTGTTATTGCGCTCCGGTTGTGGGCGAAAGGGGCCAGGTGGCAGTTTGGAGCCAGGAGGTAAGTAGGAAATTACATCAACAAGGGTACGCGGTTCTCAAGCATCCTGTCAAAAGTAACTCCTGGTTGGTGGGTGAGATAGAGCAGCTGCAGCTGAAGTGGAGGAAGTGCAGAGCTGGGTCTTTGTACTCTCTGCTCATTCCATGGCAGTTTGTAAGGGAACTGGCGGTAGAACAGCTGAGGGAGAGTTCTTGGCTTATACACCTCTACCATGCCATAATGCGACCTGATATAACACGGGTTCGCATATAGCGCGGTAGCAGCGGGGCTCCGGCGGCGCTTTAACGGTTCCAGGGCTCTGGCTGCTGCAGGGAGCCCCAGGCCCTTTAAATCACCATGAGAGCCCTGCTGTCACTACCCCGGGGCTGCAGCAGCGGGGCTCAGCTGGCGATTTAAAGGGCCCGGGGCTCTGGCTGCTTCAGGGAGCCCCGGACCCTTTAAATCACTGCTGGAGCCCTGCTTCCACTACCTCGGGCTCTTTAAATCACCGCTGCAGCCCTGCCACCGCTATCCCAGTATAACGCTGTTTCACATATAATGTGGTAGGGATTTTTGGCTCCCCACGACCGCGTTATATTGGGGTAGAGGTGTACTCCTGTTTGTGGTATTTTCTCTTTGGAGCTGGGATATAAATACCAAAAGGGCGGAGGGTTGTCCTGGAGTCTTTTAGCAAGTAAAGACTTGTTAGTCTTTTCATTGAAGAGATCAGACTCAAAAGACAAGTCTTCAATACTATTCTGGACATCCTTGGGGAACCCCCAGAAGTGGAGCCAAGATTCACACCTCATAACTATTCCTGCAGCTATAGCTCTAGATAAGGTATCAGTTTCATGAGGGCTTGGAATTGAGCCATGTCCTCCTGAGGGAGTTTGTCTTTGAGCTCCAAGAATTTGGAGTAATTTGTGAAATCTATTTTGCTAACAGGGCCTGGTAGTTAGCGATTCAAATACCTTCCTCTCTAGAAGGTCAAGACGTTTAGCACCTTTCTCTGCAGGGGGTGCCTTGGTGTTTTCTAGCCTGGATTTCACTGTAGCAACAGAGAAAAACTGTGGCTACTATTAGAGAGTTGGGACCAAGGTGAGTAAACAGAAACTGCACCTTTAGCGAGTATAAAATATCGCCTTTCAGACCCTTTTGGGGAGAGGGGCGCATAGGAAACAAGAGTATGCCAAACTACCTTGGATGATTCCATAATGGCCTTGTTTATTGAGAGAGCCATCCAGCTTGGGCCAGAGGGCTGCAAGATATCCAAAAGCCAATGCTGCATAACATGGATTGCTTCAAGAGAAATCTGGCACTTAGCCACCACCCTCTGCAAGACCTTTTGGTATTGTCTGTAATCTTCAAGCAGAGATGGTGCAGATGGGACAACTGCCTCATCAGGTGAGGAGGATGAAATACCTATTGGTACCTGTGGATCTGGATTGATTTCCTCCTCTGCATACTCAAAAAGAGCCAACTGGTGTCAGCTAGGAGGAGAGGGTGCAGTAGGATTCATGTTCAGATCTGGAGTGCCTAGCATAGAGATCCCATGGTGCCCAATAGGACCAATATGAAGAGTCAACAAGCTGGGGGGGGACTGCAAGGCATTGGGTACCATCAGTCCCCTAGGCTGTCATATCCGGGTGGAGAATGGGTCCAAGACCTCCTAGAGTCTGTGTCCAAGCTAGCCTCCCTATGTGTCAGGAACATCAGATTCTGATGATGAGAAGGTAGGTTCTGGTTCCACTAGTGATACCAGTGGATGAATGTGCCAACTTGTGAATGGGAGTATCCACTTCTCTTCAAAGGGGTTTCTTCCTCTGGTGTCAAGATGTCCCTCAGGAGGGCTGGACTCAAAAAGACAGGAGATTGAGGGTAAGGTAGGGTGAAAATATCCTCTAGAGAGGTATAGGTTTCAGTCCATCCCAGGGCATGAGGTGTCCGAGTGATCAGGACTGACTGCTCCAGTGCCTCCAATGTTACGGTAGTCAATGGATCCTTCTGCGAGCAAGTTACTACTGCAGAGTTCCCAGTTGGTGTCAATAGGTGCTGATCTTTTGTATAGCTGTAGCCACAGTTGGTACCAATAGATCCTGTCTCCTAAACACCTTACCCTCATGGTTGAAAGGTTTAGGTGGACCTAAGTCTTTAGGACCCATGCATTAGCACTCACCTGACTGGACAGAGTCAGGGAGACATCCTTTTTTGTAGGAGCATATCTGTCTTTGTGTTTATGAGAGTGCCCCTTACTTGCGTGAGAGGCCCAAGGCATTGATTCCTTGGGCTTACCAGCTCTGGCATCTGCTCCTGAACTCTTGCTCGGAGGAGCACCACTCAGACTGAGGCCAATGAACCAAGGGATCTCCTTGGCCTGGATCCTACTGGGTCTCATGGCCTTTTCCAAGGGGTACTTCCTCAGTCAAAGTTCTCATGCCACATGGGTCTGGAGAGAGAAGGAGGGTCAGATGCTGCAGTTGGCAGAAACGTGAGCCTCCCCAAGGCAGTAAAGGGAGCAATGGTGTTCATTGTTGACTGAGAACAAGCAGGGTCAGAAGACTGTTCCTTAAACCTCAGGATTCTGGGCACAGTACTTCTCCCCAGGAAGATGATCCCTGAGGCAGGGGAAACTAAACTATACTAACTAAACTATAAACACACTAAGAATACTAAAACTATGTACAATTATATGTCCAGGTTTTTGAGTGACGATGCAAACATAGCTTTGGACACAGAGGATTCCAACTCAGGCCATGCACCTGTGTAAGAAGGAACTAGCATCAGTTTGCACCACCCCATATATCCTTGATATGGAGCACAAGAGGAACAAGTATTCAGGCGCAGACCAATGAATTCTACTTGCTAGAAATCTCCAGTATCAGGCACATGGAGCTCATGCATACCCAGGTGCAGAACACACAGAGACCAGCACTCAGAGAACTTAAAATTACACTTGCAATGAATTATTATTGGATCACCTCTAATCACAGGATTTTTTTCCTAATTTATATAGGGACAGTACAGCTGACATGAGATTCTTTTTCAGGTTTTCACTGCAGCCCTGCTTTTTACCCAGTTTTCAGCTGGGCCGAATGATATACAAAGAAGTGGAGATCAGTGTCAGACTCTCAGCTGGTTTAGATCCCACGCTCCTCCTGACCTGCACGGTGTCATTTATCCATTACACCAAAGGCCTAGGGGTGCAAGTAACCCTCGTTAAAACTATGAATGTTTGAAAATGAAAGTCTCATTAAGCAGCAGCATTTTAGGCAACTCTTTAAAATCTCAGTCAGATAACTACTTTATGGATTGGAAAGTTAGCATGAATGTTATATTTGAGCTAGGTACCTGACTGAAGGATTAAAAAGCTTATATAGGTCATATAAATGTGGAACCTGGAATGTATCTCATCATTTCTTCAAAGGTCTGCTTTGCTCGTTTCTGTTTATCTTGAAGAGAGCGAGGTTCAGTATTCTCACAAAACACAGCATCTGTAACAACC
This sequence comes from Mauremys reevesii, assembly GCF_016161935.1. Classification (NCBI taxonomy): domain Eukaryota; kingdom Metazoa; phylum Chordata; order Testudines; family Geoemydidae; genus Mauremys; species Mauremys reevesii. Next base: position 144,325,009 of record NC_052625.1, on the reverse strand, counting down.
AAAAGAACAAAAATGGCATTTAGGAGTTGGCTTTCAGTAAAGTCGTACATTGTGTATGTGACTAAAAACTGATAGTAGGCTTCTGAATGATGTCTTCAGAATTAGATTTCTCTTTTCCACATGATCTTAACTGGAAGTAAGTTCTAACCATGCAAGTTAATAGCCTGATGTCTTCTGGTCTTGTTCTGCTCAGATCCAGAAATACCTTATCTGTTTGGAATACAATATAGTGTTTTGCCAACTCATTTCTTGTGTTAAGCCATTTTTAAAGAGCATCACAATTCTGCAGCAGCACACAATTCTGACTAAATTCCACTGTAGGTTAATTATATGCTGCTTAACTATAATTCCCCTGTACTTATAATTGTATAAAGATATTCTTCACATTATGTCAAACAGCCCGGCAGTACTGATGGGGCCTATTGCAATGGCCATAATTACTACAGAGGACTAAAATATTTACAGCATTCACAAGCACCTACCACTTTTGGTTTCAGTCACTCAAAGCTTCCTCGCTTTATTTTCAAAAAGAACAGGAGTACTTGTGGCACCTTAAAGACATTCACAATACCTCCTTGGGAACTGTAATTTTCATAACTGGCCTCCACCCAAGTTATTTTCCTAAATGCGCCAATTTTGTTCAGTCTACAGTCAATTGGTACTTGTTAGCTAGCAACTGTGGGCTTCATTTTCTCTGCCTTCCCTTCACTCTTATAATAAAAGGGAAACAATTAAAAAAACCTAGCATTTATTTTCCAAAAAAAGATTAAGATACAACACACGCTTTAGGAATTTCCTACACTCAATATATCTACTGCATCACTAGCTCCATCATGTTGATCATCCATCTTTTAGTCTTCTTTTCCTTGCTCACTATAAGCGTTAGTGGATTATTGTTCACAATACTTAATTCTATAATAAAATATCAAGGATGTGCAACAAAACCAAGTTAACACTGTGCAGAAACTGACTTTTGGAATCTCTTGACTCATTTATGTTGTGTAAGTGTTCTTTTTCACATGTGGCATTATATCGTTTGCAAAGCACTTTGGGTTGCTCACAAAAAAGGTGCTACAAGTCATCAATATCTTATTAACAAGTACCACTGCAGTTTAAACATGTACAAGAAGCACATGATAAAATAAGTATTTGCATGACTTTTCACTAACCTCTCAGGAGTGTTATCAGTGATACCAAGCGGTGCTCCTGAAACAGCTGTTCTAATTTGTACTGTAGATAGTAGTCTGTGTACATCTCCAATGTGTTTTTGAAGAGAATTCTTCCCCCCATCAAGAGGTGATGCAGCCAGTCAGGAACACGGAAAACAACTCTACCTGCAAAGTTATTATTACACATAATAAGAAAGCTCCCATCATCATGATACCTTGCTTTATTTCTTTAAAAGTGTGCAAATTGATATTTCCAAAAAAGAGAGAGCTAACTTCATGCAATCTGACCCCATTCCCCCTACCCTATAGCAGATCCTTTATCTTTTAAATCTGTTTGTGTTACATTTACTACAAAAATACCATGTGTTGGTATTATTTATTTAAATTAGAGTGGCCACAGGAAGACGTGGCCTACACCTCAAGCAGCTTACACTCTAAATACAAAAACAAAGTGTGTGGGGAAGGAGGAGAAGAAAGGGATACAACATGCAAGCAGAGTGATCAGAGTGATACTGCTACATTTGTGACACCCTAATAGTAAGAACTTTAAAAACAGGATAGCGTCCCTAACTGGCATCTTCCTTGTTATAACAAACTGTAAACCAGGGGTTTACAACCTCTGGCACGCAGCTCGCCAGGGTAAGCACCCTGGCAGGCTGGGCCAGTTTGTTTACCTGCTGCGTCAACCGACTGCGGCTCCCACTGGCCGCGGTTCACCGTCCCAGGGCAATGGGGGCAGCGGGAAGCCGCAGCCAACACCTGCCAATGCGGTAGGTAAACAAACTGGCCCGGCCCGCCAGGGTGCTTACCCTGGTGAGCCGCGTGCCAGAAGTTGCCGACCCCTGCTGTAAACTTGAGACAAACTTTTCAAACAGCACGTTAATCAAACACTCTGAACTTTCGCACCTCTGTTATACTTCATACCGAGTACAAAGAGAAATAATTTCTTACCAACATACATTAAGTAGTCATAGACTCCTTCTACTGTTATCATCTCTATAAAGTAGTTCTGATTTTGTCTTCTCTCTGTATTCTCAGAGCGGTTTGCATTGTTCTTGAACAGATCATTGAAAAGCTAAAACAGAAACATTACATCTTGAAAAACAAACAAAACTAGAGTAAAAACCAGGAGTAGGCAACTTATGGCACAGGTGCCGAAGGTGGCACGTGAGCTGATTTTCAGTGGTACTCACACTGCCCGGGTCCTGGCCACTGGTCCGGGGGCTCTGCATTTTAATTTAATTTTAAATGAAGCTTCTTAAACATTTTAAAAACCTTATTTACTTTACAGACAACAATAGTTTAGTTATATATTATAGACTTATAGAAAGAGACCTTCTAAAAACATTAAAATGTATTACTGTCACGTGAAACCTTAAATTAGAGTGAATAAATGAAGACTCGGCACACCACTTTAGAAAGGTTGCCAACCCCTGGTAAAAAAAACAATCAGTACTACTAAGTTCAGACTGGTCAAGATTTTCAATGGAAAAGACTTTAAACTGTTTTTCAGTGGAAAAATTGATTTCAATAACGAAATTTTTAAGAGAAGATGTTTGTTTTCCAAAGAAAATTTCAATATTTTGTTGAATGTTGTAATAGGGTATATTGGCCCTTTAAGAGTACAGGGGGCCAAAAGACTCCATTCCAGGGAGATGGAACAAACAAAGGCCCAGGAAATGGAGCAGAGGAAACAGTCCTCGGAAATTAGGAGTTCTCCTGGGGTTTCCCCACCATCCACTGTTCCTTTACGGGCCTGAGGCTGTGCTCCCCATTCTTCCAGCCAATCGGGAGGAGCTCTTTGGAGGAGGGCAGTATATAAACTGCATTCTCCCTCAGAACTGAGACGACACTGGCCAGAGAAGGAAGCCAAAGCCAGAAAGCTAAACACTAGGGAAAGCTATGAAAAGTGACCCTCTGAAGAGTAGGCTGTAGCAAATGAAGAGCTCTGCATGGATGGCAGAAGAGCCAGAGATAAGTGTGAACCTATGAATCATAGTGATGGACATAGCTCTAAAAACAGCTGCGGGGAGTCTGTAAGGGGCCCCAACAAGGGAGAACGGAGGAAGGCTGCTGCTGCAAAGGGCACAGTGGCTACAAGGGACCACTCATTAAGCAGCAGCCCTGTTACAAATGCCTCCAAACCAATATATTGCAGCTAAAAAATAAAATATTTCAATTCAAAACGAGCACTGCAGCCATTTATGGGAATTGTATTTTGATTGCTTTATGCTCTCACTCTCCCCTCTGGGTCTGGGTTCACTGGAAAAACTACACTTCTCTTTTGTGGCCTAAGAGAGTCTCAGATAACTTTAAACAATTGCTTTGGATGTTTTAAACTAGCCCCTTTCAAATTAATCACTAGAAATAGCAGGGACCACATGTATAAGAGTGCCTTAAGACAAAATGCAACTTTAGTCTTTGGAGAATTACTTGAAGAGTGATAAATGTATTAGAAATACTAAAGAACCAACTTATGACTATAAGTAAATATAGAAAAATCAGTAAGATGTCTTACTATGGTATAACTGGTAGGCCCCAATACAAATAATAAATCATCATAACACTTATCCATGTCAATTGCTTGCAAGACTGCAAGTGTACTTTGTGTTCATTACATTTGGTAAATATGAGCCTATAATGCAATGCATTGACAAAAAGAGCTAATATTCTGAGGTATATTAACAGGAGTGCGATATAGAAGACACAGGATGTAATTGTCCCACTCTACTTGGCACTGGTCAGGCCTCAGCTGAAGTACAGATGTGGACAAACTGGAGAGAGTCCAGAAGAGAGCATAAAAAGTAAGAGGTTTAGAAAACCTGCCCTACGAGGAAAGACTGAAAAAAACGGGCATGTTTAGTCTTGAGAAAACATGACTGAGGAGGAACCTCATAACATTCTTCAAATATGTTAAGGGCTGTTACAAAGAGGACAGTGATCAATTGTTCTCCATGTCAACTTTGTGTACTCCCTTCAGTGATCAGCTTAATCTGCAGCAGCAGATATCTAGGTTAGATTTTAGGAAAATTTTTTAATTATAAGTAAGGCTGTCAAGCGATTAAAAAAATTAATCATGATTAATTGCACTGTTAAACAATAGAATACCACTTATTTAAATATTTTTGGGTGTTTTCTACATTTTCAAATATATTGATTTCAATTACAACACAGAATACAAAGTGTATAGTGCTCACTTTAAATATTTATTTTTTATTACAAAATATTTGCACTGTAAAAAAAGTTTTTTCAATTCACCTAATATAAGTACTGTACAAATGTCCAATTATGTACAAAAAAAATAACTGCATTCAAAAATAAAACAATGTAAACCTTTAGAGCCTATAAGTCCACTCGGTCCTACTTCTTGTTCAGCCAATCACTCAGACAAGCAAGTTTGGTTACATTTGCAAGAGATAATGCTTCCCACTTTTTGTTTACGTCATCTGAAAGTGAAAACTGGCGTTCGCATGGCACTGTTGTAACTGGCATCGCAAGATATTTACGTGCCAGATGTGCTAAAGATTCATATGTCCCTTCATGCTTCAACAACCATTTCAGAGGATACGCATCCATGCTGATGACGGGTTCTGCTCGATAACGATCCAAAGCAGAGCGGACCAATTCATACTCATTTTCATCATCTGAGTCAGATGCCACCAGCAGAAGGTTGATTTTCTTTTTTGATGGCTTGGGTTCTGTAGTTTCCGCATCTGAGTGTTGCTCTTTTAAGACTTCTGAAAGCATGCTCCACATCTCGTTCCTCACAGATTTTGGAAGGCGCTTCAGATTCTTAAACCTTGGGTCAAATGCTGTAGCTATTTTTAGAAATCTCACATTGGTACCTTCTTTGCATTTTGTCAAATCTGCAGTGAGAGTATTCGTAAATCAAACATGTTCTGGGTCATCATCCAAGACTGCTATAACATGAAATATATGGCATAATGCGAGTAAAACAGAGCAGGGGACATACAATTCTCCCCCAAGGAGTTCAGTCACAACTTTAATTAACGCACTTTTTTTTTTTTTTTAAACAATCATCAGCATGGGAGCATGTCCTCCAGAATGGTGGCTGAAGCATGAAGGGGCATACGAATGTCTAGCACATCTGTCATGTAAATACCTTGCAATGCCAGCTACAAAAGTGCCATGCGAACGCCTGTTCTCACTTTCAGGTGACATTGTAAATAACAAACAGGCAGCAGTATCTCCCATCAATGTAAACAAACTTGTCTGTCCTAGCGATTGGCTGAACAAGTAGGACTGAGTGGACTTGTAGGCTCTAAAGTTTTACATTGCACTCAAAAACAAAAAACAGTTATGTAACAAAAAAAATCTACATTTGCAAGTTACACTTTCATGATAGAGATTGCACTACAGTACTTGTATAAGGTGAATTGAAAAATACTATTTCTTTTATCATTTTTACAGTGCAAATATTTGTAATAAAAAATATAAAGTGAGTGCTGTACAGTTTGTATTCTGTGTTGTAAAAGAAATCAATATATTTGAAAATGTAGAAAACACCCAAAAATATTTATTACATTTCAATTGGTATTCTATAGTTCAACAGTCTGATTAATCATGATTAATATTTTTAATCTCAGTAAATTTTTTTTGAGTTAATTGTGTGAGTTAACTGCGATTAATCAACAGCCCTAATTATAAGGATAGCTAACTGCTGGAACAGGTGACCCAGGGAGGTGTGGAATCTGCATCACTGGAGGTTTTAAAGAGTAGGTTAGACAAACACATCAGGGATGGTCTAGGTATACTTGGTCCTGCCTCAGTGCAGGGAGCTGGACTAGATGACCTCCAAGGTCCCTTCCAGCCCTATGTTTCTATAAATTATAAAGACTCCAATCCATCCAGGGATAAACATGGAGGTCAGCAGTATCAAGATGAATGGATGCTGGAAAAAAGGAAGAACCTCTACCCACCAACCATAAGAACAGACAATAAACATAGGCAGTCAAACTGTCATCTTTACAGCTTCTCCCCTTTACTCTTCACATTCTCAGGTAAGGGTCAGTATTTTCCTCTCTGTAAATTTACTGCACCTTCTTGTTGTTTTCAGAAGTGGGACTGAGAATTGTAAGCTCTGGTCTACTTGGTTTAGGCTTGGGAGATTCACAGGAGTTGATGAAATTCATGATGAATGGCTCCAGATGCTGACCTTTCTGAAATTAAATACAGAGTGAACAGTGATAGTTAAATAGTTTAAAAAAAGTGACTTTCCAAACTAAAATTTGTGCTGAACCAACATGTAGCAACCTGTCAGTGGACAGTTAAAGATACTAAATATAGTCCCAGCTCAGGCTACTGACACAGTATATACTCACCTCTTTCATTAGCTTTCCTGGAACAGATTTTATAATTTTCCCTACAATTAAGAACAAAAAAGTATATATTACCATATGCCCTTCTGAATATCATATCTGATATCTATTAGTATCCCTCTGCTCTCCTCTTCTATCCCACTTCCCCTTATCTGTTTTGTCTATTTAGACTGTAAGATCTCCACGGCAAGGCCCGTCTTTTACCATGGATATATTTGCTGGGGCATTTAAGAGCTACTGTAATACAAATGAATAATAAGCCATGATATATAATAAGCTATATTAAATTATAAATTTCACTGAAGTGACGCAAGAAAAAAATGAGACTGTGTGTAGGTTATGTGAGTCTGAAACAGATTAGCTGACACCACTGACATCTATTGCTTCATTTTAAGTATCATTGCACAATCTTTTGAAAGAAACAAATTACTTTGAAATGATACGGAGTGCATAGAAGAAAATTATGACATTTTGGAGGTATCGGACTTAAAAAAAGGAACTGAGTATGTGATACCTATCAGCAAAAGATATTTCAAATCACAAACATATGAGAAAGTTCCCACATTCATAAAGAAATCAAAGTTCCATAGATTTTCCTCTGTAGTTTTCTAAAGGACCATGGAGAGATGAACCACCTTATCTCCATTAGTGTGGATGAGTGGCATGTGACGGTAAGAAAAAAAAATAGCAAGAATCATCCTGAGGGTGGAGGGATAACAGGGACACTACGAAAAAAACCTAAACTGTTCAATAATTTAGGTGCCAATGATTTTTCTGTTTGAATGATCTGGATAAGAATAATTTTTCAGTTCTAGTCACTAATGATTCACCACCAGTTTTTCAACACCCATTTCCTTATTCTCTGCAAGCCTTTATCACACAGAAAAGTCCTAAACCTCAGACTTCTGAGACAGTATTTACTCTCCTCTTCCCCAGTAATAAGAGTCATCCAGTCTGCAGATATTTTGAAACGCACAATGTTGCAAGTTCAAGAAAGTACTCATGTTAGAAAGGATTTACAGGATTGGAGAGACTGTAGGCCTATTCTTAAAAACTACCCACATTAACCTGAATAAGAATATCAAACGCACAACAGAACAGTTTAAAGGTAATAAAAATGAAAAATCTATTTTAAATATATAGTTTAAAAGTATTTTAAAATTAAATATCAAATTCAATAATTACGATTTTCTTATCTTTAAATATTATAAAAGGGAAATTTAGGGAAGACATTATAAATTATTATATCAACATTTCACAAGGTTTCTGGTGTGTGGATCTCTCTCACTCTCAACAGTCTTAAAATTACTAACCTCTGACCAGAAACCTTGTGAAATGTTGAGGATTTCTACTTACTAAAAGCAAATGTATGTTTGGGGAGGTATGGCACCTAGCTTGGGACCAGATAAGACATGCCTCTTCAGAACACCTGAAACATTCACCCACCATACAAATTTGTTTGGACATTTTGTTATATCAATAGGAAAAAAACCCATTACTAATGAAAGAGATGCTCACAATTGCCAAAACATAAAAAATGGGCCTACAGCTAAACAGGTCATTAGCAGAAACACAAATTACCATCTTGTTTAACTACACAGTACACTGTGTAGATTTTAGGACACCATGTTATACAATACACAGACCCAACATTAGTACACAAAATGACATTAATTCTGGCAGTTCTCAAATGAACTTAAATAGGGCCAACCAGCTAACATTCAAAAATAAGTTAAATCAATACACTGCTTCTATCAACATTAAAAAAAACCCAAAGAGCTGCTTCTTGGACTGATTCTTGAAAAATCAAATCTGGGCTAATGCCATTCATCATCTTGAATTACTTGAAGACAAAGGATCTGATCTCCATGAGCAATGGATTTTGGAAGTACTGGGCTTAGATATTCAGAAGGCATCCATATGCAGACTAGATTTTCCAAAGCTTCACAATACTTTCCCTCCTGGGAATGGAGAGGAATGTAAGCATCAAAAGATTCTTGGAAAAATGACTGGATTGTAATAGCTGTATAGCAGAAGAGACATCACATTTCACACACCCAGAACTTATAAAAGTTCAGTCTCAGTATTAATGGGCCCTCACTTAATTTGGTGCATCACAGTTTCTACAAGAGCGCTATTTACCAGAATAAAGAGCAACTATGTTACCTACCAAGATTTACATCAGGCAACATTTTATCGAGAAATTGCGTCTCTCCACCATTGGGAGACAGAAAGTCAGCCAAAAGCTGGCTGTTACTCAGCTCTGGATGTTGCAGAAGTTTCTTTGGGGGACATAAAAGAAAGAGTAGATGAAAGAACATTCTTAAAAACTAGGTTCTCTATAGTAACAACAACAGATGTTTAAAACAGTGCTATGGTATCCTAGAAATTATACATTCATCCAAATACTTTTTAATTTTTTATTACATTTGGGAAAAAATTGGCGTGTTAACCTTTATAAGCTTCACAATTACACAATCTACTTAAAAAACTGAACGACAGTAGATCGTCTTGTACCTGCAGGTACTCCTGAAACTCTTCCCTCTTTGTCTTTAAGAATTCATAGTTCTTTGGACCAATGATCCTTTTTGATGGAAGTTGAGCATCAGTAAAGGTACCTATTAATTAGTAAAAAGTCAAGCAGATTCATTTATTCTTAAAACCAAAAAGAAAAATTTTAGTATCTTAAATTTCTGCTCAATTCTAAAAAGCAATCACTGAAGTAGGAAGTGAAAACGTACCATGAAATTCTGTTAACTTTGACTCAAGCACATAAAACTCAAGGTATCTTCTATAGACAGACCAGCGTTCAGGTTCATGTCCAACTGAAAAATACACATATTGGAAGTAATACAGGTTCCTACACCCACCTGGGAGAGTAATATAGTACGCAACAAAGAGTTAAGAACAGCAAATATATCACAGAGTACAGAGGAAAAACCCTCAAATGTGTAAGTAATCAGTACTGCCAGTATTATAAAACTACTCTAGCCACACTTAGCTCTTTAAATAACTTAAGTACAGTAACTCCTCACTTAAAGATGGCCCAGTTAACGTCATTTCATTGCTGATCAATTAGAGTACATACTCGTTTAAAGTTCTGCAATGCTCCCTTATAATGTTGTTTGGCAGCCACCTGCTTTGTCCACTGCTTGCAGAAAGAGCAGCCCGTTAGAGCTAGCTGGTGGGGGCTTGGAACCAAGATGGACTGGCAGCCCCACTATCAGCTCCCTACTCCCCTAAGTTCCCTGTGCGGCAGCCACCCAGCAGGCTATCAATTACCAGCAGTTAAGCTGTCCCTCCTCCCACTGCTATGTGCTGCTCTTGCCTTCTGCCTTGGAGCTGATCCTGGGAGCCTCCTGCTTGCTGTGCAGGCGAGGGGGAGGAGGGGTGCTAATGTCAGGGTGTCCCTCTCCCCCCCTGCTTACCCCATCTCCATAGAACGGGAGGGGGGACATGACAGGGCTCAGGACGGAGGGAGCTTGCTAGCAGCAGCTGCTGTCTCAACTTGCTGATCTACTTAAAAAGGCAATGTACTTAGATTGGGGTCAGCGTACTTAAAGGGGAGATACACATCTCTCTCACACACACACACACACACACAGTGTCTCTCTCTCTGTCTCCCATGCTGTCTCCCCTCCCTCCATTTGTGCTGCCTTGTAGAGTGTGAGGCTACGCTGACAATAAGTTAACCCTTGAGGGCTCAGACGAGTGCTAGTTCATCATTCAGCACTAAGGCATTCCCTGGGAAATATTCCACCCTCTGACTCCACCACCTCAACCAAGCTTCACAATCATCATTGCTGTGTACAGTATTAAATTGTTTGTTTAAAACTGTGTGTGTGTGTGGGGGGGTGTCTTTTGTCTGGTGGAAAAAAAACATTTCCCTGGAACCTAAGCCCCCCATTTACATTAATTCTTATGGGGAAATTGGATTAGTTTAACATTATTTTGCTTAAAGTCGCATTTTTCAGGAACATAACTACAATGTTAAGCAAGGAGTTATTGTAGTGTTAAATCACATGAGCAGCCCAAGGCATGGCTGGTAGACAGGCATGCTACTATGAAGGAAATCTGTATCTAATTCAAGCTTGGGTCTTGCTAATTATCTTCTCTCAGTACAGGACTCTTCCAGTCATCTCCACCAGCTGTTTGTCAAGTGCTACAAACAGGAAGAAGCATCATTAATGCCAATTTTCATTTCTCTAAAAGGGGAGTTAGATTTTTTTCTCCCCAAATATGGATGTTTTTCAAAACAGATGCAGAAATCCTTGGTTGCAAATAGTTTAAATTTATTTCTGAGTTACCAAAAAATTTAATTTGCATAAGAAATCTACTTTAAAGTTTATAAGAAAAAGCCATGTTCCTGCTCTGGAACGTTTAATAGTAAATACCTATTTGTGCACTTGTAACGGTGTCCATCTGAAAGATACCTGGGGACTAACAAATCTAGACTCAGACTTTAAGGTCAGAAGGGACCATTATGATCATCTAGTCTGACCTCCCGCACAACGCAGGCCACAGAATCTCACCCACCCACTCCTGTAACAAACCCCTAACCTATGTCTGAGCTGAAGTCCTCAAATTGGGGTTTAAAGACCTCAAGGTGCAGAGAATCCTCCAGCAAGTGACCCATGCCCCACACTGCAGAAGAAGGCAAAAAAACCCCAGGGCCTCTGCCAATCTGCCCTGGAGGAAAATTCCTTCCTGACCCCAAATATGGCAATCAGCTAAACCATGAGCATGTGGGCAAGACTCACTGCCATCACCCAGGAAAGAATTCTCTGTAGTAACTCAAATCCCACCCCATCTAACATCCCATCACAGACTATTGGGCATATTTACCACTAATAATCAACGATCAATTAACTGCCAAAATTAGGCTATCCCATCATACCATCCCCTCTATAAACTTATCAAACTTAGTCTTGAAGCCAGATACGTCTTTTGTCCCCGCTACTCCCCTTGGAAGGCTGTTCCAGAACTTCACTCCTCTAATGGTTAGAAACCTTCATCTAATTTCAAGTCTAAAGTTCCTAATGTCCAGTTTATATCCATTCGTTCTTGTGTCCACATTGGTACTGAGCTTAAATAATTCCTCCCCCTCCCTGGTATTTATCCCTCGGATATATTTATAAACAACAATCATATCACCCCTCAGCCTTCTTTTGGTTAGGCTAAACAAACAAAGCTCTTTGAGTCTCCTTTCATAAGACGGCTTTTCCATTCCTCGGATCATCTTAGTAGCCCTTCTCTGTACCTGTTCCAATTTGAATTCATCCTTCTTAAACATGGGAGATCAGAACTGCACACAATATTCCAGATGAGGTCTCACCAGTGCCTTGTATAACGGTACTAACACCGCCTTATTTTTACTGGAAATATCTTGCCTGATGCATCCCAAGCCCGCATTAGCTTTTTAACGGCCATATCACTTTGGCGGCTCATAGTCATCCTGTGATCAACCAATACTCTGAGGTTGTTCTCCTCCTCCGTTACTTCCAACTGATGCGTCCCCAGCTTATAACAAAAATTCTTGTTATTAATCCCTAAATGCATGACCTTGCACTTTTCACTATTAAATTTCATCCTATTACTATTACTCCAGTTTACAAGGCCATCCAGATCTTCCTGTATAATATCCTGGTCCTTCTCTGTATTAGCAATACCTCCCAGCTTTGTGTCATCCACAAACTTTATTAGCACATTCCCGCTTTTTGTGCCAAGGTCAGTAATAAAAAGATTAAAAAATGATTGATCCCAAAACCGATCCCTAAGGAACTCTACTAGTAACCTCCTTCCAGCCTGACAGTTTCACCGTTCAATATGACCCGTTGTAGTTTCCCCTTTAACCAGTTCCTTATCCACCTTTCAATTTTCATACTGATCCCCATCTTTTCTAATTTAGCTAATAATTCCCCATGCGGAACCATATCAAATGCCTTACTGAAATCAAGGTAAATTAGATCCACTGCGTTTAAACAAAGTACTATTCAAGAAAGAGTGAGTGGAGTTTGAAATATATTGCTGGTACATTAAATGGAAAACACATTCAACGTTTACCAACACGAATCACAATATTAAAATTTTTGTGGGGAGGGAGGAATTCCTAAGCCTTGGTTTGAATTCTGAATAGACTGGACTCCTTTTAGAAGTAATTTGTCACAAGTTCCAGATAAGAAGTGACCATTTTTCCTTTATGCCGACATTACCAAAGACTTAAAATTCATTAGTAATTATTTTGATGCTAAAATGTGTGTGTGTAGCACATCAGAACAGTCAGATAAATAAAACATACTAGAACAGACATTTTGAGCTACATTTTTAAGTAGTTTTATTTAATCACAAGTAGTCCTACCTGCCCTTCTATCGTTTCTCTCCACATCAATACAAAACACAGGAATTCTCTCTTTTCTCTCCTTCCTTTCAAGGGAGGGATCATCAAAGAAGTCCACATATGGAATGCAAATTTTCCATGCAGCAAGGTTGCGTGGTGTATTGGGAGTGCTAACAGTCTCCACAGGAGAATCATCTTCCATAACCATAATGCCTTCTTCAATCTGCAGTGAAAGATTTAAGCATCAAGACCTCCCTGATCTGATTTTTAGTATAGGGCACAATTTTTAATTTTGAAGAACATATAGAAGATCAATTTTTGCATAAGAATTATATGTGATCAGGAGCAAAGACAACATATAAAAAAAATTCTGGAAAGGGGCATGTTTGCATAGATACTATTTTTAGATCTTCTGTATAAAAATCCCTAGACCTGCAGGTTTGTTTGAAGGTAAAAACAAAATTGTTAATAGTTTCTCAGGTGTCAATCTACTATATCACCAGCTGACTCATAGCATGTTAAAGTTTCTTCCTAGCTCTTGTGGGAGGATGAGGCATTTCAAGTACAATATGGTATAAGGCACCATCAAGTTTGGTAAATCCATCACCAGCCAAAACAAAATAAAATAAAATATTTTAAAGATTCTGAAACATTAAAGGCCTTATACCAAAGGTTACATCTTGTTACTATTCCACTGATTGACTTCAAAAGCTACTTATGATTCTGTCAGCCGTGTTTGGGGCAATCTCTTAGCTGTCTGGCATTTGGCATAGAAATTAAAAAGTGTGAGCAAGAAGAACAACATTTAGATACAGTGTGGTATGTACACTGGGGAGAAGGGGAAAAGGCAGAAATAGCTTTCAAAAGTCAATTTGTGTTTCTAAAATCTTAACCCTGAATAACACAGCAAAAATGAGAAAAGCTAAATTTTAGGGGAGACTATTAGGTAGAACTGGGCAACATTTTTCAGTTCAATTTCTTTTTGCTGAAAAAAAAATACAGATTTAGGTTGACAAACGTGAATTCATGTCCATTTGTTTTTGGTCAAAACAAATAAGAAAATTTTCAGAAATGCTGATACATTGGGGATAGATTCACAGGGGGATTTAGGTGCCATTTGCAAAAATGTGGAGGTGCCCCCTTATGCCCAATTTCCCAGTAGTTAGAGAAATCATCTGGATTGTGGGCGACCCAAGTTTGAAGCCCTGTTCTGTAGCAGAGACTGGAACATGGTTGTCCCCTCTCCCGGGTGAGTGCCCTAAGCACTGAGCTATGGAATCATTCTCAGTCTGGCCCAATAATTCTTCAATTATGTTATACAAATTGGAACAGCTTCAACAGGGGAGACAGAGAGAATCACCTAAGAATAACTAATAGCTTGGAGGTTAAGGCACTCACCTGGGATGTGGAAGACCTGGATTCAAATGCCTGCTCTAGAAGACCACCTTCTCCTCCTGTTTTATGAATCTAGCTCTTCATTTCCTTCACTTTTATTTAAACAGTTAAAAATGCCTCAAACAAAACATTTTGGAGCATATAAAATGACACTTTTCTGACTTTTTCAATATGAAAAAGAAAAAAAAATTAAAAATCGGTTTTGGTTTGATTTTTTATTTTTCATTTTTCAGAAAGGCCAACAATCCCCCCCAAAAAAGTATTTGTACAGCTCTACTATTAAGTATGGCCAGTTGATACATTTGGAAAAAACACATCTTTACCAAAGGCAAATACAGTTTTTAGAAGTCAGTCATGTCTTCCTAAATTGTTCAACCTGACTGCTGCTGCCAGGAAGCAAACTGAGGCCTGGTCTACACTACGCGTTTAAACCGGTTTTAGGAGCATTAAACCGATTTAACGCCACACCCGTCCACACTAAGAGGCCCTTTATATCAGTATAAAGGGCTCTTTAAACCGGTTTCTGTACTCCTCCCTAACGAGAGGAGTAGCGCTAATATCTGTATTACCATATCGGATTAGGGTTAGTGTGGCCGCAGATCGACGGTATTGGCCTCCGGGCGGTATCCCACAGTGCACCACTGACCACTCTGGACAGCAATCTGAACTCGGATGCAGTGGCCAGGTAGACAGGAAAAGCCCCGCGAACTTTTGAATATTTCCTGTTTGCCCAGCGTGGAGCTCCGATCAGCACGTGTGGCGATGCAGTTAAAAATCAAAATAAAGAAAGAGCTCCCGCATGGACCATGCGGACGTGATCGCTGTAAGGGCAGGCAAATCTGTTCTATCAGCGCTCCGTTACAGAAGACGAATTAAAAAACATTTTTAAAAAATCTCCAGACAGACGCCATAGCAGGGACTCAGCGCACTGCTGCGTGACCAGCGTAACGGAAAGCCAAGGAATCAAATGGACGCTCATGGACTGGAGGACTCAAGCTATCCCACAGTTCCTGCAGTCTCTCTGAAAAGCATTTGCATTCTTGGCTGAGCTCCAAATGCTTCTAGGGTCAAACACAGTGTCCGCGGTGGGTCAGGGCATAGCTCTGCAATTTACGCACCCCCCACACCCACCCCCAGAAGTGAAAGGGAAAACAATCCTCTCTTGACTCTTTTACATGTCACCCTATCTTTACTGAATGCTGCAGATAGACGCGATGCTGCAGCACTGAACACCAACATCCTTGCTCCCCCCCCGCCATGGGTGGCTGATGGTGCAAAACGACTGGTACCCGTCCTCATCATCAGCCTATTGGCACATGGGGCAGTGCAAAAGGGCTGGTAACCATGCTGACTAGCATCCGTCAGGTCGATCAAGGGCGCCTGGCCCTAATTTTTCCTGGTAGATGGTGCAGTATGGCTGATAACCATCATCATCATAGCAACAGGGGGCTGAGCTCTGTCAGCCCCCACCCTTCATGTGTAAAAAAAAGATTTAATTGCCCCTGGACTAGCAGAGGGATGCTGGGCTCCTCTCCTCCACACTCCTTACTGTCCTGTCTGGACTATCATAGCAGCTGGAGGCTGCCTTCCACTCATTTCTCACTAACAAGTCACTGTGTCTTATTCCTGCTTTCTTTATTACTTCATCACACAAGTGGGGGGACAATGCTACGGTAGCCCAGGAAGGCTGGGGGAAGAACGGAATCAACAGGTGGGGTTGTTGCAGGAGCACCCCCTGTGAATAGCATACAGCTCATAATTTCTGCAGGATCTGACACAGAGCAGCTGTGCTCTCTGATACAGTGGTTCTCTAGTACACTTGCCCATATTCTAGGCAGGACTAATTCTATTTTTAGATACCAAAAAGGAGGGATTGACTCAGGGAGTCATTCCCAATTTTGGCTTTTGCGCCCCTGGCTAAGAGCAGCCAGGGGCACTTATGACAGCAGCAAATGGTGCAAAACGACTGGTAGCCATGATCATCTTTTTACCAATTTATGGATTGGTAGATGGTGCAGTATGGCTGGTAACCATCTCTGCTGTCATGCAAAAGCAAAAGCATGCTGCTGTGTAGCGCTGCTGAATCGCCTCTGTCAGCGGCATCTAATACACATACGATGACAGTCACAAAAGGCAAAACAGGCTCCATGATTGCCATGCTATGGCATCTGCCAGGGCAATCCAGGGAAAAAAGGCATGAAATGCTTGTCTGCCGTTGCTTTCCCAGAGGAAGGAGTGACTGACGACATTTACCCAGAACCACCCGTGACAATGATTTTTGCATCAGGCACTAGGATCTCAACCCGGAAATTCCAAGGGGCGGGGGAGGCTGCGGGAACTATGGGATAGCTACGGAATAGCTACCTACAGTGCAACACTCCAGAAGTCGATGCTAGCCTCGGACCGTGGACGCACACCACCGATTTAATGTGTTTAGTGTGGCCGCGCGCACTCGATTTTATACAATCTGTTTTACAAAACCGGTTTATGCAAATTCGGAATAGTCCCGTATTGTAGATGTACCCAGAACTGGATTGTTTTCTTGAATGGGTAGCCAAGTCCCTTCCCTGGTAGTAGGCAGGTCTGGTCCTGCCTCTTCAATTTCTGAACAGAAGATAAACTCCTACAGGAATGGTAAACTTGGATATGAGAGAAAGCCTCAAGACCCTTCATTACGGCTGAGACCATCAGCAAGGTTCATGAGCCTGCTTAAACTCCAGTAGCTAGTACTTCTCGCTATAAGTTAGTACAGATAGAACTGATCTACATCTTGAACCGTGGAGTAATAAGTGAACTAAAGGAATATCTCATTTTAAAAGTAAACTATAAATCCCCACTTTATAAAATTAAATAAAGAAATTTCAATTTAAAAAACACACCACTTATGTGTGAATACACATCAAACTAAAGTCATGGGTTTTTTTTCCTCCCCTTTGACTTAAGAAATTAGGGCTGAACCTTCTCACCTGCTCTAAATTCAAGTCCAGTTTTGCTTAAGGGAGTTCTGTAGAAATTGGGATAACTGAATCTATCCATAGAAGCTACAGAGTATACCTGGAAGCAGCTCTGGGGCTGCTAGCACAGCTCCTAATCCACTTCTATTGAAGGAGGGCAGAGTTGGCTAGAGGATCCACTTTGGCTTTGTTTACAGTAGAGTATTCAAGTGCTCAGGGTCCAGCTAATTGTACTGCACTGAATGAAGCACAAATAGGAGCTGGGAATAGGCGACAGGGAATGGATCACTTGATGATTAGCTGTTCTGTTCATTCATTCTGGGGCACCTGACATTGGCCACTATCGGAAGACAGGATACTGGGCTAGATGGACTTTTGGTCTGACCCAATATGGCCGTTCTTATGTAAATAACTGAGTACATCATTCCAGTCAACATTTGATTAGTTTAAGATTTGCCCTTGCACCTATCTAGGGCTGCCCTAACTGTCACCCTGATCATGTTCCATCCCAGCAATATTGGCACATATATGTAACCTCCAGCTCTGCAACTGAGCCAGTGAATCACTCATTGTTTGCCAGTTACAAATCCTGCTCTGATGAACCATGTAGTTCACCAGCTAGAACTGCAGAGGAATTGATTACTGCATTCTTCATGACCCCATAGCTACCAACTTCCCCCTGTCCCTAAGAGGAGGCACCAATAAGGGAGCTGATAGCTGAAGGGCTGGGAGGAGCCCATTTACCAGTGATGCTCCTCCTACTGCAGTTCCATCTGGTGAGTCAGAGGTGTCTTGCCAGCTGAGAGCCTCACTCTGCTGTACCATCTACGTGCATCAGTGCAGGACTTACAGTTGGCAGACTTTCAATGGTTCACTGGCTGAGGTGGTGCAAAACTATAGGGCATTATGGTGGTGAGGAAATAATGTGAGGAGCAAAGAAAAGTCTCAGCTGGCAATCCACAGCTAGATGACCTGTGGAGCTGAAGCAGTGGGAGCCCCCTCTCAATTGGTGAGCTATGGAGGTTCACCTGAGGGACCATTTCTGCCAGCATGTTGCTTCTATCAAAGCACTCAATCATCTAAGCCTGAACTGAGTGGACCTCTAACAGTGTTTACCCCCTACAAACTGTAGGGTAATCTGAACCAGTTGAAGGCCCACCAGCAATCAACCATAGAACTTTTGACTGAGTGAGATGCAAGGTGCATTTCAATCTTTTGAGAGGCAACAATTTGTAACCCTTACAAAAGGTCTCCAGTATGACGCCTTAATCAGACCCTGCAGCTACCACTGGTGGTAGGCACTTAGTAAATGGAAAGCGATATTTCAGGCCTTGCCATGCACAGTAAGAGCACACCTGTTCCACTGTCTTTTAGTCCCTATGTGCCTGCAAAGCTTTTTTGTTTGTTTTATATTTTGTTAGGGGTAGAAAGGGGTAGAGAAAGGATTTTGCACCTAAAATACCAAATTTCACCACTCTGTTGCACTTTTCTGCTGTTTAAAGTAATCATTTCAGATACTTATCTATTTTATTCCCGATCTATTACAAAAGTAATTCTGGTTATAAACAGGTAAGAGCTAAGTAAGAGTAATCAGAAAAAAAACCAAAGAACTGTTACTAATCTTTCTGTAACTGTTATTCTTTGAGATCACAGAACTGGAATGGACTTCGAGAGGTCATCTAGTCCAGTCCCATGAACTCATGGCAGGACTAAGTATAATCTAGACGATCCCCAACAGGTGTTTGTCTAACCTGCTCTTAAAAATCTCCAGTGATGGAGATTCCACAACCTCCCTAGGCAATTTATTGCAGTGTTTAACCACCCTCACAATTAGGAAGCTTTTCCTAATGTCCAACCTAAACGGTCTTTGCTGCAATTTAAGACCATTGTTTCTTTCCTATCCTTGGAGGTTAAGGAGAACAATTTTTCCCACTGGTATCCTCCGGGCAAGCTCTAGTGCCCACTCAAGCGCTAGTATAAGGGACCGGACTGGCCCCACACCCTCTCAGTTCCCTCTTGCCGGCTCACTCCAACAGAAGCGCAGGAGGGTGGGGGTCATGGAATGAAAATGAGAAACACATCTCAAAGAACTGTAGTTATGGAAAGGTTAGTAACAGTTCTTCCTTCAAGTGCTTGCTCATGTCCATTCCATGTTAGGTGACTCACAAGCAGTACCCAAGGAGGTGGGCTCAGATTTCATGGACATGCAGATTAGCAGGGAAAAAAAACAAAAAACAAACACTAAACGATCACATTGCTGAAGCAAGAGAAGCTGTTTCAACAACCGTCACGGGTGGTAAGAAGGAACTGAGAGGGAGAGGGGCTGTCCGGGCCCCTTATATTAGCGCATGGCACCAGAGGGTGCTAAAGCCAGCTCAACGATCCCACTGAGGGAAAAATCTCCAGCAATAGTGCATGCGGCTTATGCACACCTAACATGGAATGGAGATGAGCACACACTCAAAGAGAAATACAAGTTATGCATTTCTGTTATCAGCAAAAATAATATTGCTTTGGCATAAGTGGCATCAGTCAACAATCCATAAAGATTTTACAAGCAAGCTTATCAAGTTGCACTAAAATGAGCTTCAGGTCATTTTGCCCACAAAAGCCCTGTAACTGGCAACTCACTCAAATTATTTTCCAACATGAACAGCCTTTTCTATAGAGCATTATCCCTTACATCATCTCAATCATCCGTTTCTAGAATTCAACAACATAGTGAAGTAGTATATTAATTTCTTTTGTAACTTTGTCTTTAAATTAAAAAAAGACTGAAGTGTAACATACATATGTGGAGCTATGTATTTCAATAAATATAAAGAACTTTAAACACAATCTCATTATACATTTCTGTTATGATCTCTCATTGTACCGAAGATGTTAGACTCTCTAACAAATGTGTAGTTTTTCCAAAAAATCAAACTTAAGAGTTGATTTACTGAGGAATGAAAAATGCAAATACAATTCCGTTTTTCATGGATAGCTGAAAAATTAGAAGAGAAAAAATACATTCTTGTTTTATTTCAGCCTAGTAGGATAAGAATTAATCCTTTAAGAGCAGAATACTGGACAATCTGTTTTCTGCCCCTTCCCCGGGAGTATTAGACTACAGTGGGGTGTATGGGGTTGTCAGGGAGGGGTAGTATCTCTGATAGGGGAGCAGTCGTACTCCTAGGAGTACCTCCCCACTTGACACCCAGCTCTCACCTGTGGCTCCAAGTAGCTGTCAGCATGCGATGGCGGCCACACCCCGGAAACCGTCTCGACTGGCGGGCTAAACCAGGTGAGGGTAGCCGATGAGTCTAAGACCCTCGGTGAGTTAGGGCCTGTCTACCCATTGCATGCAAAGGCTGGATCCGGCTGACTGAGGAAACCTGGTTCAATGGTCAGGAAGGCGGTGACAGCAAGTGTTGTGGAACGCTCAAGAGCACGACAAGACACATAGGCGTCCTGGTCATCCACGGCGCCCTGCCCTATCTCCAGCAGTCTCGACTCTTGTCCTGCCACTGGATACAGATAGGAACTGGGAAGAGAGAGTGAGGTTGACGTTGCGCAACTCTCCCTCACTTTAATCCAATTCACGCGCAAGTCTCGACATCATATCATATCACATCATATCAAGTCCTGTGGCGATGGGCGAGCAACGAAGCAGCAGGTGTGGATACACTGGGAGCTGTAGCCGCGGACCTGCACACAGGCGGCTCAGGTATAATGGTCGTTCCTCACTGACCGAAGCAGCGGTGGAGCTCGGCATCTTGTTGAGTGACTGAGCAGCCCTATTCAGGATTGCACTGCTCACCTCCGTAGAACGAGGAGGGGGCTAGAAAAGGTGCCCTAAACATTGCCTGCTTCACCTTACCCTGGCCAGCATACCGCGGCTGGCGGGGATCCCATAAAAGCGGTCGAACAAAAACAAAACTTAGAGTGACACTGATCACCATTGGCACATGGAATGTGCGCACACTACTGGATAACATCACGGCAGACAGACCAGAGAGAAGAACAGCACTTGTCGCCAGAGAGCTCACACGCTACAACATTGACATTGCAGCCCTTAGCGAAACTCGCCTTGCTAATGAAGGACAGCTGTCCGAGTCAGGCGGAGGCTATACATTCTTCTGGAGTGGCCGCAGCGGTGATGAGCGTCGCGAATCTGGAGTTGGCTTCGCCATCAAGAATCATCTTGTTCGGAAACTTGCAAGTCCCCCCAAGGGTGTGAATGATCGTCTCATGACAATGCAGCTTCCGCTTCAAAATGGAAAACAAGCTACTTTGATCAGTGCATACGCTCCCACAATGACCAACCCAGAGGATGTGAAGGATAAATTCTACGAAGAACTAGATGCTCTGCTATCATCAGTTCACCGCACAGACAAGCTGATCCTGCTTGGCGATTTTAATGCAAGAGTCGGATGTGATGCCGCAGCCTGGGAAGGAGTCATCGGGAAAAATGGAGTGGGAAAGTGTAACAGCAATGGTCTGTTACTGCTGGAAACTTGTGCAGCACATGACCTTCTGATCACCAATACGGTCTTCCGCCTCCCTACCTGTAACAGGACTTCGTGGATGCATCCCCGTTCCAAGCACTGGCATCTGATTGACTATGTCATCATCAGGAGAAGGGACAGGCAAGATGTCAGGGTTACAAAAGCTATGTGCGGCGCTGACTGCTGGACAGATCACAGGCTCATAGTATCTAAAATGAAGCTCCGTATCATGCCGAAGAGACGACCACAAGGCTGTAAGGCTCTCAAAAGGATCGACGTGTCGAAGCTGAAGAACAGCCGCATCACTGAAAATCTAGCAGAAGACCTAGAGAACGAGCTTGCTGATCTTCGTATTGAGAATGACGCTGAGAGAGACTGGGAGCGATTCCGCAACACTGTCCATACAGCTGCATCGAAGGTATTGGGGCCCTCCACACGCAGGCGGCAAGACTGGTTTGATGAAAATGATGCAGAAATCCAGGCCTTACTTGCTGAGAAGCACCGCCTGCATCGCGCATATCAGAACAATCCATCCTCAGCGGCAAAGAAGACTACCTTTATCAACGCTCGCAGAACAGTACAGAACCGACTGCGCAAAATGCGGGACTTGTGGCTGAGCGCCAAAGCAGATGAAATACAGGCGTACGCGGACAGGAACGACTATAAGCAGTTCTATGAAGCCCTCAACACGCTCTATGGTCCACAGGCTTCTGGGAGCTTTCCCCTCCTGAACTCTGATGGCACTGTGCTCCTTACAGAGAAGACGCAGATTCTCCAGAGATGGGCTGAACATTTTGAAGCAGTTCTCAACTGCCCCTCAGTCATCAATGATGAGGCCATAGACAAGATGCCCCAGGTTGCAGTCAATGACTCCATGGATGCTTCACCAGAAGAGGACGAAGTGAAGAAAGCCATCAACCAGCTGTCAAGTGGCAAATCCCCAGGGTCAGATGCCATACCAGTAGAGGTGTACAAAGTCGGTGGACCAGTGCTGCTACGGAAACTCACTGAGCTGTTTCAGTCCTTCTGGAAGCAGGGATCCATTCCACAGGAATTTAGAGACGCGTCCATCGTGCACCTCTAAAAGAGGAAGGGCAATCGCCAGGTATGCGACAATCACCGTGGAATCTCGCTGCTCTCTACAGCGGGGAAAGTTCTTGCACGGGTTTTGTTGAACCGACTGATCACTCACCTGGAGCAGGGCTTACTGCCAGAATCACAGTGCGGCTTCTGCAAGGGGCGTGGGACTATTGACATGATCTTCGCTGCGCGTCAGCTACAGGAGAAATGTCAAGAACAGAACCGTAAACTCTACACAACTTTTGTGGACCTCACGAAAGCGTTCGACTCTGTCAGTCGCCAGGGCCTGTGGAGGATCATGTCAAAATTTGGCTGTCCAGACCGATTCATACAAATGGTACGTCAATTTCATCACGGTATAATGGCTCGTGTCCTGGATAACGGTGAAACATCTGAGGCCTTCCCAGTAACCAACAGTGTCAAGCAAGGGTGTGTTTTAGCACCCACTTTGTTTAGCATGATATTCTCTGCCACTCTGACTGATGCCTTTCAACACTGCACTGAAGGAGTAGGCCTGAAGTACAGAACCGATGGGAAACTATTCAATCTGAGGCGACTGCGTGCCATCACCAAGGTGAAGGAAACTGTACTTCGAGACTTTCTCTTTGCCGATGATTGTGCTCTGAATGCTAGTACAGAGCCAGAAATGCAAGCCAGTATGGACAAGTTTTCACCTGCATGCAACAGCTTCGGCCTCACCATTAACATCAAGAAGACTGAGGTCATGCACCAGCCAGCTCCCCACACTCTGTACTCAGAACCGTCCATCATTGTAAATGGACAGAGACTTCAGACAGTGGACCACTTCACGTACCTGGGCAGTACCCTTTCTCGAGCAGTGTCAATCAATGAAGAAGTAAAGTGCAGAATTGCTAAAGCCAGCTCTGCATTTGGCCGATTGCACTCCAACGTCTGGGAACGTCAAGGGATCAGCCTACCAACGAGGCTGAAGGTCTACCGAGCAGTGGTGCTTCCAACTCTGCTGTACGCCTGCGAGACGTGGACTGTCTATCGGAGTCATGCACGAAGGCTCAATCACTTCCACACTTCCTGTCTGCGAAAGCTTCTAAAAATCAGATGGCAGGACAAAGTGCCCGAATACTGAAGTCCTTATCAGAGCCAGTCTGCCGTCAGTTCACACACTGCTGATGAGAGCCCAGACCAGATGGGCTGGACATGTCGTGAGAATGTCAGACAAGCGCATTCCTAAACAGCTCTTCTACGGGGAACTCGACCAGGGAAAGCGCTCCCATGGAGGACAAAAGAAGCGGTTCAAGGACATGCTGAAGACCTCTCTGAAGTCCTTTGAGATTAACACCGCCACATGGGAAACCCTCGCACTGAACCGTCCAGCATGACGCAGCCTCATTCACACAGGCAGTAATACCTCTGAGGCGAGGCGTACTGCTGAGGCTGAAAGAAAGCGTGAGCTGCGCAAGTCCAGAGCTGCCCGCACATCATCGACAGTGCCATCACATGTCTGCCCAACGTGTGACAGGACGTTTCATGCCCGAATCGGACTGATCAGTCATCTTCGGACGCACAGAGTCCGGTCATCGAAAGAATGAGTTGTTGAGGTCTTCATCAACAATGATGGACGAACATCAGACTACAGTCCAATGACGAGTGACATCACAAGACCTAAACTCTACAAGACAGCACAGCAACACTGCTCATTTGAAGATATGATAGTCTGAAGAGCTATCCTATACCTTGTGGATCCTTGAAGAAAAAGGGGAAACATAGAATTCTGAAATCAATTATTCTGTTTTTATCATTTTATCAAGTTGAGTGGGGAGGAGTTATTGGGGAAAAAAACAGATGAAATATTCAAATTCAGGTAAGCCTTTTATACTTTTATTTTCCACTAGTGGAAAATGGACTAGTACAGCATTAAAGAACATAGCACAAATTTGCTTAAATGTAATGTACAGTGAAATAGTTGTAAGTGCCATAGCAAGTCTCAAATTCACATGACTTAAAAATCAATGTATTTCCATAAATTCAGGTGAAATCACAACAGAAATAAATTTAAATACACCTCTACTCCGATAGAACGCGACCAAATGTAACACAAATTCGGATATAACGCGATAAGGCAGCAGGGAGCCCCAGGCTCTGGGCCCTTTAAAGCGCCACCCGAGCCCTGCTGCTTTACCACGTTATATCCGAATTTGTGTGGAGCCCCAGGCCCTTTAAATGACCACCTGAGCCCCGCTGCCGGAGCTCCAGGGGTGATTTGAAGGGCCCGGGGCTCCCCGCAGCGGCTGGCGCACCAGGCCCTTTAAATCACCACCGGGGAAGCCAGTCCAGTCGGGTACACCGTACCGGACCAAACACAATATAACACGGTGTCACCTATAAGGCAGTGAGATTTTTTGACTCCTGAGGACCACATTATATCGGGGTAGAGTTGTAATTAAAAATTCATGACCATCAAGCAGTTCGTGACCAACTTAAATTTCCCTCACTTCCCATATCGTCCTCATATTTCCTTGCCCACATCTGTGCCATGGATACCACGGCATCAACCTCCTGACAGCCAGTTTGCTATTCAGTCACTGCTGTTGCTGTTTGGTATACAAGAAAAAAAAAATCTAGTTGCAAGAGAAGCCTGAAGACTGGCAAAATAGCTGTGGCAAGCATGAATTACTGACTCACATGGTTCTTCCAGGGTAAACAGCTCATCTAGGACCAGGGAGACCAAGGCAGTGTGAATGCCGAATATACATATGAACACATTAGTTCAATTTATTTCCCTCTGCAAAACAGCCGTAGGGAGACCAGGGTTGAGAGATTTTTTTAATGATGATTTCTCCTACTGTATCTTACGCATCTTATTGTGTCACCATATCTGTGTTTTTAAGGAACTTGTGACAGATTTACAATTTTAGGCAGTGTCCTATCTGCTCCATATTAGCCATAATCACTAAACCAATTTTCCATCATCTAGCAGTAAAAGTTTGAAAAATGTAATCAAATATAAAAACTATGAAAAATCCAATTAGCTCAGTTCCACCTAGAACTGGGATTTCTGCAATAAATCAAAACTAAGGTTTTTCTTTTAAAATACAAGAAAAATGAATTGTCTTCTAGTCAAGAAACAGCAGAGTAAGTGATCCCACTATCTGAGCTGAAGTCAGACTAATACTGTATTTTGAATTTTTACATGATTTACTACAAGATGTCACCCCACAAAGCAGATGGTCCCACAAAAAGAAAAAAGTTGGAAGTAGTCTTAATGCTCTTAAGCCTTACAGGCAATGTTCCATTTTGCCCATGTGTACAGAGAAAACAGCGTGGTTCCCTCAAACTTCCATCCTTTAACCTCAAATCCTTGATCTCCTCTCTCCAGCATAGGGTCAGACGTACACCTGGCCTTCAGTAACATAGCTTAAAGGCAGCTAACCACTACCAATTTTTCAGACATCCAGTTTCTATAGCTTTATCATAGGTTGCTTCTACCACTGCCTATCACCAAGAGCTGGAATAGAACACTATATATATGGAACACATACTAATTAACCCACCCCTCCAGCAATGGTTTCCTCTGAAATGCTACGAAAACATACTCTACTTCATAAATCTTTGAGAATTAGACTTACGGAGCAAAACACAGTTGTGTACATTTTCAGGGATACTTGTTTATGTACCAATTATGCAACCAGAAAAATATTTTAGCCATTAGTATAAAAGCAGCATTGTGAGAGATATTATTCAAATAGCTACTAAAGATCTGGCCCTGAATCACGATAGCCCTATGGTCGCAGAAAGGACTCAGGACTTTACTGCAAATATTTACTAGATTGAAAAGTAACAGCTGCTCATAAGACTACTTGACAAAGATTACTTTCATAAAGAGAACATCACTTTTTAATACTTCTCTTTACCCCAGCAACTAACTCTTGGAATTACTTTAACTGGGGAGATACTCAGTGAGCACAAGATTTGGGTAAATAACTGAGTAGTACTAAGAGAACAAGGAAGCTGGAAAAATGCTGTGACCCCTAGGATGGCCCAGTGGAATAGCCCACAATATACCAGGAGCAAAGGAAGGGAAAAGAAGGGACAGAAGCTGAAAGTATTTAAAGATTCTGGAAAACAAACAGCCCTGAGATTTAGGACAAATGTAAAATTTCTACTCACAAAATCATCCTCTCCTTCAGTTAAACCATAGTTAGGTAGCACAGCTCCTTCCATTGTGTTGCTCTTGAATACTCCTCTAATTTTGCTGCCTAATCTGCTGATTGCAAATGATTCTCCTCTTTTCTGTGTGGCCCTAAGGATTATACAAAAACAAAATTCACAGTACAGGGCAAATTGTAGTACTAGCCACCGTATATAATTTAGAGATAAGAGTGAGCAGTTGGATGAAGTATGGAACTGATGTGTAGGTTTACACTTTTTAGTATTATAGATTCACTGTCTTTATTGCTTATTACAGAACAATTTAAAATTTATCAGTAAAATTCATCTGCTAGGGAGGAAGAAAATGATTTTAAAAAAGCATTTCCAGGGCATGGAATAAAATTTCAGCTATCAACTAACACTGATGTTCTTATTACAGCATTACTTTGGAATGAAACACACAGAACAATCTATTTTCATAACACTAACTTCCTAAGACAACTTTTTTAATTAAAAGATTGCAAGGAATGACAATAACCTTTTCAACACGTGATTATAGCAACACAACAGTCTGGCATCAAAGCGTTCATCCATATTTGTCAAGTACTGCATGTTTAAACACACTATTTTCTTTACAAACATCAAGGCATTTATACAGATACATGTGATGCAAGATGGACTGTGACTTAATTCAAAGCAGCAGGGAGAGTAGGCAGAAAGCCAGGCAGGAGGGTCAGAACTTACAAAACATGAAGGAAAACAAAAGCAGATGAAGACTCCTAGCTCAAGAAAGCAATTGGCCCTAGAGATGAAGGCTTGATGCAAATTTAAGTCTTGTTCTAAGCTAGAACTACTTATGATAAAGAGTATCCAAAGGCAGAAAGTTCAAGTAAAAAGGGCAGAGGCGTTAGGCATGAAGTCTGCATTCTTCATTATAGACACGTTACAGCACACCAATGCATGCACACCATATATACTGCCCTTACACCAGACCTGAAAAAGAAATCTTTTATTTCTTGTACTAGAAATGTACAAATTAATAGTTTAAACAAACCCTATTGGGACAGGAGGGGACATATTCCTGATGAATATAGCTATCTGAGGTTTTCATAAAGCTTGTTACAAATCTGTAAGATGAACTGCAAAACTGAAAATTGTGAAAAAAGTGGATAGCTTATTTGGGATTCAAAGTAGTAATGAACATTTTAACAAACTAAAAGCATTCAATGTTTATTTTCTAATTATATTTGCTTATAATTTTGCCAAAGTTTAACCATCTGTACTGAGTTTTTTCAGATAGGCGTCTGCCTCAGGCTGAATTTTGTGGAAGCAGTTGGCCAAAACCGTTCTGCCATTTCCAAGAACGAGGCTAGAGGAAAATGTATTGTTTTGCCAATGTTAAAATAATTGAGAAAATCTAGCGCCCCACGTTTTGGAACAGGAACTTGATGTTTGCTGTGGGGTTTATGTCAGGAATGTGACTTTCGCTCTCCCTGACAAAATCTGGCCCAATTATAGGTCTTCACCAATCATGGATTGAATCTACTCAGCAGAGACTTGCTAGAGTTTTATAGGTAGAATCTCTGAAGATTCCATCAGCACTGAGCATGATCTAGCCCAGGGCTGCTGCAGGCCCAAGTGGAGCTGGGCACCACGACTGAGAGCATAGAGCCTCTCTCTCCTGTGCTCTCAATGACCCCCTGTTGTATGCAAGTAAAGTGGAAGAAGGAGCTGCCTGATATTCTAATGCAGTGGACAGCACAATTTTCTTTTCTCCCCCTCCCCCCCCCCTTTTTTTTTAAGTGACAGGATCTGGAAGCCTGTGACAAGGAGCAAGGAAAAAACTCTGAGTAAAGTCTACAAAATAACCAGCACACTATCAGCAATAAAGCTTTGAGACATACTATGCTAAGGTTAATATGAGAGAACAAAATAGGTAAAGGCCAGGAAGATTTTGTATATTT
The DNA here is from genome assembly GCF_016161935.1 of Mauremys reevesii. NCBI lineage: Eukaryota > Metazoa > Chordata > Testudines > Geoemydidae > Mauremys > Mauremys reevesii. Next base: position 144,296,153 of record NC_052625.1, on the reverse strand, counting down.
TAATATTTGAGTGTATGAGAAATAGTCATTAAACCAAAACCAATACACTCTTTGCTAAAAACTTAGAGAATGAACATGCAATTAGTTTGCTGTTTCAAATGAATTTAGCCCAAAAAGAGTTTGCATGTATTTAAAAATGAAACAGTCAATGTCTGTGATAAAGGCAGTATGATGCAGTCATGATGGATGCAATTTAACACTAACAGGCAACAATTATGGCACATTATCTTGACTTACCGAAAGTCATCCAAACTCAGGCTACCTCTGCAACAACAGGTACAAGAAATTACCCCACAAGGAGAGAGAGTCCCAAAGACAGAGACAGATTTATTTAAAGCAAAACCAAACAGCCAAGAACTTTCATTGCAATTAGCATGACTGCTGTTATATTTATAAAAGTCTCTATCAATTTCCATACAAATATTCTCAAAATATCTGGTAAATTTTGGATATTTACATGAGACCAATCAATACACATGCATTTGGTTGGGATAGTTGCATTTGATTTTTAGACCCCAATTCTGAAAACACGTAAGTGTGTTTGTGACATTAAGCATTTAAGTAATTCCAGTGGCTTAAAAGGGACTACCCTCATCCCTAAAGTTAACCATGTACATAAATGCTTGAAAATTCAGAATCTTAGGATGTAATTCAGGTTTGATTCATACAAGAATTTACCCTGCTTGATAGACGCTTTAAAGAAAAAATGTTTTCTGGGAAAAATCTGTAGACATTTTATAAAAGAATTAAACAGTTTGTAAAGAACTTTAAAGATGCAAAGGGCTTTTTATGTTGATTCAGATTTTAAGGATCATTTAATTATCAAGTCTGACTTTTTGCATAACATGAGCTGTAACATTTTCCCAGTAATTCCTGCATCAAGCACAATAACTTGTGGTTGAACTAAAGCAAATTCATGCTAAAACCAGTAATAACCAATAATTTCTCTTTAAGAACATTGTTTCTGATATGCGGGAGCCCTCACATACTGGATAGACAGAGTACAGGAAGAAGACTACACTTCTAACAGTGTTTTAAAAACACCAACTCATTCTACAATGTCTCAGACTGTTCTTTAGTCATGTTACTTGTGAAACTTGAATTATGTTCATCCAAATGGAACATGAAACTGAAGTATAAATAGTAGACAACATAACTTGACAATGATATTGGCCACCATTTTGGGCCTCCACTTGGCAAATTGGTACTGTATTTTGTTGCGTTTCTGATGCATTAAAAGCCAGTATGTCGACATTTTTAATACTTTTCTGTATACCTCTGCCACATAGGAATAAAGCAGGTACACCCAGAGGTTTGGGAATCTGGGTATACTGTATGGTTTTTGTTTTTTTTAAAGCTTAGCCATATTGGAATCATAAATAATGAACTTAAAAAAAATCAGAATTGAAAAGATATTAATTTTTTCTTCCCAAACCCCAAGATCATAGGTATTTTAAAGTAAATCAGATTCAGAGCTTAAAATGTGTTATATCTATTAAATATTAGTGGGAGAAATTGTTACAGTTTGCACAGAATCCTATTGAGCTGAAATAGCTCACATGGGCTGGTTTCTACAGTTACTGGAAAAAGTGATTCAACATGGAAGTCAAACACTACAGAGTCAACTTTCTATTTTGCGTTCTCCAAAGCTTTCTGTGTAACTCACTATTGCCATGTTATCTTAATGTTATTGGGCATGTCCTTAGTTTGAGGGGGTTTTTCACTCTGACATATCAAAAATAAAGGATTATACTTCTGAATCTCATACCATTTTTTTAAATAAAAGAGCAATAAAAACACTTTAAGCGAAATATTCCTTCACGTATTACTTGCTGCTCCTGTAAGTAATCTACAAATTTAAAACTAAGTTTAGAAATCTAAATAAGTTAACATTGAACAGTACTTTATTTGACAGAAGATTCAATCATATAAACCAGGGATCGGCAACCTTTGGCACACGGCCCACTAGGCACATCCCTCGTCCCGCGCCGCTTCCCGCAGCCCCCATTGGCCTGGAGTGGTGATCCACAGCCAGTGGAAGCCACGATCGGCTGAACCTGCGGACATGGCAGGTAAACAAACAGGCCCAGCCTGTCACGGTGCTTACCCTGGTGGGCCGCGTGCCAAAGGTTGCCGATCCCTGACATAAACAAACATTTTAAAACTTTCAATTACGAAAATGTATTAAAAGGTTTAACACACCTACCTGCTAAACCTTGAATTGCGTGTTGGGGATTCAGCTCCTCTTAAGAGCTGCCTGAAATACTAAAATAGAACAGTTAATATGCAAGTAAGTGCTGACTAAGTAGAATGAAAAAAATAGAAAACAATCTCTTTATTAGTAGTTTACAGCTGTAAATATCAATAGCTAATTATGTTTCTTGCTTCTAACTTCACATCTGTTGAGTATTTAATATTAGAAACACTATACAAGTCTCTGCAGTTCAGATGTTGTATTTCATATAAGACTACTTACAATCATCAGTTCTAATGAACGTACAACATAATTTATGCTTTCCCAAGGGCACCCTGGCAGGGCTTTCTACTAAAACTATGTCTTCACTATAAATATTGCAGCACCACAGCTGCACCACTGAAGCAGTGCCACTATAGCGCTTCAGTGTAGACAATCACTATAGTGATGGGAGGAGTTCTTTCATCACTGTAATTAAGCCACTTCCCCAACAGGTGGGGGCTAGATCAATGGAAGACCTACATCATAGGTTAACTCAGCTCAACTATTCGGCTTGAGGGACTCTTCACACCCCTGAGCAACGTAGCTAGGTCAACCTAACTTTTTAGTGTTGAACTGATACAAGCCCTGAAGTGCTATTACAGTCTGAAAAACAACTAAGAAGAAAATTGTGTTCTACATGTATTATATTTCAATTAGTTCTAAATAGAAATTGCAACTATACAAGTAGAAAAAAAGCCTTTTTCTAAAAGAAAAGTTAGTGCTGCAAACTCAACTTAATATCTGAAAAGGAAGTTTTATTCTTTCAGGCTCTTGCATCATCAAAAATTCTGGAGCTGTAACTAACAGTTCTGTTGATGTGAAAGCCACTAAGAACCTAGCTCCCTTTAGGAGGCCATTTCTACTCCACAAACTTATGTCGATGCAAGTTATGTCATCATAAAGTTGTCACCGTTAGCACATCACTTGTGTGACTGCGTACTTGGCTCCTTGTATTGGCACTACATGTACTCACAAGAAGTGTTTGCACTGATGCGTGGTGCAGAGCACGATGGGCAGGTATCCTAGTGTGAAACCCACCACAGTGCAGCACTCTGTCTTTTGGAAGTTTTGGCAGTGCTTGGTGGGGCCAAAACAAGTTGCACAGGGGTGACGAGGAGCGTGAGGTCAATTTTGCAGTGTGCAACTGTCTCCTCCCATAATGTCATCTGTAAACCATAATTTTTGCACCTTTTTTCCCAAAATTCCACAAACTCGCATAGCCCTCCTTGCTGCCCACCATCTCTGACAGAAGCATGAAGCCTACACAGCTCTGCATTGCCATGAGTGTTGGAAAAACAGAGCACACAATCATGAATTATTTGCAGAGCTGCAAGAAGAACCAAACTGGTGGGGAACAGGATGATTTCTTGGATGCCAGATTGCTGTGGGACATAGTGAGAACCAATTCAAAGTTGCTGGCATTCATGAAGTAGCTGCAGATGGGCCCAAGAAATGATCACTGACTGGTGGGAATGCATCATAATGCAGGCTTGCGGGGGGACAAGCAGTGGTTGCAGAACTTTTGGATGCACAAGGCAATATTCCTGAATCCGTGTGCCGAGCTTACCCCAGCCCTCTACTGCATGGACACCAAAACGAGAGCCGCACTGACAGTGTTGAAGCAAGTGGCAATCATGTTGTGGAAACCTGGAATGCCAGAGTGCTACCTGTCAGTCAGAAATCAATTTGCAGTCAGGAAATACACTGCAGGGGCTGTTGTCATACAAGTGTGCAGAGCAGCCATTAATTGCCTCCTACTGCGCAGGACTGCGACTCTCAGCAACGTGCAGAATGTAGTGAATGGATTTGTACCAAAGGGGTTCCCAAAGTGTGGTGGAGTGATAGATGACATGCATATCCCTATTTTGGCACCAGGACCACCTTGCCACAGACTACATCAACAGAATAGGCTAATTTGCTATAGTTATGCAAGCACTGGTGGATCACTGGGGGTGCTTCGCTGACATCAATGTGGCTAGTCAGAGAAAATGAATGATGCTTGCATCTTTAACACAGAACTATTCAGAAAACTACAAGCAGGGACTCTCTTTCCCAACAGGCAGATAACCATTGGGAATGTTGAAATGCCAATAGCAATCCTGGGAGATCCAGCCTACCCGTTGTTCCCCTGGCTTGCGAAGCCGTACACCAGCCATCTCGACAGCACCAAGGAATGATTCAACTACTGGTTCAGCAGGTGCAGAATGACAGTTCAATGTGCTTTTGATCAATTAAAGGGACACTGGCGTTGTTTATTCACAAGATTGGACCTCATGAGAAAAATATCCTAATGGTTGCAGCTGCCTACTCTGTCCTGCATAATATTTATGAAGCAAAGGGGGACACTTTTCTGCTGGTATGGAGGGCAGAGATGGAGTGCTGTCTGCTGAGTTTGAACAGCCAGACACAAGGGCTACTAGAAGAGCTCAACATGGAGCTATACTGCTTAGGGAGGCTTTGAAAGACCATTTTAACAGTGAGCCACAGAAATGTATTTAGTTGTACTGTGTTCTACGTCACCCTGCTCTTTTGTGGCCTGTTACGAATTGTGTGGTGATTGCTGTATATTTAGGAATATAACATTGTCAATACATCTATTAATTTTGTTTGTGTTTTATCCTGTGAGTTGTGTCACACTGTTAGTAAGAGGTAATTGATTACTTTCAGACCTGTTAAGCACTCGGTAGCAGATGTTGCAAACTAATAAAACAACAGACATTTATTTTGTAACAGAATTCACTGTAAAGAAGAAATCGTGAAATTTTAAAACAAATCTATTTAAAAAAAAACTTAATACTTAAGAGAACAGAACTGATGAAGTAGACAGAACATTCATGTCCATTTCAGCTATTCCTACGCCAACCTTGGTTTTCACAGGTCAGCGTACACAAAGCTGTGACTGTCTTTAATGTCCGCAGGGTTGAGTAAAAGAAAAAAAGTTTATTTAACTACAAAGAGAGAGATTTTAAGTGAGCACACGTAATGATGCATAAAAGTTAGAAATGGTTATAAGAAAAATAAAGATAAAATGCTCCCTAGTGCCTACCTTAACAAACTATACTTGATTCAAAGTGGAGTCCTTACCACATCCTTCTAGCAGCATTACTAACCAAATTTTTCAGATCAGGCCCCTCCTCAAAGTCCAGCAGCTGTTTCTCTGGTATTCTCAAGTAGAAAAAGTGAAATGGACAGGGAGAGAGAGGTTTGACCCTCTTTTTATAGTTTCAGTCCCCCTTTTGAAAAGCATTTCCAGCTGAGCATAAGGAGACAGCATGTCTGGTGTGGAAGGAGGCTTCCTGATGGGTTCTTTCACCTGTGTATGTTCAGAAGTAGTTTTCCTCTTGTTTCCTCTCTTCCCCTCTTTCTGCTTGATGACTACATTTACTGCTTAAATGCAAATTAAGGCAAACACTTTCCTTTGCTCAGGACAGCCCTGTTTGATGACTTCTCCCTGGGGCTAACATCATCATACAGGGGAATTTTATAACGTCACATACAAAGTTCCTACATATATTTTACCAAGATAAGATTGACCTTTGAGTTATTAGCTTTTAAATGATATCTTACAAGGCATGTTTTGCACAAAGATTATTACAGTAGTGTGTAGGTTGTGAATACACCTGTGCATTCCATCATGCCATCCCAAGTCCTCTTCTTTCTCCTTCTTATTCTGGTCAGACGTTCTGCAAGTATGGAGGTGGAGTCCCTCAAGGCTGCAATAGCAGCAGCTGCAGAAAAAACACAGAGATACCATTGTCAATATATTTACTACAGAAAGCAAAACTGCAGAACTCACTCCCCCTGCTCCCCTGAAGTTTTAAGCACTACATGCTCATTCTCACTTTTGTTTGCAATTGCTTGTGCATGGCACCAGTCACAGCATCAGCCATTGTGAGTATGGCCAGCTGGGGATGAGGGAAATGAGGAGGGAATTGCTTGGTTGCATGAAACTAGGGGAAAGCATAGGGGAACTGGCACTGAATGCTGGCAACATTTTCCACAGGCATTGGTGATTTTAGCTGATATCTCACTCCTGAGGGTAACAAAGGGAGAAAGAGCACAGCTGCTGCTAGTGTCCTGAAGCTGCCCGGGCCCATATGCCGCTAGTGTGCGTACTGCAAAGTTATTGCTAACTGGCATGGGAAAGTGTCCTATCGCAGAAGAAGAAATAAGGCAGTCATCCCTAGAAACCTTCAGCAGAGGGGTACCTCCATGAAAGGAGGTACTCCGCCCCCTAATCAGGGCTCAGCAGTCTGCCCCAACAGAGAGACACAAGCACCACAAAGACAGACGCAAACACAAATACCTGGTTCCTCCAATGGGAACTCCCACTCAAACTCCCCTGTTAGCAGACCTGTTGGCCGGCTCCTGGGCCGCTGCGATCTGACCTTATTGAGGTCAGAGGGTGTAGGGAAGCAGTGAGAAAGGCAAAGAGCCGGGTGGAGATGGACCTAGCGAAGGGGATTAAAACCAATAGCAAAAAGGTTTTTTAGCCATATAAATAGGAAGAAAACCAAGAAGGAAGAAGTGGGACCGCTTAAAACTTTAAACCGAGTGGAGATTAGGGATAATCTTGGCATGGCACAATATCTGAACGAATATTTTGCCTCGGTCTTTAATGAGGCTAATGAAGGGCTGAGGAATAGTGATAGAGGGACTGATGGAAATGAAGATATGGGGGTAGACATTACGGTATCTGAGGTGGAAGCCAAACTTGAACAGCTTAACGGAAGTAAATCGGGGGGCCCGGATAATCTTCATCCTAGAATATTAAGGGAATTGGCGAGTGAAATTGCAAGCCCGTTAGCAATGATTTTTAATAAATCTCTAAACTCGGGGGTTGTACCGTTTGACTGGAGATTAGCTAATATAGTTCCTATATTCAAGAAGGGGAAAAAAAGTGACCCGGGTAACTACAGGCCTGTTAGTTTAACATCTGTAGTATGCAAAGTCATGGAAAAATTTTTCAAGGAGAGAGTGGTTACGGACCTTGAGGCCGATGGCAACTGGGACAAATTACAGCATGGTTTTACAAAAGGTAGATCGTGCCAAACCAACCTGATCTCCTTCTTTGAGAAAGTAACAGATTTTTTAGACAAGGGAAATGCGGTGGATCTAATATATCTTGATTTCAGTAAGGCGTTTGATACGGTACCGCATGAGGAATTACTGGTTAAATTGGAAAAGATGGGGATCGAAATGAAAATCCAGAGGTGGATAAGGAGCTGGTTAAAGGGGAGACTGCAGAGGGTCATATTGAAGGGTGATTACCAATGGAGTTCCTCAAGGTTCGGTTTTGGGTCCGATTTTATTCAATCTATTTATCGCTGACCTCGGAACCAAAAGTAGGAGTGGGCTGATAAAGTTTGCGGATGACACAAAGTTGGGAGGTATTGCCAATTCGGAAAAGGATCGGGATATCCTCCAGGGAGATTTGGATGACCTTGTAAACTGGAGTATTAGTAACAGGATGAAATACAATAGTGAGAAGTGTAAGGTTATGCATTTAGGGATGACTAACAAGAATTTTAGTTATAAGCTGGGGACGCACCAGTTGGAAGTAACGGAGGAGGACAAGGACCTAGGAGTCCTGGTTGATTGTAGGATGACTATGAGTAGGCAATGTGATGTGGCCGCTAAAAAAGCTAATGCGGTCTTGGGATGCATTAGGCGAGGTATTTCTAGTAGAGATAAGGAGGTGCTAGTCCTGTTATATAAGGTGTTGGTGAGACCTCATTTGGAGTACTGTGTGCAGTTTTGGTCTCCCATGTTTAAGAAAGATGAATTCAAACTGGAACGGGTACAAAGAAGGGCCACTAGAATGATCCGAGGAATGGAAAGCCTGTCATATGAAAGGAGACTTGAGGAGCTCGGTTTGTTTTCCTTAACCAAAAGAAGGATAAGAGGAGATCTGATTGCACTCTTTAAATATATCAGAGGGATAAATACCAGGGAAGGAGAGGAATTATTTACGCTCAGTGCTAATGTGGACACGAGGACAAACGGATATAAATTGTCAGTCAGGAAATTTAGGCTTGAAATTAGACGAAGGTTTCTAACCATCAGAGGAGTGCAATTCTGGAACAGCCTACTGAGGGAAACAGTGGGGGCGAAGGACCTCCATGACTTTAAGATTAAGCTAGATAAGTTTATGGAGGGGATGGTATGATAGGATAACGGGTTTAGTCAATAGGTCAATAACGTGCCACAATGGTAATTAGTACAAAGGGTCAATGATAGGATATTGTTAGCCTTTTTCCAGAGGGTCTGGCTGGAGAGTCTTGCCCGCATGCTCGGGGTTCAGCTGATCGCCATATTTGGGGTCGGGAAGGAATTTTCCTCCAGGGTAGATTGGCAGTGGCCCTGGAGGTTTTTCACCTTCCTCCGAAGCATGGGGCAGGGGTCGCTTGCTGGTGGATTATCTGCTACTATAAGTCTTTAAATCATGATTTGGAGCATTCAACAGCAGAGTCAAGGGAGAGAATTATTTCAGGAGTGGGTGGATCGGCTTATGTGGCCTGCATCTTGCAGGAGGTCAGACTAGATGATCATAATGGTCCCCTTCTGATCTTGAATTCTATGAAAGTTTCACTGAGACCTCTCAGGAGGATTCAAGGGACATCCTAGGTATATAAACAAACTGCTCCACTTGGTCCCCCCTGCCTAACTCTAGAGGGGATTGAAAAGCAGATAGCAACTCTACCTCTCTTGATTGTTCCATTACCTCTTCTAGCACAATTAATCAAAAGTCAAAAGCTGTGTCCTCCTATTGTATGGGGGCGGGGAGGGGGGGAGGAGGAGGATGGGAGTGGTATCCCTGTAATGAAAAAAAATACACACTTACCTGAGGTTCCTTCCCTTGCATCAGACTTGACCATGCTCAATTGGCAGGACTGTGGTGGATCCCCCGTCGCCTGTCCCACCTCCTCCTCCTCCTCGCTGTTCATGACCAAGGCCTGGGACTCAGGCTCCTCGAAGGTATTGAGAGTGTTGTGCTAGGCGGTAGTGGGGTCTCCGCCAAGTATGGCATGCAGTTCTTTGTAAAAGTAGCAGGTCTGTGGCTTGGCACCAGAACGATTGTTGGCCTCCCTGGCCTCCTGGTATGTCTTCCACAGCTCCTTGGCTTTTAGATAGCATTGCTGCTGGTCCTTGTCATACCCATCTCCTGCATCCCTCGAGCAATCTGTCCATGCTTTTATGGATGGTTCAGAGCTGTGCCAGCACAATCTTTTGTCCCTACAGGCCCAAGAAAGCCAATATCTTCTGTCCACTCCAGGTAGGAGTGTGTCTGGAATGTGCAGCTGACATGGTCAGCTGGGCAGTTGCACTCAATAATGGAAAGTTGCTAGGTGTGATTGCCAAGCTGGGCATTCAGGAAAAGAAATTTCAAAAATTCATGGGGTTTTAAACAAGGCCGGGGGGGGGGGGGGGGGCTTTCGGTCCCTGTGACCCATAGGAGCGGAGTTCACAATGGTGACCAGAGCAGTCAGCGTGAGGCACTGTAGAACAGCTGCTGGAGGGATGTTAGGATTGATCTAGGTAATGCAGCATCTACACGTGCACTGCATCAACCTCCGTAGACTGACCTTGGCTCAATTCCGCTCAGGGAGGCAGTATTATTATGTTGGCCTAATGGGCAATTTACATCAGGGTGAGACAAATTTAAACACAAACACAAAACTAGGCCAACACAAGGCAGCTTACATCGACATAACTTTGTAGCGTAGACCAGGCCTCGGTTATATTGGCTCTACCCTGATAATAGGAGTAAAAAATAATAAACCTATTTTTACCAGTTAAATAGATAAAATTTGGAATACATACAAGGAGCAATGTTTAAGCTGTCACATTTACATTGCCATTTGAAAAAAAAACTGTGCTTAAAGGCAAGACTTCAAGTCTTTCATGCTTACCTCATCACTGTGACAGAACATAGGGGTAAAGACATTCTCTAAGAGGGAAAGAACATGTTCATATGCTTCAAAAAGGCATCGCATCGTTTGAAGTTTCACAACATCTACATATTCACCTTCAGCAACTGCAGAAAAAAAATCCGGTTGTGAATATTAATTGGATGTGCCATTGTTGTTCATAAAGTTTTTCTGACTTTTACAGGTCTCAGTCTCAAATTAGTCTGTATAAATATGCAGGGGACATCCAGTGATAGGAGTATATGCATTCTTGAACACCACTGGTTTGTTAATGAGGTTGTATGGTTATGATAAAATTAAAGTTATTTATTATTTGGATCGACTAGGATTTTTTTTAGTCTGACAGAATGCTTTATAGATTCCAGTATAAATTCTTGATCATTCCTTTCAATCTCAAACTTACTTCTTTGAATCTCTTCCACGATAAAAGGATCAAATCTAATTTTGTCAATACTTTCATCCAAACAATAGGTTTTGTAGATTTTCTGCACCTCTTCATGAAGAGACATTTTTTCAGTATCTGATAATTCTGGTTGCAAAATTCTGTCATTAAATTCCTCTGGAAGGTGGGGGAAAGAAAATGCATTTGTTGATCAAATTTAGCTAATATAAATGGTGGCACCTTAAAGTGGCACACAGGTCAGCCATCAGGGTATGTCTACACTGCATTCAGGATGTGTGATTGCAGCATACCTGAGCTACCTTTGATCTAGCTAGATCAAGAACAGCTGGAGTAACAACAGTAATGAAGCCATGGTAGTGCAGGTGGCAGCACAGGATAGCTCTGTCTGTGCAGGAACCTGGGTACATACTCGGGTGGCTGCTAGCTGCCTTGGTTACATCTACACCTGCTGCAATCATACCTCCCAACACCAGTGTATACCCTCAGATACCTTTCCAGCAGATATGGCTATACATAAAACCTTAAAATGGTTTTAAAACTTATGACCAAGCTGATAAACTGCATTAAAGATTTTGGTGTTAAGTTGTATTAATACTTATGGATTAAATCTAAAGTTATATAAATTGATCCATAAAAATAAGAGCTGCAATAAAACTAATTATTCCCTTCCACAGTAAAATTCACAATCACCCTTTGGAAGATTATGGGTTACGAACATTTTCATTATTTCCCTTCCGGAAAATAATCTCTACAAGTGAGACTTCTGGTTGTGCCTCCTTGCTGAAAATCTTGCTTACAAACCACAGCCATTGCCCATTCTCTACCATTTGGTTCTCAAATGAGTGCTTAGAAAGCTGTGTAACAAAATTTGAATAAGTAATGGCAAAAGGGACACAGCTGATGAACAAGTTTCAACCTCCTTTACATCCTGCAAAAAAGGAAAGCACACCCAGAAGTCAGAACTTTCAGAAATGGCATAAGTTAGAACAGAGATTCTCACAGAATTTTCATAGTCTGCAGTACATCTTTTTAGAGCAATTGTAGCAATGGTAAATACAATAGTTTTCTTTTAAAGGAAAATCAAGATATCCCAGGCTTTACACTGTATAACTGACAAGTGCATTTTATTCCTTGTGATGAACATTTTTTAATTAGTCTTCTCAACTAAATAGAAATCCAATTAAATGCAAAAAACCCACAATGAAGCAACATTGTTGCCAAGTTCAGCATTAAAATGTCAGGAAATATCTAAGTGAAAACTGAACACAGAACCTCAGCTCAGTCCTTTGCTTTGAGATGCAGTCTTTGATTGCAGAATCCACTAATGGACCAGCACCTAAATCATTGTTTAAGTTCAATGAGTACACCTAAGCATACTAGGATAATCTTACCTACAGTCAGACAAAACTGCAACACATGTACTGCCCCTTCCTGTTTCAGAAAGTTCATGAAGCGAAACAAAAGATCTTGCTGTTCTCTAATCTCCCTCAATTCCAGCTTCAGGACCTAAACATGAAGTGGAAAATGCAGTTAGCTTGGAGGATATTTCTCAAGCTTTCATTAAAATAAACCTTTTCTAATAGAAGCAATGAAAAAAGCACTGGTAATATGTACAGCACATATAATACTTATTCAAAATCCGTATATAGTGAGTATTTTCTTCACTTACAGATGGTTTTTTATTGCGAGGGTCCGCAAATTTCTGCAAGAATGGAATCAAAGAAGCAGCCGGCTCAGTTGCTTTTTCAGGCTGTAGAAAGAGTGTTGACCTACTGAGTAAGACTGACACTGACATGTGTGAATCAATTATAAATGTTCTCATTTTGTCAGTACTCACTGGGCTATCATCAATGAATTTGAGAAGCAAATGGTTGACAGTATCCTAATGGAAAATACAAACAAATTACAACAAACCAATCTGTTTGGAAATCATTCCATTGCCATCCCAGTTTCTAGCAATACTGACAATTTTCATGTCTTAAAACTGCAAACATAAGCAGAATAATTAAATGATTCTAGCAATTTCTAGACTGACACTTGAATAATCTCTATATCCAGATTCTTAAATCAATGAACTTCCCAAATGAGACATGCACAGACAAGTTCTCCATCTTGCAAAGATAAGAGCTCTGTTTGTCATTTTATGCCAATGCCGGTTAGGTGAGTTACAGCAGACTACAGGCAGTTCCACAAGCTCAACTATTCTTTGCCTGCAGCCAAGCAGTATTCAGACAGTTGTGACATTTTCTTCCAATTGAAAACCAAAGATCAGACAAGTGACTTTCTATCTAAACTTTATAAATGCAGTGCCACTTATCTACATAAGCAAGAAGTAAACAAACTTGCATCTATGGGGAGTGGCTTTTAGAAAGGCCTTGTCCACACACAAACATTGTAACTGTACCAGTGTGGATTAATTTATATAGTTAAAAAGGTACATACAATGGCACAGCTTATTCCATACACAGCTATTGTAAGTATAACTATTCTGGTAATAAATCATACCTCTAACAAATACAAAAATCAATTTGTAGACCTAGCCTAAGTGTTTTTTTTTTTATTAATGTAGCCAAATAACCATTAAAACCAAATTAACACTGCATCACCAAAAAAATAAGAGGATTGGGTATGGGGTTATTTTTCTCTCTCTAAACCATTAAGCAGTTACCAATGATAAAACCAATGTGAAGTACTTGTTTCACTATAAAGCACCTCGTCATAGGACAAAATGGAAAACAATGATAGTCAGAGTAAACAAAAAATATTTCTACTGCTCCAAAATCTCACTGGGTCAGCTAAGAAGTCCATGGAGGGAAGGAAAACAGAACCAGACAGGATCTCTCTGATAAGCAATGCCAGGGATCTGAAAGGGAAAAAAATGATACTACATTTTCATAGTAACTCACATTATTACATTCATAATTTGTAATGGGATGAGATAGGTAAAGTTAATATTTTTGTACTAAAATGTATTTCCTAGTTTAATAAAAACATGTTATTTTAAAGATATTTCAGCACTCCACACATTCAGAATCACAAGATGTCTAAACTGATTCAACACATGGAAACTAAGGGGCAAATACTTATCTTTTCACTCAACACCTCATTGCTTAATTCTCAGCACTCCCTTTTAAAACGGTCATGCATGTGTTTGGAAGCGGGTCCTTATCTCAACATGCAGGTTGACTTATTTTCAATACTTCGACTCTGCTGACTACCCCATCCTCCTCCTTTAGTATTTAAACATAGGTTTTCTATTGTGCCAATGAAAGAAGTCTAGATAAGGATCATGTAGATCAGGGATTGGCAACCTTTGGCACGCGGCCCGCCAGGGCCGGTTTGTTCACCTGTCGCACCTGCAGGTTCGGCTGATCACAGGTCCCACTGGCCACAGTTCGCCTCTCCAGGCCAATGGGGCTGTGGGAAGCGGCGTGGGCCGAGGGACGTGCTGGCCGCTGCTTCCCATAGCTCCCACTGGCCTGGAGCAGCAAACCATGGCCAGTGGGAGCCACAATCGGCCAAACGTGCGGACGCAGCAGGTGAACAAACCGGCCCGGCCTGCCATGGTGCTTACCCTGGCGAGCCGCGTGCCAAAGGTTGCCAATCCCTGATGTAGATTCTTAACTCCTTCAGCTGGGATCTGATATATATTCTTTCTATAAATCCTTCCATGGTACACTTCGACAACCTAAAACAAATGTTGCTCTGAAGATGAGGTGCTTGTGAAGCAGGTGGTCCACTGTTCTATAATCGATGATGTATCCAAGCACAGCTTACAGAAAAGACGGTTACTCACCTGTAGTAACTGGTGTTCTTCGAGATGTGTTTCCTATCCATTCCATGTAGGTGTGCACGCGCGCACGGCGGAACTCTCTCAACATTTTTTCCCTAACCTCAGTTCCTTCTTGCCGGCTATTCCGACAGTGGGGAGGGAGGGGGTTGAGGAGATAGGAGCACACACACACCGAGGAACCAGTTACTACAGGAATCTCTTCTTCTTCTTTCTCTTTTCTTCCATTCCATTCCATGTAGGTCCATCCCAAGCCTTACCCCTTACCTGTGCGGAGGAATGCAGGATGTCACCCAGGAAGAAATCCGGAGAGATGAAAGGCTCTCGCTTTTCATGCGCGCGCCAATTCACAAAGAGCTGGAGGAAACGCCGAAGAAACTTAGTTATGGGCGGATGTGATTGCCACGAGGGGCCCCCTCTTCAGGAGAGATGGGCGAGGCGAGGAGGAGGGGGCTCGCCGGGCGGGCGGCGCATCAGCTGGGTGAGAGTTCAGATGCGGGCGACCATGGGGTTGGAAAAACGCGGCCACCATCTACAGCAGGCGGAAGGCGGCCGCCGCCAGGTGTGTACCCTCAGGGGGAGATCGATCGCGAGACGCCGGCCTTCAGGTACCAGGGTAGAGTCTGGGATCTGGGGGGGGGGGAAGGGTTTACTGAACTCTGATCGCCGCAAAGGCAGCGCGTTCCTGCCAGGTAGGTAGGTAGGTGTGGGTGGGGTTTCCTCTTTGGAGGAGGAGCTGCTGCTGCTTGCGGAACCTCTCCTCTCGTCGTCGGTCCAACCTCCCAGGAACCAGGCTGTAAGATGCAGCGACTGGTTGTTTGACAAAAGAAAGCCTGAGATGAGATGAGAGAGATCCGGTAGCAGTGGGATATGGGGATCCGATCCGATCGGAGCTCGAGCAGGTAGGGCTGTGCTGCCCAGGCCGCTCGCCAGGCGGGCGGCAGCGGCCCCGTCCCTGTCCTCCGTGGCAGGACTAATCGGAGATGGAGTCGGAGCCGACCCTGTGCAGACAGAAGAACCCTGCACTTCCTGCTGTTGGTCCTGAGGCAAACAGGGGTCTTGGAAATCCTCCCTGCTGAACTCCAATCGCTGTGTCGGCAGTAACTGGGACTTCGCATTTTGAGAGGGAGGGCGAGAGACAGGTGCAGTATCTATCTCTGACACCTGCAGCCCCTGAGTCTGCTGGCGCCCACGGCCGCCTTGATCAGAGTTCTCTGAGGCTAATGCTCCTCCAGCAGCGCTGAGAGAAAGGGCGGGATTGGATTCCTGAGGGTCTGTGAAAGTGAACTGGCAAGTATTAAAAGTAAAAAGTGTATCTGGGAGGAGGGCCCATCTGTTGGCGAGGAGTTGGAGGCCTCTCCCCCAATAGATTTTTTTTTTCCAATAGTCGTCGCGGCGCGGCGGCGCCGCGCAGCAGCGCAGGTTGACTTGACGTCATTGCCACCGGTCACCCCAGCGAGTTAGTGGCACTGTTCTTCTGAATGGTGCGAATGAACGGAGCGCCCCTCTGTCTTGCACCTCCTCTATGGGCAAGTTAATGGCTGCTTGCCACCCGAGAGAAGGTCTCCTGATGCCCCTGAGGTCATGGGGGCGGCTGATGGCGAGGCCGGCCCCGCCTCCGCTCTGGAGAGGACGACGGCGGAGGGCCCGGCTCTGGGTGGCAGGGGCCCCTGTCATCATCGCCCAGGGGCACCCAATGTCCCCCCCAATACTGGGGGATCCGAGAGCTGTGCTGCACATGGTGCGGGGCGGATCTCGGTGCGGAGCCCGACGATGGCGGCGGGGGAGCTGGATCTCCGTGCCGGAAGCGGGGCGCGGCGGGGAGCTCGACCGGCGGGCGGCGGGGCTTCGGACGGGGGTGCGAGGACCCGGACGGCTGGGATCTGCGCGCGGCGAAGATGCGGCCGGATCGTCCCGATGTGCCTGCGCCTGGACGCGCGGACCTGCGGGTGGTGGTGACGGCGACCGGACGCCGCCGGCCGCCCGGCAACCGGCCGGCGAGCGGGAGCGCGGTGCGGGACTGCGGACGATGACGGGCGGGCGCTGGGCGCGTCAGCGATGGCGATTTTCGATGGATGCGAGGTGTCGGCCGCCGGGAGACCGGACCGGAGGGGAGACGATCGAGCGGTCGCCGGAAGTCGGAGCAGCGGTCGCCCGCGCGCCGGAGCGCAGGCGCGGCGCGACTTGAATGTCGCGAAGGTGGTGCCGGTGGGCTCGGCTGACGGGCCCGGCCGCCGCGTGCCTCTCGGGCAGCGGCGTGCCGCCGCCTCCGCGTCAGCGCCAGCTCCTCGGGCAGGGGGAGCTCGGCGGGCAACGGGCGGCGGGCCAGGCGCGCGGGCGTTCGGCGGCGGAGCAGGCGCGGCGTGCCTGCCGTGCATTGCCCAGCCCCGGCGGCTGCGGCGCTGCGGTGCGGGCTGCCGGGGGCGGCTGCGCTTCGGCGGCTGTGCTCTTCGCCGGGGCGTCCCGGGAGGGGGTCGGGGCGGCGGGGCTGCCCGGCGCCGTGCGGCTCGCCGGAGCGCTGCTCGAGGCGGCGGTAAGGAGCACTGCGCGGCCAAGGGCACTGGACGCGGGCGGGGCGGGGAAGAAGCTGGAGCGGAGGGGCCGCGGCGTATATATATATATACGCCGGCGCCCGCGCCACGGCGCCGGCGTTGCTAGCGGCGGAGCGCCTAGAGTAAACAGGAGTGGAGTACATGGAATGGGGCGGGGAATGTGGAATCACTGACCAAGAAGAATAAAAGCCTATGTAGTATGAGCGAGTCTGGAGAAAGGGGGGGTCAGATTTCAGGAGGGATCTAGTTTGATGCCACTCATGGAGCTCAGAAATGCAAGTTAGTGGCCAGCCTGCTATCAGTTGAACATTTACCAAAACTTGCTATACTGATAAGCAATTTTATACTGTTATAACTGCACCAGATTAAGGGGTTCCACTGATTTAACTAAATTGTTTTTTTCAACATATTCAGTTAAATTGGTGCAAAAACTGCATGTATAGACAATGTCTCAGACTTCAGTGCTGCCCCCTATCTATGCGAGCACAGCTACCGATGCCTGTCAAGCTGTCCCTTCCACCCCAAGTCACCAGCTTGCATTAACACCTCCCATACCTAGAGTCCAGTTTTCAAAAATCAACATTGTGTAGGAACTGGACATAAATTCACGATGCATGCATATCTCACCAACGCTAATGGAAGACTCATACAGAACAGCAAAAATCATATCTTTTAGCTTTAATAAAGACATTGGTGATTTCCAACTGTAAGAGTGGGTAAGTTGTTGAGAAGCAGCTACTTTTCATTGCTGTTTCCTGCATTATGATCACCATGAGTATACTGAAACAGCATTATCCAGTCCAAATACCTTATGATCTCATTAAGCTTCATCTACTTCAGTGCACCCAACAGAACCTTTCCAACATTTAGAACGAGCATACTAACATGCCACTGCAGGAAGCAATAAATTCTTTTTCTTTTTTTTTTTGTATTTGGAGTTTCACTTAAGATCACTAGTGTAGAAGCAAGGAAACTGAGCAAGTGCTGCTATTCCATCTCAATTCCTTTCCCTTCCCCCTAGTTAACAGATGCCACAGAAATATACAATCAACAAAAACATTAAGTAAGAATTCACTCTTTAAATTACACTTAATATGCTTGGTACTTACACAGAAAATAAATTCAAAGTTCAAGCTGACACTGTCCTTCACCCACTTTACTACCATTAAGAACTGCAGCGCTACATGGTATGCAACTGTTGTAAATAGTACAACTTCTAATATATTTGATACCTGCAGTCTGTTGCCTTTGGGGGAAGAATATAAGGGAAAAGAAGTTCAGTAAGTTTTCTTAAATAGTGAAGTTCATCTCTTCGACTCCTCAGAGCCACATGGAGTTCTGGTCCATATTCTTCTAAAGCAGCTTGCTGTAAAAATTCTGCATTTTTCACTGCAAGGAAAAAAAAAAAAGGTTTAGCATGTTCTACTCTTTTCCTTCTTACCCTTGTGAAATAATGGGTGAGGAGATTTCTTTCCACTTCAATATGTGACAGCAGTTTTTAACCTTTTTTCATCTGCGGACCCCTAACAAATTTCAAATGGAGGTGTGGACTCCTTTGGAAAACTTAGACATAGCCTGCGGACCCGCAGGGGTCTGTGGACCACACATTGAAAACCACTGATACATGACATTATCAAGGTAATATTTTTAACATGTGCCCAGGTGTCGAAGATATACAGTTATTACTTTGTGTAAGAAAAAGACACCTAGACATAGGCTTTGAAGTATGGCTCTTCTGTGAAAAGACTACATAAAATTTCCACCTTTTTCTGTAAAAAATAGTAACTTGTTCACTAGACCAATTCAATATTGTATAATTTTCAGGATATTTTCGCTTACCATTTAGTGGACAACTTATGCCTGGTTTGATTTTTAACTATACAAGAGCTTCTCTCCATTTGCTTTTACCTAAGTTTCACTCTCCAAGGCTAGGCTCTTATTTATTAGTCTGCTCTAAATATAATTTGGAAACATCTGAGACTAGAACTTTTAGTTATGTGATGTGTTTCCTACTTAACTTATATTCCAAAGTTGCTTTGGAAGCAAGATTGAAGCAATACATCTTTTGTGCTGCTTTTCACTGTGTTTAAATTAAAGTTGACCAGGGACTATTTTGTCAAAAGTATAGCATTAAAGTATTCACATATCAGTAGCTGTTCTGAAAGAAAAAAAAAGAGAATACTTTTTTCCACACCTCAATTAGCAATAAACATTTTATAATCCCTTTAAATCACTCTAAGTGCCAGGACTGGGTTGTAATAAGTCAGCACAACAAGGTATGAAATAATTCAACATAGGCCCTGTGTCAAGAAATACACTAAAAATGAATTAATTGCAGAACAGAACCTGTGAATTAGAGGGCTACAGATAGGTGCATTTAGTTTACTAGAATCTGTCCACAAAACAAATCTCGGTTAACGTGTGACTTCACAATCACAAATTATGAAAGTGAGTCAATTACTATAGATCCTTATACCATCTGATGAGATGTAGCTAACTGGCACTGCTGAAAGCAGCAGGAAGAGACACTCTGGAAACTATAAATAAGGAGCTAACATAGGAGATGGTAGGGAGCAGTCTGAAATAGAGGAGAGGAAAAAGGGAGAGAAAGAGACCTTGGAGATGAAGGGTGTAGAAAGAGGAAAAAAGAAAACAATGGGAAGAGGCCAAAAGAGAACGGGAACCAAGGCAAGGCTTGAAATCCAGATCTCTGAACCATGGTGTTGTATGTAGCAACACCTCTGGGGAAGGTTTAGGAAACCTTCACGTTACAAGGAAGGAGTTATTTTCAGCTATTAACACATTTCCTAATTTCACATTTTCAGCTGAAATTGGGTATATCTGCTCTCAGTCAGAAAGCAATTTTTTCCCCAAAAATCTCAAACAAACCCACCCACAATATGCCATTTGCAAACACAGAAGTGAAAAAATGCAGCTCTTCTGGTAAGAAAAAATTTTTGCAATTTTTTTTCTGAACAGCTTTAGCACCTTAGCAAGTGGCCATGGAAGCTTTAAATTTACTATGATGCACCACAAGATGTACCTTTCATTGTCTAGTGAAAGTTAGATTTGATTTGTCTAAGTTTTACTTAATGCAGGCTCCCAACGTTCCACTGACACTCTGCAAAATAGAGTACACAACCCGAATGGAAATTTCCATTGAAGGGATCGTCAGGATTCCAATGGATGTACAGTAACTCCTCGCTTAACATTGTAGCTAGGTTCCTGAAAAATGCGACTTTAAGCGAAACGATGTTAAGTGAATCCAATTTCCCCATAAGAATTAGTGTAAATGGGAGGTGGAGGGGTTAGGTTCCAGGGAAATTTTTTTCAAATACTGGAACACAGCGATGATGATTGTGAGGCTTGGCTGAGGTGGTGAAGTCAGAGGGTGGCATGTTTCCCAGGAAATGCCTTACTGCTAAATGACGAACTAGCAATTGGCTGAGCCCTCAAGGGTTAACTTAGTGTTAATGTAGCCTCACACTCTACAAGGCAGCATGAATGGAGGGAGGGGAAACAGCATGGCAGACAAAGACAGACACACACCGTGGGTGAGAGAGAGAGAGAGATGTGCATTGCTCCTTTAAGTACCCTAACCCCACTCTAAGTACACTGCCTTTTTTAAGTAGATCAGCAAGCTGAGATGGCAGCTGCTGCCAGGAAGCTCCCTCCGTCCTGAGCCCTGTTGTGTGTCCCACCCTGCTCTATGGAAGATGGGGTAAGCAGGGTGCAGGAGCAGAGGGGAAGGTAACACCCTGACATTAGCCTCCTGTTCCCCCCACCCCGCACAGCAAGCAGGAGGCTCCAGGGAGCAGCTCCAAGACTGAGGGCAGGAGCAGCACAAGGCAGTAGGGGGAGGGACAGCTGAACTGCTGGCAATTGATAGCCTGCTGGGCAGCTGCCACACAGGGAACTTAGGGGAGTGGGGAGCTGATGGGGGGCTGCCAGTCCACCCTGGTTCCAAGCCCCCACCAGCTAGCGGCAAAAGGCTGCTCTTCCTGCAAGCAGTGGACAAAGCAGGCGGCTACCAAATGACATTATAAGGGAGTATTGCGCAACTTTAAACGAGCATATTCCCTAATTGATCAGCAACGTAACAACGTTAACTGGGACGACTAAGTGAAGAGTTACTGGACTCACTCATCCTTAAATGAAATGGAGTGAAATTGCAGCCTTAATTCTATTCCCTTTTGATTATGCAATACAATAGTCTTTAGTAAAGTGATTACATATTACTTTTTCTGCAGAACCCGTGCTTTATTCAGGCCCCAATTCAGCAAGGAGGCCTACCTAACTTCAAGCATGCAAGTAGTCCCACCAGTTCAACAGCACTACTCACATGCTTCAAGTTAAGCACATTCTTAAGGACCTTGCCGAATCAGAGCCTTAGTGCACACACTGGATGGTGATGTGGTAAATTTTCACAGTGAATGGGTCTGGGTCCAAAGCATCCCTACCTCATTCACTCCAATAGTTATACAATCTGTGGAGAATGAGATAAGAACCTGGTGGAGATGAAGAATGGTGGTGCTGTTAAGACACGGGACTAGAACCCCAGCTTCTAGTTCTAGTCCTGCCTCTGCTATACATTTGGTGTGTGACCACGGGCAAGAAACAGCCTCTCTATCCTCATTTTACAGATGCAGAACAGAGGTACAACACTTGCTGACCTCGCAGGGGTGACAATAAATTCAGCAAAATCCTGAAGAATAAGTTCCTTATTCAATGCAGGTGTTGGATGGTGTGTAGTAGCTAAGGGGGGGGGGGGGGAGAGATGGGGAGGAAGGGAAAGAACATTCATGCCACATGTTGAATGAGGATATTAAAACAGATTTTAACCCCAAGAACTTCCCCATTCATTCGCTAGGCACTGTCTAACCTGCACATTGAGGCCTGAAGTCCGGCAGAAAATGTGACTAAGTACAGACTGTATTTCAATGCATACACTCACAGGGCAAAGTTAAGGATGCCAGTGCATTGTAAGTTACATACTTGGATTGGTTACATTTAATAAATTATGGCTGTGACTTCACACTAGTTATAAAATTAGCACTGTTTGCAGTTATTTAATTATAATTTAATTTTAGTTTAGTTAGTAAGTTATAGAACAGTTTGGTTCAGTTAAATATAATATATTCACATACACATGCATCCTTTCATTTATTGTTGCTTACCTGGAATTCAACAGGAATGTCTTAAGAAAAATATCTAAATTTTGCTCTGAACTGGACAGAAAACACATTCCTGCTCCACACTCCAGGCAAGAGATCAGATTTCTAAATTAACTGTCTACATGTTGACAGTCATAAATCAAACAAAAACTGTCTGCGTTCAGCCCTTGTCAATGTTTGGCCCTCTATCCCCAGATAAGCACCACAGCAGAAGGGGGCGATGGATTTTTTTAAAAAGTGAAGGCAACAACAGATTTGAGAATGAACAGATTAGCCAAAGTACTGGCAAATGTGAAGCATCAAAAGTTTTAGGCTTAGCATTTTAAACTTACAAACCATTTTAAATTTACAAAACATTAAGGTACATACAAATGTTTCACAATACCTTTCTGCCTGGCTTTAGCTATGACTTCTATATGTTTCATTGCTGCCTTTAGCATTTTCTTTGTTATAACAGATGGAATATCCACCTAAAATAATAAATTTTAAGTTAAGAAAAAAACCAATTCTCCCTAAGTTATTAAAATAGATTACTATGAAAGGTACGATAATGCAATTTATTAGTAAAATTAAAATACCCATCAATTCAAAAAATAAGATTTGTTTTTAGCAAATGTAACCACAGTAATTGACATGCTCATTTTCATGGTTAAGCAAGGTACTTACAATTACCAATTAATACAGTAGAATCCCTATTTTATGCACCATTTGGGGAATAAGAAGTTCATAACATTAAAAAAAGCAAAATATTGAGCTTTTCAAATTTAGTTATAGTAGATAAGGTGCATAAGTTAATTTATTACTCGTTCAATGATACTGTACATAAATGGTAAAAAATTTATGCAGTGTGCATATTACGCTCATACATAGGCTTGGCAGAAATCAAATTTTTTATAATTTCAATATCAAAGTTCAATTTTGAGCATTTTTATTTTTATCTATTTAAATTTTCACAGTTGCAGGAACTTACGGGAGGTGTTCAGACAATGGGGAAAGATCAGACAATTATTTAACCACAGCAGATGTTGAGATTCAATTAGTTAAAGCGTTTTCTCTGTTAAAAAACCATGAATTATCAACATCACATGTCAAAATATACGAAGTAAATATCCTTAAATAAAAACTTTAATAAGTTTTTCAAGGCCCATTTTCCTTACTTTACCCATCTGCAATTTTCTATTATTATCGATGGAAATACTTTTTTGGCAGTTTGTATATGGTGAAATCAATATTTACCAACATTTATCGATAAAAAACTAATCCTTCCAAGTCTTGTTATATAGTACTGTATGTACATACTGTGCTGTAGTGTCCTGTAGTAACTAGTGAAATAAATCATTGATTTTTATTTGGGGGATAAAAATGTTTCATATAACTGGTTGTTCATTATGATTGCTGTTTATAAATTTGGGGTTCTACTGCATTTAGGCCTGGTCTGCACTAGGGTAGGGGAGATCGATCTACGTTGCACAACTTCAGCTACGTGAATAACGTAGCTGAAGTCGACATACTTAGATTGACTTACTGTGGAGTGTTCACTACAGTGAGTCAACTGCTGCCGCTCCCCCATCCACTCTGCCTGCACCTCTCGCAGAGCTGGAGTACAGGAGTTGACGGGAGAGTGCTCAGGGATCGATTTATCACGTCTGGACTAGATCAAATAAATCAATCCCCACTGCATTGATTGCTGCCCACGGAGCCAGCCAGTAGTGAAGACATACCCTTAGAGTATCCAATAAAAGTCCTAAACATCTTTAGTATATTTACTATCAAAATGGAAATCTGTTGAAGTGTACATCTGCAGTAATAATAAATCTTAACTCAATCATTTCAGAATCAATTTAAATGAAACCTCAAGTTCTATTCCACAAGGGCTGTTCTGGCCACTATCAAGGCAATACGCACTCTCCAGCTTTGGCTCCTGAGCATTAAGGCCAACAAGGACCAGGAGCAAAGTGAAGGCCATATTCAGTCCACAGGCAGAGGGTATCCTGTGTCACTCATGCAAGTTCCTCAAGCCAACCAGCCACAGAGTTCCAGAGTGCAGAGTCCAGCCCTCCTCATGCACAAAAAGAGCATTTAGGAGAGCCAATAAAGGGGAGAAAAAATGTGAGCGCTACCTTTCTCCTGACATTTCAAACCAAGACGATTTTACACTACAAAATCTAAGCTAAATAAAAATTTAAAAAAATGTAATGGGTGGGATTTGTCCTTACTGTCTTGTCTCCACCCATTTTAACTCGTGTTTAAATACATTTAATCTGAGATTTAGAAATATTTATTCCAAGCAATTAAAAACAAGCAAAGTCTTATCAGCTAAGGCACAGCACTTCAAAGTGACTGAGGGCATGTCTACACTACAGAGTTAAGTCGACTTAAGTTTTGTCAATGATCATAAATCGCTTTAACAACATTGGTGAAGCACGCCCACACAATGCTCCTTGTGTCGGCTGAGCATGTCTACAGTTGTTGCTCTTGCATCGACAGAGAAAGTGTTGAATTGTGGGTAGCTATCCCACTGTACAACTCATTACCCTCTGTCACCCTCAGCTGCTGGAAGCTCTGCGAACAGATCACAGTGCAGCACTGGAATGTGCTCGCTGCCCCATGATGCAGGTCTTTCTATCCCATCATTCCATGGGCTTCCTTCTTTGTTTCGTGCTGTTTTTCAATAGACCTCCATCTCTGCCTGACAGCATGGATCCTGAGCTGTTGACCATTGTGATGAGCATTATGAACACAATGTGGCTGGTCCTGCAGTATTTCATAAGCTGAGAAACAGATGCCCACCCTGATGTCTGCCGTGTAAATTAATCATTCATGATTGTTGCTGACATTCATGGACCAGCTTGCCATGGTGGACCATCAGCACTAGACTCGGGAAACAAGCACTGAGTGGTGGCTGTAGACTTTCATGATGCATGTATGGGATGAGGAGCAGTGGCTGTAGACTTTCAGATGTGCGAAGTCACCTTCCTGGAACTGTGCGGTGCTTGCCCCAGCACTGCAGTGCAAGGACACCAGAATGAGAGCTGCCCTCACAGTGGAAAAGCGAGTGATTGCTGTGAGGAAGCTGGCAACTCCAGTCTGCTACCAGTCAGTCGCGAATCAGTTTGGAGTTAGAAAGTCCACCATGGGGGCTGCAGTGATGCAAGTGTACATGGCCATTAATTGCCTCCTGCTACAAAGGACTGAAACTCTCAGTAATGTCCAGGAAATAACTGATTGCTTTGAGGCAATGGGATTCCCTAACTGCAGCAGGGCAATAGATGGAACACATATCCCAATTTTGGCCCCTAACCATCTTGTACATCAACCAAAAGGGACACTTCTCCATGGTCTTGCAGGCACTCATGGATCACTGAGGCCGTTTCACTGACATTAATGCGGGGTGGTCAGGGAAGGTGCATGATACATGCATCTTTCGGAACACTGGACTGTATAGAAAGCTGCATGCTGGGACACTCTTTCCAGACCAAATGATTCCAATGAGAAATATGCAAATGCCCATAGTGATCCCTGGAGACCCCGCATATCCCTTGCTCCTGTGGCTCATGAAGCCTTACCACTGGGAACCTAGACAGCAGCAAAGAGCACTTCAACAACAGGTTCAGCAGGTGCCAAATGACCACTGAATGTGCCTTTGGCCGATTAAAAGGCTGCTGGCACTGTCTTTTTGGCTGGTTAGACCTCAGTGAGGAAAATATTCCGATGGTCATTGTGGCCTGCTGTACTCTCCATGATATTTGCAAATCCCTGGGGAAACTTTTCCCCCTTTGGTGTGCTATGAGGCTGATCGGCTGGCCGCTGATTTTAAGCGGCTAATACAAGGACAATTAGGAGGGCATGGCGGGAGGCTATTCAAATCAGGGGGGCTTTGAACAAGCATTTTGACAACAATTCCCAGTAATGTGCCCATATGAATGCATTCGGCCAGGCAATGTTTACTTGCCATCACAAATTACCTGGGTCCTGCTTGCTTCTTCAGCATTAATTGCAAGGAGCAAATATTCCTGCCAATACGTTTCAATGTCAGCACTGAACCATTTACATATGTATCTCTGTATTTCACAAATAAAGACATTTAATTTCAAAGACAGAAGTTTAATAACAGGATCAAACACAAATGTTTGGCCAAACAGGGGACATGACAAAGAACAGTCTCATGGTTAGGGCTCTCACAGCTGAGTGTAACTCCAGCTTTCATTGGGAAACCAGTCCCCAGACATGTAGTGCACAGGTACTGTGAGGGACTGGGAACACACAATGAATGCATTGGGGGAGTTTGTGGAGGGCATGGACAGGAGTTCTGTCATGGCTGAAGGGGGAGTCAGGCACAGATTTGTTGTGATTGCAGGCTAATGAGGGACTTCAACGTCTCTATCTGGTCCTTGAGGTGCTTTATCATCCGCTCCTGCCCCGTGTCCTTTCCTGGCAATCCAGCCTCAGTCTTTCAGTCTCTCTCTCCATGCTCTTGTTTCACTCTGTGCTGCAACTGTTGACTGCAGCGCCTGGAGAAACATATACTCCTTTTGGGTCAGTGCCTTATCTAATGGAGGTGCTCTGCCGGTATAGAGGAGTGTTCTCAAGGGCACATCTGCAGAAAGCAAAGAAACAATGAAAAGAGACAGTATTGTGGGTGCACTCACAGCTATGAATCACAAAAATTACATCTCTTTCTCACTGTCCCTCGGCTAGCACACAGGTCTCTGCAAGTCCCAATTATGGTTAGTTCGCGGGGAAGAGGGAAATTGGCAAAGGGGAAGGGACAAACGGTGGTTTGGGAAGGGGGTTACTTTAAGTGGCTAGGGAACCTATTCTGAATACTGGTATCCTTTTCCACAGGCGAGGAAAGTGGTTCCCAAACTTGTTCCGCCGCTTGTGCAGGGAAAACCCCTGGCGGGCCGGGCCGGTTTGTTTACCTGCTGCGTCCGCAGGTTCGGCCGATCGCAGCTCCCACTGGCTGCAGTTCGCTGCTCCAGGCCAATGGGAGCTGCTGGAAGCGGCGCGGGCTGAGGGACGTACTAGCCACTGCTTCCAGTAGCCCCCATTGGCCTGGAGCAGCGAACTGCAGCCAGTGGGAGCTGCGATCGGCCAAACCTGCGGACGCAGCAGGTAAACAAACCGGCCCGGCCCGCCAGGGGTTTTCCCTGCACAAGCGGCGGAACAGGTTTGGGAACCACTGGGCTAGGGTAATCAAACCCGATATCTCACTCCTAAGGGCAATCTAATATGTAAGGGAGTATCTCCTGCATGTGTGTGGCTTCAGACTGGCTCTGTATACTGCTCGCCTGTGTGCCGCTTTAGTCCCTGCAGAAATAATTGCTGGGTGGCACGGCAAAGTTTCCTACAGTGGGGGCAGAAACAAGGCAGCTCTCCCAAGGAACCTTCAGCAGAGGATTGCAGAATACCTACAGGAAAGTTTCCTAGAGAGCACTATCGAGGATTCCTCAGACAACCCTGGGTACATTAACAAAATTTTCCGCCATGGCTTCACTGCATAGATGGACAGGCTGTTATTAATTTCTGTCCCTTATCCCTCTTCTACCATATAACAAAGTACATGAGAGCTCAATCTCCTCTCACTGTGCAATATCAAAGCAAAATGCATGCTTACCAAAGCTCCCCTCTCCTGCCTCCTGCACTCCAGAGCCAGAGTGCTGGGACTGGCTAGACCCCTCTGGAGTGGAAAAGAGGTCCTGACTCGCCACGCCACCAGATGACCCTGCCGTGGGCTCCACATCATCCTCCAGCTCCATCTCCTCGTCCACCACTTCCTCATCAGGGTTGAGTCCACTGGCTGCTGCCTCCAGTTCCCGTTAAGTATCCACGGGGCTCTTGGTGGTGAAGGTGGGGTCACCGCTGAGGATGGTGTGCAGCTTCTTATAGAAGCAGTGTGTCTTCGGCACCTCACCAGGGCGACAGTTGGCCTCCCTTGCCTTCTGGTACACCTGCCTCAGCGCCTTGATTTTAGCACAACACTGCTGAGCGTTCCTCTTGTGCCCCTTCCCTTGCATGCCTCTAGCAATCAGCCCATAGGTACAGAAATTCCTACAGCTGGTGTGAAGCTGTGACTGCATGGCCTCCTCTCTATATATATTCAGCAGATCAAACAGCTCCAGTGTGCTCCATGCAGGAGCACATCTGCTGGGTAAAGCCGACGTGGTCAGCTGGGAAGATGCTGTGTCAAATGTACCGAGCAAACAGGAAGAGGAATTTCAAAAATTCCCAAGCCTTTAAACAGGGAGGGGCACATACCTATGTAACTTCAGGGCAGCAGAGTTCAAACTGCTGACCAGAGCGCTCATGATGGGCATTGTGGGACACCTCCTGGAGGCCAATTAGGGCGACATAACCAAGTGAGGTGTCTACACTGACGCTACATCACAAAAAGCTCTATGCTGCTTCTCAAGGTGGTTTTATTATGTTGGCATAGCAGGGGAGTTACATCGGCAGGAGGAGCATTTTAGTATGTACACCTCCACTGTTTTGTTGATATAACAGTGTAGTGTAGACAAGGCCTTAGAAAAGCAATGTAAATCTTCTACCTTTCACAATGTATTGAATTCTCTCTCCTTCCCCACAAAATAAGTCTACAAGAAGCATTACAGCACACCTGAAACCTTCCGAGAAGAAAATGAGTTCTATGTCATTGATCATTTTCACCTGGCTTTTGAGGCATTCAAAGTAGATTGCTACAGGAAGGAATTTGACAATTTTCTTTATAAGTTGCTTACCAACTCAGTTTCTAAACCCAGTACATTCAGTGATCTACACATCACAAAACCACCACTCCAGTCTGTCCGCTTCCATATATGTAAATTCTCACACTCTGAATTACATACAGTGAAGTTGTAGCCCTGTCACTCCCAGGAGATTAGAGAGAGAAGGTGGATGAGGTAATATGTTTTATTGGACCAACTGTTGGTGAGAGAGACAAACTCTCGAGCCACACAGAGCTCTTCTTCAGGTCTGGGAAAGGTACTCCCAGCATCACGGCAAAATGCAAGGTGAAACAAATTGTTTAGCATTAAGTAGTTAACATATATTGTAACGGACCATTCCAGATAGAGTGTCCCATTAACACCTCTACAGTCATAGGACAAAGAGCAGGCTAGTGGGTTGCAGACGGTTGTAATAAACCATAAATCCAGTGTCTCTGTTTAGTCCATGATTTTTAGTATCTAGCATAATAACGAATTTAAGCTCCCATGCTCATCTTTTGAAACTATTCTGCAGGTTTCCTTTGAGGATGAAGACAGAGGTCAGATATTGAGTGATTACTTTGTGAAAAGCATTCACCCACAGGTGAGAGGGTGTTTTTGTCCTTTATCATTTTCCTGAGTAAGTTAATTCAAAAGAATAGTGATTACTGTATCTGGTTTCACTCACATAGTTATTAGGGCATTTAGTACACTGGATGAGATACACCACATGTTGTGATAGGCCTGGATCCTGAAAGGTGTGTTGTGGGGGATGTTGATCACTGTAGCAGAGGAGATATGTCTAAGTTTCACATCCAATGTTGTGGCAGGGTCTGGTGCCACGCTGAGTTGGTGTGTCCTGGTCTGTGCGAAGCTTGCTTTTGTTGATTAGCTTGGAGAAGTTGGGGGGTGGTTTGAAGGCCAACAGAGGGGTTTCAGGAAAAAATTCTTTCAGGATAGGGTCCCCACTGAGGATGGGTTGTTGTAGTTTGATGATACCCTGTATGGGTTCCAATGTGGGATGGCACTGACGGCTAGCGGTGAATTGTCAGAGGGGGGTTTATTTCTGTATTGAAGCAGGTTCTCTTTCGGTATTTCAGTGGCCTGTTCTATGATGCAGTCTACTTCTCTGGTGGAGTGTCCTCATTTGGTGTAGGCAGTTTTAACTGTGTTAAAGTGTATAACCTGGACTTTCTCCTTGGAGCATATTCTGTGGTCTCTGAGTACCTGGCTGTAGATAAACAGTTTTCTTGCTGTTTAGGATGGTTATTAGATCTATGAAGGTAGGTATGGTGATCCATGGGGAGTTTCTTGGATATGGTTGTCTGTAGGGTTCTATTGCTGAAACTGATTGTTATGTTCAGAAAGTTGTGGGAGTGTTCCAGAGAGCCTTCAATGGACAGGTGGTGCTTGCTGAAGTTGTGGTGGAGATCTATGAGTGAGTTTAAGCTGTCTGTCCAGAGGATGAAAATATCATCAACATACCTCAGGTATTTGTCCAGAAATTCTTCTTCAAGTTGGCCCGTGATGAGTCTGGCATATTGTGGAGCCACCCTAGTACTCATAGCTGTTCCCGTGGTTTTGACAAAATGTTTGTTGCTGAACGTAAAACTGTTATGGGCGAGGATGAAATGGATGAATTTGGTGATGTGTTTGGGGTGAATATCTGAGGGTTGTCCATTGTTTGGAAAGTATTTGAGGCAGGCAGCTATGCGTCATTGTGAGGGATGTTGGTGTATAAGAAATTACATCCACAGTGGTGAGGATGGTGTTCTGAGGAAGGTTGTTAATATTGCAGAGTTTATGGAGAAAAATCAGTTGTGTCCTGGAGAAAGCTGGCCCTTTGTGTGGTTTGAGGATAGTTTCTAAGAGTCTTGATATACTTTCAGTAAGAGTGCCGTGGTCCTATATGACGGGTCTGCCTGGGATCCCTTGTTTGTGTATCTTGGGAAGCATGTAGAAGGGCACTGGGGAGGTTTCATGGGGGAGGAGTTTCTGAGTTGTTTGAGGAAGGATTGGATATCATCCTTAAATTCCTGGATAAATTGTGGTTTGGGGTTGTCTATGAATTTTTTATAGTAGGTGGTGTCAGTGCTGTCGGTTGGCCTCGTTAACTTTGTCATCACAGGTGAGGACTACAGTGGTGCCTCTTTTACTACTGGTTTGATCAGTATCTGGTGGTTAGATTTCAGGGACTATATGGCTCTTTTTGTCCTATGATTGCAGAGATTTTTTAACAGGCCATTCTACCTTGAATGGTCCCTTACAATATGTGCTAACTAAACAATCTGTTCCATCTTTCATTTTGCTGTGATGCTGTGAGTACTTTTCCCAGACCTGAAGAAGAGCTGTGTGTGGCTCAAAAGCATGTCTCTCTCACCAACAGAAGTTGGTACAATAAAACATTACTTCGCTCACCTTGTCACTCTGAATTACACTTTTGTGAGCTCCAAGACCTAGTATTCTGTCATCTCACTCACGTACACAAACCTTATCTCCCAGGCATAATTCATACAGCTCAATCTATCATAATGTCGTCTAAATTTGTGTTATTTATAGATATTTGCAAAACTCTGCACAATAAACATAGAAAATAAGTTTAATGATATTACATCAGATACAATCTTAATACAAAATGTATAAACTAAAAGTGTATAAAGGGGAATGTGTTTTGATTAAACTCTGGTACCTACTAAGGCTATGTCTACACTAGAGACCTTACAGCAGCACAGCTGTACCGTTGCAGCTGCACCACTGTAAGATCTCCTGTCTAACCACTCTTTGCCAACAGGAGAGAGCTCTCCGGTTGGCATAATTAAACCATCCCAACAAGTGGCAGTAGCTATGTCAGCGGGAGAGTGTCTCTTGCCGACATAGCACTGTCCACACCAGCGCTTCTATCAGTGAAACTTACGTTGGTTGGAGGGGATGGGGGTGTTTTTTTTCACACCCCAACTGACAAAAGTTTTATGGACAAAAGTGCTAGTGTAGACATACACTAAGCTTCTGCAATTCTCCACACAGCATCTAACACTTACACAGCTTACACGCCACAAAAGATCAAGTATATTTTTGCTCTCAGCCAAGCCTGACTGAAAATAAATATTTTGTTCCTGACAAGAAAGGTGGGGGAATTTGGATGATCTTTATTATTCTAATTCACACAGGACATGTTTAAAAGAGGTTATATGCTAGATTATTTCAGTTCATATGTAACCTCCTTCAGGTACCTGTATAAGGTATTATCACGATCATATTTTATCTTTTCATGTATGATAGCAATAGATCAAGTCAACTAATAACTCAAGTATGCTCAAGTTACATGAATTAAAATTCTAAAAAAATTAAGACTTATGCTACATTTCCATTTTGACACATCTGCTTCATTTATAAACCTTTATGCTTACAATACAAAGAGCATTTGCTGATTGTCTTTCCCCACTTTAACTTTTAAACCATCTGCAGTACCATAAGCATGTTAACAAGCAAGACATCCAGATCTGATATTCAGCTAGGACTGAGTCAGGTTGTTCATCAGCTACGTAGCATGTGTGTATATCTTGTAGCTCAGGAAATAAAATGTATTAATAGTTGTTACTGAGGTGGAATAACACCTTTGGGTAGCTGTGTTAGCAGAGGGGCCAGCATTGAATGGGCATGGAAATGGAGCTAGCTTCTAACTCCTATTCTGCATTCAACAACTAGAGGTACTTAGTGGTAGTTCTGGCAAAAGGCACTTGAGGCACATTACCAGAGAGATCAGGAAGTTTCCATTGCACATACTGTACCTATTTAAAGGACACAGGGTGGTCAGTCCAAACTTTTCACAGGAACTAAATTCACATACAAGTTGCCACAACATGCCCCTTCCTGGACAAACATCTTGTTCAAAACTGGTGTCCGAGTCATCAGTACAGCCCTTTTACCCCTATAATCTTCCTCTCAGCACACTTGCCTGTGAACATTGGGAAATGCCGGATGTTTTTTATATTTCTGTTTCAAGAGCCCTTCAGATCTCTTCAAAACCCCACTAATGTATTCCAACTCCAAAAATCTGTTGGTTTTTTTTAAATCCACTAACATTTACGGTGGTTAAATACAAAAAAAAAAATCGTATCTGGTAATACCTCCACTTCTTATTCCCACAAGGAAAACCTGATCTTACAAAAGCCTGGCAATCTGTCCTGATTGCAGACCAGCTCTCCCACCTGCTCTGAGATCCTGCTCCCTCTCCTCAGAAGCCAACTGATGATCATTCAAATTAATAATAATAAAAAAGTTCTGAATGGGCAGTTCAGGTGGAGCTTCCATACAGTAATCCAAGCCTCTGTGTTTCTGTGCACCCACCAATATACAGTATGTGCTCATTGGTCTTTGTTCGGCAACATACCCCCATCATTCAATTTTACTTAACACTTATAACATATCATGACTCCAAGTTAGCATAGTCCCTTCTCCACACTAGTCACACCTACCGGGATTCTTAGAGTGAGCTATTTGAAGCAGTTATCCTCTTAACAAGTATAAAAATATCTTTAAAGAACTTAAGCACAGATGGAGAACCAGGTGGTAGCTACAGGGACTACAGCTCCCCAATATCTAGTAATTCTCTCTACTCCCTTAAAATGAATCACCTTAGAAACAGCCAATGCAACACAGAAGATAGTCTTGTGCCAACACAAAGCATTACTAAAACAGCGGGAACAAACACTTTCATTTGCAAGGATTCTATAGGATTGGGCTGTGGCCAAGAGTACCATGGGAGATAAGTTTCAGAGGAAGGAAGCAACTGTCAAATGTAATTCTATATAGAAAATACAGTATGTTTCTTTTGGTAACAATTAAAGAAATTAGATTTACTTTGGCATTAGATATCACTTCTTACATATAAAATCATGTTCTCTCTTCAAGCCATTTTTACCTTGTGAATTCTGCGAATTAATACAGATGCAAAAAATCTCAATGTTACTCTCAGCTCATCTACGAAGGACTCATCATCAGTTACATCCCTGCAAAGTTTTAAAACAAATCATGATGAGTAAACCAAGGAAAATATTTAGTTTGAACTTTAACCCATCCATGTCACATTTATAAAAGAAAGAATAAAAACATTAAAAGGTGGCACTTGAAAGCATAAGAATTATCTCTAGCCTAAAAGAAAGCACAAAAACTGGGCAGGACCAGCTGGTGACTGGTCCTCTATTCAAGCATAAAAACATGTGGACACCTAAATATAGTAGATATATTTGCACTTCTAATTAGCTGTGACTTGAGAGGCACGGTCAACGCATAAGATTAACAGCCAGGAATTATGTTCTAATTCCTGTTCTAATATTGACTAACTGCATGACTTTGAGAAAATAACCTCTAATTCACTTTCCCCGTGTGTTTAAAAAGATAGTTACCCCGTTAGGTGGGACGGAGTGAGCCTAAATTAATGTTTGCAAAGCTTTATGAAGGAAAATGCAGTAAGTGTTCAATATTATCAGTAGTGCTGGTTGAAATTTTGCATTTCTATCCAATGAGAAAGTCTGAAATTTCAAAATGTTTTGTTTTGACAAACAGTAAACAGCAGATGCAAGAGAAGACCAACGTAGTGGCAGCCACGTCATCACAGGTTGGCTCAAATCCACAAACAAGAAGAAGAAGATCCAGGATCAAATCCATCAGCAAACACACCAGTCACTGAATGGAAGCTCCCTGGAAAGTGCAGTCCCTCACCTACCTACCTAGGTAGCATCCATCAGCAGCAGGCACAGACACAGACAGACAAAAGTAAGGTAAGGATTGAGGCAGCAGCAGCCTTCTTACAGCTCAAGAACAACATCTGGAGCAGAGAGCTGTCTTTGGCAATAAAGATTTCGTCTCACAACTCCAGTGTGAAATCAGTCTTACTGTATGGAGCTGAAACCTGAGACACAACAACAACAACAACCACCAGGAAGAGACCTCTTTATTAGCCCTCCTCTCAGAGATCCATTCCCCCAGCTGGCCCAGACCAGACACCATCAGTCATCCACCCCCAGGAGAGGACCCATCAAAAAGAAGGAAAGAGAAAGAAGGGAAGGGGGGGAAGGATGGGACATACACACAACACAAGCAGCCACACAACACCACCACAGCCACTGCAGTGAACCCCCCAGCAAGCGGAAAAGAAAAAGCCCAAAAAACCGCGACCTTCAAGAAATTCAGGTTGATAGCAAAAAAATGCTATGGCCTGGGATGAATATAGCAGGAAAGCCCAGGAGAGAAGACTATTGTTGTTGTTGGATGGCGTGGGTTACCTGTTGGGGGAATGAATGATGAATGAATGAATGATTGTTTTGACAAAATTATCAAAATGTTTCTACTTTTATATATTATAGTATAGTTCTGATAATTTCCTGCAAAAAATTAGATGAAATTGGTACATTCCGAGAAAACATTTTGATTGTGTGGAATCAGCATTTTCTGACAAAACAGTTTTCCCATCAGAAAGTTTTTGACTAGCTCTAATTAGAATACAATATTCATGTTACCTACAATACAGCAGGGTTTTTTTAATTTTCATTTGTTAAAAATTGACCAAAAGTAGATCATCCTATTGCCCCCACAAGTAGGCAACAGCATGTTAGAGCTCTAATATGCAAAATATGCATGATGATAGAAGGTGGCATCAGCTGGTGGGGCCAAGGAAAAAATCCTCTTGTGCCCAGTTCCCATTTTTCCTGCCTAAAAGGGCCTATCTGGTGTTAAGGAAGTCTGTGCTCCTTTCCCTGACAGGAAGATGTCATCCCAGAGTCCTCTCCCAACCTAAATTCTTGCCCAGCTGCTCTAGTCTGGGAAAGAAAGAGATCCCACACCTGTCCCATCATTGAAATCTGCCCCTTCCTACAAAGCGGTATCTGCTGAGGGCCTCATTTTCCTGTTTGGGAGAAATAGATTTCCCCAAAGACGCAAACAGAGAGATGGGATGGAAGAGTGAAACAGGAAGAGAAAAAAATCCTAGAACATTAGACAATTCTGCCCTAATGACAGTCAAACATACTAAGATGATTTGCCCTTAAGTAAAAATAATTCTCCAATTTTGTATATTGCCCCAAGACTTCAGGCAATAAGCCATAACTTCAGAAAATTTCCCCACCTCGAAGTGCTAGTTCACTGCTTTTTATTATCAATATGCTAAGGTGTTCAGAGGACCCAGTTATGACCAGGACCCCACTGTGCTAAGCACAATACAAACACGTAAGAACTTTTTTGGACCTTGTGATTCTTAAATGTAATATCTTGAATCTAAGTTCTCTCTGTCAGTCTGAAGTAATGTAAAAGATACAGTGCCCATAGATTCTCCACCAATTTTAAATTATAAAATATTAAAGACAGCCTCCTAAAATTTTATTTAAAAGGAGGTCCGCAAAATGTCCTCAGGATTTCATATACTTTAAAGTTTACTCAGCTAATGAGCACCCATAGCTTATCCATTTTGGTGATATACAACACAGTGTTCGGGCTCCCTCTGCTGTCCTGCAGAGAAGTGTATAGTTTTGTTCAGTATATTCAAACTGATATTGATACATCCAAAGCAAAGGCATAACTAAATAGAGACATGTAGACTTCAGTCATATTTAAAAGTAAACTGGATAAACAGAATGCCTGTAAAAAAAATTCTGAACTTCTAGTGGGTAAGACAGACAACGTAAAATAAAAGATGAGAGTAGTTGACTGATTCTTTTAACAAACATCACCTTTAAGAAGGGGAAAGTCAAATTAAGAGTTGAATTAGGTGAAATCCAGTGTCTTATTTGTTTTAGAAATTAAAATAACCTTATATCATGGCATTAATATACACCAAGAATTGAAATACACCTCTACCCCGATATAATGCTGTCCTCGGGAGCCAAAAAATCTTATGTTATAGGTGAAACCACGTTATATAGAACTTGCTTTGATCCGCCAGAGCGCACAGCCCCACCCCCCCCAGAGTGCTGCTTTACCACGTTATATCCGAATTAGTGTTATATCAGGGTAGAGGTGTATTTAAGTTATTTTCCTTCAAAGTGCTTAGAGTAATATGCCTTTAATTAAAAAAAAACAGAAGAAACCCATACAGGCCCCAGTCTTGCAAAGACTTAGTCACACTCATGCTTAAATTTAAGCATGTGAATAGTCTCATCTGAGTTCAACAGAATTATCCACACAGTCTTAAAATTAAGCATGTGCAGAATCTTTGCAGGGTCAAAGCCTTAGTTCATATCTTGAATGTATTTTCCTTTTTTTTTTTTTTTTTTAAAAAGGATAAAAGTTTATTTTTAGATTAAGACACCACATGAAATACAGGGTCAGAGGAATAGTTATAGTTTAGAACAGGGGTGGCCAACCTGAGCCTGAGAAAGAGCCAGAATTTACCAATGTACATTACCAAAGAGCCACAGTAATATGTCAGCAGCCCCACATCAGCTCCCCAGCTCCCAGCGCCTCCTACCCACCGATCAGCGCCTCCCACTCCCTCTCTCCCAATCAACTGTTTCGTGGCATGCAGGAGGCTCGGGGGAGGGAGGGGGGGAGGAGCGAGGGCACGGCAGGCTCGGGGGAGGGGGTGGGAAGGGGTGGAGTGGGGGCAGGGCCTGTGGCAGTGCCAGGGATTGAACAGTGAGCACACACACCCTGGCACATTGGGAAGTTGGCGCCTGTAGTTCCAGCCCCAGAATCAGTGTCTATACAAGGAGCCGCATATTAACTTTTGAAGAGCCACATGTGGCTCCGGAGCCACAGGTTGGCCACCCCTGGTTTAGAATCATAACTCATAAAAGAGGATTTTTAACATTCTTACAGTTTTTGAACCTCTTATCATGGTTGCAGCAAAAATGTGTCTTTCCAGGAAAGCCTCACTAAGATACAAAGTGTTTTTATAGTTTCAATACAAATTTCATAAAAATCTTTGTAATATTTTAAATTTAGAACAAATTGATCCACTCTACTTAACTAATAAGATATAAAACAAAGTAAGGTGATAACACTGTTAAAATGAGAAAGTAAAAAAAAATTGTATTTTATTATTTGTAACACAAAAAAACTAAATATGTATTTTGTAAAGGACTGTTTCCACTATACTGTTTTGAATGAAGGGTCATTATTAGAAGAAAAAGTAATATTTGTGGAAAATTCATACCTGTACCATGGATAAACAAAATTTTCCAGCACCAGTTCAAGCACCTGAGTAGAACAAAGACAATCACATTACAAAATAAGGGATCTATTTATTCTACATACTTGTTCGAAGAGCTGAAAGAAAAAAATACACAAACATCTTTTCTAACCTCACTAAACGTGTACATTATAACTCTAAAATGAGAAGAGATTAAAGATGGAGAAACTAAATGCATTGGCTAGAGAAAAATATGTTAAAAAAAAAGAGGACGGGGGAAAGTCACCTGGAGGAAAGAAGAGGAGGAACGTATTTCTAAGCAAACACTGTAAAGCTGAAAGCCATACAGTCAAATGCTCTGTGTAGGACAAGCTTTCTGTGGGCCTTTAAAGAAGGGACCAAGGCTGCCAGGAAGAGGAACTATGAGAGTATAGGTCTAGGGATGAAGCATTCAACAGCAAGCCAGAGGAGTAAGCCTGGGAATCGACTGAAAGAAAGCGAGACCTTGGAAAGTTAATGTGCAATCAATAGGAGGAGAGAATTAGAAAGCAGTGATTAGATGGCCAAGATGATATTTGCCTCTGAGAAGAGCAACTGATCACAGGTGAGAGAGAACATACCCAGCCATGCCGCTGCTGTGTTCTACATTGCCTCAGGGGCTCAGTCTGACCATGCTAGACAATATGATGGCTTATAGAGTGTTTGTCAAGCAAACTAACGGAGGGATGAATTGGACTGACAGGTGAAAGAACCATCCCCCGCGCCCAAGTAAAACAAAACATTATTCCTTAGGTCTCTTCTTTAACAACATGGAACCAAAAAAAAAAAGAAAAAAAAAGCAAAGAACTAATGATATATTTGTAATGATAGTTCTGAACCAGGAACACCATTTTATTTTGTGATGCTGGCTACAGACATCTCTGATCAGCTCTTTCACAATAACACATTAGCATGGCTTATGCCACAAAAGTCTCACAAGTGCATTGATCAAGAGCTAAGCAACCCTACGCTGTAAATATATTATTGGTAGATAATTCAAGTAAGTAATTTTTCAGTCAGATTCATTTTATGCCCTTGTGATATGTAATATAGTTTTAAATGTCACATCTTGAACTCAGTCCAAGATGAATGGGACAGCAGATTTCATGCAATTTACATGAGTTGCAGCATCATTCTATAACCCAGAATTTGCAATAGAAACATGGAAAATCATGCCCCACTCCAGCACCAAGTCTTCTCCATTATGTCTTCTTTCACACTTAACTGGAGTAGTCAGGGCTTTAATACAGTTTCATGATTCTCTAAGGCACGTGCTTGTAGTACTGCCATACAAACAGCAATTCTGAATACCATACTCCATCATCCTCCAGGATATTCTCACTGCATTTATTTCCAAAAAGATGTACATCTTAATAAAGGTTCTAAATATGTTAATCTCTTGATGGAATTGAACTACAAGTACTAATGTTTGCTAATTGGAGCTCTTCAACTCATTCTGCTCTCAAGATACTCATTGTGCATTGTCAAGATGCTGTAAAAAAGTCAGCTATTGCATAAGAAAGTGCACTATTTTATTTTTTTAAATATGCACTCACATTCAGGAAGGAAATAACTCTAGGCGATAGGTAATAAATAACTTATTTTGGTAATCATGGCACATCTTAATTATTGGTACTATGTATTATTTTAAAGAACCCAGAAACATGCTGGCTCCTTCCCATAAACAAACAGCCCCATTTTAGAGAACTTAATCTAAATTTAGGTCACAATAGAGTGCACAACAGTACACTGGAAAGAACAATGGATAACAAAGGACAATATTTTATTATTTAGTATTGGTAGAATTGTAATGACAGTCCTGGACCTACCTTGGAGCCTCAGTTTTAGTATGCACTCATTTTCATAGATAAGGCCCCAAGACACTATTATGATCATTTAGTCTGACTTCCCGTTCCTGTACAACACAGGCCATAGGATTTCCCTGAATTTATTCCTGTCTGAAGTAGAGCATATCTAGATTTTATAAACACCAGTGATGGAGAATCCACCACAACCCTTGGTAAATTGTTCCAGTGGTTAATTACACTCATTTAAAAATCTATGCCTTATTTCAAGTCAATTTCTCTAGCTTCAGCTTCCAGCCACTGGCTCTTATTATACCTCTGTCTGTTGGATTGAAGACCCTTTTATAATAAAATTTCTGTTCCCCATCTGGGTACTTATAGTCTGTGATCAAGTCACACCTTCACCCTGTGACACTCTGTACCTCGGGGGGAACACCCTGCACTCCCATGTTCATCCTTATATGATTGTATGGTATCCAATGCAAAGCTTGTCATGTCGGGTGTCTTCGGAAGGCTCATGATACACTGAGCATTGTTGTTATAGTAATGTTATAGGTTGTAATTTCATGTATATAGTTATGAGGCTGAAAATGTGTCCTCGTGGCTTAAAACAAGCCCAGACAAAACTCTCCAGGAGCAGAGGGGCATCATCAGGGCATGTATGGGACAAACCCAGCCCAACCTCACAGGAACAAAGGACACTGGCCTAGATGGCAACAAAGGATCTGTTGGACTCTCAAGCGAGTCACCCCCCTTCCCTTGGTCAATTTGGCACTGCGATGAGGTAATCCTCATCTTTGACTTAAAGGGAGGGGGGCAAAGCTAAGAGGGAAGAAAGAACATGATAAAAGGGAGAGACGTTTGCCATGCTCTCTCTCTTCCACCTCCATCTCCAGACACCCCCACCAAGTGACTGAGTGCTGATCAAAAGGGAAGAACCTGGCTGAAGGGCAACGAGCCAGCCTGTGGTGAGAAACATCTAAGTTTGTAAGGGCACTGAAAGTGTTAAGATCAGCTTAGAATGCATTTTGTTTTTATTTCATTCGACCAAATCTGACTTCTTGTGCTTTGACTTATCACTTAAAATCTCTTCTGTAGTTAATAAATTTGTTTGCTTATTCTATCTGAAGCAGTGTGTTTGGTTTGAAGTGTGTCCAAGACTCCCCTTGGGATAACAAGCCTGGTACATATTAATTTCTTTGTTAAACTGACGAACTCATATAAGCTTGCAGTGGACATAACTGGACACTGCAAGACGGAGGTTCCTAGGGTTGTGTCTAGGACCGGAGATGTTGGCTAGTGTCATTCGGTTGCACAATCCAAGCAGTGACTGGCCAAAAGTGCTCAGTCACATAGCTGTGAGCAGCTTACATGCTATAGAGGCTGTGTGTGAACAGCCCGGGAGTGGGGGTTCTCACAGCAGAGCAGGGTAAGGCTGCCTCCCCAAGTCGAGGATTAGGGTCACCTAGCAGATCATCGGTCCAGATAACACCAGGGGAACGTCACACACTCTATCTGACAAGATAAGACAACTGAACTCCCTGAGGGTCTCATTACGATGCATGCTTTCCGGTCCTTTAATCATTCTCATGGCTTTTCTCTGAATTCTCCAATTTTTCAACATCCTTTTTGAATTGTGGACACCAAAATGGGACACAATATTCCAGAAGCAGTTGCACCTGTGCAAAATTCAGCAGTAGTATAATCTCTCTATTCCTCCTTGATTTCATATTTTTAATACCTACAAGAATTGTGATGGACTCACTTCTGATGTCCAAAAGTGATGATGAGTCTTAAGGAGGGATCTGAATGACAAAACGTTAGTTGTTTTGGATTTCAATGCACTGAAATCATGTCAAATAATTAACATTAATTGATTAAATAACAGTTACCTCTGAGAGAGAGGCATCAACCTTGGAAGACACTTGTAGATCCAACCATGGCTGGTAGTTTTCCAGAAGCAATGCAGGTCTGTAAGAAACCAAGAGAGATAATACAACATTGAATAGAAGGTTCTCTCACCCCAAAGTACAAAATGTAACAACTGTTATAATAAGAAATGCCAAATATTTAACTTACCTATGCCTTTTGCATTTGACATTACCACACACAGCACAGCTGTGACCCTGGGGAAATAGCTCCTGCAGTTCTAATTGCTAAGAAAGAGAAAGTATTTAAAAAGTCTCAGTTTTTCAAAATCCTCTATCTCAATGCACTTATGCATTAGCCAATTTGTTTTTACTGTATGTGATTAAAGTAAAATTAAATTGCTCAAAATATCAGATTGCTTGATTTTTACTTTTGTGTGTGGGGGGTGAATACAAAGATAATTAAGTTAGTAAAGTACCAAATGGAAGAAATTGAATTTACAGATTAAAATTAACCTATCAACACAAAACATTCTAAATTCAACAGAAAGGTGATTTAGAATTGACGTTTCTTTCTTTGAAACTTTCAAATTCATGTAAAGGAGATTGAGTATGGCCAGTAAGATATATTCTGAATTCATTTTGTCAAAGGAAATGCATCTCTTTTACAAGCATCACGTTATGCAGGTTTAGGATTTAAAAAAAAATGCAACTACTACAGACACTCTAAAAGCATTATACAGGCAGCAGTTGAATTGCCAACACTGACGACTGCATATTTCAAGCCCTTAAGTTACAAAGCCCTAATCCTGCAAACACACTTACTTAACACATGTAAATAGTTCCACTGGGTTCAACCCAAATATTTGCAAGATTAGGGCCTTCATTTGTATATGAAGACTGTACACTAAAGGAAGTTACAAGTTAATATCAACTGCATTCATCACTGTTACATTAACAGAGCATAAAATTTTCTAAAATTACTGATTGTACATATTGCTACAAAATAAATGGAGAAAAATTAAACAAACACTACAAAGAAAAAATTAAATTTACCTTGGGTTTATATTTTATTGTAAAAAGAATATTTGGCAAGAGAGAATCTGGTCCTAATGAGCAGTAGAATGTGACAACGCCAGCAACAAATGACCAGAAGATCATTAAAATGTGAAGATACCTTGTAAACAAACAGAAAAAAAAACCTGTATAACAAGGTAGACAATACCATATGGTATGTTTACAGCAGAATTTTTCAGAATGACATATAAACACAAGTATTTCTTTTAGTGACTACTCTATCAAAAATTACACCTATCTCAGGAGTTCTCAAACTGGGAGTCACAACAGGTCAGGAGGTCAAGAAGTGGTTACATGGGGGTCGTGAGCTGTCAGCCCCTAGGTGGCAGGGCTGCAGCTGTCAGCCCCAGGTGGGGTCGCAGACAGCCACTGGGAGAGCGGGGATGTTGCACTCAGAGGCTTGCTGTGTGAAAGAGGTCAACAATACAAAAAGCTTGAGGACCACTGCTTTGTGTATTCATGAACAGAGTCTTATCTCAATGACTGGAGCTGCCAGTTACGTAAATCTAAGGTGAACTCATCCACAGACAGGAATAATAAAACAGCAATACTAATATAGTACATTATTTCAAAGCATATTACAAATATAACTAATCCCCACAACACCTCTGAAGTGGGTACTGGCCTGCAGATCTATGTTCAGACTAGACAACACTTAATCTCTTCTTGTTTTGATATTGACTGACAAGCCAATGAGTTAATATAATATTTTACATTTATATAATAGCACCTTTTAAGCATTCAAATATGAATTTTTAACCCTCCTATGACAGATGGCGAGTCTAAATACTAATTTTTTATAGGGACACAGCACTCTCTACCTTAGATGCTCTATGGGAATTGTTTACATTTTTTTTCAAACAAGTAGTGAATATAGTAATAGATGCTGAAATAAGTTTTTAGTCAGTATCATAATGACCTCTTCTAGAGCTGTGCTTGATGTAGCTGATAAATGTTTTTTTTGTCCAGGAACTTTTTGTTAAATTTTAAGAAACCTAACCTAGCACTCTCCTCTAAAGGCATATCTTCACTAGCAACATTAAAGTGCAGCTACGGCAGCACTTTAATGTGGCTGTGTAGTCACAGCACCAGCACTGGTGTACTGTCTACACTGCCACTTTACAGTGCTGAAATTTGCAGCGCTTGGGCGGTGGGGAGGGGGTATTATTTCTGAGTGAGAAAGTTGCAGTGCTGTAAAGTAGCAGTGTAGATAAGGCCTAAGTCTCCCAGTAGGTCTAGTTTTATCAGGAAATCTCATGCTGAAAATGCCTCAGGGAAAAAAGTAAGCATGTGTGCCCTGCAGGGCTTTGGAGCGGAGCCCGGAGCTGGAGCGCAGAGCAGAGCAGCTCTGGAGCAGTGGAGCTGCAGGTTTTTTGCCTGGAGCTGGAGCGGAGCCGGAGCACTGCTCCAAAGCCCTACCCTGTACAGCACAGAATCAGCACCAGGACTTTATTAAGTCTGTACTCGTTACTTTATAAATAACTCTTCCT
This sequence comes from Mauremys reevesii, assembly GCF_016161935.1. Taxonomy (NCBI): domain Eukaryota; kingdom Metazoa; phylum Chordata; order Testudines; family Geoemydidae; genus Mauremys; species Mauremys reevesii. Next base: position 144,251,960 of record NC_052625.1, on the reverse strand, counting down.
CATACCATATACAATTTATGTTTAATAATTTGGGGATGGGTATGTTGCTATTCAGGATTGTAATGCACACACTCTGGAGATTGGGGTAAGAAAGGAGACCGACCAAAAAGCGGAGTGAGACTATGCAATCACTCGCTGGGAGCACTATAACAACACACTGATATTGACACACACACACACACACCCAAAGCTATTTATTCACAGGATAGGTCAAGAAGAAGGATGTTCCCTCTCCTGGCTGAGGAGAGTATAAATGGGGATGTGAAGCAAGCCTGGGGTCATGGAAGGGTAAAGGCAGAGGGTGTCGCTTTCTGGCTCCCTTTTCCCCACACAGTCTGGCCCCTCGCTACAAACTCTGCCTTGAATTGCTAGCTGCTAACACGTCGCCTCTGGGAGGGAAGAGGACGCTGTTTGCCGCCTCTCCTGTAAAACTGGAAGGCGTTTGAACTAAACCCTCACGTTCCCTGCTTCCCAACGTGCCGGGGCTGTGTCAGGGCAGCTGCGCCTGACCGCGGGTACCAGGGTAGGGCTGAGCAGTCACGGCCTCTCCCCGCCCCCGGCCACAGCAGCCGGGCTGACAGCGCCACGCAGCTACCTCGGTGGGGCGACCGTCGCTCTTCCCGGGCGAGCTCCCGCCAGCGCAGCCCGTGGGACAGAGGAAGCCAGTTCCCATCCCGCCCTCCCCGGCCGGGCCTGGAGAGCTACCCCCAGCGCCCTTCGCGGCCCCGCTGCAGGCAAACAGCCCCCACGGGCCCCGGCCAACAAACAGGGGAGCGTCGGCCCTGCTCCCCGGACACCCTTCCGCGTCATCCCCAGCAACGGCCGCTCGGAGGTCGCCGCCGACTGCTGGGAAGGGGGAGGGCGGCAGCAGGGACCCAGCGAGACGGACGCGGGCCCAGGCGGTGGCTGTTACCGGTTCAGCAGGAGGGTGGCCGCGCTGAGTCCCAGCAGGATGCAGCAGAACAGCGGGTACTGGCGGCAGGTCTCCCGCAGCGCCTCCAGCCCCCGCGCGCGCTGCCTCAGCCTCTCGCCCGCCGCGCGTGCCCACCCCCACCCCATCGCCGCCAGCGGGGGAGGGGCGCGGCGCACCCAGCGCGGGGACCCTCGAACCCACGGAGGGGAGGAGGGAGTCGCAGCGCCGCTTCCGCTCTTTGTCACGTGATTCCACCACCACGTGATTGCACTAGCGTGCGTCGCGTCCGTGCCGTGCGTGAAGCTGGGAGCGCCGGCGCCATGGTGATGGGGGCGGGGCGCTAGGACCCAGCCGCGCTGGAGGCAGATGGCAAAGCTCCGATAATGAGCGTCGAGCCGAGACGCCACGGCCCTTGTGTACCCCGAGGGGTGGATGGGCCCTGCCGTCCCGGGACCCCGTTGGCTGCGCGTCGCCGCCGCCGCCGCGAACACCCCCCGGCCCCACCGCGGCAGTCGGGGCGAGGCCTGGGCTGCCCTCAAGATGGCTGCGTGGGCGGGGGGTGCCGGTTAGCGCGGGAGAAGCGGCCTGCTCCCCTGGCCAGCCGGGCCGGCCCTGTAGTGAGAAGCGGGGCGATCGTAGCGACGCCTGGGCAACGGGCCCGGCGCAGGGGGCAAATTCTGCGCTATGGCGCGAAGTAGCGGGAGCGAGGCCGTCGCGGTGCCGGATACTGTTGTGGCGTGTGCGGGGGTCTGGGAGGTGGCCCGGTGGAAACGGGGCTGGGGGAGGAGCCGGGGAAACCGACCCGCTTCCCTTTCTTAATCATTCCCCCATCAGCAGCCTCGGACCACGCGCGGCCAGCCCTGCGAGCCGGTACCGGGTGTCGGCCTGCTGCTGGCTCCATGGACTCAGCCGCAGTTACTGTTTCCTATGATACTTTCCCCCTTTTTTGCATTTTGTTCCCGTTAGGAGCCATCTAGATTCTTGGCTCGAGAAATTCCCGTGGGGGGAGATTGGTGTTTGGGGAGTCCCGTTAGTGCACACTTGGCTGCTTTGTCCTCTAGCTTCACTGGGGGTGAATGGTTTTATTTTTAAAATTTGACATTTTCTTGAACCAGCTATTGAGGGGGGAAAGGCAGCAGTTTAGAACAGTTTTAAACTAGGTCTGATTTGGGGCAAGAACTACTCCCGTTGTACCTTATGCATAAAAAGATTCTTTCCAGCAAGTGGCCAGTGACCAATCTAGGTGACATTTCAAGCCCTACTGTGTAACATGCTGTCCCAAGCCCTGGAAATAGAAGATCCCTGATGGCAGAATGCTTACATAGAGTTATGATTACTCACGTTCTAATGCAGCAGGGATCTCTAGCCTGTGGCATTTAGAAACTGTATCTGCTATATCTTATTAAAGTAGTGTGTGCATATGGTGACTGAACTGAAGAAGCTGATTAATCAGGGGAGTAATGAAATATTACAAATAGTGTATTCCAGCTTCTCAAACCCTTATTTGCAGAATAAGTACTCCGGGGGGAGGGTCGCTTGAAAAATATTTTGTAGGATGGAAATTAGCTGGTGAATGCATAGTTTGTGCTGTTGTCTCTAAAGCAAAATAACAGTCTGAAAAATAATTTTTAGGTCAATAGTGGCTAAACTTTAAGGTCAAGCTCACATTAATAACTACTGTTAGCTGCAAAGTAAGTCATAGACTTTCTAATATTAATTGAATGCACAGCTGTACTTACTAAGTTACCATGAAATTGAGAGAGATGATGGTACAAATCATTGTTTAGGTGAAGATAAATCAAATGTAAACTTCAATCAGAAAGTTATGGGGAAACAAATCAAAAACGACGTGAACTCCTAAACAAGTCTTCATCTAGGATGTGCACAGGAACAGTTGGATTGTCATGCAAAAGATCTGCTTTAGGAGGACTGGCTTCTTCTGCTCACTCCTTGACTGGCTAAGAAGCAGGTGCTATTTTAAATATTATTTCTTATTGCCTTGGGGGCACGCTTGGGTAAGAGACCAATAAGTGCACTGAGGACCCTCACATGCAATATAAGAGCCATGTTTTTAAATCTAGTGATAAAGTCAAGTCATTCATGAAAAATCCTGCTTATATCAACATCTAGGTGACTGAAGATGAAGATGGCTTTAAATATTTCTCCAGCATGTCCGTCTGCCATAAAATCCAAAGCTTTTATTGATCTCAACAGAAGTTGAAGTGTCACAATTTGGTATGTTGACCTTTTTCAGGTTTGGCAAAAATCCCAGTGTGGGATTGAATTGCTCTAGGAGCTGCTGCTAAAAGATTACATGTCACTATCCATGTTAGTAACGTGTGTGTTTTATTAAAAAAAACTACATGTCTAACTAGATATATGCAAAACAAATGGTATGTGATCTGCTACCCAGGGTCCCAGGAGAAGCATTTATTTCCCAGTGTCTTCCTATGCCTTCCCTAACTCTACTGCTCTTGCACAGTGGGAAGGTTTTTTTGTGTGCTCTTAGTTTTATTATAATGTATTAAATTACTTAGCCCCTTATATTGGGCTTTTTAGCCATAGCTGTCAAAGTGCTTTATGAAGATAAGAAGTATCATCCTCATATTATAAAAGGGAATATTGAGGGACAGAGGGAAGTCACATCCCAAAATCACATAGCAAACCAATATCAGAGGTAGGAACAGAAGTCAGTTCTTAACTTTACTTCAGTGTCTTAGTCATGGGTCTATACTGCCTCCTTAGTTAAAATGCATTAAGAATTGTGTTTGTGTACCTATAAATTTCTGGGATTACAAATAACTTGTCATCTAAGAGGCAAAAGTTTGATTTCTTCAAGCTCACACAGAAGAGTCTGTCCTAGAATATTAAGTATGATTTAATATCAGAGGGGTAGCCGCGTTAGTCTGGTTCTGTAGAAGCAGCAAAGAATCCTGTGGCACCTTATACACTAACAGACGTTTTGCAGCATGAGCTTTCGTGGGTGAATACCCACTTCTTCGGATGCAAGAGTCTTGCATCCGAAGAAGTGGGTATTCACCCACGAAAGCTCATGCTGCAAAACGTCTGTTAGTCTATAAGGTGCCACAGGATTCTTTGCTGCTTCAAGTATGATTTAGAAACTTTCCTTAAAGTTTGCAAGTGTTCACTAATCCCACTTGTGAATAAGTGAAATCTTTGTCAGCCACACAAAATCAAGTAAACAGATTTTGTATATGTAACCTAGCTGGCGGTGAGGAGATGCTGAGTATTTATAGCCCATACTGTCTCAGAAGTAGAGTATGTTTTTCTTACACTTTTTTGTCCAATTACACATAGCGACCATGTGCACCTCAGCAAGCTGTTTCTCTTCCACTTCTTCCCATCCCTCATTGCTGCAGACAGCCATGCATGCCCCTCTGTAATCCTGCCCTCCACAAACACTCAACAAAATAAGTAGTTCTGCTAGATTTCAGCCCTTACACTATCACGCAAAGGGGTAGACAGTTAAAATTTGCTTTCTACAAGAATTTAAGAGCAAATAAGATACTGACATACCAAGACAACTGTATTTTAAAATGTTTCCATAGGATAATGTCCTAGGATGCAGGAGCACTACCTATTCACCAGTAAACAAGGGGCCAACTTTAGTAAATCCTTTTACACAGGTACTTAAGGAACACCTATAGGCTGTCAGCTTGGGAGATGGCAGGGGGGGGGGGAAATCAGGTCATAGGACTCGTTAAAGCCAGCCAGACACGGAATTTTCTCTTTTTTTTTTCTTGTTAATTTTTTTAAGAACCCTTTGCTGTCCTTTCAAGTTGAAACTAGTACTAGTAATCAAAGTAGTTTGTGGGGGGGGGTTTTTTTTTGGTGGTTTTTTTGGCGGGGGGGAGGAGGTTAGAAAATTTTCACTTTAATTATTTGGGTTAACGATGAATGTGGAGAGCAATTATATGTATTACTATTAGTTGTATTAGTACACTTTTTGCATTATAGTTTTGGCCTTCACAACATCCCCTGGCAACGAGTTACACAAGTTGACTGTGTGAGACTTTGAGTCCAAGAGATGAGAAAAGTACCTTGTAAGGATTGTGGGCTCATTCCCACCCTGGAACAAAACATGGGGCATTTTGTGTTCTCTTGTGGCAAATAGATCCATGATAGGGGTAACACACTGGTGGAATATTAGTCTGATGGAACCCTCCAAAGACCATGCATGAATGGTGAGAAAATCTGCTAAATTGTTGAGTTCCAGGAAATGAAGGTCTGTTGGAGTTATCCAATGGACTTGATACCATTTCCAAAATTTGATTGCCTCTTCACATACAAACAATGAACAAGCACCTCCTTACTTGTTTGCACAAATGCTATTGTTCCAATACCATGCCGATGTGCTGTCTGTGAGGACTAATATGGTGAAATTCTTTAAGTCTGAATGGAAAGGTTTGCATACTAGCCTGATTGTCCTGAGACCACATGTAAATGTCATATCTGTTCCTGAGACCATGTATCTGACATTGGTCCAGATGAGCACGCATCCTGTACTGGAAGCATCTGTGATCAATGACTTTATACATGGAGAAGGCAGGGTCCCCTTTGAAGGTATTTTGACAGTCTGTCCACAAGTTGAGTGCTAGATTAACTGAAACTACAACATGCATGAACATCTGATGTCTTGAAGGGCAATAACCCCCAACCTCAGCTATCCCTATAATAGTCTGGCTAGCAGCATCATATAAATGCAATCTGTCATGTGGCCTAAGAGTTTGAGGCAAGTTCTCAATGTGGTAGATGGAATTAATTTGATGGTGAATACTATTGTCCGGATAGATTGAAATATCTCCTGAGAAAGGTATGCATTTGCTGGTTTGGAATCATTAGAGCTCTTATGAATTCTCATTTGTGATGGATAATTTGCTATAGTTTCTCTTTGAATAGGAGGACAGAATCAAGGGCCATGGAGAACTCCTGTTGAGGGAATGCCTTTGATTAGCCAGTTGTCTAGGTATGGGTAGACATGAACACCCTATCTCCAGATGTGTTGCTAGTAGGGCCGCCAAGAGCGGGTTCAGGCCCCGGTGGAAAAAAAAATTTGGGGCCCCCCAGCAAGGGCGGACCGGATAAACAGGGCCGATGAAGCTGGGCCCTGGGCCCCCTTCCAGACCGCCGGCCCCGGTAATTTGTACCGGCTTCCTCCCCCTCTCGTCGGCCCTGGTTGCTAGCACTGGTAGGCACTTTGTGAAAACTCTTGGTGTTGTGGAGAGACCAAATGGAAGAAGAGGGACAGAGACTGGAATTGAAGAGCATACTCTTGGGAGGTGACTTCTTGTGCCCATTTGTCATTAGTACTTCCAGTCTAAGATGAAGAAAATAAAGAAAGGCAGCATCTGAAGGGTTTGTGGAGGGGGAGAGAGAGTCTGGTTATGTACTGGCTGAGATGTGACTTCTTGTATGTCAAGCCTGGTGCCTAGATGATGAAGCAGGATGGCTAGTGCTGCAGATGATAGTATTCCCCTTTAGGATAACCTAGGCTTCTTCCTTAGGGTAATCAGCAGGCTGTTGTTTAGAATAGTGGGTGTTCTGACTGGTCTGTCTTGGATATTTGGATATACTCCTGGAGACCCGGAGTATAAATATCAAGGGATTGTCAAGCAACTCTGGAATCCTTCAGTGAATGCAAATCATCTTCAGAACATGTGTTAAATAAGTCTGTGCCTTCAAAGAGCAAGTCTTCAATGTTATTCTGTATCTCCTTTGGGATACCTGACATTTATAGCCACAACACGTTCCTTATTGTGACTACCGTGGTCACGGATCTAATTGCCATAACCAAAGCATCCATGGCTGCTTGCATGTTTTTACCACTAATTGACCTTCAGATATTATTGCCTTAAGTGGCTCACTAGCATCTTGAAGTTAGACATAAAGGGTTGCTTTGTCCCAGTCTTTCATACTGAGCAAATTAGCAAGCACTGTCACAACTAGAGTGAGTCAGTGGAATAAGCCTTTTCCCACAAAGATGTTGAGCTTTTTAGGGGCTGTCTGTGGGAGTAGACTTCACTGGGCAAGGTGGTTTGGATTTCTCGTGGACTGCTGAGACCACCAGGGATCTATGACCCATGTTGGGAGTAAAATTGTTCAAATCTTTTCTGCAAAGCTTGAAATCTGCTTGCTTTGCAAGTGTTGGCTAAGGCAGCTGAGGTATGCCAGAGATTTATGGGGGTCCCAGTATGCTTTTAATAGGTATTGCTAACCAAGTGAGCAGTTCCTGAAAAGGTCTAAAATCATGTCAGCTGTTGTGGGAGCAGAGGAGAGTACTTCATCAGGCAGTGATGAGGCAGAATCTTTGAGTAGAGATTGGCCTATTCTGGTCTAGAGCTTTGGAACCTGCCTCTTCCTCATGTGGCCCTCTAACCATCTTAAGGCCAGGGGACTTGGGTGGTCTCAGGCGGGAGTATTGAAATTGCAGAATTGTGCAACCTTTGCTTGCACAATGAGAGAGAGGGAGATCTACTTCTAGACAGTTTTGAGGGTGGATTTCAGTAAGCCCAGAATCACCGTGGTACAAGATTGTAAAGGTAGGGCTGGTTGGACTGTTTAGTGCCAGAGGTATGGAGGGTAAGCTGATGCTTAGAAATGAGTGGCCCTCATCTCAGGGGAACCGTTTCCTGATCTCTGTTTTTATGGTGGAATATTAGGGAGGAGGAGAGAAGTAGATGTGTTCTAAAGGTGGTGGTGGTCAGTACTCATTTACTCTTGGCACCCACTCCTTCTAGTATTCTTGGTACAGAGATTGGTATGAGAGAAGTAGCGACTTCTGACAACATAGAGTTTGATGGAGATTGGGGCCAGCTCAGGTGTCAATATTACCAGCTTTGGTACTGAGAAAGTGGTAGTGGATGAGTAGCAGGATTTTGTTACTGACAGATACTAGGTTGGAATTCAATCCCTTGTCAGCTGCCCCATATAATGAAAGGGATTTATACTCCATTTGCAACACAGAGGGATACTGAAAGCAAATGGCTCTTAAGCCTTTCTGTATAAGCCTTATTTAACCAGTAACTAGCCCCTCCATGGAGTTTTCCTCGCAGCTGGGGGCATGGGGAGAATGGAAAAAAGACCAAGGTGCTCTGTTTCCTCTAACTTGTCTTCCTCTAGCTGACCATTCACCTCTATGCCGAAGTAGTATTGTGATTTGTGAGTGACCCAGAGATTGCACGGTCCAGACCTCACTCTTATATGACTACATTGACTATAATAAGCCACCACTGCTTGTGTACAAGTGGAGCACCAGTGAGCAGCACGCAGATGGTACATACTCCTTTCTTTCCATGGTCTCTGCAGAGCCGGCTCCAGGCACCAGCTCAGCAAGCAGGTGCTTGAGGTGGCCAAGGGGAAGGGGCAGCAAGTTGGGCTCTTCGGCAGCAGGTCCCTCGGGGAGGGAAGGACCTGCCACTGAAGAAAAAAGCAGCACGGGGGAGCTGCTGCTAATCACAGCTTTTTTTTTTTCTCCTCCCACTGCTTGGGGCGGCAAAAACCCTGGAGCTGGCCCTAGTCTCTGTATTGCTAGAAATTGGCCACAAATACCTACTTATAGGTTAGAAGAAGGCAGTTGCCAAGTAAGTTGAAGGGGAGGAATGGTGGCAAGTTTCCTCTTCAGGGTGGATATCTCCTGTCTGAGTGACAGCCAAAGATCTGTAGGGTTGTATTCTGCTTGCAGGCAAGTGAAGTCAATGGCAAAATAATCCTATGTACATGAATGGAAGTAGGATGGGATATGGCCATCTAAAGTAATCAGCTTTACTTAAAACCCATTTCACATAGTGGATACATTTGAGGAAATGTGGCTTATAGATCAAATGGGCACTGAGTAGCTAGTTGAGCATGAGGAAATAGAATTCTACAGAGAGTGGGGTACCTTCCCCAGGAGAAAATACTGGGTATGCTAAAGGGCTCCTTAATTTAGCAGCAAAAGCCATAAGAATCAATGGATGGAAGCTAAAGCCACACCACCACAAATTGGAAATGAGCTCATTTTTAAGTGAAGGTGATTAACCATTAGAACAAACTACATAGGGAAGTGGTGGATTTTCCAAATAAATACTGGATGCTGTTCTGGAAAGTCTACTTTAGCCAAATACAAGGCCTATTATGGGCTCAGTAGTAGAGATAAATTGAGTTAATGAGCTGTGAACTATACAGTCAGACTAGATCTAATAGTCCCTTCTCTTTAAATTTCTGCATAACATTTCAAATCAGGATTTATTTCAAATTACATGTAAACACAAAACAATGAGTGTTCAAGCTTTACATAAGTACTATTACCTTCACTCTGACAATCAGACCAAACCAATTTTCCAGACTAAAATCAGTGGGTGTGGTTAAAACATGACTTTATACTGGAAACTGGTTTCAGCCTTTATTAGCCTCTAACTTATTTAATGTAGACCTTTTCTAAAGGCATTTAATATAAAATAAATAGTTATACTGGATTAACCCTCAACATTGATTTAGCTTGCAGCAGTAATGATCAATTTAAGCTAAGCAAGGCAAGAGTTAAGAGGTATGTCTTCGTTAGAGATTTGAACTTAAAAGATTTAAAATTTAGTTAAACCTGTGCAACTTTTTTAATATGGACAACACCTAGTGGACCTCTATACTGTATTTAATACTGAATAGCTAGAAGGACCTTTAAAAAAAGGTGCCTCTTTGTGGGCAATCTGCAAAGTCACTGATACTTCATTACCCATAGGAGAGGACTGCCCCACTGGGCTAAGAGATTTTCTTCCGCAATACCTTCAGGCATGTTAGTAATTTACATATTGTTTCAAAATATAAATGAGCATGCAGTTGGGAGTGATGCTTCCTACCCGATCTACTTTAAGACCTTAAATACCTCTCCAGGCAGGGAGTACATAGAAAGGAAATTTAAATTAACAGTACACTTTTTGGTCTATTTCTAGACACACCACAGGTACAGGCTTTGGAACTCATCCCCTTTGTGTTACAGCCTAAATCTACTGCCATCAAGGCCCATTTATTGAGGCTTTTGAAGAGTAAAAGACACCATAAGGGTGAATTTGTGAATAAGGCAGGTTACAGTGCTGGTTTGATTTTTTTTTGGTTATTTTCACATTTTGAGAGACATCTGCTGTTGGTTTGACTATTTTGAGAATGTATCCCAGGGGTCTTTAGATTATGCGGTATGGTCCACATTCTGAGCAGTAAGCCATAACATGTAGTGCAAGAGTTTTACCAGAAACAAAAACTTCACTGGGTTTAACAGGTAGAAGCAATGTGATCTAAAATGTGTACTTTAAATAGTTTTTATTTAACAAATGTGGTGCTGCAGTGAAAAGTGACTTAAAATGTTCTGTTTAAAGTTAGATTACTATGAGCAGGTCTACACTACAGCCCGGCTGAGATTGATCCACTGCTGGTCAATTTGGCAGGTCTAGTGAATACCCTCCAGATCAACAGCAAATAGCTCTCCAGTCAACCCCTGTACTCTACCCCCAACAAGAAGAGTAAGGTAAGGTGACAGGAGAGTTTCCTCACATCGACCCCCCGTGGTGTAGACCCTGCAGTAACTTGACCTTAGGTACATCAACTCCAGCTACATTATTCACTATAGTGTAGACATAGCCTATGGCATGAAAAATTTCAAACTATAAAACTGTCACATACACATGTCCATTCCAGTGTAGGTGCATGTGTGCTCTGAGCACAGTTACTGGAATGTTTTCCCCTAGTGATATCAGTGACTGCTGGTGTCGCATACTCAAAGCACTGATATAAAGAGCCCCACCACCCTTTCAGTTCCTTCTTACCAGCTGTGATGATTGCTGGAACCCTTTTTTGCTCAGACAGGCCTTAGTGTAAATAGTTAATGTAGCTGGTAGTTTAATAATTTTTAGAACTTAAATAGTTTGACACCTCCACGCTTAGCTAGCAGGGTCTGCTTCCCCAGTGCTGGGGCATGCCTCAGTCACCAGGTTTTAAGTCCTGCGTGCCTCCTGTGGTAAGTCTGAGTGAGCATGCGCTCAAGTTGTCTCAAGTGCTTGGGGGAAGCTCATAGGAAAGACTGCTGCCAAATCTTTAGGGGCTTCAGATCCCAGAACCAAAAAGGAGCAAACAGCAAGACTGCAAATTATCCTCATGGAGGCAGCCTTAAAACCTGCCTCTGAAGCTGTGCTGAGACTCGACGCTGAGCACCTCAGCCTTGGTGCAGAGCACTCCTCCCATGACTTGGGATTGTTTGCACTGATAGGTACGGGAAGACAAAGAAGCAGCACCATAAATATCAAGAGAAGAATTGCTCCCTAGTGCCGAAGGCAAAAGGAGACTGGGATAGAATGAGACCCATGTTGGGACTCTTCTCTGGCACATCAGGTGCCTGCAATCCTGGTGCTGTTGCAAGCACCACAGACTTCAGCACAGGAGCCTCCTCATCAGGCCAGACAGCGTACCAACCAGTTTGTGGTACCATCAACTCTTGAGGCGTTTTCAGCAGCCCGGGACTTTTACCCTATTGGTACCAGCATGCCCAGAAGGTCAATACTTAACTCACTGCTGCTTGGTGGCACCAGTAGTGCCATCTCCAAGACTTCACTCAGTGCCATGGCCACCATCGGGGGGGCGGGGGAGCCCCATTGACAGCCTCAAGATCTCCACCCCAGGGCCCATCTCTGGCAACAAGGAGTACGACACGGCCCCCGTCTCTGCCTCGCAGCTCAGCTTCCTTGTCAGATTTGGAGGTGGGATCTTATTCTCATCACCACAGACGAGCTCACTGCTCCTTGGGCTATTCCTGTTCCACCATGGCTCAGAGGACAGCAATTCCATGGGGACCAGCAACTATGCAGTGGCCATTTTGGAACTCTTGGAGGGGTCCCTAACATAGGGCACCTCCTCAACACAATCACAGCCTTGTCTGAGCCTAGGGCACCCTTGTACTGTGCTGAGACACCAATGATCTGGGCTCCGGTACTGAGCCTCAGGAAGAAACCCCACAGGCCCCTGCAGACAGCAAGGAACCAGTGGAGGATTATCACCCTATTATAGACTCCTCCTCCTCTCAAGGCAAGGCGGTAGTGGCACCAGGGGTCTCCCTGCCACAAGATCGCCACAGGGTGCACTAGGACTTCTCAAAGCAGATAGCCTCAAGTTTGAGGGTCCAAGCAAATGTGGTCAGAGACAACACACAGTCTCAGAGATTTTGTGATCTACAGGCCCCTCTAGAGTGGTTTTACTACATAATGAGGCCATTATGGACCCAGTAAAAAGGCCCTGTGGCAAACCCCTGCCTCCTGCCTACAGCAAAGCACAAGTACTTTGTACCCACCAAAGGGTCTGAATTCCTTCTTTTTTTTTGGCACCCTCCTGTGGGATCCCTGGGTGTAGCAGCTACCAGCAAAAAGGGATTGCCAAGGATAGACTGATCCTACACTCAAGGTGAAGGATCCAAATAAATTAGACCTGTTCAGATGAAAAGCAAATTCCACAGAGGGCCTTTAGCACCATATAGTGATCCAGCAATGCTTGCTGATTTGCTATGAATTCAATATGTGGGAGTCTATGCTAAAATTTAAAGATCTGCTCCCCCAGACTCTAAGCCTTAGTCAAAGAAGGGAAGACAGGGGCATGATCCTCTCTTCAGGTAGCCCTGGATTCCACAGCAAGACAAATGGCTACAGTGGTAACTACAACCATAAACTCTGCACATAGTCCTTGTGGCTCCCACATGAGGTGTAACAATACAAGATTGTCCCTTTGAAGGGTCATTGTTCTTTTCCGAGCAAACAGATGCTAGGCTGCATGGTCTCAAGGACTCAACAGCAACCTTGAAATCCCTGGGGCTGTACAAACAAGCACTACAGGTTACTTCTCACAGTCAGAGCAAGGGATTGAGGTGCAGACCTCCTCCCAAATCCTCCTCAGCAGGTCCTCCGTAGTTCAGCCCCAGACACGCAGGAGCTTCAAAGCACTTGTTTTGACGAGACACAAGGTCAGCATTGTAAACCCCTCTACATTGGATTCAGCTACCCCCTTCTTCTGCAACTGCTTTTCCCACTTCCTGGATGTCTGGACTCAGATTACTTCAGATCAGTGGGTTCTCAGTACAGTAGAACTGGGTTACACTATCTAACTTCTGTCTACCCCATTCCCCCTCCTTGCCTCTCTTCAGGGACCCTTCTCACAAGCAATTGTTGGAACAAGAAGTCAAATCCCTCTTTGGGGTGGCAGCCATGGAAGAGTTTCCATTTCACCTAAAAAGAAAGGGGTTCTAGTCCCCCTACTTCCTAATTCTGAAAGCAAAGGGTGGTCCATTTTAGGTCTGTGTCATCTCAATTGCTATCTCAAGAACTTAAAATTCCACATAGTCTCCTTGGCTTCCATCATTCCCTCACTGGATCCAGAGAACTGGTATGCAATCTTTCACCTAAAGGACATTTACTTCCATATTTGATCTTCCAAGGCCACAGACATTTAATATTTGTAGTGAATCAAGGTCAATACCAGTTTGCGGTGCTCCCATTTGGTCTCTCAGCCACCTGAGAGTTTTCACCAAATGCATGACAATAGTAGCAGCCTCTCTCAGAAGAAAGCCCACATTTTTCCATACTTTGATGACTGGCTAGTCAAGGGCCAATCCAGAAGAGCTCAGGTGGAAGCAGACATCCATCTTATTCAATTGACCTTCAGTGCATTGGGTCTTCTGCTGAAGGTCCAAAAGATACAGTTCATCAGTGCCATCCTCAACTCTCTGCAAGTGAGCCCTGCTTCCAGACGATCATTTTCACAGTTACATCCCTGATAAAGGTCACTCCAGGCTCATCCGATCATGACAGTGTGAAAGTGTTTGAGCCTCTTGGGCCATATGACATCATGCACATATATAGTGCAACATTTGAGGCTACATCTCAGACCTCTCCAAGCCTAGCTAGCCACAGTATACTCCCCTTATCATCTGGACTCAGTGCTCATGGTGCCTGCTGAGGTCCTCAGCTCACTGACCTGGTGGCTGAATCACCACATGGTATGTGCAGGGGTACCTTTCTCAAGGCATCACTCGTTCTCTGTAGCATCTAACGCATCAGCCCTCAACTGAGGAGCCCATCTAGGGTTCCTCAGGACTCAAGGCCCCTGGTCCCAAGAGCTCTCTGTCTGCATCAATGTCCGGGAGCTCAGGGCAATTTGTCTAGCCTGCCAGGCATTTTTGCCTCACATTACGAGCAAGACTGTTCTGGTTCTAATGGACAATACGACAGCCAGGGTCTACATAGGCAGGACAGCATGTGTTCTTCCCCTGTCAGGAAGCAGTCCACCTGTGGGAGCTCTGCATTGCTCATTCCATCAGCTTTAAAGCATCCTACCAGGGAACACAGAACCACCTGGCAGATCACCTCAGCATGTTTTTCTCCTCTCACAAGTGTTCTCTCTGACTGGACATTGAGGGACAACTTCCAACGGTGGGGGACTCCCCTTATAGACCTGTTTGCCACCTGCAACAGGAAATATGAGTTCTGCTCTCTGCAAGTTCAGAGCCTGAGGTCCCTCACCATGGACAAGTCACCTGTATTACACATTTCCTCCTACCCTACTAATTCACAAGGTTCTGATGAAGATCAAGCAAGGTCATTCTCATAGGCCCAGTGTGACTCAGGCATCATTGGTTCCCCCCACTCCCCAGATCTCAGTGAAGGCACTGCTAAGGCTTCTGCTGCAGCTGGATCTGGTCAGCTGTTCTACCCGAACCTCAGCTCTCTTAATCTGATGGCCTGGAAGGTCCATGGCTGAATCCGGAGGACCAAGCTTGCTGGGGGCAGGCCCGTGAGATCCTACTGGGCAGCAGAAAGCCCTCCACCAGGGCCACAGCCTTGCAGAATGGAAGCGCTTCTCCACCTGGTGTTCCCAACAGCAAATTTCACCCTTGCAGTCCCCCCTGCAGCTCATTTTGGAGTACCTCCTACTGCTGAAACAACAAGTCAGGGTTCACCTAGCAGCCATCTGTTTTCCATCCCAAGGTTGACAACTAATCAGTTTTTTCACGAGATGGTGATCCATTTTCTTAAAGGCCTGAAGAGGGTGTACCCCAGGTTAGAGATCCAGTCCCTCCCTGGGACCTGAACCTCATCCTGTCAAAGCTTACGGGGTCCATTTGAGCCCCTAGCAAAGTGTTTGTTAACCCTTTTCTGGAAAGTTGCCATCACTTCAGCCAGAAGATTCTCACAGATCCAGGGCCTCACCTCTGAGCCCCCATATACGGTCTTCAAGGAGAAAGCTCAGTTATGATGGTGGTCTCAATTCCAGTGCAATCAAGCAATCTTCCTACTGCTGTTCTACCCTAAATCACATGTGAGCAGACAGGAACAGAGCCTTCACTCTTTAGCTGTTAGGAGGGCCCTGGCTTTCTACATACATAGGATGAAACCATTCCGCAAATCTACTCAACTGTTCACAACAGCAGAAAGAATAAGGGTCTCCCCTTCTCTTCTTCCGCACAGAGAATCTCATCTTGGATTAGGTTCTTGCATCCAGGTGTTTTATGAACTCTTGGGCATGTTGCCCTCCCACCCCCCACTAATCTGATGGCTCACTCCACAAGGTCTCAAGCCTCGTCCACTGCTTTCCTAGCACAAATCCCGATTCAGGACAGCTGCAGGGTAGCAACCTGGTTGTCAGTCCATGTTTGCAATGCACTATGCCATTACCCAGCAGGCTAGAGCTGATGCTGGCTTTGGCTGTGCAGTATTGCAGTTAGCCTGCACTTGAACTCTGAATCCACTTCCTGTACAATTGCTTGTGAGTTACCTACATTGGAATGGACATGTACAAGCAATCAAAGAAGGGGGGAAAAAGTTACTAACCTTCCCATAACTGCTGTTCTTTCAGCTATGTTGCACATGTCCATTCCAAAACCCTCCCTCCATTTCCACTTACTGGAATGGACATGTGCAACATAGCTCAAAGGGGAGCTGGTAACTCACAAGCAGTTGTACAAGCTTGTGAGTTACCTACATTAGAATGAACATGTACAAACAATCAAAGGGCCCATTATACCAGCAGTATGAGTGCAGGACACCAGAGGTGCTGGAGACAACCCAATGGATACTACTAGGGGAAAAAATTCCAGCAAATCTGCTTGGGATGTGCACACTCCTACATTGGAATGGACAGTGCAGCACATTTAGAACAGTTACAGAAAGGTTAGTAACTTAGTTTTAAGACACCTAAGAGAAATAACTCCTGCATAGTTCCCAGATTTGCCAAAAACCTATCCTATGGAAGCACAATCCTCTTTTTCAGACTCAAATGGAGACACAGACAAAAAGTTTGGATCCCATCTGAATTACAGAAGCCATTTGAGAGAAGAACAACCCCTTATGTCACACAAGTAAACCAGAAGGACGGCCTAGTCATTAAGCAGCATTTTAAATGGCTTTTTGTATCAGCCATCTATGTCATGGAATACTCAAAATACTTTTAAAATATGGTTGATGTAGTTTGTGGAAGTTTATGCACTGCTAGTACCTACCGTATTCTAGACTTGTCAGGACTGATTACTGAAAATAGACAGAGGGCACACCTATTTAATACACACAAACCAGTTTTTTGCTTTTGGCTCTGGTCTTTCATTAACAATTCAATACTTTGATGAAGGTCACTTTCCCTTGCAAGTCATTCTGTATTAGTTTGCTCAGACACTCAGCAAGAACATGGATTGTCTCCACCCTTGCTTTGCCCACCTCAGTAACGTCTCTTAAACATAAAATAGCCAAATACCACATCATGATTCAAGACAGAAGTGAAAAACAGATACGTTACTAGCTACTACAAGATGGAAAGGTAATACCTTATGTGTTACCTTAGCAATTCTCTTAGCTTCTTTGGCATTGTTTACCCATCTTTAAGACTATGACCACGTTATGGAAATTGCAGAAGTCATGGATTCCATGACACTTTGACACTGGGGCCCCATAGCAGCCCAGCCACCATGGCAGCAGAGGGACTCCTGCAACTCCTAACCACCCTAGGCAGTGGCACTCTCCCCCAGCCCTGCAGTACAACGGGGAATCCCACAGAGCTCCCTAGCCCCAGTGGACAGCAGGGGACCCTGCAGTCCCCAATTAGAATAGAATATCAGGGTTGGAAGGGACCTCAGGAGGTCATCTACTCCAACCCCCTGCTCAAAGCAGGACCAATCCCCAGACAGATTTTTGCCCCAAATCCCTAAATGGGCCCTGTGTTTAGCAGGCCAATGCTCAAACCACTGACCTATCCCTCCCCAAATTGCTGCAGGGGAACCCCGAGCCCTTCAAGGTGTGTGGAATTCCCCCCCCCCCCAAAGTCAGGGGTCTCTCTCAGCCGCCACCACATGCAGTGGAGCAGGGTGCTGGGCCCTCTTTACCCCATGTGGTCAGAGATGTTTTAGTAATAGTGACAGATCACAGCTTCCATGAATTTTTTGTTCATTGCCTGTGACCTGTCCCTTTTACTAAAAATATCCATGACAATCATAGCCTTAACAGTCGTGTGTTTGTATGTATGTGTGAGATAGAGACAGATCTCACACATACATACACACACACACCCCTACCTCACGAGTTTTTTTGAGGCTTAATATTTGTGAAGCCTTTTGAGATTCTCATATGAGAAGTACATTATACATTAGAGAAACCAAATAAAAACTACATTCTGGAAATTAGCTAATACTGCATCCACACTTGGATCACAGGCAGTTTAAAGGTATTCAACACTTGTGATTTATCTTCAGTCATAGGGAAATAAAAGCACTGAGACCAGACAGAACACTAAATGTTGAATTTTAGATGATAATTTTCAAGAATGATAGAATATTTATCCAGAGTTCCATAACGTTTTTACTCATCACATTGCCTAGAAAGGTCAAATTTCTCTCTCTCTCCACACACACAGTGAATAGGATGGGTAGTGGAAATGTACTAAGAACATTTTTGGGTTGGGGGGGGGGGGGAATGGCTCATGTATCAGTAACCAAAGAAAGCAACATCCCATTTAAAAAAAACCTAAACTACAATGCAGCCTTGAGTGCTATTAAATAGAGATGGTTACAAAAAAATTCAGGACTTTTGATGAAGATAGAACAAATGAAAAGTACTTCAAACATGTTGGCACACAAATTTAGAAAGGAATATGATCTTAGAGGTCATGCACCAAACAAATTTGAGGGAAAGGATCTGGTAAGTGTGATGCATAAAACAAAAAACCCAATAAAATACAGTAACACACAACAGCAGTTCTTGTATTACAAAAACCTGCTGGTGTCATATTTAGAACCATATCCCCAATGCTACTTCTCTTACATTAGAGGTAAGGAGATAAATCTGTGGTCCTTCATGTCCAGTCACCCACAGAAGAGAGTTTAAACAAATTAAGTAACTGCCTCATCAACACTTTGGTGAATGCAGTCTTTCAGCCTAAAAGGAAACCAGACTCCTTGTGCTCCTGGTTTTGGCTAGTATATTACCAGTTACATCACCTTGTGAAGAGTGACATGGAGCCAATAATGTTGGACTCCTTTAACATTCAGAAGCCAAGAAAGCTCATGCAGCCACAGAGCCACATAGCGTTTTCTGTTTCTTATAGTTTGTCACTACATTAAACTAATCAAATCCAGACACACTGTACTACAGTCAGTAAGTTGTATATTTACTTACCTACCAGTAGGACTAATATTCCTAGACTTGTAACAGTTGTCTGCTATTCTACATTATCACAACTGCTGCTACTCTCCAATGAATTATCTAGCTCTTGCCACACATTCAGAAAACTTTGAGGCCCTGGGAAGTCTTCATGAAGATATTCTCATAAAAATTATGACACTAAATTTGACCAAGTGTTCCCAGGTGAGCTCAGCTATGCAGTAGGCACTTGAGTGACCACCTTACGGTGGGGGGAAAAAAACTTCTCCTTTATCCCATCAACCAGCTAAAAACTTATCTAGGACTTCACCATAACAAATGTCCCTTTCTCCAAATTTAAATAAACTAATAAAATATCAGAATTTAAGATTATATTGACATGCAACAAAGTCCTTTAATGACTAAGATGTACTGTAAAATCAGACAAAGCTAAAAAAAAGTCAGCTTCCTTTGCCTTGTGTCTGAACACAGATCAGGCAAATTTACACTAGAATTTTTAATCAGATTGGTCAAAAACATTATACGAAATTAGTTTTGCATGGTGGGACAAGTTTTCAGTGGTCACATTTTGGTATCTCATCACAAAGTTGTGGGGAACCAAAATAGCTGTATGCCTTCTCCCTGCTGTTTTCTCCCTGCCTCTCACACACAAAAAAAGGATCTTTAGCAAGACTCTCTTATGCTTTACCAGAGTGCCATGCAGAAAAAATGACTAGAAAATAACTTGTCATTTTTATTTGGCAGGCAGGCAGTCAGTGAGAAAAGCACTTCAATGCAGAAGCTTGGCACTAGAAATCCTGGCTCAGCTGCTGGAGCTAGTCCTCTCTCAGACTTGAAATCAGTTATAGCAGCTGTTCATAGCTAGCAAAGATGGCTGGTTAGCAGTTTGAGCCCCAATTCAAAAAATGTAGCCAGACCCCATGCTCATGCTGAGCTGGTTACAGAATTAAGAACCAAGTAATCTATGCTTCATATTTGTGTAAACAAAACCTGACAGTTTTCAGCTTATAGTGCATTTTGAGAAACGGTAATTCATTTTTCTCTGTGTGTGTGTATATATATATATTTTTATTTATCCCCCCCCCCCAATACCTGCTTCCGATGGGGTTTAAAGCAAGCATCATCCTCTTCATTAAGTCCTCACAAATGTGTTTATGAATGCAATTAATTTTGGTATGAAAAGAGCACTATCAGCTTGAGACTTAGTGAATTCAGAAAACATTCACACCTATTTTTATGTAGGTACCAACCTGGGTCTCTGTTTCTATGTATGTTACACTTAATTTTTCCCCTCCTATTGCTTTGTAAAAAGCATACACAAATATGGTAACTGACTGGCTAAACAAGGGAAGAGTGAAACAGACTATAAATACTGACAAATGCACAAAGTGACAAACTGGAAAAGAAAAAACAGGTTTTAGTAATAGCAATTGTGAGAAATGTATAGAATAGCAGGTAATATTTTCAGACAGAAGTTTGATTTAAAATTGATAGTGTCGCTTTAAGAGATGGCGTGTAATTTGAAGTGCTAATGTCATCCTGTTATCACAGTCTAGCAACAATAGCAATTTCCCTTCTTTTAGATTTGTAGTGTTTACAGGGACATTCAGGTAAAAGTAAAACAAGGAAATGTAACTCTTAATTACCTATATTAAAATTATTAAAATAGTTTCTACTTTCATCGTTATTTACTTTTTGCATTTCTCAGCTTAGACAATGGAAGTATTTTAGTCAATTTCACTTTCAGGTGCTTTGTAATGTGCAGGATGCACACAGGACAGGATAACGTTTATTTTTAAAACAGTCTTCATTCTAAATAAGTTCCTGGTAAGGTACTGATCTGAAGACTTGTAAAAAGTTTTTTTTACATAACCTAAGTTTTGAGTGAAGCTGGACTTAACCATGCTTCTTTTAAAAACCACAATAGTAACAGGCCTGTACAACCCCCTTTTAACAAAAACAAACTTGAATTTTAAAACGAAGAAGTATACTTTAAAATGCCCTGTTATTGGAGTGTTTATAAACCAGAAGTGTTAAGCAGCACAGGTTTCTAATTTCTTCTTAAATTCAACTACTCTGTGAATTTTGGAACAGATCTGCACATGCAGGGGTGGAACTATAAGAGCTCATACTCTCAATTCTTTCCAACTATTTCAGCAGAGAAAGACCCCATGAACACAACTGCAAGTAGTACAATACTTTAGATAGTAAACAGTTGCCTTTAACATGCTGATAGGAACTGTGTGTATTATGTTCATTTATATCATATTCCATAAAAACTGCATTATTGCTGTAGAACATTTCAAGTTTACCAACACCCAGTACAACCAAACCAACCTTTTATATATGCACTTGCCCATCTTCAATATCATTAATATGTAATATTGAAGTTTGTTTTGTTTCCTTTAACAACCAAATTTAAAGCTTTGAAAACATGTTAACATTTTTTGTTTTGAAAACTTATTTTGCACAATATCGTTAAGTCATCACATGCATTTTACTTTAGCTTTCAGATCATATTGCTAAAAAACTGCACCAATATCAGAACAGTGCAAATCATATTTAATTTTAAAAGTTATAATGGCTTGAGTTCATAATTATTAAAAAGAACACTGTCAAGATTCTGGTAGTTTTGCTTACTCACCATTGCTTACATTCCATTCAAACAAAAACATTTCCTTGTCAATTTTAACATTTTCCAATATTTTCCCTCTGTACTTTAATTAGAGCTGAAATAGATGGATATTTGTCCACAATTTCAACTTACATAGTGCCTTAGTGTCATATCTTCTTTGCTCACCAGCACCAATTGTTAACACAATTCTGAAAATAGGTTTTCAGTTTTTCCAACAGAGCAGAAAAAAAAAGAGTAGCACTAGTGAGACCACAAAAGCATTTTTCAATTTTTCAGCAATGGAGAGATTTAAATGATTTAGAAATTGGAGGATTTCACCTCTTCCCCAGCCAATTCATTAAACCCAATTTATGATTTACTATAATAGTGATACAAACACCCTGACAGTGTTCCTTATAAAACCATATATGACAGTAAAAGTGCCAGTAGGCATGGCAACCTCTTTTGAAGGGAGCATTAACTCCTTGACACTGGGAATTGCCAGCACCAAGGATTACATTGAAATTCAAAATTATACTTAAGGGTACATGTATTTAGCAAACCCACTTTCCATAAGCCTAATATTTTATCAATATGTTTAAAGTTTTAGAAGCTGATTCATCATCATACTTTTACGCTCAACTCTGAGGAAAAAAGTATTTTCTTTAGCATGGGCAGTTTACGAAACTGACAGCAAATGCCTCATTAAGCACTGACTACTCAATTTACCATCATCCACTTATGTTTAAGGTTCATAACTGGCAAGGCACATTTACATATTCCAATGAATACTTGACAATTTTAAATTACACTTCATGTCCCAGCTATCCCAGTAATTGACATACAACATACTAAAATGGTTTATTAAGGTAACAAAAAATTCAATTAATGTGAAACATACAGGCTATTGGCAACCACTATTCTAAAAATTATGTAAATACAAGTAAACATACTGAAATGTGTGCGATTCTAAGTTTTTAAACCAGAAGATCTCTGTACTAACACACATTTATATTAATGACACATAAAAAAAATAAAAACTTTATTACAAAAATAAGTTACACTCGCCTCCAGCTTACAGTATAAAACAATTTTATTTGCAGGAATGCAAAATGATTGTTTGCCATGAGCATTTTCAACATATGACATATCTAATTTTTTAATAAAATTTGCATTTACTGGGGGAAACTGGTGTGTATAAAACCTTAATTAGGTATAAGCTTCAATCTTCATTGTGGTGCCTATGGGTATGTAGTATAACTGCAGTATCCCTTTGGGAACGGGGATAAGGGAAGCTCATTTTGTCAAGTCCAAGTTAAATCATAATTTCACTTGTCTTTACCTACACAAGTTTGGACTTAACAAGGTTTTTTTTGTTTATTTTTTTTTTGGAAAGGTGATTCAATAGAGGATGCTTCACCACTGAACACTCACTGTCATCAAGGTGCTTTAGAAAATTAAAAACATAGCACAAATGATTGTACTCTACTCTACAGGTTATCATGATCTACATAAGAGAAATGGAAAGCTGATCCACATGTTTTTACAGCGATCAGCAATAAGAAATGCACTAATGAAAACATACCTTTTACCTAAAAAGCTAAACTACAGCCATATACTATTTTCTATGATTTATGAAAAACTTCAAAATATCCAAATGTCAGGCTTCACTGTACACTTGTCAGTTTTAGTCTGACCTTTTATAAAGGGACACTGCAGTATTTAGTACAAGTTGCTGATGCACTTTTTTGAACATCTGATGTCTTACAAAAGTAACATCTTGCTAAACTATTATACATCCAAATAACTACAATATCTGAAGAAGCAAGGCTGCTTTTTCAGCCACAAA